>NW_017387249.1:1096403-2306725 GCF_001651985.1 Fonsecaea erecta | reverse complement strand
CCTCTTCCTCTTCCTCTTCCTCTTCCTCTTCCTCTTCCTCTTCCTCTTCCTCTTCCTCTTCCTCTTCCTCTTCCTCTTCCTCTTCCTCTTCCTCTTCCTCTTCCTCTTCCTCTTCCTCTTCCTCTTCTCTTAACCTTCTTCGGAGGATGCACCTCGTTTCGTTGTGTATTGTCCTTTTGCTTTGCTCCCTTTCTACCCCCTTTGTCCTCTACTCGAACAATATTGAAGCCGAGTCTGGGGTGGAAAATACAGTCAGGCAGGCAGGCCAGGATATGACATGACTGGACAGGACAAAACAGGATAACATGCTCACTCTTGTTTCTTTGTGCCCGCAGGCCTCCCCTACGACATGCACTACTGCTGGGTGTGCAAGTTCGCCCGCGGCAAAATCGTCCAGGTGCGAGCGTACCTCGACACCGAGCTGTTGACCCGGGCGCTGGAACAGAACCCATGAGAGATGATGGTCGGGCGGGCGAGCAAGGACGCACGCAAGCAAGCACGCAAGCAAGCAAGCAAGCCCCGTAAGGCAGCGCATGGGTTCATCTCATCTCATGGCATGTCCGAGCGTGCCTGTGAAGTGGATGTAGATTCCGTACTCCTTTCGTCACTTAGTACATACGGAGCTACCTACACATACCCTGGAGACTTTTCCAGGAGGTTCTTTTGTTAAAGTGGCCGAACGATGCAGGCCTGCTGAATGTATGACAGGCCGGAAAGTTCGAAAAGAAAAGGCTGTGAAAGGAACAGGATGTGGAAAGGCAGGCACATGGTGAATGATTGGTGAATGGATTAATGAGTGAATGGATGAATGAAGGAGACATTTCTTTGGCAGTCATCTTATTACAGTGTGTAATATCTGATCACCCACAGTTGAGCCCAATGCAGTCAGTCCTTGCCCGAATCAATCGCTGTGATTTATCCAGTTGTGTTTCTGTCTTGAATCTGCACCCGTGCTCATACATTCCCTTGCTGCAAGCATCTCCAATGTCCAGCCCGGTCCACACACTGCCTCTTGATGGAGATGGCCCTGTCGACCCTGCAGAAGGATGTCCGGATCCCGTGCATGCGTGTGCTTCTCCTTCATTTCAAGACCTTCGAGTCTGTCCTGTCGACTTTCCAGAACCAATGCCTTGAGTTTGCAGCTCTATTCACACAGCCTCTTGGTGGAGATTTGCCTGGGTACTGGGATGCGCTCATTTCAAGACTTTCAGGTCGCTCTCCTTCAACTTCCCGGCACCAACCAGGCTACCGGTGGTTGCGGAGAAAGCCTCCTTGACCTTTGCGGCGTCCTTTCCGGCGAGGTTGAGTTTGGAGACCAGCTCAGCCAACTCATCTGCGTCAACATTGCCGAGCAACTTGTCCACGTCATTCAACACGTCGTCGATCTGTTTCGGAGACGCTTCACCCTGAGAGAAGTAGTTCACATCTTTGACACTGCCCTTGACAACTCGCTTGTTCTTCTTGACGGCGTTCTTGGCCGCTTCTTTCGCCTTCTTGGTCGCTTCCTTGTCCGCCTTCAGCTTTTCTTCTTCCTCTTTCTTCTTGCGCTCCTCCTCTTCCTTGGCGCGCTGTTTCTCTTCAGCCTCTCGTTTCGCGGCGGCCTCTTTCTCAAGCCGCTTCTTGTTCTTGTCTGCGTTTGCAGCCTTGCGGAATTTCTTGATTCTCTCATCGTAGCTCAAGCATTCATCCACAAGTTTTCTGAGACGAGCGGTATCCTCTGTCTTGCGCTTGCGGCGAGCGTTGGCGTTCTTCTTCTCGATGTGTCTCTTGTGGTCTCGGCCTTCATTGTCATCGGGGACATCCTCATCAAGATACTCAAACGTGCGCCAGCTGTCAAAGTTGTACCAGAAATCGTAGAATTCCTCGACCTCCTCGCGCGTGCTGTTCTCGTCACCAAGCATGGGGACAGGGGTCTTCTTGCTAAATCTAGCTTCGCTCTGGAACACGGCATTCCACTTCTTGTAAAAGTTCCCAGGCTTCTGCATGTCTTTCTTGGTGGGGGGTTCGACATCGGCAGCTTCGTCCACCGAGTCCCATTGACGGCGTTTGACTGGGTCGGTCAGGATCTCGTAGGCACGCTGGATGCATTTGAAAAAGCTGTCGTTCTCGTCGCTTTGACCCGCCGCGGCCTTCTTGTCAGGATGGTGTTTGAGGACCTTCTTGCGATGAGCCTTCTTGATCTGCTCGTCGGTAGCTTTGTAGCGGTATTTGGAAAGGCCGAGAACGGCATAGTGGTCTTGTCCCTGTACAACTTGGTCAGTGGCCAAGCACGGCAGCTCGAACTCGTGCAAGAAGTCTTACCTTCCAGTCCTTTGCATCTCTCGCAAGCATCAAGGGATCTTCTGGCTCGCTGATTTCGCCGTCATCATCGTCTTCAGACTTCTTCACCTTTTTGAGGGCCTCGAGACGTTGATCTTCAGAGAAGGTGCGGCCATGGCGCTTGCGGCGGGCATAGGCCAGAAATTGCGCTCCAAATGGCTCAATCTTACGCATTACAGGTGGAGAGAGCTTTCCCAGGGCCTTGAAGTTGGGGTTGCCGTCGCCGCCCTCGTTCCAGCCCTCCGGCGGGGGCAGCACAAGGCCTTTGGAAGCCATGTCGAGATTGCGCGCACGTTTAAGCTCCTTGGTTAGCTCTGCTGCAATCGCTGTGAATTCTTGAATAGTCTCGAGGGCGTCTCGAAGGACTTGTACACGATCTGTGGGTATTAACAGACAGTCAGTGTCGCAGACAGAAATTATTTTTTTGTCGATACTTACCCATAGCGGCTGATTGGCGGAATGGAATTCGGCAAAGTTGCCAGAATGAGAGAGGGAGGTTTGGTGTTTGACAAATTTGGAAGGAGAAGCGAAAATGAAGAGAGATGTGAATGCGCCGATCGTCTAGGACAAGTGATGTGAATATTGAATCACACAGAGCGTACCTCACCCTGCATTCACTCTTCATTCGTTTGAATCCGGCAAAAATGGCGCTGGCGGCCTACCGACACGTGCTCCGAGCGACACGCAGAGCATTTCAAGACGACTACCATCTCCTACATGCTGCCCGGATGCAAGCCCGCACAGGATTCGAGACGCTGAGGACGATGGACCCCGACTCAGAGGAGGCAATTAAGGGCATAGCACACGCTGAGGGCGTAGCATCTATATTACGGCACAACGTTGTGCAAGGCAAGCTCGTTGACGGCTCCAATGTGATACGTATGTAACGGCCCCTTGTCGAGCTGGACACGAGACTAACCTGTGAGTCAGGGCTGAATATACACGAGGACACAGAGAAAGGCGACAACGACACGGTCAAGAATCCCCTCGGCAAAGACGGAAGGGTCAAGGTCGGCGGGCTATGAAGAGTCAAAAAGCTTGGATTCATTCATCCTGGTGAAACACAAAATGATACCCCCCGGGACAGCGGCGTACCCTCGCCATTGCATGCCAACAGCACGATGTGCTATAACGCCATGCTAATTCTGTACAAATAAGGATACTTTGACCCGAGAAGCTCAATCACCAGCGAGACTAGCATAGGTGACTTCCCCTTGGCCTGGTGGAGGCATTACAGCGATGCTGGCATTTCCTTCAGCATCTCCGTCCTCATTTTGAGCTTGGCCGTCGACCGTGGCGAGAGCCCTCTGGCCAGACTGCTGAGATCTGACAGCGGCTGCGGCTTCCCTACCTTCTCTTGCCCAGCTTATTTTCTGCTCCCGGTCTGTGTTGTCTAACGGTTTCGGTTTGCCCCACCGAACTCGCAGCGGACATCCTTGAATGGCTGCTTTCCCTTGGCAATGCGCCGCAGCAGCCTCGGCTCCTTCTCTTGTGGCATAATTGATGAATGCGCAGTGTGCTCGGTGGGAACAGACAATAGACCGGATCTGGCCGAAAGGAGTGAAAAATGAACGAATCGCATGTTCCGGCAGATCGTCCTCGACGCCGGTGACGAAGAGCGACGTGATGTTGGGGTCGGTGGGAGGCAGCCAATCTTCGGGCTGGGGAGGTCGTGCCAGTGTGACGGCTCTGGCATTACCAGGTCCTGTCTTCGCGCCGCGGTGCGCGCCCCCAGATTTTCTGGAGTCCGCAGTTCGAATAGGTCCCGGGCCATAGCTGCTTTGCTTCTGCTCTTTCGGTTCTTGTTGTTGACCGGGTTGATGACCCTCTGCTTCCAGTCGTCTTTGCCTCTTGTAGTATGGCTCACTGTTGGCCAATCTGCGTAGTAGATCCCTGGCCTTCTCATCCGTCTTCTCATATGCTTCAACTGCGCCTCGTCCTTCTTCTAATTCCTTCTCGTGCTCTTGGGCGTAGTACTCACGGTTAATGCTGGACTGTGGACCCGGTGCAACCATTTTGAGAGCGGCGTCTCTAACTGTGATAGGCAAGCCGAAAGACAGATCGAGCATACAACACTGGCAGCAGTTCTTCAATCGAGCGCAAGTGAGGCAAATGTTTGTTCGCTTGGTTCTGGCGGTCCGATCGGCTTTCCAGCGGAAGACGGTGAATGGGCGGGTGCATATCTTGCATTCGGCTCCATACTCTTCTTTCAGCATTTGGACATAGGGGTTATCAGGTAGACAATTCTCGCAGCTGGAAGGGAAGTCGGTTGTTTCCCAGCCAGACCGGTTGAGATCCTGCTTGATCTGAGGTGGCGCCATAGTGGCGAGGGATTATCGCAGGCGGAGGGAGAGACAAAGATCAGGGAGGATATTGTTCTGTTAAAATTCGGGACGGTTAAGAAGACTGTTCGAATATCAAGTACTTTGACGCAGCACTTGCCTGACTAATGCTGGTTAATTCGTCGTTGAACATAAAAACGGCGGGGAAAAGTCAGCCCCGTGCCAAAATGCCACGGCACGTGCACAATGTCATGCAGAAGGTTACCCGAGAGTCACGTGCAGAATGCCATTGTAGTGGTGGCCTGCTGCGGAAGGATTCAGTTCCAGATCGCTGAGACCCCTGCCAAGAGATCTAGTCGAGAATCAGGCCATTAGCGACTGCGCCGGAGGATTCAGTGCCGGCCAATATACGGAGCACCTTTTTTTTGAACCCCCATAGCACCACCGTATCGCTCTTTGATTCCGGATCGTGTCACTGACCGCTTGTCGCTCATTCTTCTACGAATACAATCGAGGCGGAGAGACTCATCATCCTTCTTTTCAAGTTCCACTACCTTCCAATATTCACTCCGGCTGTCTCAACATGGCCCCCTCTGCTACCTCCCCAGTCGCGGTCCTCGAGAAGGAGGACCATGCCCGCGATGCCGCCTTCAACAAGGCGCTCCATGGCAAATCAGTCGAAGCCTCCGGTGGGCTCATGGCCATGCGCAGCAAGGACAAAGCGGCGCAGAAGGCTGCAGTCGAGGAGTACTTCAAACACTGGGACAACAAATCGGCAGCCACCGAGACGGAAGAAACTCGAAAGGCACGCAGAGATGAATATGCCACCTTGACAAGACAGTGAGTGGTGACCCTCCCAGCATTGATGATATTAACACTAATTGTGTGGGTAGCTATTACAACCTTGCCACTGATCTGTACGAATATGGTTGGGGCACGTCATTCCATTTCTGTCGCTTTGCCGCAGGAGAGTCATTCTACAAGGCCATTGCCCGTCATGAACATTACCTCGCACTGAAAATGAACATGCAAGAGAACTGGCGTGTCCTGGATGTCGGCTGCGGTGTTGGGGGACCGGCGCGAGAGATGATCAAGTTCACTGGGGCCAACGTTGTTGGATTGAACAACAACGACTACCAGATTGAACGGTCACTACGATATGCAAAGAAGGAGGGTATCGCTGACAAATTCACTGCTGTCAAAGGCGATTTCATGCAAATGTCCTTTCCTGAGAACAGCTTTGATGCTGTATATGCCATTGAAGCCACAGTCCACGCCCCGAGCTTGCAAGGGGTGTACGAGCAGATTTTCCGGGTGCTGAAGCCGGGTGGAGTCTTTGGAGTGTATGAATGGCTCATGACCGACAACTACGACAACGACAATCCTGAGCATCGGGAGATCCGACTGGGCATCGAGCAGGGAGACGGCATCTCCAACATGGTCAAAGTCTCGGAAGGGTTGGCTGCTATCAAGGCGGCTGGTTTCGAGCTGGAGCACCACGAAGACCTTGCGGAAAGACCTGATGCGATCCCGTGGTACTACCCTCTCGCGGGCGAGTTCAAATACATGGGCAGCATGGGCGACATCTTCACGATCGGGCGCATGACGTGGTGGGGACGAGGTTTGATCCATAAGTTCATTGGTCTCGGCGAGACTCTGAGAGTTATGCCTCAGGGCACTCAGAAGACGGCGGACAGCCTGGCACTAGCCGCCGACTGTTTGGTTGCAGGTGGGAAAAGGAAGCTGTTCACACCCATGTACATGATGATTGCACGGAAACCCAAAGCTTGAACGGGGTCAGCAGGGAACGGCTGGAAAAGGGCGTTTCTGGAGTAGTTTGCCCGGTGACTAGAGGTAGACGGAGGCATGCTCCTGGTGCTTGCTGTATCGTTATAGCATAATCTAGCGAATGTACACACATACGTGGACCGAATCCTTTGTCCACGGGTACCTGAGATTACGCATCTAGTTCATAGTGGCGATATCGCTTCAGCCTCAAAGATTTGCTGGCGAAACAATTGCCGCCGGAAAAAGAGCGTGCCTGTGCCAGGTGGCCTTTGCACCGCCACATTGCACTCGTCGGCATTGACGTGTGGCGAGCGGTAGGTTTCCGTGGACATTCGCGACCAGCTGGACATGGTTCAATGTCTTTTTCTTGTTCCAACAATGGAGCAGTCAGTCACTCGCTGAATCTTGAGTCTAGAACCGTGTCCCAAGAAACGCCATCATGAGTTATGGGTGAATTGAAGAGGTGGCTCGAGAGTAGTTACACAAATTTCAATACCCGAACAGCCAATTCCGTCCGTCAAATCAATGGTGATCAACGGTCCCTTTAGGCTGGCCTGATGAATACGAGCAGTAGTGGCTTGGGGCCTGCAGGGCTCATGATTTGAAACTGACAGTGTGCGAGAGCAGTTCGTGTCCGTTTCAGAGGGTCCGTACCACCCACTCGTCAGGTACGGAGGACATGCAGGTCAACCGGTGTGTATACGGGGATAAGTACTCGATAGTGGTATGCACATCACTTGTGTGATCTATGTACTGTGTACATGATAAATTGAAGTATGGGCCGTATGTTGTAGTAATGTATTGGGAGGATGCCATTGTGCGGGATCACCCCTACACACTAAGGCGCAGTGCCTCAAGATATTGTGGCTGGTTACAGGTGCCGAGAGCGTAGCCAAGCACCCCCAAGCACCCAAGGCTGAGACCTAGCCCGCGCGCGAGCCCATCTGTAACCCCCAAAAACAATCACCCTAGCGGTTACCAAGCTGCCGAAGCTTTCCAGGGCAGGCGGCCTAAGGGGGTGGCCAGCGCGATTCGCCGGGCGGTACATGGATCTGCCACTGACGAACTGCTAGTGCTGCACAATTTCCCCGATGCCTTTCCCTCACGCCCACAATGGCCCATCTCATCCGTAACCATCCCGTCATCGAACCTCGCCAGATGCTTCAGGCGGCTTTCCTGACTGGTCACTCGCCGCTGTTGCCGTCATGGCTGCTGGGTTGCGTCGTCGCCCTTTCCACGTCTTCTCCTGGAGGGGACAGGCAGGAAAGAACCAAGAGGCGCAGTCACCACCCACTGCCAACTCGTCCATTTCAACTTGTATAAACCTTGGTCGTCTCTTTTTCTTCCTTGCATCACAGTCCTTTCAGTTGCTGTTCTTGCTTGTAACATCATCATCGGTTTCTTCAGCATCAACATTCCCCGTCGTCGTTCCTTTACTTTTGGTTTTCTTTGGCTTCATATTCCTACCTAATATCCCTGTTGGTGCCATACCCTCAACACCTCGTGCTCGCTCTCTTCCCCATCATGGGCAAGTTTGCAGCAGCTGCTTTGGGAGCAGCGTCTCTGCTCGCTTCCATTGCTCCCGTAATTGCCGCTCCCGGCACTGTGGGTTTCACATTCGAAAAGCGTCGCGTCCTTGCGCAAGATGCTCCTCGCCTTACACGACGTCAGTCCAAAACCATCAAGGCGGGTTTGGACAACGAAATCTTGCTCTACTTCATCAACTGCACCGTGGGAACTCCGGGACAACCCTTTTCCCTGCAGCTGGACACTGGCTCGTCAGACATCTGGTTCCCTGATGCCAATGCCCAAATCTGTCAAGACAACGACGGCTGCTCCGAGTTTGGAGCGTACAATGCTGATGACTCCTCCACCTTTGTCGACCCCAACCTTCCTCAGTTCCAGATCCAGTACGTCGACGGCTCACAGGTCGTTGGGGAATACATCTCTGATGTGCTGAATATCGGTGGAACAAAATTGACAAACATGACCATGGCTGCGGCCCAGCAAGCCAACACCCGCGCCATCGGTATTATGGGCATTGGCTTCGAATTGGGCGAGGCCTCAGCCTCTTTTGACGGCTTCACCTACCCCAATGTCATCAACGTTATGAAGAACGAGGGCTTCATCAACGCCCTTGCATATTCCCTGTGGCTGGATGATCTGGATTCCAATACTGGCTCCATTCTCTTTGGTGGTGTAGACACGAACAAGTATCACGGTAACTTGGTTGCTCTTCCCATCCAAACCGACTCGCAGACCGGCGTCATTGACTCCTTCACCGTTGCCTGGACCGGTCTTACCGTCTCTGGAGGTGGCCAGACCTCCGACGTCTCCCCCAGTTCGCCTCAACCCGCCATTCTCGACTCCGGCACCACAGACACCCTGCTCCCCGATGACATCGCGAACAGCATCTTCAATGGTGTCGGCGTGGTGACCGACCCTCAGTTTGGCAATGTGGTGCGCTGCTCTCTCGCCAATGATGATCTCAGCTTCTTATTCCAATTCGGCGGCAAGGGTGGGCCCACTATCAATGTCTCGCTGTCCGAGTTTGTCACTCCCCTGATCACAACCGACGGCTCTCAACCAACTTTCCAGAACGGCGATATGGCGTGTTCATTTGCCATTGATGCCGCAGGAGATGATCCCATCTTGTTCGGAGACTCTTTCCTCCGCAGCGCCTACGTGGTTTACGACCTTGAAAACAACCAAATAGGCCTCGCTCAGACAAACTTTGACGCTAATGACGCCAACTCCAACATTAAAGTATTCCAGGCATCGGGCAGTATTCCCGATGTTGTGTCGACTGCCACCGCCGCAAGCGTGGCCCAGACATTTTCTGGCAACCCAGATATCACGCAAGCCACGCTCACCGCCACCGGAGAACTCGGTGGTGGCACCTCCAGAAGTGCAACATTCAATTTGACGCCCACAGGCTCAAGTACAGGCAGTTCAGGCTCTGGCAGTGGGGACAGTTCTGGTGATTCCAATGCCGCGAATGCCAACTTCCGTGTCATTCCTGCTGAGATGACGACTCTATTGGCGGCAGGTGTAGTGATGGTGGGATTTTTGTTCGGTGGGGGGATGATGTTGTTCTAAATCAATGAACAGCGCGCCTTTTGCCTTGTTATGACAACCCAAAGTTGCTTCGCAACTGGGCAGAAAAAGGGCGTATGGTTGGACGGTGGTGTCTTCGGCATTGAATTGTATTCTGCCTGGGTGCCATCAGGTTACAGGACCGGTTGGGAGACAGGGCTCATGACGTTTTTTTCCCATTGGTAGCATGACACAGCGAAAGACAAAGTAAAAATGACACACTTATTCTTGTTCCAAACCTTCGAATCGGCGTATCCTTTTGGGCTCTTTGTTCATGTATGAACTGCAGCAAAGGCTTCAGCGAGTGTCCACTCCAGCCCGCTACTCTCTCCCCTTCGAAGCAATTAACATATACACATAGGAGGAGACTCTATCAAGAGCTCGGGGTAGGACTGGCAGGCAGGATATTTTTTCCATCGTGTACTCGACAAACACAATTATTTTGGTGAAGACGCGATGAGTATTGAAGTCAATATTCCCCCGTCTGCTCGCCCTCTCCCACCCTCCTAGGCTGGTTCGCCCTTCAGCTCCCCAGCGTCAGTCGATTACAACCCGTTTCGTTGGCAGGCGAGGTCAGGGAAAGAAGAAGAGGAAGAGCAAGAGGAAGCGGAAGAGGATGGAAAATACATTATGGAGAACGAACAAGCAAGAAATCTATGCTGGTCGCCGAGCGAGGATTGCCACACCAGCCCTCTGCCTACCCCATCCCCTACTACCTCCTTCTCTCGTGTGTCTTACGGCGTATCGGGTGGCTGGTGGAGACTTAGTCTGTTGTCTGTGAGTCTCTTGAGAAGAACGTACGCCAGAAGCACTTGCACCCTCGGTTTGGAGTCGGAATTGGCGTTGGCGTTGGTGTGACTGTTGCCGACGATGCGTGTGTTGAGATCACTTTTTGTCGTTGTCGCCGTGATTTGGGCGGTAGCTCGAAACATCGTACATTTGGACGTTGGACTTTCCACTCCTTCCCGTCTCGTCTTCTACTTCTCCTCCCGGACCGTTTCGAGCGGACTGTGCGGAAAGGCCGTCCCGTCCCCGTTGAGGCTGCCCGCGCTGGTGGTGCTCGTCAACCAGGGCATGCTCCGCCGGTCAGCCTCGCTTTGACCCTCGTCGCCTGTGATCTCCATTCCCACCTCGTTGTCGTCCGGCACCTTGACGTCAAGCAGTCTCTCGGCGTTTTTGTACGCGATTGCCTCAAAATCTTGGTCGTTGATCCTGCATGGGGGGAAAGAGAATGCTGTTAGCTGGGTCCAGTCTCGCCCTCCATAGATTTTTCAACTGGATAAATGGTGGGAAAGGAGAAGGAAAGGAAAAGCTTACATTGCACTTTCTCGTAACGCGTACATAAACTTCAGGCCATCCTCGTGGCTGCAAAATGGATAGTCGACACTGTACAGTACTTTGTCGGCGCAGCACATGTGGATCAGGCAAGCCATGGGCGCCAAGCTGAACATGCCAGCCGTCGTAATGTAGATATTCTCGTGCCAGACCTGCAGAAGATGACGACGCGGTTTCGAGGTCTGGGCCCAGGTCCGCTGGATGAGCTTGTGAATTCGGTAATCAGGAAAGGCAGCGTCTCGCCCATGTGGCCTAGAAGAAGTTTCAAGTGTCGATGCGTGTCAAATAGCTTGCTGGCGAACAGTCGGAGCACGTGCAACGCCACGTCGCTATGCCAGTGAAAACCATGGTTGGCTAGGAAGTTCGAAACTTGAGGCGAATAGTTCCCATGGAAGGAGGGCGCTGGCGTAGCTTCCGTGATTGGTTGCGGTATCGCGTGAAGGTAAACAGGGACGTCGAGTTTTTCGTGAGCCGCGAAGATGGGCCAGAAGAAAGGATCGTCATAATAGCGCCCGTTGGCAGTATTGTCGATGAGGCTGCCCACAAATCCAAGTTGTGAAACACACCGGTCCAGTTCCTTTGCTGCTTCCTCCGGGTGAAGCATTGGTAGCATGGCGAAGGCAGCGAAGCGGCTCGGGGAGGGTGAGGCCTTGATTGCTTCGTATAGCTCGTTGTTCGCTTTTGTGCAGACCTCCGGTGGGACAGGGATAGTGTTGGGTCGATGAGAGATGACTTGAAGACTGATGCGGCCACCATCCATTGCCTTCAGACGCAAAGGCCCGACCTCACGAAGGGCAGTCATAATGTGGGCCATAGAATCTGGGAGACTCGTGTCGACGCCTTGTGAGGCATAGTAGTCGAGCACAGCCTGGGAGATGAAGTGCTCCTCGAGCGTAATGAGGGGGATTTTGGTGCTCATGGTAGATGTGTGGCCGTCTTCTCTGTCGTACCGCGCGGCTGAATTTTCCGGGTTAACCTGTATAAAAGAGAGCGTGTCAGATAGATAGATGTTGGGGTAGATGGTGGCAACTTTACCTTGGGATGGTTGAGAATAGCTCCGCCGGAACAACGTCCCGCGGTCGATCTCTCCGTCTTAAAGCGACCTTTGAATGGTTGGACTTGAAAAAAGCCACCAGGAAATTCGTTAACGATCTCGAGCGGAAGCTGTACGAGATGTCTCACGTTTTTGGTATCTCACCCCGCAGCAGAAGAGAAGATTTTAAGAAGTAAGCTGTGCTACCGTGCTCCGAGGGGGCTAGGGCACGGATTCGGAAAGGGAAGGGATGCGCCTTGGAAGGAAGAGGGTTCGTATATCTTTACCCAGAGAACGCGACGGCGCCCCTCGGTTGTCCAATCAAAGCAGAAGATGCAAGTGACGCCACGCAATAGACAGAAGTTGCAGCGCGCCACTAGGATTGGCCGTCTCTTGTCGTCTGTCCTTGGATACTGCCGCGGCGGCTGGCGGGATGCGGAGGATGGTGGCAATGGCATTCTCGGACAATCAGCACCGAAGGAGGGGAGGGGAGGGGGGAGGACGCGGTGGGGCGCGGCTGAGCTCTCGGTGGGAATTGACTTTGGGAGACGCATACCAGACACGCCATCAAAGGGAGAGGACATGTATCGTTCAGGAGAGTATAGGGGCGAGTGAGTGTGCAGGTGTAGGTAGGTAGGTAGGTACGGGTATGAAGTACATGGCTGGGAGAGAGAGGCGCGGCATGAGGTCCCAGAAGTCAGCACGTGATACGTATCACCATTCCTTCCAAAGAATACAAAGTGCATCAATTTTATTGAACACCTGTCGCAGCCATCACCCTCACCCGACTCACATTTCTTGTCTTTCACCTGAACCAGTGAGAGATCTCTCTTGTCCTCAACAAAATTGAATGGCCACTTCAGCTGGTATGAACCACAAGTGAGGCTGAAAGCTGCTTGAGAGTCATGTTTACCCTGGCCTTGTCACTGTTTCTTTATTGACACTGGGTCAACGCTCGTCTTGAAAGCTTAGTCGTTGAGACAACCGACCAAACCGCGTTCAACACCAATGTTCCGACTCGTCCTCCCGCATACCTTGCCTCTCGACTTACCTCTCTACTCGCATCGAGAATACTCTTAAAAAGCTGATGAGAAATTACCCATGATGGTACAATTCCATGCGAAGGGATCTTCTGTGGCGGTAGGGATGACTGCTATGGACGAGGAGGATGTGGTGTTTGTGTCTTTGAATCATCGAGTCAGCATCTTTGGTTCTCCTTACCAACGAGCAATGCGGAGGAGAACGTGCGAAAGGATGGATCAGCAGCTGGCACTCGCATGAGTTCAGAATAATATCGGAACCTTTGATGGTGATCGGGCCAATGTGGCCATCATGAGAGGGAGATCCTGGTGGTGGCATCAGCGTCCTGACACATCTAGCATCGCCGAATTGGCATCAGTGTCCGGCTGCAGGACATAAAGGCCAGCATCGGGGGGGCTCTTTCGGCAGAGACGACCTTGACCACCAACACCGTGTCTTCACAGGCTTCTAGCACAGTCCAATTATTCAGCTGGTTCCATGGAAGACTTCAACTGAGTCCCTCTTATTCTCGCAAGTCGACATCGATATCAAAGCGACTTTTGGGATGAATTTACGTCGATGGGCGGCGACACAGAGGTCGAAGAGGTTAGGCCTGGCACATTGTCCGCGGCAGACATCTGTCTGTAGCCGTGATTTATTGTTATATGGTTCATTTTTGTCATCCCATACTGTAGAGGGAGGAAAGAAAGGGGAATTTGGTAAACTAAATAGTCGTGTTGGCGACGCTGCTTTCACAAACACTTTTTAGTTAAACGGCCCCTGTGGGTGCCTATAACCCTATCAGTAGAGAAAAGGCGCTATTAGGGGCTAGCGAGGCTCGCCCTTTGGTCGCCGCAGCTTAGCCGGCCCGGCGAGTACAGGGCGGCATCACCCTCTTCCCCAATGAGGGTGAGCCGCGACTTATTAGATTTCGATGACCCTTGGCGCCATGTTCAGTGAAACGAGCCACAGGCCATGCGTCGCGCAGCCATGCAGTAGCCAGTATCCAGTACCCACGGGCTTTCAGCCCTGACAGAACTTACAACGACCCAATATTTCTATGCTCGTGGCTGTCGATATCATTCTGTTGTTGTCTCAGTCACTCATTCTCCCCAAACACCGTTCCTCCGCCGAGATTCCAGTCCTTCGAGAAGCCCCGTTGCGCAACCCGCCGGCTGCGAACTGCTCGGCCTAAAAAGGGTCCAGGCACGAGATCATCAGCAACACCCTCCACCCACCCCATTGTCTCGCCTATCTCCTCACTGAGGCGCTGCCACCTCTCCATTGATGGCCTCCCAAGGAGGCCTCACGCGAAGGCGTGGTGCCGGAGGGGCCACGTCGCCCAACGGAGACGACGAGTCCTCGAGCCGGGTCACTTCCCCTGTCCCCAAACCATACAACGACCGTTCTCCTGAAACCGCCTACGAATCTGGCGAGAATGGCCACCGGATCGCCTACGATCCCAGAGACATCAGCGAGAGCGAAGAACGGAGTAAACAACCCAAGCTGACCCTGATGGAAGAGGTTCTATTGCTGGGCCTGAAGGATAAGCAGGTAACCCAGAACCAAAAGATTTTCAGAGTCGACACACCCTGACCCACAGTCACTAGGGATACCTGTCGTTCTGGAACGATAATATCTCCTATGCCTTGCGAGGATGCATAGTTATTGAGCTGGCATTCCGGGGCAGAATCAGCATGCAGAAAGATTCCTCGAGGAGACGCTTCCCTCTCGCCGACCGACTCATCGAGGTCATAGATGACACTCTCACCGGAGAAGTCTTGTTAGATGAAGCTCTCAAAATGATGAAGACGAGTGAGAAGATGAGCGTCAGTTCCTGGATCGATCTCATGAGCGGTAAGTGTGAAATTCACACACTTCGGCTGTGCCTGTTCGACCTATTGACGCTCCGTGTTGCAGGCGAGACGTGGAATCTCATGAAGATCGGTTACCAGTTAAAACAGGTTCGCGAAAGACTGGCCAAGGGCCTTGTGGACAAGGGCATCCTCCGCACCGAGAAACGAAACTTCCTTCTCTTCGATATGGCCACCCACCCCGTGGTTGATTCCGCCGCCAAAGACGAAATCCGCAAGCGCGTACGGAACGTGTGCTCCAGCCGCACCGTCGTTCTGCCTCCTTCACAATTCCTTCCCGCCGAACTCGATTTCAGAATGTTGAGAACAGTGAGCATGGTCTGTGCGGCGTATGCAGCCAATGTGCTTGAGAATGCGCTGGTGACCATGAGCCACGAAGCAAGAGAGAGGGCTTTTGCCCAAGTAGACGAACTATTGGCCGAATATTCACAATGGCCTTTTGCGCGGAGGACTGGCGGACAACAGGGCATCGGAGCGAACATTGGCCAGGTGATTGCCGAAGAGGTTGAGAAGAACAAAGACAAGGAGTTACAACTTGAGGTGAGTCTCGTCATTCTATCGTTGTAACCCTGACTTATCGGTGCTGTCTAGGTCGTTGCGGCGTGTTTGAGCGTTTTTACCAGGCTGGACTCTCTGCTGTAAAAATGACAAAGCAGGACACATTTGGGCGAGTGAGCGGGCGCCAGGAGGCGTGGACGTTTCTCGCATTTTCTTGTTGAAAAGGCTGTGAGTCTCAAAAGGATACCTACAATGTTCGCCTTTTTGCACATCCTCAATCATGTTTCTGTTCGGCTCAGGCGCCGGGTCTCACAAACATGCTCGGGGAGTCATAGTGCAGTCTACTTCACGCTACTTTTCACCTCTTCTCCGCAGGATGGTGTCCATGAATATCTGATCATTGTTCTCGGGCTCACGGATTTCTTTGTTCATGCTGACAGACTGGGTGGTCTGCTTCCTCCATTGTAATCAATGCCTTTGTCGTTACTTATCAGTCGCAGAGTTCAGAAACACAAAGCGCATTGCTCCCTGCTCACAAGGTCGACTCTTTGTATTGCAGCAACAAGAGTCGCTGTCAAAGCCACCATCGACGAGGGCAGCGGCCTCAAGGGTGGGCACCCAGAACTCGTGTCTTGACCACAGATGGCTTTGATCCTCTGCGTCGACAAAGCGAATGCCTTGAAATACTGCCAAAGACATGATGGTAGGTGAGGCCAGCCCGACTACTATAAAACACCGACTCCCATTCACCGCTTCATCCTCCGCATCGACATACTCATCCGCTGCAAAATCTGTCAACATGTGCTATACACGTTTCACTCTCGTGTTTTGTCCGGACTGTCGCTCCAGATCGACTTCTGCTGACTATCCAATGGTTGAAATACCTTGTTCTTCCAATGTGTGCCGAAGTCGCAACCACGGGCGCCTACCTCGCCGTGAAGGGCTGCTACTTAGGCTATGCTCACGATGCTGCAGGGATCGAGACGATCGGTCTTCCCATGATTCAAGCACATGTCAAGATTGTGTCTCAGTGACCGATAGTTCGGAGCGAAGTTCTGAACCCTCCAGGACCGGATCTACAGCGTCTAGAACATGGACTATTGGGTCAAACATCAGTTCCATCACGGACCACCGCAATCGCCCGGCCATAACGACGACGACGACGACGGCGACTTCCGGGTCACGACCTCAAGCTGGCACATCGCAAAACAACACTCGAGGCCGGTCCTACACGATCCGTGGGCGCTCCGACACCGATTCTTCCGTTTCTCTCTCTAATACTATGTCGACCCTTTCTGTCTCTGATGCTCTGTCGACTTCCAGCGGGTATACCGAGGAGTTCCAGAGTCGACCTCGGATTAGGTCGACTTCTCGCCCGTACGCTACCCATAGGCGCACCTATACTGAGTCCACCCTTTCTCTATCTGATGCTTCGTCAACTTGCAGCTCTTGCACTATCTATGGGCGCGCCGAGACCGAGTCTGCACTTTCTGTCTCTGATACTTCGACGGCTCCCGGCTTGTTCACTGTCAATGTGCCTTATTCCGAAACTTCCTCTTTTCGCTCGGATTTGTTTTCGCAAGAGTCGACCTCTCCATCTTGGCTTGACAACTTTCCTGACGCTCGCCCAGCACATGGTGCACGCACACATTGGGTCCGAATGCCGCTATGTGCGGCTTCGATGTATGCCAACTCTCGCCACATCATGACGCACTCGTCGACCGTCTCCGAAAGAAGGGCGAGCTTGACCGCATCCGCGGTGAGTTGCCATGATATCCCCGTCGACACGCTCCTCCGCCCACACGGTCTGCATTCGGCTGATCTCGACTACATTCTCAACGAGGCCTTCGAAGTGGAGGTCGTGATTCCACCAGAGTTGTTGGATACTTTCCCACCAGGCGACCTGTCGGGATACCCTGGTCTGATGATGTGGACGGTCTGTGAAACCTGTGTGCGTGCAGAAGGGGGATTTTTTGAGTATCTTGCAGGAGCGTAAAGAGAACATCGCGGGTGGAGAGAGCCTCGAGCTGGATCTCGATGCTGCGGTTGCCAGGGCTCGTTCAAGTTTTACTGACAAGATGCCCAGGGAAAGTGATCGGGGGCGGACAGGGACCAAAGGTAAGTATGTATTGAATGGAAACTGGATTTCCACTCAGGCGAGTCTGTTCCCGTTTCCTTCCTGACCGTGTATAAGTGTGCGTTTTGTCGACCATGAGCATCCCCTAACCACGCAGTTTCCCCTTCGGACCTGACCACCGCATAAACACCGTGTGCTGACTTCCTCCAATGACGCGTCTAGTGGCGTTGTTTAGTTTCCTCGCGAGTGATTCTGAGATAACCCAAGATGGTACGAGGGTGGCACCTGGGAGCATCAACACAGGCATTTGCCGATGTGACCTGGGATCTAGTCGGTGAGTGATCAGTTGACGTGTACTCACGCACCAGATACCAAAATAGAAAAAGTCATCAGCTCCCTTGTTTTCTCCCGCCAGGTTGTGCTGATTCTGATATCGATTCACGGGAGTACACACGCACGTGATATCAGCCATGCAATACGAGCAATACGAGGGAGGGACATCGATGGACGGACAGCGCTATATCTCGTCCAAGGGGCAGTCAGAGCAGTTGTTAGACTCCTGTAGGTTGATCAGAGCAGACGCCCAGCTTGTTGCTCAAACTCTGAAGCCACCAGGAGGCGGTGACACCACTCGAGGACAAAGGCCCGCGTCGGATACGTGTGTCACAAGGAATGGCGAGAGAGGAGTGGCGGGCGGTGTTCCTGCAAGACGAGGCTGGACTCAGCGGAGCAGCAGCGCACAACGAGACATCGCTGCCTTGAAGGCCCAAGAACAACAAAGACGATGACGATGGTCTTCCTTTCATTGCAACATACAAAAAACCATCCATTGGACTCTTTTTGACCCTTTGACCCCCCCCCTCCCCCCTCCCCCCCTTTGACTCGATCGTCCTTGTCATAGTCCGTCCTTTGAGCTAGCTGCCTGCCGAGACACAATGGGAAATAAGATGGCCTTCACAAACGGCCTGCCTCTTTCCAAGCTTCATAAAAGCCCGGTCACTTACCTGTCCTTCTTTCACAGGAAAGCTTCATCTTCCTCCGAGGCATGCTCTCTCGCCTGTTTCCTTTTGACCTGAACCCGACAGCTTCACAACAAAGCTCAGCTCACAAGGAAAGGCAGGAGAGGAGAAAGGAAAAAAGGAAAAGCCCAAAGCAAGGAAGGAAGATTGAAAAGGACACCAACACACACAAAGTAAACTAACTGACTGACTGACTGACCTGCCGCACCAAAATCTCTCAATTCCCCGGTCGCCAAGTCACTTGTCGAAAGGAAGAAAGAAGGAAGAAGAAGAAGAATGTGCTACACCACGTCTGCCCGCCCCGTGTGCCCCAACTGTGCCGGCCGCACGGGCCTCGCCGACACAGTCGATGTAGAAAAGACCTGCAAGCTCGCGGCGCGGTGCCCGTACCGCCAGTCTCGCCCCCTGCCCCGTCGTCCTCGTCCGCAGCAGCAGCGGCGGGGCGAGGAGAAGGAGGAGGAGAGCGTCATCTCGCGCCGTCGCTGTGCCGCGTGTGTGCGTCGTGCCATCACGGCTGCTAATTCTGTGCCGGGGCCGGCGGATATGCGGTTCGATGTTTCCACCACAAGCACCACGAGTACTACCACTACCACGGCTAACAGCACCGACAGCGTCAACAGCGTCAATAGCATCGTCCGTCGAGGCTTCGCGGCGATGAGCAGAGAGTGGGAAGTCCAGACCGGCAGGAGTGCCCCGGGCCGGCTGGGCGAGGCGTATCCCGAGAAAGAGAACACCGAGTTCTGGAAGGCGGTTTTTGGGTGCGAGAGGAGGGACCAGGCCAGAAGCTCTGAGAAGTCCGGAGAAGGAGGGTTGGCGGTAGTATTATTCATTAGGTAATTGGGTGAGAACAGTCCTGTAGGCGGGCACCTTCGAAAGGAATGTAGAAATGGAATTGAAATGAAATTGAAATTGAAACGGGAAAGTGATATAAAAAAAAAGGTAGGCAGACATCACTTCCTAGAGAAGTTCCTCGTCCCAATCCACACCTCAGACATACATAGGCCCCCCATCGGTTTTCACTATGTGAAAAGCATGCCATTGAATCTTACAGTCAGCCAGTCCTAGCTAAAGACCGTCGAAGCATTTCTACGTAACAAGCGTTCCAAGATCATCAGACAGATCCTAGTGTACAAATATGCAAATCAATGGTCTCGTCGATACCAGAAGACTTCTAATATACAATGTAACAATGTGCCCATTGCCGTCACATCACATCATTCATTCACTGTGAAGATACCAGCTTCGGATGAGTCGCAAGCATGACTCGTCCAGGACCAGACTTTCTTGCTCTGAGATAGAGACAGAGAGAGATAGAATATCATGGCCTGCGCCTGGACCATCAACTCCGGATCCTGTGGACCATGCTGATGGCCACCGCAAGCAAAATCCGCTGAAGCAGCTCATGAAGTTTAGAGACTTGGAAAATCTTCAGGCATTTGCGTTGGGACCCACGGCGGCTGAGAGCATTCTTGGACTCTTGGGAGGAGGCGGAGGAGGTTTGTCCTCGTCTCCTGAGTTCGCGTCGGTGTTCGCGTTGCGGGTGTGTCGAGGGATCTGTGGCGACCAATTGGGGGCCTTAAGGGTCATCTCCCTCTTCTGTGCCGTGGGCGATGCAGCTAAAAGTCGTTGAGCAAACACTGGCAAGAGCGGCACCGAGGGCGGAAGATCCTTCACAGGACCCCGCGGTCTTTTTGAGTCACTTGTCCCGGTGGCGTGTCGTCTGGACAACGCCTTGGACGGAAAGAGGCGAGTTTTCGTCCGGTCTAATATCGCCCTGGCAGATCGAGGATCTCGGTCCGCAGATGATGTGCCCGGGTGGCTCTGACTCCGCTGCTGGCTCGTTGAGCGCGAGAGGGTCCGTGACGGAACCGCCAAGGAGTCAGGACTGTCCGGGGCGCTGTCAGAGCCTTCCGTGAGCTGAGCAGACAGCGCGACTGCCGGTAGGAGCCTCACTGCAGGTATGACCAGGGGTCGTAGGGCGTGTGGACCTCTCATGACCACGGTTTGATCCTCGGCTGTCCGTGTGGAGATACTGTGTAGGGTTGAGGCAGCGGAGCGTCGACGGAACAATGACGCCGCGAACGATTTCGGCGGGCTTGGAGTCCTCGGCCTGGACGCTGGAGGGGTCACGGGGTTCATGCTCAGGGGGTTGGTTCGAAGGAATCTCAGAGATCGAGGCAGAGACTGCCGTGCTCTGGCGATCGTGAATGGTCGCGCGAAGGTGTCTTCGTGGTTCCACTCTGGAACATCGCTCATGCGAGCTTCTGTCGTGGGAGGGTCGGGCAGCACGTTAAGCGGTTGGTCGCGAGACGAATTTGGATCTGGAGGTTCGCGTCGCTGGCGCTGTCTAAAGAGCCAATACAGCAGCGCCAGGATCAAGGCGACACCAACTGCACGATTGTTAGCAAGAGATATCGGGAGCCACGGTCGGAACATACCGAGAGTTCCAACCGCGATTGCTGCCCTTTGACCTTGCGATAGAGTCCCAGCAGATTTAGATGCGAGGGTGCCATTTTGATAACCCCATGGGGTCTGGATAGCAGTGGCGCTAGTTGTATGGTATATGCTTGACTGAGATGTGATCTTTCCTGGAATTGATGTCACAGAGATAGACTGGGTTGAAATTGTGGATTGCGATCCTGAGCCGGCCAGAGACAAAGTGTCGGAAGCAAGGGAAGTCTGTGAAACATAACCGCTAAGACTGAGGAAATATGTAGTCAAGTCGAACGCTGAACTGGAAGAGAGACTGTAGGTAAGCCTGGTCGAGGCTACAGAGGTCGATAGTGATGTTGACCCTAGATCTGACGACGGAGTCGAAGTGGTGAGAAAAGAGGTGTCGTCCGTAGTCGTGGTGGTACCAGGAGCAGCCGAGCTTGAGAATACGGAAAGGGAACCTTGGGAAGTCGTGAGTCCTTGAGTAGTTGCCTCTATTGGAGGAGCCTGACTGATGCTAGTTCCTGGCTCTTCAGTGACCCCCGGAGGACGAGGGCTCGGTGGTACAAACTGATTCCCCTCCGGTCCAGGAGGACCGTTGTTGTTTGCCTGCAGACCAGGAACATTTAGATTCTGAGGTTCTCCGGCAGCACCAGGGCCGGGCGGTGGTCCATTTTGATTTCCTTGCGGTCCAGGCGGACCGTTCTTGTTTTCCTGCTGACCAGGTGGCGCTTTTGGATCTTGGGGTTCTCTTCTCAGGAGGGTGTCTGGAGAAGTCTGGGAAACAGTGGCCCAGTAGCCACTTGGTAGGAGCATCGTTCTCGTGCCACGCTGTACAGCCTTTGGACGGGTGCCTGTTCATTCGGGTCACGTAGAATCACCCCTCCCAATAATATCCAAGGGTCATTTTCTTGTCAAAGCTGTCAGATCTCTGTAAAGATGTAGCTTATCCAGTATCCCGTAAGAAAGGGGAACACGGAAAGAAAGCTGGAAGAAGGAGAAAAGTCATACAGCCATAACCCACGGCGCGCTGGCCAGCGACAGCCAGAAGAGGCCGGAACGAAGCCAAATAGAGCAGGAACAGGAGGGGGCACACCGGCCGCTGAAGAAAACAAGGAAACAGTGTTGAGTAGCGCGTATCAACGCATCGCTCTATAACAAAATATACATGTTTCCAGCCAAAGTCCGCAAAACGAATAGAGGGGCAACGAGAGGGGATGTCGGAGTGTGGAACAAGAGAAATGTGCATGCCGGGGTTTGTCGTCCGTCGTTCTTCGAGGGTTCCATTGCACGTTCGCCGATGGCATGCTTTCCACGAGCTGACCTGGTCATGGCGTCTGGAGAAACGGGGCAAGTGTTTCGAGCGAGTGTCGAACACAACCATTTGCGACGTGTGCACGAATGCACATTGGCTGCAAACAGACGTTTTTGAGTATAGACTCAGCCACACAAAAGCCCTGATCGTGGGCGTGTGCAAGGTCTCAAATATCCATTCACTTTCACCAGCTTAGGCTTCTTAAGCTCAGGGTGAATGGTGTGTGTGCAGTCCTGGAAGTCGACGATGCGATAGACCAAGACGCTGATCCTGAAGGGGAATCCCTGTCTGAACTGATGTTTTGAGAAGATTTATGAAACGCAATGGCCGTTTCTTTAGGGAGAGTTAGACGTCTAGGGTAGGTCAAAAGTTCTCGCCGCTTTTGTGGAAAGAGGATGCCGAAATACACCTGCAGGGGTGTTGTTGCGGCGCGCCGTTTTATGATATTTGTGGGACTGGCCATTTATCAATATCCATTCTAGGGTGCTCCACGAGTTGAGCAGGACTTGATGATACCAGCTTGCTAGTGAGCTCGGCACGAGATGGCCAAGATAGGCGAGCAACCCAGTAAAAGGCAGACATCAAAGAGTCAGGGGTGGCAGGTTGAGCTTCCCCAGTCGCAATCACGGATGGCTTGTCATTGGCCAGGGACAGAGTCTGGACATTAGTTGTGCCAACAGATTGTAGGCCTCCAGCAAGCGTTGGATTCGAGAATTCGGCCAAGAGAATGCTTGTGTTGTGGTCTTGGTATCTCCAGAGGGCGCAAATATATAAGTATTGTACATATGAAGCTCTGCACACAGTTGTTGCTCGACCCAGCAATCCATTTAGCTCGTCAAAAGATCAGCGAGACATACCTTTGCCCATCCAATCCGTTGGTTTCAGTTTGCATCGGCACTGTCACTATCGCCTCGCTGCACGTCCAAAGCGGCCATCTCTTCCAGAGCCACCAGTTTGTCCTGCAGCACGCTCGTGTCATACGTCGCCCGTCCCTCCGTTGCCGCCTTCAGTCTCCTCAGCCTTTGCCCTTCTTTGCC
The DNA here is from genome assembly GCF_001651985.1 of Fonsecaea erecta. Classification (NCBI taxonomy): domain Eukaryota; kingdom Fungi; phylum Ascomycota; class Eurotiomycetes; order Chaetothyriales; family Herpotrichiellaceae; genus Fonsecaea; species Fonsecaea erecta. The sequence continues at coordinate 2,283,599 of NW_017387249.1, read as the reverse complement.
TGCATTGCCTAGCACACCGCCGATGAGGGAAATGGATCGAAGCGAATCATCATTCGCGGGTATCGGATAGGTCACCCAGGTCGGGTTTGCATCTGTGTCAATGACTCCTATAGTCGGAACGTTGAACATCCCGCACTCGTGCAGGCAAACTTGATTTTCGATCGGATTCATGCAAATCACCAAATCTGGGCGCATGACTTGATGATAGCCTCTCGACAGGATGTCGTCGTACTGAGGAATTTCATTGTCATGGATGTCAACCACTTTGACGCCGCAGTCCCCGAGGATTTGTTGCCCGTTGGTCAGCGCACCCGGAACCCAGCGGTGAAAGATGTGGTAGCCCTCGGCCAGTTTTGCCGAGTTGACAATGATCTCTTCCATACCCTTGCGTGTGCCAATGAAGAGGATGATACCGCCTCGCTCCGCCACTGCTTGAACCACCTTTGCCGCTCGCTTTAAATAGGCATAGGTCACATCTAACGAAATGATGTGAATTCCGTCTCTTACTCCGAATATGTAGCCGCTGTTCGAAGGGTTCCACAGCGATGTATGGTGACCGAGATGGGTTTGGTTGGCCAGCAGCATGGGCAGAGTGAGGTCATCCACTGTAGGGGGGCGGCGAAGAATTGTAGACGGGTCATATGTCTGTGTCAGGTGCGTCCCTTGGCGAGCAGCTCTCTGCATTGCACGACGGTGACGGTTCAACTCTTTTAAATTTCGGAAAGGTAGAGCATCTTGAGTGGATGGAGGTGCGGTGCTTGATATCGAGCCTGACGCGGGTTTTGACATTGCCCGAGCAGCAGCGTGTGCATTGATGTCCGCTTGAAGAGCGCGGATGGATTTGTGTTGCGACTCGACCATTTCTTCTAGAAGCCTCGTGGCGGGTGTTGGAGCGCGATCGATCGTGTCAAGGATGCTTGACGGGTCATCGGGATGCCCCGGTATTCTAGTTGTCCCTTTGGCATCTCGTTCTGAGGGTCGAAATGTGGGATTATCTGCCGAGATGCTCGTTGCATATCCTCGATTGACGCTGCGCGATGACTGCGCCAACACTGTCCGCCCTAGAAAGCATTAGCGATAGCAAGGCAATCATTGACCAGGTGTACATACCATGCCGGGCACAGAACTGTCGGATGATCATGCCTGCTGGTTCCTGGCAGCAACCTGAGGGTGCATTGAGACTTTCCCTCTGTTCCACTGAAGCTGGTGTCGAGTTTGAGCTTGGCGGAAAGAAAGTCAAACGTGCAAACAGGACAAACAAAGCAAACACGGTAAACAGCTTTCTATACTCTAACTATGCCGTGTCTCTCGGACGCTTGCTCTGGAATGTAATTCAAATTTCGTTGTCAGGTGTACAGCAGTTACAAAGGTAGGTGCTTCAATGAGGATACTTACGCCTTGCATGCAGCCACCGGAGCGGACTCAGGTTCAAACACACGAAAAAGCCCCCTCTGGACGGTAGGCCCGGAAATTGTCCTTTCCGCTGCACGATCCCGCCAACACGAAACAAATCCCCCAGCTTCTCAGCTCGTGATGGTTTCTTGCATCCTCTCAACAGATGCCAACTGATGTAGCGTTGTCTCTCTCCAGGACGCTATGTTTGGTATTTGTTTGATATCTCGGGTGGGCGCTCGTGCCAACAGCCGGCTCGGGGCTGAAGGAGCCGCGGGAGCTCATATTAAAAGTCCAGGAAACAGTGCTTTTCTTGACTTTGTTCCGGACACCTCCCGTTTCTTATCTTCAAAAACCTTCAGCTTGTAGCTGGATGCCGGAGAGATCAGTCATGGCAACGGTGAGCACAACTTGACAGACGGGGTTTCTTCTCAAGCTAAGGACAGCAGGATCGACCGCGTCGCAACTTCAATCCAAAGAAGACTAGACGGTATGGACGCCAGACTTTTGACCCAGATTACCTGGTCAAGTACAGTCCGAAATGGCAATACTCACGTCTCTTCAACTTCCCATATCCTGGCGCCCATTGGCAACCACGGATGCGGACCATAGTGATCGCTGTCGATGGAGGTTCCCGTGGCAACAATCGCAACGATCCCAAATCTCGAGCTGCTTACGGCGTCTTTTTTGGTCCAAACTGCCCACGCAACACACACGGTTTGGTGTCTCAGAGTGCCCCGCAAACAAGCTCCCGTGCGGAACTTGAAGCAGTCCGCAAAGCTCTGGAGCTCGTTCAAGGCATGAAACAAGCCGGCGAAATCGAGGACTGGCGTGAGGTTATCATCAAGCTGGACTCCGACTACGTGGCGAAGAGCCTGAGTGAATACGTCTGGATCTGGGAGAAGAACGGCTTCAAGACCAAAAACGGCGCACCAGTTGAACACGGTGACCTGATTCGCGAGATGCATGACACCATCACGCAGTTGGAGCAGAATGGAGCGGTACGGTTCTGGAGGGTTGGTCGTGAATGGAATCGAGAAGCCGATGCGTTGGTGAACCAAGCCTTGGATGTAAGTCTTACCGAAAGCCAAACCCAATGTGATTCTTTTCTACGACCTCCATGCTCACGGCAAAATAGGATGCGGCTGACAGCGGTTATGGAGATGCGTGAGAGTCCAGACCATGAGTGGTGATGTCAACGAGGGGAGATGCGCTTTTGAGGGGATGTTTCCATTTTTGTTCCATTCGTAATCTGCAGGTCGCTTGCTATAGCGTTCTGGCATCCTAGGGGTTGCTGAGATTGTAGGATCGAGTTGTACTGGTAGTGATGGATGAGGACCGGGGTATCTGCACTGTTTTACTAGTTATAGGTGCTGTTTGTTTGTGTAATGTTAACTTGTTGCATGGATTCCATCTCGTTATCGAGGCTTGAGCCAGATTCTGGGAATTACATGCTTGCCCAAGTATGTGCGCGGCACAATAAATTCGAAGCCAAGCTCACTGCGAAATGTTGTGATTGTTGAAGTTTGGCCAAAGTACATCTGCTGGGGATTGAATCAACCAGGCTCACCCAAGCAGTGAAGTGTCCGCTTGGATGGTGAGATGATATGACAAAGGGTGGTCGAACTGGAAACGGGACGTGTTCGGCGAAGAACCCGCTGAATTATACAAAGTCCTGGTGATCGTCTGATTCATAGCTATGCTATCTGCTGGTAGTCATATAAGGTGTTACTGGCGCTTGTCCGAGCCTCTCTGTCCACAACATAGCGTGTTAGTCATTACACGCCTTGTCAACCCAGCCGGACATATGAATGTCCCTTCGCCAAACCAGACGGCAATCCGGAGTTTTCCTTCTATCCCAATTCCTCTGGGGTCCCGTCAAAGCGGAACGTCAGACCTCTGAGGGTGCCTTGCTCTGTGAAAATGCGGCATCGGACGACTTCATACTTGTCCGTCTCGTAGAACCTCAACGCATCCTCCTCTTCTCGGGACCGAACAAGAAACGCGCTTCCAAACACCTTGGCCGATCCTGACGGCGCATCGACGAGCGCCTTGTATTTTCCTGACCAGAGTCGAACTTCAGCACCTTTGATGTGGGCCGGTACAAGAGAGGGTTCTGTGTCCAAGTTGAGGTGGTGTTTGAGGACAGCTGGATCGCCCAGGGTGCCGTAGAAGAAATACCACACTGGATATTCGTCCTGCAGTGGCCGAGGACTATTCTCTTCGTCGTCCAGCCTGTTCTGAGGCATTGTCGCGTCCTGTGCAAGTGTTGGTGCTATGCTCTGGGAGCAGAGAGTCTTCTTCGCCTTTGCCAAGCGAACAATAGTAGGCTGGAAGCCGCAATGGTGTTCGGCCAGCCAGTCTAGCAGCTTCGCTCTCGTCACTCCGTCGATCTGGCAGAAATCTGCCCGTCCATTTTCACCTGCTCCTGTCGCCATCGACGGAGCCTCGTTTAAACCAAGAGCTGCTTTGATCGTCTCCGGTGAGTCGAGGGGGCCCGTGAGCTGCACGATGAACGTGCCAGACACGCTCGAGGCGGAGTTCGTCGAGCCACGGGGTTGCTGCCGATTTTTGAGGGAGTACTCGTATGCTTCCCGGTCGTATCCTTCTGCCTCCTTTCGGGATCTGATGGTAGCCCACAGATCGTCCGATATCCTAGTCCTCGAATAGTCGCTCCGGTATTCTTCGATACGGCGAACAGCATCTGCTTGGCTATAGCCGAACAAGCGGTGCCATCTTTCAATGTCGGCCTCTGAAGGCATGTCTTTGTCTTGTACATCCGAAATATTGAGAGCCATGCTCTCTAATTCTGCAAGAATGTCCATCATTTCTGAGGTGGTGTCTTTCGCTATGAATAAACAATGTTTTGCAACATGCGAGAGTCTCTAATGGAATCTAGTGTTGTAGAATGTGTTTCAAGCTCGAGGAGCCTCAAGGCTTTGATTTCAGTCGCGGCATTCATGACTCATTTGGCATAGAGTTGAGGACCTGCACCAAGAATTGATGCCGACAGGGTCGGGTGGTGAAAAGATGTGTACCGCGAGAGGTCCTCATCTCCAAACCCTTCTAGAAAGTTAACAAGCTGTTTCGGCCTTCATTCCATCAGCTCCTGTATCTGGGAGAGAGAGCGTCCTCGAGTCGAGCTCTGAAGGAGCCATAAGATGGGGGGCACCTCATGGAAACCACGATCCATGTGCATGGCCACCAGTAGTGGCTGTGGAAGTGAGTTACACGTAGTAAGAAGGAGTGGAGACCATACGGATGAAGAAAGTGTGGTTACCCACGCGACAACTTGTTTACAAAGTGATCATGTTCTCTCTTCATCCTTCACCAGTGCGTAGTATACCCTCCGCAGTGAATGTCTGCTCACAGGTTTTCCAAGATGGCTTCTGGAAGGCGATCCCTGAAATATCTGCTCATATCGTGGAAGACTAACATCAACCGGTAGATTGGCCGATGCGGGTTAGGTGCCCACCATTAACAAGTTCTGGGATGCTCTGAATGAGAATGAGCAATTCGAGTTTCGACGAGATGCGTCATGTGGCTTCCATGTTCACATCTCTCTGTCAACTGGTTCGTACTCGGTTGCCCAACTTCACGAGCTATACAGGTAGAAAAAGGGGGTGCGCCTTCTCGTGGTACAGAGTGTCAGTAGCAGTCATCGCTGCGAAACCAAGACCTCTCAGTGTTGATACGAAATGCTTGGAAAAGGGGAAGAGTGATGGAACGTGAGGGATAGTCAGCAGACCAGTGAACTGATTGTGGCTCGGAATGATTTGCTTGGTGAGCTAGTGGGAAACCAGCCAAGTCGATTTCAGAAATGAATGGTACAGGTTGAATTCACCGTCAGCTGCAACTATGTTCTGTCTACTCACAGATACAGTGATGTCATATCCCTATGCTTATGAGTCAATATTAATCATTTCATTAATATGGCCGCTGCCTCGTCTTTATTGAGTACTCTGTCACAGTAATTAATGAATTATATTTCTGTGTCAGACCAGCGCACCATGACCCCTGAATGCCAAGCCACTAGTCTGTTTCTGCACTGGGTCATCGCCGCTTGGCACACGATCCGCTTCTTCTTGTTCTTGTTGTCCATCTTGTTGTCTTTTGTCTACCACTGTACCAAATACCGAGTACTACTCCTTCAATGCTGCGGCCAGCCACGTTTTCCTGTTCCCGGTCCAGGCCCAGATCATGGAGCTCAATAGAAGCTGCTCAGCCACTCGATGTCTGGCTGCTGATCTGCGTCAGTTGTCCCCCGACCTCTCGCAGCCTGGAGAAGGTTGCACAAAGCCTCTTGTTTTCATTGGCCCCGCCCCTGTCTGCCCCCAGCATCGCCCAGCCTGACTTCGAAACGCGCCGTGACAATTCGTCTCGTGAGCATCTAGAGGACGCAATTTCGACTTGAGTCTTGGAAGGTGTTCATCTCGGAAGGACAGAGGTTGGGTGCTCGGCGTGAACGCTTGCGTAGCCCAGCTCTTCACCAGTGGACTGATCTTAAGTGGTTCCTGTTGCCAGCATCGCCAGCCTTCCAGTCTGGATGTGAAGCTGTACGCTTGGCTCTCCAATCCGAGTACCGAGTACATATCCGCATCCAGGGCCCGTCGGTGGAGGTGTTTACTTCTCAGTTTCCTCGTCTGAACAGCTTCTCTCGATGCTATTCTTCAAACACATTTTTTGAGTTGCCTTTCTTTCTACATTGCCCAGCACAAATACACCTGAGCGTCCTCTCTTTCTCCCTTTTGCCCTTCCTTCAGAAGGCCACTCTCTCTGCCAAAGTTCCACCACATAACTCGAAAACTTCGTGCGTCTTCCCAGCCAACCACGAATCACATTCTCCAGAAATACCACCACGATGCGGACACTCTTCTTGTTGGCCGTGGGGATTCTTCCGCTCCTGACATCTGCATGGTCAGATCACGCTCTTTTGGGTCGTTCGACGGGAAACGCGACCTCTTGCGACGCAGGCGACAAGGTCTGTGGCGTCTTCTGCATCCCGAGCAACTATACATGCTGTCCCGACCTCGAAGGGGGTTGCTCGTCGAACTCGGTCTGCCAGAAAGGCGACAACGGCGTATATGGGTGTTGCCCGGTTGGGGACACTTGCACGGGTGACGGCGGCGCAGAATTCCTCGACGACGGTTCGTCCACTTCTTCAACCAGCACAGCCGATGCCTCAGTCGCATCCAAGACGACTTCGGCCACCAATGCGGCTCAGCCTCTCGTTGTGGCTCGGAAGTTGACGGCGGTGCTCGTCGCCGTCGGTATCGGGGCTCTGCTATCGTAAGGGTTGCCTGCTCAGACTTGCTTTGCCTTGTCTCATCACCTCACCTCGGAATCGAACGGAGTTATTGCATGTTTGGGAAGCGGGATCAGGGACATCGATATGCGTGGAGGTAATGTCGAGTTGACATATGCAAGGGTTGAATGTTGTTTGGGCTTTAGTGATATCCCCATGAATGCATACCAAGTCTGCCTCATCAGATCGGCCGTTCTTCTTCCTGTGTCTTCTGTCGTCTGGGACAGCGATGTCTCTGGATGCAGTCTGCCGCCATGGGTGCTGGACTCTAGCCAGCCTGAGACAACCCCAGGTGCACTGCCAAAGCCACGTTCTCCCTTCTCACCGACTTGCCATGGCCCGAATCCCAACGTCTCATCATCCTGCCCTACTCTGTTCTGTTGTCTGCACCCTACCACCGCCGAATCGCGGGCCAATTTCGACATACAGTCTGCGAATTCCGCAGGCTCATGATGAGCAAGATCAATGGCCTCGAACACGCCGAAGGTGGGTCCACGGGGATGAACGACGTACTTTAATCCACCTTGGTTGGGTGTGCTATTAAACCCCGCCAGCGAGTTCTGCGAGTGTGTAACACCCACCTGTCACCCGCGTTGTCCTGGAGAAGCCCGTAGTCAGTAGCAGTAGTGCGATGTCGATCTGAGAGAGGGGTGCATAAGCATGAACGAGATCGATCAAACTACGATCCAGGACGAGGAACTGGCTCGTTGGCGGCTTGAAGCGGTGTAAAGGCCATAGTTTTCGTTCCTCCAGATGTCTAAATGTCTAAACGTGGTCGGGAAATGAATAGTTACGCGGCTGGGCAGCCCGCTTCTTTTCACGCAGCCAGCAGCATCTATCCGTCCATCTCCTCCGCGTTATTCCCCACGTCCTGGGGGCGGCGCACGTACAGTATGCATGTATGTAAATACGTCGTACGCGGTAATAGGTACATTACCTACGACGAACTCCATCAGACTCCGGAGCAACCCACTACATACCAGCCAGTCAACTGCTCCATCCTCCAAGTCCCAATCGATTTATATGGAGTACCACCACCACCACCACCAAGACGAACGTGTGGAGAAGCGACGGCGACTGAATGACTGACTTTATCCGAGGTAACGAAAGTCCAACGAACTCGCACTCCGCCCGCACTGGGAACGTGTTCGAGGGGACTGACTGGACAGTCCGTATGTAACAACTATTATGTAGGCTGCATTCAACTGCCGATTATATACATACAAGCCTCATTTCTGTCTGGCTGTCTGTCTGTCTATCTCTCCATTCCTTCCTCTCTCGTTTTCTCTCTCCGTTCCTCAGCCGTTGGAATTTCTCTATACCATCATATAGATAGATACCATCTTGAAACATCCGACGAGAGCACACAACATGTCGTCGTCGTCCTCCTCCATGAGAGCAGCCCGCTTCTACGGCAACCGGGACATTCGCGTCGAAGACGTCCCCATTCCCAAAGCCGGCCCCGGCGAATGCCTCGTCGAGGTTGAGTGGTGTGGCATCTGCGGGAGCGATCTGCACGAGTATGCTGCCGGTACGTGAACCCAAACCACTTTTCACAATGGGGTGTTTCTGGCAATGCAAACGGGTGCCACGTGGCGGTCATTGGTTTTTCTTTTTGGGTTTTTTCTTTTAAAAAATGAACATCGCACTGACAACATGGGCCCCGTCCGTTCCATCATCTCTTATAGGCCCCATATTGATGAGCCCGGTCGACCCCAAGACGGGCGAGGCACGGCCCCTGATCTTCGGGCACGAGTTCTGCGGGACGCTGAAGTCGGTCCCCGAGGGATCTAAACTGCAAGTCGGCCAGGCCGTCATGGTCGACCCGCACTGCATCTGCCGTTCGTGCGCGAGCTGCGCGGCCGGCGACGACCACGTGTGCCCGAAACTGGGGTTCCTGGGCGGGAGCAGCGGGCGCGGGGGCGGACTGTCCGAGTACGTGGCGGTCGAGGAGGTGCACTGCCTCCCGCTGCCGGCCAACGTGAGCCTGGACGACGCGGCGGTGATCGAGCCTCTGGTGGTGTGCCACCACGCGGCGAAGGCGGCAGGGATGGACCTGCAGGGCCGCAACGTGCTGATCCTCGGGGGCGGACCGGTCGGCGCCGCGCTGATGGCCGTCCTGCGCGCCCATCGCGTCGGCATGATCATGCTGAGCGAGCCCACGGCCAAGCGCAAGGAGCAGGCCAAGGCCATCGTCGACCGTGTGATCGACCCGCGCACGGAGAGTGTCGGCGACGTGTGCCGCGAGTTGACGGGCGGCAAGGGCGTCGACGTCGTCTTCGACTGTGCGGGCGTGCTGCCGGCGTTGGAGGCCGGGTTTGACGCCCTGAAGCGCACGGGGACGTTTGTCAATATCGCCGTGTGGGAGAAGCCGGTGAGTTTCTTTTCCTACTATTACTACTACTCCTACTACTACACATATTGAGGGGGACCTAAAACAAGGAAGGGGAGGCGATGTGTGTGTGTGTGTGGGTTGCTAACGCTCTTCTCTTCGTTCGAACTGCAGATCCAACTCCCCTTTCTCCAGTTCTTCTTCAAGGAGATCAAGGTGCTCAGCTCGTGCTGCTACAACGACCAGGATTTCAAGGAGGTCATGGAGTTGATGGCCAAAGGTGAGTTTCCGACCAATCCAATGCCCTTTCTGTCTCCAAACATGATATTCATAGCCACATCAATTGGCCCCTCTCCTCTATCATCTTCTTCTCCTTCGCCTCCTTCTCCTCCTCCTTTTCCTTATCCTTGTTCTCTTCTCCAAAAAATTCGACCACTTACACATTCTCTTTTTTTTCCCACCGCAGGCGCATTCCCAGGCTACGAGAAAATGGTAACCAGCCGCATCTCGCTCGAGGACGCGGGACCCAAGGGCTTCGAGGAGCTGGTTAACCACAAGGACGACCAGATCAAGATCCTGATCTCGCCCAAGATCCGATGAAGAGGTGTGCCGTGTGAGTTTGGGAGGAGCGACGAACCAGCCAGCCAGCCCCAGCCCCTGCCCCAGCCTCCAGCCTCCATCCGCCATGGCTGACTGGCTGTCTATCTATCCCTTACCCCTTCACCCCTTCTCTTCTCTCAATAAGGCTTAAATTAAGGAGAGATCTTCGATCGATCATGCATACATGCATGTATTTAGCATACCCATGTAAAGGGACAAGATGCACTCACTCCATACATATCATGACATGACATGACATGATATGGCATTCCAAGAGCCTAAGATTGTAGATGAATCCCGCCTTTCCATCCTTGGATTTTCTCTCTCACTCGTTCGTTCGGCTCTTATAATTTGTTATTATATTATGACCAGTTCAACAAACTGGAAGCCCTTGAATAGAGCCAGCCTTGACACTTATCCGTGAGAATGCAGAGAGGCTACATGCATAGGCCAAGTAATGGTGTCTTTCTTGACATCGTCTCTGTCATTACTTTTGTAAAGTCGAACGAACGAGCACCGTACAGCGTGCTGTTGAGCCAATCAACGGCACGATGATCAGGTCCTCAAACACTCGCCCGTCTCGGCGCCATGGCCCGCAGCATCTTCTTGCCCTCCTCGTCACTTGCGTCCACCCACGCATCAATAATGCCGTTCAACTGGCCGTCATTCCTCAATCGCGACAGAAACTCCTTGGCGTAACTGTATCCGACCTCGTATATCTCGTCAAACTTGGCAAACTCCAACGTCCCATACGCTTCGATGGGAGGTCGCATGTATATGCACCCCGGGGTAGCTTTGGCACGTTCCAGTGCGTCGACCGACGAAACGTATGCGAGGCGAGCTTGGATGTCGGACAAGGTTGGTGGATTGGGGATCGAGGAGAACGGGTTCCAGCGGTTGAGCAACGACCAAAACCCGGAGAGCGTGTCGCCGTATTCTTGCGGAGTATCGTCGTCCACGGCGCCGACGTCGACGGCGAATACGAGGTCGGTGCCGAGCGATTTCATGTGCTGGACCGTGAGGTTGTCAATGTATCCCCCGTCGAGGAGCATGCTGCCTTCATCGCAGATCGGCGGGATCAGGCCGGCAAGGGACATGCTCGCCCTCACATATCTCCACGCATAGCCCGAAGTGTGAATCTCCGCACGAGATTTGCTGATATTGGTCGTGTTACAGTAGAACGGCAGCCAGAAGTCTTCGATCTGCGAATCCCCAAAAGCCTTGAACACGCCCCGGTTGAACTCGTGACCGGTGGTATATGCCGCCGAGGGATAGGTCAAGTCGAGAGCGAACCGCCACATGCTGCCCATCCGACCGGCAAATTTCTTCGCGCGGCCGTACATAGGCACCACGTCAGCATCGCGGGCATAGAGCGCCCCCAAGAATGCACCGATCGAGGTACCACCGACGATATCGATGGGGATGCCTGCTTCTTCGAGAGCCCGGATGACCCCAATGTGTGCAATACCGCGTGCGCCGCCCCCACCGAGCACCAGCCCGACAGATTTGCCGCAGAGTCGTCGTGCAAGTCGATGCAAGTCGCCCTTGAAAGGCGTGTCGGCCGAGAACAGGGGAGCCTGGCGGACTCGGCGAGAGGTGTACTTCTGGATCTCCGCCTGAATGACCTGGACACTTTGCTTGAGGGCTGACCCGAACTTCCTCGGAGGCGAATGCGGCGTGGCCTCCGGGCTCACACGAAATGCCATCTGGATATGGTGGTGACCACCGTTGATCCACATTCGATTGCTGATCCACTTCCTCGTCAAGCCTGGTTGCGAATATCGGTCGACGTGGAGCAGGACGAGATCCTTCCGGGCGGTCGTCTTCATTCCCAGGAGGAACCGTTCGTACTCCCCAATGCTCGGTGAGCTCTCAGCCAAGCCCACCAGCAGGATGCAGTCGGCTTGAGATATGCAAGTTTGGGTCCAAGGAGCGTTGACACTGGTATCTGCGATGTAGAGGACCATCCCAAATTTCTCTTCGAGGTCGGCGAGGTACTGTGACAGCTTCAGGCGACCCATTCGATTGAAGGCGTGACGGCCGAGGTGGCTGAGAATGATGGCTTGGTTCAGCAGAGTAACGCCACTGGGCACTCCGGTCTGGCTTAATGCGGCGAGCAAACGATTCCCGAATTCAACCACCGGCACTCCCGCCGTCACCGGCAACACCGCGATCGTCCGGAGGTTCAAGGTCGACGTGCTTGAGTCGCTCAATGCCGCTCTCTTCCTCTCCGGACCCTTGTCTGTCAGCGGGGCTTCGATAAGCGCTCGCATCCGCTGGGCGATCAACTTCGAGATCTGAATGGTGATATTGGGGTGCTCCTGCGCCAGACTATTAAAGAGGCTTCTCGGGAACTTGGCCAGTTCTGTGTCACGTATAGCGTGGAGGGTGGCCGGCCTCGTCCCGTCGGTCATCACTTCCAACTCGCCGATGCTTTCGCCTTGGCCGTACTCTCCTGTCACCCGCATGGTCCCCCCCTCGAGCTCGCGCACTGCCCTCAGTCGGCCGTTGAGGACAATGTAGATGGCATCGCTATCGTCTCCTTGGTGATGGATGACCTGACCGGCATTGACCTGTACCCATTCGAGAGCGAAGTCAATGTGCAAGATCAGCCTCGGGAGCAAACTGGTAAGTCGTTTTGCCATCGTCAGGAGGACAATGGGATACTTCTCAGCGACCCTCTCCAATGCCGATCGAGGCAGAAAACCCACATAGACGTCCGTTTTGGCCGTCACATCGGTAAACGATCTGTAGGATGACAGGGTCCCCACATAGCCAGCAATGCCACCCGGTTTGACCAAAAACAATGTCCTCTGCACCATTCTCTTGTTTTCTTTAGGTTGACCCGGGAAGCCCGCGGTCGATTGGGTACGGGAGGTGGAGGTTTTAGTTCTGCGAAGACGTGGAAATGTGTCGTCTCGCGAGCCTTTCCGTGACCGGTGGCGATCCTCCGGTTCGTGTTTTTCCTCTTTCTCTTCGACGGGAATGCTGACATCCAAGAAGCCGTCGATCACATAGTAAAGACCGGGATTCCGTTCGCCTTGCTCGACTAAAACAGAGCCCTTTGGGAAAAACACGATCTCGACGTCGTCCATCAACTCTTCGCTCAGAGTCCGGCTGTTCAGCGGCCCACCAACACTGGCTACCGACGTCGTCACCGATTCAGACTCGCCATCGACCGAGCCTTCGTAGGGGTCAATGAAGCCAAAGGCATTGTTGAAAATGGCCGTTTGGCGTTTCGCGTCGTACGACACCAGCCGTGGAGACTGCTCGACCGAGACGGGCGCCCCTTTCAAAGCCTGGGTGACCGTTTCACTCAGTCCGAGAGCCTTGGCCATGCATTCGAGCACGGACTCACGAAACAAGCTGTCTTCATGAACCGAGTCCTGTCTGTGCGGGAGATCGTTGCCGAAGGAAGAAGGCCGAAACGGTTGTGGTTCTCGGGTCCCCATCGGACTCAAATCCATCCGGTATCCGTCAGGAGCTCCCATGCTGGTCCAATTCGAGGTGGAGCGCAAGTGAAGGCTGGTTGGTCTTTGGCTCGGCCTCGACGCGCCGTGCAAGTCACCGGAGCTGACATTTCTGTCGCCCAGTCCCGGCCGGACAGAATTCAGGGGTGACGAAGAGACAGCGCCCTTGGCTGCATTGAGCCGGGCTATGGTCGCGGCATCTCTGCGAAGTCCGCTTGAGGATCTCCGTCGACCTGCCGTCGGATTGTGTAATGCTATTCCCTTGGTCCCTTCTTCGGGACCAATTCTCTCTCGTTCTTTGGCAAACTTGTCCCGTAACCTGTCAAGGGCGTGGCCGCGGAGGTGGTTGGGCAGATCATAGCTGGTGTATTTATTCATCAGCTTCTCGATTTGCAGGACCTCCGAGGTCAGGCCCAGGTACTGGTGCGCAGTCGACAGCGTCACTCGGTGCAGCCGTGTCAGTATCACCTGAACTATGTGGGCGGTGGCTTTGGGGTACACTCTAGTCAAGCGGCGGAATGCGCTTGCTGGGATGATGGCTATCGTGGTATCAACCACGGCTCTCGCCACAATATCCGGGTGCGCAGAGACCGACAATTTCGGTTTCTTATAGTGATGTTCATCAAAGGCAGATCCAAGGGTCAATGGCGGAACGCTGGGCAGCCTGGCTTTCTGGGTGTCGCTCAGACCGCCCCCCGCGAAGGCTGATCCGGGCGTCGGTGGATCCATGATCGGGCTGACAACGTTCGACTCGGGCGTGCGGGTGACGTGGTTGGTAAACTGCGTGCCATTGGGCATCTGGTCGTCATGGCGCAGCTTGACATCTTCGGTGAACAAGGACAAGATGGAGAATAAAGAGGACATTGACGCTCCATTCTTAACTTCGGTCAACAATTGATAGCCCTGATTGCCTTCCCGATACCCCTCGTCCTCGTCGAACAAGTCAATCTGGCCCGTACTGGTGCCGTCGGGCGAGTCTCTCAATGATTTGACAAATATCTGGACCAGCCCGTCCACCACCAAACAGAAGCCTTTCTCTTCCTCGAGCAGCAATGTCTCCCCCGCAATCAGCTTCCTAGTCTGCATCGTCCGCGTCAATTCGTGGAAGATGGGCCTCTCCAGGTACCCAAACACCTTGATCGCGCTGAGAAATTCGTCCAGATAGTTGGCCAGCCCTGGCTTCGAGTCTCCATCTTGTGTGTCCGGAAACAAATCGATCTGCGGTTCTTTCCGCTGTGGCTCTTGAGGCAGGTGTGTGTAGTAGTTGAGGAAACGGTAGCGGATGAACCAACTGACGGTCGAGACCACGGCGACGAAGATGACGAGTCTTTCCAAAGCTTGTTAGTTCGAGGGGACAGGGCAAGTCAAGTCGTGGGTGGGTTTCACTTACAGGGTGGTGAAATTCATGGTAAAGGTCAAACTCATCGAAAACAGAGTGAACAACCATGTCGGCAGCGTAATGGTACAGAATGCAATGATCCATAACAGCGCATGCGGCATAAAAGTCACGAGGGATATGAGGGCCGCAACGAAGCCCCTTCCAGGCGACGATTGTCCATGTCCCACCACCGGGAGATGTGAACCTGTATTAGTTGTAGCAGTGGAGGCATTCATGATGGCGACTGACCTCAGGTTCGATCTGAGGAGGCTCGTGGGGGTGCCGCAGGCGCAAGTGGAGGGAGGGAGGGAGAGGGCTAGGCTAGAGGAGCAAGTGAGCGATCCGAAGCCAGCCAGTGAAACACACACGTCCCGAGCAGACCAGACATTGTGCAGTTTGTGCAGCTAGTACTTGCCGGGCGAATGGAGACCGTGGCGTGGCATCGGGCGGACTGGGCCTAACTAGCAAGGAGAAATGAGCAAAGTTGAGAGTAACGAGGGTGAGATGATGGGGGTGATGGTGGTAAGAAGAAGGGCATCAACGACCATTGTTGATCGAATAGAAGGCGCACGTGAAATGGGAAACGAGGGTTACGAGGGCGCGGGGACGAAGTGGTAGAAAAGCACGGGTCTTGCCGCTTTACTCAGATGGCCGTGCCCAGTCACGTGATAACACTGCTGGATATAACTTCCACCCAGCAGCGAATCCTGATTCCTAGCCCCTACCAAAGTCCATTTTGGTTCCTAGACCTGAGTATCCCGCCATTTGGCTTGAGCCCATAACTTAGCCATCTTGAGCAGCAGCGACTGTACGCTGTACAATCCCAAGCGCCGCTTAGCAGGTAGGCTCTGCCAAGGCATGTATTGAGGTTGCTGTGGAGACAGTACCTAAGTAATCCAGAAGTGCCGCTGCTGTACAAAAGCACAAATCAAGAACAAATCAAGACTCACTCTGTGCACCAAGGTGTCGTAAAGCTTGGATATAGGTCGTCACGGCCAATGAGAAATGGAGTAGCTAGGCCCGATCGGTGAGTCTGCGAGGAACAAATACGGATTAGTCCGGTGGGGCGCCTTGATACCTGTCACACTTTTATACACCCTCGGTTTCTAGTCACAGTACCTTTCTGGGATACAGAGGAGCCTTCAAACGAATCAGGGCCGCAGGGTGGACATGCCGCCGTCTGTAAGAGCCATCTAGCCCCTTGCACGAGGCTTGCTGGCTACCCGGTGAGTGACGCTTGCCAGCAGCCAGACAACTTGCGTTAGTTTGACTGGGGAGGACGATTCGGTTTGAGGCTCTATCACCTGCCCCTTTTAATATAAGAAGTGGCTGATCACTCTGTTACCATTCAGTCAACAACGGCCATTGAGACACTTAGTATGGCCAAATCTGTCCGGCTTCGACAACTGCGGATGTGGTCGACTTACTGAATGCCTGACCGTGTGGCACCGCAGACTCAGTCGTGCGAGGTTTGTCCCAGGTGTGCCCCTCGCGGATACCAGTGCTCAAGCCATCTCACCACCAGTATTAGGAGGGGTTTCTTGCGGTGTACATGAGAAAAGAACTGGATGAGCTTGTTGTAACTGCGACGGGGATTTCGCTCATTCATCTAGCCCCGAGGCCATGTGCACTAGGAGAGAGTATCACGTCGATGTGTGCACAGCGTACGGTCACACTCTCTCAATGGCTATGTCCACACCAGACAAGTAGGCACCTCAACAGCCATCACGAAGCAGTTTGAAAAGCACAGCCCTAAAGACGGCCACAAGGGTCACCGTCCCAGCAGCAAAGCATGGCAGCACCATAACAAGATCTGCCCGGGATATGCACTTGGGCGAAGCATGAGATGAGTAGGGGGGGTTGGATCTACTTTGCAGGCCTGGTCGTCTTTCTCCTAGTCCCTTTCCTTCGGTTCTTTAAAGTATCAGCGTCTGAATTTTGGGCATGCTGGCGACCCGCAACTGGTACTTACAACAACAAAACAAAACTGGCCACGCTGGTGTCTTTTGTAGTAGTGGTAGTAGTACTGGGACGTCGTTCCTCCGAAGGCATGTGCTGCACTGGTTTGTGCCTGTACCAGGTATGTATGTATAGCATATCATATCATACATACAAACAAAAAAGCCATACTACCTACCAATATATACCAAGCATAAACAAACACCTTTCCTCTTCTTCGAACGAAACGGGCGGCGCCAGTGAAGCAGGACCAAATCAATCTGGGCTCTTAATATCCCCTGGTATCCCTGATATTATAATGCATTCATTTCACTCAATTGTTCCCTGAGATAGGGGGGAAGGGGGCCGGGAGGGAAATTCATCACCGCCTCTCGTGCACCAGCCTCCCCCCGACCCAGACCCGTTTGACGTTCCGTTCGTCGCCATTCCACACCCACTTGGCGACGCGGTCCTGCCACGATTCCCAGCCGAAGATGTCCACCCCGGTATCCGGATCCGCGCCCGCGGCGGCGCCACTGGCGTCGACGTCTGCCATCACAATCTCCTGCACGTCCCACAGCATGCCCTCGTCGAAGCCGCCCAACCGGCCCTGCATGCCGACCACCTTTGCGCCGCCCACGGTGGCCAGCCACAGGCCCTCGGCCACGCTGAGGTTGAACTTGCTGTCGCCGCCGTTCAGGAAGCCGACGTGCCGGCTCATGATGCACGCGTTGCGCACCGCGTCCAGGATGCTGGGGCTGTACCCGCCGCTGACGTCCGTGCCTAGGCCCACCTCGACGCCTTCCTCCAACAGCGTCCGCACCTGGCAGAATCCGCTCCCCAGGGCGCTGTTGCTGGCGGGGCAGTGGCTGACTTTGGTTTTCCGCTGTCGGATGAGCTGCATCTCTTCCTGGCTGAGATGGACGGCATGGGCGAGGATCGTGCGCGGCGTCAGCAGCCCGTGGTGATCGTACACGCCCGCGTAACTCGACTGCTCGGGGAACAGCTCCTTGACCCATTTGACCTCGTTCAGGTTCTCCGAGATGTGCGTCTGCACGCGGAGGTCCTCGTCCTTGGCCAGGGCGCCGAGTTGGGAGAGCGTTTCGGGGAGACAGCTGGGCGCGAATCGCGGCGTGATGATGTGGGCGACCAGCTCGCCCGAGGGGTCCAGGGACCGGCAGTACTCGATGCTGGCTTTGGTGTTGGCGATGGTCTGCTCGGTGCTCTCATCGCGATAGTAATCCGGACACGCCTCGGGGCGGTCCATGCACACGCGGCCAATGTACGCCCGCTGGCCCTTTTTGAACGTGATGTCGGCCAGGAGATTCGTCGCTTCGACGTGGATGGTGGCGTAGTATGACGCCGTAGTCGTGCCGAGCGAGAGGGTCTTGGACACCACCCTGTTGTAAACGGCTTTGGCGCGAGCGAGCGGATCCGGCGGCTCGATGGAGTCCTTGTACATGGGAGATTTGTCAGAGCCCAGGGACGACTCTAGAGGGAAGGTGTATGTGGTGAGCCAGTCCAGCAGTGTCGACTTGCCGAATATCCCGGCATTGGGGTATTGTGACGCGTGTATATGGGTATCTGTGCAAGAGCAGTGGTCAGCCTTGTTTGTGAGAGGTATGAAATCCGGCGATATCTGAGAAGACCAGCGACAATTGTCGCTCCTTTTTCTTCCCCGCCCCCTGTCATCCGACAAACACATGTACCGTTGTCAAAGGGGACAGTTTATCGAGCCCAAGCCACAAAACCTACCAATAAATCCAGGAAAAAAGAATCCATTCTCAGCCGCCGTCACGACGGGTGCCTCGACCGCGAACTTGCTGATAGCATCGTTGGGTCCATTGACTGTCCAGTCGGCCTTTTCGATGACGCCCCGGCCGTCTTTGCGGTCCACCAGCACGGCGCCCGTGCGTATCAGCAGCTCATCAGGCTTGGGCGTGGAGATGAAACGGCCAAAGTAGATGCGTTTCTGGGTCATAGTTTTCCCCCTTCGTCTATCCGTCGCCTCGTATCTGCCTGAAACAGGAACAGGGTTTGATAAAGGAAAAAGAAGTCTAAGAGGCTTGCAGGTACCGTGGAAATAATCTCAATAGCAGAGGCGAGATGAGAGGAGAGGGAAGGATTGAACACCAGTGATGAAAAACAAAAATGCTCCTTCTCTAGCCTTGTTCTTCTCCTTCTTGTTCTGCTTCGTCTTGTCACAGCAAGCAATGAGTGAGAGACGCCTTATCAGGGAATACGAATGGCGGAGGAAGAAGAAGCAAGAAGCAACCAAAGCAAATAAAAAATGATCCCCCACCCCACCGCCGCCCCAGGACGACGGACGTGGGCGGCCAATCGGCGCCGCGTCGCGGTCGCTTAATGGCCGTCGGCGGATCCCGACACGGTTCTTGTGTGCATGTGCTGGTGTTGCTGGTGAATTGGTTCGACTCGAACTTGGCCCACCCAGAAACGGCATGTATAATCTGAATGAGATGTCCTATTATCGTCTCCATAGATCTGCATCCGTCAATCTTACCCACGGTGAACATCTAGGGTAGTATCGTGCACGTCAGGAACCCACCCCTGTTTTTTGCCGACCACATCGTATTCTTCAAGCGTTGGTTGTGCAGCTTCGCTCCAGGGCCCGAGCCGAAACGAAACGAGATCCTGTCTTCTGGGACGATAACCTACTGCGTGCATGCATGCATACGTGCATACATGTACGACGTCACGGTCAGTCCGAGGAACTACTAACTAAGACGAAGAGGGTTTAGAGGATAATGTAAAGATATATGTGTGAGAGAGGGGGGAAGAGATGTGCCACGAGGCCAATCTGAACACAAACAAGGCTATCCTACCATGTCGGATTCGCTATTCTTGTTCTCGGTATTGATCAGAAAGTCGCATGGAACAGCTTCCCCCTCAGTCCCAGCCACGACTCTTTACATGACTTGCTGCCATGACATTCGTTTTCAGTCATCGTCGTCACTATCCACGACAAACCCTCCCCGGACCACCGCCCGCCGTCTTGCCGTCGGTATCACGTCTTCATCTTCGTCTTCATCGTCATCGCTGAGCTCGATTTCTGCATGCGCTGCCTTTGCCGTTGGCTCGACAGCGGCGCGTGGTTGGTCAAGCTCCATGAGAACCCTCTTCCCACTTCCCGCATCCATATTCGCGCTCGCGCTTTGAGAAGACATGGGAGTATCGCCGTCATCCTCCTCCCCCTCCTCATCGCCACTGTCCCAGGTGCGCCGCTGCTGAGATGACGCCGTCTCGGTGTCTTGGTCGTCCGCATCGCTCATGGGTAGATCTTCGTCACTGTCTCGCTCGTCCTCTGTCCCAGCGACATGCTTCTTCTGTGCTCTTTTGTTCGTTGTTTTCGATCCCAGCTCGCTGATGCCCTGGCCGACTTGGTTTCGAAGCTCGTTCCGGATCTTCTCTGCATACTTCGTGCGCATCTGCTCCTCCTTCTCAAAAAATTCACGATCCTTCTCCGCATCCGATTCGTCGTCACTGTCCCTGATGTAAGCTTCACTCTTGATTTTGCGCCGCCGATCCAATGCGGCTGCCCGTCGCGCGGCTCTTCTTTCCGCCGCCAGTTCCTCGTCAATGTCATCCTCGCCGTCCTCCTCCTCACCTCGCTTTCTCTTGCGTTTTGCCCGGAGTTCAGCCATGGCATTCTTAGCCTTCTTTTTGCGAGGATTATCCGGGAACAGGAACTCTTCTTCGCCTTCAGAATCATCAAGGAATGTACCCCGAAGCGCGCCGTCCTCGTCATCTTGGCGTGTCTTCTCCTTGTTTCTGGCACGACGGATCATGTCTTCGGCGTCTTCGTCCCCGTCATCACCCTGCCACGGCGTCTGTTCGTACCGCTCTATCGTGGCCTTGTGCTCGGATAGCTGTCCAGCGGATATGTGACCAGGGATGATCCAGCTCGCTCCAAGCACGTCTTCGTCTCCTTGCATTTCGAAATCAACCAGGCGCATCAACAATTTCAACCTTCCGTTCTTGAACATGGCCATTTTGATATCCTCCGAAGATGGATGCACGGTGATGTATGAGGGCTTCCCAACGTCGACATTGTTGGGGCTGTCTTCACCATCCTTTTGCGCGGCCTCGATGATAGCCGCTCTCCGTGTCTCGGCCTCTGCTTCCCATGCGTGTCTTTCGTCAAAGGCGTTTCCCAGCATGGTCTTGACCCATCGCACCAGGTCTGTCTTGCCATCTTTCAGGAGAACGGTGACAACAATGCCGATCTGTTCCTTCACATCTCTTCCGGGCGCGGGCCTGACTTCTAGCTCTGCAGGGGCACGACTGGTAGCCAGAGTCTGTTTCTCCTGACCATACTCCAGATAGTACAATGTCGCATGGATTTTGCTGAATAGCATCTCCACAATCAGTTCCGGCCGCTGATCGATCTTCTTGAACATTTTCTTGAACACCTGTCGGGAAAACTCGGACCACTCTTTGTACATGGCATGTTTCCGATCCAGGCCGTCGGGGCCGTTGATCATCTTGTTGAAAAGAGCGATAATGTCAATGCGATACAGGAGGACAGCCAGTTCCTGTTTGAAGGCCACCCTGTAGAAGAACCGATGTGCGCGTTTGAGTTGTTCCAGGCTGAGATCGCGATACAGTGTGGTTAGAGCGACAAAGGTGTTGACCGAGTTCTGGGTGGAGAATTTGGCGGCGAAGCGATTGAAGTCGAACTTTCGTTCCTTGGACACTTGAACAACATCGGCAATGTCTTCGTTTTCCGACACCTCGTCGTCCGCAGCCGGATCATCACCCGGTTGAGCCAGTTTTCTCATCTCCTCCTTGCGCTTCTTCTTCGCCCTGCGACGGGACCGAATCTGCAGGTCGACATTCTCCTTCGAATATCTCTCCAACATGCGTAAGAAAACGTGGGAGAGCTCGGTGCAGGCATCGAGATAACCAAACCCTTGATCCTTGTAGCCTCTCAGGATCTCGACAACTCGATCATGCGTGGTTTCCTCGTAAAATATTCGGTTCTGGATGTTGTCTGCGATTTCTTGATCCTCCTCCAAGGGGCTCTGGGCCATCTCTTGGACCGTAAGCAGAACCTGTGTGAAGCATCGCATGCAGGCGTTTAGATCCTGCCACTCCTTGTTGTCCAATGACACCTGCATAAATCGATTCAGCATGATGAACGATTCTTGATTGAGAACAGCCGCCACAATTGAATAGCTCTCATCGACGAAGTCGTCTCGGACGTTGTTTGGCTTGACCTCCTTCTTTTGCGTCTCTCGTCGGATGCGCTCGGCTTCGAGGAACCACGCCACCGCGTAGAAAAACTGGCGATAATTGACGTCGACCAACCGCTCAGCTTCTCGCTCAATGGCTTTGCGGAGGTGTGTGAAGAAGGGATTGAACCCCGAATCAAGAAACTCCTCGACGAAGTTGCGCAGTTTCTCGGCGGCAGAATCGCTGAGGTGGGTCGTGCGGTCAAAATCGTGGATCGTGTGGTCCATGTCCTTGCGTCTCTGTTGGGGCTTGTTCCATTTCTTCGACTTATCCATGTTCAGCAGCGCCTGTTGGTCATTTCGGAGGTTATCTTGACCTGAGACAGCCGACATCTTCTCTCCGTCCCGCTTCACCCAGAGCATGGTTCCGAAGCGCCCATGTCTGCTCCATTGATGCTTCTTCGCGTCCCGGTTCTTGCTTTCCTCCACAGCCAGAGCGGCCCCCAGATCAGTGATTCCTTGACTTTTTCGCTCTTGCTGGGTCATCCACAATCTGCGGGGGTCGACACCCTTGATCAAGTTGAAGATGATATCCAACACAATGACGTCCTGCAAGTTGAAGTCTTCACCCATATTTGAGCAGATGGTCAACAGCAGCGCGAAAACATCTTGGTCCCGAAATGCCTCGATGGTCGCTGATCGGGAGACCTCTGAGTCCAAGCCCTGGCTCGGTAGGTTTGGGATCTGCTGAATGACCGCGATATTCCGAAAGAAATAGAGCATCAACTTCAGAATGCCTTCGTCTCGGCTCGTCCTCTCGTCTCTCGCCACGGCGATCGACGGCAGTCCAATTCGCACCACCTGCCTCAGGATGTTACTAGTATCGCAGCCCAGGATCGCGGCCTTGTAGACGACTTGTGCTTGCTGGATGTAGGGCGTGTGTCGGTGATGGTTGACCGTCATTTCACCTGTCGTCTCCAATGGCCACGTCAGAGGTACCAACACTTCTAAGCATGCGAGCGCAACTCGAGCCTTCAGCTTGTTTTCCTTGCCGTCTTCAGGCCACGAGGCCAGGATGGGGATCAGATCTCCGCCCACGAGCTTGGCTTCTGCGAGACATCGTGCCACATCGAGTCTGTTGTTCTTCTCGTCGTACAGCTTCAACCACCGCTTGAGATCTCGAAGACACGCGAGCGCATCGTCACCGAGGACGTAGCGGCCATCGTCGTCTGTGCTACTCCCACCCAGCTAAGGGACGTCAGTATTGATATCCGGTCTGTCACACGCGTGACGAGGTACATACTGCATTAACCAGACTGTACACATAGGCCCGAACCTCTGGGTGAACCGTCTGAGCCTTGGTGAAGGGGTTGTTCTCGTCGATCGAGTCCATATTGTCCAGTCATACCGTCGTGGTTGAGAGATCAGAGAGCTGGCCCCAAGAAGAGGCAGGTGTTGGATAATGATGGAGACGCGTCGCGAGCTGGGACGCGCACGTGGACGCGTTAATGTGTTCGGGCGGACCATATGGACCCAAAGCGCACAGGTCGCCGCTTATCGTCGAGCCTCGGTTCCCGATAAGGGCCAATGATTTGGGACCCGCACGTGCCGCACTTGTGGGCACTGTTGGTCTCGGCGAAAGGAGAAATCCCGGCGTTTTTGTAGCTACTGTGTGTCGCTTGACATGAACTAACTGCGATTCCCCAGACTCGCCCAAAAGTGAACTGGTTCTCCCTGCAGATTCCTTCTTTTGCACCATGGCTTCGTTGTCGAGGTTATCGTCCAGAGTGATGGCCTCTTCAAAATCCCACGTCGCCTCGCAGAGGCTCGCCTCGCTCAACCGCCAATTCTCGTCCACGCCCGCATTGGGCTTCGAGGTGAAGAAGCTGGGTGTGGTTGGAGCTGGTCAAATGGTATGTTTTTTTTTTCTGGCATCGGGTACCATGCGTCGTCTACCTGCAACTTCTAACAGATGACACTAGGGTCTGGGAATCGCCCTCGTCGCCGCTCAAAAAGCCCAAGTCCCCGTCACACTGGTGGACACGTCGCAGCAATCCCTCGATCGTGGACTCGCATTCGCAGACAAACTCCTGGCCAAAGACGTGTCGAAGCAGAAGATCACGGAAGAGATCGCCAAAGCCACACGCGAGCGGTTAAAGCCGACCACGCAGATGTCGGACCTGGCGGACGTGGACATGGTGATTGAGGCGGTGCCTGAGAATCCCGCCTTGAAGGAGAAGATCTTTGCAGAACTGGCTGCGACGTGCCCCCCACACGCCATCCTGGCCACCAACACGTCGAGCATCAGCATTACGAGGATCGCGCGGGCGACGGCGAAGGATCCCACAGACACCTCAGCCTCGTCGCGCGTGGTCTCGACGCACTTCATGAACCCCGTGCCGGTGCAGAAGGGCGTGGAGATCATCGCTGGCCTGCAGACCTCCCCGGAGACACTCGCGGCCGCCGTCGCCTTCTGCGAGAAGATGGGCAAAGTGTGCTCCGTGTCGGCGGACAGCCCGGGCTTCCTGGCCAACCGCATCCTGATGCCGTACATCAACGAGGCGATCATCTGCCTGGAAACGGGCGTGGGCAAGAAGGAGGACATCGACAGTATCATGAAGAACGGCACGAACGTGCCCATGGGCCCACTCACGCTGGCCGACTTCATTGGCCTGGACACCTGTTTGGCCATCATGGAGACGTTACACGCGGGGCTGGGGGACAGCAAGTACAGGCCCAGCGTGCTGTTACGGCAGTACGTGGATGCGGGCTGGCTGGGCAAGAAGAGCGGGAGGGGTTTCTACGAATATAAGTGAGCCGGTTGCCTGCCCCTAGGCTCTTTCCACCTGCAGCACCCAGGTATGGTCGGGTGTAGTGTACATATGCATCTCTTGGATGTTGCAGAGAGCAGTCCTCCCTGCCCCCCGGGTGTTCGATGCAAGGAGTACAGGACGTCGGAGATGATGATGAGAAGAGGGCGAATTCTTGTCAAAATGATCCATCTATAAATAAAAAAATGTATTCGTAGGAAAAAAACCTGGACCGGACACCATCCATCTGTTCTCTCCCCCTGCCGACCCCCTCATTTGTTTCCTTTCAAGGGCTCGATTGACTGACCCCCTTGAGAACAGCTGTAAAGAACACCAGGCTCCGAGCTGACATGTTTGTTCCTCCCGAACCAAAATTCGCCCTCATGTAAACTTCCTCCTGGGAACTTCTGGGCTCTCCGCCCTCCCCACCTTCTCGGCACCGGTCAACATCGCGTTGAACTCGTCCAGCCGGTCCAGGGGCAGATTCAAGAACAGATGCTTGTTTTTCCAGCGCACCTCGCTCTCGATGTACTCCTGGCTGGCCGGTCCAGGCGGTGGCGGCGGCTCGGTGACCTTGGTGATGAGATAGGCGGTGCTGGCCTCGGCAATGCCGTAGATCAGCACGCCGATCAGGGGCACTTTGACCATGACGGTGAAGGCGACGGAGAAGCCGAATAGGACGCCGCTGCGGTCGATGAACCAGATCTTCTTCTGCTGCCGGGTGAAGCGGATGCGCTGGAAGTAGGGCTCCAGCAGGCGCGACATGAGGCTGCGGCTCGAGAAGTACGTCTGCAGGAACTGGACCATGTAGTGTTTGGGGATGACGAGGCCGGACGCGAAGACGATGCCGGCGGGCACGGGGCCGACGGCTTTGTTGAACGTGTAGAACGAGGCCGCAGGGAGCACGAAGGGCCCGATCCCGGGGACAAAGGTAAGCGCGTAGATGGCCAGGGAGATGGCGGCGCGTCGACCGTATTTTGTCAGGAAAATGACGACCCCGTCCACAAAGGAGCGCTGCTCTTTCTTCTCCTTCTCACCGTGCGTCGAGTACATCTTGAGCGTCGGGTAGTACATCCCCCGCAGCGTGGCCGGGTCATCGGACTTGTGCTTCTGCACATACGTGGTGTCGACCCACTTCAGCGACTCCATGAAGAGGTTGTCGAGCGTCGGGGTGACGGAGCCCATGACCATCATTAGGAAGAAGGGGATCTGGAGCACGGATCGCGACACGAAGTCCAGGCCCGAGATGACCTTGTCG
Organism: Fonsecaea erecta; assembly: GCF_001651985.1. Lineage (NCBI taxonomy): Eukaryota > Fungi > Ascomycota > Eurotiomycetes > Chaetothyriales > Herpotrichiellaceae > Fonsecaea > Fonsecaea erecta. Next base: position 2,257,924 of record NW_017387249.1, on the reverse strand, counting down.
TCCCAGGTCTCGTGATCGAGGTTGACGAAGGCCCCGATGATCCAGAGGAGGATCTTGACAATGTAGATGGGGATGTTGAGGATGATCCGAATGGCCAGCCCTGCGCAGACGGCAATCGCGGCCTGTCGGTAGTGTGCCGTGGTGAACAGCTCTGGGTTTTGCAGCGCACGGTGAGCGCCCACAAAGGTGAGCTGGGCCCCGCGCAGAATGGCGTTGACGTCGAAGTTGGACATGGTGGCGACGGCTGCCCAGCTGACGGTCGGTCAGTCAGCTCGAAGGGTGTGGATGATTGCAGATGTAGAGGAGCTCTTCTTCGATATAGAGTCGGTTTAGAGAAAGAAAGATAGAAAGAAAGAAAAGAAAAGAGGTTGGATTGATGGATGAAACGCATTCGTCATTCATTGGAGGCGTCTCGGCGAGGCTGAGGGCTTGGCACATAAATGTGGGTCCCGCTGTGCAAGGCTGGCTCAAAAAGGAGACTTGGGGGTGTTGGGCTTGGAGTGCCAGCGTCGTCTGCTTCGTTTTAAGAGTTGAAGATGCTGAGATGCTGAGATGCTGTCGTTACTCCTACTAACCAGCTGAGGCTCGAGTCAGAGGATATTTTTTATGGGCTGAGTAGCCCCGTGATCACTTGGGATAACACTTTCGAGGGGACAGGGCTTCCATCGAAAAGTGACTTGGTATCAGCCCTAACCTTGAATCTGTTCACATTGCATGTGGTTTGCCTGTCTGTTGCCATCGCCTGCCCGATACCAAACATTGAACCAACGCCTTCTCCACCCATCAGAATCCTGGCCATCTACCCGTTCATGCCCAAGCGTGACCTTGTCCTCCTTCCTCATCTTCCTCCTCGTCATAGTACTCCGGTTCTTCTTCACCCTCTTCGCCCTCCTCTTCGCCCATCTCCGGGAAATGCTGTTCGTTCTCTTCTTCCCCCCAGTCTTCTTCATGAGGAGCCACCGCTAGATGAAGACCTGTTGGGGCATGTCCGGCGGGCGCATGTGATGATGGTAGAGTGGGAGAGTCTGGCAGGGCGGGTGCAGCAAATTTGCTATGGTCGTCAGTGTGATAATATGGTAGTGGGCCCAAGTGGCTTGGGTCCTCAGAATGTGCCGCCGTGTCGTGGCTCCCATATGCCCCAGGAAAGCGACTGCCCCCGGCCTGAGGCGGTGCTGGAGCGCCGTGACCACTTGAGAGCCCTCCCAAAGTAGGAGAGTCTGGATTGGCGTGCCCGGCAAATTGGCTATGGTCAGTTTCACTGTGATAAAATGGTGGCAAATCACTGGGACTGAGTGGACTCGGTTGGCCGTGCTGTGTCGGTGGGACTGCGAGCGCCGGCGGCTGAGGAAAGTGCTGAATTACTGGCATCAGCCCGTCGTCGCTGGATCCATGCGTAGATGGCCCTGTATGGGAAGAAGTTCCAGAGTATGGCGAGGCCGGGAAAAGAGCAGAAGGTGGGGGACTTGCGGGCGTGCTCGGTGACGGAAAGGGGGGGGCCCCATGACCCAAGGGGCGTGGTGGTACAAGAGCGGGGCCAGGACCCAAGGGGACATGCGGTGGTGCAGGAGGGGTGCCATGTCCTTGGCTCCCAGTAGTAGACCATTGGTCAGAAGGCGGTCGAGAGGGCGGCGCAAGTGAACCGGATGAATGAGAGGAGGAAGACATGGTACGTAAACGAGAAGTGAGTGGTTGTGAATGAACCCGTCTGTGCTTGTTCGAACGCCGATCAGAATGATGGAAGACGACTTAATGGATGGAAACTCCATGCTGTGGTTTAAATAAGCATTTCATGTATCCTCTCTTCCTTCTGCCGGCAATGCCCTAAACCAGCTGTTTGTTCTATTATCGAACACGCCCGACTGCGCCATATGCGCGGCCAACGTGAGGCGCTTATTTTGCCTGGACGCTCCTTTTTGGGAGGATGTTGGGCGTGGCGGAGGTGCTGTGGCTGGACACTGGAGCCAAGCTGACTGCATCGAAGGCTGGCTCTCACCTATCGATAAAACCTTCGCGTTGGTACCTCTTCCCGTGATGGTGTGGTGGGCCGCGAGTGGTTCCACTCAGCACCGTAGTGCTGGGGACAGTCGAGACGTAGGCATAGTGCGATGCACTCATTGGTCATGGCCCTTGACAGGTTCGAGGTCATGCGGTGTCGAGCCCTTTAATTTAGCCACGAGGGCCTCACTCAATCTGCTTCCTCCGCACGATTTTGGCCCCATATCACTCATTTCCAGCGTCCAGAAGCGGTGAGGTCAGGACAGTCCAGCTTCCACGACACCAACGGAATGGCTGCGTGTCCTTGACCAGGGAGCCTCTGGTGGTGATAACGAGACCCTAGGCCTTGACGGTAGGTGTTTCGCTCATGACAGAGACATGTTGTCCTGCTTTTGGATCAATGCTGAAGGGATTCGGTGATGCAAACTGGTGGAGAATGAAAAACGTTTTCTTTCTCCCTGGGGCTCGGCTATCTGAGAACCTTGGTGATCCTTCGTCTCCCGAAGCCAGTCTGGGCAGAATCAGCAGAAATATTACATGGAAAAAAACCGGCCCCTCCCAGAGCCCACACGGTGTCAGACTTCGATGTTATTTGAGCGCCTGAGATCTTAGTCATGCTGAACAGACGACGCCACCACCAATCCCATTTTCTCCTGTTCTGGTACAGGGGCGCCTCCCGAGTCGTACTCATCGCCGTTCATTATATGCAGACGACAAGCTCAAATGCTTTCATACGATATGGGCCCAGGGAAGGGGCGAAGATTGGACGCTCCCTGACCCGTTGTTGATCGAGTGGAGCGAGCCTGGTTGAGCACTGGCCTGGATGTGACACAGAGCTGTACAGACGCAGAGGAACTCCTTAGACTGGGGTTTCTGGGGCCCAACACAATGCGACCGACCAGCCTTTGGAACATCTTAGCTAATAAATAACACACGACTTTTCGATGACGGGACACTAATCAACACCAAAACCTGAGCATGTCGGATCGTACGGGAATAACTGAAAAAGATGCGATGTGCTGGGGTATGACCTGCATGCACGTCGCTATAGCAGGGTCATGCATGTAACACAGCCTCGACACCCATTTATTTGCTGTGAATGAGTCACTGGAGCCAATTCTCTACATCACCGGCAGTTATACAGCTTCCTGTGATGTCCTATAGCCGACACTGTTATCTGGGATTCGAAAGGGAAGTACTGGGTAGATACGGAAGAATGGAAGGGCAGTCTGTCACAACACACCTCCCATTCCTCGTGACCGGGAGATAGATCTATCTCACTTTCTACCCACATGTCATGTGTGTGCTCGGTTACTCATTTTCACCACAACTCTCTTCTCTATAATTCTTACTCCCTCACTTCATTCCATGTCGTGAATCTCGCCGAGCTCGGAGCCTCAGCCTCCGTGCCCTCTACCGGATTTTCCCCCATACATCTCCGCACCGGCTCCGGCTGTAATTGTTCTACTCCTCACCCCCTAGCACACACTGCTCCAAATGCATCGCTCGGCTATCTGAGGACCGAGTATGTTCAGATGTGAGGTTTTCCTTCCAGAAGTACTATATATATGTATCTATGTACATATGTGCCAGCTGTGTGGTATTAGCCTGCACTATTCTGGGAAATAGACTTACCAGATTTGAGTGATTGAATTTATTTCCCCCCTTTATTTACTGCTTTCACAACGAAGAGATTCTATTCGACCCAATCATGGCATCACAATACCTCAGCAACATGTTCTCCCTCGAGGGAAAGACCGCCATCATAACCGGTGCGACCGGTGGACTGGGCTCGGCCCTCGCCACCGCACTGGCCCAGGCGGGCGTGTCGAGCGTCGTCTCCATCGAAGCGCCCAACGACCCGCTGTCGGCGGATCTGAAGACCAAGGTCGAGAGTGTCAGCGGCAGCAAACTGACCGCCTTCCACTGCGACCTGCGCAACCCCAAGAGTCTGCGGGAATGCTACCAGTCGATATGGAGCGCCGGCATCGTGCCGGACATCCTGATCAATTGCGCGGGCGTGATGCGGCGCAACCTGTGCGAGAACGCCACCGACGACGAAATCGATCTGGTGAGACAAACACCCTCGGTCACTTTTTTATGCTGACCCTCTTCCTTCCGCTTCTTAGCTGGTCGACGTCAACATGAAGGCCGTGTACATCTCGATGCAAGAGTTCGGGCGGAAGCTGTTCGCCCTCGGCCGGCCGGGCAAGATCATCAACATCGCCTCCGTCACGTCGTACCAGGCCGGGTTCAACACGAGCGTCTACTCGAGCACCAAGGGCGCGGTGCTGCAGATGACCAAGGCCTTCAGCAACGAGTGGGCCGGCAAGGGTATCCAGGTCAACTGTATCGCCCCCGGCTTCATGCGCACCTCCATGACCGCCCAGTACCAGGACGACCAGAAGATGGTCGACTACCTCATGCTGCGCGTGCCCATGCAGCGCTGGGGCGAGCCTCAGGACCTGGTGCCCGCCATGCTCTTCCTGGCCGCCCCGGGCAATACGTTCACGTCGGGGGCTTGTCTGATTGTCGATGGCGGGTTTTGCGGCAAATAATTACAGACTCTCATCAGGCCCAGACCAAATACATAAATGAGTCTGATGGTCACCATATTCTTACACATATATATAAATCGCCGTGGGATGAATCGAGCTGGAAAAATATCCGGCTGCCAGATACCATATACAATATACAGGGCCGCGTGTGGCAATGTCTGCATGCAGTGCTTGAAACCTAGACTCAGCAGCTTCCTCCTTGTCCACCCTCCAATAATTGTACAATGTGTAACGGGAATGGCTTTGGCGCTTGCCACTTCTGTGTTGCAGAGAAGATCATTCAAGGACCGGCGGTGTTGGGGACGAGGATGCCAACTCCACCAGCCACTCCTTCGGATCGCGATGAGATATGTAGACACTTTGTCCGCCTTTTTCCTTTTTGCCATGTCCACCGCCATCCCCGTCGGCAGGCCGGACGCTACCACAAACGAGATAAGGTTCGTATAGACTGGAACTTACCCCATAAGAGTTAAGTGGTAAGGAAGGTTCTTCTCCTTCTTCTAAACCGTCTGCGTCCTCTTCTCCCTCTTCTCGATTGTGCTTCGTAACACGACACAGCACAGCACATCATTTCCACCGGTAGGAGGCCAGGTGTTCGGCCGTAGCCTGAGACAGTTCTCGCCAGATCCGCGCGCCGTAGTCGGCCAAACGAGAATTTTCTTTCCCCTTGACCACCGCCGTGACCGAGAACCGCGACCCGCGCCGGCCAAGGTTCGATCGCCGGGGACTGGGATCTTTGGACGGTGGAGATGGCCGTGGTCGCGTACATGCTTCGTCTTCCAGTTCCAGAAAAGCGTGGATGTCGCCGCTCGTCCTGACCATGTGGACGGTCGGTCCACACGACGTGAGATCACCGGAGCATGGTGTTACTGCTTCTCGATACGGTGTTCTGAGCTGTGGTGACAGAGGACAGAGAGTCCGGTCCCCCAGCAGCGATCGGTGATATTGGGGGAGACGTTCGAAGCTCTCGGGTGTCGCGATCATCATGAAAGTTCCGGCGTCGTAGCATTCGGCCTTGCGTTGCCTTTCTTCGTTGCTCTGCAGCATTCCGAAGCTGGCAAGGCCGTCATTCTGGGCAGACGGTTTCGTCGGAGCACTCTCATGATGCCATATAAAGGGAATGGATTTGTCGACTTTGTTGTTATACCGACGTACGATGCGGGCGGTGTAATGGCGAAAGAAGAGTCGAGGTTTCCATTCGCACCGGAGTGACAAGCGCTGACAATGGTCACATCGGGGCCGCAACTCATCGCATTTGACCTGCACGAACAAGAGAGAGGGTCGTCATCATCATCATCGTCATCAACAAGTCTGCGACAGCGGAAGGTCCCGCGTACCTTGCGATCCCGACATGTTTGGCACCCCGTCTTCGACCTGTTGTACGGTTGTGGCGAGTGGAATTTTCGTGGACGGTCTCCCTCATCTTCTCCTTCATCTTGGAGTGTTTGCCCGTGCTGATCGAGACACTGAGATGATGGTGGGAGGCTGCTGATCGCTAGGCTCATCTTTCGCGACTGGTCTGGATGGTAGAGCGGCAGACGGCCTGATGGCGGGGTAGCATTCTCTGCCTCGTGGACAGCTCAAATGACAATTAAGTGATAAGTGATGAAGTAAGTGGGAAAAAGAAATGAGGTCGGAGGAGAATTCCTCTTCCTGGAAGGAAATGTCTTCTTCTTCTTACGAGTACATATCCAGCAGCTGATGGTGATGCAAGGGATCCAGACCGGCGGCTAGCCCACGGGTTCGATGAGGCTTTCCCTTTCTTTCCATCGAACAACCAGGGCTGTGGCCGATCCTTGCTCGACAGAGAATCATCCGGCCAGCTCGGACGTTGCATTGCCGCCCGTGCTGCGGAGATCATGTCCGTAGCGAGGAGGATTCGTGCTGATCATCCAGCAGGAGCTTCCTCTTTTCGAGCATCACAAATGTGGCGGTCATGGCACATTGAAGCTTGATTAATCTAGGTCGCTTCTGCCCTCGCAGCAGCAATGGCATGCATCCTCAAGAACTCGGTCCCGTCAACAAATCCCTCCCCCTTGCTGCCAGCGAGCCTTATTGAACGCGAGATCATGTCCCTTATCCCCTGGAATAGTCCCAGCCACTGAGCAACCAGCGGGTAACTGACACCGAACGCCTTCCGAACAACAAACTACTGTACAAGCACGAGGAATTGTTTTCCTTTCCGGCAACAATATCGCCCGTGATTCTCTGCCCAGCTTCGCGTCTTTCCTGGGTCGAATAAAGTATCTCTCTGAGCCCGCTCTGGGAACTGGTATTATTACCTCGAACGTTGTCTTGCCATGCGTTTCCGCCCGCGTGTCTAACAATAACATCGCCGGGAAGGTTTGATCGAAGGGGACTTGGCCTGCAGATACACGGCCCGAGTTCGCACGCAATCCGTCTCGCGATCGATTGGTTAAAACACCTTCCGGGGCTCCAGCCATGGGATCTGTAGACCTGGACCACCAGATCGAAGCAGGAGCTGTTGGTCCCAATTCTCCTTGTTCCCCCCTTTACCCCGGACGAGAGAACTGTCGAAATGGTTCGTCTGAGCTGATGGATCATCTACCCAGCGGACCGATCATGGCTTCGGAGATCTTTTGCGACGACCTGCAAAGGCACCGTTTATTGGATATCCGGATCCAGACACCCGGATATAGTCTCCGTGACCCGACAGAAGATGAAGAGAAGATGCCTCCTCCCCCCTGCGTAGATCGACATGCCTCAACACCAAAGCCCGTAGGGATCGGCGTCTGAGAGACATACAGGAAACCCAGGTCGAATGAAGTCCCAGCAGCTCCAAAGCTTAACATGGAGCTGAAAACCACGAGGCCACTTCGACCATCGGCTTTTTGAAGGATAAACTAGTCTTGTTCAGCATCTCTCAAAGATATTTGCATTTCCTTGTAAGGAGGGGCAGGTTTCTGTCCCGGGGCCATGGAAAAGCTAGACAAGCCCATTCTTCAATTATCAAAAGTGTAGCACCTATGTGTCGACGACGAACCTTAAGCGCCAAACCCTGCAGGCCAGGCTGATTGATTGATGGAGTCTGAGCACCTTCTCTCCCGCGATCGGGGTCATCCAACACCTAGAACGAAGAAGGATCATCGTCAGCCTGCACATGCCATTCCGACGCCTCTCGAGTTCTCGTTGACGCTCGACCGGCTTAGAGAGCTTTGGGACAACCCAGGTGAGCAGAAGGATGCTGCCATGCACGAACCAACCCTGAGAGAGAGCCAAACAAACAGTCGAAAACCATAACCATAACCGCCCGCGACCCGAGAAGTCCCAGCCACCACCATCCTCTCTCTTCACGGGCCATTTCTTACAGCCACGGGCCAGCCCGGTGGTGTACATCCCTCTCTCGACGAAAGGAGCCATCCCTACTCTCCCGTCCCCGTCCCTCTTGCCCTTCGGGTTCTCCCAGGACATCCTGCGCGAGTGTCGAGAGCGGACAGAAATCGAGACACGACTCACAGCATTCGACCCTATAATGGACGCCTTCATCTTCGAGCTTCTCAGAAGGCTCGAGGAGTGTCGAAGGTGTCAGTGGGCCATGGAGATGCTGGCCGTGCACCCTGATGACTGTGCGTTGGTCAGCGCGACCATGCACAACGTCTGTCCGCCGTGACTGAGAGCCACGACGGGAAGTTACTTCATCGAGGAGGAAGAGGAGGACGAGCAGGAGGTGGGGCTTGAGAAATGAATCCCCCTTTAATTCATGCAGATGTGATGTTCCGCGCGTCGCAAAGCTGACGTTCCGATCGTGTCAGGGCACTGTCTTTTCCTGATATAGGTTTGGAGCAAGCTTGGGAACCATGGTTGACGGATGGGCAGTCAATTAGTGCTCACGACCACGTCGGGACTTGCTCACGACAGCTGGTTCTTGCGCCGGTGCACTTATAAGAAAGTTTGGAACCCATCACACTGGTGGTCAACCTTTTGCAACCTGATATGTTGCTGTGGCTGCCTCTGACAAGTGTTTGACATGTGTTCGCGCACACACACGGCTTGGCCTTCCTGATGTCTCGCTGCTAATGCTTCTGCTGCTCAGTAGAGATGTTGGCGTCGTTGGCCAGATTCAGATGTGCCTGCCCACAGTTCTTCATTGGCCTGGCTCTCTGCACAAAGTCTCTCACTGATTGAACTGCACGCGCACAGTTCATTTCAAAACGTCCGGCACGGCGACGTGATAGTGCGAGTGCCGACGTTGCCGGCCATATTCCTCGTCCTCCACCACCGTGTACTCGTTGGCTACGCTGATTCGTCCCTTCCCGTCTGCGGTGGATACGTCGGCCGACGACCTCGCCTGGTGAGGCGACGCTCGGGCCCGTCGGCGTCTTCGTCGGCGTCGTATGTGACCTTGTCATCTCCGACGAGCCCCTTGTTGCTGTTGTTGTTATTGTTCCTGTGGTTGTCGCCACGTTTGTTCCAGAGCGTGGCGAGCTGGTGCGTGTGACCGCTGCTGACCACACCGGCGGCGGAACTGCCCTGGGACTCCTTCGTGCCTCTTGACCCCGACGACGACAGTTCGCCTTTTCGCCAGATGCTGTAGAAGGCCTTGAGGCCCGGCATGTTGGCGGCGAAGATGCCGACCTGGATTTCCACGGCCGAGATCAGGATCATGCGGCCCAGGATGTACGTGAAGTCCGGGGTCGTGGCGAACTGGTTGACCACGATCAGCCGCAGGCCCGACACCACCACCACGATCTCGCCCATCGTGATCATCGAGTACACGGCGATGCGGCGCCGCCAGCTCATCTGCAGGCCCTAGAACATGGTGACGGGTAGGAAGAGGATGATGCAAGCGAGGAAGAGTTCCTGGCGTCAACATTGTCAGCACAAATGATAAAGAACATTCATCCTCAGCCTCGATACAGTGTCGGACATACCAAGCTTCCCGGCACAAAATACGTCACTTTCGACGGGAGACACTTCGCCGCGGGGAACTGCGTGGGATACCAAAAGGCCTCGAGGGGGGTCGCATTGCAGGCAGTAGATCAGCCGGATGGTGAGGGTGATGACTCCGGTCAGGCCGATGGTGTCAAAGACAAGCATGCGGTACGTGCGTTCTTTCGCGAGTCGGAGGTAGAAGAGCAGGAAGCAGATCTTGATCCAGAAGTGCATCCAGATATAGTAGATTTCTTCGGCGAAGAGGACCTAGAACAGAAAGTTAGCTGAGGCGTGACGCAACGTAACGCAACGCAATAACATAAAGGGTGCGTACGCGTAATTGTTCCGAATGCGGTCCCTTGAGACCGCTCTATCCATAGCCATACTGATCGACAGGATACCTGGCGCAATATGTCGTCCTTTTTTTTACGGAGAAGTCCCTTCGAGGAGGCAACACAGACCTGTGGCTCCATGGTAAGAATCTCCTTCAATATGGGTACGCAACCGCTTGTCCAGAAGGGAATTAAAGTACGTGATAGCCTCGTCGATGCGGAACTCGTGCCTGCGGGAGTCGTCGCTACAATAATTTGAAAGCCTTGTCAGTGACCAAGACAAATGGCGTCCAATTCGGGGTGGCCCCTTTCCATCTTCTCATGCGGGCAGCGAACGCTCAACCCTTGTAATCTGCGCGCTCTAGCATAAATATGGGGTAGCAGTGGAGATCGTTAACACGAGCATGTGTCACTCGTCACCCAGGCCGTGGCAGTAATAGCCGGCTGAGTTATATTGTCGTGATGTTGGATGGAAATTCAGGTGTTAGGGGGTGCTTCCAGAGGGAAGTATACAGGGTACCTCTCCATAGATTCTCCTGAATAAGACCAGATGCTGCGGAGTAGTTGCCAATGGTACCACGAAATCCCCGAGGACAAGCTCCACTGATCGACGAAGGATGAAGCACCTTAGCCCCTGTCAGTATTTGCCGCCCTTCTCCGTTTGGGCCGTTGAAGTTCCTGGTCAACGTCCGGCTAGCTATCTGGCCAGGGAGGTATGTCGACACGACAAGTCATGCATACATAGCACGATTGTCATTCGCAAGTCGACTTCGATCAGCCGTCTGCGAGTCAGCCAACGGCAATGCTGAATCCGTTCACCCCACGAAGTCTCGCGTCTTCGAATGACTTCTGGCTCTTAACGACCCTCCACATGGAAGTATGTGCTCGGACCGCGTAGTCCATTCCCACACTGGTATAGAGACAGCAGCACCGCAGCGACCATCTTCGCTTAACCGTTTTGTCGAGATCTGCACGCCCGGCAAACGGTGGTGAAGCACTTAAAGAATACATGCCCCACAACCCGGGGACCACCAGCAGACAACAACACAGGGATTGTGTCTTCTCAGTAAAGACCCGCTGGAGTGTATCGGACCGCAGCACAGAAAGATCGCCTTGATTCGAAGCCTAGCGTATACCCATATGCCTCCCTACTTGCAGAGCGAGACAAGGCCAGGCCTGCCAGTTGCTGCTCCAGACTCAGATCCCCCCTCAGACCAGTCAAGAAGCTCCGCATGCACACTACCATATCAACAGCAAAGCAGGGTCCCTGCTACCTTACTCACCAGGGAAGCCGATCCCAGCATTGTGGCTCGGACCTGTGAAATGTCAGAAAATTGGAGAGAACCCCGGTTTCGTCTTTGTTCATGTCGGATTCGAAAGATGCCGGCAGCATGCTCTTCCACAGGAGGAACCTTCCTGTAGCATTTTCCTTCTGTTGAATTTGCTATTTCGGTACGTGCTGATTCGACCGGCACTCTCCTTCTGATGCTTCTGACTTGTCTTCCTAGCGAAGAGTTATTCCCACTCTGAGACGTCACACGAGAGGTAATCCTCCCTGCAGGCATGGAATCGGAGTGGACGACCATGAACCTGCTCTAGCATGCGTTGAACGCCGAGCTCGGGGTTACTGTTACCGCCGCCTTGGTGCTGGGAGTCATCGTCCACCAGAGCATACGTTTAATCGAGATTGATAATCGAGTATGGACGCTCCTCATTCTCTTCTCTGGCTTCAATGCTGCGGCTTTCGTCGGCTATGCTTTTGTCGTGCAACATGGGATACTTGCAGCAGGGTTCCGAGTCTTCGTGGTGGATGGCGCATTTCTTACTGGCGTGTATGGTAGCATTGCCATCTACCGGTTGTTTTTCCATCGGCTGAGGAACTTCCCCGGACCTTGGGGCGCGACGCTATCTCGGTTTTGGGCTCTGCGACGATCGATGAAAAAGGTCCAGTTCAATTATGAAGTGGAAGCCTTGCACAAGCAATACGGAGACTTCGTTCGGATCGGTACGCAGGATTGGAGCTGCCGACATCGACTCTGCTGATGGTTAGCATAGGTCCTCGCGAGATTTCAATTAATCGGGCTTCTGCTATCGACCTTGTATACGGACCTCCTTCAAAGTTGCCCAAATCGACCTGGTACAGCCAAGTTTCGGATGACGTTAATAAGTGCTCCATCAACTCAACACGGGACATGCAGATCCAACGTCGAAGGCGACGGGCTTGGGACCGCGGCTTTAGTATCAAAGGTGACTTGCTCTTCAGATCTTCGATGAATGCGGCCTGACTTCATTCTGGTAGCACTGTCAACATACGAGCCCCGTGTGAAAGCAAAGACAGATCTCTTGCTGTCACAGATTGCCCGAACAAAAGGCTCGGCGATGAATATCACCGAATGGTCGATGTTTTATACCTTCGATGTCATGGGCGATATTGGCTTGAGCAAAGACTTTGAGATGCTGACCACCGGAGGTGAGCACAAAGCGATCAAGGCACTGCATGATCAAATGATCACAATCGGTACTCTCGGCACTCTCCCCTGGCTGTTGGCATTTTTCAGTGCTATTCCCGGAATTGCCGGCACGTTTCGGGACTTTATGGAGTTCTGTCGAGATCAACTCGAAGAGAAGAAGCGAGTCAGTGCCGGTCTTGCCTACCTGAGACGGGTTGAAAGCTGCTAACCAGTTGGATTTCGTGCACAGTTAACGGGAAAGGATCAAGAGCCTCGTGATGTGATTTCTTGGTTGATCAAGGCCAAGTATGAGAACGATCAGTCCGCGCCACCTTCGGACTTTGCACTGAGTGAGGATACTCGCCTGATCATCATCGCCGGAAGGTATGTTACCGTCTGTCCACATGTAATACTCTGTCCGCAGCACTCTTTTAATGCATTGTCAGTGACACCACCGCGGCCGCTCTTGCCAACACATTCTTTTACCTGGCGAAGAACCCGATCGTGCAGCAAAAGCTCCAGAAAGAGCTGGATACCGTATTTCCTACCGGTGAGAAGGATTGGACGTACGAGAAGGCGAAATTTCCGTATTTGGACAATATCATCAATGAATCCTTGCGCCTCAAGCCTCCCGTGCCAGGCGGTCTTCCTCGAATCACCCCTCCGCAAAGGCTGCAGATTGACGAAGTGTATATTCCCGGAGACACCATCGTCGGCGTTCCAGTTCATACCCTGCAGCGAGATCCGAGATATTTCGAGCGACCTTTGGATTTTGTACCCGAAAGATGGGAAAAGACCAGCGTGGAAAAGAACCCCTTCTTCCCTTTCTCGAAAGGTATGTCAACAACTCAAAGAATCAATATAGCGTCCCCGGTGAAAACACCGTGCTGACTTTGGTGGTAGGAGCATTCGGCTGTGTCGGGAAGCAGCTTGCAATGATGGAACTTCGCATGGTCTTGTCAAGGGTTGCTCTGGGCTTCGACATTTCCTTCGCAGACGGCGAGGATGGGGTCAAATTCGACGCTGAGGTTTTGGACACGTTCACGCTTACATTGCCACCGCTGAAGATGAAGTTCACTCCTAGGCACTAGACGGGCGAAAACCAGGACCTAACTATCTGTTCAGGGGATCAGCTGCTGCTGAGACGTGGGCGTTCGAAGTAAGAGGCTGACCGGTCTTGTCCCAATGTCGATATAACGAAGACTTCAGCTGAGGCCCTGTGAGGAAAAGTTACTGCTTGGTCTATGGACGTGTGTAAGGTTGACGTGGAGTGGTGTGTAAACACGCGACACGATGTGGGAACTACGCGATATCACCTGACAAGCTTTGCTAGGCCAGCCTAGGATTAGCGTTAAACTATCTATAGTGTCCCTTCCTAATGTTTACCATTCTCTTCTGATTGGAGACACAGACTCGACCATGACAACAACCTGGTTACGCAGGTATAACCATCTCCGCCACCCAGGCAACCTTCTGAGCCTTGTTCCAGTCTACCAAACATCATGCTGAAGCGGCCAGAAAAGCCTTGCAAGAAATTGCATAATCCGAGGCTGAGATCACAGAAACATCTCACATAACAAACCTGCAAGGGCATGTTGTCATCGTCGAAGGTTTCATCCAGGCTCAGGATGCTTTTTCAACAGCGCCTCATCCGAAGCATAAATAATATCGTTCCGAGAGAACTATTGACGACATCAGTTTTGACGAGTGTAAGAGAGGAATACTGTCTTTACCTTGCTAAGTCGACTGCTACAGCCTTTCAATATTGTTTGTCCTTCTCATCTGCCCAGGCCCCCACACCCTGCACGGATTGGCAATTTGTCTCATTCTTAACAGCAGTGTCACTCTTCGCTTCCCCATCAGCTGCCTCCAACCTGGCAAGCTCTCGCTCCAGGGCGGCAGCAGCACGGAGTTGCTGATGGATCAAGTCTCTTTTCTGCTGCTGGTGGTCTCCACCAATGGAATAGCCATGGCAGCTGTATACCCAGTCTCTAGTTTGCCGGTGCAGAGTGGCTTCGACTTGCAGGCTGTTTGCACCAAGGTCAGCCTTGATGAGACTGGGTTGAAATCCGTTCGTTGTATTGAAGGTCTGTGGAGTCTTTTGTGCCTTGGCGGGCTCAGAGAAGTGGGTTGAGTTTATGTTGGACCTCGTCGAGGTGCCATAACGGAACTCTGCAGACGTGTCAGCCACTGGTCCAAGTCCCTAGCAGTCAAGTTGGGGCGGGACTACTGTGTTCAGCATTGACGGGATCAGACATTGGGAGTTACAAATGGAGAGCGCTTCGTTTCTCGAGGAAGAGATGAATCAAGTGGTTGAAGCAGTTCAGACTGACGGCAATTTTGCGAGCTTCTTATACTTCCATTTCCTGCTGCGCATTACAGCATCGACAATCGGGGCGCCCTCGCTCAACACAGCGAACCGGTTGGCCAGGGTGCTGTATTATGCCTGAAAGACTAACGTGGGGGGCTGGGACCGGGGTGTGTCGAGTAAACAGTTTGTAGGCCACTTGCTCGATGGACGCGCCTGTTGTAATTCTCCTTTTAGAAATCTACACGACTACCGCAACTGTATGTCCAGTCCTTTCAAGGGGCACTCCCAGCCTCTTCCTGTTAACGAGTTGTTTTATCGGTTTGCTCCGGCGGTCTCCTCGACGGCCTACCATTGCCCCAGGCATTACCTCCTTTGAAACGTGGAATAACTTGGTCTGCAGAATGGTAGGCCACTCTCTCTCTCATAGGCCACTCTCTCTCTCATAGGCCACTCTCTCTCTCATAGGCCACTCTCTCTCTCATAGGCCACTCTCTCTCTCATAGGCCACTCTCTCTCTCATAAGCCACTCTGTAGGCCGCTCTTAGGGCCACAAAGATCGCAACGTATTGTACTGAGAGGTTTGGTTGGCCCTATGCAGTGGGCTGCATGTCAAAGGGCTTGCGACGAGGTCGGGTCTGGCTAACTCCGCAATCATCCTGGCTACCAGGGAGCCGGCTGCTCGTGATCGTGATTTTGTCAAGTCTTGAAGAAATGCCAAAAATAATGAATAGTGTGAAGTCGTCATCTGATTTTCGACATTTTGTATTGGTAGCTATGTACACTATCTAGACAGGAGGTTTGTACTCTGCCTTTTGTAATGTAAGCAAACACGTTCTTGGGGAAACGATTGCGCTCGCCGACCACGGTAGATTTATTTTGCTATGAGAGAAGTGGCGTTTAACACAGTGTTGCCAACATAGGAAGTGAAACAAGCAGATATCAGCACCGTACAACGCCACGAGTCCCAATATGTTCGCCCGCGACTCGTGGCGTTGTACGGTGAGACAAAGTCGATTTTGAAGCAATATCATCGATCTTACGAACCTGTGGCCTGCAGACGAAGCCTTTCAATCATTTTCAAGCTGAATCATGGGCTGGCGAGGAACCCAATACCCGATGAACGTTTCGGAGATGTCGACGAAGGGTGTCAGAACGTGTAAAACCTCTATGCCTCCCGGTCGAGCTCCATTCGCATCTCGGACTAGAACATGGAAAGAGTTGAATGTGCTTGTTGTGCTTGGCATGGACAGTCTTCAGGTGTCTGGTGAGGTCTTTCTGATACTGGAATCTCTTGTTGCATTCAGGTTGCTCGCATACAAAACGAGGGTCGTGCCGTCTTTGGTGCGTCGTAAGCTGATGCTTCTTTCGGAAGGCTCTCGGGGGATTGCATTTGTGGCAATAGTGGCAGCTGTCCTCGGCAAAATTTAGTGACGCAGCTGACCCGAAGACACCTTTCCCATCATTAGGCTGCCTGTTCAAGGTTACAGGTGTTGGTGCGGACATATCATTTTCATGATGAACGAATGGCTTCTTTCGCCGTTCAGGTCGCACGCCGGGATGGGCATCCGTAGAGTCCTGAAGCCTGGAAAGCGTGCCCTCAATAGGCGCGGGACCCCCGAGAACTTCTTGTGAATCGGCATTCGGGTGGTCAGTCGACATAGGGAAATGGTCCAGTTCAAAAAATGGATTATCGTCTAGCTCTGGTAGGATCCAGTTGCTGTGAAGGCAGGCATCGTCCGCTAGCCATAAGTTTACAGGATTGATGAAGTTTGCTTCAAGATCGACTTTGTCTAGGGCTTCGTATGAGGCATGTTGATTAATTGGGAGGCGCGCGAGGAGGAGCCGCCCCCCCGCGAGCGGGAAGTTGTATCGATTTTAGAGGGTGGGAAGCAGTAGTGATCTGAAGGGATGGTGCAAAAGGGACTGGGAGTGTGTAGGAGGGAAAAAGGAAGTCGCACAAAACCTGGGCGGGTCAGCGTCTTGAACAGGTCTTGAGCGGCCTACCATCGAGCGGCCTACCATTCTGCCAGCCTTACCATCAAGTTCGCCTACCGATCGCCCGACCGTCAAGTGGGTGTGCAAATCAGGTGGACAGATGCACTGTGTATCCAGCGACCAGATAGGCACGTGGGGGAATTGGGGGGAAACTCGATGGTGCGGTGCCAAGACGCTTAGCGGTTCCTGGTGGTTCCCTCTCCGACGGCATGTGGCTGCTTGCCTGGAGCCGCCGCCGCTGTGGCTCCTTCGATATTACGAGGCTTTGTTTGAGGGCATGAACATCAACACGACCACAGTCCTCCTCATCCTCGCAGTCTTTACATTATACCAGCCCAGTCCCACTGTTGAAAGCCTATCCATGTGATACCTGCAGCCGACGAAAATGCAGCATGGCCAGTCCACCTCCTTCCTATGGCGACGCCCCTCCTCTCCAAAGTTACCGCAGGTCCTTTACTCTACCTGCACGCACGCTCTCCCTCCATGAAAAGGCTGGATTGGACAAGTCAGACGCCGATGCCGATCTCCTGTACTCCCACCCCTCTGCGCGCATTATCGCCTTCTCTCCTCCCAAAGAGTTGATCCCCACGCAGAGCAAGGAGACATTGCCCGATGCCGACTACCCCATTGACACGGTAGAAACCCTGCCATGGCGATCGCGCACAGAGATCTTGGCTGCCACCGGTCCTATAGTCATAGAGAAGGTCCGTGGCTCCAGCTATTTTCTGAAATCCGCGGACCAGAAGGTCATCCACACCATCATGCGCAATTCGCAGTGCTGGTGTGTCGATGGAGAATCAAAATTCGTCTTGCGCATAGGAAAATTCAGATACTACAGAATCGAGCTTCCGTCGGAAACGGAAGAGGACAAGAAGAAAGTTGAGGAATTGAAAGCGGCCCTGCCGAAAGTGCTCCGATTTGAGAGGACGCCATGTCCTTTCAAGCGCGCATTTCACGTGGACCTCCCAGAGGATGCAATAACACCTCGAAGGAAAGGAACCTGGAAACGGAGACAGCAGCCGGAACCGTCCACTCCAAACACTGACCCATTGCCCGTGGGCAGGACGAAGACTTCACGAGCGTGGAGTTTTCAAGGACAGAACGGCTTGAGATCCGTTCAGACTTATGGACGTCGTGGATCAGACTATGGCTACAGCCCAAGTCCAAGCTCGTCCCGGTCACGGCCCGCAGCTGATGGCTACCGATCCTCCACACCGTCTAGTGTTGCATCTAGTGAGGACCGCCGCGAGAGAAGACAGTTCGACCAGTCCAGTGACGATGGTTCGCAGCCCGAGGAGGAGCGTGAGGAGGTCCTTCCGAGGCGGGGACTTGTTCGAAGCGCAGTTGGCGCTTCACGTTCCCAGAGGTCGTCCATTGTCGATTCTAAACAAACGGACCCGAATCCATCTCCTGGACCAGATGATGAAGAATCTGCTCGAAACACAGAGTCGAGGGATGTGTCGACCGAACAGCTTGCTGATCCTTCTCCAGCTGAAGCTGGGGCAGAAATTATGGTTGATGCGACACCAATGGCGGTACTACAACCTCAGGATGATGGTGCAGACGAAATATCTGGCGAGACAAATGCGCCGGAACTAGCAGAGCAGAACTTGAAAATCGAGGCTCCTCATGAGAAAATCCACCCAGCGGTCGATCAGACGGATTGGCAGCCAGCGGGGCACCAAGAGGAAGTGCCCGAAGAGCCAGAACAAGCGGCCGCAACGTCTACGTCCACTGAAACCGAATCCGAGCTGGCTCTATCTCAGATAATTGAGCCATCCGCCAACACTGCAGGTGCTGAGAACTTACTAGAGATATCCTCAACAGCTGATTCAGGGGACTTCGAAATGTCCTCATCATTACCTCTGGGAGGAGAACGCGACGCCCGTGAAGTGGCTGCTCTTGCTGGAAACGAAGCCTCACTTAGCAGGGTCTCGAGTGTGGCCTCTTTCTACACGACAGATTCCCTCGCACAAGACCCGCCCAGTGAAAACATCCAGATTATCGACTTTGAACAACAGCCTCATGCGGAAGGGTTTACTCCTTTCTTTTTGAATAGGAATCAACACCAAAGGGGCCTTTCTGAGCTGACAGTCACGGCATCCACCGTGGAATCCGAACAGAGTCCTAAAATGCGACCTTCTACCAGTGGTTCAATGGACAAGGCTTCGACTCCTGGTCTGGCGCAATCTTCCATGTCAGATACGTCCTGGTCGGAGGTTCATACGCCTCCGACATCGCCGATCAAGGAGGGATTAAGACGGCGCTTGCACGCCAAACGATCCTTTTCGCCTCTCCCGCCATCCACTACTCTGCTAGCACCTTCGCCGTCCCCAACAAACTATGGGAGTCCTTTCACTGCCGAATTCCTCCAGAAAGCTGCCAACGTTGCATTTGTCAAACCCATTGAGGCCGTTGTCCTATTGGTCCATATTCTAGCCCGAATAGCCGGCGGTGCCACGGTGAGCGACCTACTAAGTGGCGAGTTGTTTCGCCGACCGGAAACACACCGGCGGAGGACGAGCTTCCCGGACCAACCTCCAGCGCCAAGGGATGATAGCGAGGAAGAAGATGACTTTGGAGTGCCAATCAGGGGGCGAACGAAAAGTCATGATCCAGGCTTGAAGCCCGATGCTACAAACACTATACCGACGAAAGATGACGATGCAGACTCCATCTTTGATCTGGATTAGGCATCCTGCTCCTGATATTAGTCTGCTGAGGTGGGAGAATCAGCCCGCGTGCGGGACCATTGTATCCCGGTTATTTTCGCTATTAATCAACAGGCGAGGTTTATATTTGAGCACGGCGCTCTTCACGACCATAGTAACGACTGGGTCCTATGTACAAAGATGCGCGGGATGTTTGCGGAATGTTTGCTTTTTGCTTGATGATACCACCAGTTTTCACGCTCAATGGCGCAATTGCACTGAATTGGCCCGCTTCAAGATGCTTGCTGTGTGTGACTCGTTCGTCTTGCAGTGCTCGTATCAAGCACGAGACGTTCTTCCTTTGCGGACAATCTTTGGCATATCCTGATCAGCAACGCCAGATGGACAGCTGTCTGTTATAGGTCTGGTGCGTTCGTCCTTAGGTGCCTTTCCCTCATTTCGCTGCAGTAGACCAACAGGCGTTCCTTGGTCCATGATGATCCAATTGTAGCAGACAGGCTTTTATCTCCGCTCGTGTCTCGGACCATCTGCAATATGTCCACCGACATCGCCTGTACTTTCACAGATTGACAGAGCCAGTCGTACAAAGGCACTCTTGCAGCACAGGACATTCAGTCGCCGTGTGCCCAACCCAGGACCTCGTGCTGAAGAACTGCTTCCGCATCGTGCATTAGAAGAAGCGACTTTTGCCTTCCCTTCACGACCCCGAAGCCTTCTCCCCAGCGCCAGCACCAGCACCAGCCTTCCCCTTCTTCTTCGCCTTGGCCTTCTCTTTGGCCTTCTTCTTGTCCCGCTTCCTCAGCCCCTCCATCCCCTTCTTACAAGTCTCAGCATACTTGGTGTAGAACCCCTCCAGCTCCGACATCTCGACCACTGTTGCAAACTTCACCTTCTCCTTCTTCGTGTCGCCAGCCTTGGCCTTCTTGGCCGCCAACCGGTGTTGCTTGGAGAGGCCATTCGAGGCGCGGATCAGGACCTGTGAGGGTGGCGGGGAAGCCGAGGTCGCTTGGTCGTCTGTGGGTGTCAAGGGCTTTTGTGTGAGATAGACCGAGCCGTGGGTTGCGGCGTGTGTGGACGAGAGGAGGGTGGTGAGGCGGGAGAGGAACTGTGTGCACGGGTTAAAGGTGGGCCTTTTATCTTCCAAGGGAAATGCATTACCTCGTCGTTGCTCAGACGTTCCTGCGACATATTTGTTTGTTCTGGCGTTCGTCAACTGAGTCGCATGTTCATGTCATTGACTCGAATTGTCGTTGGTGGGGAGTGTCCGATGCATCAAAAATGCCCGCCTAATCTTCGGCTAAACCATCTCCGCATTTTCCAAAAAATCCAAAGTCCCAAGCGCAGTTCTACAAAGTCCTCAGTAATACTTCCAGATCACCGGCCCTTGAGAGTTTCGGGCTCTACTGTCTCTAGCCAATGTCGCGACAGGGCACCCGAGCCCGCACCGGCCTGAAGTTGCCCTTTGCGCTTGAAAAAGAGCTTGGGCTCGAAGGCACATTGCAACCACGCACTGGAGGAGGGCGACGCTGGCATGGTTTGGTGCAAAGTAGAAAAGAGCAGCGGAAAGCGCAAAGGCAGGAGAAGAGACAGAATATAAAGGGGCCAGTGGTCCGGAGGGGACCGCCCATCACAAGGCAGGGGCTCTCAGATGGAGGAGACTCCGACGAAGACGGTGACGAACCTTTCTTCGCCCCTGCCGTGTCGAAAAGAGGCAGTGTGAAACAAAAGACCAAGAAAGAAGAGCCCAAGAAACCGAAATCGATTCTTAAAAGGCATAGAGACACGTCTCCGTCACTATCTGAGAGCTCCCTTCCATCGCGAGCCCGGTCTTCATCTCCTGGTCTCGTCCTCGACGCCAACTCTCAAGCCTTCAAAGAGCGAGCTGCACAGGATGACGCCGAGATTGCGGTGCTCGAGAGGAAGCTGGGGTTGAAGAAGAAGAAAACATCCAAGTCTTTCGCAGATGATGGGTTGGACGACTTGCTGGAGCTGCTGGACGGGGAGGATCGAGGTGTCAAGAGGAAGGGCGAGGGTGAGGCGTGGTTGGACAGGAAGAGAAGAAAGGCGGATACTGAGGACGATGAAAGCGCTGAGGAGGACTTTGGGAGTGACGATGATGGTGACGACGACAAGCTCGATGGAGAACTGGGTGAAAGCGACGATTCGTTGGATGAGCAACTGGAGGGGGGCTTCGAAGAGGAGCAGTCTGATGAGGATCTGAGTCAAGGAAGTGAGGACTCCTTCGAGGGCTTCGACTCAGACAAAGACATCCCCGACGTCCAGCCACCAAAGGTCCGCGAAAATCCTTACGTTCCTCCAGTCGCCCAAGCACCCACAGGAAAATATATTCCGCCGTCACTGAGGAAAGTGCAAAATTCCGAAGGCCCTTCGCTGGAAAGACTGAAAAAGCAACTTCAAGGCCACCTCAACAAGCTATCCGAAGCCAACCTCGTATCAATCCTAGGGGAGATCGAGAAACTTTACCAGTCCAATCCTAGACAGGACATTACCTCCGTCCTGATTGATCTCCTCCTAACCTTGTTCTGCAACAGGTCAACCCTCCAGAACACCTTTGTCATCCTCCACGCCGCATACGCAACGGCAGTGTACAAAGTCATTGGCGTAGATTTTGGCGCAGAACTGATCTCGCAGTTGGTCGAGCGACTTGACCATTACCGCAGTGATAGCTCTACTGGCAAAGAGGCACTCAACCTGATCAGTCTTCTCTGCCATCTCTTCACGTTCCACCTGATCAGCAGTACCATAATCTTCGACTATGTCCGATTATTGCTCGAGCGGCTGAGCGAGAACAATACGGAGTTGCTGCTCCGGGTCGTCCGGGACTGCGGACACCAGTTGAGGCAGGATGACCCATCCTCACTCAAAGACATTGTCCAAATTATGCAAAAAGAAGCGGCACGGATGAATTCGGCGGGAGAACAAATGAGCGTGAGGACGAAATTCATGATCGAGACAATCACGGATCTGAAGAACAACAAGATGAAAACGGGGGCGAATAATGCAGGCTTAGCTAGTGAGCACATCACACTGATGCGGAAGGTCCTTGGTTCGTTGAACAACACTCGCACTGTCAGGGCCTCCGAACCACTGCGGATCACGAGAGATGATATTAAGAACAGCGACAAGAAGGGGAAATGGTGGCTAGTTGGCGCCAGCTGGAAAGGTCACGAACCAGCAGCCGCAGCACCAGCGGAAGGACATATCAACACCTCAATGGCGATGACCAGCATTGGACTTGATGATGATGATGATGAGTCGGTCGATCTACTCGCCCTTTCACGTCACTACGGCATGAATACGGACATCCGCCGCTCCATCTTTATCGCCCTTCTCTCAGCGGTGGACTACCAAGACGCGCATCTACGTCTCCTCAAATTGCGTCTCAAGCACAATCAAGAGCTGGAAATCCCCAAAGTACTGCTTCGCTGCAGCGCTGGAGAAAAACCCTACAATCACTACTACACACTCGTGGCGCGCAAACTGTGTCTGGAAAAGAAGATGCGCAAGGCCTTTCAGTTTGCGCTGTGGGATTTCTTTAGGAGAATGGGCGAGAATCCGAAAGGGGACGACGACGAGGAAGAGGATGCCGGCGAAGGAGACCAGGAAGTGGAAATGACCGAGATTGCCAACCTCGCGAGGCTCTATGCTTATCTAATCCTGGATGGAGCAGAGACCCTCGGTGTCCTCAAAGTCCTGGAACTGGCCTACATCAAAGAACGGACGGCCATGTTTGTGGAGCTCCTGCTCATAATCATCATGACCGAGGCGAAGGACAAACCGGCTGCGTTAGCCAAAGTGTTTGATCGCGCGGCAGAGACGCCACAGATCATCAAGAGGCTGCAGTTCTTCATCCAGAAGAACGTGCGGGCTTCGGATCTGGTGGGCAAGAAGGACAGGGACGTGGTCAAACGAGGATGTCAAACTGCGCTGGAGACATTGAGGAAACTCGAGATGATCAACGAGGAGACGGATACATAAAATGCTTCTTGCAGCGTGCGTATGAGATTTCAAATGGATGTGCGAACCAGTTCATGCGTTTGGTTCGAGCTTCCCCCCTCCCAGCCTCGACGAAATTCCAACCATTATCTGTACGCGTTTAACGATAACGGCTCTATTTAACCGGTTCTCGAGATCCCACGTGTCAGGGAGATTCTCAATGGTGGCTTAACACTGTACATTGAGACCACATACAACAACAGACATTCCTTCCAGGAGTCATCGAAGGCCTCACTCCACCTACCACGCGGCCATGAAATCACGAAGAGACGGTGGAAATCCCGCTTCGCCTGCTCAACTGGCTCCTCGTGGAACTCGACCAATGTGCAAAGTCCATGCACGCCGACATATCGCACCAGATCACCGTCGCCACCAGCACGAGCACGAGCCCGAGCCCGAGCCCGAGTCTGGTCACAAGTCATCTCCAGGCTAAAGAGACGGTCCACCTCCCCTCGACGGATTTCCAACGTACTCCGAGCTGCCGGTCTGGGCGTGACCTTGCCAGGCGACTTCCGGATCTCGCTCAACAGGGCCGACGTGGTGAGGCTGACGACGTATTCACTTAGGGCCATCCGCAACCTGTTCGCGCAGTACTACCAGCTCCTGGAGCGCTGGAAGACGGTCGGTTTGCGGTGCCGGCGGGCGCAATGGGCCAGGGAGGAGCTGGTCACGGGGTGGTGGGACGAGCGGGGACAGTATCCAGACAGGGTTGTGGGATGGGGATCTCGAAACCCTCGGCGAGAGGATACAGAAGAAGCTCGATCGGCTTGTGGAGACGTATCTCAAAGCGGTGAACACCGCGGACGGGTAGGGTGATGGCTGGACAGGAATATTTGTCAAATGTGACCCCTTTTTTTGATCAAGAACAGAGTAGCTTGATGGAATGACTGCGAGCTCTGAATCTGGGTCTCAATGGAGGAGATTCCAGACGTTGCACATGGACCGGGTATTGACACAAAACAAACATATACACACTTGACGCCAGTATCATAATAGTTTATACGAGGCAGAATTGGATGGAACAGCATTATCGAACACAACATACGAGGAAGCAAAATAGATGAGTTTATATTTTCGGCCTCTTCCAAAAGATAGAGGGCCATCTCATATCGCAATCCCGCAATCCAGCACGATATTCTGGCCGGTAATCGACTTGCTCAGCACCAGCGTCTTGATCTGGTCGGCGACGTCCTCCGTGGTGGCGGTTGATTTCAAGGCCGACTTCTCGACAGTGGCCTTGACCTTTGCCTCGGGGAATTGGTTGCCCCTGTGACCCGACTCGAAGGTTAGAATCACGATTAATTGAGTGATTGACATTAGACACGGAGAGAGAGGAAGAGAAGGAAGGTAGTGAGTGGGTGAGTAAGTGACTTACCACTCGGTCATCATGAGTCCCGGACTGACGCTGTTACACCTGACTTTCGGTCCGCAGATCATGGCCAGGCCTTTGGTGAGGTGGATCTCGGCGGCCTTGGTGACGGAGTAGGGCAGGGAGGAGCCGCTGGGGCGGACGCCGGCGAGGCTGGCGACGGTAACGAAGGCGCCACCAACGCCCTCGGACTCGGCCGTCTTCTCGAGGTGGGGCTTCGCGGCGTACAGGAGCCACAGGTGGCTCTTGACGTTGACGTTGAAGCAGCGGTCCCAGTCGTCCTCGACGATCTGCTGCTCAAGGTCGAAGAAGTTGGTGAGGCGCGTCCAGCCGGCATTGCTGACCACGACGTCCAGGCGGCCCATGTGCGCGACCGTCTCGCGGACGAGGCGCTCGATCTCGCCGCGCTGCGACATGTCGGCCTGGATGGCGTGGAAGCGCGGCTCGGCCCCCGCGCTGTAGCCCGTGGGCGCGATCGCCGACGCCTCCTGGATCACCTGGTCGGCCTTCTCCCGCCGCGAGTGGTAGTTCACCACCACCCGGAAGTAAGGGGCCAGAGCCTTCACCGTGGCGGCGCCCAGGCCGGCCGACGAGGCTGTGACCAGGGCGACTTTTGCAGCCATCTTTTTGGGGAGACCGGAAGAGAGAGATTTTCAGGGTGAGCAAGGAGACCAAGGGGATTAAGATAGAGGAAGGAGCTTTTTCGAAAGGCGAGGACGTGTAGGTCTAATCGGCGAGGATTCGAAATTGTTTCCCTCCGTTTTATATCGAGGATTGTCGTCGTTCAACCTCAATGCAGTAGACTGGTGGAGGGGGAAGGTTTCTGTTTCTCCTTCTCCGCATTGGCAAAGTTGCCGCCTCCGAAGTCGCGGCGGAACGTTTCCGGCGTCAATTCCGTGGGGGATTGGTTATGTAATGATCACGTGGTAGAGCTCTGGTGCTCGGGATACCTTCCTAAATTGCACGCTATTCGGCCGGGATCACTTGGCATTTCAAAGGCATCAACGCAATTTCAAGTGCAGTCGCTGAGACTGTGTACCTGGAATTGGGGGCTTACACTCATACTAGGCAACTTCAAATCATGCGGCTGGAGCTGCAAGAGCAAGAACCCAAGCAGAGGAGCTAAGGGCAGATCTGTTACTGATTCGCGGCGCATTGCAAGATTCCGGGTTGCTCGGTGGTGAAAGTCTCTTGTCACTTTGCAGTCGAAGGTTTATCGACAGATTAGCTTCACGGCTCTATGATCTGTGGGACTAACGTTCAACCATCAATTTCCAGCGTCCAGAGATCCCCGAGCCGCTCGTTAGATTCCGCAAGACCTCCATGGATCACAACCTTTGGCGTTGGCGAGTTTTGCAAGACATCAGCATCGAACCACCCCCGTGCAGCCGGCCGATCCGAATCAGGTATGTCCACCTTGGCCCAGGTCGACGTGTCGAGATGGAAAATCCAGACGTCGTCAAGCATTTTTCCGGCCCCTTGATGACCGAGGTTGCTGGGATCACTTTCACCAAATAGGGTGACCAGAACCGGTTTCTCGGAGATTTTGGTTGCCACAAGGCAGCCTACGCTTCGCGCTGTAGGACCAGAACGACCGTCTGCGCGATATGCCACGGTTGTCCAAATATCGCTGGCGATGTCATATATGTCAACGTTGCCACCTTGTTCAGTCTTGCCATCGAAACCATTCATGCGGTACAACTTATCTTCCACGAAAGCAATAGAGGGGCCTCCTCGGGCAGGCTCTGGGGCATCAGCCAGCCGGCTCCATGTCCGGTCCGTAATGTGGAATGACCAAAGATCGCACAGCCTACCCTGTTCCGGGCAGCCAGCGTGAAGGAAAATGGTGTCATGGCCATCAGATGTAAGAGCGTAATAGCTTCGACCCTCGGGATATGGTAAGGTTTCATCTTTGGGGGAAACGTGCGCCCATTGCTCTTCAGATGGATCGAAAACCCATAGCGAGCCTTTCTCCTCGATTGGACTCATAGCGACTCCTCCTCTCCCGGAGAAAATGTATAGTTTTCCATTGACGGCCGTCGAGAGGACGCCAACGCGCGGTGATGGACCTGAGCCTGATGCGGCAATCTTT
The DNA here is from genome assembly GCF_001651985.1 of Fonsecaea erecta. Taxonomy (NCBI): domain Eukaryota; kingdom Fungi; phylum Ascomycota; class Eurotiomycetes; order Chaetothyriales; family Herpotrichiellaceae; genus Fonsecaea; species Fonsecaea erecta. Next base: position 2,231,240 of record NW_017387249.1, on the reverse strand, counting down.
GACACCACGTCCACATCGTTCTGAACTGCAAAGCGTCAACTTTCACCTGATTCTGAAGAGCATGGATCTCAAAAGTGGAAGGTTAGAACCGACCCTCAGCAAGACGGACCATGTGTATGTCTGAATCAACAGGCTCGCGCGGCTTGATTTCTCCGCCGTAAACGTAGGCATTACTGCCAATCACAGACAGGGCATGGGAGGATCTTCGGACTCTTTGCTCGCCCAAAACACGTGTCCACTTAGCCCTGACCATGTTGTTACTGCTCGGACATGTCAATGCTGGATTCATGTGCAATCAGGAAGGGTCAGAGTCTCTCAAACCAGGTCGACAACAAGGATATCGTTGGCCGTTCAATTGATTGGTCGGAAAATGAGGACCTTAAGCAGACGATGTGTCGCGTCTACCGCACCAATTAGAGAACTCATCGCTCACAATCGAGTGGAGGAGACTCGAGGAGAACTGTATATTTCTCTTACACTTGCTGCACACTTCCACTAGATGGCTGAGGCTCTACTAATGATCTACCCGTTCAGTACGAGGTCAATAGCTAAGGCAACTGGTCTGCAACATTCAACTATGAAAAGCCAAATATATCGCTTCCAGATCTCCAGAGCCTGGAGTGGAAGTACATTGACAGTCTCCCAGGAATCCGGCCAGATTACGACGACTCCAGCTTGACAGCCACCGACCTTCCTTCAACCAACAATACAGTGCGGAACCTAACCACTCCCACTTCTCTTTATGCTTCCGACTATGGTTACCACGCCGGTTCGCTGATCCATCGTGGTCACTTCACCGCACAAGGATCAAGCACCAACCTCTCTCTCAACACCCAGGGTGGTTGGGCCTTCGGCCATTCTCTCTGGCTGATTCAGAGCTTCCTCGGATCGTATATTGGATGGGGTTGAAGACCCTGGGGCGGGCTTTTTCAGCACTTCTTTCGACTTGTGCGTCCCTGACGGCTGGGACCTTCCGGATTCATTCACATTCGCAAATACCACGACGCCTCCTGTGCCGTACAGAGCACAGCTCTTCGTCAATGGGTTTCAGTACGGGAAGTATGCCACCCAGTGGTCCACAGACGAGTTATCCGTTGCCACAGGGGATCTTGAACTACAACGGGACAAATTGGCTGGCACTTACCCTATGGTCCCAACAGCCTTGCGGAGCCAAACTCGACAGTTTTGAGCTTGGATGCGACCGCCCTGTTGCGACGGCTTTGACAGGTATCACTTCAGCGGAGGGCTCAGTATATACGCCGCGAGAAGGAGCGTATTGAGCGGCAATCTAATCATTCCATTCGCTGCAGGTTTGTTTATTATTACACGCTACTTTCTTGTTCTCCCGTACGAAGTCGATACACCTGCTTCATGTGGAACGTCTCCTCAGCTATATCAACCATCCCGTGGAACCCCGCCGTTGCAGCTTACTGTAATAAACAGCTTAGGCGTGCTCGGCCTCCAGCTTGTATGAATCGACAGTCCTATACACTGAGGCAGTCCATTGCTTGATGGCATCTTTTTCCTTCGGGTTCCTTATGTTGACCAGCGGAAGGACACAAATACATCACCATTACACATGTATTTATAGGTTTGGACGGTCTCTGGAACACCCATCGTTGTCAGGTCTGCCTGCCTCGCCAAATATGACACCCGCTAGCCTGGAGGCAAAAGAGTATGGCCCTGTCCAAGGTCTCATTGACGCTGGATTACAATCTGCACAAGATAGACGAGGCCGGTTGAAATTGCCGATGGCACCAACTGCGTACACAACAGGAACGGCGCCCTCCCGGCCAACAGTGGGTAATTAAGTTGCTGGATGGGTATGCGAAGTGGACCACGATCGTCAGCACTGCCAGGTTCCGCAGGCGAACCTCGTTTCCCAAGCGGTGTCTTTGTAGGAAAGCTGATATCTGATTCACGTCATGTCCACCCTTATCAAGATTGCAAGCACGGACGGTCGTCCCATCACAAAAGCCATCGTTCTTTTAGTTCCTCGCCATTCACGGAGAACCGGGAAGCCAGGTACAACGACAACGCATGAGCTTCGAGTATGAATCCTTCCAGAGCATCTGGTGCATCTACCATTGTGAAGCTACTCTCCAGTTGGCTAAGGTACTGGTATTGGATTGGTACCATCGGCCTCATGTTTTCGACGGAGACATTCCAGGTCGTCCCGGGAACTACCACTCTGGACTTCAATTGATTGCATTTCCGGCCAGCCATCCGATTGTTGATCGTGGGTTATCAGTTGACAAGGATGAAAGTCATTTTAACACGTCCAACACTTTGCGGGATCCTCCATAAGAGCACCTCCATATGCGAGATTGTGGGCCGCCCAGTCCAGAGTTGCGGTCAGGCCTTCGAGACGAGGAATTCAAAACCTGGGTCTTGTAAATCGGATTGATATATTCGGTTCATGTGAGCTTCAGTTCGAGAGCCTTTAGCTGCACCGATGTGTTCTCGCTGACGACTGACCGTATGGAATGGTGTCCAGCGGTAGTATTATGCGTCCTGAATGGGTAGAACCACCTTTTACTCAGGCTTCTTTTTGGTGATGAACATCTCGCATTGGCGGCCTTAAACGTCATTGTTGCTACAAGACAGCCGAACAATGGTGAATCCCGATGTAGGAATTCTTCGTTACTCGCAAGAAGCTGCGGAGGTAATGCGCAATGAGGTCAAGCACAGTGAGGGTGTCACGGATTGCAAACTGTCTGCATAGAGCTTGGAAGTTTTTTCCGCCCTCAAGGCTAAATGTCTCCGTCCAAGAAGTGATACTCCTCCCACTCAATGGCACTACTAAAGAGTAGCAAACTTCGGGTCTGAGATCTGAGTGGAACGCCGAACGCAGTAGAGTTGGAGTGGAAGGATTGCATGTCACTGCCCTTCCAACTTGATCACTATTTCCTGTGCATTCGTGACGTCTGTCTTTGGACTGAGAAGTATCGAAGTTTGTTTCACTGGTTGAGAGGCCGAGGTGAGAGCATGTGGGAGCTTCATTGAATTCAACTCTTCACAAGAGGCAGACCACCTAGTCTCTGGTCAACCACGTCTCCGTGTTGCACAGTCTTGCCAGCATGTGAATGGCTCGTCAACGCTCCTTTTTGATTTGTACCCTCTCCGCAAGTTCTCCGTACGAGCCTGCTTCGGAAACCCCGCGCTGGCCAAAAAGGATACGGCTGTTGAGTTGTGCCGGCGAACAAGACATGTGCATGGACTTTTCGATCAACTTCGATTCCCTTTCACCCTTCTGCATGGAAGAACCTCACGTTCCCCATTCTCCGCTCCTGCATCCTTTTACGGAGGCTCCCCTGGAAAGTGTCTTTTTCAAGCAGACTAGAGCACCAATCATTGTTCCACCAGCACAGCGCAAAAGGATCAGCGGGTGCCAAAGACCCATCAAACCCCGATCGAGTCTTTGCCGGTGTTCTGAGCTCTGCCCCTGCTTGTGATGATCGGGGACTATTGCTTCGCCTGCCTTCTCCGCATTGCGCAATTTTTTGCGAGCTAAATATGGCCCAGAAGCTCGTATGCCGCCATTACGCCTCTGGAGATGGCCTGGAGAGGAACATTTCACATGTAAGGAAGGCAAACGGCTCGTGTTCATGGGAAGGAATGTTACACACAACCTCTCAGCATGGGATGGCTCAATGGGCGAGGCAGCTTCGAAGCACTGCCATTGGTGGCTCGTCCAAGCCTGCTTGTGTCAAGAGCAGGGATTCCTCCGGGGTGTCCACAGAAACATGCTCGGGGATGGAGACAACAGCTCCAACACGGAACGAATATGTTCATCCAATCCAGCCCCAATTCGCTTGTCGAAAGTACGATCTTGTGCAAAAGCAGTAGCGAAAGAGGGCACCTAATGAAAGTGAGAGGATGAATCCCGTGGACTCTTTACGTACTGAATGGAGCGCGGCCTTTCCAGATACGACGAGGCTGCATGCATTGGCTTGCACTGGTCCTCCAGACTTGGCATAGTGATGACGCTTCCGGATGCGGGGAGCGCTGGATCGGCATGGCCGTTTCCCTAAGGAACTTACCGGGGGCCACAGCCGAATTACCGATGCGATTGGCGGGCCTAAAGGGGGGATGAAAGCGCTCACTAGGTCTTGAGGGGGGCTTGCAACCCCCCCGACTCCGGGGCCCGGCACCCCTAGCCTACTACCCAGTAGCTCCCAGTAGCCTACCAGTAGGCCGCCCGATGGTTTGCCAGTAGCCTAGCGAACCCCTCCAGCTAGTGGATCTATCCGCTGGCTGAGAAAACTCACTCTCAACCCTACCCTACTCTCCTTTTGTATGGCAAGCTTCGACTGAGTACAATCCACATTGATGTGCAAGACTTTTCATCACCATCTGCAGCCGAACAAAAGATGTACTGCCGAAAAGACCCTTTTATCCCTCGCTCACTAAACGATCGTCCTCGGATAGACGAAGCTTTAAACCAATTCGACAACACATGAAGCAGCCCACGGATTCGGTGGCATCTCAGCCATCTTTCAGGTGAGGGGAAAGTGTACGTATCAAGTCCACTTTGACTAAAACCGTGCAGCACAGCGGGATGGCGTGCAGTCTTCAGCCGTTTACATGTCCTCAACGGTAAGCGATGGCGCAATCTAGAGCGCACCTGTACTCTCAGCGAATAAGCCATGTCTTCGCATAACCTTTTGGGAATGGATGGAACAAATGAGGTCTTGGACCTGGTCTTGTCATACCACAGCTGTCTGTCTGGACGGAGACAACGGCTGACCCTACCACCGCCGACACAAAGCACATGTTGCTATCCCATGTCCATTGAACCCAGGGCAGGAGGATCCGTCATTACTACGGAGACGACACGACACCGTAAAGGTGTGGTAGGTTTCTTCCGCTAGACGAATGTGTCTAGCTCCAGTATGTGGCTAGCGTCATCCTCCCAGCGGTTTTACGTATCCCGTCCCAGCTTGCAGTACGGATACTCTTCGAAGAGCTGCAAAAGGGTGATGATGTCTCAATTTCTGGAGCTATGTTGGACCGGCCTGTCCGAAATGAGAGGTGGCTTGCATATCGGCGGAGAACGAGAGCGGTACAAAGGGTTGTGGTCGGTGGGTACGGATCAACTGCTGGGCCTCAGCAGCGGTGTCATCTTTCCAGAAAGGGTGCTTGAGAACCATGGCCATCGTCGATAGCTTTCCGCAACTCCCTGGTGCCGTGACCAATCATTCGGCCTTGGAGGCAGAGCTGAAGATGATCCCATGGATGTGATGGGCACCTGCACCTGGCGACAGGCCCGACCTCCTCCGCTATTTCTTGACGACCGGGTCTCGAGGGTGTTGAGGAGATACGTATGCTGCGCCCAATGACACAGCTGAACAAAGGGAACCTCCGAGGGTGGGGTGTGGCTCTCTCACATGCTCGAGTATATAGCTCAGTGCACAAATGGCCCGCGTTCTCCGCCTCTAACTTTTCATCATCAGGACAGTGGGAGCCGATTCAGTGACATCTTTTGACTTTCCCAGGGTGGACTGTCAAGATGCTTGGTCTGTTACGGCAACCGTTTGGTATAAAGCTCCCGTGCCCGGCTGGAAAGCTGTCTGCTAATCATGGCTCCCTCTATAGCACAAGACTCCTCGGCTACTAGAGCCGAGAAACAAACTAATATGACTTCCTCTTCTTTCCGACATGTCAGCAGCTCGTCGACAAGAGGCTTCGAGTACACATCGACTTCTTCTATTTCCAACGGCGCCAACGGTACCAATGGCGTCAATGGCGTCAATGGGGGCACATACTCAGCACTTGCTCCTCCAGATATACCGGACATCGCAGTCCGGTCAGCTAAGCCAATGCCTTCGGTTTTTATGCAGCGGCCACGTGCCAGCACAGATCGCACGTCTTCCTTCGGCGGCTTGGAGCAAGTCAAGGAGCAGCTGGCCACCTCTCGCAACCATGCTTACCGTGTGCTTGGCTCGAACTTCAGTGGCTATGCATTTGACACTTCCATTACTGGGCTTCTCGAATGGATTCGAGACGAAAGACTCATCAGACTCCCCCACAAAGGCGGTTCTTGGGATCGTGTGCTAATCGCCGCACAACACTTTGCAGAGCAAGTCCATAGGTTTAATATTGCTATCTCGACCTTCGAATCCGACATCAACGCCGCTACGAATCTGGTTTTTGGCCAATGTCTTCTACTGCTGGAGGTACGTTATTTTTATATTCTACACCTCCTGCCATTCACCATTCACCTGGCCTATTGCTTCCTTCCAAGCTCATTGTCTTGCGTCTATACCACTTTCAATGCAAGCCCTTGACACCTTTGCAGAAGCACAAATCCTTCTCTATCACTGTGACTGCTTCTTCCCTCCAGATTAAAGCTCGAATCCGCTAACGCTTCTTTAGCTCGGAAGCGACAATGCTCCAGCACTGGAGACGGTTTTCAACCTCTTCTACCAGTTCGGCCTCGAATTGTCGCCTCTCCTGAAACGCGTCGACATTATCACCTCCTCCAGACTTATTTCCGATAACCTCTCCAAAGCGTTTTCTGAGCTGTTGTCTATTGTGACCGGTGTGGCCATCACGTTCTGGCAGATCGTCCATGGGAACAACTCGTCAACCAATCTCGACATCTTTTCCACCTTTAGCACGTCTATTGAGAGTTTCCGCTCTCGGGTTTCTCAGTGCTCTCAGGACATGTGGAACTTCAGCCTGACAGCGAGTGGCTTGAAAGACTCCCATATTCTGGAAGCCCTGCAGGCGTGGCTGGCTCCACAAGACACCGTTCTGGCATTCTTAGCCAGCAACAACATCAATATCGCCAGCCGCCCCGAACAATTCACCTGTACATGGTTCCAATCTCACCTGACAAACTTCATCCGCAGCGGAGAAAGCTCGCTCATTGTCGAGGGCAAGTCTGGCACGGGCAAGACGACGCTGGCTAACTGGACGGTCGATCGACTTCAACGACCTATTGGCCGCAAGCTCGTTTTCCCTCTGAGCTTTTTCTTCAACAGCAACATCCCTGCACAGGCGAACTCCTTTGCGCTGTTGAAGACACTCCTGTGGCAGATTTTGTCTCAGCGGATTGGAGACATCCACCTGTACAAGGCCTTGACCGAAGCCTACCACGAGTTTAAGGACTCCAACGCCTTGCATAAGAATGAGGAGATCCTGTGGTCTGTCCTTGAAAAAGTCCTGTCGGCCATCGACGAAGATGAGACGAACACCCTCGTTATTGTTATCGACGGCCTTGATGAAATTACAGGGCCGAAACACCATGCCCATGCCGTAGCCAACAGGCTCCATGACCTGGCCGTGAAGATACCTGGTTTGCGATTGATCCGCTTTTCCCAACCACTTGAATCGACGCATTCCAAATCAGAATATGTCAAACTCTCGGCAGAAACTATGATTGACGACATCCGAACTATTGTGCGCCGAGAGCTTGGTGACCTCAAACTGTTCGCGGCAATTGAAGACGGCGCCCAAGAATCCGCCATCGACAAACTGGCAGCCGCCGCCGATGGCTCAATCCTGTGGGCTTGGCTGGCTACCCAATATATCGGACACCAAAAAGTCCATTCTGGCTTTGATGAAGCTCTGCAAAGCCTCCTCACCAGCCCGAAGACAGTGTCAGATCTGGTGGAAAGACTGGCGTCGGTTCTTCGAGTCGACGCACGAGCGAAGAGCCTACTTTCAGTTACTCTAGCTGCAGAGAGGCCATTACTGCTTTCAGAACTCGAACTCCTGCTCCAAGCTCAGCCAAGCCGTCTGGAGATGGATGAGAAGAGTGCCGACCTGCGTGAATTGACCGCATCTGTGGCGCCCTTCACCATCAGAGGTGAAGGCATGCTAACCATCAGGCATGCGGCAATCAAAACAGCTTTGATCGCAGTTGCCGAAAAGTCGAAGGACTATTTGTTGGTCAAAGATCGACACCGAGATATGCTGACTCGCGTTCTGATCCATGCGAAGACTTCTCTAAGAGAAGATCAAGAGCCGACTCTGGATTATTTGGACTTCGGCAGGATCCACCGCCCCTCTCACTCACGCCAGTTGCTCGAGTATACCGTCAGATACTGGATTGTTCATTTCAAGCAGTCCTCCCTGCTGAAGCGTGGGCAAGATCTCGATGTTCCAAAGGAGTTTGCCAACATCTTCCCTTCAACTGTGACTTTGGCCCTCCTGGAAGAGGCTTGCTGGCGCGCGCAGACGTCACCAAGTGAGGCTGCCGAGCTCCACACGCTTGCCTATCGTGTTCGCACGAACCTATTCGGCCAAGATCACGCGTGCGTGTTGCAAGCAGCCATTGTTGTTGCAAAGATATATGAGACAACTCTATTTCGGCTCCACGATGCGGCGTCCTGGTATATAACATCGATCAGGGTCGCCACCAAGATATTGGGTTCGCATCACGATCTCGTTGTCCAACTCTGCCTATGCCTGTTGCGGGTGACAGAAAGCTTGGTTACAAAAAGCAGAAGCCAGATCACAACTTATCGCGAAGAGACTCTGCGAATCCTGGTCTCCGCCTATACTTACCGCTACGGTGCGAGCTCAAGAGAGGTGTCTGCGTGCTACAGACAGTTGAGCGAGCTCTATGTTTTCATTGGTGAGACTGAAAAGACCGAAGAATTCAAGCAGAAAGCAGGGTCGACTGCCGTGGATGATCAGGCGGTCCAGGAGAATGGCGAGAAGGTATCTCGCAGTCTGGATGTCACCCTCCGCAAGCGTAAGGAAAAAGAACTCATTGATACCTTTGAGGGATCTGTAAGTCACACCCTTCAAGGATTGAGTTCTAGGTGGACTGCTCAACTCCACCATTCTATGTCCGTTCGATCCCGAAGCTAACAGATATTCACAGTTGTTTGCTGGCTATCAAGAAGAGACCGCTGAGTCTCTTACCTTGTCGTTGGTCGAAGGCATTTTCGCCCGTGCGACAGAGTTGATCAAACGCGAGGATTATGAAAAGGCTGAAGAACTATACATTGAACTTTGGTGGAAACTGACAGAGCACTGCGCTAGTGTCAGGACCTTGGAGTGGCACCAGAAGAAGCTCGAGTTGATGCTGGCGTATGCTCGCTTCTTGCACTCCCGCAACCGCGTTGACGAAGCGTCTTCTGTCCTCCTATTCGCCTGGAAAGAGTTCGAGCACAGCGAATTCTCAATGTACGAATCCATTGTCCGACTCTTGCAAGAGATCGCCATCATCATGAAGGCCGTCAGGCTCAGCACTGTGGCACTATCTGTTTACCAGAAATGTTTCTCCTACTACAAGAATGTCAGCGAAACCACCTTTATCTCGGAAATTGAAGAACAGATCACTGCCACATCCATGGAGATTATCAAGTCTTCTACCACGACAGTCAGCGAATCTACCGAAGTGACTATACGGGAGGTAAGCCATCTGCACCCTTCTGAAGGATCTTCGAGGGCGTGTTACCAACCCCATTGCCACTCAAGATATTAGTACTAACTGCAAGCTTGAAGGTCTTTGAGCATACCATTACAACCACGTCTGAGGTTACCCACTCTACTTTCGAACTGTCCAAGTCATTGACGGCGATCTACATTGAGCAAAGCCGGTACGCACAAGCCATCACAGTTCTCGAAAGCACGATGAAGAAGGGTTGGGCTGGGTTGTTTAACGACGCTCTCGAGAGTATTACACTGCCCTCCAAATTCTCTGCTGAGAGCGTCATGCTCGCTGTGCGCCTGGCGGAATGCTACGAACAACACCAGGTTCTGGACCAGAGCGAGCAGATTTACCTGAGGCTCTACCGTGCTCATCACAAGACACACAGCATTGACAATCCTGCCGTGGCCAAATACTCCGATATGTATGTGGCGTTCTTGAGGCGCCACGGCCTTCACGACCGCATCATTAGCTTCTATCAGGAATTGTTGATTGACTACCGCAACTTTTACGGGAAGAGCGACAAGAAGACGATAACTCTGCTTTATACCCTTGCAGACACTTGCCGCGCCCACCATCTAGTTCATCGGTACTGGGTGGAGTACTACCTGGAAATTGTCAACGCCGTCAACAAAGGTGACCTGATCAGTCAGAAGGATGCACTCCGTGCCCTCATCATTGTCGCGGAGCATTACTATGAGAGCCGGCGATTCACAGAAGCCTTGATTCATTTCAAGTCAATCGCGGCGACATTCATCAAGTTTGGCACCCAGTACGAACATTTCGCCGATGCTGCTGTCGTCCAGCGCCTGCTCGAGAAGTACTACACCTCCATGGAAGAGACCAAGCTGGACGTCGACCAACACGTCAAGATCTTGAGAGAGGTTCGTGAAGCCTGCTTCAAGTACTACGGCGAAAAGTCCGTGATCTCGATTATCACAACAAGCGCATTGGCAGAGGCATGCTCAAAGAGTCAAGAGTATTGGTAAGTCGTCCCCTTACAACATGTTGCCTCCGATGGGGCTTTTGTATTTTCTCTCCCGTCGATCGATATAGTCTAAACCCTACTCGCAGGTTTGAATCCATCCGCTACTTCGAAACCGTGTCGCAGCATTCCGAGGCGGTGTCTGTACAGACGATCGAGCGCTCCAAGAGCATGATCAAAGAGCTTTACATCAAACAAATCACGTCTACGAAGTCCACGACGTTGAGCAAGGAGACCGTCGAGAAGGCCGAGTCGCTGTTGTTCGAAAAGTACATCTCGAGCCGCAGAGCACATGAGTACACGCAGACGAAGACGCTCAAACAACTTCAGCAGCTGATCGCCATTTACCACAAGCAACAGAAGACTGACCTCATCGTCAAGGAACTCCGATCTCTGATTCTGGACATTGTGCTGAATGTTCGCACCACGGAAGAACTGGTGTATGTGGCTGATTTCCTCGCCACGATCTTCATCAGTTACGACCTGCGCCGCTACGCCCTGGAGATTGTCCGGGATCTCAAACTCCAGGCCATCTACCGTTCTGCGCCCAAGAGTTCGGCGTTCCATGGGGCGACAATTGGGCGAGCTTGCTTCGCTTTCATTGCGGCTTTCGAGTATCACGTCCGCAGTGATCATACTCTCAGCATTGCCCACAATATCGCTGAGCTAGTGGCCGTAAGTTCTTCCCAGCCTAATTTGACTCTGAGCACCTATCTCTTGATACTTTAAAACAACAGCCTTGTCACGCACTTCCCTGTCACATGCTACTCAGACATTAACTGAAATTCGAACAGGAGCATTTGTTCTATGAGCGTTTCGTCAGATCCATCAAAGCCAAAGCCAAGTTACAAGCGGTCTTCGTCCATGCTGCTCGTCTGCGCCATATCCTCGTCCGAAACAACCGCTTTGACGACTTCACCATCATCGAAACACAGCTAATTGATTTCTTTGCTGCCACCGAAGTCTCAGTCTCCAAGGCTGTTTCCCGAGCAGCTCTGAAAGCTTTCGTCAATGTCATCACCAAATACGCGGCGGAGCATCCAAATGTCCACTTCAAGAGCTTCGTTGTTGCCGCCAGCTACGCCGCAGTTGACCAGCTCCGCCTCTTGTTGAAGCAGAACAAGGATCAGGAAGCCCTTGACCTCGCCACCTGCACATTCAAGTTCCTCATGGCGCACGAAGGTCTTGACGATCCCACCGAGATCCGCCTTGGGTTCCAGCTTTGTCTCATGACTGCCGGAAGAGGTGAGTTTGCGTATAAAAGCAGCAGCCCCAAGGTCCAGGGTGAGATGCTCGCGCTCTCCCAACAGATCCTGGCAGAGGTTTTCGATATCTGCAAGAACAACAACATCAACATCGCCCGAGCGCAGCTCTCCGAACTCAACGAACTCATCAGCTTGATCGGCGAGCACAAGGACTATTCCCGCCTCTCTTGGCTTCTCAATACCCTCTGGACGTCTCGGGAAGGTCAGAGCTCCTGGCCACAAGACACCATCCTCGACCTGGGCTTCCGTCTCGTTCAAGCGGAGTTCAGTGCCGGCAACTACAAGCCTGCCCTCCGCCTGTGCGAAGACATTGTGTATAACATCAAACGTGTTCACGGCTCGAGGAATCCGCGCTTGTACTCATGCTGGAATCTCCTGGCAGAGCTCTACACCGGATATGCGAACCATTTGCTGGCCGAAGCGGGCAAGCAGGAGCCTGCGACCAAGAAGGGGACGGAGCAGAGCGCTCTTCTCTACCTACGAAAAGCGGCAGACGTCCACCTCACAGCGCTCAAACAGTTAGTTGACGCCGATGCCGCCGACACCGGCGACGACGACGACTACGAGCTCGACATCGGCATCAGCCTGAAGAAATCCGCCGCGACCAACGGCACCTCTACCACTGCCACCAACGGGACAAGCTCTCACGGCAAAGTCAACGGCGACGGCGACCACAAGCACGTGCGCGCGTTCCAGAACCGCGAGGAGGAGCTGGAGATCGTGCGCCGCCACCTCCGCCTGCTCAAGTTAGCGCTGCAGCGCGCCGGCGGCTTCTTCAAGCCGGCCAAGGAGTACGAGGTGCTGACGCAGAAGGTCGCCGCCCACTACGGCGAGGACCTGAAGCTCAAGGACCTCGAGTGGAACGCCGCCAAGTGGAAGGTCGACGGCTTCGCGCTGGGCCAGGCCGAGGGTCAGAAGCAGGACGGCGTGTACCGCGTGCCTGCGCACTGGGAGATCCACGTGGCTTAAGTGGAAGAAGTGTTGGGGGGGGTGGCAGAGGGGGCAGGAAAAGAAGAAGTCGATCGATGGATGGCGCGTGGAGAGAAGGGGGTTTTGCTGAAATGGAAAGAAGTTACAGCCCAGCAAAAGTTGACAAAAGCAATAACAACCATATAACGCCACAGTACAAAGAAAGGGTAATGCTTGTTATCTAGTTGATTATTAGTTGGTTAGTTGCTTGGATAGTTAATTGAGTTGATGCTCTGAAGCACCTTGCGTACAAGTCATATTATTTATTGATGTCTGTATACACGCTCCTCCTCCTCCTCTTCCCCACTCCTCCATCTTGTTGTCAACGATAGTAGGATACGGGATCTATGCGTCCGCTTCCTTGCGTGCGGGTAACATTGACAGTCGTCGATGATGAGGGACCCATTCATTCATGTCTCATACATATCCTCATCCACGTACATACGCGTGGCGTGGCGCTTGCTTGGTTGATCCCCCCACTGATGTTAATTAATTAATTAGTGACAAGAAGCAGGTTCCGTCCGTATGTCATGCCATGCCATGCCATGCCATGCCTGTCACTGGACCTGCTTAACGCTCGTGGACTGGCTGAGTGACTAGTTGACTGACTGACTGGCCCTTGACCTCAACTCAAACGCGTCCTTTCCTTGTCTTCTCTCCTCTTCAAGGTAGGTAGGTAGGCAGGTAGGTATCCATCCACTCCCAAATACATATTGACTCGTAGCACTTACACAGATGTGATTCGTCCGATAAGTGCCTGGCGAGCTGGGTCTAGACATCTATCTATCTACGAGTAAGCACGGGACGGGAGGACATACACAAATATCAAATACATGCAGACTCCGCTTCGTGGAGTGGGGTTCGGTGGGAATCATGAGATGATACATTCACTATATGTATGTAAGATATACATACGTATCGCCGGGGTAGAGTGTCCAACAAGGGGTTCCGAACCGGGGGCTGTGTCTTTCTATAATAATGGACTCGAAGACCAAGGTCAACGACGAGAGCAGCTTTATTCAAGCAAGGAAGGAATAGGTAGGGAGCCACCCATGTACCGACATACTTACTTAGCCTGTCATCTGCCCGACTAGTTACTGTACAGAGTACGGAGAGTAAGGACGTTACTCATCACACGCTCCCCAGGAGCCCAGCCCCTCGTGCACTGTCCATCGATCGATTTGACTTCGACCTGGTCCGGACACGGCTGTATACTTTTTGGAAAGTCCAGTCGATGATAATGATGCCGCGAAGTCAATCCAATCAAAGCTAGACAAAGCTTCCTGGGTGTGGGAGACATCATGCATGCTCTTGTCGCGTGAGAAGCCGTTGCCAACGCTCTGCTCGATTGCAGCCGTCATATACTAGGCGAAGCTCGCGAGGTCGCTGATAGAGTTCGTAGATTGGAAAACAATGACGCCAGCCAATATGGACGGTCCAACAGGATATGGCTCCCGGCCACGCGCCATTGGACCGGCTGCTGCTGCTCCTCTCGGGCTTCGCTTCCACCGCCAGCGCCGTGCTTGACCAATGCTTCCGCCCAGAACACCCAAGACCTCGGCGCGCACTGGCCAAGGGAACTTCGTGAGTCTTGGTTGATCTTCCTCTATCGAATCTCCGCTCCACTACTCCAAAGGACTGCCGCCGTGGTCATCGCCTCCGCGCCGAGTCGTAGTATCTCTTAGTCGTAACCTCTTGGCTTGCGGCATCTGCTCGATTGCCTTCCGCTATCAGTAAAGTGACGTGACCTTGGTTGATCCAGCCAAGCCTGCGTGCAGAATGAAATGATGCCCACGGTTGCTGGTGTGTAAGAGCTCGAGCACAGAAGAGGGGAGGGAAGCATACCAAGAGATAGCAGATTCAGCTTCCTCAGGAGCCTATGGCAGCCCTCTGCCAACCCGCTGGGAGATGGGATGGTGGCATTCAAAAAGCGCGACGAGTACTCCCTCCCTTTTTCTTTCCTCTGTCGCACGGCTGTTGCGCTGTTCAGAGCTTCTGTCCATTGGCCTCTCGACAAAGTTCCTAGACCCAACCGATCTTGACTTTTCTGTCGTGATTGTCTCCCTGGTAGGGCCGCCTCTTGCCTTTCCCATTCTGCCGTTGTCAAATCGGGAAAAATGAGCGTCGACGCATCGAAGGAATACACCCTGACACAGGAATCACCCACCGACTCGGAGAAGGCTGTGCCTTTTAACAAACACACTCCAGGGGATGGATATGTGCCTGAAACCCTCCGGGAAAGGGACTTCCTCACCCGCAATGGCCTCAACCTGGCAAGTTTCCGGAGACGTAAGACTTTTTCTTTTCTAGAAGTGTCGAGGTAGAACACGATATTGACAAGGTGGTACAGGGGACTGGGGCACAGGTGAGGACGAGCTTGATCGCTCCATGAAGTCGCGGCACCTGAATATGATCGCCATCGGAGGGTCGATCGGTGCTGGTTTCTTCGTGGGCTCTGGAGGAGCATTGACGCGAGGCGGCCCGGCTGCTCTCCTCATCTGTTTTCTCATCACCGGAATCATGATCTTCAACGTCGTCTATGCCCTCGGAGAGCTGGCCGTCATGTATCCCATCAGCGGAGGTTTCTACACGTACTCGGTTCGCTTCGTATGTCAAGATGCCAGACCCGTCCAAGATCAGAAGGCTGACAAGTGAGAAAGATTGACCCTTCATGGGGCTTTGCGATGGGTTGGAATTACGTATGTGTGCATGCCGATTGTTGATGGTAGTATTCCACTCACACAGAACAGGTCTTCCAATGGGTCATTGTCCTACCGCTCGAACTGACTGTCTGCTCCTTTACCGTCCAGTATTGGAACAAAGACATAAGTGTTGCCGTCTGGATCAGCATATTCTGGGGCTTCATCATCTTTATCAACATCTTCGGCACCCTGGGCTATGCCGAAGAGGAGTTCTGGTCTTCCCTCTTCAAACTCCTGGCAACTGTCATCTTCATGGTGGTTGCAGTCGTCCTCATTTGCGGCGGTGGACCCTCGAGCGGCATCTATGACGAGTACTGGGGTGCTCGGCTGTGGTACAACCCTGGTGCTTTTCAGAACGGTTTCCGTGGCTTTTGTTCCGTGTTTGTGACAGCCGCCTTCGCCTTCGCAGGCACCGAGCTCGTGGGTCTTGCTGCCGCCGAGTCCCGCAACCCCAGCAAGTCACTTCCGAGCGCCATCAAACAGGTCTTCTGGCGTATCACTCTGTGAGAGAGAAACCCCTACCGCCGGTGACTGTCCAGCTAATGGTCTTGGAAGGTTCTACATTCTCGGCCTCACTTTCGTCGGCCTCTTGGTTAGTTCTACTGACGATCGTCTTCTGAATGCGGCGAACCCGTACGCGGACGGCACGTCGCCTTTCGTGCTTGCGCCGCTCGATGCCGGCCTCATCGGCTATGACAGTTTCATGAACGTGGTCATCCTCGTCTCGGTCGTGTCGATCGGTGTTTCCAGCGTCTATGGCGGTTCACGCACCCTGACCGCCCTCGCTCAGCAGGGTTATGCGCCCAAGATCTTCGCCTACATCGATCGATCGGGCCGGCCGTTGCCCTCAGTGGTGCTCAACCTGGCCTTTGGCGGGCTGGCTTACATTGTGCTGGCATCGTCCGGGAGTATCGTCTTCGATTGGCTGCTCGCATTGTCGGGTCTCGCTGCACTATTCACCTGGGGTTCTATCTGCGTGGTAAGTGCCTTACATATCATCACTCCATATCCTTCGCCGTGCACCTTTTCTGACGTATTTGGGGGAGCAGGCACATATCCGGTTCCGAGCAGCATGGGCCCGCGCTGGACGCACCCTGGACGAGATCCCCTTCAAGGCCATTGGCGGCGTGAAGGGATCATATTTGGGCCTTTTCCTCGTCTGCGTCGCGCTGGCGGCACAATTCTTTGTCGCCATTGCCCCACCGTTCACGACCAAATTAGCCACGGCCGAGGACTTCTTCAAGGCATATCTGGCCCTCCCTGTAGTGCTGTTTTTCTGGGCTGTCGGATACCTCTGGAAACGGAAGGGCTTCCTCCGCCTAGACCAGATCGACCTAGACACGGGTCGTCGTGATCACGACTGGGAGACAATCCACGCGTACAGGGCCAGAGTGGCTACTTGGCCTTGGTGGAGGAAGGCACTCAGTGCCATTTTCTGATGGGATCGTGTGGCAGAAGATGTCATGACGAAGGGAAGAGTGGCGAGGTTAGTAAAGAGGCACGGTTCGTGCCTTTTTTGAGACGTAGGATGGGAGGGGAGAAGTGCCGATTATTGCAATACCGGTGAATAGGGGTGTGCTCCGTGAACATACATACAAAAATACATCAGAGCTGTTGCAATGTATGCACACATTCGGATCATCTCAGGCCCAAAGAGGCACGACTAGCCAATAAGACCAGAAGAACGAATTGCCCTTGTGAGGTCCTGATGGAAGTGGTGGAGATGTTCGGCATAGTTTCTGAAAAATTGGGCCGTAGCCAGGTTGCCTGCGGGCTGCACCGTGCACACCTTCTCTATCCTTCAGGGATGGACTAGAGTGTTGAAGCCAGATATGCATGGAGAGCGAAGGTCGAAATCAGAGAGTAATAAAACCTCATTCGTGAAGAACAAGAGCAAGTGAGTGCGTGGGTGTCTTGTTCAGATTCAGTCGAACCATCCGACCACTGAAAGAACGAACGCATGGCAGATCAGACCGATTAGCGAAGGCTAGTGAGGCGGGGGGATCTGGGATGGACGTGACGAAGATGGAAGAGATTGACAAGAAATGGGAAATGACAGCAAGAAGAGAAGAGGGAACATGAGCTGGTGCTGATGGTGATGGTGATGGTGATGGTGATGGTGATGGTGATGGTGATGGTGATGGTGCTGATGCTGGTGCTGATGCTCCTCTTTCTGCTCGTTCCTGAAAGTCATGACGTCGCAGGTCCGACATGTGCGCATCATGCACCATTTCCACCTCTCACCACCACCACCACCACCACCACCACCATCTCTATCACCATGCAACCCAATGTTCCTCCTCTCCCCCCCTTGTACACAATCCCCTTTTGATGGACAGCACTCCCTTCCACCACGACGTCGAGCGGCACAGCTCCACTGCTACCTCCTCCATGGCCCAGAAACCATCCAATTCCCAGCATCAGGCTGGACGCAAAAGGGTTCTCATTGTTGGTGCCGGTGCTGCTGGGTAACTTCTCTCCTCCCTCAAAATGCTTCGTCATGGTCATTCAATAACGGTGGTTTACTCCTACAGAATGTCCACGGCCCACCATCTCTCCCAGCATCCCGACAAATACGACATCACCCTCATCGACGCCGTCGACTACTGTGGCGGTCAAGCCTTCTCCTGTCCTCTCGACAAGGATCGACATGGAGCCAGCTGGTTTAACCAAGGAGTTCAAGGCGGGAGCTATATCTTCCACCACACCTTGACCATGTTCGCACGACAGGGATACCACGCCGACCCCGTCAATCTCCAGGTCTCCTTTGGCAAGGACAAGACCTTTTGGACCAACGTCTTCCCAACGGACCTGTTGGCTCGGCATCAGAGAGAGATCAAACGCCTCAATTTCGCCCTGAAATTCATGCGGTGGTTCGAGATCTTCTTCGCATTAATTCCCTTGAAGATCTTCTTCAAGCTGTGGTTTTTCTCCGAGGAGTTCACCAACACTGTTGCCTTACCCATGGTGGCTTTGTTTCTGGGAACAGGCAATGAAACCCCCAATGTCCCTGCCATCATGCTGGAGCGTTTGTGCACGAGCCCTACCTACGGCATGTGGTATCCCTTTGACCCGACCAGCATCGCGACCAATCACCCTCCCATGGTCGTCTTTCCCAACTTCAGCGAGTTCTATGAGACCTGGCGCAAAGATCTCGTCTCACGCGGTGTCACAGTCCGCCTTTCGACCGAACTTGCGGCTGTCCTCCACCGCTCAAAGTCCAGTGGCGTCGTCGTCTCTCTGAAACAGCGGACGCCAGCGCCTGACCACCACAACCCCATTGGCGGCGACCAGGATGCTCCGACGTTTGAAGAGCACTACGACGAACTCGTCCTCTGCTGCCTTGCCGACACCGCCAAACGGCTGCTCTCGCCCACCTCCTCCTGGCGCGAGCGGAAAGTTCTCGGCTCCGCCAAGTTTTCCGACGACATCACCATCACGCACACCGATTCCGCCTATATGAAAAAGCACTATCAAAACTTCTACTCGGAGTCTCTTGCCGTCCGAACCCTCGGGGGCAAAGACCAATCATCCCGCTGCGACTTTGGCGCGACAAATTTCCGCCCGATGTACTACATCAAGATGTACGACCAGGATCGGTCCAAGCTGGAAATGTGTTTCGACACCACCAACTACCAGGCACAGTTCCCGGACCAGGTGCCCTTCGAGGACCACGTGTTCCAGACCATCTTCCTCAACAAGGACCGGGACGGGCACCTGTGGAGCGACGACGAGATCGACGCGAGCAAGATCATCCGGAAGGACTGGTGGCACCAGTTGTGCCACTCGTACACGCACTACCTGCTCGTGGTCCCCTGGATGATGTTCCTGCAGGGCCAACGCCGGGTGCGCTACGCCGCGAGCTGGACGCTAGTCAATGCGCACGAGGTCGCCATCATGGCCGGCATCGCCGCCGCCGTCGACCTGGGCGCCGAGTACCCCGAGGACCTGGAGCACGACAAGTTCGCCTTCCTCAGCTTCCGCCTGTTCTACCTTCTGGCGTACGGCAAGTGGTATCGCCGACGGTACACGGCCGCAGCGAGGAGCAAGCGTGGCGAAGCGGAGAGTGACAAGGCCCAACAAGGCAAGAGCTGGGCCAGTGGCGTGTACGGCAGCGTGTACAAGGGGCCCGGCGTGGCCAAGGAGGAGCGGACGACGTGGCGCGAGGAAATGAAGGTCGGGAGGAGCACGGGGAATCTGGCCCAGGGCAATGCCGCGGGGAGGAGTCAGCCGTGAGCCACGAGCGCCATGCCTGAGGTCTGGACAAATAGAGACTCCTGGTCGGCCTTGGGATAAGTTCGAATGTATTATACAGTACTATACCCACACGGAGAAGGGATTTTCGGAAGGGCCTTCAAGGACAATTCTGGCATTGGGAACAGAGAAGATCTCACAATCTGGGTGAAGGTCGTTGAGTATATCGTTGGTCTGGGTCTAATGGAACTAGCTGCTGCATCATAATCGCTGCTGGTCGAAAACACCCTGTCGCTCGAGGGGAATATGCAAACTCAGTACCCATCCACGCCTTCTTCAGTTCATGCTTTTTTTCCCGAGCGGCCGAACATGACAACGAACCGAGAAAAAAATAATGAGGTCTACTCGTAGCCGCCACGCCTGGCCATGGTGCACCCCAAACCCGCGTCCGCGCCCACCCGTGTCTACAATGCCAACAACCCACGACACATCAGCCGGTAAAGAACTTCTTGTAGCTCTCCTTCTCCTTCTTGATGCTGTCAGCCAGAGTCTTCTTCGTCCGGGCCAGCTCGGTCTTGATGGCGGCGTCTTCGGGGGCCAGTTTCGCGGCCTGTTCAAAGTCCCGGAGTGCCTCCTCCAGGTCCTTCAGGGCCACTCGCGCTTGTCCTCGCCGGAAATACACCTTGGCCTTGTCGGTGTCCTTGGCGTCTTTCGGGATGGAGTCGATGGCGAACCCGGCCCACTTCTGCGCCTCCTCATAGCGTTTGGCTTTGTTGGCGAGAAGGGCCGAATTGCTGTGCAGGGTGAATCGCAAAGCGTCCATATTGCTCTGGAGATCCTTGGGGTCGTTGTCGTTGGCGGCCGGATATTCGTTGAGGTATCTGAGGGCCTTCTGATACTTCTCAATCCCTGTCTCGATATCTCCAGCTTTGAACGCCTTGTTGCCGAATTCCTTGAGGTCCAGCGCGATCTTGTAGTATTCTTCCCCTTTCAAGTCTTCGCCCTGGTCGTCTGGGTAGTCCTCGTACGGGTCGCCGGTCGGATCTGCCATCTTCTGGGTAGCTGTCTCATAGGCCCCACCTTCGAGTTGGCCACAGTCGGCTATCACCACATCACCACCAACCGGTTTGTCTGACTGTAAGGGGAGGTTTTCGATGGTGCGCACAATGTTCTTTCCGTTGATGACTTCGCCAAACACAACGTGCTTACCGTCTAGGTGAGGGGTGGGGACAGTCGTGATGAAGAATTGCGAACCGTTGGTTCCTGACTAGCTTTAGCCTGGGGCTCGGTCAAGCGTATCCATGTCTTCGTTGTCTTACCAGGACCGGAATTGGCCATAGAGAGGAGGAAAGGGCGGTCATGCTTCAGGTCGAAATTCTCGTCGTCAAACTTCTCGCCATAAATGGACTCGCCTCCAGTTCCATTGAACCTCGTAAAATCACCCCTGGATCATGAAAGCCTTGATGACTCGGTGGAAGATCGACCCTAGTCCGCACACTTAGTCCCGGGGCTCGTCCAACAACAGTGCACAGTGTATCCCACCTTTGTAATGGAGGGGTTTGCCTTGCTTTCCCATGCCCTTTTCACCGGTGCACAGAGCACGGAAATTCTCGGCCGTTTTTGGTACCACTGGAGGAGATCTTAGCGGAGGAGGGCGATTTGGGGAGATGACGGGAACTCATACCATCGTTGTACTGTTATGGGTGTCAGTCCGTGTTGCCCTCACAGAGGAAGCTGTGGGATACTTACAAGTTCAAAGACTATCCGGCCTTGTGGTCTATCGTTGATTGTGATGTCAAAGTAGACCCGAGGTCTTCCTGTACAGTGAGAGGTCGGTCAGGCTCGAGTGATGCGCATGGGAGAGTGGTGCGTAGTAAGGCTTACCACTTTTTGCTTGCGCCATGGTGTGAGTTGGGAGGATGAGAGCTGGTCAGGAGTATGAATGGTGTCGTCGCAGAATCCGAGGAACCGATGAAGAGTCGAGCAAGGAACAAAATGCACGGTGAGAGCCGCAGGCTCTTCAATCGCACAAAAACTTCTTGAATCTTCTTTGCTATTCACTGCGCTTGCGGCGGTCGGAGGGTCAGCCAATGGCGGGACGCTGGTGCCTGAGGGGCCCTCTTTGATTTGGCGGGGAAGAGGCTAGTGAGGCCTAGTGAGCCTATTTCTTACAGGGAAAGTCCCCCGAAACGCCCCCTAAATAACAAGCCTTGCAGGTGGTGTAGGTCGTGGCAGTCACGGAGCTTCATAGCCAGCACTTGATCCGTCCCTAACTTAGTTACATCATTACATTCAGTCGTGATTGCTTCAATCCTTCTTCCACACCACAGCATGATGGCGACATCTGCAGGTGCCTCCCAGGTAAAAGATGGCCATGATGGCTGTCCCTTTTCTTCTCGTCTCTCCCCTCCACCTTTCTTAAACCAACTTGACTACCGAGTACATCTTAGGCCACAGCAGCATCTTACATCACACATTAATCCCTTTTCTATTCGTGTTTGTGACATTTTCAGCTTTTTGCTCCAGCATTACTGTCTTCCACTATGGCATCCTCTCATGCTTCTTCCCATTCACAGCCCTCAACCCGGCCTTCAACTTCTTCCACCCAGGAATACCCTTCGGAAACAGTAGCCGCGGAACCGGTCCTGATCAGAGAGGGCAATTCCTGGGTCCTTTATATCACCGATAAGTCGCCCAACCCCGAGCCGGTGCCTGATCTTCAATGGGAGCAATGTTCGACCATCATTGTACGGATCAATCCCTTGCCAGATTCCCCAACAGGATCCGCAAACCCCATGGTGGACTTCAACCACGCCCCGACCTGCATGACAAGCCTGGTCAGTCGAGTTGAACAAGTCTCTGCGTCGATGAAGAGCAAGCTGCAAGATGATATCAATGCCGGCCAAAAGACAGTTCAAGTTGTTTTTGGGGAATGTTAGCTCCGTTCTCGCACAGCAGAAGGTGCATACGTGGCTACGCCCATCTGGCGTCTCTGCGACCTCGCTCAAATGATGGCAACCTTTCACTGGATTGAACCAGAATCGACCCACAATACTGCCGCCCTGGCATCTCAGGCGAGATTGCTCACTCCTCCCTTCATTCTGCCTCAAGTCAGCGTCTCCTGCCTGGATCGTGAGACCCCTGTGGAGCGCAGCACAGAGCACGAGGAAATGGTTTGGTATCGATGCCACCAAGTTCTTCAAGAGTCCTACAAGGGTGGCGAGCTCGCACAGCTCTTCCCCGGCGCCACCGGGGTGTGGAATCTTCTTGGGACTCACCTCATGAAATATGCTTACGTCGTCAAAGATCTGGGCGAGGCTCGTCCAACCGCGTCGTCGATCATTCCGGCCACATCTGACGACCTAAAGCTCCCGGACGACGTGATCCGCAACGGGATGAAGGAGACGCCAGACCCAGAGAACTACCTTTACATGAGACCGCCTCCCTCGACAAACGGGTCCGGTCATTCTTGAATGTGGACGCGAGGCCTGGAGGGCTAGTCAAGCACTTGGAAACGTGCTTGTACTCGTTCTGTGTGGGTGGCAATGGCACTGATGGACAGTGGGAACCATCACCGCGGGTAGAGGAATTGTCATGTTGCGAGAACACACTCGTTGCAAGAACGCTTATACACTAGTCGTTCTTGAGATTAGATGAATAGGGACCGAGACAATTGGTCAAATATAAGATTTTTGTTGTCCTCCACCATCGTCGTGATCGGTTTACTTGTTAACGGGACTCGGTCAAGCTCTTGATCTATAGCTCACGGGACAATGTGATGACGATGGAATCTTTCAGCTTGGGCCGGCAACGTACACAGCATAGCCTTTTCTCGAGGATCAGGCACTGAGGCGGCCGGAAACTGACACATACCACCACTTCAAACACTATCGATCCTAAACCGTGACACCATCAATCAATGGAGGATACCTGGGGAATCTACTATGTGTTGCCACAGGATGTGTGAGGCTGAAGAGTTGTCGACCTGGCGGTGGATGGATGGTTGACGTTGGCGACCTGTATCTGCTTGCTTACAGTAAGTAGACTTCGCATCATGCAACCATGCAACCATTAACTACCAGCAGCTCAGCCTCTCTTCTTCTCTTCTTCTCTCTATGTAACTCTCTCTCTCCGTCTCTCTGTCTCTGTGTCCTCGTGTCCAATAGCTTCGGCATGAGATGAGAGCCCGTCCTGCGCCTCTCACCTCGTATTCCTCGGGCCCTTCCGTCCGTCCATCCGTCTCTTTTGTTCCCGTGCCCCTTTTCATTTGAGGGGAGCTTCTTCTTCTTGGCCGGCTGGCCGGCTGGCTCGTACAGAACAGAACGGATGCCCAGGCCAGGCCAAGCCAAGCCATCCATCCATCCATCCATCACAATCCAGCCAGCCATGCGACAGTGGTAGTAGTGATCATGATCGACTGGCCCCTTTGGTCAGCAGTGAGTGACTCGGAGCTGAAAAATAAAAGACAAAAGGCGGGGGAAATAATACTGTGGAGGCAATTACATACATACGTGGTTGGTGGATTGGGTGGGTTGGTCACTCACTGAAGCCAGGGTCAAGCAAGGTTCTAGAACGGGAAGAAGGCCTGTGTAATGACACCACCACCACCACCACCACCACCACTACAAGGACACTCATTCACTCACTCACTGTATTATTCCGTCGATCATCGCTCTTACTGAATCAATGGCCCACCCACCGGTTATTGCACAGGCCCATCCATCCATCCATGCATGGGTCGGGTCAAGCAAGGCCAGGTGGGGGACACTGAGAGGAAGATAGAGGGAGAGAGAGTAAGTGAGCAAGTAAATTCAAAATCCAAAACACACACGAAAGGTGCTCATCGCGTCACGTCACGTCCCGTCACGCTCCTCCTCGCTCGCATCGTGCGTGGGCGAGCAACGCAAAAACGGGAAACCGAAACGAAACGCAGGTCAGGTGTCAGGTCAGCTCCCTTTCAGCTCATGCACGCACGACACGAGGCTTGTGCTACCTCCCTACTGACTGTACCCATCGCATACCGTGGCTCCCAATCAATCGATCACTCCTTCGGCGAGTAGTATGTATCCAGCTACAGATCAATATCTGCAATGCCTCGCAAGGCGTGAGGGGAAGGAGTCCTCCCATGGCGAGGCAGGACAGTGCTTGTGGACAGGTAAGTAGGTCACCGTACCGTGCATGCATGCATACATGCATCAGCACAGGCGTCCGACCCTCGTCACATCTCGAGGACCTTGGCGTACATATTGCGCAAGCATCTTCTTGTCTTGCGCGCGCGGATCGAAACCACCATGCCAGGGCGTCAGGGCGTCGGGGCGTCAGCAGTCACAGCTTGTTGCTGCTCGAACCGTCCACAACTGCATCTGAATGGCTGTCCGTCCGCTCTCGGGGCCCTGTCAACAAGCTGTGACATCGTGGATACGAATGCAAGCGTTCAGCTGCTGCGTATGGCCAGCCCCCCCTCGTTTCCGCCGCCCTTGGCTGATCAGCTGAGCCTGATCGACCAAAGGGACATGTCTATAAAAGGCCGGAAGGGGATCAACATCGACTGACTGACTAGCTGCTCTTCTCTCAGCCTTAGCATCTTCATCGGGCCCTCGCATCGCCTGTTCTTGCGCCTCCACAGCCCACGACCTACCGTTTTCCCCAACAAGACAAGAAAAGAACCCTCTTTTCATTTCCGAGAGAAACTTCTCCAATACCACCAGCAACAATCTGACACACAATGGTCCGCCTCCGCCTCACCAACCAGCAGACCGGGCACGGCATCAACGCCGACATCCCGCTGCTGGACCACGAACAGCCCATCCGGGAATTCTACCCGCTGGACGCGAACGGACAGCTCCTGATCAACGCCGCCGAGCTGACCGCCGACTTCCAGGGCGTGTCGGTCGTCGTCAACGTCGGCGGCCAGTCGGTCACTCTCTCCACGAACAAGACCTTCGGCGAGTTCAATAGCCTGGTGAACGCGGCGGACGGCAATATTCTCGCGACACGGGCCTGAGTTGCGTTTCAGGCCGGTAGGATGCAAGCAGGTGAAGAGACGGACCAAGCGCAGTCAAAAGAGGAGCAGCATGGTGGGGAGGTTGTAATGAGAAGGAATGGTATACGGTGCTGTGATATGTGTGCCGAAGACACAATGCCCAAAGAAAGGTTCCTCCGATGATGAGTCAGACTTGTGAAGACTCGATCGGGTGGATGATGGAGAATTGTCGCTCATTCTTCTGCAATAGGCAAGAAAAAAGAATACCTACCTACCTACCTACCTCCCTACCGATCAGCCTTGCTGCCCCCAATGCGAAGTTTCTCTTGAAGAGGTGCAATTGGTTGCCCTTTTTACTCCTTCTCCTCCAGATCCATTCCTTGTTCTCGTTTCCAGATCACGCGAGACGATGCAGCACATCGGTCCTCAGCCTATTGCTCAGAGCCACTCCGTATCCTGCTACGCTCATGATGCTGGATCCGTCGTCGTCACGATCCACAGCTGCATGTAGGCCCATACGAGGGGCTGTCATGCAGTCAGGACTTTCCGAGTATACCGTCGAGAGATGCCCATAAGATCCTGCGAAAGTCGCAATCAGTGTGTGTCCGGTCGGTTCAACCCGTGAAATCCAGTTGCCACCGGCCAGGCCTCAAGATTGAGTCTTGACTGTTGAGTCTCGATCGATCGATAGATCAATAGATCGACGGATCGACGGATCAGCCGATCGATGAACCACGGTGCCCATGGAACTTCCCCAAAGTCCTCGTTCACGCCAGAAGTCTAGGCCTCGGATAGGTCCAAGGCTCGGGAGGATGCTCTGGCTGGCTTCCTCCTACAACCCACACCTAGACCTCACGGGCATGTTCCCCCATTCCCTCCCGCCCAAAAATGCCAATCACGCCTGGTCCTGTGCATGCGCGCTAACACACACAGTGGCACGCCCACAATGCTTGCAGCCCGTATGCTGTGCCCCGACCGTGGCCCGGCGCAGGTCCCCTTGGAGCTTCGACTGGCCCGCTTTGGTTGGGGGTGAGGCTGCACGGGCATGGGAACGGGCATGGAAGTGGTCTGAGGCGAAACAGGGGGTAGAAAAAGGGCGACAGCCACAGATTTAACCCTTACCCTTACCCGTGCAACGACGCATGCGCCACTGAGAACCCCCAAATACTTGCCTGCCTGTGCGGGAGGTTGGTACATTCCTGGTGATGGCGGGGGAGGGAGGTCGTGTCCCGCGGTGCATACTGTACACACCACCGCGCAGGCTGGGCTAGGCTGGGCTGGGCTGGGCTAGTCTCCGCCTTCTTTCCCGTTGAGCAATGAGGTGAGATTGCGATGCAATGGGACAAAAAGCCTGGGCTGGCGCAAAGCCCTCGTTGTGGTACGGGTGCTGGCAGGAAGATGCCCAGAGCCTGGAAGGAGAGATGGTCTTCGTCATCGTCGTCGTGTTGATCACGATGGTGTGGAGACACTGACCGGTCAGTACGAAGTGGTGAGATTGCATGCACGCCCTTCCACACACCACAGGGTGACCGACCCTCGCGAATCCGACTGGCGAGGTTGGCACATCTGCGGTGCAAGTATGGTGACTTGGCCTGAGTAGTCCTGACACGAATGCAAATGTCGTTGCACAGTCAGGCCCCTGGTCCAGACTTGAACTCTTGCCGTGTGTCCCTGCGTCTGAGCGTTACTCAATCACCTCCAGAGCCTTATCCCTGCCATTCCCCGTACCGGTCTGGACCCTGTGCAATTTGCGCAACTTCCCCAGAATGGAGGAGGTTGGTCTGTCACACGCAAGGTGTAACAACGACAAAGAAGGCAGAGAGAGGTTGGGGGATTGTGGTCGCACCGAGACGACCCTGCAGGTGCTGGGCGGCATGAGGTCCGTGACACGGGGATATGCATCAGAAAGACAGCTTCAGCTGGAAGCCACGAGGGAGGGAGGAGGGAAAAGGGAAGAGGGGAGGAAATTAGGTATGCTGCAGAGTACAGACACCGGCCGGTCGTCGTCGAAAGGCAACACCGCCTGTGCTGTAAAACAGATCCGGTTTTGATTGTGGTCAGAAGTATCATCTCTGCAGTCGGACCAGGTTCGGTCGGGTTCTAAAGCTGAGCAGAATGCCCATCACTTCCACGCCGTTGTTCTTGTTCCGAGCGTGGATCAACATTCAGGCTGTGGTTAGCTTCTCCTCGGGATTCCATAATACGTTGGAGATGAGACCCGAGAACACTCATCCTGTTTGCACTCAGACTGGAACTGAATCCATTCTCGGAGTGTACTGGTTGAACAGTCCCTCGCACAAGAGACACGATGCGCGGCAAGACATACCCTCTAACTTACTTTCTTTGGTCTGCATGAGATAAAGGGGATTGGATTGGTTGACACAACCTTGTGGTCGATGCTTGAATACACCACTGATCGGCTTCATCCAAGAAGAGTTCTGAAGGAAGTGAGCCTCGAGGGCGTCAGGTCTAACACGTTGTGCTCCAAAGAACCTGTCTGTATGCATCGGCAAAAAAAGCAGGGCGGATTGGTAACTGGCATTGGTTTCTGGTCAACCTGAACATGTGGTCGCCGTCCAAGGCAAGCATGATTCCAGTTCTCGCCCAAGAGCGAGGTGAACTGCAGTGACACGGCAAGATGAATGAGGAGCTGGGATGCATACACAGAGTCTCGTGCCCAGCGAGACATGCCACGCAACCGGGTGAGAGAATGTGGTTCGGCTTCATGTTCTTCACTTAGATATGACAAGAGATGTTTTGTCGGTGGTCTGGAGCCTCAGAGTGACACAAGCCAGCCGTCACTACGTTTACCAACCTTTCTTCTCTCCCCAAGTTGTACAGGAGACAAGCCATCCGAGATCAGCATCTTCCAGAGGATCCCTGCCCCTGCCCTGTCATTGTCTTGTCACAGAAAACCGTCAGTGCCGAATGTCAAAACGTCAGACAAGCGATTATTTTTCTTGCCTCAAGACGAACGAGCAACGGGGTGTCCACTGTCCAAGAGAGATGGCGAGTAAACCTTTGGACGTGGGACTCCAATTGCCACCATCCCCAGCACACCTTGTGTACAAGACACACCTGCCACAGCAATACCCACGAGGCTCTGCTTGGCTCGGGCTCCTCACTCTGCGGCCCACCAGCGGAGCGAAGGTGTGAGCAGTGCTCTACTTGTCGATGTGGCTGGTTCTCACAAGATCCAGTACACCATGTCATATGTCATCGCCGCTCAGCACCCACTTGATCTCACAGGGAAAATACCTCATCCAGTTAGGCTTCATGTATAGTAGTTGCGTTCCGCATTGAAGAAGCATTTTGAGACGTCGACCGTGGCCAAGGTGGACGTTTAGCCGCAGGAGGAGTACTAGCTGCGGAAATATCTCATCATACTTCCACACCCTTTGCAACGGCGAGAAGGTGTAGCAGCAGATCCACCCACGGGAAGTAGTGTTCATAATAGGGCGGCCAGACTCCAGTGAGTTTTAAGCCGCATTTAGACATGGTTTTTGCTGTCTTCCACGTGAGATGCAAACCACCCGTGACCGTGTGGCGCAGGCTTAGATCCGCCGTGTTGAGGACATAGGCGACGCAAAAGGTGACGACAATAGACCTTGCAGGTGATACCCTCAGTAATCACAAGTAAACACAATCACCGCGATGAGAATAGTTTCGAGTCTGCGTGCAGAGGTAGTATGATCAAGTATGTATATCGGATTGGGAAAGGTCTGATATCCACACGAAAACTTCGTGGCGATAGTGAGAGCACCTGTGCGTCATTCGCAGGGCGTCTTGTGGCGCAAAACCAAAGAGTGACTCAAAGAAACAGAGTCAAGAGGCCATGTCGTCGAGCAAGGCCACTTCTCACCCAGTATCACTGGGCAATCTGCGGTTGGATTCAATAGGCGATGAATGCAATTTTCCACATGTTCCTTAACACCTCGTCGCGCAGACGAGATGGTGTGTGAATGAGACACGCAGCGCTGATCCAGCAGCTATACCAGTGAGCACACGCGCCTTCGAAAAGAATACGCCCAATGGTGGTGTTTTCTCTTCATAGTGACCACCCATTATACCCCCCCACTGGCAAAAGGACGCAGGTGGAGATGATGAATTCTTACCTCAGCCTGGAAGGATTCAACCCGTACGAGGTACGTGTCATCCCATCATAAGGCCCCATGCACTTTGTGAACTTATCGAATCCTCAGGCAAGAAAAAAAGAATATTATGTGTTGTTGCAATTGGCGCTCTCTCCACCACCCCATCCATGGTGGGTGAGATGCCTAGCACATAGGCGGGTTCCTACAGGTATTCCACTCCATAGCTTGTCAGCATAGAAAATCAAGAAAAATCCATCGGTCCAGCCAGCCTGCTTTGCTTTCTTTGGCCTTCTCTAAGAATCTGAGATGGGACATGAGCTGTCTCAGAAACCTTGCGGAGGAGAAGCGGTCATCCACCAGGAAAGAAAAGGGGGAAGAGCTAATCCACCTGTCAATAATGTACCTCAATGTCTGTATTGGATAATATTATTTGGGGGCCGGCACGCCATCGGAGGGACGGCGATCGGTAAAGACACGAGTAAGGAACGAGTCCCACCTGGCCGGCGCCTACGTCGCTCGCCTATCGATAGTGGTGCTCCGTATCGATAGCCATATCGATAGCGATAGCGATAGTGAGCTGACAAGAGGCGACGAGGGGCAATAGTTTCAGTCAGCCATCGTTGATCATTGCTCTTTCCAATTTCCACCCATCTGCTCCTTTCTGGTCGACAAACGAATAAGGCCGCTGCCTCGTGTTTGCGAGACATTTTATGCACGAGTGACGGCCTCTAACTGACACATGCAGGAGGATCCAGAGAGGGTGGAGGGGAACCAACCACGCGGGATCGCAGTCCAGTCAGCCCCTGAAGCGAGCGTTCGTCGCCGTCCACAACAAGAAGTCGGGGAAGTTCTTTTGAGCGAGCGCTAATACCTCCGACACTTACGAGAGCCTTGGGAGAAGGCTGAAAAGGGGAGCGGGTTGGGCAAAAAGGCACTCACTGTCCAGTGTGTGTGTTTGTTTGTGTGTGTGTGGCTCCCTTCGCTCGGTGTTCCCCGATCTAGCAGCTGAATGCATGCGTCCATGCTAGAGTTAAGTGTCGGACTGCACTCTACGAAGGTACCGAATACTGAGTGAGGTACTTCCTCGTACAAGAAAGGCAGCAAACGGCACCACCGACCCAACTTTGTAAGCGAAGGGTCGCTCAGCCCTATTCTCCACCACTTACCATTGGCCTCCTCCTCCTCCTCCTCCCCCTGCGAGCTACTTACCCGAACTCCTGGCTTGGACTTTGACTTTTGGGCCCAGCGGCCAGCGGCGTGCACCTTGTCTCGTCGGTCCCGAAGAGGGAGACTGAAACTTCCCAGTGCATGCCGGAAACGACTTGGCTGCATGCCAGGCCAGCCAAGGAGGAAACTAGAGCATCGAACTCGTTTCCAACATAGCTTGGTCAAGGCTTTTTTTTTCTCTTTCGTGTTGGCCGAATCCAGAATAGTCAAGTCGCTCTCAGCACCAAGGAAGACACGGCACAAACACTCACAAACGAGGCGACCAGCAACCACGTGGATGGGGGCGGAGTAGACTCATGGATCCCCCGTGTCCCCCTTTTAGTCGTTGGGGTTAGCGAACCTCTGACCTCGTACTACCTACTCGGACCGTAGGCCGTCCCAGAGAAAACAAGCAATCCTCAAGCTTGTTCAGGCTCTCCTCAGGCCACAAGAAGCGCTCGAGACAACAATGACGAATGATGCTGAAGGAGGCATCCCAAGTCGCTTACTGGTAAAAGGGTCACTCCTGTATACGTCGGCTGACAGGGCAAATGAGCTGCTAACATTATTTCACGTCATTATTTGCCTCATCCCCTCACCGGCTTGCTTACCAGTCTGATCGACTGATCGACTGATCGAGGGATTTTGCGGAGGCGGCCATGGCCACAGGGGTAGTGAGCAATGGGTAATGGGTTGTCTGGAAATGCTTCCGTCCACCCCCTCCTTGTTGTGTTGGGAGGGATGGAGGCCTGAGCCGGTAAGGTAAAGAAGAGGTGGTGTCGTGACATTCGATGCAAGCAAATACCACCCCAAATACCTCCCACGTACTCTGTTGTAAACCGGGCAAATGTGCAGGATGCAAATCACTTCCTTGTTCGATCAACGAAGGATTCTACTAGAAAGGAGGCCAAGGAGGGCTTCCACCCACTGCCACTGGACCACAGGATACTTTCTCCAGCCGGCCGGTTGCCCCGCGATCCCCCTGCCTCAAGGGAGCGAGCGTTGGCAAGCGGCTGTAGAAAAATTTCGACGACCTTCTTTTCTCCGGCTCGAGGAAAGCCAGGCAAAGAGAAGGGAGCAGGAATCCGGTTCGCAAGCCGACCATTCTTGCCCCCCCCCTCCCACAAACACTTTGTGAGTTATTGTAAGATCGGTTGCCTCTTTTGTCGACAGGCTTGGCTGCTGCAGGTGGGTGGTTTGAGTGGGTTGACAGTTTGTTGACCTGATGGGTCTGGGATGGAACGAGCGCCTCCCCTTCTCTACGAGGCAGGTATCAGAGGTGGTGAAGCGTTCCTATTGCCACATGTGTGGAGTAGCGAATCTCACTTCCTCCCTTGGTTAGGTGGATGTGTCCTCATGCTTCTGGGTATTGTTTGTGGCTCCCCAACTTTACTCGCGTGCACGGCACGTGGATTCGTCTCATGAGTGTGTGGGCAGTCGGTTCTGGCATTGCTCGCCGAACTAAACAGCCCCAATCATTCACCGTCTTTACCGTAGAGGAGGGAGGGGGGCCGCGCGATCGAACGCCAACGAGTGAGTGGGTGGGAGCACAACTACCCCGTGGTAGATAGGGGAAGGGAGAAAGAGGGAGGATCGCTTGTTACGTTACGTTTGGGACTGGTTAGGTTAGAGAGGTCAGCCGCTCCCGCAACGACTAGAGAGGACTTTCTGTGCCCTTGTACCTCATATTGATCGGTAGTATTATCAAACGAAAACGGGGGGGCGAGGGAATGAATATCAAATCCAACCAACGAGCTCGTCCACCTCCCTCCTTCCCATCCAACGTATGGACTGCGTACCTCGTACTGCGTCGCGCGAGCCGCGCATGTAATAAGTAAGCACTTGCACCAGAAGCAGACCGGGGGGGTTGCTATTGGGATGCTCGAATTGAATTACAAAGACAACACCATATTTGGAAGAAGCGACAGCACGGAACGAGCGTTCCATAGCATGATGAAGTTGTCCAATAGACGTTTTTCATTTCCATATTTCATTCTCTGCTACCCGAGAAAGGGTGGGCGATCTCGAAAAAACTCTCAATTCGCCTCTTTCCCAGAAGCATTCTGGTTCTACTCACTCTCACACATCGAGTACGAGCCATCCATCCACATGCATCCATGTCAGCTCGACCCATAATCTTGTTTGATAGCCTGCGTCTTCGAGAGACCGGTAGAGAGTGGGAGAAGACATTTTGAGTTCCATCATTTGCTGTTTCTCAGAATAACATACAGCCACATTGGGTATCGTTCACACATACAACAGAGGATAACAAATCCAAACACAAAAAGACGTTCCCACATTTTGGTGTGGAAAACGTGTCGGGGCCAAAAAAGGACAACAGATCCAACTCAGCACTTGAGGGATCATGATAGAAAGCTAAAAACTTCTTTCCGAGAGGCAACGAAACAAAATCCCCATTGACCGGGGACACTTTTTCGGTTCCATTGCGGGAGAAAGACAAACGCCGTGGAAAAAAACAAACCCGCCAGTTTCCGTGTATCCCCCCGTTTCATTGGTGCCATGTTCCGTTTTTCGTAGCCTTTCAAAGAAGTCGTGATACATTTAGACAAAGGAAAAGCGGGGGCCCTTTTCGAGGGCGCGGACGTCTTCCCAGACACTGTTCAAGGTCTCCACCAGAGGCTCAGGGAGGGGCCCTTGTTCGAGGATGTCCATATTCTCTTTGAGTTGTGAGAGCTTGGAGGCACCGACGATGACGGCGTCACCGTACTCGGCACCAAGCTGTGAATGCCAGGTCGTCCATCGGAGAGCGGCAGCGTGGCCACTGATGCCAAACTTTTTGGCTTGTTGGCGAACAATCTCGGCCGCGGCAAAGAGAGGATCCTGAAAGTAGTCGCCGGCATATTTGGCACCTAGGGGCGAGGCGATGTTCCACCGGCTGTTTCTGTCTCTCGTCGAGGCCCGTGAGACCTTGTTAGAGAAGAACCCACAAGCCGAGGGGCTGTAGGCGTAGAACGCAATGTTGTGCTCGCGGAGGACCGCGAACAATCGCTCCTCGCCACCCCGGCAGATGGGGTTGTATTGTCCTTGATAGACGGAAGGTTTGACAAAGCCGTTCTCTTCGCAGATGCGGACAATCTCTTCTACTTCCTCCACCGAGTAGTTGGAGAGGCCGAAGCGTTCAAACTTGCCTTCATAGTAAGCCTTGTTCATGGCCTCGCAGGTCTCCTTGAATGGGGTTGCTCGATCCGGAGCGTGGAGATACATGACATCGACGGCGTCGGTGTTCAAGGCTTCGAGTGATCGGTCAATGCTCAAGGCAATGTTCTTGGCTCGATGGGATCCGGGCATGAAACTGGAGACTTTGGTCGAGACATTGGCCCATTTCGATAATCGGAGTGCATCCTCGCCCAACAGCTTTTCGCAGGTGCCACCTCGGCCCACTGGGTATGCTCGAGCAGTGTCGATGTCGGCGTAGCCTCTTGAACGGAACAGGTTGACGAACTTGGAGGCTTCCTCGACGGTGGTGATTTTAGCCAGCGGTGACAGGTTCGATCCCACTGATGCTGTGCCCAGCACGACTCTCAAGGGAGGCTTGCAGGGCACTGGAGGGACGACAGGCATAGGCAGATGCTCGGCGTTATCAAATGTGCTTGCGCGCGAGCGAGCGGTTGGTGTGACGGTTAGATCTGTGGCGTCGGTATCTTCTGATAGTCTTGAACTGAACGAATATGCTGAACGAGATGATGATGCGGAATTGGGGTACTCGAGAGATGTTCTTTTCCAATGGGTGCCCAGGTTGGCCATATTTAATTGCGGGAGGTCTTCGAGCCTCGATCTGAGTGCTGCGGCCATTGAGCCCATGTGTCGGTCTTGTGACATTGTGGGGGATTGAGGATAATCGTAGTCTGCCATTGCCACTGAAGGTATAGGGGACATATGGCGACTAATATAGAGAGAGGGTCGGGGGCGAGGACAGGTCGCTGTATTTGGTCTGCAATGTATTTGAGAATAAAGTCACTCAGAGGAATACAGTCAGCTGTGCGTTGGGTGGGTGGTGTGGAATATAGTTAATCAGCAGGGCAGAGGACAAAGGCTTTTGTAGGTCTTTGTCAACACAACAACAACGGTTTGCCGTCTCGAGGTAGATCACAGTGAAGGAGAGTGTGTGTATACCGAGTAGTAGTATAAGAGAGTCTGGGTAGGGGACGTGGAGGGCGGTAGACGGGAGTATATCTAGGCTGGGACCTGAAACGGAGGAGTTTGCCGACAACAGCCATCCGCTTTGGGGTTTGATGGGCAAATGGGCCAGGATCCAAGGGTCGCCACACTTGTTTGCGTGGCCCAGGGCAGATGAGCACTCAGCAGAGCCTGTGGCGAGCGCCGGCCAAGTCTCGAGCATTCCTCCTTGGCTATCCTGAGTTGACGCAGCCAGCCAACGGTCCTGGGTCCTGGGTCCTGGCGTTTCCACCCACTTGAACCCAGAACCCAGAGCCACCCAGGTGACACGGAACCCACAGTCGCCGTGGTTCCACCTGTGCGTCGTGACCCTGGTCAGCTGTTGTTCCATCCCTGCCCCCTGGTCCAGAGCACAAACTTTCCCATTGCTCGGCTCAAAGTGAAAAAAGCCCCCTTGTTGATGCGTCGACGCCCATGCCGTGCCGCAGCTTTTCAACTAGCCTGCTCAGGGTCTAGTGGCCTTCCTTCTCGCTCAGCGCCAGAGAACACCTTTCGCCGAGTCACGGCTTGTGCACGTCGCATGCTTGGGCAAGTCATGATGCGGGTGCCTCTCCAGGTGGCCTCTAGGTGATCTCAGCCCAGTCAGCCGCTTCCCTCGTACATGCCGATTCGGTCAGCGAAATACTGAGTACGCAGTGCTGAGTCCTTGCAGCGGCCCAGTCTCCGCTTTGGGGGCTTGTTGCGCCAGACCTGAGCTTCAAAGCGTCATACCTGTCCCAAGCGGTTCAAATGACACACAGCTGGTGGAGGCGCTGCTCTTGGCCTCCTCGTGGGCTCCAGGGCTTCTGAAAAGCCTCTAGGGGTCACCGATCGGCAACTCAATCAGCAACAAAGATGCGCATACTCCCGGGCGATGCGTGCTGCAGGTCGTCTCTGAACAGAGGCAGTCCATCCGAGCCGCGGCGTGGGTGCTACTCACTGCCAGTTGCAGCAACTGAGTATACAGTAATTCAATGGCCCTCACAAATGACTGTACTCATTCTTCTCGACACATTCGGGCCCGAGCCATTGTAAAGACCACCCTTCAGATGGCGTCAGTGAAGGTGTGGAGAGATTAGCGGCTGTTAGCCGCGATTGGGCAGTCCGGGTAGCAGTCCTCCGTACGCGGTATATTCTGTACGGAGTAATCTGGGGGACTTGTGTATTGACAGGCATCACCTAATCTGCCACGGGCCTTGCTCTGGAAGTTACGGAGCGCAACACGTTCTAGGTCCTCTTTGGGTTTTCCAGCCATACAAAGAAGCAAAACAAACCATGCGCTAAACGGACCTCAACCACGACAGAGAGAAGGGGGAGGAGGAGGCTTACAGGACTTCCGTAGGCATTCACCACAACAGGCACCAGATTGTCCGTCCTCTGTTCCAGAACAGGGCAGAAAGTGACGCGCACGTTCTCGAGAATCCCTCGCACTATCGAGTTTGTTTTTCGAGAAAGTGAAACGAGCACCCTGTTAGATCTGTTGATCGCGAGTGATCCCCAATATGCTGGAAAACAAGGTACAGAGAGTAGTGCCGCGGGTAGCGTCTGTGATTGGCTGCTTCAGATTTGACCAGTCCCCAGATTAAGGGTTTAGCGTCGGTGTGTCGGCATCCCTGTTCGCCGACCTCCGACCTGCCGACTTCAAGTTTTTTCTCTCTCCAAGCAACAAACTGCGTTGCTGCCACCAGCCAGTCACCGGCCAACTCACCAACTCACCCTTCAACAACAGCCCCAACCTCCTCTTGTCTCTGCCTACAACTATGTCCTGAGTCACTACTCCCGTACGGATTACGGACTACGCGGTACTCTTTTTGGCTGTTTGGAATCACAAGCCACCACCACCACCACCCCCATCACCGTCTTCCTCTCCCTCGCCGCCACCACCAGGCCCTTGATGATGTGTCCTGTGGCTTCCCCCTCTTGGCCGTCCCTGAAACTTTCTATGCCTCGTGCCGAGGTGTACGACTGAACACGGCTGAGTACGACTCCTCCCGGAGTTACCAGTGTTTGTGCAATTCGCTATGGCTGGAGGCTACCGAAGTCGCACCTTTGCTTGCTCAACCGTGACATCCCGCATGTTTGTGGCGCGTAGGTCGACCGGATGACTCGCTCTGATTGCATCTGCTCAGTCACTTGGTCCTGCTAGCGCCTCCAAATAGATGGCTAGGGGCAAACACGGGTCCAACAGCAAGAAAAATATGCCTGGTATGATGGATCATCCACTTCTGGAGAATATGGCCTACCCACGTCACCGGCTCACGGGCAGATACGGAGGTGTCTTTACTCCAAGTCCGCAGCAGAATAGTGCTCCGTAGCTTCGCGTCTACCTATTCCTCATCAAAGTGCCAAAAAATCTCTCTGGTCATGCCGCCACCGTGGTCATGCGTGCCGGCAATTCCTCAGGTTCGCGCCAGAAAGCTCGTCTGCTGTCATCTCCAGGGAAGGAATCTTGCGATGACGACTGCGACAAAGACTCAAAACAAGCCTGGACTCGTAGTCTACTCGGTACATTCGTCACTCTCTTTTCACGTCCCCATCCCCCGCCTTCCTTTGGCGCAATATTGGGGCTCGCCTGTGGCGGCAGTTGATAAACAACAGATTGGCGTCGGCGAAACGGCGAAAAGGCGCCGTCTCGAAACAAATCCCAATGGAGACAACACGCTTTAGCGCAGCCACTGGTTCGAGTCGTGGCGTCCAGAATTTCTGGGGAAGCCTGCTCGCTGAGTCCAACCACAATTTCGGCCAGGAGGGGCACGCCAGGATGCCTTCGTGGTACCGGGGATTTCAGGCAAATTGCCCGCTCCTGTTAATCCTCGTTAATCCTCTTTTCTGCGGAAGTATCCTGGCCTGCATCCCTTGCGAAAAGTGATCTGCTGTCCCGGATCATTACTTGGAGAAATTTGATGGCTGAATATATTGGAAAGCTGTGAGCCAATGCCCGTACAGAGCCAGAGTCGGCGAGACAAAGGTGTTCGACCGAGCAGTCAGGCCGGAGTATTGCGCGTCCAACATGAATAACTCGTTTTCCATCGGGATGTCGCGTCCGGAAATTCGACGGACAACGGAAGCACACGAGTATGCACCAAATCGAGGGCAGTGGCTGCTATGCCTGTAGTTTACTGTGGTGTAGGGTGATCTGCCACCTGTCCTACTGCGCAATTGTACCCTTGGGCGTCTTTGGAAGCCAGCAGTGCGTAACAGCCATGCCTCTGACAGCCCATCAGTCTTGAAGGATCTCCAGAGACAGTCGAAACACATGAGAAAGATGTGCGTCGGCCTTGTGCTAGCTCTGCAGACTGGCTAGCTACATGACATTTCTCACGCGCGACTGTCCTCAAGAGGTAATAGCTTGATGTGGGCTGTTGAGGCCAGTCACAAACCGATGCTTCAACAAGCTGGTGACCAATACCAGCCTCAGTCTCCGGTCTGTCACGATGAGGCATGGCGCCGCTGCTGCTGCAAGTAAAGTAAAAAATACCAGAGATACACACCAGTACGCCCATGGGGTAGCAGGCCGGGGCAGGCTGAGTCGTCCTGCAGCAAACCGAACCGGATATCTCGTTGTTACTCGGGTCCGGCTCACGACATGGATGGTCCGATCAGCTGTCGTAGGCAGGCTGCAACAGTCACTGAAAATCCAATGTCGCAGTGGACAAGCAGCTCCTCACCAACAATGAGGCGTACCTCTGCCGAAAGAGCGCCGTTCCGCGCATCCAGGTGCAGGTGGTCCATCCACTATCTGTGGGGAAGTCTTTTCTACACCAGGTAGTTGTCGATATCGCTGGACTCCATACTGTAAGTATGCTGCAAGGCCGATCCATTCCTCCTGCTCAGTCTTTCTCTGTGGCTATCAGGTCTTTTGCGTGCGTGCCGGCAGAACAGCGAGCAATCATTTCCTCTGCAAGTATTCCCCGAGTCCAGGTTTGGATCGTGTTGGAATCTTTCCGACGCCTTAGCAGCTCCCTTAGCACCCCTAAATGCGCGCATCTCTAACGCTCGGGCGGTCCGGATGCCTACTCTAGGTAGGCGAGCGCTGATCGATCCTTTCAAGATCAGGTTCCCTCAATGTCCTTGAGCTCTCATGACGTGTTATTGCTGTGGCTCTTCTTGCGCTCGTGATCAGTCGCGTCACACAAACGACCACGATACTCGGTACACGCCCAGACGCCGTTTACCTAGACTTGCCTGATCTTCACAAAGCCTGAGAGGGAGTCCCTCTGATATGCGGCTTTCCATTCAGCTCCCTCGGATTCCATTTCCCCAGGGTCTAGCATAGCGCAGCGAAGAATGTGCCAGTTGACATCAGCAAACAAACTTGCTTCTGCGTAACAATGACGAGCTACATACAACTCGTCACTGGTACCAGTGCTTCTCACACGTGCTTTCCAATTGCATTGGACCGCCTTCGAAAGTCCATTCTCCCACACACCCCATAGGCGTCGTGGAATAGGAGAACGTGCAACTGCACGTGTGGAATGATTTTCAGCTTTGAGGCTGTCTGTCCACAGAACTGATTACATTTGCAGGAGCTGTGACCTGTTCACTCAGCATGCAGCCACTTGTTTTTCGTCTAACTGCGCCATGCCTTCGACGCCGTATTTTGGCCACACGCAGCAAGCCATAATACTTTGCAGAAGCAAACACCGTGTGCAGTTTCAGTCCCTTCTCTTCCAGGTCCAGGGGGAGCTTCACTAATACCCGCCCGACAACGGTATAAATCCTCCATGCAAGCCACAACATCACCTTTGCGTCTTTGCATGACGGCTGTTTGTTTTAGGTGCTTACAACTTGCATACATACACATGTCGACGTGCTCCTACAACGTTGCTGCAGAGTACCATTGCAGGGAAACACACGTTTACAAACATTCTCATTTATCTTTGCAACTCGGGACCAGATGCCACCTTCTTCAATCGGTCGGTGGAGATATGTTATCCGTTGCCATATCGCCGACACTGTCAATCTGCACCCTTTGTCGATCAAGGATGAATTCCCACTTACGCTGGAGTATGTGCAGTCAGGAGATTCGGTCCTGCATGCCTCCTCCCACGCTAGATTGCACACAAAACTTACCACAAGGGATTCAATTTCTCCCCGGCTACCCACCTTCTCTGGAAAGCGCGGGCAGTCTGTCTACTGTATCTTCCACGACGAAAAGGTGACGCGGTGATTGAGGATTTTGATCCACAAATATGCAGGTTCTGACGCCAGGAGCACCGCCGTGGGGCCTCACAAGTCGCGAGCCGCTGCGTGGTCTTCAACATTCTCGCCAATCGTCGAATCTTGACGTGCCTCTTATCGCGGCCTTTTTTTTGTTTTGCCTGATCAGTATTGCCTCATCGCCTCCCCTATTGATCCTTTCCAGTTTCGCGCTTTGCAGGTCCAAAGAAGGAGGATCGGTAGTAATGGTTTCAAAGCTATTCCTACACGCCGAATGTAAAAAGCCGGCCCCTTCCCTCCAACCCTGGGTGGTCGAAGGAGGGTTGGTGATCCTCCAACGACTTGCTACTATAGTGGGCAATAGTCGGCATATATGCACGCACTAGCCCTTCCTTCCTCTCCTTACATAAACCGGCTCACGGCGCTTCGGCTTCCGACATGTCCTGTACGGAGCAGCTTGTGTATGTTGCTGCAGACCTTACTACTACTACACACCCCCCTGTTACAGAACTCCTAGTACCGATTATGAAGGTAACCGCTGGGAAAATGATATTCTGGGCTCTCGGCTGGCCCCTTAGCAACTATTTCTGATTGTTGAATTTATCCCATGTTGGTCTATAAACGGGAGAGACAGGTAATATCACCAACGCTTCCCGTACTCCTTTTGGAAACCAGAGAACGCCATCAGACCAACACTTCTATCATCAACATTAGGGGCCTTCCACAGAAAGGAGGATGATCGCCTTTCTCCGTTCCGATCGCGGAATCACGCAAGAGAGAGGCCTCCACGCTTGGCTGGCTTCTGATTACACCTCCTTGTAACCAACGGTTCTCCATCTCTTTCGCCCTGCTGGATCCTCCAAGGCTAACAACAGGCGCAGACAGTGTATTATCCCGATACAGGGGACAATTCTAGCCTGAATCCCCAAATGGGAGTTAAGTATTATTTCGACTTTCCTGCACTTATTCTCTGGCCCCCCGAGCTCAGGGGGAACCTAGCCAGGTGCCGGCACCCACGACCACGTTTTTCTGGACCAGGTATTACCGTATCGGGCTCGCCCACTCACTCCCCCTCCTCCCCTGTACCGTCGACAGGCACCGTTGACCTATCCGGGTCAAAAGGGGATGGGGCAGATTCTATGCATATGTGTTTCCAACCCCCAGCGACACTGGACAGATGGCAGGATGACATTCTTTGGGGGTTAGCACCAATGCCTCCTCTTCGTCCACGATCTCATACTGTCGGTGCGCCCCCATAACACGCTAGGCTGGGATCGATAACATCCGAGAGAGGGAGAGAGAGAGAGCATTCGGAGCCGAATAGGTAAGTAAGAAGGGCCTGACCAAAGACACGGAGAAAGACATGGGTCGGTAAGGGGCACTGTCTCCTTGCGGATGCTTGTTACTTCCATACGTACAGACGTACGAGCTACGAGTTACCAATACGTGGATACAGCCCAGCTCAGCCCATACAGAGCTCAGGGCTTTATGGACCCCATCTGCTAGTCCCTCCTGGTGTGTCTGCATGTATACATGTCCGGTGCACCGAAGCCGAAGCTGGGATGAAGGCTGAAGAAGTCGACGGTGATGCTGGCCTTGACCACTGATCAGCTAGCCAGCTAGCCATCTAATCCGCCCTGAGAGAAAGCGGAACCGGGCCCTTTCGGCTGCCGTGTCCCCTCTCTCCTTGGGCAGACAGACAGGACGTCAGCAACCCTGAGGAGGGAGTCTGCCGAGTACAGTAGTCGGTACCAGGACACTCGTGCTCGAGTGCGTACGCATGCAAAGAGGAAAAGTTACCCAGAGCTTCTCTCGTCCCACGTTATGCATGGACCACGCGGCGGTCTCTTTCGACAAGGCGCCGTCGGCCCTGCTGTGGACGACCGGACGCTTCGGGCCCGAGTCCCGAGGCTGACGGCGAAGCCTTGGGGGCCTTTGGCCTTCCATGCACCAATCTATCAATCACTCGATCGATCAATTGATCAATCAGGTAGGTAGGGGGGTAGGTATGTATGGCAGTGGGAAGCAACATGAATTGGAAACAAACATGAAAAGCAACAGGTACAGGAAAGGTGTTGAGCGCCTCGCATCGCGGTAAGGAGGCGGTAAGTAAGTAGCAGCCTTGCGCGCCAAAGTCTCTTTCTTCTTCTGACCATCATGGAGCAACAGTGCTTACTATATACTTGTCTGCTCGAACAGCTGTCATACATATATATAAGCCAGACAACGAGGACGACCATTTCAGAGCCTCTAGAGATGGGAGGAGGAGGAGGAGGA
Organism: Fonsecaea erecta; assembly: GCF_001651985.1. Classification (NCBI taxonomy): domain Eukaryota; kingdom Fungi; phylum Ascomycota; class Eurotiomycetes; order Chaetothyriales; family Herpotrichiellaceae; genus Fonsecaea; species Fonsecaea erecta. Next base: position 2,188,838 of record NW_017387249.1, on the reverse strand, counting down.
GGAGGAGGAGGAGGGTATGAGGGAGTGAGTGAGGTGAGTCTGGGAGTGATTTATTTCCATGTGCGTCCCCCGTCTTTCGAGCGTGAGCATGCCATGCCCCCCTTCCTACGCACCTAGCTAGCTAGCTATTATGCAAAGAAAGAAAGAAACAAAGAATTTTCAATCGGGGATGGAACTGGGTTGGGCACCCACTTACTTTTTGCGTTCTGCTCTCTCTCCCTCCCTCTCTCTCTCCTTCTATCAGGAAATGCAGGCATTGACGAGATCAAAGGTTCCAGTGGACTCTGGTACGGATCATAGATGGAGGAGAAAAACGAAGGTTCCAAATCAAGCAGATCAATGATGGATGGATGGATGCTGCTCAAGTCCCTCCACGCTCCAAACTCGAACAACCAAAAACGCAGGGGAACGTGTCTGCGGCCGCCGTGATGCCTCTTCCTTCCAACCGCTGTAGTAAGATTCTCTATCTATCCTCTCTTTTGCCAGCTAGGAGTAGGTAGCAGTGGGCTATCTATCCATGGTATGCATGTGTACTAGCTAGCTCCTCTCATTGCGAACGCAGGGAGAGTTTTACGTATCATCCATCTCGTCCTTCTCCTCCCTTCCTTGTCGTTTCCCAGATCCGCCGCCGTTCCATCCCAGCTTCATTTCCTTCTCGTTTCACTTTCATTATACCCCTTCCCCTGCTGTAAAGCCTAGAGCAGACCTGATCAGATCAGATTCCCACGCGAGCTCTGCTCCTGCTGCATCCACGGTACTGTAGATAGATTACACTCCCGCTCCCACAGGATCTGAAAAGGGGTAAAAGGGGGAAGTCGTGGGCGGCAAGCAGGCCCTGCATCACCTTGTCCTCGTAAATAGGGCGTTTTCAGCAACCTTCTGTAGATGGACTGTAGATTGTTAGGTTCCCCCTGTTGTTGTTGTAGCAGTAGTAGTAATGATTACTCGACATGGCGATGATCCCAGCCTGGGATGGCGTGTATCTGTCTGTCTGTCTGTCTGTCTGTGTGGTTCGATCGATCCGTGGTCTGTAACGTCAAAAAAAGCAAGGACAGAACGATGTCCATCTATCCATTCCAAAAGTCGTCCAAGAATCCTTGAATCACCTTGACGTCCTTCAATGGAGCATGTGTCTTCAAGTCGAGACATTCAATCTCTGACCTGGTTTCCTTCCCCCAACTCTCGTATGCTTACGGAGCCTGAGGCGTTGGCGACGGCGAGATCACCCCCATTCCCACGCCCGGTACATTTTCCTCTTCCCCACCATCGCCTGCACGACGGACCATGCGCTCGAGTGCAGCGATTCTCCTCAGCAATGCAGCCTCGCGCGCCGTGGCCGCGGCCTTCTCCTCCAGGAGACCCGCGATGCGGTCAACAGAGGCGGCCTTCTCTCGGCGCAAGGTGCGCACGCTGTCGACGAGCGTGTCGAGCCTTTGTGTCCTACGGCCGTCGCGACCTGCGTTCGAAGAACCCACAGCCTCGTCCAGGGCCCAGTGCTGCTCCGAGAATTCTTCCACCGCCGCCTGAAAGGAGCCGTCGCGTACGCCACGCACGACTTCTGTGCCGAACTCCCCGTCGTCTTCTCGTGTCCCGGTCCCCTGCGTGGAGGTGTTTGTGCGCTGGGCGGCTGCCGAGTCGAGGTATTCAAAAGCGTCTTTGACGAGTTCCCGGATGGTTTTCTCTCCTGTGGCTGCCGTCGACGTCGGCGACACCGCCTGCTCGAGCTGTGATCTCGGCGAATCAAGCGTCGAAGTCTTCGTCAAGTCTATATAGCCGCAATGTCGTGGACTCAGCCCAGGTTGTCTCCTGGCATGGTCTTCCTTCTGTTTGCTTTCTTTCTGTAGCTGACTAGCAGGGCCATTTTTCTGTAAGGGGCGCACCATCGGACGCGAATGACGTTGCTGTTCTCTCCTGGTCAAGTCCATCATCAATGCAGTTCTCAACTTCAGCTTCTGTCTCTGCAATGGGTCTTCCATGCCACTACCGTCCTCGAGCTGTCTCTCAGCGACGATTTCGATATCGTCGTCACCATCATCACCATCACCATCATCCTGTTGTTTCTTTCTGGTGTCGGCTTCCGTACTTTGATATTTCCGCTTCGTGCCCTTCGCCCTGCCTTTCTCTTGGCCAGCTGTCTTCCCATCTCTTGCCCCGGCCACGGCTTTCTCGGGCGGCATCCCCAGCTTTGGTGATTGTGATCCTTCGGAAAGCGTGTAGGTAGCCTAATCTTCTCTATTCTTGTCCGGAGGGGGCCCAATGTCTGCGAATCAGGCTATGTAAGGTTCGAGAAGGTTTCCGAGAGAACGGAAGAACAAAATGAGTGCAGTGGCCAAGACCGACCATAGTACATATAGTTCGGGGGCAGATTTCGTTCTAAGAATGTAACCCAATAGGTCTTGACGCAGGTGGCTAGGAAGTTAGGAGTAGAGAAAAGGTATTACGGTCATCATCCGCCAAATCGACCACGGCAGAGGAGTTTGATGCCTCATCCAATGGCTTGATCTACGCATGAATGATACGTTGTCTGAAGACAATGAGTGGGGGCAGAGAGATTGGGATGACGAAGTCGAGACAAGGGTGAGAAACGCTGGGGTGAACGAACGAGGGCACTCCTGCGAAGGAGGGATCACATCGACAGCAAGCTGAAGCTGAAGATGAGTGAGAACTTCAAGTTGAAGGGGGGACAGCATAATAGGAAATACAGTGTGCGGTGAACAGGAGCGAGAGTCGAGCAGTCTGTGAAGCATTGGGAGCAGTCGACGATGGGAGATTTCTGCAGCAAGGAGTCAACTCAGTCGACGCTTTTTGTGATCATTTTCATGTGGCAGATTCGGAGCCTGGAGCTTCAGAGTGCCCGAGATCTGGGCGAGAATCTGCGTTTCCGGGCTCTTGTATCTGTTTTCGTGCATTCGGTTGGAGAGCTCGGGATCATCCCAGGGGTCTCCTTTCTGTTTTCGCAGCCTTCGTCCTGATCCTTAGAAAAATAATTCGAGACCAATCCAGTCCCAGTCCAAGTGTGCCGTCTGGTAGTCAAAAAAATGCCTCGCGGGGCCCAATGCGTGGGAATTGTCCAGCCAACTCCGCAGCCGGCGCCGACCATCTGGCTGAATCACTGGGCTCCTAAATGTCAATCTCAATCTCAATGCCCAAGTCCATGCTGGCAATGATCTCATCATCCATCGCTGCCTTGCGAATGGTAGGCAAGCCCTTCTTCTTCTGCTGTTGTAAAACTACAGGCTTCAAGGTGCTGGAAGCGACCGGCGTTGCACTCCGTGGAGTCCCATTAGCCAACGAAAGCGGATTCGGTGATGCCGTCCGCGAAATGCTTGCTGCCGCCGCCGGTCGCGGAGTCCCCAAGCCGTTAACCGGTGTGCCCGCACGACTAATGTCACTTCCGCCCTCGAACAATTCATCGACGCCCGGAGCAAGAGTCTTCTTCGCCTTACGAGCTCTCATTTCCGCGAGTTGCGCTTTCCGAACATTCTCCGCGTTCAGTCGCTGATTCCGGCGGTTAAGCTCTGCCAGGCGCTCCTGTTCGGGGTTGACGTAGGCGGTATCTTGTTTGGTCAAACTCGTTCCAAAAGCCAGTTTCATAGGCACGATTGACGCAAGCTGGTTCTCCAACTCTTCGGCAAGATCCTCTTTCCCGTCAGCGCGGGCTTCCACAATCCTGGCCTTGAGGTCCTCTTTCTCTTGGTTTCGGGTAATCTTCTCGATGAGGTCGTTTTGAGCTTTGATCTTTTGCGAAATCTCGGCTTCGCTGAAGCGGTGGTTGATCAGGCGATTAATCTGATCAAGCTTTGAGTTGATGAATGCTTTAGTAGGCAGCTTCAAATTCTCATTGGCCATGACAGATCGGTATCTCCGCCATTCGTCGTCCGTAAACTTGGACATGGAGCATTCAAGGAACGACCATGCTCTCTCTGCTTTACCGTGCGCGGCGAGGATGTACAATTCGACTGGAAAGGGTCGTCCGTTGGATCCGATCATCGCGTACGGCTTGCCCTTGGTGAAACCCTTGATCAAGCACAGACGATATTCATTAACGCCTGGATTGCGACCTGGTCCAAGGCAAACACGGGCATAGCAGTCTGTGATGGCTTCCTCAAACCCAGGGGTGTAGCAGACTTGAGCGAAATTGTCACGACCGACACGAGCTCTCTGGATGTCGGCAAGTTCGGCGATGGGTTCATCTTTTGGTGGTGTGGGAGTTCGTCGCTTGTACCGACGGTCATCGTACTCATTGTCACTCTCGCCTTCGGCATCCGCATCGCTGTAGTCGTCTCGTGGTGACGCTGCCTTTCTCGCAAATCCGTCCTTTTTCCGCTGCTCTTCACGGAGACTCTTTTCTTCCCGCTGTCGCTTGTAGGCCTCAATGGCACTGCTGGCTTCTCCGACACGACCGCCACCAACTTTGGTGCGCTGTCGAGTGCTCTTTCGCTGGGTGTCCTCCAGTTCGGCGGCGCTGGCCTTGCGCTTGTTCTTTGCGGCATTCTTCGCCTCCTCGCGAGCGCGGGAGGCGACGAGACGGCGAAGAGTGAGATCTTGTTCATGACGCTCCACCTGTTCACTGCGCTGTGCGAGGATCTCCTCTCGTTCGATTTCAGGCTTCGCTTCGATCCGGGCCTTGTCTTCCGCGTCATAGTAGAGTTTTTCGTAGGGGAAGATAGGCTTGTCGTCGGCACCGGCGTCGAAGTCGGCTTCAGAATCAGACTGAGACATGGATGCGGACTCCGAGTGTTGCGACAGCAGAGAGCTGTAAGAACAGCGCGTCAGCAGCGATCGCAGCGTTGGGGTGAACAGCGAGCCTTACACTTCATCTTCATCATCCGAATACGTCTTGCGGCGTCTGGTGCGTTTGACGGCCTTTGCAACACCCTTACGAGCCATGTCTGGGGACGGAGATTCTCTCGTTTGCTTTTTAGAGCGAGGTGGCGAGGGGGATTTTGGTTTGGGGGAGGACGGGATGCTCTCCTCGCCAGAGGAGTCGCCTCCGGCGAGAGCAAGAAGTTCCGCATCCAGGTCGGCCATGGTGAGGCAGTAAAGCGCAGTTCACTGTGCGCTGCTAGTGGGACAAGGGCTGTTCTCAGGGTCGATTGCTCAAAGGAAGAAGGTGAAGCGAACGGTCGGAAGAGGAAAAACTGCTACCGGTCACAAAGTGATCTCGTTCTTTGAAGCCTTTAGTCGTCGGTCAGTCGAGGATTGTGCTGAGGTCCCGCAGAAAAATGGTCAAACATCAGCCACCGATCTAAACAAACTGCAGTCTAGTGCAGAACCAAATGAGAACAACCAAATGTGTCAAATGGCACACGAGGCACAGTAGAAGCAGAATAGATCGTTCGAGATGGGAGAAGGAGGTGCGACGGGTGGACAGGACTGAGGTCTCTGTGCCGGACTCTTGACGGGACGACGAACTCTGGAAGTGAACACGGGAAAATGACATGACTCGGTTGTCGGCAAAATTTCCGACCTAATGACTCATGACTCGCGACTACGACGATGGATACTTGTGCCAGACTGCGCATCTTCGCCTCCAAGTGATGGTCAATTTGTTGCAAGGATGATTGTCAGGAATTGTGCCAAAGCCGTGTCTGGTGCGCCGAGGTGCTCAAAGTCATGCTTGTCCTTTTCAAGACAGACGGCAGTTCGACATCTGTCCACCCAAAGTGCCGCTTCTGAATCAACTCCGGACCCAGCTCGACCTCGAACAGTACTTTCCAATGAGCAGAGGAAGTTTCTCGACAGTGCGCTACGTGTCAATCAGGCCGGGGAACTTGCTGCCACTCTCATATACACCGCTCAGACGCCACCGGTGGTCAAAGCCTACCCACATCTCCGTCCGCTCATGAAACACATGTATGACCAAGAAGCCGGGCATTTCAAAGTCTTCAATGAACTCCTGGCAAAACACCGCATCCGGCCCACGGCCATGTATCCAGTCTGGCAAGTGGCAGCGACTGTTCTGGGGTGGACAACGGGGATGATGGGCAGAGAAGCTGCCATGGCATGTACGGAGGCAGTAGAGACGGAGATCGGGAATCATTACAACGGTCAAGTGCGGGAACTCTTCAAATGGATGACCGAATTGAAGGAGAAAGGAGAGGAGCTTGATCCCGAATTGAAGGTCTTGATTGAGGAAATCAAGCGAATACGCGATGAGGAGCTTGAGCACCTGGACTATGCTGTCGAAAATGATGCGAAGGAGGCCCAGCCATACCAGCCGCTGACCGATGTCATTCGATATGGATGCCGGGGAGCTATCTGGGTCAGCGAGAGAATATGAGATCAACAGATGTCAATCGTGACCGTTTACAAGTATCTGTCATAATATGAGTGTGGCCACATTCGCTGGCAGGCGACCGCTGGCATCATCGTGTCTGGATTTGGATGGTACCAGACATATTCAATCCAGATCTTTGTCAGGGACGCCGTGCACGGGCTGAGACAGGGATTGGGGAGCAAACGACATGGCCCACTGTCATCTCGGATACCTATCGAGACGACGCTGGGCTCATCGCCTGGCTTGTGCCTTGCTGGTGGAGGTTAGGTTGGGGGTATCGATGCTTCACCGCTTTTCAAGCAGCTTGGGCAGAAGACGGACGCTATTCACACTTGATTAATGCTATGCTTGTTGTTGGGGCCTCGCTATGCCTTACAACAAGGCGTCAATCGTCGCCCGTCGGGGCATGTCTGCGTCCAAAGACGCCGCCCGAGCCCGACCACCCGCTGCCTCCAACGCGCGCCTTGATGCCATGTACTCCTCGCAAAAGCGGCAAGGCGTCATCCTCCAGTCCTCCACCTGCTTCACCCCTTTACAAGGCTTCTCCTTGACCGACATCATTATTATATATTCCAGCCCGCTCTTGCACCGCACCACGGCATATTCCACATGCTGCTCCCCATCAACACACCCGAAATGGACGATCTTGATTGCATAGCACATTTTGCTGCCTTGGGTGTCGTACAAAAGGACTGGTGCCGTGTGGTATTTGATGGGGCAAAGAAGAAAAGCTTCCAGGCTGAGGGCAGGCAAGGGGTCGAGATTGTTTCTTTGACGGGCGATTGAAGCGTTTGGAGTGGAGATGAGTGCTGCAAGTTGCCGACTGTTCTCTCAAATGGCCTTTGTGTGCAGTGATTGGTGAGTGATTGTGTGATTTGCTTGCCGTGTGACTGTGGACTCAGGCACTTTCTTTGGCTGGTGACGATGATTTGGGATGATTTCGAGTTGAGAAGAGCATCCAAGAGGGTCGGCAGTATTCAAAAGGGTCGAAAATCTGGCATGAAGCTGGTCTGGTCTGGTCTGTGATCTGCTCGTGGTCGTGGATAGGGAATATGTGTTTGATGGTCATCAGCAAACTGTGGACAGGAAGAGTCGGCGTGATCAGTTGCCAGTGCACCAATTTCAACCGGATGGAAAAGCGACAAAAGGACAAAAGGGATCGTGTGCCCTGGTCGTTGCTTTTCTCTCCAAGACAATCGCGGTTAAAGAGGTTGCGCCTTCCTGGAGTGAGAGAAGCAGAATCGCGGCGCAGACACTACGCTTCACAGCGGTGGCATCCTCCATCTTCCTCTCTTCCTCTCTTTCTCTCTCCAAATGCTGCAGACATTCCATTCAGTCATCCGTTCATTCACCCACCCAGGCTTAGTGTCAGCAATCATTCATTCACGACATCACAATAGCAATCATTCTCTTGAGCAATCAGACCTTACTTTTCCATCTTCAGCAGGGGTATAAGACCTGCCTTCCCATCCCACTCCTGTCCCTCTGCAAGGATCGCAAGCCCAGAAGGTCTTATTGCATCACTACCGGGCAACATCATAACCAACACCTTTCCATCACCATGTGCCAGATCAAGCTCCCTGTCTGTCCCTACCCCGCCCACGATCCGGTCTCCTCCCTTCTCTTCAACCCGAAGAACGCACCCTGGTGGGAAGTCTGCGACAAACCACGGCCCTGGGGTCGCCTCTCCTGCGGCGGGCTTGAGGTCTACCATCCCGAACACCTGACTCAGTCCGAAAACAACCCGACCGTCGATCTGGACACCGCCGAGCAACACGAAAAGCCAAACCAAGAGCCCGCCGGTCACGAATCCACCCTACAGAACCTCATCAAACCTGGAGATGCCCACCAAGAACGATTTCAGCAAAAGCCCTGCTGCAAATGGTGCACAGCGGTTCTCAGACTGGCAGCAACAAAGTCGAAGGAGATGCAGAAGCTGGCACGGGAGGAGATGGCAGAGGTCGAGAAGAAGATGGGTGACGACGCTGAATTGAGGAAGATGCGTGAGGAGATTGCCAGCAGGGAGCAAGAATTGGATCGAATGAGACACCGTGCTTGGAGAAAGTGCACCGTGCTAATGGGTGGATTGGTTGAGAAGTCGGGAGAAGACGAGACGCAAAGCTCAGTCTGATCACCCGACATTGTATGGCAGACATTGAGATAGCAACAGCCACAAGCATATTGTTACCAATTGGGTCTGATTGCGCATCATGGTGTAGGTGAGATCCCTGCACGTTTGTACCAGAAGTGTTGACCTTCCAGACTTGCCCATATCTATACTGAACACATGTTGTCGTCCTATGCGTCCAACGTTTTCTCTATCTGCCCTCGACGGGGACGTGTGACTGATTCAAAGGGGAAAAACCAAAGACAGAGCTCCCTCCATTCTTGTTTCTCTATTCCCCCACAGACTAACGGGAAACGAGACGAACACGAGACTATGTGAAGGCCATGTGCAAAGAAGAGTTGGAAAGCTGTCCAGCACACACACACACACACACACACTCGTTATCCACCTACCTACTTCTTCTTCTCCCCCTTGGGCGACCACTTCAACCTGATGCGCTCCGGGTGTCGCATTGTCACGGTCAATCCCACATGCGAGTCCTCGACGACACGCTCAATCCTGCGTCTCGCATCGAGCATATCTTCGCCCACCTCCAGCACCGGGTCGACGCGATGATTCCGGAACAACTGCGCCACCACCGCCACGAATTCGACCTGCGAGAACTTCTTACCCGGGCAGACGCGAGGGCCGTGCGACCAGGTGAGGAACGCGGCCCCGTCACGCGGACCAGGCAGGAGTGATTCTTCTCCTTCCTTCTCTGAAGAGATCCAACGCGAAGGGCGCCAGACGTGAGCGTCGTCGCCCCAGAGCTTGGGATCCGTCTGCGTCGCGGCGTTGTTGGCCAGCACCGTCGTCCGGGGCGGCAACACCACCGTCCTGCCACCGCCGATCCGGAGCACCTGCGACGAATTCCCCGTCCAGCGCGGGACGCCGTTGAGCGGCGAGTACAGCCTCAGCGTCTCGTGCATGATGGCCAGGCATCGCTTCAACCTGGGGAACGCCTGTTCGTACGGGCCCATCATTCCATCATCATCGTCTCTACCATCTCCCTTCCCCTCGTCCTCCCCGTCATGCTCATCCCCCATCACACGCTGAATCTCCTCGCCGATCCAGTCCTGCAACTCCGGATGCGCGGCCAACAAGGCAATGCCGTAGGTGAGGGCGTTGGCTGTCGTCTCGTGTCCGGCCAGGTTATAGAGGAACAGGTTGCCGTAGATCTCGTCGTCCGAGAGCCACTGTCTGCCACGGGTCTTGTGATCCGTATTGTTGTCCACCCCGTGGAGCTCCTTCTTCGCCTGCTCCGACACCCGGACGAGCGTGCTCATCAGGTTGTTATTGCTATTGCCGCCTTCCTGGCTGCCTCCTGCGTCGTATGCCTCTCGCTCGGCTTTGACCATGGCGACCAGGTACCGGCGACACTCGACGAGCGCGGTGCGAACCCGCCGAAAGCGCCGCGGGAGCAGCCAGACCGGGGCGCGGGTGGCCGACGCCAAGACGATAGTAGCGAAGAGATTGTCCATGAGCGTGTGGATGGTCTCAAGGAATGAGAACTCGTAGCCCGCCTCGGGCGTGCGGTACCGGCTGTCGAAGGGCTGCGGTTTGCCGAACCCGGCGCCGCTGAGCACGTTGAGCGCGAGCGAGTTGGCGTCGTCCCGAAGCGTCCCCGGCGTCGTCGTCGTCATCGTCCACCCCGCCAGCATATCCCTCGCTTGTCGCGCTGCCTCCCTCCACACCAACGCGCTGTTCCGCTCGTTGAACGGCGGTGTCGTGATCCGCCGTTGGCGCTGCCACGTCTCCCCGTCGCTGCTGATTACCGAGGGGCCAAAGATGGCGAACGGCGCGGCGGTCGCGGGACTCTTGATGAAATCTCTCCACCGGTTCAGCACCTCCGCCGCGGCGTCGACGTCGCCCACCACCACCTGACACTCTGCCGGGGTGACGACGGTGAAGGCGGCCCCGTACCGCGCGTGCATGCGGTATCGGTACTCCCACGGCCAGCCGAGATAGCTGTACCGAACGAATTCACCCAGGCCGAACGGCAGCTTCTGGATGAGAGGAGCGAGGACGGGTCTCCCGAGCACCCACAGCGGGTTGAGCGCGTCAATGGGAGTCACAATGATGGGCAGGCCGATCTTTCGCGCCGCCACATAATGCGAGACCAGGCCGTGGAATGTCCATACTACCAAGGCTAAGATGCCATAGACAACGAGCGCCGAGATCATGTTGATTGACCCTTGTGCCGAATGCTCATCCGCTCCCTTTCCTTTCCCGGTTGGGGGGTGGGGGGTTGGCGAGCAATAGATGTGATGTCTCGCAGCAAAGTCTCGACTGAAAGTTGCCCGGGTATCTATCTATGTATGGCTCAAGGGTCCAACACAGTATGACGGGAAGAGATGGATGGGAGAGAATCGAGATTAGAGAATCAAGACCGCAAGCTTTTGTTCAAGTCATATATACACAGAGAGAGAGAGGGAAAAAGGCCCCCCATCTCCGGCCTTTTCATAGCGTTGCAGTGCTATCCCCCTACCCTCCTAAGTAAGTAAGGTAGGGGGAGGGGAGAAGTGTACATAACACACCGACCGTCGCCAGCCATAAGCTGGTGAGTCTGGTGAGTCTGGGTTCCAACACCCTCGCTCCAGGCTGGTTGATGAGCGGGTATTCTGCACAAATCCAGACGCGTTTGCAGCGGCACATACAAATCAGGAGCGCTCGCTGTCCATCCTCTTTTGACCGGTGCCTCGCTTAGTGCCCGTGAACCTCCCTCCCTTCTTCTCGTGGGTGGTTGTCGAAACGAGGCTGACGTAAGCCGCCGATATGGAATTCACCAACCAGATTTCGCTTGCTTGCTTGCTTGACCGGTTCGTTGGTTTGTTTGTTCGGTCGGTCGAAGAAACCGGGTCGAAAATTAGATAAGACAACTCACCCAGTTTTTGTGAGTACCTAAGGCGTTAATGTTAATAACAAGCTACACCGGATGGATAGACGGCGGGGCGATTGATTGGTGGCAGACGCCCGGCCGGTTAGAGGGTTGCAACAGGTCGCTGCTCAGCTCCAGACGCTAATTATCCCCCGTCACCGCCGGAATCGATTTCGAGAGTCGAGACTGTGCTGGTCCGTCCTCTTGTGATAGCTCCGATTGGGCGCTGATCCGTCATAACGATATTTGGTGTGTGGTCGCCGGTGCCCGAAAGAAACATTTACAGGACCTGGGAAGACGTGCCCCCTTGGTGGACGTTTTGAGCAGGCCGACGGGCTCTCTTTTCCACGGCTTCTTTCCACCGCTCGGTCATTCTCGTGCGGAGCGGCTGCGGCCAGTCGGTGTCAAAGTCCAGGGAGTTCGGTGCTTCTGGCGGACAGACCAGATCCAATTCTTCCGGTCCCCAGAGGAGGTGGTCAGCGAAATCGTCCCAAAAGCGACCTTGCTTGCTGAAATTGGCGCCGCCGTCGGGGTAGGCGTTGATTTCTTTCGGATCAAAGGCCACCATGGGCCGCGGCGAATCCTGTCTATGTGGAAACGACGCTTGCTCGCGTGCAAACGACTGATGCATGCTCTCGATGTCCCGAATCAAGCGGTCCGGTGGCGGTCGATCACCAGGTCTTAGGCTCAGGCATTCCTGGATGAGCTCGATCAGTTCAGGGCTATAACGGTTACTGATTTCCGAGTCGACGTCGTTAAGGACATTCGTCCCATCGAAACTCATCCAGGCCGGCCCTTCGCACAGCAAGATATCGTCGACTTTGTCGCTCAGCACCTCTATCTCGTCCATCGTCATCAGATTCCACAGGACGGCACCAATGGCCCAGACGTTGGCTTCATGACGGACCCGGTGCAGCGACGTGCTCCTGTTGGAAGGAAACCGAGGGTTGACATCCTCGCTGAAATAGTAATTACGCCAATCTTGCATGTGGTGAATACGTTGCTCCTGGTTTTGGATTAAAACCGACCGTGAAGGAGACGGGCAAAAATGGGGACTTACCGGCGCTTTCCAACACTGCGTGCCTTGTTGTATGAGCTGGGCGGTATTTCGTGTGAGTTCATTGGCATTGGTGGTGACGGCCAAGCCGAAATCACCAATCTTCGGCACGGGATAGTAGGCCGTTCCCTCTTGTCTGCCCGGATTCCTGCCCAGGAAGATGTTCTCCGTCTTGATGTCATTGTGCAGAAGGTACTGCCCCGGCGTGGTCTCCCCAAAATTGTTGAACTTCAGACTCCTGAACGGTCCGGCGCTAAAGTCAAGATAGGCTTGTGCCAGGAAGTGGAAAGTGTGCCAGAGGAAGGCTTCGGGGAGGTATTTACTGCATAACCCTTGGTTAGATTTCAGAACCGACAGCAGCAAAACGGGGTGGAACTGACTTCCATGCTTTGTATCTCAGCCTCAGCGTCTCCAGGGTGTCAAACTCGCAGAACTCAAGGTAGTATCGGCAGTATTCCTGGTCAACTTTATACTGACGAAGACGCACCAGGTGGTCGGACTCGAGATCATTAGTTTGCGCCATGATGGCAGCTTCCCTGGTCAAAGATATCTTCTTTCCCGTAATTGGGACGAAGTCTTGGGGGTTGGCGTCTGTGACTTTCAACACGAATGCCTAATCCAAGCTCTCATCAATCTGTCGTCCTCAAGACTCGTGCGGGAATGCAGTACTTACGTCGGTTCTTTCTTCCCTCTCATTCAATTTCGTAAAGAGGGCCGCCGCACCGAACGATCCCTAGTGTCGTCCAAAAGATCATGTCAGTTCGCCGGTCTTCCGACAGGGGAAAGCAAAGTGACTGTTCCAACATACCCTCCCCAAAGGCCTCTCCAAGCGCCATTCGTGTTCGTCGAGAAGGTCGAGGGTAGAACCGAAAAGATGGAGGAACCTTTCGCCAGTGGTTCTGGAGAGACCCGTCGAGTTGATCTCGTTCCAGCTGAAAAAGTGCTTGATGGGTGACTCGGCCTCGTTGCCATTCTGGTCAGCTTGTTTGAAGAACGACTGGAGGACAGTTGGGTCCCATTTCACACGAAAGCCATCCATCGCCATTTTGCCCCAAACAGAATTAGTTCTTTGCCGTAAATGTGAGTGTTTTAGGAAAGACGATGAAATGTACAGGAGGACAATGCTCGAGTCGTATTGAGCTAGGATGCTAGGCAAACGTGTTGGAGAATGAATGGGAATAAGGTCATTGGATTTCTTGGGGCTCGTGAACGCTGTTCTGGTGTACATTATGCTTTCCCACCGCATCCGGAACGCCATTGTCCTCGGTCAAGTTGATTCGACGGTAGACAAGGGCACCTCTTTTTGTTCACTCTCTCCCCTCTGGACATCCGACCAGCAAAGATATCGATGGTCAGAGCGGGGTTCAATTCAATCCAGTCAATCCCCTTGTTGCGGCTTTGTTTCGATGCAGCTCTGCCGCCATCTCCACATAGGGACCACGTGATTAGACACGTGACCTCTTCCACCAATATTGGTGGTGATAGCTCTTGAATCTTTGTTCGACCTTGGTCAAGCACGAACAGAGACATGCTCATATCCCTGTGTCTTACTCTTCTGCTTCTTCTTCGAGAGCTTCCAACTCGGCTTTCTCATAGGCTTCCATGATCTTTGGATCCCACAAGGTCGTGCCCTTGGGTGGAATGCCGTGATTCATGTCTTTGAAGACCGGCCCGATGCAGTTCTCCCATCTCCGTCTGCGATCCATAAGCATCCGCGCCGAGTCACCAATATCTCGGGCTCTGTTCACGCTCATCGCTGTGCCAGGTCCGCCCACGCCGTGGGCGCCCGGTCGTGGTTTGTTGGCACCTGGACCACCCTTCTTTGTCTTTCCCAACGTCCGAGTTCGCTTGAGATAGGCTTGTTGGACTTGACTGTCAAGATCTTCGTGGATCGTGCTGTATTCCTGAAACGCGAGCCGTTCCTTAGCCAGGTCTAGCAGGCGGGATTTGCGAGCCCCGTTCACGACCATGACCCGGCGTAGCTCTCCCTGAAGCAAGCGCAGTCTTTCGCTGATATCATCATCATGGTGGGCTTCAAAATCGGGATTTTCATCCTGTCCCAGGAGGCCAAGATGTCGGAGTTCGCCTTTGATTCGCTCCTCGCCCTGGATGTAGTCAAGACGCTGGGAATTGGACGATTTTGCAGGTGCCTGGTCCGCCACAGCTGCTGCAGGGGGCAGTGGCTTCTCAGAAGTGTCATGACCGTTGGTGAGCCCATCCAAATCCATAGTGTCGTTGCCGTCGGCCATAAAAGAATTCAAGTCGCCTGCGGGATTGGTCTCACTCGCCGGTGTGCGGTGCTCGAACTTGAGGAGGGACAGCAGCCGGCTAGCGAGCGGTCCAGTCGAGATCTGATCGGTCGCGATATTATCATCGTTGATCTGTTCCACACTTCCCCTGGGATGATTCGAGGACAGTTTGTCGTTGCCATTCTCGACAGAAATCGTTCCTGAATCTTCTTCCGCCCAGATCTCCTGATAGGAACGCTTGCCTCGAGGTACTGCGAGAAATGGAGTTGTTCGATCACCCTGCGCCACGTCAGTAAAGATTCTTCCACCATTGTTCTCGTACACTTACTCGTTCGCGCAACCAGGCAATGTCCTCTTCCGTGAGAGGTCGCACATAAGGCTCAACATACGTCAGGAATGTGTTGGCAGCGACTTGGTTGGTGGGTTTGGCATTGCTAAAGTCTTTGTCAGGCGGAGTGCCTGCGACTTGATCACTCAGGTCCTTTGTCGGATACGCAGTGACGCTGTAAATCTCCTTCTTCTCCTCGTCCGACATGCCGGGCGTCACCTCCCGAATGTGGTAGACGACTGGGTCAGGCGCTAGGGGGTCAGGGAAGAAACCTTGCTGCGGCACAGGTGGCTGGACAACACGAGCGTCTTCAGCATCTGACATTGACACGTCCGACTTGGTTGGGGAGGCGTGCGCACTGGCAGCTGCTGCCTCTGGTGAATCAGCAACTTCAGATAGTGATGAAGTACCAGGACTGAGTTTGGTCTTCTTTGAAGGAGAAGGACTGTCCAAAGGCCCGGGTGTGGCACGGGACGGTTTCGTCTTTGAGGGTTCATCTGGGCGTGTTTCGTTAGTGAATTCTCATCACAATCCAGGTCCTTAGAGGACGATTGATGGCTCAACAGAGGAACTTTGCCGGCATCCGCCAAGGTAATGGATATAGAAATTATAAGGAGAGTGGACAGACAACCAACATACCTTCCTTCTTGATCTCGACGTTGTCGACATTCTCGGGTCGGTCTTTTCGCTTCTTTGCCTTGGGATTCTTCTGCGAATGGACTTCCTCTTTGCGCGCCTTCGCCCGGCGAGCCTGCTCTGCCTGGCGGTCGCGATCTTGCTGATCTGTTTCCACATTCTTCTTCTGTTCATGAATGAGGCGGATGGCTTTCTCGCATGATTCGGCGCGTTTTTCGGCCGATTCGCTGAGATGCTTCAACTGATCGATAATCTCGTGCAGCGACTTGGGCTCCAGCTTAGAGCCATGAGTTTCCAAATGATCTATGATCTCTGCATAATTGGGCTTCGAAGACACCAGGAGTTTGGACGCTTCCAGGTCGAGGAGAGGAGTGGCCGTTGGTCCCAGCGGCGCAGTACCGGCACTGAGAACCGAGCTGGGGGTGGTATTCCTGCTTCGGGACTGCCGGCCATCTCGATTCTTCTTCTTGCTAGCACCTGGTAAGGGAGGCATAGTGGGATCGTATCTCGACTTATCGGTGATGGTGGATGTGGAACGTTGTGGTCAGAGTGGCGTTCGGGCGCTCGATCTCCCCATCACAAGGACTTCTCTGAAGATTCTCTCTTTGAAGATTCTCGAAGGTGGAGTTCAGCACCTCTCGCCAACGCGACACTGACTGCTGCGGGCACAGTGGGCTCAGGCTGTTTGATATGGCACCGTCTTCATCATCACTCATCACATCAACCTGACGTCGGAACTCGGCCGCAGGTGGATGCCAAGCGCCCTGTCGGCTAACATGCCATTTCTCAGGCCCAAGGCAATTTGTACGGAAGACGGATCGGATTGTTCTGAAGTGGAATAGCCGTGATAGCCTAAACTGCAGGTTGCCTAGGGGCGCCCAAGCCTACTGGGCGCTTGGGGCCCCTTCCCCTCCCAAATAAACAGTTAGCGAGGAAATCAGCCGGATCTGAAGGCACCCCTCGCGCCTCCTCGGCGCCCACTCACAGGGAGCCCAGCCCCGGAGAAAGCTGCAGGATGCTGAGACAAATCTTGAGAGGCTGGGCGCAACTGGGCAGCCGGCTGCGTCAACTGCAGGTTTGTCCGAGTTCTGCAGATCGTTCACGGGTTGAGGACTCGAGGTGGAAAGTCCGTCCTTACAATCAATCCCTTTCTTCACGTCCTTATTGCATCGTTCGTACACTTCATCCTCCCCTCCGACGAGGTCGCAACGACTTCCTCTCACGAAATTTGATGACCTCGATGCGTACGTCATCCAGATCTCGCAAGCCTCTCTGGTATCCGATCCGTGTTTGCCGGTGCCCAGCGTCTGGTTACTGTCGCACATAACAAGTCATGTACGCGGCCGACTGAGCCTGCCTGCGCAATCCGTTCCCTACGAAGTTGGTGGCAATCCGCTGTTTCGAGCAACCTAGATAGCCATGTGTAAGTGTGACCTTGAATGTTCCTGTCTCACACGCACACAAGAATAGGTGCTTACCCGCTGCGCAGCCGCACAGGACTTCGGTATCGTTGCGATTGTGTTGCCCAACCCACAATATGACCCCTCCAATGGAGCCCGCATTGTCAATGTATGAGACATCGAGACAGCGTACAAGACTGCTCAAAATAATACATGTGCTAATACATGAAAGGAATCTTTTGGTTTCGCACTGAGAGCATCGGGGCTCATTCGCACTCTGTCTCCCAGCAATCCTCACCATTACGATGTCATACAAGGCCTTGTATATTCTCCCGACCTTCCGGCCTCCAGTCCTTGTGACAACTCCACCAGATCCCTGATTCCGGCCAATGTCACGACACGGGCTCAGATACCCCCGGGCGATTACCCATTGATTGCGTTGGCACCGTGGACGGAGCCAGAATGCGTCTTTTCCTACCTCTCTGCCATGCGGTCCGATCAGGTCCGAGGAGCCATATTCTTTCAACCGGGCGATTCAAATACACAACCTCCTCCGGTCAGCGATCGCTCCTGGAGTCTCCGTGACGGTGGACAATGGAAATCCGCCAACCAGTATCCAGTATATGCCATCCCTGGGATGCTGGGATCTTTCCTGCTAAACGAACTAGCACTATACTCCGGGAACATGTCAGAGGTACCATTCGGCAGCGACCTGGTAGAGATCTACAACCCTCACGATACGGTCAGGCTATACGCAAGAATGGATGTCAATTCCAGCACCGGTATACCTTCGCTATGGGTATTTTTGATCATCGTCCTGGCCATCCTGCTGGCGGTGGTCTTGATGACTTCCATCGTCATGCACATGATCCAACGAAGACAACGGCGCATCCTCCAGCGGCGAGTGGCGAATGGCGAGGTTGATCTGGAAGCCCTGGGGATCAAGAGGCTGCAAGTGCCACAAGAGCTACTAGACAACATGCCAAAGTACACCTACCATGCGAAGTCGGAGCCAAATAGCATCAACGGCGACGGGCCGAATGAGGCTGTCGAGTCTGAAACGGTGGATGCAGTCAAACCCGAGGTGGGAAAGTCGGTGCATGCGGATACGAAGGACATTGAGAGTGCGATCGCACCTGCAATTGTGATCCGGCCTGTGGCGTTTTCTCAGTCGACTTGTCCAATTTGTCTTGACGACTTCATCAGCGGAGAGACGGCTGTTCGTGAACTGCCCTGTAACCATATCTTCCATCCCGAGTGCATCGATCCTTTTCTCCGCGACAACAGCTCACTATGTCCACTGTGCAAGAAATCATCACTTCCACCCGGATACTGTCCTGTTCAGGTCACCAACCTCATGGTGAGGCGCGAAAGACTAATGCGGAGGATGCGGCAGCGATCGAGGAGCGCCACAGAAGAGTCCTCACTGGGGACCCATTCAAACCGACTTCCGGCACCGCTCCTTGCACTCACCGGCCGTTCGGTTCGGACCATTTCCATCCCCATGGTGTCTCCTCAGATTCCTATGGACCAAGCGAGGAGTGCGACTGCACACATGGAGAATGGGCCTTTCTCTCGCAGGCGAAACACGATAGACGAGGAGATCCCTGCTGAGGTTCGAGCTCAGGGTGTGTCTGCGAGGAGAGCGTGGCTGCGTGAACGACTGGCGCGCAGAGAAGCTCGCAGTTATGAACAGCGGGCTGATGAAGGCCAGGCCGCCGAGGAGTCCCGACCTCTCTGTAAGTGTTGGTCCGGAATGTCACGCAACTGGTCGCTAACATTTTGTTCTAGGGCGCCGGGTCGCGGGTCGTCTGTTCCCCAGTCTTTGATGTGGTGATGATATGTGGCCCATATACCCTTGGATGGTTTTGATGCATAGCGATTGGCGTTTCCCCAAATGTTGCAAGTTGGTATGAGGAGGGACATATATGACATGGGTGTCGATATACGAGGGATCGGTTGGGGAAAAAAGGGATGAGTAATGAGTTTCCACGTGGATGAGGTTCTGAAAAGATGTCTGTTTGGATTCGTATACGCAAAGTCTGGCCGGTCGGATTCGTGATAGGATCAAAGCTGTTTCTTAGCTGGCGAACTTGTCATGCTTTCCTTTCACTCTAACGTCCAGGACCTCTTCGTAGAAATTTCCTTCCTTCTTCGCTCTCTTCAGGCGTTTCACTTCATCATCCTCTAGTTTTCGTCCAACCGCTTGTTCGAGCTCCCTCCGACTGACCTTTTCCTTTGCTTTTGTCTCTTTGTTCTGCTGTATTCGTGGCTTGAACCGGGCCTGCATCTTCACAATGAGATAGGTGGAATCTGATGATGCCTCACCGTCCCCGCGCAGTGAAATGTTGACTGATTTTGTGTTTGTAGGCTTCGTCTCTGTGACCGCGCAAAGATATCGTCTTCCCTTGTCGCCATCTTCCCGCTTCGACGCCGCCGTTCGGAGCCGCCACCTCGTCCTCCCATCTGCCGCATCGTCCACCGTCTCCACGATGAACCCCTCCTCGACGCCCCTGGCCTCCCTCTTCGCGCCCAGCACGCCCACGGAGTCACAACTCAGATAGCCTCCGTGACTCCCCTTGAAGCTCATTTCGCCCTTGCCCAGGCCCGCCACGGAACTCGCGACCCAGACCTGTCGCACGTCATGAGGTTCGGCCGTTTCCGCCACGCCCTCGACTATGTTTTCGAGCGGCGACGCAAAGACGTTGCCGTGCGCGTCGGCCGCGAGGGCCGTGGGGGGCACGGTGGGGAGGACGAGGATGACGGGGCCGGCGAGGTCGCTGGGCGCGTCGGGCGTGGTCCAGGAGTCGTCGTCGGAGGGGTCGACTGTCGTGGGTTGTTGGCCATCTTCTTCTTCCTCTTCATCGGGACGGTGCTTGCGCTTTTTGGGCTTCTTCTTGTCGCCCTTGAACGAGAGGGGCTTGATGGGCATATCCTCGAGATGAGAGTCTGGGTGCTTGAAAAATGGTGCGCACTCTATATCGCCGACTACCTGCAGTACCAGCTGGACAGCTGAGAAAGGAGATAGTGATGTGGTCGTGGTAAATCGCACGCAACAAGCAGATGCAGTTACATCAACAGAGACGAGGCGAGGCAAGGCTGCCCTCCAGCCTTGCCGAGGAAATGGGCGGTTGGTAACTGCCGCCCTAGCCACGTGATCTCACGTGATCATCTGGCGCAGGCCAACAGGTTACCTGGTCCCGTCCTAACACCTACATACATATTTACCAGAACTAGCCGACCTTGATCAATTCTCTCTATTTCTTGGTTCAGTGTTATTTCCCGTCCGGAAGTTTACAGCAACCTACGCCACTTGAAGAATTTATTTCTCACCTTGTTTCCTCTGGGAAGTATCACGCCTCTACCAAGGACACATGCCACCTCGACCGCAAACTCCATCACCTGATGACAGGCTTGGCGGAGGGCAGGTGATGTGGTAGCTCTGTGTACCATCTGCCCTTCTTGATCATCTCCCTCAACGGGGAGAGGAGTATATGTAGGTTCGCCAGAAGAGACGCAGCGGAAGCTAATGTGTGTGTGTGTGTGGGTGTGTGTGTGTGTTCCATCATCCCGCAGCAATCTCGTGCTGCAGCCATGTCTGGGGTACATATGTAAGTGAGTGAGTGGAGTCTCCTGAGGATCGAATGATGCTCCTTGTCTCTCGTAAAAAAGTACCTGGGCGTGACTGCTGTCAACACCAGGCAATCAATGAATGAATGAATGAATGAACATTCTCGAATACCGGATGAAAACCTTCTCGTGCTTCCCGTTCTGGTTAGGGGATGTGTTGATATTGAGATCACTTTTCTCCAGAACCTAGCGTACAAAAGCACTTGTTTCATCATTTTGGATTCCCCAGGGAGACCGAACAACCAGTTGAAGAAAGAAGAACAACCCCAGAAACATACCAAAACACAACTCAATACCCCAACCAGTATTATGAGTCGACTCGCATTATCAGCATCCGACGTCCTCCTGTACGTCCTCGCCCTGTTCCTGCCTCCCGTGGCGGTCCTCCTCAAGACCGGGTTCGGGGGCGATTTCATCATCAACATCCTGCTGTGTCTGCTGTGGTGGTTCCCGGGCATCATCCACGCCTGGTGGGTGCTTTACCGGTACGACAGGTCACGGACGGAGGAGGAGACGTACATCCTCAAGCAAACCACGTAAGAGGAAATTGGTCCTCTCGGAAGGACGTGTGGTGGGTTTTTGTGTCTGATCGTCGGAGGTTTGAATGGAGACTAGGGAGTTAAAAGGGATTCGGTCTGGGAGAGAGGTCTCGCTTGGATGTCAGTGATGTCTCTTCCCAGGATTGGAGCCAGGATTGCTCGCAGCACCAATGGTGGTGGCATATGCTGAAGCCTTGGTGAGAGAATCATTCTCTTCGGTGTGTGAGATGATAGGCATGATAAGAAAGGGTATCAAGCGACGGAGGTTTAGATGCATTCTGAACAGCTCTGTGTTGGATTGCATGGTCTATGTACTGTAGGTCCTTCATGGTGAGAGCAGCCTACCAGCAAACCATTTGACACAGACCTTGAAGATGAGACCGCGCAGCAACAGACCTGCTGTAAGAAACAGAATACAATTCCTGCTCCCATCATCTTCCCCATGCAACACTGTAATGGCTTTGAACGCCGGTGCCGATGCAAGCGCCCCCTGTGATCTTCCCGACGGGCTTGGTACTATCCCCACTCACTCTGGAGCCCCCATTGATGTACATATGTATGTAGAAGTGGGGGAATTTGCTCGATACCAGAGAAATAAATGCGTCACAGCAACTACAACAACGACGACGAGGAACTCAGACCACATTGCTGATAATTAAGACTCTCTCTGTCTGTGCCACCCACCCACCCACTAACTCACTCACTCGCTCACACACTCTCTCTGGAAATAAAAATACACACAATGGTCGAGGTCAAGAAATACCATCTTCCGCCGACGTCACTCGTGCCCAACTCCCCACACGCCCTGCTACACTATCCGGGTCTCCTGTCATCCACTGCAACGTCGACTACTTCTACTTCTTCTACTTCTCCTGGAGAAAAAGAGAGCATCGCGTCGCGCGCGCACGACCTCTTCACGGCCAACGGGTGGGAGACGCAGTGGATCTTCCGCTACGGGCCGTCGCAGCGCTCGCACTATCACTCGCGCGTGCACGAGTGCATGGCGGTGCTGACGGGGACGGCGACGATCCGGTTCGGGGTCGCCGACACGGTGGCGGACCTGGAGGCAAGTACGTACGGCGCCGGCAGGGAGGAAGGGGGCGTCGAGGTCGAGGCGCGCGCGGGCGACGTCTTCGTGCTCCCCGCCGGCACGGCGCACAAGACCTTCAACACGTCTCCCGCCGCCGAGTTCAAGCTCCTCACGCCGGGGGATGGGCACGCCGTCGCCACGGGTGGCGGTGGGGAAGAAGGGCGTACTAGGAGTGTCAAGGACACCTTGGACAGCGTCGAGCTGTCCGGCTTCACCATGATCGGCGCCTACCCCAAGGGCGGGGGACAGTGGGATTTCGCCCAGGGCGGGGAGGACGAGGGCCACTTCGACAAGGTGTGGGCAGTCCCTAAACCGGAGAATGACCCCGTGCTGGGCAAGGCGGAGGAAGGTCTTGTTGGACAGTGGCACTGAATGTAACACACACACCAAAAAGGAAGGAATTTCCTGATACTTGCGGGAGGGAGGGAGGCTCTATGGCCACCCGCCGCCCTGTGACCAGTGTCTGCTCTCTTCTTTTCTCCTCTCTCCGCTTACTGTCTTCAACTTTCCACTGCCCCCAGAAAGTATCTCCTGGCTCGGGGGACTACCCTGATCAGTCATCCGTCCCAATCTTGTACGGTTCGAACCTCCACTTTGACCGGGGCTCCTCTACCTTGGGGGCGCCTCTGCCATCAGTGTTGTAGATGACGTCTCGGTTCTTGTCATTACTCCGCAGCGGCGGTTTCTTGTGATGTTCTCGAACGGCGATGGCGCTTCTGTGTGTTGTCGGAGTGGGAGGGGGAGAGAGTTAGCCACGATGTTTTCACCCGCCTGGGCTGTAACACGAGAGAGAGAGAGAGAAAGGGATCACAAACGCCTCAATGGAAGAGATGGGTCGATTTTGCGACTTGGCACAGGAGAGGATCAGCCCGAGAAACGGGCAGCACATGTCCGGGGGGTTTTGTTTCGTTTTTCGGGGAATACTTGTAGACGTGCAGAAGGGTGAATTGCCCCCTTCTCTGGTCCAAGGTGATCCCACGTACCGCTCACAGGCAATAATGCATCCAGGGGATAGACGGCGCTGCGCGGAAGTTGCGAGAAGTGGTGGTACAGCACTGTAGAAAGGAGAATGGAAATGTAGAGCTGTCAGAACTCCTGAGGCATTGCACAGCCAGTGCTCGTAAAGCTGGAATACGAGTGACCCCTGCCGCCTTTTCAATGGTGGTGTGTTGACCAAAGAGATGGCTGTTCGCTCACTCGCCATAGGCCGAAGGTGGCTGCACAGCCTCAACCCAGCCGTTGGGCGCACGGGTTCAGTACCCTGCTGGTGCTGCCAGAGTCACTGGCCCTACCACTCATACCTATTCTTCGTCTTGTTTTCCGCCTCGCCAGTCGACCCGAAGGAGTCTCTTCTATTTATTGTGGACATTCTGCCATGCAGCTGCAGACAATCAATGGTGTGGTCTTTGCCTGGAGGTAATTTGACTGGGCACCATGGATGAAGTTCTCGGGTCTGTCGAGCTGGGCGAGGAGCAAGCAACCTCATGAGGCACGTCACCTTGAAGAATCTAGCGTGATCCCCACCATGTAAGGGCAGTTTGGTCACCGGGAAGAACGACATAACATTTCTACGGGTACTGTGAGAAGGAATATATGTACGGAGTATTATGTAGAGAATCGGTGTGTTTACTTGTTTCGATCATCAGGTGCCGACGGTGCCGATAGCCGAAAACGGACTTCTTGGCAAAACAGAAATTTTATCAGATTATCGGCGATTATCGGCCCGAGTGGTAATCTAATCTTATCACGTCATAAGATTGATAAGCCTTGTCCTTGGGGGATGGAGCACTAGAGAGCCACGAGCCCACTATCGTATGCCACAACACTACTGTCAAGACGCTACCACCCTCGCTATTTTCCTGCCGAAGACGTATTGACAAACCCAGATCCATCCTGTGCAGACTTTGTCCCCAACCGACATCGGCTAGAGCTTGGGGTGCTCCATGGCTGGTGTATTAGAGCCCAGCCCACCCCTCAGAAGTCAAGCACCATGGCGGGAGGAGCGTTGCACTCGTCGGCGGCCCACGCTGCAACGTGTCTGGTAGCTCGTGAACATGCTGGTTCATCACGGGTAGGTTGGCCCACACAATTCCGCGCAGAAGGCAAGGTATGGATGTACAGTATGTATGCCGGGAGGTAGATCAGGGATTTTCCAGGCAGCTTGCCAAAGCATCAGTTCCGTTTCTTCTTTCTTTCTCCCTTCCTTCCCGTATCTCTCTCTCTCTCTTTCTGGCTCGCTACTGTCCCTGCATGTGTGGTTGGCTTTTCTCTCCCTCGAGCAACTATGGCAGTGTTTCCCAAGTTTAGGCCTGGGTTCCGTCGAACGACCACCAACGACGCGGAGAACCCTCTGCCCATGAATCCGCTCGGCACGAACGAGAAACAACCAGCAATCACCAGCGTCGAAGGCACTAGCAGCGCAGGCGTCGGCAATGGAGAGAGCAGCCATGAGGTCGACGAGGCAAAGAATCCCACTGAAGATGCCCAGAGAGGTGTTCAAGAGGTTGAGGCCGTCACCCTGACCTGGTCCAAGAAGTCTCTGGTCGCGGTCTTCATCCTGTATGTGTCCCCTGCCCTGGCCACCGTCTCTCGCCTGCTTCGGCTGATGTTTCCCCGCCAGGATGTTCCTGCTTTATTTCGTCAATGCATTTCAGTCGTCGATCCTATACAACCTGGTTCCCTTTGCCACGAGCTCTTTTGAGACACATTCCCTCCTGACCGTCATCTACATCGTCTCCAACTCGATGAGCGCCGCCGTCTATATCCCCCTCGCCAAGATGCTTGACATCTGGGGCCGGGCCGAAGGCTTTCTTCTCATGGTGGCCTTCTCTACACTGGGCTTGATCTTGATGGCTTCTTGCAGTGGTCTCTCCACTTTTTGCGCTGCGCAGGTGAGTGCGAATGGCAGCTCTGGCTCAATTTCTCAAGCTGTCGAGGGATCGCGCGCTGATGGAACGTGACCTGGACGTTTAGGTGTTCTACTCCATCGGCTTCGGGGGGCTGATATACAGCGTCGACGTGATCACAGCCGATGCGTCTAAGCTGAAGAATCGAGGGCTGGCGTATGCATTCACCTCTTCGCCATATATGATCACGGCCTTCGCCGGCCCCAAGGCTTCGGACGATTTCTACTACCACATCAGCTGGCGCTGGGGTTTCGGCTGCTTCGCCATCATCTTGCCATTCGTGGCCGCGCCGCTGTACGTCATTCTGAAGCTCAATCTGCGCAAAGCGGCGAGACAGGGCTTGCTAGTGAGGGAGAGGAGTGGGCGGACATTGCTGCAGAACATTTGGCACTATACCCAAGAGTTTGACGGTACGTCGAGATTGCCACGCATTTCAACTTAGGATATCCCCTGACTGACACCTTGACTGCGGCAACCAGCTCCTGGTGTGATTCTCTTCTCTGGAGGCCTCACGGTCTTCCTGTTGCCTTTCACCCTTGCCGATTCTGCGCCGAACGGGTGGAAGACGGGCTACATCATCGCCATGATCGTGGTCGGGTTTGTGGTGCTCGTAGCGTTCGGCCTGTACGAGACGTATGTGGCGCGTGCACCGTTCCTGCACGTCAACCTGCTCGCGAACCGAACAGTGATTGGCGCCTGTCTGCTCGACTTCACCTACCAGGTATCGTACTATTGCTGGAACAGCTACTTCACGTCGTTCCTGCAGGTGGTTAACGACCTGACGCTGGCCGAGGCCGGGTACGTGGGCAGTACGTTCGACGTCGTGTCCGGGGTGCTGCTGCTGTTCGTGGGGCTCCTGATCCGGCGGACAGGATACTTCAAGTGGCTGCTCTTCGTCGCGGTGCCGCTGTACATCCTCGCCCAGGGCCTGATGATCCACTTCCGCCGCCCGGACTCGGGCATCGGGTACATCGTCATGTGCCAGATCCTGATCGCCGTGGGCGGCGCCATCTTCATCATCGTGCAGCAGATCTCCATCCTGGCCGCCGCGGACCACCAGCACGTCGCCGCCGTGCTGGCCCTGCTGTACGTCGTGGGCAACGTCGGCGGCGCCGTCGGCAACACCATCTCCGGCGCCATTTGGACAAACACTTTCGAAAAGGCCCTCGCCCGCTACCTCCCTGCCACCACATCCCTCGCGGATCTCGAAGACATCTATAACAGTCTGGACACGCAGCTGAGCTATGCCGTGGGCTCGCCCGAGAGGCGAGGCATTCAGCAGGCGTACGGGTATGCCCAGGCGAGGATGTTAGCGGTGGGTACTGGCATCATGGCCTTGTCGCTGATTTGGATGTTCATGATCCGGAATATCAACGTGACCAAGGTTGCACAGGTCAGGGGCACTGTATTTTGATTCACTCAAGGGTGAGTTGATGGTGGACATGGAAGAAGCGACTGCATTTGAGAGGCCTGTATGAAACAAAAGTTGACCCGGTCAGTAGTATACATAATCGGCATAACTCCGACGTTCTTAATTTCGTAACATCAATCTTTTCTCCTCAACTTCCACGAAACCAAAACTCGCGAGCCTCAGGTTGCTTTCCCCTGCTTCCAAAGAAGGCCGATTGCATTACAACTCCAATAGTACCTCTGATATTGAGGAACATGTGGCAACCAACGATGTGTCGGGCATTGGAAACATAGCGCATTCCGTCTCCGCCCAGTTGTCCCGTCCCTACTTCAAGTGTGGTCGAAGTCCACGGCTTTTATCAAGCAGCGTAGTTCAGGATATATTGGAAGAGATAACCGTTTTCAGAGGCCGCGTCGGCATAGCAAGACATTTTGTCAGAACTCGGACGTCTCGAGAACACACCAAGCGCTTCTCGCCGTATTCAAAGTCTTGTAGATTGCCTTCGAGCACCCAAAATATAGTATGATTTTGTTTAGGCGTGGAACCGTAGACAGTCAGCCAAGGTGAGTTAGGATCGAGAACTATTAAGGCGAGCAAAGCGCGGGTTTTGTTCGGACCAAAATGCTCCGAAAGGAGGACAATCATATATCTGGTCGTTGAAAGTAGGCCTTTAGCGTCAGAAATCTGTCGAATTTGCCCAGCTATCCCAGTCTACAACTGCTGCGGATTGGTTTTGAAAGACGTTTTCATGGCAGAGGCTGAGAACCAATGCCATCGATTACCAGTTGTTGCTTTAGCGACACGCCGCCTGCTGAGTGAAGAGCAATCTCCGTTTAATCGCGCCATCGCTGTACGCAATTCTCTCCACGGGCTTCCGTGTGCAGTCCACCCCTCTTCTCAAGGTCGCTGTGCAAGGCTCCCTTCTGCTCTGGGGATCCCTCGCCTCACCGGAAAACGAAGGCGAGGATGTTTCTTCAATGTTATGCTTCACGACTTCGATGTGGAGCTGTTCAAGTCCTTTTCCAGGGAGATATTGCCCTCGGAAGAGGCAGTGGCTTCACGGGCCTTTCGCTCCAGCTCTCGTTTCTCTCGAGCCCGTCTAGCGTGTTGCCGTCGAATGTTCACGGGTTGGTAGACCTCGTTAAAATTCATGACAACCCCCAAAAACCTCAGATCAACATCCGGTTGGTGAGCCAAATCATATAATAACATACTGAGCCGCGACCGAAAATCGGCCGACAAATTCAGCTGTCGGGCCCTCAAGGAATTCAGCTGCGTCTCGTCGTCGGTAACGTGTATGTTCTCACTTGGTGGAGCAAGTGAGGAATCATTCTCTTCCAAAAGTAGATGATTGGTCCTGAAAGCTCCTGCGGCTGCTACAGAACTGGGTGTGCTTGCTCTCGAATCCCCGAGGAGATCCTTCTCGGTGATCCCCCATTTCCCTTGAGCAGTTCGCCGTTCTATTTTCGCACTAAATTGTTGCCGTCGAGTGTACTCGGCAACACTGTACGAGTAGAGCGAGTCGATAACTTCTCGATAGGCAAGCATGCATTTTAGGATGTGGTGGACTTGGACAATAAGGCTGTCCTCTTGCTGGCCTGTTACCGGGTGTCTTTGCTGCCCAATCAGGCCCTTTTTCGTAATGTTGTTCAGGTAATTTGTGTGAGCTTCGATCAAGTCGTCAAGGGTGGCTTCGGGCTTGTGTAGAGCCTCTTCGAGCTTTTTCCAACTGGCCTCAATGACCTCAAATAGAAGGTAATATTGTAGCTGATTGACAAAATGGACCATTTCTGCAACAACACATCTTGACCGTTTCCAATCGTTGCCCAATTTGTCACTCACAGCAGCAAGGACTCCCCGGCCGCCCGTCATGCATCGTTTACAGGTCGAGCTGAGAGAGTACTCGACCCTTTTGATTCTCCAGAGCAGGTTGAATATCTTGAGGTACTGTGTGTTAGCCCATTGAGTGATGACAACATCACAGGGGGCACTGATTTTGTATTCGAGAGTGAAACAATCCCAGCCGATTTCCCCACTCGATAATTCAAGCATTCGGGCATCCAACCGTCGCAAGACCTCGGCGTCGTCATATTGGGCGTTGGAGTGTCGTATGGCATGTTCGAGTTGTGATGTTAGGTTGTGTCGGTACATTGAATTCACAGGGCGATCAAGATGTTGAGCCAACGACTCGATGAGGAGATCAAAGAAGTCACCCTGGGCTAGCAACATGTACTTCTTGATCGCCGTCAAGTGTGTGAATAGGCCAAATTTCGTCGACATCAGGTGGGTCAATCGCGACATGGTCGTTCGGTAAGCCACATCGATTGATTGTGCGAGATTGGCAGTATTTGCATAGTCCAGCGACCTCGAGTTTGATTTGGAATATTTGATGACCCAGTCAGAATCGCCGCAGTTGTTGCGAATGAAGTTGAGGGATTTCCCAATCAGGAAGACCTTTTTGGCAAACTCGGAGGATATGATCGAAGGTACCATACCCGAGTCGACTTTGTACTTCTCTTCCCACACAGATGTTGCTACGTGTCGATGATCCACCGGGGGTTGTGCAGTAGGATCTGGCTCTGTTATGAAGAATTCGTGGTATGGGTCAATTAATTCACCGTCATAAATCCAATGCCTGAGCATCTCATAGAATGGACGTGCAACATGTGTAAGAAGCTTTTCCGCAAATGATGCCACAAAGGGGTCGCCATGGGAGGAGGACAGGTTGTGTATAAGGGACAAGACTTGCCCTCCTCGCTTTTGCCTCGAGTCCTCGACAATCAGCTTCATCAGTCGAAGAGCCATGGTTGCCTCTCTTGTCCAGATCAGACATCGCTTCAAAGTGACACCAGTTAGGCGGACCGCTTTGGGGTCCTGGGCATTCTGGACAGTGGCTAAGGCCTGTCGGACCTCCGTTTCAAGCGAGGCGACAAGACTCAAATAGGAGCGTAATTCGTTGTTGATGGCAGAACGAAGGCTCTGATCAATGAGTCCTCCATCCTGACCTGCAGCATACTCTGCCAGTCCTCGATAGAGCAGACAAGGCTCTGCAAGTGCGTGGAGAAGAGAAATAATTGGAACCGGCAGGCTTGGTGGCAGTTTGAGCGAGCCATTGTCCGCGAACTGAAGGTGCGCAGATGACACGCCTTGGAGATTGAAGGGCAAATCCCGCAGAAGGTCCAATTCTGATGGATAAATGACTCGTGCCTCCGACTTCTGCGCAACGGGCTTCTGTTGCTTAGGCTCTTCAGTCTGTCCCTGATCCTCCTCCTCCTCTTCGGCGGGAATTTCAACTTGCTCATTCGCCTTTCTGGATCTGGTTGAAAAGGCACGGCGCGTGCGTATTGACACTTTCGGTGGCTGCGGATCCGCCTCTTCCTCCTCATCGTCATCTTCTAGCTCTTCCTCTGCGGTAAATGTGGTCTCCGGGGACAAGGTATGCCGGCGCGGAATGTTTGCGAATTGCTCCGAGTCTGCGAGGGGGTTTCGAGGCCGCACATCCGGGATGGACTTGTCCGACAACTTGTAGAGGAGGTACAGGATGGCCCATTTTTGGTTCAGGACGGGAATGGCAAGAAGTCTGGAGTAAAGATTGCTGAACCTGGCCGCTTTCTCTGGAGAGGCATTCTCTCGTAACAACTTCCGCTTGATCAAATCTTGTGCCTGGTTGGTATCTGGCGGGAGTCTGCCGTCTGCACCGAGGACGGCCTCTTTTGCATTCCGAATGGCGCGGTCAATGCGAAATTCGGTATCAGTATCGTCTTGGTCGGGGGAGAGTGCCGGAACGAGGCTTTCGAGGAGGGAGGTCAAGGTGCCCTCGACGCGGTTCAATCGTGGGTCGGCCATTGGCGGCGCGAAGAGAATGAGACTCTGGGGCGCATGACAATGAGCATGCGTCAAGGCGGCAAGGCTTCAGAGAGTTGTCAGGGTGTGCCAGGCAGTACTTCCTCGAGATGTACCCAGGTGTCAATTGTTTGTTGTACGAAGCGGGCGCGGGGTGGATTTTCCGGTCGTGGATTTGCGTGTGTTCTCTCATCACCGGACGCGTCTGTGGCTGCCGTTGTGGCTGTCACTTGTCAGACCCTGTGGCTGCAAGCCCAAGCACAAAGTGTCCGAATGTTTAGGTAAACAGGGAGCTCCCGAGCCACCCGGGTGCCACCGAGGCGAGCCCCCAGCACCCACATCTTAGAGGGGCCTAGTTTACGAGGGGGCATCTGAGGGTCACTAGGGAAGTCTCTGGGGACTATAAGCTTCACGAGCACTGCACGATCACTAGCCCTACATTCATTCTTTCTTGCCCAGCGTATTGGGTACTTTAGGTACAGTATCTGTGTTAATTAAAAATGCATTTCTACCAGCCGAGTACATAGATCCTTTATTAGACACGGAGTTCGTCCGAGCCGACTCCAAGAACGATCTCCAGCTCACCTCGCCTCGCTCCCTGCCCGGTTGACAGCGACAGTCCTGGAAGCGAACTTGCATGGCGTCGAATCAGCATCTCTTTTCGTCTCTTTCTTCTCGTGATGCATTCTTCGAAGCTTTCGAGACAAGCCTCATTGATCTTCACGTTTCACTGGTGCGTCAACACATCTCTGAAACGGGTAAATTGCTCGCCGTCCTCCCTGGAACTTCAGCTTTTTTGACCCCTTGACCCTTGTAACCTCGCCCAGCGCCAATCATGTCTCGAATCACGCCTGATCAGACCGTCGCTCCCCGCGGAATAGGCAGGACGAGCCTACAGACGAATGTTCGCTGACACCTATCTCAGCCCATCATTCCAGATCAGATGCGGCGGATATTCGTCCCGACTTTTGGTTTGACGATCCCTGCGCTTCTCACCGCACTCCGATGATCTATCAGTGGCCGCTTCTATGGGGAAGGTGGCACCAGGCGGGTGATCGTGAATCCTTCTTGAACTGTCAGCAGTGCTGACCTGCTCCAACCAACAATAACAGTTCTGTCGAATCCCGTACACTGCCTCCTTTCCAAATAGGCAACAGGCCGACGTCTCTGTCTGCATCTCTCCATATTCTGTTTGGCCAAAGCGCCGGATGATTCTACAGACGGTACCTCCACTCCACCTCCAAATACGACCCTTGTCTGCTGCGATATGCCTTAAAGAGTAGACAGATGTAACCCACCGCACTGTGTCTTTGCCTGTGTCTCCATCAACTTCAAGGCCCCTTCCAACTCAACTGCAAGAGCTGTTCCACCAGTTCAAACATGATTGAATACATACTGCGGCCACACGTCTGGGCCGTTGCTTTCGTGGTGGTGCTCGCGCTTCTGTGTTATCGTCGTCGGTCGAAACCGAGCTTGCCTGACCTCCCGTGGCTTAACACCAAAGAAGGCGAACTGTTCACGACCTTGCGTGCCAGATTTCGCTCGACAATCAACTACAAGGAGTCGATTCATCAGGCCTATGAGCAGGTAAGGTGACTTGTTTTACGGCTGCGTCCTCCGCTCATCAAGCCACAGTATTCCAAGAACAACAAATCATGCATAATTGCCAAATTGAGCGGGGACGAGATTGTGCTCCCAGCATCGTCAATAACCTGGCTCATCAATCAGCCCGACAGCGTTCTGAGCGTGGACGAACCTCACAAGGACGTTCTGCAGACGAATTACACGTTTATTCACCCGTTTGTGGTAGAACAGCCGCTACACCATGAGACCATCCGGAGTGAGCTTACTCGCCAGTTGGGTGCCCTCACCATGGACATCATGGACGAACTAGGTGCTGCATTCGATGACATCTGGGGTACCGATACGACCGAGTGGAAGGAAGTCTGTCCTTTCGAAACCCTCAAGCTCATCATCGCTCGGACCAGCAATCGAGTTTTCGTCGGCTTGCCTTTATGTCGGAACAAGGCACTGTTGGAACACGGCATTGGTTTTGCAACTGCTGTTCCCATTGCTTCGACCCTGCTCAAATTGTTTCCTGAATTCCTCCGCCCTCTTGCCGCCGTCGTCATCGCACGGCCGAATCGATATCACACGAAATCTTTCGCCCGCCTTGTTCGACCCGAGATTGAGCGACGCCAGAGACTTCTTGAAGGTCAGACCGGAGATCTGGAGAAGAAGCTTGGCGACCCTGAACCCAACGACTTCCTGCAATGGTCCATTCATCGAGCCCGTGAGAGTCCCTATCCGGCCGAACGTGACCCAGACATCATCGCCGAAAGACTGCTGGCCGTCAATTTCGCCGCGATCCACACGTCAACATTCAGCATCACCAACGCCATTTTCGACCTTGTCGCCTCTGACCCATCCAACGGATACTTGGAACAGATCCGTGAGGAAGCCAGCAGTATTATCGCGGCCGACAACGGCGTGTGGACCAAAGCCGGCCTCGCAAGGATGTACAAGACGGACTCAGCACTACGGGAGTCTTCGCGACTGGGCTCGTTCTTGGGTGCCGGGCTGATGCGCCAAGTCGTGGTGCCGGATGGAATCACCGCTCCTAATGGAACATTCTGTCCTTATGGGAGCTGTGTCGCTATCCCGACCAATGGCGTCCACAACGATCCAGAGCATTACCCTGATTCCGCCACGTATAACCCCTTCCGGTTTTCTGTGGAACGACAGTCATCGACAGCAGAATCCTCAGACACTCTCGTCAACAAATCTAACACCAAGACCACAGAAGAATACATTAGGAAGGCCAATCTTTCCTTTGTTAGTACGTCTCCGACATATCATCCCTTCGGACATGGAAGGCATGCCTGTCCAGGAAGGTTTTTTGCGGCGAATGAGTTGAAGTTGCTGTTGGCGTACATGGTGCAGCATTACGAATTTGAGCATTTGAAAGAGAGGCCGGCGAGCAAATGGATCGGCACAAATTTGGTACCGCCTTTGACTGCAACCGTCAAGGTGAGGCGGCGAAAGCAGAGTTTATAGGACCACAGCTGGGAAAGAAGAGTGGGTGTGAGAACTGGTCAAGATTTGTTACAATGTCCTGTACTCGGTTTCAAGAGCCGCCGTCTCTTTGATTTGACAAACCCTGGATTTCTGGAACAGGCTTAATGTGTACAGTGGAGCAGACACACTCCTGCTCAAGCGGTGGAATCGGGTTGCTGCATCCGCCATGTTCGCATCTTCCCCTGGTGGGATGAGTTGAAATGAATCATCAGCCATTCGAATAGAAGTTGTGTCCTGTGCTTGCTACATTGCCGCAGATTCAAGACGATGTGGACAATTCCTCCTCTTTGCATCTTGCAAAAGCAGCACATCGAAGTATTGCTATTTCCTTGGATTTTATCCTCACCTAAATATCCAGGATTCGTAGATAGCATCCATTCCAGTCGACTTCGCGACCCGCTTGGCTTCTAGCCGCTCGCCCAGGGATATCGCCGAGCAGGGCATCTTC
Organism: Fonsecaea erecta; assembly: GCF_001651985.1. Classification (NCBI taxonomy): domain Eukaryota; kingdom Fungi; phylum Ascomycota; class Eurotiomycetes; order Chaetothyriales; family Herpotrichiellaceae; genus Fonsecaea; species Fonsecaea erecta. The sequence continues at coordinate 2,154,958 of NW_017387249.1, read as the reverse complement.
CCGGTCTGGTTTGTTGGTATGTAGGTAGTAGGTTAAGGCAATGAGATGACGCTCTGCTTTACGCACGCAGTCTCCCACGTTGCATGCTTTCATTCACTTACCTACTACCTGCAGCTGCTGCAGCTGCAGCTCATTTGGGGCTCGACTTTGGGCACAAATATAGAACGAGACAGGAGCCGGTTGCGGGCAGGTAGATCTTGGTCAGCAAAGCAAGAGGAGGTGGACGGGAACCGGGACTGTTTTGCTTTTTTCCGGCAGCGCGGAACAGAATTAAAACATTACAAACAAAAGGCAAAACATGCGTTCAAACCGACCATGCCTGTTAGGGTCTATTCAGACGTGAGCTTGAGCTGTTGAAGGTGTGGCGGGCCACTTCCCCGTCCGTCGGGCCTTGTCGCACCACGAGAGGACATGGTCTCTCTGTTGCTCCCAGCTCCAGTCCGTGTCAAGGGGTTCGTACTCGATCTCAAAGAACTTCTCGGCCGTGCCATCGAAGAGGATGTCGTTCACGATGGCCAGTGCCGGTGCCTCGAGGCCCTCCACGTCATCGAGGAGTAGGTCGATCACCTGGAGTCTTTCGGGGAAGGTCATTGCGAGGCTCTTGTCGAGCTGGTACGACAAGAGCAGGAACTCGGCGATGTTGTTCCGCTCGCTGTCGTAGGCTACCAGGGCGGCTTTCAGCGTGTCGGCGCAGAGCTCGGGGATCGACATCGTGTAATTGACGCGGATGGCGGTGCGCATGCTCGTGCTGTGCAGGATTGCACGGAGGGAGAATATCTTGTCCCGAACCTGGAGGCACTCCGTGTTCTCCGTCGCATACAGATATCCCTGTAGTTCGCGGTGGCCCTCCCACTCCACGTCTGATATATGGGACGGGTCGTGCGCGAACTTATGGGCCTGTCGCGCGTCGTCCAACTTGGTCAGTTTTCTCGTCCAGCCCTGGTCGAATCGCATCACGTCGGTGAACTTGTACATGAGAAGATGCGCCCACGCAATCCGGTCCGGCCCGCAGCAAATCACCAGCTCACGGGCGCAGACGATCTCCGCGACGATCCAAGTCCTCTGCCAGTAGCGACGCTCCACGAATCGGGCCAGCGTGTCGTACTTCTGCCGAAACTGGGCGCGGTCATGGTCGAACAGGCTTCTCGCAGCCTCTTCGGAGATGTTGAAGAGGTTCTCGCTAGAGTCAGCGTGCTCGCCCAGCCACGCCAGGACCCTTGTGGCACTCTGGAAAATGTCACCGATCATTTTGACCTGTTGGGCCTTCTCGTTGGTGTCGTCCTGTCGGATGCTGATGGCATCGACCCATAGAAGCCTGGGCTTTGTAGGTAAGCGAAAGCGACGGAAGGCTTGATCTAGATTCAGTCGGAGCGGGACCTCGTTCCCATGCATGCTGATGGAGTTAGGCGATATCTCGTCACCCCATGTGTAGGATATGCATTCATACTCGGGGCATGAGGGCGAGGAAATATCCACCACGATAAGTGAAGCTTTGAGAATATCATGGTATGAGCCTGGCTCAACCTGCAAAAGCCTCGTGCAGGAAGTAGAGGGGAGGGACGAGTAGATCCTCTGGGCTATTGACGGGCTGAGCCGGGCGTCTTGAAATATTGTTGCCATTGTCGAGAAGTAGACTACTTCGAAGGCCTTGTACGAGGACGTACTCGTCGGGCTGGTGGAAGTTGCTCAACCGCCAACGGACAGCAGCCTGCGCGCTAAGAACTGCACCAAACGAGTACGGAGTATTCGGTAATACGTGAGGGGTGTGTTTTCGGCCGTCTTTTTTGGTTCATCCATGTGGTTATCTGCTCTCCACACCGCTATCGCCACTAACGAGTAGGCTTACCACCAGGACGGCACCCAGACGGAGGAACTTGTTTCTGCAACTGGCATCTTGCCTTAGAGACTCCACTTGCCGGGACAGAGATAGAGACTGCCGAAGAACGGGTCGCGCTGGTGGAGTGGTCGGTCATGCGTCGGACGACAGGATGAGGTGAAGGTGGGCAGCATTCCTTGCATTTTCTTTTCCTTTTTCTTTTTTCTTGCTGCCACGAGAAACGAGTTTTATGCGTGCAGCAAGTTGCATGACTCCCAGTGCTAGAATTCCTGACGGGAGTCGGAGGAAGGATTTACCCTGTTCCTCTATTGCCACGATATCCTCCATATGGGACGGATGGCGTACGATGGATGCGGTCAGCCTGAGAAAATTGGACGTAACAAGAATGATGTGTCTTGGGAAAGAGTTCCACTTTTGTGCCAATCTCGCAATCATCGCCCACGCAAGCACCCCCTTTGGTGTCGGTGGTGCCGTGGCCAGGTGTGCTCAGCAAAGAAAATGAAGAACAAACGTAATCTCGTTATCACTGGTCAGTTGATCTTTTACCGGTCCAATATGCCAAGGCCCAGGCGGCGTGGGCTAACACTGAAACTGCATGACCTGTGCCCCGTTCGCCTTTTGAGTTCGGTGGCTTGAATCATGCTTAACAAGACGCTTAAGCCTAAGCGGAGATGCCCCAGCAATGCTTGTCCGGGCTCGGAGATGCAGGCGAGGCGACTTTGGTCCAGCCCAACAGCATTTTGGGACAAATAATGTCATGTTGCCATAATCACGGCCTACGAGGAGTTAGACCGTTCAATTACCCGGAGCGAACGCGACAGGTCAGCGGAGGAGGGGGCCAAGGAGAAGGTGGAATCTGCTGGGGCATCATTGTTTGGAAAAGGGTCGCTGGGGCATGCCCAGAAACGACCAAGCATTCGATCAAAGCCTAAAGCGCGCCTGGAATTCCGCCGAGACACAGCATTACGCAGGTGCCCAGGCGCCCAGTGACGAGTCAGATTGGCAACTGAAACGAGGGTCGTCAAAACTAAGAACACCAAGAGAAGCCCAAGAGCCACCAAGGCTGCTGGCGCCTTGGCTAGCAGGCCGCCAAGTCTCTACTTTGGATGTGTGGCTGGCTGCCTGCCGAGCTGCATTAATGAAGAATAATGAAATGAGCAAGAAATACGGAGTCCACGTCGCCCGGGTTAGGTGCAGACCTCAGCATGCCAGGAACAGGGTTGTAAGCTGGGTGAGAAAACCTCGTGTCAGCATTCTTTCCCAAGATTCTTTCGCCTGAAGCACCCTTTTGGGGGGGGACAGGGCACGATGTGATCCCCCTTCGCTTCCGAACCCTTCCTGATGCCAAGCCCTAGTTTGACACTGGCTTTCTGCCAGGGCGTCATGCCACGACCAGCAAAGTCCGAGGAGTCATTCCCAAAATTCCCAAAATATTCCCAAAATTACAAGACCACCAGTTATTGGCCGTCAAAGGACACGGAGGCCTTTTCCCCCAAGACGAGCTGGGGATCAATTTCCCTCTCGGTAGGCAGGACGCTGATCCCGGATAGATGACGATCCTCTCTCGTGCTTGGAACGTAGGCAGAAGTTTAAAGAACAATAATAATAATAATAGGAAATAGAACTCTATCGTTTTATCTGACCTACTGCTCCAAGAGAGACTATGAACCAGCATATGAGTGATCGGTCGATGGCCAGAACTGCCCTTTCCCGTGGCTATCGGCTCATCGACAGAGAGATACCGGCGCCCTCCCCTACGGAAATGTCGCCCAGACTCGCTTGCAGTGCGCCCAGCGATCGAATGCTGGGCGCTGACCCAGTGAACGCTGGCGGCCACTGGCCAGTCTCCAGCTAGCTGCTGCGGGCGCTGGGTTAAGCATAAGCCTAGTGTACAAGCTTGACCCGCTGGGGAAGTGACCTACCTGTAGATTCCCTCTCCCAAGACCCAGGTCCCAGCCAAGGGGGCCCACCCGAGGATCCAGAGAGTCCCTCCCACACTGCGGCTTGAACTTCTTCCATTTGTCTGGGCTTTTGCTCTGGCCATATTTTTTGTTGCTCTTCTCACGTTCCTATCTTCGTTCTCACGAATCGGTGCTATCGGCCGTGTGCCAGACTCTGATCTTCCCCAAGACTTGCAGCCCGCGTAATATCTCTTAACGAGCTGCTCAATTGGCTCTGCGCTGTTCTCAAGACTTGTCTGAGTTTACCGGATCTCTTGTCCTTGAGCCTTTCTACTTGCATTATTAGAGGCCATCTCTCCTCGATTTTGACTCACACTCTGCCAATTCTCCAGCTACCGAGCAGTTCACGTACAATCTCTTCTCCAGGTCTCAAATTCACTTGAAAAACCAGGATAGTGTGCAGAGACTATTTGGCCATTCCCTACTGCGACCTCATACGTTACGCGCAGTTGGCTTTTGCGCCCGCATCGAGAAAGAAGTCAGGCAGGAGGGAACGCCCTGGACCGTTACCGATGGGCGCGGCGAGCTGAAGTGTGGACAACGAAAACATTCAGCCCGCCGCGATTGGAGTGACACTCCAGTCACTCTAACGACAAGTACGCGACCGCGTACGGTTCTGTTGTGTTAGCAAATTGCCCCCGGGCGAAATTGGAGCAAGCTTTTTGACGGGTTTCGGATATTCCAGACGATGGAGACATACCACGGCCTCGTCCGAACCCCGACGGACGCCATCATCCTCTTCGAGGCCTGCAGGCTGGGCATACTACCTCGAGTTCAGCGGAGGCTGTCAGAGAAAGAGAGACAATCGATCAGATCGGGCTCGGTTTTTGTATGGGATGAGCGGGAAGCGGGGATGCGGCGATGGACAGATGGAAAGAGCTGGAGCGCAAGTCGTGTCTCGGGAAGCTTTCTGACTTATCGGGAAATGGAAGGCAAAAGAGGAGGCAACGCATATGGCAATCCGGGAGCTCGAGGCACCAAGACACCAGAAACTAGTCAGGATGATCCGTCGCAGGCTGGCGAGGGCGAAGAGGGACCTGACGGGTACCGGTACAAGCCCGACGGTCTGATGAAGCAATCCTTCAGCATCACCACGTCGACGGGACAACACCTGCATCTCATTAGCTACTACTCTCGATCGCATCCGGCCTCCCAGGGGTTGCGTCAACCAAGCACCGATCCCAGTCTGGCATCCATCCAGCCCGCAAAAGGAATGTATCCGGAATCGACCATCAACGATCAGTCCACGGTTCCCGCCGTCACTCGATCACCCATGCTAGGCGCCCCGGGATATGTTGTGACTCCAGGAGGCCCAGGGTATCACCGTCCCAGCCCTGCTCCTCCACAAGCATATATTCCGCCCGGCTACATCCCTCATCCAGCCTACATCTACCCGATCAGCCCCATGCACACGCCTCCCCCTGGGCACTATCTCCAGCCATATGCTCTTCCGCCCGGTTTACCCCCGCTCGCATATTCCGCGGCGCCCTATCACTCACCACACCCTCTGCCTCTCAGTCAAGCACCACCGTCCTCTTTTGATCAGCGCCCCTTGCGGAACTCGGACTCGCGCTCGTCAGGACCTCCCCCTTTACCACCAACAACTTCGGTGCAGGCTCCGCTGAACGCTTACCCTGTCAGCCAACCCCCTCCGCCACTGTACCAGGCTAGTCCTGTCCCACCGGTTAATGCACAAGGTCCTGAGATGTCCAACGAAAATGTTGGCTCTGGGCCACAGATAGATCCGCGCTTGACTGCCACTGCCAATGGGGGCGATTACCAGACGAACGGTGCCACTGTCAAGAATGACGAGAATCATCCTGCTCCCGCGCAACCCCCCGAGACCACGACAGTGAGTGCCAGTCAGGCGCCTACCATCACCGCACTCGTGCACAATATCGATACGAATGTTCCTCCCACGGAAAAAGCCGAAGCCGAAGCAGACCGACAAGCAAGTACGAGCCCAGGTGGAACTAAGAACGGGGCGCCACCGCAAGACATTCCTAGCGAGAAACTGGGGTTTCGGGAGGACAAGAGAGCCCTGAGCAAGTTGGACCGTGTGTTTGCCAAAGTCTAAGACGGAACGAGGGCCGATTCAGCACGAGGTATCACATTGCATTGCAGGACGTCTGGGGGAAAAGTCAATAGTTCCAACCATATCGGATTTGAGCGTTCTAGGTCAAAGGTCAAGAGGCGGCGGATACGCGATCGTTTTCAACGATGGGTACGAGGTCACGAATTTTGATGACTGCAATCTTCGATTTGCACTTTTTCTTGTGTTTTTTTTTTTCTACTCTTCGAGATAGGCTTGTGGTTTGAGCCAGGTAAGTCCTGGCATCCTAGACAGGGGGACTTTCAGACTTTGAAGCAGCAGGGATGGGGGACACTGTTTTTACGTGATGCCTATGTGGTAGCATCCTCCATAGTCGTACGAAGCTCGAGTAGGAGATTGTACTGTATGAAAATGAGATGTCTCGGTTGTTGCAGTAAGACTTGCCCTTCGTGTTCTGTTGGATCGATCTATATCGGCGCCAAGTGGAAATCGGAGATAAAAGTTCCTGCACAGTCAGTCAGCACATGACATGATCCGCATCTCCTCAAATCAATCTCTGGCCGTTGGTAATATCATTGTTAGGCTTCTACCATCTAAAGCATTCAAGTGAAAGCGAATGACGAACAACGAGTGATTCCACGCGACCTGACGCCCCTTAGCTGCCTATGAGGGCAAAGGAAAGAAACCCCCATTGCTGATATGCTGGGTGCGCCCACCGTCATCAACGACGTCGCTCTCAATGAGACTGCCCTGGAGTCCTGGCATTACACGCTCTACAGCAATGGCACGCTTTCGAACGGGTCGCACTGCTTTCTCGCGTTCGGCGTCCATAAGCCCGTCATCTTTGCAAATGGGACCTTCACCAACACCACCTCGTGTTACACGCCGGTAAACCCCATCGCGGCTCGAGGCATCACCGGCCTTGTCTTTGGCTCGTTCTTTGCCTTGTCCATTCTCTTCTCGACCATCAACCTCAGAAAGCATGGCCGCGCATATCTGCCTCGGCAGAGGGGGTGGAAACCGGTCGGGAGACGCTGGCCGTGGTATTGGACTTTGGTCGTCGCTGCTTGTGGCATCTTGAGCTCGTTCACCGCTGTCGACGTGGACCGAGACTACATCGTCAACACACCCATCATCCTCCAAAGCTTTTTTCTCACCCTGATGGTTCCGGTGTTGCTGGCTTGTGTCTGGGAGGCTGTGAGAAGCTGGTGAGCACAAACCACGAGAGATGGCCTCCTGTCTAACTTTGATTGTTAGGAGCTCATTCAACCACCGTCAACTCCAAGAGGCACAAACGTATACCTTCTCAGCACATGCCTTCCATGATCGAGTCAATTTCTATCTCCCCTTACTCTTCTACACTTTCGATTGCCTGGTGTTCTTCCTGCTCGTCCCTCGATCTTGGCCATTTGCTCAGAAGCAACGGTCCCCTAGGCAGATTTTGGAATCAGCTCGGCCTGCGGCGCTTGATGCTCGATTCAAGACGGCTTCCGCCCTGGCAGCAGTCTGTCTTGCATTTACTGTCTTCCAGTTGGGCTATGGCAGCAAGACTTACAGGACCAAGATCCCTGCAACCCTCTTCCTGACCGTCATTGCTCTTGCCTTACGCATAGCGTATGGGGTTGTGGGATCCTGGGTGTGGGAACTGTCGCCATATCGCCGAGACCTGAGCGTCGGGTTGTTGTACGGACTCGGGTACGCACCCGGTCTACTCGTCCTTGTGCTGCTCAACATTTACGGGTACATACATGAGAATGAAGATAAGTTATTGATCGCCCAGCGCGTGGAGAGCGGTGAAGAGTTGGGTGAGGGGCTTGCTGGAGCCATGCAATCTCGTCAACACCACCGTCGCCGACCACCAGCCTGGTGGTTCAGGTCTCGAAACCCATTCGCGTCGCCAAGCGGGGTCTTCAAGATCCCTTCTTACTCCCGAAGACCGCCGTTGGAAGACGACTCCCACGTGATGCACGCCAACCGAGCAGACGAAGAGGACGAAAGCGGATCCGCCTGGTGGCAGCGGCACAGACGGGCAGAAGAGGATGCTAGGTACAGGAAACCAAGGCAGAGTGCAACCAGTAACGGATCGGCCGCAAGCTCAATGTTTACGGGACGCGGCACTACGGGCATAGCCCTACGATTCACAGAGCCCGAAAGCTCACTGCCCCCTCCAAAATACGAGAGGGAGACACGATATGAATACAGCGAAGATTGTCGGTCACAGCCTGCATCGTCCACCCACTCGCTCCAATCAGTGCCTCAGGTGGTCAGGAGTATGCTTGACGTATGATTCATCCAAGAGCACAGCCAGCATCAACTCGGCAAAAAGAGGGGTGCTTTCGAGCCATGAGCTTGACTAGCAAAACAAAGGAACATCCTGGCACAAGTACAAGGAATGAATTGGCTGGACACGAACCATTGGATTACGCGATGGCATCCGGCAGGTTCATGCTCGTTTCCCAGGCTGACTCTGACAGGAAAATAGGTTCTTATGGTACAACTTGAATCGTTATCACATGTGCGCTATGGCAATTTGAGGAGAAATCCTCCACTTCCTGCTCCGCTACTTTTGAGGCAGTTGCCGTGACGTTCTGCAGAAATGCCGCCGCAAATTCAAGCCAGAGACCACACAAGTTGCAGGCTTTTTTGTCTGGATCCATGATCTTTACCGAGGCCTCTTTCGACCTCGGTATACAAAGTCAAAAACCGAGTACCACACATATCAAAAAGAAGTGGCTGTTGGTTCTCGACCAGATTCAGTCAGCATCCAGGATCGCGGTGTTGCTGGTCTGGAAGACTGCTGAAGGGGCGAGGAATAGGATTGGAGCCGCAGACGGCATGTGTAGGTGGGCCGGTGATTACAAAGTCGACAGTATGAGGAAGAGCCTCTTCGCAGGAGCAAGCGCCGGGTCAGGAATGGACGCCGATAAGTTCTTGATCCTGTGGCAGCCATTGTGTCAGTACGCATAAGCGGCAGGTGTATGATGGTAGATGGTATCATTCAACAGACGGTGAGTGGGTTGGGGTACCTCGATGTGGTTGTCTGCGACGACGCTCATGGGCCCAGCCAATGCGGCGGGGGCTGCGCCTGCAACGCTTATGAGATTGGGTTGCTCTGATCGACTGAAGCTGGCTGAGGAGAAAGCCCCGATATTCTTGGAGCACCGAAAGAGCATCCAGATCTAGGGCCGGCGAAGGCTTGGGAGTGACTTGCTCGGTGTTGCTGGACGAGGACGAACCGAAAAACTTGATCGTCTTGAATACATCCTGCTCCTGAAAATAGTTCGGCACTTGTTGGTACAAGGCTGAGCGAGCTGCCATGGCTTCTTCTCCACAGTTCACGAGGTCACGAAAACAGTTGAAGCCACACCTTTGAAGACAGCGACTGTTGGACCGTCATACACTTGGTCGACGACTTCGAATATAAAGCATTGAGGCAGGCTCTGTCGCTGACAGCCCCGGAATTGTTGGACTGCCACACCACCGTCGCAATGATCCGAGCATGACATAAGAAGAGGATTCATGGGGCGAGTAGTCCGTACAAAAGAACAAGACGGCCAGGATCCGGAGCAGGGGTTAGATGCAAGAATACTTGTAATAAATGGGACAAAGAAGCCCATCCCCAGTCGGTCAGCGACACTAGCTCGCAGAAAGGTCGGCCAATCTGCTGCATCTGGAAAGTGTTGATAGCCCAGGCAGGACGGAGACGCGGAACTTGGCACGCGACTGGCATCACGTCTGGTCCTGGACATGGTGAGCGTTTGGAAAAACTCCGTGCCATAGAGTCCACCTCGAATCCCGCAGAGCTGAGTGGCGAATGGGACTGAGGAAGTAAAAAGAGGTGGCACCACCACACTAGTGGCGCTGTTTACTCCCTTTTCATCTTGTATACGTCAACGAGTCATGATGGCGAGGCTGCGTCCGGAATCTGGTCGGATAAATGCTTTTCCCGCATTCCGAAATGACCGGGATCCAACAACTCGCGTTTCCGCTATTTTTGTGGTAGAATCGTCCGCACGACACCGGGAGCTCTATTGATCGACTCTCACACTTCCGGATACTCTGCGGCTGCTGCTGCTGCTGCTGCTACTGGCCGCTCCCCTTCCTCCTCTGCGTGATGCTATGGCGTGTCTCGAAAGCGCCATGGCATCTCGGAGACGCGATCCTGCCTCGATACCCGTCCCTTGACATCCTGAGAATCCTGAACAGAACTGGACTGTCCCCGTGCTGCGGCAGATATGTGCATGGCCAAAGCACAGAGCCTACAGGGACCTCACCGGCGCTTGTCCGCCACGCCAGACTCACGAGTGATGCCGAGTACGTCGAGGGACTGCGAGCCGACCAATCCATCAAAATTGCCGGTCTAGTGCGCAGCATCAGAAAGCAGAAGAACATCGCCTTTGCCCGGATCGGCGATGGATCTACACTCGCGAACGTCCAGGCAGTATTCCCGGACCCGCAACTGGCGAAAGAGTACGTGGATGTGCTGTCAGAGAGCATGGACGAGTTCTAACACCACAAAATTTCCAGCGTTACCAACGGCGCCTACGTGGCCTTGGTGGGCAACTGGATTCGCTCCAAAGGAGCAGGGCAAAGCCATGAACTACAAGTCGAGAAGATCGAAACACTCGGTGACGGCAACACCTCGGTAGGTCCAGCCCGCTCCTGTTTGTTGTGCTGCAGTCCCTGACCATTGCGATAGGAGAACCCCATCCAGAAGCAGTCCATGTCGACTGATTTTCTCCGGACCGTTCCTCACCTGCGAATGCGCACAGCCTTCCACTCGCTGGTCAATCGGACTCGCAGCCAATTGATCTCCGCCATTGGGTCGCATTTCTCCACCCAGCCGGACCCGGTCTACCAGGTCCTTCCACCCCTCATCACCTCTTCCGACTGTGAAGGTGCAGGAGAAGCTTTCACAATCGCCCCACAAAGCCATGAGCAGCTACCGGAGGCTGCGGCGAACACATCCAAGGGACAAGAGAAGCTCTACTTCCGAGAACCGAAATACCTCACGGTGTCGTCACAGCTGCATCTCGAGGCACATGCCGCCGAGCAAGGGGACGTCTTTGCCTTTTCTCCCACGTTCCGTGCGGAAGAAAGTGATACCCCGCGGCATCTGTCCGAGTTTTACATGCTCGAGGTTGAGCATCGGCATGTTTCTTTTCCAGAGCTGCTGTCCCGAGTGCAGAGTTTGGTGGCAGATCTCGCACAGTCACTTCGAAAACATCGCACCGGTAAGGAACTGGTTGAGTACTACTCAGACCAGAAACACCGGCCCACCGATGCCGATTTTGTGGATCTGGAAGCTCGCTGGGATAGACTCAGCGGCAGGTGGCACGAAGTAGACTACACGTCAGCCATGGACGCGCTGATGAAGGCTTACGAATCGAGCGGTGGCACGCTGTTCGTTTACCGTCCTCAGTGGACGCAAGGATTGCAACTGGAGCACGAGCGGTGGATCGTGGACAATCTTGCAGGAGGCCAGCCGGTTTTTGTGACGCATTACCCAAAGGACGTGAAACCGTTCTACATGCTTCCGTCATCCGCAATGACTTCACAGCAGCACATCACTCAACCGGAGTCTAGCGGAGACACGGTCGCCTGCTTCGACCTTCTCCTTCCCTTCGGCTATTGCGAAGTCGTTGGGGGGAGCCTCAGAGAACACCGGCTGGAGCATCTCATTCAGTCTATGCGCCAAAAGGGGCTGCTCAAGAGCATGGACGTGTCGAATGGTGACAACGGGAGCGGCTATCCGTTCCTGCGAGCCGGGGAGAGCCTAGGGAACATGAAGTGGTACGCCGACCTTCGACGGTACGGGAGCAGTCCACACGGGGGCTATGGTCTGGGGTTCGACCGTTTGCTGGCGTACATGACGGGCGTCAACAATCTGAGAGAGGTCGTGCCGTTCCCGAGAACTTGGGGAAGGGCGGATTGCTGAGAGGGGCGGCTAATACCGACCCGGAAAGCCTATTTTGTATAGATACATGTATAATTAGTAATAAAGATACATGTAGTTATAACCCGCATGGGAAAGGAGGGAAAAGATAGACTTTTGCACTACTCCCCTTCAGGACAAGACCCATCCGGACCTACTGTATACCTACGCATATATGTATATCTGTGGATACGAAGTACATACGTACGTATACCTCAGGTGCCTGTCTGTCTGTCCGTATTGCACCACAGGTTTTCTTTCTTTCTTTCTTTCTTTCTTTCTTCTCCCGCCTCGTCGTCCGTCCGCTCGTAAGACGGGAGGGGACTTCCTCCTCCCGCTCTTACGCCTACACACACACACACACACACACACACACACACACGTCTTGTGTTGGGTTTGGGTCCTGGTAAAGAAAAGGCCAACAGCCGCCACGCGGATCTTGTGCGTCGTTGCTCGAGTTTGGCACAGAGGAACGGGTCGGGGGGAAAAGAAAGGAGAAACGGCAATTGGATTAGCGTGGCTGGCTAGAAGGATGTCAAAATCTAGGCGGGAAGGAGAGTCGGAAACCCAGAAAGCATATATCCTCAACAATGTTGCCCCCGTATCCCCTTTACTAACCCCGCCACTCAAAGGATCATTCAGTCAGTCAGTATCAGGATCAGGATCAATATCCCAAAGTCTTCTGTCGCTCGGCTCCGCTCGACTTGGGAGTCGGCGCCGTTCGCCCTCAAGAACAAAAACTAAACGGAAAACCTCCTCCTCCTCCTCCTCCTCCTCCTCCTCCTCTTCTCCTCCCTCTGACAATCTGCACAGACTTGTTCTCCCACTCCGTCGGCCCCCCGGGGAGGTGGGCGGGGGGGAAGAAGACGCCGGCACAACAACTACACAGCAACCCCCCCCCCCCTCCTCCCCCTCCTCCGCCTCCTCCTCCTCCACGGATGATCAGCAACACGGCTTGGTCTGCCACGTCCAGGTGCCCACGGGGTACGTGGCCGGGTTGAACAGGGCGGCGGTGTAGTTCATGACCTGGGCGACGTTGACCTGGGTGGTGTCCATAGTCATCTTGGCGCCCGGGGTGACGCAGTTCTGCTGGCCCGCGCAGTAGGTGAAGAACTGCGTGGGGTTGTCCGGGTTGCCCTGCCCCCCAACGGACTGGCGCAGCCCCTGGTCGGTGTTCTGGCCCGAGGCGGCGCCGGCGACGAAGAAATACGTGTTCCACACGCCGGGGACGCCCGTGTCGTAGGTCATGACCGCATGGAACACATTGGTGTCCTGCCCGTAGTGGCTGAAGAACCACTCGATCGAGACGCCGTAGCGGCCGGTCGAAATGAGGTCGACCTGGTAGTAGATGCCCTGCTGTGACGCGCCCAGCGTGTGGCCGTACGTCCAGAACGGCGCGAGCGCGTAGCCGGGCAGGGTGCTGGCCGGGAATGAGATAGGCGCGGCGTCGTTGTTCCGCGAGCCCGCACTCCACTGGTTCTGCGTCGCCGCGGTCACGCCCAGGGGCGTGTTTGTGAACCAGAAGTTGGCCGTGACCCACAGCGTCGACTGGACTTGGCCGAAGATCTCCCACCGAATCCCATACTGGGATGAGAGGTCGAGGACGGTGGCGTGCGACGAGTCGGACCAGCTGTTGAAATACGTGTTGGTGCCGCCGGGGTAGTCGCGGGTGGTCTGGGAGTTCGCGGCGAGCGGGCCCACGGGGAATGGAATCGGCCTCGCGAGGTACAGTTGCAGAGGCTGAGGAGTTGTGGTGCTGCCGACCGTCGTGGAGAGCCATCGGCCTGAGTGGATGCCGTTGGTATTGGTCATATTGGTTGTCAGTTGGACGCCGTTGCTCACTCGGCCGAAGAGGGTGCACAGGCCAGAACTGGCTATCCATGAAAATGCATAGCACGGAATGCTTTGCGCGGCGGCGATGTCACATTGGTTCGCGCAGCTGTCATAGGTCGGCTGTGTTGTGGCTCCAAAAGGGTTATTGCCCGGATTGGTGTAATCCGACTGGTACCCATGTCAGCACTAATAGATGAGTAGACGATAGCCGCAGGAATGGAAGACATACTGCACATTCGATGTCGTAATAACGACCCTGGATGGGATTGACCGAGAGTTGCCCACCTGGGAGATAGTTAGCTCCGGACATGCCGCTCAGAAACGCAGACTTCTTCTTCACCTTCGTATGTCGACATGAGGTTGTTGTTGCAGATGGGATCTTGAGGGTAGGCAAGTGGGAAGTTCGTGGAAGTCGCCTGAGAAAGATCCGTCGTCGAAGATGTAGAAACCGTACTGCTTGAATGTGCCACGGTCGTTGTTGTCGCCACTCCTCCCGAAGTACCTACGCTTGATGAAGACGTTGCGGCGATGGTAGACGTTGTTGTCGACGAAGCAGGACACACGAAAGTCGGGTCACTATAATCGGTCATCTGGGGATATCCAGCATAAAGCATCCGTGCGCTATTGTAGGTAACATTGCCCCGAGTAGCACAAGTCAGAGTCGAGTAAGGGAAACAGTTGTTGACTGATCCTTGACTCACGCTTGTGACCATGAATGTCACTCCGAGACAACTGTTGGCCCGAAGTGCATTGGCATACTGGCACTGGTTGATGCAATCTGTCAGGTCGAATGTCAGCAGCGGTTGTGACGTTGAACCCGTAAAGGCCGTAGCACATTCTATCTCGAAGTTCGCACTGTTGCCGAGGAAATTGTAGGAATAGCAAGCGGGAGAATTTCCTGGGCACGCCGATGCTGATCCAGTTGGAGCAGTCCCGCAACTCGAAGGCACATATGATGTTGTAGATGTGCTTCCGGAGGACGACGGAGCAAGCGACGATGAAGGTGTTGACACTGGCGCCTTTGTGGTAGTGGTAGTAGTCGTGGTTGTGAAGATTGGATCGTTGATGGATGGGTATCCAGCATAAATCAGGCGAGCACTGTCGACGTTCGCATTGGACATCGTCCCGGTTATACTGGACAGCAGCAGACAGTTGGGATTGGATCCACTTGACGAACCAAGATAGCCAACGCCCACACATCCATATGGCAGCGCAACATTGTAGTTGGTGCAGTAGCCGATGCAATTCTTGAGCGAAGTGGCCGTCGTGGAGTTGGCGGTCATAACATTTCCCTGCAACCCTGTCGCACACTCGACCTCGTAGCAGTAGCCGTCGCTGTTAACATTTAGTGCTTGGTGGTTGTACGTGGGACAAAGGTTGGTCGTCGTTGGCGTAGCCGAGCAATACGAGGCTGTGGTTGTGGATACAAGAGCGACAGTGGTGCTTGAGCTGCTACTGTGCGAGGAAGCAGCCAGCGAGGTACTCGGGGGCGACGAACTTGGATGTGAAGTGGATTGACTAGTAGTGGCAGGTCCTGAAGAGCCTGGCTGCGACGTGGAGAGTAGGCTAGTGCCAACCGAGGTGGGTGACGAAGTCGGCGACTGTGAAATGGGTGAAGAGCTGGGAGGAATTGAGCTGGTGGAAGAGCTGGCACGACTTGAGCTAGGTGAAGGGCTCGGAGGATTCGAGCTGGAAGACGAGCTGAGAGGATTCACGCGGGAAGAAGTGCTGGGAGAAATTGAGCTAGTAGAAGAGCCGGGAGGACTCGAGCTGGCTGGAGAAGTGAAAGAACTCCCTGGGATGGTCATTGTGCTGGACTGCGGTTGGCTAGTCGAGGGCGTGGTTGGTCCTGACGAGCTCGCAGGGTTAATACTGGGGCTCGTCTGGCTGCTCACCGTTGCTGCCGTTGACATTATAGACGACTGGCTAACAACGGAGCTAGTGGTCGGCAGAGCTTGCTGCGTACTTGAAGTGGATTGAAGGTAAACAGAAGTACTCTGACTGGTTAGTAGAACTGAAGATGAACTGATGGTAGTGTCCATATCATTTGCCGTGGTGGGCGTTGCAGGGATGACGGTCGACGACTCGGTCGTGCTTGTTGTGCTGCTAGAAATTCCAGTGTCGGAAAAGACAATATCGGGAGAATATGGCTCGTTGACAACAATGGCTGTTTGCGCAAATGAGTCGGCTCCTCTATTAACAGTGCCAATATCGTATTTAAGATGGCACGGGTCGGTATCGGCAAGCTGAAGGCTCTTTAGTTCACGCAGGAAGTACAGCACGGTAGGAACTTACAATATCAAAGGCGACCGCAACACAAGGCCCCTGGGATCCTGGGACGTACGAGTTGCACGCATCAATGCACTCGGCGATATCAGAGGCCGCGACCACATCAAGATCAAACCCCGGGAGGTCGGTGTCGCACAAAATCAGATAACCATTATTAACTGTGCCGTCGAACGGCGAGCGGTCATAGCAGTTCGGAGTTCCGGTCGTTGTCGGAGCTGGATATGTAGAAATCGTTGTCGATGAAGTTGCCGGGCTCGAGGAAGATCCAGGTCCTGATGACGCGCTTGTTACATCGGTCGTTGAGAGAGAAGACATTGATGTGCCTGGGGTAGAAGCTGATGATTCCGAGACCGAGAGAGTGGTGGACGTGGAAATAGCACTGCCAGACACTGACGCTGAAGTGGTCGACAGAGACTCCGTCGACGTTGTTATGACCGAGGTGCTGATTTTGCTTGTCTGGGGTAAAGTTGTCATCGAAGAACTCGTCGATGGATGGGACCTCGTTGCAGGAATGACCGCGATTTGTACAACAATACATCCTTGTGGCGGTACGCCGTTGAAAACGACAAGAAGATTCGAGCCGGAGACACAGAAGATAGCCTGTCCACCAACGAATTCGTCGTTCGTCCAGACAAGGACGCCGCTCTGTGTTATGGAGAAGAGCGTAGAAACCCGAGGCACCCTCCTCAGGACCGGTGAGTCTGGCGAAACCGCGAATGGCTGCGAGGGAACGTCTCCAGAGGTTGACACATAATCGCTCCCGCTCATCAGCTGCCCAGCGGTTGAGATAGCAAACACGTCGGCCTGCTGTATATTACTAGTGACTGTTCCATCGGCGTCGAGGTATTCGGGGAAACCACCAAAGGAGAATGTGAGATAAACTGGTTCTCCAGGGGTAATACTAAAGCGCAGGTCAGTCTTGGAGCGCCATAGCCTGGAGGTGAACGTACGTAGGTGTCGTCGAAGCGGCGCTGCTGGTGCTTGAGCTCGTGTATGTCGCAGGACAATAGCTGACCCCGATTGAGATGGTCGTGCCATGACAGGAGACATGTGAGAAAAGGCGCCAGGCAAGGGCAATGCCACTGAGAAGCCTCCAGTTCATCTCGTATGTCTTCCCCTGTTTGGTCGATCGGATACTTTACCTCCAAGCACAAGGACTGGTATCGTGCTGGTGAGAAAAGTATCAAGACCATCGTGAAGAACTTCCAGACGCTCGGTGGTCCGTGTGAGGCCTCCGGCGCGACTGGAATGATCAACACGAGGGAGTCGGAATGTGCCAGAGATAAGCCTCTCGCGTCGGATCATCTCCTTTTCTCTGAAGCAGATCCCGCAGGTTGGAGGCCATCCGAAAAACATTCTGAAGGTGAAACCTGGGGCTAGGAGCTGTGTCCTTCTAGCCCATCAAGGGAGGACCAAGTTGACCACCTGCGGAGAGATATGGGTTCCAGGTCTTGGACGTGGACATCTCTATACGTCCCTGCCCATGAGACCTGTGCCGTGCTGTGCCATTGTCGTATCAGCTTTCCTGTATCGAACTGTGATGAAGGCAGAATGAAAAACTAAAGCGGCAACCCTTAGACCCTGTGTGGGGGGTTTGAGGAAAGTTGTCGCTAATACTTTTGGTGAGATGGTTGACGCCATGAAGTCCACATCCTTCGAAACACTTCTCAACCTCTCCATTTCTTGGGCAGTCTTCTTCGTCTCACGAACTCGTAGTAGTATGAACTGTGAATAACTTTACATGCTGAAGTACTTCGTATTTACCTAAATGCCGGACATCTTGAATCCGATCTGGCTCGGTATAAAATATGATGAGATACCAGGCTGCTGGTCTCAAACAAACACAGATCGCCCCCCCTAGAATCCTGCTAAAGTTCCCGAACAACAATCCAAATCCACAAGACCTGAACTATCCCAACTATCATGGGCCAACAGCGCATAATCCCGACATAGCTCCGGTCATCGAACAGCCCTGATCCCCTTGCAGATACATTCCCATCGACTTTTGAACACATAAAATCCTACCTCAAGAAAAGTCGTCAACCAATAGCCCAGAACTCTCGTTACGTATCTTGTTGCGTGCCAGAAAAACATCACAGTCCCATTCCTCAAAATCCGACCAGCACCCGCACATAACACCGTGCGCGATCATTCCAATATTTCCAACAGAGATCCAAGCTCTTAAAGCTTAGACACGCCAAAGCAACGCTTGAAGAAAGCAAAAAGATCAACGCGTTTGACGTCCTCAGCCGTCACCCAGATCATTCTTCCACCTGATCGCATCATCTTCAGCCGGCTTGTCCTTCCGATCCTCGCGAATTGGAGAAATTGTCATCGTCGAAGCTTGTTCAGACGCTGACATCGGATCAGGAGAGTAGATCCACTTGCCTGCGACCGTTGACGATGGTGAAAGTACGGACGCTGTGCGTGACGCCGACGGGATCACCCTGCTTAAACTCAGTCTCGGGCGGGATTTGCCATTTGAACCTGTTGCGATTGAGGCGCCAGACACAGGATCAACGCCAGTTACAATGCCGGAGCCCTCCAGGACATCTGCCTCGGCGGCGGCGGAGAAGCCGAAGGACACAGGTGAGTCCGCCTGAGGAGTCGCGAGACCCGACATCCGCGAGCTCATCGTCATGGTCCTCCCTGGCGCAGCGGGTGAGTGCAGAATCGGGTGACGAGAAGTCGAGGAGGAAGTTGAGTCTGCGTGTGCAAATACACTGTTTGCCGGTGTATATGTTCCGACCGTAGAACGATGTTTGAGACGAGTGGAGGAGGAAAACCAGGTGCGGAAAGCAGACCAGCGCGTCATGGGGGCTTCCTGGATAGGAGTTATGGGAGAGGGAGAAACTGCAGCGTCCTTCTCGGATTCCCCCAGAATCAGTCGGTGTCCCCTGTTGATGTTTCCCACGCCTTGGATTACACGTCCAGGCGGCCGTCTCACCAATCCACGGATCTCGCCCTCCGCCATGTCCGGTGTCACGGCCCCTGGCCCCACGTCTCTCTTCATAGCCTCGACGAGCGTCCAGCTGGATCTGAAGATGCCGCCTGTCGTGTGCTCTCCGGGGATGCGGTCTTGAGGGCTGTTCAGATAGGTGTACAGCCACAGGGCATAGGTGCCAATTGCCCATAGCGCGAGCAGCAACGAAGTAATGAATAGGAAGAGAAATGAGAATCCCCAATTGTGCCATCTCG
This sequence comes from Fonsecaea erecta, assembly GCF_001651985.1. Classification (NCBI taxonomy): domain Eukaryota; kingdom Fungi; phylum Ascomycota; class Eurotiomycetes; order Chaetothyriales; family Herpotrichiellaceae; genus Fonsecaea; species Fonsecaea erecta. The sequence goes on along the minus strand of NW_017387249.1, from coordinate 2,135,852 downwards.
AGTACCGACATGTCGCGTTGTCCAGGACATAGGAGAAAGGATAGGTTTGATTGTCGTACAGCCAGAAGGTGAAGTCGGTAAGTTGCGAGACAGAAGATAACGCCCCAGGAGCAGGTGGCGAAGATTCAGAGAAAGTGTTCAGGTATGTTGTCAAGGTGGACAGGGCGACAGGTGAGTAGGAGGTGGTGATGTTGAGCGTTGGAGCGGAAACTGTGTGCTTCTGCCCATTTATGGTAATGTTGCTTTCGGAATGGTTGTTTCCGTTGAGGCCATATAGGCTCACATATTGGACAGTATGCCAGAACGTGGTACAGTTGGCTGGGACGTACTTCCAATCGACTTTGCCGTGACTCGAGTTCCCGCTGCCTGTTCCGTCGTCATTGTCCCGTCGACTGGGACGCGTGTCAGGGAATGAACTTTCGCTATGACTGTAGCCGCCACCATCATCTTGGTTGTCATCATCGTCATCGTCATCGTCATCAAGAAAACCCTGCTGAACACAGGCATCTCCCACCGTAATATATATCGGCCCAGGCTGTCCAATACGTTCTGCATCGTTAATGGCAAACTGAACCACTTGATAATTTGACCACTGAATGGACTCGTTTTCATAATCTGGCATGACCGCGGTGATGTCGCTGCTGTACCCCGACATAGCTGTGATTAGACTGGAGAAGCTGAGGACAAACAGAGAGCTCAACACGATCCAAACAATGATCAACCTCGCGCGCCAGCCCCGGTTCGTCAACAAATCCGCGGCCAAGCGCCCTGTCCTGATCAAGCTTGGAGGCACAAAGGCGAGGGATTCGAATGTGTTGTAAGAGACGGGGGCCTCGCGCATAGCCAAGGCCAGGTACTGAGACGAGACCTTGAAGGTGACGATGGCAAGGAAAGCTTGGCCCCCACGCCCAACGGTTATATCCCACACGATATCGATGAATTTCGCCGTTGAGAAGGCCATCTTTCCCCAAGAGACGGTGATGTAGAAGAATCCAGAAGGATCCCAGAGACTAATGGATGGCTTGTCGTAGGGCGTGAACAGCCCGTTGAAGTTGCAGTGGGTGAAGGCATGTGACTGCCAGTAATCGGCCTCGAAGGCGTACCATTTTGGAATCTTGATGACGAGGGCGAAGAAGATGATCGGGAGAGAGAAAGCCAGAAGTACAATGATATGTTTGAGGACGGAAAGAATCGCTGGATGATGTCGTCGTGAAGGCGCAGTCCCGACGTGATAGTGGTTGTAACTGTCAGCCAGTGTCGCGCTGGTTGAACCGGTGCTTGACCGCTCCTGTGTGCGCACGACATTCGATTGATTCTTTGGAGTGCCCCATCTCCTCAAGTTGCTCCAGGACCTAGGAGCCGTATAGTGCGCACCATGGGAGATTTCTGGGGCACCATCCAAAGGAGATTGCGTGGAAGCGAACATGCTATCGCGTAGACTAGTGTTCGGGTGGTCCGTCAAGGGCCGTCTGTCGAGTGTTCATTCCTAGAAACTCAGTGGTCGGAGAAAGAGGGTGCCGGAGTCGGGTTTATAGCAGACAGAGAGCTTCAGAGTCTGTCCATCGGAGGTTGAACTTGGAAAGCCAAACGGTAAACAAGACTGACGGTAGTTTTTACAGGGCTGACATGCAGAGGCGAGGGCGAGAAAGACGTATCAGATCGGTGGGATGAATCTGGACCCCCGAGCGAAATTATCAATCAGTACCGCACCATGCAGGGTCTTGCAGGGCTTGAATTTCCGGCGTTGAATATGCGGAGGCAGCTCAAAACGTCTATGAGAGGACACGAGAAGAGTCGTCGAAAGGCATCGAGGGCAAGAGGAAAACCGTTCAGTAAGCTCGGGGGGCAGGGAGGGCGGGAAGCCCTCCACCCGAAAAGGCAGTTCGAGAGCAGCTCAAGGATGGGTATATCCTAGGACAGTTAGAAATGTTTGTAACGCAGAAACATCATTTGCTCGCAGAAGAACCTGGCTGCATTGCAATCCGGGCATTGGCCGGTGAGATATTTTTGAATCCTCGCGTCCAAGCCTCGCCCCATTGTCCGCGGACATGGTGCTCGAATGACGAGTCTGGATTGTGGTGATCCAAGTCCGAAGGTTGCAGGACATGCGAGATAAAATGGACTCTCCCCTGATACCGAAGATCGAAGGAAGAGAAGATATAGAGAGCGCAGAGATGCGCAAGAAGTGTGGTGCCAGCACCGAGTGCCTGGTCGCAACATATACCCTGCCATCACCGCAACGCCGAGCGGCATCGGCACTACTTTCAGCCGGCTCTGATGCTATTTTTCCGCCATCATGCACTCACCATTCATGCCAGTGTCTATCGCAGTCAACGACAACCTGTTGGGGATACGAGGATAATGAGACATCAAGCCTGATCGAGCAATTATTGCAGACTCTGTTTCTTATCTGTTGTCTTTTTCCATAAGATCCCGTTATCAGGACAGCTGTGTCACCCATGCCACATCCATGCATGTAGCGTTTACCATGCTGCCCTGATGTGCTTGATTGTCTCCTCTGACTCGCGGCGCCATGTAAGTCATGCTGATGCTGATCCTCGTGTTCATGCCCATATCCCTTTGCACTTACTTCCAGACGCCACGCTATGGGGGTCGTCAAAACATACAATCGCAATCAAAGTAGCCTCACACGGAAGCCAAATGCCCCTTTCCTCAAGTCACGACATCAGAAGTGACGGTTCAGTCCCTGTCTCGCTACTTTTCTTCCTCGTCTTCGGCGGCTTCTTCCAGTTCCCGCTCCAGCTCGCGTGCCAATTCATCATCGGAATCTTCTTCTTCCTCTTCTTCACGTTCTTGCTCCTCTTCCACCTCCCGTTGCTCTCGCCTGATTTGTTCATCGGGTGCCGCGTCTGACTCGAGTTCGCTGTCAATGTTGGCGACCCTCTTGAGAGCGCTCCCCGTACCGTTCCTCTTTGTTGTTGACGATTTGTCCACCTCACCCGTCAACGTATCATTATTCCCGTCTTCTCCTCTTCTTCTCTTGGCTCCGCGCCGTTCCCGCAAGCTCAGGGCTGAGCTGACGGAATCCGTGTCACTCTCGCTCTCAGCGTCGCTACCCATGAACTCCTTCAGCTCGGCCTCGATATCCGCCCACTCGTCTTGATTGATCGTGATTGGGCTGCCATCATCGACCAAGTCCTCGTATGTTGCTGCTGAGGTATTGTCATCTTTAATGGTATCCAACTTCAGCCTCTTCCGTGCGGGCTGATCATCTTCGGTGTCTAAACCGGTAGTCTCCCCTTCGGATGAACTGAGAAGGAGATCATTTGGTACAATACTTGACTTCTCCAGGGTGTCACCAAGCTCGCTTGGCATCTCCTGCTTCTGCCTCCCGACGCCTTCGAGCAGGTACGGTCTTTCGTCCAGTCTGCGCCATCGTTGCATAGACTCGATCAGCCATGAAGTACTGACGACCTTGATACCACGTTTCACAGCTTGTTTGACCTTTGCTGTACCTGGCCGCGCCGCAATGACATGAGTGACGTCTCTGGTGACCTTGTCCGTGATGGAGGCGCCAAAGGTCTTAGCCCAAGTGCTGATATCGGCATTTTGGATGTCGGTGCCCAGTGGTAACACGCCGCTGAACACGATCCTGACCCCCGACAAGACCTTCAGCTTCATGGCCGGCATAACCCTCTTGATGTCAGGCACAAACATGAGTTCCACAGACTGCCCGTCACTCTCGTCCTGAGAAGGCAGAGGCGCCTTACGCTTGCCCGTCAGTTCTGCGACTCGACCGCCCTTGCCTCCCAGCCGCTTTCGGTCGTACTCGGCAAAAAAGGCGCTATGTACAGCAGTCAGAGTTGCCTCGAGGTGAATCAACTCTTCATCGTCATTTTTCAGGATGCTGTGGCGAGCTTTGTGTTTCGCTGAACCCGCAACGTTTGACTCGGTGGAATCCGAGTCGTCACTAGAGTCTGAGTCTGTAGATTGCGACGCCACTACCTCGCCATTGGCAGCTGCTTCAGCTTCATCTTTCTCATCCTGCTGGAGTTGCATCTTGAGTAGCGGTTTGCTCTCGAGTTGTAACGCAATGATTTCTTCTTGGCCTTTCGTCTGCAGTTCTCGTACTGCAGGATCGTCTCCGCCACTCATAGCCATTAGCTGTTCGAGTGCTGAAGTACCATTCTGTATAGTCGATGTCCCGTCCTCAGCAAGGCCGTTAGATTCCTGCTCCGCGCTCTCGCCGTTCTCGCCGTGCTCACCATTCTCTGTGATTTTTTCCGCGGGTTTGCTGGGCTCTACTTGCGGCGTTGTTTGAATTTCCTGTTTTTTGGGCAAGAAACTGGAGTTGATGTCGCCGATACCGACAAAGAAGTCAAAGGGAGTGACACGGATCAAGTTGGCACTCCATTTCCAAACATCCCCCCTGTCATCGATTATGACCACCATTTTGGTATCCACGGGGAACAGTCTCTCCAAGTTCTTGGCGATCATACTGCCACTTTCGTCTCGACTGAGGATGCGATCGCCAAAGTATCTGCGATCCGGGTCAACAATATTGGCGATCTGCTGAGCATATTGGCGCGTTCCCATGGTGTAAATGTGGAGTTCGTAGAGTTGTGATATATGATCCAGGAACTCGGCGAGCCCAGGTCGAAGTTTGATATAATACCAGCAACCTCTCATGCCCGGGCCGTCGTCAATCAATTGAAAAGCACGGACATCTTTCACAGCTTCGTAATTAGGATTGTCTTTGTCTTTCTGCCATTCTGCTATCGTGGGATCTACGGCAGCATGAATGATTGTTTGATCGAGGTCGACCACCAACGAGAGTTTGCGTGAGGAGAGTAGACGACGTTTCGCTTCTTCGTCTATCCGGCTTGCTTCTTCTTTGCTGATGGTGAGGTGGGGTGTATCGTGGGCCATGCGAATAGGAGCGCGATCTGCATCAGTGGTTTCACTTCCTGCCTGCACGCTTGGCCACCGTCAGCACACGCTTTCCAAGTTCAGCGACCGCCAGAGACTCACGTTGTCATATCTTTTCCACAGTTAGTGCACATACCAAGGAACTGCACCGTGTGGGGGCACTCCTCTTCTATTTCACAAACGTCGACACTGCGCACCAGTTAGCAACTGCTCCCATAATGTCTCGTGGTGCACGCACGGATGGGTTAAGACGTCCCCTTCCCACACCCTCCATGCCTTGATTGTCCCTTCGAGGGTACTTGGGAAGTGGGTAACAAACTTCCGGTTCACTTCTTTTTCTTCCTCATCGTACCGGCTGCCTTCTTTTACTTTGGTAGTGTAGGAGTAGAGAAATAGGTCATCGTTGCGGGCGACAAATTCGCCGACCCGCTTCTCGACTTTTGTGACGGTAAGAGGGTAGTGAAGACTTTTGGGTAGTCGTAATAGCATTCCGAGCGCGGTACAGGCGACTGTGACATTGATCGGAGCATGTAGGTGACTTTCTCGTCGAAGTCGAGATACGAGCAAGGGAGCCCAGCGGGGTTTCTTCTGGTACCGCAGCGGCGGTCGGAGTAGGTCGAAGCGACGAGAGCCTCGCTTTGATAGCCCGGTGTGTAGCGGTAGCGAACTCTCAGAGAGGACCGAATATGTGAATATTGGCGTCCTTGCAACAATGAAGGGTGAAATATGCAAAAAGTGTCGGCACAGACTCTGTCGGTTGCTCTGTGGGAACTTGTGCGCAGCCAAATACCTATGTAAGGGCGTCAATACGAGGGAGCACACGCAGGGTATGTCGCAAATGGTCCAATAACGGGAAGGGTTTGATCTTCGCGAATTAGAGGTTTGGGGGATGGAGAAAGTGAGAATGGGGGGTGCCTAAGCAGTTTATGGTGCTGATGGCTCTGAGGGATCAATGGATGGGTTCGACGAGCTCCAACGCAGCTCGATTGCGGCTTCGTTACTGTAACTAACGGGTAGGGAATTCCACTGTCCGGTCCGGAAAGCTGTCTTTTATAACACGCACTCCACGCTAACCGCTGCCAATCAGCCCTCAGCAATGCACCAAGGCGCTCGGCTTGAGCCCCGCTAAATGCCGTCAGGGGACAAAGACCACCATAGCTGATCATCCGATGGTCACGAGACTCCACCCGTCCCGCTACATCACCAGATTGGAGGGTCTACGCAGTAGGGGAAGGACAGCTGGGGTTCATCCATTGAACTATTGAGCTATATGAGACCGCTTTTGATAAGAGCGCCAGAACCTGCGCAGCTGTTACAAGCAGGGCTGGACGACAGGTGCTTGATGTACACAATTAAGTTGGTCGGTGCGAGAAAGAAAACATGCATCCCAATCCCACCTTCGGATAGATACAGACATTCTCAGAATCCGCTGCCCTCCCCAAGGTTCCGGTGGCAATCTGGTGTACTGTCCCAATATTCAACAAAAGGGTTTTACTTGCTTCTGGCCAAAGCAACCGCATCGTTGCCCAAGTCATAAACGCTATACCATCTCCTCAAGAAGCTGAAAAGGATGTTAGCATCAAACTGTTTGGTAAATGGGACAAACATGGCTTACCTATCACCAAGAATAGCAAGAGGACCCGTGGGAGCCGGGAAGTCCATGCCCATGAAGCTGCTGATGCAAGAACCTTGGACCTCAAGAATGTAGTCATAAGCTGTGATGGAGAAGTTGTACCCGCTCAGAGTGAAGGTGATGTCTGGGAGCGAGTCGCGCTTACTGCAGTCGACAGTGTACTGGCCATTGAAGCCCTTCGTGGCGCCAATTTCCTTGTTGAGCAGTTCTGCGAGGGTGCTTGGGAGAGCAATCAGCGAGGTGCCGGTATCGAGAATGACTCCGGTGTTGTCAAGGTCTGCCGAATCATCGCCAAGGGTGATGGAGTCGAGGTTGACCTCCCAGTAAGCCTTCCGTCGGAGTGGGATCTTGATCATCTTGCCAGTGTAATGGTCGGGGTCTATACCGCCGAAGGTGGCCTCAGACTCGGTGCCATCCTCCGTGTTACCCAGGTAGAACGCAAAGACAGGCTCGTCAAGCAGGCCCTGGTCTATCATCTTGTAAAAGGGGGGAGGGATGTGGTTGACCGCGATGGTATCATAAGCCAGACCCAAGATGCCATCGAAACGGCCAAAGGCAAAAGCCAAACCAGGTTCGCTGGTCACCTCTCCGAACAATTGATCTTTGACCGTGAGGTCTCCGATACGCAGGACGTCCTGAGAGATGAAGCCAGCCACCTCTCCGGATCCATAGCGAATTCCGAACTCAGATCCGTTCTTCTTGTAGGTAGACGAGGCCGACGAGTCATATTTCTGATGGAGGTAGCAGGCGATGGAACCGCACTCGGTGCTGGGGACCCAGAGGTTGGAGCTGCCAGTGTCGAGGACGACCTTGAATTCCTGCGGCGGTGTTCCGAGCGCAATGGTACTGAAGTCTGCATCTCATTAGATTCCAGCTGTGGACGTGTGAACAGCAGTATTCCTTACATTGCGCATTCAGGAAGTTCTCGACCGGAACATCGTGGGGACCACCATCAGGATGGATTGAAGTGTCACGGAAAATGTCCTCACTTGGGCCACCGATGGGCTTCTGAGTGTATTTGTGGCGAAGAGCACGCATATGGTCGCCAATGTTGGCAGCGCTCTGTGATGGATGTTAGAGAGGATGGGTTAGAAGATAGAATCAGAGATCTAACTGACCAGCTGCTCCGACAAAGGCACCTTCTGAAGCTTCATACGATGCATGCCCGCATCGGCGGCACCCAGCAGCGCAGCTGCTGCGATGACAAGACTGTTCTTCATTGTCACGACCACCAATTGCTAATACACGAAAAGGAAGGAAGACAATGGATGGATGATGAGATGCAACGGTGATGAGGAAGAGAGAAGAGAAGCAAGTGGTCGGTTGGGATGGGGAGGATGGATGGAGGGATGGCTGGACTGTTTCGCACCAACAGGTCCCGTGAGTTGCAAGCTGTCAGACCCCAATAGTGCTCTCGACGGGGCAGTGATGACGCCCACAGCGCCTCCCGTCACCAGGCACCAGGGAAACTTGTAACCCTCCCAATCGCCCAGCTAAAACATGCTCCACTCGCCGTTGCTCCGCGATACCCGCCCGGCCAGGTCACAGGGTGCAAACACGGCAAACAATATTACCAGTCTGAAGTACTACTTGCGAGGTTGGATGGCAATAGATACATTCGCTGCCGTTGTTAGACCTCACTATCTGCATCGCTACTCGAGTCACTCTCACTACTGCTATCTTCATCATCGCCACTGCTGGATGTTTCGTCCCCAGGCTCCGTCCTGCTTGATAGCACGGTGTGGCGTTGAGATCCCGGGGGAGTCTCTTCGCTCTCGCTCTCACTCCCACTGTCACTGTCGCTATCACTAGAGCTCGAGGTAGAACTCGAGGTGGAACTCGAGGTGGAACTCGAAGTATCATAGTCGACAACCATAGTCCTGTTCTTTCTCTTCTTGACCCTTTGTTCAACCCCGTTAGTCGCGACGAGGCCATCAGTGTCAACGCCAAGCGCCCACATCAATATCCTTGGGCGCGACTGCTTCTGAATCCAAGATTGGTATCCTAGGTCTGCGGCGGTGTCTCCTGTAGCAGCAAAATCCGAAGAGGCTGAACTTGCCAAATCGTCCTTGAAGCGTCGAAGATATCCACCATCGTCTTCTCCTGCAATGTTGCCATTCCTGTCGCTCCCTGGTTGAGTATCTTCGCCTTTTTCTAATGACGCCATGCACTGCGCCTTCAATCTGTCACGGGATCCAGCACCTTGTAATCCGTAGATATACCTTCCCAGAGCAAGATTGAATTCCCGAGGAATATCCCTTTCCGAGAAGATGTGTTTCAATATCCACGTCTCTCGATTCTTGTTGAATTTCCATTTGGACCTTGCTGTGTGATATTGATGGAGATATTCCAGCGCAGTATTAGACTTGGGTAAAAGTGGCAGAACTGGTTTCGGTCGAACTTTCTTCGATTTCTTCACATTTGTCGAGGATCGCTGCTCCTTAGATTCATCCAGAACGGGTGACAGGCTTCTTGTCGACGCAGAAGGCTTTACGTCAGCAGAGAAGGATACCTGTTTCTTGACTTTCTTGTCTGGCCGGTCCTTCGTGGCTTTGGTGGCCTCAGGTGATGAGGCCGGATTGCGTGCTGGTGACTCGAGGACCTGTTTGGATTTGGAAAGCGTCTTCTGCTTCTTCCTCGGAGGGGTTTCTGATAAAGACGATTGGGTATTCGTCAAAGAGCTCCCACCAGTTTGGTGGATTGTTGAAGCAAGACCGTTGCTCGTTGGTGGACCTGAGTCTTCATTTGCATACTTCAGTTTCAGTCCGAGTCTCTTCCAAGCTGGAATTCCAGGCCCAGACATGTTGATTCTTTACGTGGTGAAATCGGAGCTAGAGTTATCCGAAGTATCTTTCAGCCGAAACGCTGATCAAATTCCTGGTTCGGTCCATTCAAAGAGGTCGTCGATTTCACAGGGAAGCTGAAGTCTCATCTTCGAGACCAATAAATGAATTTTATTCCACAGAGGACTTCTTTCTCAGTGCCACAAGTGGCGGTGCAAATCTTTTGTGGGCCCTTTTGCAGTGGCTAGTGGAGAAGCCGGTCGCAGTAGGCATCGCGACACTTGCGCGTTTGGAAACCCCATGCTTTGAACAGGCCTCGAGTTGCGAACATCATCCGTCGTCAAAAGTCCAACATAAGTACTCACCACCTACTTCTCTCGATCGAGCTTTATTCCTTGGGTGACGCTCAGCTGTGCTTTACTACATAATTGGTTCATTGTACCTCGGTCGAAGGTGGTCAAGATGTCAGGTCTGTAAATGTTTGACGTTGGGTCATTGTAGCTGTGTCGGACACACCGAGCTGACACTCTTCACATCAGGCTCCGCAGGTTATGATCGACATATCACCATCTTCTCAGATCAAGGGCGATTATATCAAGTCGGTACGTTTCCGCCATGGTTTGAACATCCTTGAAGTCCAAGTTGCGACGCAATCCCTGCCTTCAATAAATGGACAAACCCTCCGACTCCCTACTCCAGCCACTATGATTGAGACCGATCTCACTTATACTTACATCTACACTCAGAATATGCGTTCAAAGCAATCACTGCAGCCAACATCACATCGGTGGGAGTCAGGGGAAAGACATGCGCCGTTGTGCTGTCACAGAAGAAAGTGCCGGTCCGAAACAATCCTGTCCAATTCAAGCCTGAAGTTATTCTAGCTGCTTACTCTGGCCGCAGGACAAATTGATTGATCCCTCTTCGGTCTCCCATGTCTTCAAGATCTCTCCCTCGGTCGGATGCGTCATGACCGGCTCAATAGCCGATGCTCGAGCCTCAGTCGATCGAGCCCGAGGCGAAGCTGCGGAATTCAGATACAGGAATGGATATGAAATGCCTTGTGATGTGCTTGCAAAACGATTGGCGAATATCAACCAAGTCTATACCCAACGGGTGCGTCAAAAAAAACTTCACAAGGAGATGCATGAACCCGGCTAATTGACTGTTGCAGGCGTACATGCGACCATTGGGTGTAGCGACGACGTTGGTCTCGGTTGACGACGAATATGGCCCCCAACTTTACAAGTGTGATCCGGCAGGCTATTATGTCGGGTACAAGGCGACGGCGTCTGGACCTAAGCAACAAGAGGCGCTCAATCATCTGGAGAAGAAGCTGAAGAACAAGGACTATGCTCCCGGCAGCTGGGAAGAAGTGGTCGAGCTAGGCATCAGCACTCTCAGCACCGTGTTGAGCGTTGACTTCAAGAAGGGCGAATTGGAGATTGGCATCGTGGGTGGGCCAAAGCCTGATGGATCTGAAGGCACGGATAATGAGTTCAGGACGTTAACGGAAGACGAGGTCGAGGAACGTCTCCAGGCTATTGCGGAGCGAGATTGAACATACGTCGTTCATCGCCGAACCAGAGGGCACCGTGTAGGTTATTCTTTGAGGATGGGGAATGACGACAAGGTCGGCAACCACGCTGGACAGGGGTCAGGATGCGTTCAGCTTGTCCTGTCCACACGGAAATTAGACTATGGAGTGAATCTGGGGACTATTGGTCGGGTCACGTTCAGCAGCTTCTTGGAGCTGATATGAGATGATGTGTGTGGCACGTCATGGTTGGCGTAGAGGCCTTTGTCGAGTCTTTTACTGCTCAAAGTTCGACGGGACTCACTCCTGGAACGGATCATTGTGGAGCCGATTCTTGACTTGAGTGACTGCCACTAGAGTATCAGGCGAGTTCTCAGGTCCACGGGATGGACGAACCTTGTCCCAGCCTCATTACCGCGTCTATGCGTTGGACTTGGGAGCCGTCAGGGCAGTCAGCACAGCCGGTCTCAGAGAGTTGTGGCGTGCGCGTGTGGCACTGGTGAGGCTGGAATAGAGGTGAGGAATGGAAAAACAGTTGATCCAGGAGGTGTGTATTCAGGCGTGGTTGACGTGCGTCGTGCATCTCGTATTGCTGAGATGGGGGGTGTGTGTGTGTGTGAGACTTCCGAGCGCAGGAAGTTCAAGCCGTCGACTCAATGCCCATAGCATCGTGCCCATTTCTCGTTTCTCACGCCGTCAGAATCTCTGCCCATGGCGCCAGAGAACGGTGCGCGAAAAAGACCCCTGCATGTTTGCAGAAGCGAGGTGCTGGTGGATGATGAAAATAGAGAAGTGGGCCAGTAGACGGGCGTGGTTGGAGGTGGAAGAGTTTTCAGCTTGCAGCATGCAGCGACCGTTTCGCAACGCCATGTGCGTGCCCTGAGCGTGTTCCTGCCGCAAAAGGGCAGCCTCTTTTCTGGTAGCAGCAGCAGGGGCATCGCTCCATGGGCCATGGACGCCATTTCTGCTCAGCTGCCTGGATTGGGCCATGGTGGGGAAGCTTAACCGTTGACCTGAGTGCCCCCGTTGGGTCAAGACCCAATGCTTAGGGACGGGCGCCCTCCCACGGACTAGCCCAGGCCAGGCCCTGTAGCATGATTGGCGGGGCCCAGGGGCATCCAAACTCGCCTGTGTGCAACCCGGTCTATCCATCATCCATCTAACTGCGTACCGCTTCTCCCCTCTCCACTCATACAAACATTTTGCTTAGGGCCAGGTCTCCACCATCACGGCGATTCCTCAGTGCCCTAACGTGTCGTTGCGCATGGTCATTTTCAACGCCTCGTCTACGATTTCCATGTTGCCCGCACCCAGGTCTCCATAGACCCAGTCATGATCAATGATCCAGAACTCACTCGACCCCGTGGCTTGCAAGCCGCCTGCTGATCAATACAGCACACGGTCGGTGTCTACAGCAGAGCCTCGACTGATCCACCGCCATAGCTGCATCATTCCGACATGCCCTGCGACTGAGGCAGTGCCCAATAGTCGTCGTGCATCAATCCAAGCGCTGTAGTCGCCGTTTACAGCCGTGTCGACCGTTTTGGTGCTTGTCTCTACTCTCCTCTACCTCATTGAACCTGCCCCGGCTTAGTGCTGTGATACTTGCCTCCAGCTTCACCGTCGCTAACATCTTCTTCTGTTGGATTTCTCATACAGCTGGGAGGCCTGCTCCATTTTCCCATGACGCTACGGCCCGGTCCCCTATCTTCATGACCGCTTCTATCCTCCTGACTGGTTGACCGCTGGTGAAGCCACGAGATTGAGTCCACAAACCCTCCTCTACGCCCGTCTCCGTCCCTCGGGGGCAGTGTCCCTCTTGCATCTTGATCCCAAGCTGTAGATGACATCGGTGGACAGCCGTCGTCCTTAAGAAGAATGCTTTCCTCGCCGCGATCAAACTTGCTTTCCTCTCCTCAGGCTTCATCCATCCGACAACTTGACCAGAAGGCTGAGCCAACGGTCCGAGACCTCATCCTCCTTGCTGTGAAGATTCCTGACTTGACTGCGAAGCACCATCACAACCCCGACGCGAAGAGAAAAGGACTGAAACCTGCGCCGTCCGTCGAGCCACTGCTTGTCGACCACCAAACCTCACTTGATTTGGCCAGCTCGCCTTTCGCAATGGCTGATGGACGTGCGTCTGACCGTAATTGCTCGCCTTACACATGCGAGAACCGCCCCTCACGGAGACCACTCTGGCTAACTGGTCCTGCAGTCAACGAAGCTCGCGCCATGCGCGTCATGGAGATCATGAACGACTTCCGAACGTTGCAAATCCACATCAACTCGCTCATCACGCGCAGCGAGGCCAACCCTCCAGACCAGGAGTCATACTACCTCGATGGCTACGTGGTGCTCAGACAGTGTGCCGCTGAATCGCAGGCGGTTCTCGCTGGGCACTTCAATCCGGGCAACCTTGGGCTCCAGTCCGGCAGCATCCCGGAGACTGAGGTGCAGAAGGCGTCTCTGCAACGGTGGGACGAGTTTTTGCAGGCACAAGGGAGAGCATGTGCTGACACACATGGGCCAGGATCATCCTCGATGCCTCAACGAGACGGTTTCAAGCCCACAAGATCTATCTACGAGGATCCGCTGCGATGCGCTGGGTGCAGTCGCGCGCTCAACTGCTGCGCGGCGAGAAACCAGGCGCGAAACACGCCAACGGCCTGCGAGCAATTGACCAGAGACTTCGCCAGGTACGTTGTATTCTGGTATCTGCAAAGTTCAACATGCGATCGGCGCATTTCCCCCACACACCGTGCCACCGTTGTTCCCCTCAGCTTCGCTAGTGAAGCCATGTGGTTTAAAAGAACCGGAGGGGGAAATGATCGGCAACACACGGAGCCCTCCCCAGCGATGTGGCCCCCCAACATGCCTGAAAGAGAAAAGAAAAGGGGGCAAGAAGAAGACAGCTGATTTTCCCTTTGGTTTTAGGAACTCAGCGAAATCACGGATGACCATGTCCATCGAGACCTTCGCAACGCAGATCGACGAAAGGGCTACTGGCTTGACGAGGACCCGGTCCTGGAACGCATGCTGGGCTGGATTCGGATGCAGAGGTGAACGGGGGTCAACTCAGTTGCTAGCCTCTGGTTTTCTCGGGCTATCCAGAAGTCTTCCTCGGCCTGCGTTTCTGTTTCCACCTGAGTCTCCCGAGTGCCTTGAAACCTAATACTCTCCTCTAATACTTGCGTCATTGTCGAACAATGGCTTTCTACTTTCTGAACGCCGGGCGTGACCTCACCAGGCAGTGCTAGCACTGCAATGTGCGGGATAATCAGGGGGGTTGTGGAAAAGAATTGGTGGCGGCTGGACTGCCAGGTGGGCGAGCCGGGATCAGCGAGTCTGGCACTCGCGTCGGTGGCTGTGGCCCAGACTCAAAAGCAAGATTAATACTTTTCATTTTTGGTCTCGTTGGTCTCTGGGATAGAGGGCGAGGGATCCGAGTGGTCACTGGGTACCCTGTACCGTTGCACTCTTTTGTTTACCTACGATGGCTGCATGACGCTACAGACGGATTATGGGATTACGAGAAAAGATTTCCAGGGATATAGAGGACTCACAGAACACAAGGCAGGGCATACCTTAGTCGGGAATGTGCCGTCACTTGGAGCCAGGCAAGAACAGCCGAACCCGGAGTCTTTGTTCCAATGGAATGTTTCATGGCAAGGTTGTTCTGCAGATGTTTCTCCTTCTGCTTCTGATCACTTTTTCGGGGCTTAACTCGCGGGGAAGCTGTCATGGTTGTACATAAGACTCGGCGAAGCCGATCCCTGCCCAACTGGCCGTTTAGTGGTCGGACACGGCATGGGAGTGGACGCAGTAGGGACCTGCTAGATAGCTGCTAGTGCAGTAGGGATCCTTTCGGATGACCTCTACGCGTCCGAACGACTCAATGGGTTCCGTGAGATGGACGGAGCACGGCTTCCCTCCTGCTCTCAAGCTCTGGTTGTTGAGGATGGCGTAGGGCTGTGTAGTGATCGGAGTGGTCACCTGTCGTCGGGACGAGTTATGCCCACTTGTATGTGCATTGGGTGATTGGATAGTTATGCTGACCCAAAGTTGCCAGGTAAGGTAGGAAGCCTACAGGAGGACCCAGAGATTCAGGTGGTAGATGGTATGTGGTCCTACTACTGCGTAGCTGATTGGGGACAGGCCGGGGAGCCCAATCGGGGCCAGTGGATCAGTTGGCGGGCAGCACCAGCGCCTAAACCAGCAACGAGGCATGCCCGTTTCGGCAACTCGGCCACCAGCTTGTTGCCCGTTATTTCTCGTTCCATTCCTCGCGTGCTTCGCTTGTCCCAAGCTCCCAAGCTCCAAGCTCCCCATCCCCCCAAGAGTTTTTTTTTTGGCCCCCGACATGCCGAGTCTTCCAGATGCCAGATGCCAGATGCCAGGCACCTCAGTTCCAAGCGAGATGCATCTCAACGTTTCCCACGCGCTCTCCCTTCACCTTTCGCGCTACCCGACTCGCCGAGTACTTCGTGCAGTATAAGGGCGCAAGCAAGGGATCCGCCATCTATCCGCAGGAACCGTCGTCACCACCATCACACTGCTCTGATTCAGCTCTACAAGGTTTCGAAACGACGCCCGAACCAAGATACCCGTGACTCGGGAACAGTGGGCGGACGCACTCACTCGTTACCCGCATGGGCTGTACGAGCAGAAGTCCCTCGGTGGAGATGGCATGTGGGTGTGTTTCCGGATGCGGACGCCCATGCGGGTGCTCCTCGTATTCTCTCCCACCATTATTGTCAGTCTGCGGCCGCTCTTCGTTGTGTGGCCATGTGATGAGAAGGAAAACACCAGACACCTTGCTCGGCCCCTGCATCATGGACCGCGTGGGCTTGCATGGATCGCATGGAATGCATGACTGTGCAGGGGATCACGGCCTTCAGCATATCCCCAGATCGTGTCCCAATGCTCCCTACCACAACTGCTAACAACCTTTCTGCAGGCTTTGTTTTGTCGCTGCCATTGGAGCACATCTCGACGCGTTTCAACTCCTTGCGATGCCAAGATACTTGCATCGTCCCCTAACCCGTTCACATTGATAATGACAGCAAGAGCAGTAAAGGATGAATTACAGCATGGTCGCGTTCCATTCCTCTAGACAGGCTGTGATCACTGACCCAGGTGTTGCTCCTTAGGAAGCTGTACCGAGCAGAATTCTGGCTACTCTCGACATCGCTCGAAATTGTATCCTCCATCCACTGTCGTAACTCGCCCTTGTCTCTGGGTATCTGGTGTTTTCTCCGGGTTGGTCTGTCACGTCACCATTTGTGGATTGAGAACATCCGAGGCACAGGATCTCAATGGCAGGGCAGAGCCACCTCCTTTTCTCCCGCCGCGATCTATGTATCTCGCCAAGCCGACCTCGCTAGTTCAATTACCTCACGATTTACGCCGCCGCGTCAAAGATCACAAGACCTTGGTTTCCTCTTTGAACGGGGCTGAGTGAATCCACCTACCCAAGAGATGGAGAAGCGCAGGCAATATCGACAACAGCCAAGCAGTCTCTGGGAGGCCTGGGAGCTGCCACTCTACGTTGCTGAAACTATTTCTGTCTCTACCAACAGAAAGGACCGGTTAGCGACGGTACGGAGCCCTCTATACCCTCTTTTTCTTCTCTCTCCGGATCCTCTCCTCCACAACATCTAACCCAGAAAGCTTCTTCACCACTACATCCAGCCAGCCTACAGGCAAGGCTGTTGTTCCGAACCATGCAAACGTCGCTCCCTGTCCCCTCCAGATCCGATGCGGGGCCCCCTTCCCGCCTCGCTTGGATAAATCGCTCACCACTTTGTTCGCCCAGATGTCGGCATCCATGAGACTGACTTGTGGACCATGACCAAGGAACTTTTCCACAATGTCCTTGCCGGACGAGTAAGGACTCTTCTCCGGCAGGCTGGAACTCATCTCGTGATTAGCGTTGTCGAAGAAATTCGACCTCACGCCTCCGGTCCGTAAATCAATGACCTTGATCCCAAATGCATGCATTTCAAGCCGCAATGTCTCGCTAAAACTGGCGAGGGCAGCTTTTGAAGCCGAATATGGTCCCACGAAAGGCAGGTTTAGGACCGAACCACAGGAGCTATTGTTAACAATCATCTTCTGCTCCGTTGTCGAACTGCGAAGCAGAGGGAAAAACAACTGTATCATCCGGACTGCGCTGAATACGTTGAGCTCGAACTGTCTTTGAATCTCGGCGATCGAAGCATCAAGGACGGGCATGTTGAATCCAGCGCCGGCGTTGTTGACCAACACGTCCAGTGAGCCGCCTGTCAGAGATGACACTTGGTCCACGCAAGATCTGATGGACTCTTCGGAGAGGACATCTAAGGGTAGAGTTTCGATGCCCATGATTTGCAGGGCTGACATTTTCGAGAGTGTGCGTGCCGTCGCAAAGACACGATCGCCACGTTTGTGAAAGGCCCGTGCGAGGGCAGCACCGAGACCACCATCAGAACATCCCGTTATGAGGACAGTGCGTTTCCTAGGAGCCATGACGTGTTTTGTTCAAATGTTTGACAATGATGCCTCTGACAGAGTTTCGCGGATGGGTTGTTGTAGCGGAGGAAACGGAGAGCCTGAAGCCTGCGTCGACTCACAATATACGAATTGCCCCCGAGGAAGAAGGCAGGACGGGGAAGGCCCGTGGCCCTCGACTTATATCTGTTCTGGTGGTAAGTTACACAGTATAACCAGACTTTCTGAAGAGCAAATAAAAGCGCATCTTGATCCATAATCTGCCCCTGACTTCATCGCCCCAGGGAGTATCAACTACCGCGCCGTCAGCAAGAAGAACATTTCATGACGTTCTATAGGACTTCTGTGACCTGTAATCGGCCGCATAATCCGGTTGTGTTGGGTTTCAGGAATTTGTGTTGATTCCATAACAGATTCGGAGTACTTATCGCCCCGGGTATTACATCTGACTGACGGCGGCTGGCCTAAGAGGGCTCTTGCGTCTAAGCCCGGACGAACCTCCGTCCATACATTTTGTAGATTACTCAACTCACAGTTTGGATGGTTTTCGTTTTGTCTGAGACGAAGTACTTGCATCCTAAACAGGGAAGAGCACGGCGTCATTCTTCTTGGATAATAATAATAACGACCTCTGCCGGCAATTCGAATGGATTCGTAATTACATCAACAGGCTCTCGCTTAGGGGACGATATATCTCGTATTCTGTTTATAGGCGACGGGACATCCATGTTCCTGCAGTAGGTTCTCTCAACAGGTTGATCCTCCCCGTCGGTTGGCGACGGGGCGTGCCCATAACCTTCGACAGCAGGTTAACGGTGTCCACGATGCAGCATGAGCTTCGCAGGTCTTCCTTACCCTCAAGCTACAATTATTGAAATATCAACTCCTTTGAGTCGCAGCCTTACAATGCACACACCTGCTTGTATCCCATTCGGCCCCACGAGGCTCATTCCCCAGGCCGAGTCTTCGGCTCCTTGGGCCTCCAAGCGAGCGCCTAGCCGGTCTTTCGGGCTGCCCGATGCACAGGCTGGAGAGGCCACCAGCGCGGCTCTCTCTACCTGTAAGCCTCAATGCTCTCCAGATCGGGTTCCCGATGCCGTAGAGAGGTCGCTCACGAAATTCACACTCATGATTTGAGTCAACATCTCTTCGTTTTAGCGATTGCACGATGCTTAACTACATGGTGTTCTTCCTGGATTGATCCGCCTTAAGTGTGCACTGACGATAGTCGAAGCCTAGGTCATGCTTTGCTATGTACGATGACCAGTCGATCTCCTTCTTTGGCACCCGTCCTACATTCTGAGGACGCCGTCCTCTCCGCTTGACGAGACTCCTGCAAGTCTGTGATAAGGCTCTCTCGACCCATGGGTAGGCAATGGCTTAGCAGTATGTAACACAAGGAATATTCGCCTAGAATGTAATCCAACAAGTTACTTCTGGGATGACTTGGTCTCTTTCGAGAGAGGGAAAAAACCTACCACGTGATCTGCGCTTCTGGTGCAAAACTGATGTGCCCGAGATTGCGTCTGCGTCAATCACCACCATCACCTCAGAGAAAACCATGACGGTACAAGAGGAGGCTGCTTTCTTCAGAACACTCCGAGGCTTTCCAAATTTGGACTTTGGTTGTATGGCTCGGCAAGACGGCTCGAAAACTCACGTCCAGTGAGGATTGAGAAAGCCTGCAACAAAAGGATCGGTGACATATCGCCCATATCGCACGCTGGCAATGTATTGTGTGGCTGCTCGGAATGCGTACCATTGACGGAACTTGCTGTCGCTCCAGCAGCAGCATCATTTCAGCCTCCATATCTAGCCCATCCACCGACGCGAAGAGACCTACGGCTCCATTTGCAGACCACTATGCACAGGCGATGAAGAGCCGGTTCGACTCACGTGAGCTAATTGAATCTCAATCGTTTCAGACAGCCTGCAGATCTGTGAGGCCATTTTGAAGGTCCTCTCCACTTCTTCCTTCCACGACTCGCAGCAAGACAGAAGCAAACAAACAGTTCATCGAGCGATCAAGGACATACGGTACGCTACACCATGCTCTTCAATTACTCCATCCTGTACTGCCTTTGCCGGAGCCCTTGAAACGGTTGCCAAAGACGAACACTTCGCCCCTTAGCCGAGCCCGACTGAAATCCAAGGGCAGAAACTCGGAAGCTCAGAAGCAATCACCTCGACTGTCCTGAGCAATTGCCAATCGGGCAGATATAATGCGGGAGAAGCTGTCGATGAGACTCTGGACTCTATAGTAGTTCATAAAACTTACGTGAGCGCCTTTACTCCTCTCACATTCGGCTAAGGCACAAGCACTTTTGTAGACGCCTTGAGATGGGCACATTTGCCTGTGCAAGGATGTCACGGCAAAGGCTGAACCCCCATTACCGCTTCAACACATACAACCGAGACTTAATTTCTTTCTCCAACCACGAATTTCCTGTCAGACATCACACAATCAACAACGGCAGAACCTCCGCAGCAACTTCTCCAACACTATTGCCGACACATCGGCATTCGGCAAGATGATATGTTTTGGATAGGGCTTTTTATATGGAAGCCTCTCCCTCTTGACAGTCCTCGAGTCCAACTCTGAGTTTGTTTGAATACCAGAGCAGTGTAGAAACCAATACGAGGAACATCATGGGCTCCATCGGCGAAACAACCACCACCCTTCCGCCGGTGCCAGCGGTGGGCAAGCAAGATGAAAGCCACGAGGGCTCAATCCCCCGGACCGCGGATGTTGCCAATGGACACTCCCATGCCCTCGAATCAATCACGATACCAATGCACAATGTCCCAGCTTTTACGCCTAGTAAGAGACTTCGCGTCGTGACGATAGGTGCTGGCTACTCGGGCATGATCTTCGCCCACAAGCTACAATATACTTACGCCAAAGAGTTTGCTACGCTCGTCGACCACACCATCTTCGAGAGTAAATCCAACGCCGGCGGCACCTGGATCGCAAACAGCTATCCCGGCGTGCAATGCGACGTGCCGAGCCATATCTATGTCTTTCCCTTCGCCCCGAATCCGGAGTGGTCGCATTTCTACTCGACCGGGCCCGAGATCAAGGAGTATTTCCAGAAGACGGTCGCGGAGTGGAAGCTGGATCGAGACGTCCAATTCAACACCACCGTCGAGCATGCCGAATGGAACGAGGACAAAGCCCAATGGAAGCTCGAGGTGAGGCACAAGGACACGGGTCACCGGACAGAATGGGCCGACGTTCTGATCTCCGCCAGAGGTATTCTCAGCCATTGGAAGTGGCCGAACATTGCAGGGCTGCATTCGTTCAAAGGTCTCAAGGTGCACAGCGCTGGCTGGAATCATGAATATGACTACCGCAACAAAAGAATCGGCCTGATCGGCAACGGAAGCAGTGCCATCCAGATTCTGCCGGAAATGGCCAAGCTGGAGGGCACCAAAGTGACCTGCTTCCAACGGGCGCCAACCTGGGTTGTGTCCCGACACACCCCAGCGAAGCTGGTCGGTAGTGACGACCCCAGCTACAATCCAGAATACCGCGAGGTGGACAAGGAGCGGTTCCGTAATCCGGAGGAGTTGAAGAAATACCGCAAGCTGATCATTGGGAATGTCAACCGTGGGTTCCGGATCTTTGGCAAGGGCTCAAAGCAGCAGGAGGAGATCAAGGCCTTCGCCACCAAGCAGATGGCGGACAAGCTCAACAACGACCCCCGACTGTGCAAGATGCTTATCCCGGACTTTGAGGTCGGGTGTCGCAGGATCACCCCGGGCGCCGGCTACCTCGAGTCCTTCACACGTGACAATGTGTACCTGACCCAGAGCCACATTGACTACGTCGACGAAGGGGGCATCAAGACCAAAGACGGCCAATACTACGAGCTGGACGTGATAATCTGCGCGACGGGCTTTGACGTCTCCAACCGGCCGCCGTTTCCCGTCATTGGGCGCAACGGAACCGACCTGGGAGAGAAGTGGAAAGACGAGCCTGAATCATACCTGGTAAGTTCCAAAAAAAAAGGGGGGGTTCGTACAGGATATATCCTGACATGGGAGGACCCCTTCCTGGACGAATGACAAATATCTGTTTACTGATATTTGAATGCATGCAGTCCATGGCCTGTCCCGAGATGCCCAACTACTTCATGTTCATGGGCCCCAACGCCACCATCGGCCACGGCTCGCTCATCTATAGCCTGGACTGGACGGCCGAGTGGATGATCCAGTGGCTGCGGAAGATGGCGCGCGAGGACATTGCGTCGATCGCGCCCAAGCAGCAGGTCGTGGACGAGCTGGTGCGGTACGGCGACGAGATCATGAAGACGCTCACCTGGACGGGAAACTGTGAGTTAGGCCTTCATATCTTCCCCCCCGTCCTCCTCCTCCTCCTCCTCCCTCCTTTACCTATCGCGTTCCTCCCCTTTTTCTTTCTTTCCTTTCTTTTCTTTCTTTTCTTACTTTCTTCCCATAAACGCCGTTCCATTTTTATTTCACACCACGCCGAACCAAACCAAACCACGTATGCATCCTCTATATGCACACGCCCTCAGCCTCAAACCTAACCTAACTTAACCTAACCTGACGTAACCAAAATCTAACGGACGACTCCTCCAGGCCGATCATGGTACAAGAACAACCGGGTCGACGGCCGCGTGACGGCGACGTTCGCCGGCAGCGCCATGCTCTTCCACGACATGGTCGCCCAGATCCGGCCCGAGGACTTCGACATCCGCTACCGCGCCCCCAACCGCTTCCGCTTCATGGGCAACGGCTTCACCTCCTACGAGCTTGAGGACGGCGCCGATCTGTCGTGGTATGTCGAGCAGTGAGAAGGGGTATTTATTTATTTATACTTATATATGTATATTCATACGTATATATATATATATGTGTGTGTGTGTGTGTGTTTATGTGCATACTAGATAGATATACTAGATATTATATATATATCTATCGTCTAACTGTACATATACACATGTATGTATATTGCAAGGTGCATGTAACAGACGACATCTCCTCTAGTTATGACATTATATTATATTATACACATCCACCTCCAAACCGGATCTACACAGGTGGATAGTGCACAGAGAATGGATGCATCTTAGTGAGGCTGCAGATATTCCGTATGCAGCGTAGCACTCGTACGATGAAGGCATGTACATAATCAGTGCCCCCTGATTCATTGCCGACCGCGCGGTATCTGATGACATACTGTAGCGGGTACAGAGTAAGGGTGATATATGCCGTTCATATGTAGGTCACATGAGTCTCGTGAGAAAGGGAAAGAGAAAGAGAATTTATCGAGCGTCTCAATGTTTGCCTGCTATCCATCTGGATCCTACGTACCGTGTAAATATCTCACAATTCCATCTTTATGACTAGATATAGCACAACTCCTTTTGGACACGGTGAGGACACTCCTTCCAAATCAGAGATTTCCCCTGGATGAGAACGGAACAGCAAGATAGCGTGGGATGAATGGAAGCTCCGCAGAAATTCTAGATATTTAATGACCCAGTCGGAAGGGTACAGGGGCTCCACTTCCCTAAGCTCACAAGCTGGACTTGGGCCACGGCAAATTGCTGTCCATCGGCGGTCCTCATTATGTTGTCGAAAGCGGCGAGTCAAAATCTCAAGACTTGTTGTCGTAGGAGGAACATGCCTGAGTTGTAATCCCGCTATGTCATCCAGACTGGCGCTGAGACATCCACTGAAGCACGAGATGTCGATACGCATCTCGTAGACCTCGTAGGTAGTGGTAGGAACCAAGGTGGCGATCACGCTCAAGGGCCACTCACTTTCCGGGAGCGAAACAGTGGGCGTTGGCCGCAACAAGCCAAAGTTGTAATGTCAGGTTAATTATTCTGGGATCTCATTCAGACGTCGCATTTTTGCACCTACCATGTGCTGCACCCGGTCGATTGCATCCTCGTCCATCAAACCAACCTTCAGCCTCAATGTAGTATCACAGCTCATCAGCCCTCCACAGGACTCTCATTTTGCCAGCCGCTGATGTGGTTTCAAAACTCCCCTGTCACCGCCCCCCCCCTTTCTCCACAGCCAGAGCGCTTCGACTGCAAGCGCTTTGGCACTGGCATGTCCTGACTGGCGGTTGGCTTCAGCCATCATGGCCTCTATCGGCCTCTCTCTCTCGATGACGGACCAGAGCGCTTCCTGAAGTTCACTGCCTCGAGGGCCGAAATCTCCTCTTCCCAGCCTGTACAGGATCCTACCTAGCGTTTGGTAAGCCATGCATCGCTGATTAGGCAAGGTTGACCGGCCAAGCATAGCAAGTTCTGGTATGGTATACCCGGCGCTGCTAGGCGAATCACCGTGATGGTGGAGCCCTTCTTTCACGTCGACCTCTAAGCTCTCCGTTGGCGGTATCAGACGACCGTTGAATCCGAACCGAAGGGCAGAAGCCGGGTACGATTCGTTTGCAGGGTTATACAGCGATGCTTGGTCCTCCTCTTCAGTCGGATCTTGGAGCCAGCTCAACGAGGAAGGATCGTGGGGAGTATCCGGAAAGTAATGTGTTTTGAGGTCGGTCAGGAAGGACGCACCGTCAGAGTCTAGGGGCACGTAGTCGTCGGCCGAACGAGGAGGAATGGGGAAATGGGTCGACGGCGGTGGAGGTGCGTTATCGACTGATATTTCAGGCTCCGCATTGTCCTCGTTCACAGCCATTTCGGCAACGGCGTCCTTGTCAGGACTCTGACTGTCATCTTCCCTTTCCATGTCGCCCTCCGGCCAGAGCTTTTGGCCTGCTTGATCCTCCTCAATATTCGCCCGTTTGAGTAGGCGTTCTAGGAAAGCAGGATTCAGATTGCGTGTCAGCTCGGCTCGGGCCTCCTCGATGTCCTCTATTGACATTTCGGCTATCCGCCTCTTGTTTTCCTCACTGATGTCAGCCTTCTGCTGCTGATCCATGTCGAGCCCGTACTTCTTGCCCATATGGTGTCTGATTGCTTGATCGGAAGGTTCGACTGTGGCAGGAATCGAGGGACGGGAGGGGGCTTTTCTGGCCTGCTGTCTTTGTTTGAAAGCAGACACGTTGCGGCGTTGTCTATGCTCTGGGAAGCCGGCTTTGGAGGGTTTCAGGGAGGGGGCGGAAGGAACCGAGTCAGAATCGTGCTCTTGGATCTCCTTGATGCTGAAGCCAGCAGGCGGGGGTGGAGATGCTTCATCGTCGATCGGCCTGATTGTAAAGTCATCGGCGTCAAGGTCTAGTTCAAAACGTTGGCCTGGGATAGCCATGGTTGCTGCCACTCTCGCTGTTGTCGATGTCGCAGCCGCGCAGGCGGAGCTGTTATGAGTTAGCACTAGAAGAGTTGAGCACCCCAGATGCGGTCTAGCCGAGAGTTTGCGGTGAAATTGGTGGTCCGACCAATGGCGGGACCTTGCCTCTGTGCTGGAAATGTAGTGCAGTTCTGTGGGGTGTGTCGTGTGTTACCCGCGTGTTCTCAAGGCATAGAGCCCGAGCAGACTTGCGAACGTTGACGGGTGATATGATGCAAGATTTGAGCGGCCTGCTGCAGTCACACTGCCTAGCATTAGACCATCATGGAAGCGGAGTGAAATAGCCGAACTTGGCGCAAGCCACTAGCAGCAAACTTTGTAACAGGGGTCTAGGATCTGGCAGCCACCAGGTGGGTCTCATTGGCAGTATCCGATCTTGGGGGTTCTGTTTTCCGAGAGGATCATTATGGGTGTCTTCTCCCCCGTAGAAAAGACCCTGCAGTGGGAGGGGCGGCACCAATGAGTAGAGTAAGGTCGATGGAGGGAGGTGATGTGGTTATACTTGATTCTGATAGCAGTGACTGTAGGCATCTAGTGCCAGCAGCAATTTATGAAAACCGAAAAAGGGAGAGCCTACAGAGTACTAGGTAGCCAGGCAGACTCCGGGTTTACAGTAGTAGGTGGCCTCGAAACTGGGCGGTCACAGCACAACTAGCACCCTGCCTGACAAGCTCCCATTCTCCCCTGCGCTCACCCAACGGCCCTTGCGTGTCCGTGCCTGTCGCAGTCTTTCGCCCTGTCATTTGGACCCCATTTTATTTTGACTTCCTGTCTGCCAGTAGGATTTTTTGTAAGCTTGTTACTTTGCTTTGCTTGCGTTATCCAGGAACGGGGGACCCAGCCTCTCTCCACCATCCCACCACCATCTGTGACCGACCTACCTAGTCGACGATCTTCCCATCGGCCTTGGACTTGTCACCATCCACTGCAGCTATTTTTCCCATTGCCCTTTTCGCTGTCCTGTCTGGCTCTGGCGTCCCGTCCGTCCTCTGGTCATTGCACTGGTCCAGTCCGGTCTGGTCTGGTCTTCCTCTTGCACGCCTCACCAGACCTTTCACTCTCCGCCATGTGCTGCATTCTCTCTTCTTTGCTTCCCCCTCCGTGTGTGTCTCTGGCTGCTCGTACTTCCACTTCCGCCTCGTGTTGGCACAGTCCAGTCGAGCCCCCCGGTGTTCTCTTCCTGATGCACCTGGGTGATTTTACGTTTTCCTATCCACTCTTCCCATCCCCGTCGCAGCTGTGGTCTGGGTTCTTGTTGCCTTCCATTCATCTCGCGACCCATCATCGCCCCCTCTCCATCCCATCGTTTGACCCTGTGTCAAGAGCCCTGTGAGCTGTTGTTCTTGGGGTTCGTACATATATCTCCCTATCTTCCCACTTCTGAGCCTTTGCCCTCCTCGACCTTTTCTTTTCTCTCTCCTTCTTTACCTTCCTGCACGTCGGTCCGAGTGATTTTTGGGGCCGGGCATGCTACATTACCATCTCTCTAGTTTTGATGTTCCCCAGTCTGCTCCATCCGCGCGTTCACCACTGCAAATCCTCGCCCGCTAAGCCAGCCGCCTTCACCACACAGTTTCTGCATTCCCGTCCGTGTTTTCACAACCTTCTGAGGTCGTGCAATTCAATTCAGATCCGCCACCACCCAACTCCGTACCGCGAGTGTCTCCCTTGTATAACATCCTAGTCATCAATCCCCAATTATTCGCCCTCTTTGCCGATCACCCTCTCCAGTTTCATCAATCTCATACTTTCTCCATCGACATTGTCGGCTTTTTCTGTCGCCTGCTTCACCTACACACGTACTAGCAACATCGCAAATTTGTCTTGATGGCTCCGGTGTGAGCCTGCGACTTCGACTGCGCAGCACCTAAGCTCAAAATGGATGTGCATGAAACCAGAAGTTCATCCAACGACTTGTCCAGCGCGCCACCCAGCGATGTTGAGGGCACTCCCGGACCTCCAAATTATCGTCCTGCACATCGCGACTTGGGCCTAGCAGGTAATCTTGGTGTTGCAAACAGTTTCAGCGCGCGACCGACCCAACCGACTACCGGTGCAATTGCCAGTCCCTCACCAGCCACAGCTGCAGGTGCACGCCAAGACAACGCCGCAGCTGCGCCGCCTGCCAGGAGACCTCGCAAAAAGCGCGATCCCAACACGCCAGAAGAGAAGAAACCACGGGCTGTTCGCAAGCCTCGAGGGACAGCCGCCATGGCGACGGGCGGACGCAAGAAGGCAAAATTAGAGGTACTCGAACCGGGCACCAACCTTCTCATGCCTCGTCCCCAAAGTGCAGGCCTACAGACATCCACCCTGGTGCAGCCCGTGTTGTTCTCGCCCCCAGGAGCGGCCGACAGCGGCCGAGATGAAGCCGCCAAATTTACCGGATCTGGCCTCACGATGCATAATCAACCGATGCGCTCCCGCACACCCCCCCAGCGGATCTATGAATATCAACCACGTGAGCGTGAATACGAGACCAAACCACAAGCCCCACCTCCACCGACTTCCCTTCCTATTCAATCCTCTCCTCCTCGCTCAATGAGCATGTACGATCCCATCAGATCTGTTCAGCGACCAGTTGACACCAACCCGCCTGCTCCACCCTCCGTCCGACCCACTGTCACTCCTCCACGAAGGACCGACAATCCAAGCACATCTCCAACCATCTCCAGCATCATCGATCATCCTCCGCAACCCGACATCTCGACCACTACGACCGTGGTGAAGCAGCAGATAAAAATAGAACCTCCTCATAATCAGACTAATGGCCGAATAGTCGGATCGCCTAGACTCAACGGCCATTCGTCAGCGATGGATATAGACCACATCCCCCAGGATCAACTGCAGCCCAAAAAGCCCGCCTCGTCGCGAAAAGCGGCGTCGGAAGCGTCCACTCGTCCCACTTCACCGAAGCCTGCTCGGGCAAAGGAACAGCCACCTCCACCTCCAATGGGTTCTGGACTTTTGTCAGCCAGTCTGTTCGGTGGTGACTCAAGTAGCGACATGGCAAAAGATTCGGAAAAAGGTCCCAACATTGTCCTACATATCGACTTGAAGAACCCTAGTAATCGGGTCATCAACTTTGCTCGGATGGCTGAGGAAAAATACGGGTTTGCGGCTCTATACCCTCGTCAAGCCGCTCAAAAGGAACGGCTGGCTAAGATCGCCGCCGCCGGGACTGCGCTCGAACGGTCAGCGTCAGGCAGCAAGTTTGGAGGCACGTCAGCCGGAGACAGCGGAGATGAAGACCTCAGCGTCGACATTGAGCGTGATTCAGACAACGACGGGGACGTTGCCATGTCCGGAGTCAACGGTGGACAAGAACCAGCCAACAGCGGGACTGATGGGCCAGAGCCAAAACGTCGACGGCGGAGAAAGGTAGAGGAATACGATCAGGACGACCCCTTTGTGGACGACAGCGAATTACTTTGGGAAGCGCAAGCGGCCGCCAGCAAGGATGGATTCTTCGTCTACTGTGGACCGCTTGTACCCGAGGGAGAAAAACCAGCTGTCGAGAGGTATGTATTCCTGCTGCTCAAAATCATTCCCCCCTCATACACTGACGGACGTTGATGTAGGGCGGATGGCACCATCAAGCGAGGCCGTGGCCGAGGTCGGGGCGGCGGTCCTGGTTCGCGCGGTGGAAGAGCAG
Organism: Fonsecaea erecta; assembly: GCF_001651985.1. Taxonomy (NCBI): domain Eukaryota; kingdom Fungi; phylum Ascomycota; class Eurotiomycetes; order Chaetothyriales; family Herpotrichiellaceae; genus Fonsecaea; species Fonsecaea erecta. The sequence goes on along the minus strand of NW_017387249.1, from coordinate 2,107,569 downwards.
CTGCTGGCGCTTCTGAAAGAGCCTCTGGGAGAGGTGGAGGGCCTGGATCCCGGGGCGGGGGGATCACACGAAAGCCTCGAATCACGAAGGACGACCGAGCGCAGATGGAAAGAGAAAAGCTCCAACGAGAGAAGATGGCACCGCTGGTCGCCAAGCCGACCGCATATCCCGTTTGATCAGCTGGGCGACAAAGACAGAGATGTTAGGGATTTGCCAATCAGCGACTGGATGTGTCATGAAATAGATGTATTCATTGTGTAAGGGCCGGGTAGAGGTCAACGGGACTGTGCTTCACCAAGCCAGGGGTCGGAAAAGCGCCGAGATGTTTTTGCTCTCTTCTAATACCGAGTTGTGTATTCTAGTATTTACCCCATGAGCGGTGAAGGACGTCAAGCACACGGAACACGGGCTCCTTAAAAGGGGGTTACCTTTTCTCTTTTAAGGTTTCCTTTTCCTTTGAGAAAACTATGCTTGGTCCTGAGTACTGTAACTTCATATTGGGTACTCGGTACGCAGTGGCTTGCAGCGTGGTGGCTTGAACTTAGCGCTACAGCGTGTTGTACAAAAACGTCATAGCGCACCTTCATGGCAAAGGGTCACTCAAAGGGTCAGCAGGGGCATTCATGGAAAAGCGCAAATTCCCATGGTCAAAACACTAAAGTGAGACTGACCACCCGTTCCCAAGACCGACATGATCAACAGCACTGATAGTCGTGGTGGCGCCCAGCAATCCCCAATCCCAGGGCTTAACACACCTGCCGAAAGGGCTTCTGGTTTTTGTTCCCATGCCGCCCTTGCCGATCCTCATGGGTGCCAGTCCTGACTTGGGCATCATTGAGCCAACCAACGGACTCGTATGGGGATTACGGGCCAGTGAGAAGGGCAGCCCAGGCGGCGCCCAGTAGCAGAACGCCCCCCATAACGGCCTCCCAGCCAAGGTTCTCCCCTCCCTCTGTCCCCAAATGGCTCACTAAACAACCATCCCGGCAATCTCCCAACCCTCGCCTCTCCCACTAATCAGAGCCCGGCGGCGACAGCGGTTAAGAGCTTGCGATTCAGATTTCACCATCGCCCAGGTGTGGGCTTATGGGCGGACCTCCACCCGTGCATGATTCCCGACATTTTTCTGGTGCGCCCACAGAGGTCCGTGTCCGCCGCGATGGGCGGTTCACCTCAGAGTGGGTTCTTCCAGTGGCTTTCTAGCTACTGTACAGCAACCCGCCGAGTAACTCGTAATGCACTCCTCTTCCTTCTCTCCTTCCCAGGCTCAAGCCCTTTGTAGCACCTGATCTCTCGCTTGCGTCTGCGGCTGGTGACTGGGGGGACTGGCCATCCACGGCACCGCGCTCCGTCTATCCCATCTAAGTAATTGTCCCAAGACCTAACAGCCCACGGCTCTGGAGAACACGTCGACGCTTTCTCATCTCCCGTCTTCTTGCTCGTCTCGCGCCTCAGTCCGCCTCCTCTCCCTCTTCCATCTCATCGCACTCTGGGTCTGATAATCCTGCGGCAAGCATGTTGTGCAAGCCGCCACTCACACAGCTGCCGTCTTTCCTTGCCTTCCCAGGCTAACCGTGCTTCGTCTCTCCACCGGCCTTGTTATCAACCAACCTTTTCCCCCCTCCATACGAACACATACACTCACTCGCCGTGGCAATCCAGACCCCGTGGGAGCAGGGCGGAAAAGAGAAAAGAGAAAGATCATCATGGACGGGTTCTCAAGCTTCTTTGGCCAGCCCTATCCAGTCCAAGATCCACAAGACCCCATGGACGGCTACACGCAGGATGATGGGATGAGTGGCCTGGATCCCAGTGGCATGGAAGCTTCGGCCTTGGGCCAGGCGCAGACCCTTGGGCAGATCATCCTCCAAAATAACGACGAGTTGATGCGCCGGAGAAATACGATCCAGTCCCAGTATCGACAAGGCTCGCACGACCACGGTCGCAGAGCCTCGATGCTCGAGTTTTCTTCCGCCATAGACAGTGACTTGGCCAACTTCCAATTCGATCCGAACCCGAACGAAGCCGGCCTGCCCATGGACCCCTCCCCTATCATGCCCATGCCGAAATCCCTTGATCCACGAAGAGTCCGTTCTCGGGAGGACTTGTCTCTGAACACCCGCTTCTCTCAAATGAATGCCAACTTTGACCAAATGCCGGCCGTCAACAACTTCTCTCCGGTGGGCGTGTCGAGCACCTCCGTCCCTGTCGAACCATCTACCGCTTATATCGCACCGAATATCGACATGGCCATAGAATACGACGCCCTAACGGGAGGCGCAAGTGCTCGAGCCATGCAATCAGCGCCAATGCAAGAGGCCATGTTCGCCGCCTCGCCAATTGAACAAAGCTTTTCCATCCCTTACCAACCCGTCAGTCATGATCCCGGTGGAGGCTCGATGAGTCCGCCCGGTCCAAATCCTATGGTAGCAATATCCCAGGGCATGTCCTCACTGCGCGAGCCTTATCCAGGCTCTTCTCAGCAACTTCGAAGACCGAACCCCATTGGCCCCATTGCACCAGGCTCTCTCTCCACAATGGCTTCACCAATACATATCCAGGACCCGAGCAGAAGACACTCTGTAGATGTTCAGATGGGATTTCCCGTGAAAGGTAATGTCATCTTAGAAGAGCAACTCTGGTGGCCGCATACTGACGCGATCTGATAGATGTTAATACCACCCTAAGGGCTATGAACCCTCCGTCTCTGCCACATATGCAGCCCGTGGGTGGGATCCAGCATTCTAAATACGTCAACGCATATTCTTCTAGTGGGTTTGATATGCTGGGGGTCCTCGTGAGTAGTTCCCCAAATGGTGTTGCACATTTCGTTGACCCGTACCACAGATGCGAGTTGCAACGAGACCGCGACCCGAAATCAATATTGGGCCTGTTGACTTGTCCTGTGCCTTTGTTGTTTGCGACATCGAGAGATTTGATCTTCCAATCGTTTATTGTTCGGAAATGTTTGAACGCCTGACAGGATATACAAGACACGAAGTCCTCGGTCGAAATTGCCGCTTCCTCCAGGCGCCTAATGGAAATGTGCAGTCGGGAGTGAAACGGAAATACGTCGACGACAACTCGGTCCTCTATCTCAAGAACCAAATCTCCAAGAGAGAGGAAGCACAGTTGAGCCTGATCAATTATCGAAAAGGCGGCCAACCATTCATGAACCTCCTGACCATGATCCCGATTCAGTTTGACTCCGAAGACTACAAATTTTATGTTGGGTTCCAGGTCGATCTTGTCGAGCAACCAGGCTCTGTTTCCGGGAAGAATCCAGGTACGGCATCATCCCAGAAACAGCAAACGATATGAGCAAAGGATGACTAATTTCCCGTTAGATGGTACTTATGAGATCAACTACAACCGAAGCTCGTTGCCGGCATACAATCTTCCCGCTCGTCCTGATCCAAGTCAAGCACTGCAAGACATGGGCCAGACTATCTCTCCCGACGAAGTGTCCAGGCTTTTGGCCGCCCTTGGTAGTGGTGAGTCGGACGTGCCGAGACGGCTGTGGGACAAGGTCCTCCTGGAAAACAACGATGATGTTGTGCATGTCCTGTCACTCAAGGGACTGTTCCTCTACGTATCTCCTGCGAGCCGAAGAGTCCTAGAATACGATCCCAGTGAACTTGTCGGCGTAGGCATATCCTCGCTCTGCCATCCGAGTGACATAGTACCAGTGACCAGAGAATTGAAGGATATGCCGCCGGGAGAGTCGGTGAGCGTGGTCTACCGGATTCGCAGGAAGTTCAGCGGATACACCTGGTTCGAGGCGCACGGCTCTCTCTACGTTGAGCAGGGGAAGGGCAGGAAATTTATTATCCTCGCGGGACGAGAGCGGCCAGTCTATGCCCTGGATCGGACCGAGCTCGCGATTGATGGCAATCTGGGCGAGAGTGAGCTATGGTCCAAGATTTCGACGTCGGGGATGTTCTTGCATGTGTCTTCTACCTCCCGAATCATGCTCGACCGACTCCCTGAAGACCTTGTCGGGACGAGTTTGCAGGCTTTGATGCGACCGGAATCCAAAAAGGAATTCCTACGTCTGCTTGAAGTCGCACGAACAGGCGAGAAAGTGATGTTCAGGCATGACCTTCAGAATCGAAGAGGTCAGGTCCTTCACGCACAAACGACCATCTACCCTGGTGACGCTCGGCTTGGTTTCAAGCCCACCTTCCTGCTTGCGCAAACTCGCCTACTGAAGATGACGCGTTCTGCACTCTTGAGCCAGAAGTCCATCACATCATCGAGAACTGACCGAGCATCGGCAGGATCTGGAACCCCGACATCACGTCCGTCAGGTAGACCGTCCGCCAGCCCCATGGACGGGGCTGTCAGTACCTTTGCGGAACATCCCGGCTCTCTACTCGGCAACCACACCCTAAGTCTAGGCAACCAAGACGAGGCCCTGGCCTCGGAAGACAACATCTTCGATGAGCTGAAAACAACCCGAAGTTCCAGTTGGCAGTTTGAACTCAGGCAGATGGAGCGTCAAAATCGGTTATTGGCTGAGGAGCTGCAAGGATTACTGAGTCGCAAAAAGAAACGCAAGAGGAGAAAGGGGCTCGGCCAGGTTGAGAAGGACTGCGCCAACTGTCACACTCGAGTCACACCGGAATGGAGACGGGGACCAAGTGGCAACCGTGACCTGTGTAACAGTTGTGGACTGCGGTGGGCCAAACAGGTACGTGACTTCACCTTACCACGCGCACGAATGGTGTGATCAGAGAGGCGGTACAGCTAACGTACTCTGTGGATGAAGAATGGACGAGTATCTCCTCGTAAGCCTTCGAACCACAGTGACAAGGGCTCAAGATCCCCAGCCCAGATTAGAGCGGCCAACAAGACCGACGCCAAGAATGGCGAAATGTCTGAGACAATGAACGGCGGCCCTGCCCAATTGGTAAGGACCACAACAGGAACAGTCGAGCAACAAGAGAATACGAGTGAGTGGAGAGGGCAGATGCCGCCAAAGATTGAGGAAGGCGAAGAACCTCCGCATCCGAGCATCCTGCCGACGTGATGATGGACAGAACCCCTTGGTATCGGAGAAATCCACTTGGACTTGCCCCTATCACATTCAATGGAGGAAAGTCCGTCGATATCGTCGAAGCCAGCCCTGGAACCCGCAGTCGGGCCCAATTGAGGCAAAGCGTCGCCGACTCTTGCGCCGAACTGGGACCATATAAAGGGTATATGACCCGTTGTTCATCCACGGATCTTCACTCCTCAAGAACGCAATTCCCGTGGAACAGAGAGCCCCCGTAGCAAGGAATCCTATTCGATCTGTCCGACACGGATCCAACTACAACTCAACCCGAGGCTGGCAAGCTGAACTCATTGCTTATGAGATGAGACTGGTTAAAACCTGCCAGAGGAGCCGCCCATCACATGTGCCTTGTCACCTACAGTCCGAAAACAACCTTGTCACTATCACGCCCGCTTCACGTCAGGAAGGATTACATACGCCGAATATGAGATGTCACGACCATGAGTTTAGAGCTTGGACCCGCCCGATACGAAGTTTCATGATGCTAAGATTTGGATGGATACTAGGCGCTGGATTGTTGTATTATGGTATGGTTGGGGTGGCCTTTCTTTGTCTGTTTTTTCCTCTTCTAGGATTCGTTGGAAAAGCCTTGCTTGCCGGGAACAGCCACAACAAGGCTGCTGGGCTCTGACCGGGATCGGCACAGCGACGGGGTTGACACCCTTCACGAAGAGTCCGAACCGGAGTCCTGTTCGACCAAGCTAGGAAGTGTGAAGGCGCGTTTCGGGACTGCCATCCAGGCTCTCCTTCACTTGGAACTGGCACACACGCTGTTTATCGGAATCAATACGTCAACGAGGTACAGCACGGCATGACACGAACACGAACACGAACACGACACGAGTGTTTTCAATCCTTTTTCTTCTTGTTGTTGTCATCACGCATCATATGATACGATCCACGAACGTACGCCATGCTACTGCTGCTATGCTGCTATGTTACTATGGTGCCGGCTATGTATAAATCACATCTCTCCCCACTTCCCCCGAAATCCTTTTCCTTCAGCGTCGAAGCGATAGGGATAGAAGCGGCACGGGGGGCCTAGGTACGAAAATTTAAGGATGACTTGACTGGGCCCAAATAAATAGGCAGCAGAAGAGACTTATATAACCAAGAACAAGACGACGACCTATCTTATCTCATCTCATTGCATGGCAAGACATACTCGATCACTTTCTTTTCTTGCGACTCCGTGTGGGCCCCTGCCCGTGCGCATGTGTAGATCCCCCTTCATGGGTGCTTGTATGCTCTGTCCGTATGTAGCACAAGAAAACGAGTCCGTGGCGGCTTCGTTCTCTTTCACGCGGGTTCTTGTACCCTGCGTGAGCTGGTCGGGAAGAGCCCGCGGGTTCTGAAGACCATATCAAACGTCTATATGCCCGTATGTACCTCACCCGTCCCACCCCACGACCCAATGATGCGAAGTCTATCTTGTAGAGTCTCCGGAGCTTGGGGTGGGCCCGGATCTCGATCCGAGTTCTAAGCATCACATAAAGAGCGGGATCCGGACACGGAGGGCTGGTTGGGTCAAGGCGGTCAACCCCCTGGCGTCGGAGGGCCGACGACCCAGGACGAGGACGGCTTGAGGTGAGGAGAAGAAGAAATGGGACAGAAAAGAATAGCATACAATATTGTCAATGACGAGATGAATATGAAAATTGCATCAAGGAACGGTCCCGGTTGGGCTGTTGGGTCTCCCCTGCAGTCCTTACCATCTCTACGCTCGATGCCAGATTGGCTGGTGCGACACCTTGTCTTTGGTGTTTGCTGGCGGCGGCGGATCTGAGTCCAGAACCCAGAACGTACTCTACGCTCGATGCCAGATTGGCTGGTGCGACACCTTGTCTTTGGTGTTTGCTGGCGGCGGCGGATCTGAGTCCAGAACCCAGAACGAGTCCCGACGCCGCAGCTGTACTTGCTCCTCTGAGGCCCGGGTGACGATCGCGCTGACCTTGTTCGAATCGGGGCCTGGGACGGTATTTGACAACGAGAATATCGTGCCAGGTCGGGCCATGTCCCCTGGAGAACGATGGGCTTGTTGTAATTCGACTGGCGCTGTGTAGCGAAAGAGAAGAGGAAGCGTCGATTCCTTCCATACCGCCATGTAGTTGCGATGCGTGGAAAAGATCGTCAGGAACAGGCCTGCCAGCCCGAGCACGACGAGGGCCATGGGGTAGCTGATCCACTGCCATCTGACTACTATGACCGCTTCGCTGTGCAGAGTGGTGCCGGTGGCCACGGTATCTTGCAGCTGCTGGAAACGACCTGTCAGTGCCTGCCCGACACTGGTCACAACGTCGCTGAAATTCCCATTGCCGTCGATCGCCTGCTGACCTGCAGAGCTCCAGGGCCCGGAGATTTGGTCGAAGCTGGTCGAAGAGAAATTGAAGATGTCTCCTTGCTGCGAGGGATCTGGGTACCAGTAGCCGCCATAGCTGTACGTGGTGTTTCCCTCGAGCGCTATTCGAAGGGCTTGGATGAGCAAGTACGCTCGACCTTGAGAGTCGTCGTTGCCGGAATCATAGGCGAAATAATTCGTGCCATTCACGTCCGCGTTCCAGCCTGTCAAAATGCGGCCATCGGGTTGACTTTGACTGATAATAATGGTTCCGTAGTCTGTGGCTGCCGCATTGGAGATGGTCGTGCCACTGCGAACGACAGTGTCCATAGTCCGCACACAGGGTGTAAATGCACACTCCGTGGCTCCTTGGACGACCAGTTGGTCGAAAGAGGACGTTGTGTTGATGTCGAGATAGCCCATGGCAAATAGAGGGGAAGAGATACCAGCATATGATTTGTTGTCCCAGCTCTTGCCCCAGTGACTGTTCGGCGTCGGGTCAATGTTCAGGGGCCATACCACGCGGCGAGGGTACGTGACGAACCATTCCACCATGCTCCCCGCCGATGACAAGTCAAGATTCACGGAGACGTTGATGAGATTGCCATGTGGGAAGGAATAGGTTGGCGTCCAGGTGGTGGATGACGACGTCCGATTGCTTAGCGAGAAGTCCTCGAAGAGCGAGGTTATGTTGATGTTGTATGCATCTCCCCCAAGTTTGACATGACTAGTCATGTCAGTGCACTTGGTGCACATTGCAAGAGTGTTGTACACTGGCCATGTGCAATTTCCACTTGGGCAGATGGGATTGGGGATTGCCCCAGCGGCCCCTCCAAATGCTCCGATCAATGCATTCAGTGACAGACCTGAACCACCCAGGTCTCCAATCACTGATTCATTGTATGAAGTCGGGGTCCGAATCGAGGCAGGTTCGGAGGAGACAGGGCTGTCGCGAACAACGGTATTCAAGACCTGCTGAAGAAAAGGTTCGAAGCCGAGAGCCAGGACGGTGGCCAATGCGGCGACCAGTGCTCGAAGACTGCCTCGACGGCTCAGGATGAGGAGAAGTGAACCGTAAGGGCCACGGCTGGCCTCTTCGAAGGCGTCAACGGTGTTGAGTGGTCGCGGTTTTCCAATGAACCACAGCCACTTCTCCTGACGTATGGCAGCTGCCAATACTGCTAGCAGAGCAGCCTTTGCAAAACCTGCCAAAAGGGAAACTATTGCGTTGATCTAAGAAAGGGTGTTAGGATTGGCCGAACTTATGCCAGACACTCAACACGTAGATCTTACGGTTAATCCATCTGGTAGATCTGGAACAGGGCGGTTGTCGTATACAAAAAGAATGGCGGCAATGGCAGCCAGGATGCAGATACATAGCAGGGCTGCTGACAATTCCCATACCCAGTTGTCCAAGCTCATCCGGGTCCACCATGAAGGATAGGTGGAGAGATCTTTTGGGTATGTTAAGAGAGCTGTCTGTCGGCTCCGCGTGCTGGAGGGACTGCTGGTGTATTCTTGCGTTTCCATGTCGTTGGCTGGTCGCAAAGAGGTCTTGGATTTCCCCGGACAAGGGCGCCATCTGGCGATATATATCGACGGGCGTAAGTCCTAAGGTTGGCAAATAGAGGCAACAAGCACCATCTGCGCGTCCAGGCTTGGGGGCCCATTGTGCAGAGCACGTCCATCAAGCAACATCAGCCACAATTTTGCGAGTCTCTCATGTAGGGGGCATTTTGGCAAAGTTGGGGGCGATTTGGGCCATATGGGCGGTCTTCGAGGTCGTCGGACACATGTCGAGGCATGAAGGGCCTTGAACTGTGCATAAATGGCCAAAAGATAGACTGAGAATGAAGCTTGATAAGCGCTGGACAGGCAGCGATGGAAACAGAGTCTGGAGGTGGCTATATTTGTCCCGCCCGTGCGGCCGCCCAGGCGCAGGAGGGCCTGATCAACATAAACGCATGAGGCTCTGGGGGCCAGCGACTTCGGGACCCCGGCCGGGAGGGAGGGAGGTCCTGGAGAGAGCGGAATGCGCCGACGAGGGGAATTGGAGGACACGAGGGATCGCCTTGTGGCGAGGGTGGCGTACGATGGCTTGTTGATGGCTGGAGAAGGTGTAAGGCGAGACGGTGAGAAGGAACAAGAATGATCGACAGTGGTTGCTCGCACCTTTGCTGCCCAACTGGCTGCCTTGTGCTGTTAGGGGACTTCTTAGCCAGCTTCTGGTGCTTCTTGGTGCCGGCTGGCGGTGGTGGGGGTGCCGAGGGGCTCTGACTAGGCCGGGTAGCCCAGAGCTAGGCGTGGTGGCTTCCCTATTCCCGGGCCTATTGGTTCCTGCCCCTAGTCCCACACCCCCTTTGGCCTCTTTCCTAACGGTTGTTCCGGCCAGTCGGTGTTTCAATCATGGCCTTGGTGAGCTCTTTGTCAACTCCCCTGCTTCGTCCCTCCCTGCTTCCCCGGCAAGCTTTGGTTCCCCTCTCGAAAGTTTTTGTCCCTTTGTCCCTCTGCCATGTAACTCTACCATCTCGCTTGAAGCTTCACTTTCTGCCTCGTTGATGCGAACGTGGTGGGAGATCCCCGATGGACAGACTATCATTTCATCATGTCGACTGACTCGATGCCTGATCACCGTCCCTTTGGTACCCAATCGACCGAGTCTTGTGCCTGGGAGTCTCTGGGGGGCCCTCTAGTGCCGTCCCGCAATTGGACGCCAACGCCCAGGGTACGTACGTCCGGAAGACCCCAGTGTACCTACAGTATGTGTGTGTGGGCATGTGGGTGCGTGAGTGGGTGCCGGCCTTCAACACCCCCCCTCCCCCCCCCGGTCGTGAATCCAGCCTTCCCGAACCTCGTCTCTCTCACACTTCCTGCTTCAACATTTCCATCCAGACATTTCTATCCTCACATTCTCAATCACACGACCCAAGACCTTTGTCACTTCCGAGAGACACCGTGCCTGACGCCTCCTATATCATCCAGTGCAACCTTGTTGATCACCATTGCTGCCAAATTCGTCCATATCAACACCCTACGGTCCATCCTCGCAGCTGCCTCCTGCACCCTTTGCGCCCGATCATCCCATTGCTCCTAGTAGCACCTGCCTGCATTCCTCGACCTCTCCGGTCCAGCATTCAATTACTTTCCACTTCAGTTCCGACTATCGCAGTCTCTCGACCTTCTCGTCCCGATTTCTTGCGATAATTCTGCGCATCTCCTCCCTTGACCTCCTGACCTCCGTGGCAGTGTGTACGGGCGGCGCTCTCCTTCCCCCCTTACAACACGGATACAGAAAGCCTCGCAGGACAGATCCAAATCGCAGGGATCGAGACACCAATAGACCTCGGAATCCTCTCCAGTCCGTGTCCGTGCGCAATCTCTTGGGCATAATAAAGGCTGCTCCCACCTTCTCCTGGATTTGGTCGCTCGCAGGATCGCAATTGCCTCAGCCAGAGCCTCAGCCATTCACACCCAGTTCGAAGTTGTCTTGCGCTCTAAGAGGGGGACCCTTCCAATAAGCCTCTCCATTTGGTCATTCCACCATGGCGGACAAGATTTCTATCACCATATGCGGCGATGGAGGTTGCGGTATGTAGTCCCACCGGCGCTTGCAGCACATTCCGCTGATGTTGTCCCTTCTCTTTGCAGGTAAATCGTCCATTACATTGCGCCTTGTCAGATCGCAGTGGACTTCCGAGTACGTTGCTCTCCCCGTCCGCGTGACCAGAAGAGTCCTGCTAACCCGAACAGATATGATCCCACTATCGAGGACTCGTACTCGGTGACTCGAACGGTGGACGGATTGAATTACTATCTCTCTCTCACGGACACAGCGGGCCAAGAAGAGTATCGAAGTCTGTGGGCGGCCTCAAATCTCCAGTCCGACGCTTTTCTCCTGGTTTATGATATCACCAATGCTGCCTCTCTGGATGGTCTTTCGTGGTTCCTTGACATGATTGACATTGAAGCCGAGAACCGATTGGAAGAGAATGCTCGGTTGCTCCGCGAGAAGGGAGCCAAGGTCCGCGGCAGGAGGGAAGATGGATGGAAGTTTCCTCCGATCAAGATCGTCGCCGGCAACAAATGCGATCTCAAAGATGCTAGAGTCGTCAGCAGCAAAGTCGGCTGGGAATGGGCCAAGAGCAGAAACTGTGGTTTCATGGAGACCAGTGCTCGAGAGATGGTAAATATCGAGGAGACTTTTGCCTGTAAGTCAACGCTGCTCTGTCGCCCATCAAAGTCCCTCCTGCTCATGCAAGTCAACAGTGATCGTACGCAGAGTGGTTGAGGCAAGAAGACAACATGGCACGGGTGCCGGCTCCCTCCCCCACCAAGTACCATTTGCCTCCAAGGGTCATACTCCCAACGTTAGCGGTGCTGGAGCTTCGTCTTACCAGATGCCGTCGTCCATGCAACCAAATCGACAACCATCCATCCCTAACCCCTTGCCGCCCACGGAGAAATCTGGCTTCGATGATGACAACAGTCATGTCCCTTGGTGGAAGAAAGTATTCTGCTGCCGCGGTTGACTGTGACATTCAAACCAAAGCCCATAGACAACCTTGGGGCTTGTACAACATGGCGGCCACATCATCTACATGGCTTTAATCTTGGTGTTGTAATATTATGTTACGAGATGATACCTCACCACGCCTTTGACAGTTGAACTCTTTCACCGTGAAGAGAGTTTACCACATGTGTCAACCTTCAGCAGCTGGTACGGGCGAAGACACTACCACTAGTCGCCAATGAGCTTTGTCGGCTGAGCTCGGCCTGCCACCAACCTGACCCGACGTCCGTTCTCATTCCCTTGTTAGGAAGGCACGCTATATGTTCACAAACACTGGTTTTCAAAGACATCCATACGAGCCCTAGGATCTCGCCTGCAGACATGAAGCAAACCACCAGTGATCGGAGGTGAATAGAACAGCGGACATGGAGAAAGAGGGGACGACAGGGCTTGGTCCCAACACGCCGCCGGCGAGCAGAAGTCGACAGCCAATGTCGTATTGAAAATGTGATGTATTCTTGGGGGGCGAAGATATAGAGTGTATCAGGCAAGACGCGTGGGAGTGGCCGCGAGGCCGGGAAAAAGCGAGGTTTGAAGATGTCGAGCGATGTACACTTTTGCTATGTATTATGCATGCTGTTTTCATATTGTGCTGTATATTTAGAAGACTTGGCCAACGACGGAGTGTTCCAACGCTCTTCGAGAGGTCGACCAGGCTGCAGGACGGCAAGAGATGGATCCAGAGATAGATAGTCTTATATACTGATTGTACCAGAACTACCGAGTATTTTCAACGGTACGTACAGCATGTACCCCCAATCCACCTTTCTCGACCTGTCCATCCAGCCGGCGGAATGCGCATTCTCAGAGTGATGATAAACTGCCAGTCTTCTTCGTTTCTCCCTCCTTTCCTAGTTCTGCGACTACGGCGGATGATATAGCAGATGAGAGGTTGTAGGGAGGGAGCCAGATGAGTTGACAGGGGGGATTCCTCATTGTTTTGATGGGCGTCTATCTACCTCAGTTGCCGTATCTTGAATTCATTCTTCTACTACTAATACGGCATTTATCCATGTATCCGTCTGTCGATCCATCCATCTATCCATCTGACATGACCGAAACTGAAATGTCCTCCCCGTTTTCGCGACCCACTTATCTGATCTGCTCTGCTCCATCGCCCGCCTTTCCTGACACCTGCGTTTGCGTGACTGTCGCATCTCACGCCTGACTGACTGCCTGACTAAGAGAGTGCATAGCACGATCGACAGAGCCGGGACACATCAGGGGGGGAAGCGCGAGACGGGGACCTATTGTGGTACAGCGTAGCATAGCATGGCATAGCATAGCATAGCATGGCCACGATGATGAGGATAATCACCGGCTCCCTCCTCGCCGTCAGGATTATTATCATCACCATCATCATCCCCGCATGTGTCGCTTCGCTCTGACCGACCCTCCACTTCATCCTCGGGTGTTTCGTGCCTGTCCTTGATCGTACCTCACGGTTCGTATAGTCATCACGGGGGATCGAGGCGCGTCGGTCGGTGCATTGAGGGGGAAGGGGAAGAGGGGCTCTGTCAGTTGGCCACGGTCTTGGGCGTGGGCTCAAGGTGGCGCGGCAAAGTGGCTATATCCTCCTCTGCCTTCGTGCACGGCAGCGGCATTGAACCCGCCAGCAGCACTTTTGCCCTGCTGCTGTGCCGCCGTATCCTCCTCCACCCTTGTCAAGGTCGAGGTTGAGGTCGAGTGTGCATTGCTGGCCAGCACCGGCGCCGTCTCATCACCACCTCTGCGCGACAACAGCATGGTGAACCTCTTGGACTGCATCATCGGCAGGCCCTGCCTCGCGCTGATGCGGAAGATGCACTGCAGCTTGGCGAGGTCGACCCCTGCGTCGTGACCGCGGCCGTGGTACCCGGAGGAGGAGGAGGAGGAGGAGGAGGTAACATGCACCAGGATGTCGCTGCCGCTGCGGCCCTCGGTGACGGTGCCGTGCTGGCGCACCTTGACCAGGTTCTCGACCAGGAAGGACGCCGTGCGTGTGTCCCACAGGCCGTCGCGGGCGTGGCGGAGCTGTGGGTGTGCGAACAGCGCCACGCCGCGGGCGAGCGTGCGCGGGTCCGTCTGCTTCAGGCACAGGAAATACACCGACGCGACGAGCTGGGTCGAGAGCGTGTAGGTGGTCCCGGTAGGTTGCGTGCCAGACGAGGCGGTGGTGGACGGAGGTGGAGGTGAGAATCGGGACGTGGACGTGGACGTGGGTGACTTCTCCGTCGTTGTTGTTGCCGCCGCCGCATGGGACAGGAGCGCGGTGATGCATGAGAGCGCGCTTTCCAGGTCCTCCTCGGCGTCGCTGATCGGCGTCGCAGTTCCCGAAGTAAATGCTCGTCGAGGATACCCTGAGAGCGAGTCCGCTGCTGCAGCCAGCTGTCGTGCCATCTCGTACGCCGTCGTCATTGGGAATGGGATGTGCTCCTTGACCAGATACAAGAACATGTACAGGTTGACGCGCAGACGCATGATCCGTTGCGTGCGTTGTTGGCGGTGGTCCTCTCGCTGCGTATGCGCCGAACTGTTGGAAATAGTCAAGTCCTCGCGCGAGCTGAAGTTGCGTAGCGTGGCCTCGTACTTGTGTAGCTGTGCCACAAGCACCAGTCTCTCGACAAAGGACTGCGAGGGGAGATGCTCCATCTTCGCTCCTCGGAAGTGGACATAGTCGACCAGGTGGTGCAGGGTGCAGTTCTGGAGTTTAGCCAGCACGGCTTCGGCGTGGGTCAGGTCGAGGAAGGTCTTAGGGACGATGTCGACGACGCCAGTCCTCTCATCGTCGGTAGCCAGGTGCAGGACGGGCGCACGGCGGTCGTCGAAACAGCTGGCCTGGAGATCCAATTGGTGCAGCAGGGTGGTGAGGTGTGGAACCAAGGGGTCGTGGGGGTCGAACGATCCGTCGCGCTGACACCTTTCCAGCAGATGCAAGCCCTGGTCCAGGTGCCAGATCGCCTGCTGCGATTCGCCCAGCAGGGACTCGAAGGCGTAGAAGATGACGCTGCAGACGAGCGCCACGGCCGGAGACGCATCCACGCGCGACAGATACTTCCTCAGCTGCCGGTGGCATCTGGTGATCATGCCCACAGTCCTGTGATTGCGGCTCAGCATTACTCGCGGTGGGGTGTTGTCGTCTGCATCTGGCGTATCTGTCACGGTCATCGACTCACTATGGTAGTGGTCAATTCCCACTACTTCCCCACACAGGTAGTCCTTGTGAAGCGCACTAAGCGCGACCAACGCGTTGCGGACAACGGACTGCTGGCTCGCGCGCTGCAGGACCAGCTGCGTCCACAGCGCCGGATCCGCGCAGCGGGACAGGTCCCACGCGGCCTGGCAGCAGAAGTAGTGGAGCAGCTGGCGGTCGGCCTGGCTGCCGGGGACTTTGAAGGGGATGCTGTATGTCGAGATCGAAGCCGGCTCCAGCGGCAGATGCTGCTGCTGCTGGCGCCGAACTGCTGAGTCCAACCTTGAACCGGGATCGGGACCGAGATCGAGATAGCCTTCGCATGTTCGCCCGGTGTGCAGACACCGCCGACACTCGGGCTTCTCCTCGTCACACTTTACTCGTCGAGCTCTTTTCTCCCATCGTAGATTGTCAGAAAAACGTGGCCCCTTGCATCCTCCTCCTCACCAGCGAATCCTACAGTTCGCCAAACTGGAAAAGGGGGTGGAGTCACTCTCACTCACTTGCACGTAATGCACCCCGACCTCACCTTGGGCGTGCTCTTGCGAGATCTCCTCTTTGGGGGGGAGGAGGCCCCTTTTGTCTTCTCGAGTATCGTCTCCATTGCTGCCGGACCCGAATTATCAAGGAGGAGGCGAGGACTCCGGGATCCTCTGGGGGGAAGTATACCACATGTTCTCAGGCGAGGGGAGGCGCGCAACCTCGATCTCGATAGGGGAAGAAGAAAAAGCCGCGGTCATTGGTGGCGTTGGGGCAGGAGGCCTGAAGGACGATGGAAGACAGACGGAAGAAATGAAAGGCGTGGACACAAACTCACTCTGGACCAATAGCGCTACGCCCTGGCAACCTTAAATATACGAACATCGACGCCTTTCCCAGTCGGGCTCTACACAGGACTGGTCAGCGGTGATTGGGCGAAAGAGACGACTGGACGTGACCAGGCAGAAGGAGATGTGAAATAGGTCCTAGGTAGGCTGCTTCTGCATTCATCGTCCAGCCTGAGCAGTGCGTCACGTGCCTAATCCCCACCTAAATTCTGAATAGCGGAGTCCCATATCTTGTCCGGGGGCCCCTCTTCCAGGAACTCAGGTATAGTTGCCCAGTAGCCGTTGAGATGTTTAGGCCGGGGTCACTGCCTGGAGAGGGTTCTATCTACCTTTGGTCATCGCACAGAGGCACCAGAAAGCCATTTTCGGGCCCCCCCTCCCCCTAATCCAGCGGCTAAACCTGTCTCTCGGTAGACGTTTGGTGCAGGACAGCCAGAGCAGGAGGGTCAGAGAGTCAATAAAATGAGGACTGTTTCTTCTGGAAGTGGTCACTACAACCTTTATCTGGTAGAATGACACCGTTGTCAACTAACTTGCCAACGGACAGTGGGTTGTCATAGCATTCAGCTAAGCCATTTTGAATTTACATGAAAGCAGCCGAAATACCAGAGTCGATCTTAGCAAGTAAAAACCTACAGTCATTCATTCTAAATCGCGGGCTAGTCTGGATATGACTGAATTCTCCGAGTTCTTATGGCATGTCCTGTTTGAGCTCCACGGACATAATCCACAGGCAGTCAGTCAACTGGGGTACACACCAGTTGTGCCAATACACCATTCACTTATATAAACTTCGACCTTAGCTGGCGAATTAGTCGTACGTCGTCCTCTGCAGGCGCTGCTCCAATGATGCTTTCCGCCAAACCAAGAAACTCTCGTTCCCAGTTGGGCACCTGCGGGTTATTGCGCATACTCGGTACTCTTGTCAAAACCCAAATCAACCCGGTGAACACGAAACTCGGCGCAGCAACAACAACGTAGTAGAGAAATCTGGGCGTGATATTATTCCCCAGCTTCATAACCAACTGGAACCCTTCCCTGGCAGCCCCAGTTCTCAGCCCTGCTTCTGCCCATGTCAATCCCGATTTCTTTTTGGAAGCGGCAACAATCGCGCTCAGAATACCCACGACCAGGACGGCATGTGTGCGTAGCCAGCTTTGCATATCAGGCTCGTGGACACACGGAATTCCTGCGGCGGAGAAGATAGATCGCCATTCGGGTGATGAGACAATGGTGATTTGTCCGAAGCTCATGAACTGGTGCACCAGTGCCCCCTCGTAGAAAGATGCCATGATCGCCGGAAAGCCCATGATGCAGCGTTCCTTCCCCAGGACGTCGAAGTACTTGTCCAACGATGCGAAAGTATTGAACATGAAGAGAATCTCGCTTCTGCGGGGACATGCTTTGAGGGTAGCGTACAATTGATCGTCAAATTGGTGTTCCGTAATGGTTAGGAGGATTAGGTCCCAGGGCTGTGAGGTATCGAGAGATCCGACGGCTTTCACAGGAGTCTTTGAGATTTCCGTCGATTTTGCCGACTTCTTTGCTAGGACGCCTCCGTTTTCCTGGAGAGTCGCAAGACGTTGACCACGCCCGACGATTGTGACTTCGTGTCCGGCCTTGACGAGATGCAGTGCAAAGGCACAGCCTACGGGTCCAGCGCCAATGATGGCAACCCTTTTCTTTTCCGTGGCCATGGTGATTGAACGTAAAGCCAGTTGCGGAAGACCGGGGGCCTTCTGTGGATTGCCGGACTTCACGGGTGGTGCGTACCAACTTTCGATTGAGAGTAAAGTGCTGCGTTATCCAATCTACTGGACGTAAGGGTTATAGTAAAGAATGGTCCTTTAGCTGGGAGATATTATGGATGGAAGGTGTATCTGTTCGTCTCGGAATTGTCTGAGTTGAAGCCTCGAAGCCTCGAACAGCTTCGTCTGAGAAGCAAGCAGCCTCCAGGCAGCAATCAATCGATGCTGCAAGCGCACCAATAATAACTTGATGCAGATCACTAGATTCGGTGGAGGTGTGGTTCCCCGGAACATGATTCCAACCCATCACGTGACATTGGGAGAGGTTAGACTGCCCCTTTACTATCGGTCGTAACAGGAACCCAAGCATGAGAGACGCAAGGTGCGGAGGGAGAGAGTAGACGACAATGGAGCCGGAAAACCAACGAGACATTGGAAGAGACATAGGGGGGCTATGTCAGGGGACTCTCGAGGGCCAGGGACACAAGGTACGTCGTGCGAGGCCATCTTCCCCCAGGAAGACCGACTCGCTTGGCCAGGAAGGGCGAAGGTGTCGAGATTCCGGCGAGGAAACGAGATATACCAATACCGTAAACGTGCCAGGCTTGGACAAAGTGCAATCCTGCTAGACCGACACCTTTCATGTACTGACTGACTTCTGCCCAAGGTGAAATAGACCAATAAAAACTACCTCCTAATGCACTCCCCAGACCAAGATCGCTCGCCACGACGGAGTAAGCCTAGTCGGCTCCTTGCTTGGATTGCTTGAATGCTCGAATGCCAGTATGAGATCATGACAACATATATATGCCCTTTTCCGTTGGCCGTAGAATGAATATTAAGACAGAGTGTATGGATGACATCAATCGCTTTCTTTTCCACTAGAACATGACCCTGTGCTCTCGTGCCGGTGTCTGTATCTCAAGGCATTCCAACAGCGTTCTGCCTCTCTCTGCAAAACCCCTTGACTCGAGTGCTTTATAATCCAGCCTGCTCCCAAAAAAAAATACAATCGTGAAATGTAGGAGTAGGGGTCGGTGAACATCCTCTGCTGCGGTTGGTACGATCAGATACTAGAGCCAGTGGTCAGTGGTTTCATTCAATGCCTCACATGTCTCGTCACATGTGTATCATGACACCGAGAGGAGTACTCACTAGATTTCGATCGGACTGATCTGGTCAAAGGGAAACAACCAGTTACTCCCAGCTTCAACTTTCTCCAGCCTAAGCGAAAACGACCGTCAGCACTTGCCCAAATGATAGATAACCCACCCTCGGCGGGACGAATCACTTACCAGTCGTAAGGCCAGACCACAAGATGCCCCTGGACACAGCCCAACAGCTCTTCCGCCTCTTCGATGCTCAAGATGTCATCGCTCGCGCTGAAGTCCCGTCTACTAGACCTAGTGGTAGCTCTTCTGCGTCGGCGACCACTTCCACCAATGTTGGCGGCGGACTGGGCAGCATTCTGATTTATCGCGTCCGAATACCCCACAAAGGCGCCGTTGGCGGTTGATGGACTGCCATTAGCTGTTGCTTTCTCCTTGTCCACCGCCGTTGAGCTCAGACTGCTGAGGGGTCGCTCCGTGCTGAAGTCATCGTCTTCACCGGTGCCGCTGCCTTCGTCGATCATGGTCTGTCCTTCGGGGACCGTCTGTAGCCCGGCCTTTTCCTCCGTCAACGTTTCTTGTCGGTGCAGGGTGGGCATCCCGTGTCTGTCAGCCTGCGCTTGATTGATCTCCGCGGCCCAGCGCCGGAGTTTCTCCTTTTCGGCGGCCTCATGAGAATGGCTCGACTTGTCTCCGAGGACGCTCTTGATTTTGTCCTTCATATCGGCCGTGGTCTTTTCAATATCGGTGGGAACGTGAGTCACAGCTTTAATCTGGGCTGCCGGATGTCGAGACCCGGCGCCTGGTGGACCGCTCTTAGAAACAGATCCAGCTCGAGAAGGGTCCGAGACCTTGTCCTCCTTAGGGAGGTCATTTCCTTGCAATTGGTTGAATCGCTGTTCGTATGCCACATACTGATGATATTCGTCCCAGTTGCGCACTTGATTATCCGGCATGCACCGGAACACACTGCGGTATATCTTGGTGTTGTTCTCTGCGACTGCGTGCCAAGTGTCGTAGAGGAAGGCGTCGTGGATGGGATCCGTCATCGAATCCCGGTCGACCAGCGGCCGTCGCAGCTCATCCATCAGCGGGTGACGAGGGCGAACCGAGTCTTTGGAACCGACTTTGGTAAGTGTAGGACCTCCTATGTCAGAGTCGTCTCCCACGGGGAGAGGAGGTAGCTGCGACAACATTGGCAGGCCCAGCTGCATGGTGTCCATTCGGTTCAAGCCGGGTTTGGGAGGGAGTGGAGGGTTTGGTGTCTCCATTTTGACCACATACGATGGCAGCCGAAGTTGCTCACCATGTTTTCGTGGATCTTCCAAAGCGGCCTTGCCCTCGGGATCAATGCTGGAGAACAGGACCTCCTTGTTCCCCTTGACGAGCGTACTGTCTCGTCCATCTCCCAGCCCTTTGGCGGCGATCTCGGCCATCCTGTCAAATCCGTGCCCTTCCACATCTTGTCTGTGGTGGGGGTCGCCAGTAACGCGCGGGTCTTGAGTCACGCCGGCTCTCTTCGATTTGAGGTTAGGGTTGCCCTGTTGTTCCCAATCGACATCATGGTTGAAGCTCCTGAACTCCTCGGTGCGTTGAAGCAATTCTTCATGCAGTTCCGTATCTTGCCCATGTAGAGGACTAAGCACATCATCCGCTTCTGAGAGAGGACTTCCGAAAGCGTCCTCCGGGGATTCTGATCGAACTGACTTTCCCGAGGAGTGCATTTTGTTGTGTTCGACTTCCATCACTTGTGCGTCTTCCATGATTTTGTCAACGTCCAGGCCGAGATGTTCGCGCATCAGACGCATGCGCAGCGTGTGCGGGAACCGACCAACCTGATAAGGCTTGCCGTTCATCCACGACCAGACCATATCTGTGTCACGCACAATAGCCGCACATTCGGAATCACGATTGCCGAGCAATGACCGTTCGTTGATGTTCGCGGATCCGATCAATGCGACTCTGTCATCCACCACCATACATTTGGCGTGGATGTAGAGTTGTTCAGTCACAAGCGTCTTCCGAGGGCCAATTCGTCCCCACTGCCGAAGGCTGTAGAACTGGATATACTCCTCAGGATCAACGCCGACAGCCTTCAATCGGCCGAATATGGAAGATTCTCCGCGGCAAATACTGCGGTATTGATACTGCATGATCAACCGCACGCTGGTCCCACCTTCTTCCTCGACCGTATTCTGGAAACCAGGAATCAATGGAATGATGATCACAGCTTTCCAAGCCTCCCCGTTCTTACTGGCGCGAGTGATGCGTTCCACAAGAGCGTCACCGATCTTGTTGTGTACCGTGGCACCTTCCGTCTCGCAGCTGGAGATGAAAAATTGGTTTTCAATATAGACGAAGTGCTCGGATTCTTCAATCAGCTTGATGTAGGCGTTCATGATGCTGTGCTCCGTCTTGTCGGGAGTACCCATTGACCAAGGACCGGCAGAGCGACAAATCTGGACTTCACATGTTCCGTCGAGACCGAGGGCTTCCAGATCGGCTGGGTTAAAGTCCGGAGGAGGCAGTAAAAATGGTGTAGGGCGTGTCGGTTTGCGTTGTCGCAAAATATAATTCCACCTTTGGACAAAATGTCGGGTCAGGTCGCGAGCTGGTTGTCCAACCACCTGCATTGAAATGTCATGCCACGGCATTCTGGCTACCCTGGAACGGTCGTACATCTCTTCGTATGGTTTGTTAAGCGCATAGAAGTCTTGTATCCGTGGATTGGAGTAGTCCTTTCCCGGCCACAGTTGGCAATGGTCCGCATCCTTGGGCTCATCACTTGGCTCGAAGCCGGTGGGTTTGTCATCGACGAGCGTGTGTTGGGGAGTATCCCACCTGCCAAAGCACAAGTCAATCCCTCCAACAAAAGCTACGGTGTGGTCAACAATGCAGATCTTTTCATGGTGCGCCCAGAAGAATGTGTTTTGTCGAAACTGATTGGGTGATCTCTGGACAAACACATTCGGGTGTAGATCCAGGAGGGAGAATTTGGTGTACTGGGAATCTATTGGAATAGCCGCGTCAATATTGCGATAAACGATGACGAAGATTTTGACCCCCTCTTCAGCTTTCCTCTTTAGCAATCGATCAAGACGCCATTTCTGACTGATCGCAGGAGGCCGCCTCATGTATAGCTCGGGGCTCAGCCACCAGTCGTGGATATAAATAACATCTTTGGCTTGGTTCAGAGCGCGAGACACTACCCACATGTGGTCCCTGCCGTCGACAAGCCACTGGGCGAAGCAATTCGGCCTCACTGGGGCGAAGCTGTCGAATCTGTTGATTTTTGCCCAGGGTGATCCCGCAACCATTTCTCTTATGGACTCCTCGAATTGTTGCAACTGACGTTCGTTGTTAGAGATGAGTTTCAACTTTCTTTCGGAGTTCACCAATTTGAGACGATGGTGTTGAGGATGTTTGGCAGATTCCTTGGCTGCCTCTGCCAGCTCCTTTGCACTCCTCTGATCGCTCGACCGTAACCTTCGGGACTGTATTTTGAAGTCTGAATCAAACAAAAACACATCATAAATATGCATTTGCTCCGCCGAGTCCACGCAGACGACATAACTGTGTCTGACCAGGAACCACTTGGGGGTATGTCGCTTCTTGAACTCGAGAGCGTTCAATGCTCTGAAATCGAGGCCTTTGGCCGAGCGGATAAGCAAAAGGCCTTCTTTGCCATGTTCGCTTCCTTCAGCAGCAAGACGTACACCGAGAGCCGATATCTCCAGGAATCTACACAGGCGATTGCTCTCGGGGCGGAACAGCAAAAACTGTATCATCTGCTGCAAATATTTCTCCAGGGTCTTACGCTGGCGCTCGGCAAACATCTCGCGACGCGTGCTCCCAGGAGTTACGGGATCGTGGAGCCCTGCCACGCTTGATTTCCGTCGTTTTGGCGTGGTTCCTGGTCGATTCTGGCCTCGAGGAGTTTGCCGTTCGGTGTCAGTTGCTGTGCCTGGATCGGTATCGTCGCCAGCGTCAGCCTCTTCGTCATCGCCTTCATCGGCGAACATGAGAGATTTCAGATATGGGAACACCTCCAGTGGGAACTTGGGCAGTTTCTTCCGCCCTTCGCCTCTTGATCTAAGTCTCCCAGTGTTATAGGCGGCTTTGTATTTGATATGCATTTTGGAGAAATCTCCAAGAGATCGTTTGATCACCCACTTCATCCGGTTAGCCCCGTTGCCATATTCGCATTCGATCTTGAAGATCAGATGTCGTAGGACCTTGTCCTCGTCGGACTCCTTGATGGTCTTCTCATCTTTACTTTTGTGCTGATCGACCTCACTGTCCGTTACTTGCACTTTGAGTTGTTCCAAAAGGACCGGTACCCTCCTATGGTTGTGTTCGTCGCGCTGGAACATACTGGCAAGCATCAAAGCCGCAGGAGCCCCGGCAGCCAATTCAGCGAGAAGGGCAGCCGATCTTTGAACTTCGGGAGTGGGCGGTTTTTTCCTGCCCTGACCTAGCGTTTTGATACTGTTCTTGAGTTGCCTCCATTTCGCAGCGCTCAATGTGGAACTTCGCTCAGCTAGGATCTTTCGGCGAGATGGAGTCTTCGGTGTTTGCGCTTCATTTGGGCCAGCTTCTCGGGAGGAAGTGATATTGGCAAAATTCAACAGGGTCAGTGGTCTTCTTAGTCCTTCTGGTGTAGTTTCACCGGGCTTTCTTTGACCGCCGTAGCTTAAACCTCGGAGAGGATGACGAGGTGTCCAACCACTGCTGTTGTTGGAGAGTTGCTTGCGCCCTTCATCCTCAGAGACACCCTGGGGGCAATTGACCATGTCGGTATCCGTGGCCCTTCTGACCAGTGCACGAGGCCGTTCCATATCCGTATCAGAGTTGATAGGAGCACTTGCGAAGCCTGGTGGCATGAGGCTGTGGGGAGATGATGGCGCAGTTTCAATGTCGTCAAAACGTTGTATTTTCCGCCGGCGTTTTCGGGTTGCCCACTGGGACACGCTGTTCTCTGCGGCGCTGCTCTCTTCCGCATCGGCGTCGGCATCAGCACCACTATCCTCCTCCAAGGTCGCAGTGAGCCCAGTCTCATTGCGGCCAGATTGGGCAGAAAGTTGGTTGTCGCCATCCTTGCCTTCTACGGAACGTCCACCAGCGGACAGCCCGCTGGGAGACCGAGAATGACTGAACGAATATCCCGGGGGTATA
Organism: Fonsecaea erecta; assembly: GCF_001651985.1. Lineage (NCBI taxonomy): Eukaryota > Fungi > Ascomycota > Eurotiomycetes > Chaetothyriales > Herpotrichiellaceae > Fonsecaea > Fonsecaea erecta. Next base: position 2,083,571 of record NW_017387249.1, on the reverse strand, counting down.
GCCAGTGCCCTTAATCGGGCATACAGGGAGTGGGGTTTGTCCTGTTCTGCACCATCGGCTCGGCTAGCTGGAGGTGTGGTGTGGCCATTACTATGCGGACTGATCTCTTGGGTATCTCGAGAAAACTGCACACTCTTCCTGCCTGCTGTGGGTGTCCCGTTGCTTTGCAACACATTCTCCAGCTCGGCAGGTTCTCTTCTGCTGGCCGACGGTTCGCTTGTCGCGCTTTGGGCGAGGTTTGTCCCAGAACCGTACGTCTTTTTCAGGGCACTTGATGTCCTCGACGTCGTGGAAAATGGAGTAAGCTTGTCAGGCGAGGCATCTCGAGGAGTTGTGCCCGAAGGAGTCAATGCGGCCGGCGAGTGGGTTAAGCGGCTGTGAGACAGGATTGCAGGACCTGGTTCTCCGTTGGCTTTGAAGGCGGGCTGAAATGCCGCCTGCAATTGTGTACTCTCCCCATGAGGCCTTCCTCGATCAGCTGCTGTCCCGAGATCCACGGGGTTTTGGGTCATCTCAGCTGCTTCAGCCATGACACTGGGCGCAGATGACGGAGGCGAGCAGACAGCGTGGTGACTGAAGCACCACAATACCTCCTCTTCCGCCACCAGAAGTTGTTATCAGACGCAATTTGCCATCATTTCCTTTCTATACATCTCTTTGATCTGACGGTTTCAATCACGGGGACTCGAGGACAAGCACAGGAGCAGTCGTGCCAATATCGCGGACTCGTATTGGATACAGGGGAGGACGGGCGGGTAAATTCGATGTGCTAGCGGGAAACTGTTGCTAAAGCTGGGCCTCTGTTGATGCTTCTCATGTGCACAAACGGGTGCTGGAGTTTAAAACCTGCAAGTTGTCGACGCTGGTTCTGGAATATAGTGAGTGATCACCTTCTAGATGCCTTCTAAGCATCACGTTCGCCATGCGCAGATGGAGCGGCCAGTTGTGGAGAACGTCAACATCAGGAAACTGCCAAGGCGGGCCTCCTTTCCATTCCTCCCCGCATCCAAAACTGTGAAATTGCCAATGCTTGTGGGTTCCCGTGGATGGGAGAGGCCTTCTACGCTCCCAAAACCCAGATGGATAGTCAGAGATGATCCTCACTACGGGTCAGAAAAGCATGCTATTGAGTTATCATCGTCGGTACTAGCCAAGACGGAGACTCCATCCCAAGATTCCAATAGGACAAACGCTCACGAAGAGGAAATATCTCCCGCGTAATGCTGCCACCAAACCCCCATGCAGGCTGCCACTACTAAGTCACACATCTTTAAGCCCTCATCATTGATGATGAGCTTGCCCAGCTTAGCACTGTGACCTTTGAAGCCTCCTCCAGCCTTCTCCCGTCCAAGATCAAGGCTCAGCCGAAACTGGTCACCTGGCTTGTCCAACTGTGTTGACTCCTCCATGGAACCGTCCCCATCACTGATCGAGAGCTGCTTTCGAGCTCTATGCGTCAAGGTTTGGAAGCTTCGCCTCCACTGTTCTTTATTGGAGGACACTTCCGGGCGTGTGATGGACGAGTCATGAGATAGGTTTGACAAATGGCTGGCCTGCTTCTTGTTCGGATCCTTCAACCGAAGTGATGCCCACGGCAGGTTGAAGCGTAGTTCTGCAACATCTGCACTGACACCTGGCATGGATGGATTCGCACCTGGTAGAAAATGCCGACATCGTAGGCTCTTCCCGTCCAGGCCATTGCCGAATGCGCACATCCCTTGCCACGGCGAGATGAAAGCGTACGCCTGCTTCGATCTTCGGCTGGTCGACTGGGCAGCGTTTGAAAAGGACTCCGTCGAATTGCCTCTTCTCCGTATCAATAGCGATCCATCGTCACTGGACATTTGCATATATGCAACCTTTCTGCGGAACCCGGTACCTCCACCAGCTTCTAATTGCACGAACTTGTTATAACCCGGCGAGGTTAGCTCAATGTCAACCTTCCGCAGAAGTGCTTCCGTGGTTTGCTGGATTATGCTACCAACGTTCCATTGACTACCAGAAGCAGGGTCTCTCCGAATCAGCGTGATGCGCAACATTCCAGATTGCGGGTTGCCGGCCATGGAGCTTGGAGACAGAAGACTAGAATGCTGCGGATTACGGTCGGTGCCGGCACTGATTGGCTGGTCTTGACCAGTATATGACATATTGTATCCATGAGTATCAGACAAACGTGTAGTTTGAAGTGGTTTCCTGGTCAAGTTGAACTGTGTCTGTGCATTTTCGACGGGGTTCGGGGATGCATTCTCATCGCAATCGTGCATCTTTGAAGGCATTGGGCGGGTGCCGACAGGTTTGCCAGAAGTGAGAGACACATTCAGATTGTCCCTGGTACTCAGCCTGAGATGAGTCCCACGGGCAGCATATCGCTCTGCTTGAGTCGCGGTCTTCGACTCCGGTGAGGGAGGCTGATAATGAGGGTAGCTTTTCGGCGGGGTTGGAGGTCTGAGGGCAGCTGGGTAATTCACGTAAGGCGACGGAGGGAGAGGCTTTCTCTGTATCCGCGAGACATCGTGACTGCGATCCTCTGTGGCGCGCGCGGCTTCCAATGATTTTCTCAGCGCCTCGTCTTCCGGCCTCTCGACATGGAGGAAATATAGGCTGGACTGGACCGCCTCGATACTAATCGAGGCCTTGGTCGCTGGCTTCAAGGGCGTGAGGAATACATCTACAAGATCTCAATGTATGTCCTTCTCTTATACAATTCTATCTTCCTCTCACCTTTGCTGCCTGGAACTCGAACAATGTAAAGCACAAGCGGTTCATGGACTTCATGGGTGGGATTCCTCGGGTAGCGCGGTGGATTCGCAAGCAAGTGATTCAGTGAGGATATAGATTGGGCTTCGACAGGCGCATTCATGTGTGACTGGACACTGTAGATCGGTGATCTTCGGGTTGCGAGGAGAAAGTTGTGCCGATGAGTGCAAGAAGCGTCAAGCTGAACCGGAGGAATGTTGATGCCTTGGGTATCATTTGTTTGTCAACCTGCCATGGATGGAAAAGGGCATTTAGATTTACGAGGAAGACAGTTTTACCATGTTGATTGATGCCTGCACGAAAAACTGCGCATCGGTACGGCGATTGAGATAGACAGATGATACACAAATACGAGCCTTGGTGCCTTGGAGCCTGGGATTCCCCTCGTATGTCAAAATAAACCTGAGGCTGCGCAATGTTTTGCTGATGACGCGAGCGCTGCCGGAGAAACAAGGCGGGATCTGGGGCTAGTGAGGCTCACTACAGTACTAGGCCCGCTATGGCGCTCAGCCCGCTTCAGCCACAGTCGTGCTATTGCAGATACGGCAGGTCAGCTCATTCAGCTCTCTTGATCCAAGCAAAGGACCTCTAGAATTGACTCCGTGTTATGTATTTTTGCCCTTCTGTTTATTCCTTCAGCCACATCGTAATCAGTACTATCTGCGAACAAGTGTTGCCCGAAATTGTGAAGCATGAGGGTGGGGTGCCGTCAAAAGTGGACGAAACGGACGTTCTTCGAATTCCCACACATCCCCCTTTTGTTTGATTATTTACGAGGCTCAGAATATGACCTATTCTCCACCTGGAGCATCTGTGTTGCTAATTTCAACATCAACCACGCTCAGGCCTAACAATTGATAGCGCGGGAAAGTACCAGAGATTTGGTATCAGAGAGATGGGCCAACAAGTTTGCCGTCCATTCTGGATCGTTTGTAGAGATGGACACGCCGATGCAGGACGTACATTTCCAGTGTCTGCAGTGAGTTATTCTCTTCTCGGGACGATGCGAATCAACAGTTCCCCTCAGAGCATAGTCCGCCCGCTCTGTAGACTGTTGGCTATGTCCAGCCAAGCGAGAATCAAGTACTAACTGCAATAAACCTCGAGACAGTGTGCCAAAATAGTGCCCATGGTGTTGAGACTGCAACCCACCTGTTCTTGTCAGCGGCGAAACCACATACAGAGATAGACTTGTATTGCAACATGAATTCTCTCGATTCACGTATCGAGTGCGGGTGAATGATGACCTCGGGACAGAGGTAGTCTGTTCAATCCAACGGCGTCCTTCATGTGATTTTCCTTGCCCGTCCACGGTGGTCAGAGCACATACACTTACACGAGCTCTGTTGTACCTCACTCTCGCCAAGCAGCGCTCACCACCAGACCCACCTCGGAAATCACAAGCATACAAATATATTGTAAGCGCAGAATCCCTTTCAACATTCGACCGGTGACATGGTGCAAGCACTAAGTCTCGTCCGCAGTCTTGAATCATCCATCTCCCTAACTCGCAGCCGGAAGTGAATAGTCAAGAATCATCGAAACGTAGGAGCTCTACCTGGTAACTCCCTAATTCGGCTGAGATGGTGACTTCGATTATGATCATAGCGGTTCCTCAAGAATGCGCAGGAGCTCTGACATATGATAACAAGATATAGGTGGGAGCAACGACGCCCTTGAATCCAACCGAATGTGAAAACAAAAAAAATTCCTTCGCGGGGTTTTCTCACAGACAATGTGAGTTTTTTGCCCTTTGATAGGACGGGAAGGAAAGTTGGGTTGGTAATTCAATTTCCATAGGTTCGTGCAATCAAAAACAGTCTTTTTTTTTGGTTAAATTGAGGGTTTGACAAGTGGTTATTTCATTTCAACCTACATCGATGTTGGTTGTGTGGTACTCACTCAGTGTGAGGAGGTACTTGGCGGCTCACCTTCAGCGCAGGCCCAGCGAAGCAGTGGATGCCGCATCCTGTGTGACTTTCCCCTTTCAGCCTTTTGCAGTTCCAGTCGGGCATTGGCAAGTAAGGGCGTGGTATGTACTGTATGTATGTATATCAGTCAGTGCTTGCTTATCTCACGAGACGCTCGCTCACCGTAGGTATGCTTGCTTCGTCAATACTCTTTTCGCGTTGAGGCCGGCGTTCGGCTCTCTCTCTCTCTCTCTCTCTCTCTCTCTCTCTCTCTCTCTCTCCCCCCCGAGTCAGCACTTCGCTCCTACTATTCCTTTGGCGTGTATGGCCATTCCGGCATCTCTCAGGTCTCCAAGAACACATTTCTCGTGCAAGCAGGTAGAAAGTTGACTTAGCCTGAGGTCGGGAATTGTCCGCGACGCTCTGCATGACGTCGAGCTAAGGACGCCACCCTGAAGATCCTCCACCAAATCAGGTCTCCACCACCAGCTTGTCTCTGCCAGTTAGAAAGCGCTATTCGATGCCAAGCTCCTGGGCCAGCGTCACTTTGGTTGCCAGACTCGCAAGGGTCTCTGATTATCTCCACGTTTCTCGTTGCACCAACTGCCCGCTGATCGATATGCCGAACCGTCGTAGCGTGGGCATTACAGCCAACAAGCGTCATTGCTGGAAATTCGGTCTAGGATGGGCAGGTGCGGACACGAAGAGAGGGAGAGCGAGATAAGGAGCTGCGAGGGCCGGTGCCCATTGTCTCTCTGCGCACCATGAACATCTGTCGCTCTGATTTGGACATATACGTCCTGGCCCTGCCCTTTGCTTGTTTCAAAGTCGAAATTCCCTACCGTGGGATGCAAGAGTGAAGTCCCCGACATAAGATTTATCCTGGTCACCTAAGCAATATTGTTTGCTCTTGCTAGGCTGGATCACCGAACAGATTCCAGAGCCCAGATATTTGACAATTGGACTGTTCCGTAGCCATTGATCTCTCATTCATTTGATCGTGCACAGGTCCTATTCCGTTGGATTCTCTGGCACAATGGGCACAAGCAATGAATCCAGCCCAACCCGCCACGGCGGCTCCATTGCAATCCTCGACCCCGAAAAACAAACCCCGACTGAACACGATAATGGCGCAAACATTGTCACCGCCTCCAACAAAGCCCTCGACTCCCAGGCTCCCGTCGATCACGCAGCCGAACGGCATCTAGTCCGAAAACTCGACTTTTACATCGTCCCGCCAACCATGCTACTCTACCTTGTCTCCTTTTTGGACAGAGTCAATATTGGCAACGCGCGGTTGTACCACATGGAAGAGGATCTGGGACTTCACGGCTCGCAGTATCAAACAGCTGTGAGCCTGTTGTTCGTGACATACATTCTCTGTGAGACGCCGAGCAACCTCGTCATCAAGAGATTGAGGCCAAGTCGATGGATTGCGTTCATTACCTTTGCGTAGGTACTATCCCTTTACATTCAGGTCTAGAGGATGTCACGGGAATCGAAGCAGGATGGGAAGACCTGTCTCCGAAGAAGCGGCAAAAGGGGTCTGAAACGAGATAATTTCCCATCGTCAACTTGGCTAACAAAGGAGACACTAACGTTTTCGGTTTCTCTGCCAGATGGGGGGTTGTCGCTACTTTGACGGGCATTGTTCAGAATTACGGAGGGTTGATTGCTTGCCGCTTGATCATGGGCGCTCTCGAGGCAGGACTCTTCCCAGGTAACGAGTGGCGGCATCATGCTGGCTGTATGAAGAAGTGAACTGACCTCTACAAGGTATGACGATATATCTTACCATGTTCTATACCAAAAAGGAAATTGCACTCAGGGTCGGCTATCTTTTTGTCTCAGCCGCCCTGTCTGGAAGTGTGGGTGGCCTCCTGGCCTACGGCATCGGCTTCATGGACGGGGTGGCAGGCCAGTCAGGATGGAGATGGATCATGATCATAGAGGGCCTTCCTAGCGTTGTGTTGGGTGTCGCAGTCTATTTCTGGCTCGCCGATGCACCAGAGACGGCGTATTATCTTTCTGAAAAGGAGAGAGAGCTGATGGTTCTGCGAAAGCGGCGCCAAATCGGCCATACGACGTCAGGCGATTTGCTCCACAAAGAAGACGTGATGAAAGCCCTCAAGGACTGGAAAGTGTGGATGTTTGCCTGTGGTCAATTCGGCGTCGATACCATGCTATATGGGTATTCGACCTATCTGCCCACCATTATCAAAGGGCTGGGGGATTGGTCAACAGCCGAGACACAGGCCCTCACGGTGCCTTGCTACGCGCTCGGGGCAATCACCTACTTGATCGTCGCCTGGACATCGGATAAATTCCAGCATCGAGCGCTCGCCGTGGTTCCTTTCTGTGTGGTGAGCGTTATTGGCTACGCCATTCTGATCGCCGACGTGAGTCCGGGAGCCCATTATTTCGGCTGTTTTATGGTGGCAATAGGGCTCTACGTCTCGGTGGGCATTCCTCTTGCGTGGTTGCCATCCAGTAAGTATAGGTCTTCTTTCACCTCAACCATCCAGCAGCTGAGTCTCTCTGATAGATCAACCTCGGTATGGCAAACGGACCACTGCGAGCGGCATCCAGCTTACCGTAAGTCATTTTCTACCTCGAAAGAGGATAGAAGCATTGTCTCAGGACTCCGGTATTGTCGACAAAGCTAACTCGAAACATGTAGATTGGAAACGCATCTGGTATCCTGGCACCCTTTGTAAGTTTTGGACATCTGATTCTTCCCTTCAAAGTCGACCTCTGACCCATTTCCAGCTCTACAAAACCAACGAGGCGCCCCGCTATGTCCGCGGTCACGCCGTGTCTCTCTCAATGGTTGCTATGGGGGGCGTGATATATGCCTTGATGGGAGCCTATTTCTTTGGCCGAAATAAGAGTCGCCGAGCCGGGCAAGAAGATTCGAAGATGGCTGGGAAAGCGGAGGAAGAAATTCCGGAAATGGGCGACGAAAACCCACGGTACATGTTTACGTACTGATGGCTAGGCCCGGGTGGCCGACTGGCCATGCTGGATATGGCCAGCTGGCAAATAGCTGAGGCCGAAATGTTTGCTGCTCGCTCTGGCGACAGCTTGTGTAGTCCGTCCGTCGTCACTCTGATTCTCAAGGACCGCGCGGTCTTGACTACCATGAGGTTCACGCTTGGAATGGTATACTCTTGACAACTCCGAATTCACCTGGTTGCCTTCCCGTGTACACCGTGATTGTCGAGCCGGTTCGAGCCGGTTTTCCGTTCTGCGAATGCCGGCATCCCTGTCAATTGCCACCGCTATTTCGGTCCATGAATTCGTTTGCATATGGCGAGCGGCGGCCTGTCAGGCAATGATCAATCCATGTTATTGTCATGGAAAGCAACTTCAATCGTTTGAAAGCGGGCAGTGGTGACCCAGTTTTGCAAGTCGGCTATATTCGCCGACTGACGTGTCACGAAGCCCATCGAAGTTGTGATGAATGGCTAGGCACCATTGGCTGCTTCCGCCATCTGAGCAACACACTCCACTGGTTACAGTGTTTGCACACAAAGCATGATTTTTTGAGTCACAGGCGCCCGAGCTATTTCGTGCTTACCTGTGCGGCCTGGTTTGCCAGCTAGAGATCTGCCCGATATCTGGCAACCAGACATTGCGCCAACACAGAAGAGGGAGGATCTTTCCCCAGTATGGTCCCACGAATCACAAAAACGAGAGTCATGGGGCGTGTGTGTGGTAATCAGAGTGCTCTCGATGGGTACCACAGTGTGTCCGTCTCTGTTTCGCTGTGATTCAATAATCGCAACGAGTCCCCACCAACCAAGGCTCACTTTCCACACCGTTCTCAGGCATATGCAAGACACGAGCATTTCACAGCACTGGGCACAGCTGGGTATTCGTGAAGGTGGAGGCCATTGGGCGGAGGGTCCAGAATGATCAGGGTTAGTCGGCTTCGCGCGGTTAGGAATTTTCGTGGGCGATTACGATCTCGATTGACAATCCTTTGAGTAGTTGTCGAGGCAAAGGGAGACCAAACGACCCCAAAGGTGGCGATGTCTCTCCTTGCCCAAGCCAAGATCCCTGTCGGCTCGTCGACTACAACCTCCCGTGATTCGTGGTTGCTGCGATGGATCCCCGTCGAGGGAGTTGGGGCGGTGCTAAGGTATTGGCTGTGAGGCACTTTTAGGCGGCAGGACTGGGCCATTCTATTTGAATGCCTCGACTCGTGATTTGACCAACGAAAAGAGGGAGGATGGGTCGACACGAGGTACAGGCTGCAGGAGGATGGCGGATGGCGGGTTGTGGGCAGGACAACCAAGGCGATTGAGGATGCCAGCTTGCAGGGCGCAATCGTCCCCAGTCCTTGAGATCTCGTAGGGCAGAGAGAGCGGCCTCGCTCATGTCTAGCCGCAGTTTGTGCAGGAGACGAAGGCAAAAGCAGGAGGGAGAAGGGGGCGGGCTAACGAGGGCGAGAACAATGGACTGTCGTTGAACAACAAAGAGACGGTTGTCCGGGTCGAGGGAGTGATTGATTTTAGAACCTCGAACGCAACGAGAACGACCTCATCATGATCATCATCAGATCAGCCGTGGGGTCAAATCATACTGTGATTTCTTGTTCTTAATATCCTTTGACTCTTGTCCCAGTCCCAACCTCGTCACCTCGACTCCCCCCAACGGAAGGGCCCTTATTTTTATCAGTCATTACCTTTCATCGCCCTCCGCTCATACGGAGACACACTCACTCACTCACACATCCTCACCGTACGGGTTTCCGGAGGGGTGGTTGTTGCGGCAGTGGACTTGCACACGTCGTCGTTGTTGTATTCCTCAATCACCAGTTGGACGAAATATCACGAGCTTAGGCACCTGATCACCCGACGCCGCTCAACGAACCAATCCGTGCCTACTTAATACTTTGCCGCCTTTCATCACTGCTCGTCGAGGAACACCTTGGACCTCAGCCAGCCATTGTCCTTCTCGCCATTCGACTGTCTATCTCTCAGCAGAGTACGTACCGAGTACCTACCTCGTACCTGTCAGCAACCACCCAAAACCCCCAGAAATTCCACCATCTTGTCTTGCCTTGGGCACACCTCCTATTCGACCCCCTGGTTCAGCCTAAACAAGAAGTGGGAAGGAAGGGGGAGACTCTGACTGTTTGAGGATCGCTGCCGTGAGCAGAAAGGCAGCAGATCAGTCAGCACAGGGAGCCACACCCTGCCGAATCTCGAGGACGCCCAGGGTGCGACAGGTGCGCTCGCTTGGCTGAGCACTCTGGCCAGGCAGTGCGGCGAAGGAAGGAATCGGCGACATTCCAAAGTTATTTGCCCCCCTCCCCCCCACCACCACCCACCCAACACCCCTGGGCTTTAACTGGGCTGGCTGCCACTGGCTGCTACTGATCCAGTGCACTCTCACCCATCCAACGAAAAGCCCTCAGCCAAACTTGCATCAGCCGTCCCTCGAGCCCCTCGCAATTATTGCCGAAAAACACAAGACAAGCTCTAGCCCTCAATCTTCCGAGACCACCAAGTGCATTATTATTCTCAAAGACACCCCCGGCTCGCATCGTCAACCCGAGACCGTCTCCCCGTCGCCCGCTAAACCAAAGCTATCCCGAAACCATCTCCCCCCCAAGGGAACGCGTCCCCATTTCCCACCTGCACTTGTTCCAAACATCAGCAACTCTTCATCACAAATTAATTCACACCTCCATATTCTCTCAACTACACCTTGGAGTATCTGTGAATCAGTCGGGACTCTTGTGAAACGTCCTTTTGCGACGCGACAATGTCGCCTGTCGTCTATCCCTACACCGTCACAAACAGCTACAAAGGGTATGTTATCGTCAATGTCCCAGGACTCCTGGGACAGTGAACCCTTCGGTGATAATGGGCTAACGTGGATTTCTTGTGCTCAGGGGCCTTTTCATGCGTACGTACAACCGCAATGTGCGGCGTGCCTGGGATGGTGAAGACTATCGTCCCCCGAAGCGCCTTTGCCTAAACGACACATGGAACGCGCCTTCAGCCGCAGCTTCCAACGAGAACACAAACCACCCTCTTGACCTTGAAGATAGCCTTGAACGCGCCATTCGAGAAACAAGTGTCGCGGCTCTGTCTTCCTCACCTTCCCGGAAGAACAGCACCATCTTTTCCGCAGAGTCTCACGAAGATGACCTGGGCTCCAACACCATCACCCCACCCTCATCGCCACCGCCTGGCTTGCAGTTGACACCACCTAATGTCAAGGCTAGGAAGCCTACGTTCTCGTTTCTCGACAAGTCCAAGAAGGAGAAGAAGGAGCTCAAAAACGCGAAGCGGAAACGCGACGAGCAGGCGAGCGGACCGAGTGGGCCTGGCAGTACGCGTCACGACTCAGAACCGCTATCAGAGATCTTCAACTCTAGCACACGCGCTCAAAGCTCGCAGCCTTCGCACAACGAGACACTCCCCCCACCAGCTCCAGAAAGGACGCCCGTGGCGCGTCCAACAATACAAGTCCCGAAGCCGGCGCCACCAAAACAGAAACTCGTCCAAACAATACTCGATTTGGGCCAGCCGCTTGTCCCCGCCACATGTCCGCAATGTCAGATGTCTTATACACCTTCATTGCCAGAAGATACGCAGCTGCACAACATGTACCATAATCGGGATAGCTCCGGAATCGAATTGGGAAAGGCATTCCTTAAGTCGGCAATGCGGTGGTGCTATCAAGTCTCACATATTCCGGGCAGCGTTGTTGTGGTTGATCGAAAGATGGCACTTCCCAGTCGACGAGTGGTCCAAAAGGTGCTGGGCATTGTCAACAAGGAGCTCGGGAGCGTGGACATCAAAGAGGAGGAGTTGTGGAGCCAGCGCATTCCAGATGGAGAGAAAGACGAGGAATCGGGTGGCCGCAAGTGTGACAGATTCAAGGCATTCCTGCACATTATCGACGACAAGTGTGTCGGCATTTGCCTGGCGGAGCGAATCACCAAGGCCCATCGGGTCCTACCGTGCGAAACCACCGCGAGTGAGACGATATCACTGAATGCTCCTTTCAACCCTACTGGGCCGGCGTCACCTGCAGCGACCGAGGCGAATGCGGAGGAGAACAACCAGATGGCGCCCAAACCGCAAATTCCGACCCCCATTGCGAGTCCCACCTCGTCAACGCGTCCGTCGAGCATCAGCATTTCCGAGGAGACATATCCGGCGGTAGTGGGTGTCAGTCGTATTTGGACGAGCAAGGCTTTCCGCCACAAGGGGATCGCAAACAATCTTCTAGAGTGTGTTATGAATCAATTTATCTACGGCATGGAAATTGAGCCAGCGCAAGTGGCGTTCAGTCAGCCTACAGAGAGCGGCGCAGGACTGGCGAGAGCATGGTTTGGTGAAGACGATGGTTGGGCTGTTTACAGGGAAGAATAAATTCGAAATTTGTGTTAAATATGACGGCCGGGGACTTGTGTTTGCTGTGAGAGGATGCATTGCATTGTCATGGGACGGGGTTACGGCAAAATGAGGGCGGACCAGACAGCGTTGGATTTCAATCATGGATTCCAGGTGGGTTGGTATATGGAAATGGTCTCTCTGGATGTGACAGGGGTCTCTAGGTGGTGTACATCAGGGTGATTGCGTGGTAGCATCAACGAGAGACAGGCCATGCTTGAGGAGAAGTGGCTGACGGGGTCAGTTCGCAGTTCGAGGAGACTGTGCCTGGTACTATGACAGTACTCCAGGTTACAGGCTCCAAGATCAACAGCCAGAAGTGCGAAGGTGAACCAGTCTCTGTTTCGACATGTATGAGTATGCTATGTAAATTGCTGGAGTGAATGCCAATAGCCGTGGATGAGGCATTTACAACCACCCTCGCGGATTCAAAAGTTTCCCTCTCTCGAGTATTGACGGGGTAGTCGGTGTCCAAGACACCAGCTCCTCCGGCTTCGCTCCTTCCTAGCTTCACCTTGTCCCATGAGGAGACCAAGGAAGACACTTTGCCCAGTTTGAGCTACACCAGCGACGCCCGTTGTACGCGTCCCGTAGGTCTTTCTCGAAGACGATGCTGGATTGCTATTGGCTGGCAAATTCCTGGGTGATGGAGCGTCATCAGCCCAACTTCACACCATCCTTGTGCAGGACTATCTCAGCGCAGCCACCGCATGACTCCAACAACTTTGACCTCGAAGGACAATACGGACAACCCAACGTTGGATTCAGCCCGATGGAGTAGCCTGCTTTGACGCAGTAAGGCTGCAACGGTGTTTGGTCAGTTGCACAAAGCGAAGTGTGGGGGGATTTTCGGCCAGGTTGCATACACACGAGTAGCTAGCTACTCAGGTCGAGCAGCTCCGCCCGGCCTCAGCCTCACCGGTCACCGTGAGCCCCAGGACTGTTTCATCCCGGTCTGGAAAATTTCGCATGGTGTGGATTCTCAGGTCGCGACTGACCTGACCCCAGGCCCGATCGCTCTGCGGTCTCCATCATGTGGGAACGGATTCTCAACTTCTGACAAACATGGCCGAACCAGAAAGACCAAGGGTGGTTTGAAAGAAATGGCTCGTATTGGCACGACAAGTTCCTTCTGATCTGTCGAGGACGTGTGTGCCTTACCAGCTGCCCAGGGATCTCCGCGTCTGCCGTCCGTTCCGTGTGGAACTTCGCAGGAGTCGTTGACACTTTCTGACAATCTCAGGCAAAGAGGGCATTCTTGACAACCGCGTTGGTGTGATTAAACTGCATTTCACAAGTTCACCAGTCTTGATTCGTCACACGGCACCCCAGGGCATGGAAGAGCAACCTATCAGGCACCGTGCGTATGATTTCAAGAGATGGGACTGGTCAACAGATGTTGGCACCGGGCAGGACCCTCAGCCAGTGAGGCTCAAGTCTTTGCAGGCAGTGGCTCACTGGTAGGCCCAACATCTCCTCTCGACGTGAATGTGCCTTGGCTAATCCGCTTCGACGGAACCGGGCTATCACTTCAGGTGGGTGCATTTTCCTAAACCATGGACCGGGATTTCATAAAGCCTGCTTCGACACATGGGGTGATTCTATATCACGAACTCTGCCGGCCCTGCAGAAACTCATAGGCGGGTTAACAGGGATTTTGCGTTCGACTCGTCCAATCTACTACCCCATAAAAACAGGCAGCAGGAGCTCTGACCACGCTGAGCCTGATCTGGTCTACGAAAAGTCGCCTTATGACTCCATGGGAGCCTCATTCAGGCCCCCGGTCCATGTGTGTGGCGACCTAGTCTGGGCGTTCAAGGAAAAGGGTTCAAAAGCAATAGTGCTTTACTGCGTAGAAGGATCCCCCTGAACACCATTTGAGGCTCCGCTTCAGCCGCTTGAGCCTTGTGTGTCATCGGAAGAAAGGTATGTGAGGGTGATATCTATCACAAATAGCGACCCTTGCGACGGCTGAAACACCTTTGTTGAGGCCCGCTATCGAAGGAGGCTCTATGAGCCCTCCAAATCACTATCCAGTCTGGAGGGCATCGTTATGTGAGCTAGCAGCGAGTATTTTAAATCGTTAAAGACATTTTTCGAGGCTTCGGGACCGGGTTTCCGGGTAGTCGGTGTTGCGACAAGAGCTCGACGTAAACCTACGGATCACCACACTGCTCACGATTGGACCCGACGACCACATGACGAGGTCACCAGCAATCGTTCCAACCTCACTGAACGAGCATCCCTGCCGATCTATCTCCGGTTGATGCAGAGGCTCCTTTCATATCACACAATAGTACGGAGTGAGGACCGGTCGAGATCCACACATCCCCTATACGGCTTTTGCCAGAGGTTAGCCAGAACGGACCTGGTTCCATGCCCGCGGCCGGGCTCAATATCCACAATTACCCATGTGAGTATGGTGGACGATAGAACGTGATACTCCAAATATCGGTGGCAACTCCCAGCAAGTGAGCAAGATTGAGAAGTCCGCAGGACTACCTACTTTAAAATGGCGGTGGCAAACACATTTCTCTACATTTGCAATCACAACGATGTCGCCCCCTCCCTATTCTCGCCACTGGGTGCACCCGCCGGAACCGCTCTCATCGTCTGGCGCAAAGTACGTCTACTGTTGCAATACCTGATTCTGTCTGAGGCAAACACAAACTCGATACCGGTAGACTACTTCAAAAGGTCGGCCAATATATACCCATCCGAGGATTTGGCCATATACCCGGACGCATGGGACGGTTAGCCTGCCTTCCGCTGGAGGACGAGTGCAGTTTTTGTGCCACTTTCGGTTACACACGCGCTATAGCGAAACTCTCTTACTTTGTTTCGGCGCTACGACCTTAGCTTTTCCTTTCCATCAGGACAGTTTCGCGGCAATCCAGTCGACAGTTGTCCGGGCCACCGGTGTTCTACTAGTCCAAGCACCACCAGTGCCGATATTCGATTACAAAGATGTCTCGGGGGTAGACGATGACAAGTCATGATAGCTCGTGCCTGATGTCTCCCATGTCCGTGACCTCAGAGGAAGGATCGTGCTGCTTCTGGAGTGAACGAGAGGAAACGTCGTTCGACGTCCTCACCGACACGGAACGGTGCTAACGACCACAGCTTTGCAAGGTGAAAAGTTGTGGCAGTTTTAGCCTACCCAAGGCCCGATAATAGCGCCTCTACCTCCGCGATGTAGTCGCAGCGTACCTAGTCATCAGAGACATGCTGTACGTTAAGTGATGGTCGACTGTGTCCCTGGCTGATGGAGCTAACGATCACTCGGGTAAATATGGTACGTTCAACGCCCCAGCACACTCCCTGGGCCACAGCGGAGTTCCATCCTCTAACCGAGAATCTCGCGTGCAAAGCCGCACAACCCTCCCAACCCAGTCTTATTCAAACCGTTAGCTAGTCATAGGTGGGAATGGGGGTTTGAGGCTCATATTGTGAGATGAGCACATTATCACCAACATGTACAACCGTAAGACGCATTCTGGGCGTTGGCCATGCGGCATTCTATTTCATAACATTCCTCAGACGTTGGATGCACTGCGTAGAAGCAGACATCATGGCATCGAGTCCTCATCAGTGAGTCAAACTAGTCTAACCCGAATTTCGAAAACTACGGCGTTTTATTGGTTGCTGGAACAAAGGCAGCTAGACTATTTTTGGAAACTGTCTGTAAACGGCATAGCTCAACATATCTGGCTCAACTACGCAGCACATATGTCTGAGCCCGGCATACCCATATTCGGTACTAAATTACATGTAAAAGGTATCCCAGAGTGCGCGCAACAGCGTATGTGTCTGACCGGAGGCAAAAGTGGCAAAGTATGGGCTTAACGGCCTCAAGACGAGGTGCTCCAGCTGTCATGGCCTTGCGCTGCGGATCTGGACTGTAGATTTCTTCGACCCCATCTCAATCCGTACCGATTCTTGTCAGGAGCAGCATAAGTAGATCTCAGGCACGCGACGGGGAGAGCGTGGACAAGTATGTATGCCCTGGCTCTCCACTCCTCTTTAACATACGAGCCTGCACCATCGCCAACTCGGTTAAATACCAGGCTTGGGAATACAACAATAGAACGGATTAAGTTGCAAGGCGGGTGAGTCATCTGCCACCGTCGGTAGGGAGACGCTGCAGCTACTTGTGTCAGCTTTTGATAGGTACCGTACGAGCAGATTCATAAGAGTCTGTATAGTCTCGTGATGTTGCTCTGTCATCCGAACCGAGGCATCAGTGCCCCGTGTATAGATATCCTGTGACCGGAAGATATTGTGAAAATCACCAAGGTACTCCCTGTTCTTGTCCGCACAGGCTAGTAGATGGTACAAGGCGCCAAATATTGTACTTGGGTCGGGCTCGGTGTGGGGCGGGGTTGCTTCAAGATCAAAGCATACACGGTCCGATAAGCGTGTGCTGGGAGATCTCAAGGACTCCCAGCGTGCTGCCACAATGCAGGACCAGTAAAATATAGGCTGGGGATAATGTGGGCGGTGGAGCCCAAGGGTCAAGGCCATGCGACAGGCAGACGCTGTCATCATGGACTGCTGAGAGAACCGCGGCGAGGCGAGCAGCAGCAGAACGGACTGCAATGTTGACATTGTCGGGAGGGACAGCAACTCATAGGCATCGAAGCATTGGTGAATAGACTGAACGATATCTTCCACGAGCGCAGTCGCACTGGGGCCGGCAAGGTGAGCCGATACAAGACAGACCGACCGTAGCAGGAGCGGAGAAGTGTAGGGCTCCTGGTCGAGGTCTCTTTCCTGGACAAGTGGCCAGTGAGGTGCAATCGCGGAGAAATATCTTTTGCGGCACCCAGTCAGACAATGTTGGCGAGAGGTCTTTTCTGCTGGACAAGAACCATACCTGTCAAGCAGAGTGGCTACTACCGCCGAAGCTGCTGAGGGGAGGTCGACTTTCCACGGCATCCGACTCCCAGCCTGCCCTTCGTGAATGGTCCGATGCGAGGTCGACTGCTGATCTTGGTCAAAAACGCATTCTGAGCCCCTTGAGACGCAGGTTCGACATGGAGGACCGCCTTCGCAACTTTACTATATTGTTAGTGGGGGTCTAGCCAAACAACATCGATATATATGTCCCAGGACTAACCGTCGCTTGGATGCCCGACATTGTTGACAGGCTCGGCCTGTCCTCAGGCGCTTCATCGCCCTTTCTGCCTCAACCAAGATGCACGCCAGGACCAACGCCAGAGGAATGTGAAAATCATGGGCGATGATGAGAGTATGGACGAAGTCTAAAGACTACGTTGAAAAGTCGGACGCGCGGGGTGCGAGTCAAAGTGGAATAGGCTCGATGATTACAGGCACGGCATTGCCCCAGGCCTATTAATTAGCGAGCCCCTAACAGATGGCCCACCCTGCCCTTGAGCCTAGTAGCCACTGGAGCTTACCTGGACACCGTACAAGAAGCGTGCCCATCAGCTGACCTTGAAGCACCTGCCCTCTAACGACCTCTATCATCACTATCCATGCGTTCTTCTCATCCCTGACCAATTCCATCAACGATTCTCACCATCGTCTCCTGTTCTCGAGTCCATGGCCAACCATATTTGCGACAACTGCCGCAGGCACGTCCATTCTGCTCACTTTGGAACACGTGTACTAACTGCCCACTGCAGACTCAGGTTGAAATGTCAATTCGAACACCCTCCGTACTTTACTTTCTGCTGCACTCGATGTCGGCAGTACAATCTCTCCTGCGGGTTCGAGGGCATTCCCTGGCCAGCACGGGCTCAGCGGACCTTCATGTCCTCCACACCCAAAGGGTTTTCTCGAAAGGTCTACTGGGGCCCTTCGAGCAACGCTGGGGGCCACCCTATGGACCTGCACTCGCCAAAGGAGCCACCTCCCGAGCCCGCCATGTTCCAGGCCCAGCACCCCCCCAGGTCTCCAAGCTTGACGACAGCCGATGAGGCAGCGACGCTAGACCTCAGTCCAAATGTCAAGGCACATCTCTACCTCGTCTTCTTCGAACACATACAGCCGGTGTTCCCTGTAGTTACTCAGGCAAGTCTACGACACTTCCCCGCCACGACGCTGTTGGAAAGTGTGATACTCGGTATAGCAGCACGCCATCATCTTGCCATAGCCTCTTGGAGGGACTACGTTCACATACAGAAAGTCATTGCCCATGAGCTCAAGGCCCTCTTCAGCACACGTCAGCGATATCAGCCCAAGGTTCAAACAGTTCAAGCGCTCCTGCTCGTATTGACAAAGTTTGAACTCGTTACACATGGTCACGGTGACATCATGTCCACGGGCCTCAGACTTGGACTTCTTTGCAAGATGGCCAGAGATTTAGGCCTGGACAAGAAATCCTCGGCAGTGACCGTTGATGGTGAACTTCTCAGTGTCGTGTTATGGAAGGCCTGTCTATTTGAAGATGCAATCATGTCCGCCATGATGGGGCAGCCTCTCAATATTGTCATTCTCCCCGAGGAAATCACGGAGCTACCGAGTAATTCCAGCACCTCAGGGGCCACATTTTTTGATGGTGCTGTCGAGGCTTCTCACTGTCTTCGATCGCTGCTCAGAGCAGTCTATACAAGCCGACCAGTCGATGCGGACACCTTCCAGAAGTGCGAACAGGTTCTCAAGCAAATACATCGCTATGGGATAGACCTCAATTTGCGACAACAACACCACTCCGAGAGCGAGCATCAAGCCCTTTGTATGCTCCACCATAATAACAGACTGCTTTTTGTACTCGGACTTGCCTCCTTGACAAACACGTCAACCCACTCCAAACAACTTTCGCTCATCCTGGCACAGGAGGCAGCTTCGACCATTCCGGAAGCATGCCAGACGCTCATGTGGTTCAATGTTGAATTTTATCTTCAGATGGCTTCTCGACTACATCAGTTACTATATTGCGCTTCAAGAGCTTTGATGCTCGTTGTCGATGTTCTCCTTGAGGCCCAAAGGACATCCAATTCTTCAAAGGACTTTATCCAAGAGCTCGAAAACGCTGTCGCGTCAGCCACCTCACTGAAGGATTTTTTACTCAAAGATACCTCATGGGGAGCGCACTGGTCGCAAGGTCATACACTTGCAGCCGTCCTTGCCCGACTGCACCAGACAGACTGTCAGCATCGGCGCATTCCCGTTGAGCTGTCGAACGTTATGCGTCTTGGAACACTTGACCAGAGCGAAATTAGCGACACCAGGAACGTGGACGCTCTGCGAAATGCCGACGAAGTTTTCTACAGCGACGAATTTCTCAGTAACGTCCTATTCAACTCTACAGACTGGGATTACGTCTTGATGCGGTATGAGGAGAGCTACCCTCAGCCCATATGGTGATCTGGATTTTATACTTTGGAATACTTCTTTTTGTGCTACCGCGCCAGTGAAAATATGGTACAGGGCCGATCCACGTCAACACGAGCTTCATCCTCAAGAGGTCTTTGTGTCCTCCGTATGGATTGTCACGACTTCTTTTGTGTCCTCGCTGAGCTCAGCTGTTGTGATCACGCCGTCTCTTTCATACTCGACATGGCCACGGCACTGATAGGTGCTAAATTCTTTTACCGACACACCCTAGCGCATTGTCAGTAAAATCGATTCGATGGTAATTGTGCGTCCAGACCCACATTCAAAAACAGCTCATCAAGTTGCTCGAGAGAACGGCCTTTGGTCTCTGGGAGGAAAAACAGAGCCCAGACGAAACCAAGCAAGCATGTAACCCCAAAAATGAATCCAACCTGAACCCTGTATTAGAAAAATTTAACACCAAGACATCGAGTTCAGCGTACCTTTGCGCCGAGATCGGCAGCTGTTGGGTTGATCAAATAAGGCAAAACCACTGCTATGAGCAAGGTGCCAGCCCACGAGACCGCGGACCCCAATGCCTGTGTACGGGAGCGCATCACATTGGAGCCGATCTCTGATGCGACGATCCAGGCGACCGGGCCCCAAGACCATGTGAAGAAGAAAGCATACAAACAACTAAAAGCCACCAGGCATCTTGCCGCAGCGACACTGTTGGGTGCAACGGTTCCAACGATCGCGAAGGTGAACATGCATACGGTCTCAGCAGCGGCACCCCAGAGGAGAATAGTCCTCCTCCCAAGAAAGTGAACCGATGGAAACATCACGATGATGCCAGCTAGCTGACAGACTTGGGAGATGATACTGACAACAAATGCGTTGGAGATGCCAGAGACCGAGTAGAAGTATGTCCCGTATCTATGTCGATGTCAGCGTCCGAACAGCTCCTGATGCATTGCTAGTCATGGTTGAATTACACGTTGATGAAACTGATGCCGGACAAAACTTGCCACAAGAGTAGGCCACAGGCGATGTGCGTGCGGCGTCTATCACTGCCTCGGAACGCATCCAAGAAAGAGCTGGAACCCTCAAGCTCCTTCTCGAGCCTGATGTGTTTGGCGATGTCGTCAACATCGGCGTGGATTTGATGCTCTGGATATTTCTTTCCGCGGAGCCTGCGGATGGACTTGGCACTTTCTTCCACCCTACCAACCGAGAGCAGCCAACCTGATACGTGGTCAGCCAAAACCTTCCGGCCGGCAAATCCAATGGTACTTACGTGGGCTCTCCGGAAAGAAGGAGGCAAACACAACCAGGATGGTAGGAAAGATGAGCTGTGTGATCAGTGGAATTCTGTATGCCCATCTTGTCGACATCTTGTATGTCCCTTGGTTGATGCAGGATCCTATGAGCTGACCAATGTTGATGCCAGTCTGGTACAAGGCGATCATCATGCCTCGCATTTGTGTTGGGGCAACCTCAGCTTGATAAATGGGAACGAAACTGTAACACAATCAGATGTTAGCGATCCCGCAGGCATGATACCAGAGCCACTTTCGGTCAAGACATCGCAGCCACTCCCGACCAGGATGGGACAAGTCTCACTTTGAAGCATAACCAATGCCAGCTATTATCATTGGTTAATTGATTTATGCAAGTGGTCGGAGAAACTCTCACCTCCAGCGAAAACGCGACCAAGGAGTAAGCCCCATACATGGGGAACCGAGATCTGGAAAATTACACCGACAATGGCGATCAACCCCATCCATATCAGACCAACTCTTCGACCATACTTTGTGCCAATTGGCCCTGCCGAGATGGAAGCAAGTATGGCCCCAACAAGCAACACAGCATTCAGCGAGGTCTGAATCCGAGTTCGGATGTTGTATGAGTCCGTTTTTCCGTCGAAGTATCCGTAGTCTTTCAGAAAACTTTTGGTTGTCAGCACCGCAAGACCCTACAGATTACGGGACACCGACCTTTCCATGGCCTGGAAGCCACCAAGTTCGCCGCTGTCGATGCCGAAGAGGAGAGAGCCGCACATCACGAAGCTGCATATCAAAATGGTTCTGATTTTGCTCCCCGTAGGGGCCGCCATCGCATCTGTGGTGCTCATTATCAAGTTCAGGTAAGAAGTCGGCGTCTTTTGCTGATTTCCTGTTGCACGCCCAACGCCAAAGTCTGAGGATCTCGGAGCTTTTACACAGCAACTCGTGGGAGCGAGCATCGAGAAGAATCGTGAGTATTTAGACGTTCTGACTGCGGCTTGTCGGCGACGAGCCGCCAAGAAATTTGACCAATACCATCCCCTTCCCCGGTTTTACCCCGTCCCAACTGAGTGGCCATGCCCTTTATGACAAGCCTGGGTGATTGCTTGACTACTTTGGGTTCTAACCCCATAACCATGCGGTCGATCGCCGACCAACCGCAAAGGACTCACCAATGGTAGCCACTTGCTCAGAACCGAGTTGTTTTGCCGAATGCAAGGCGCCGGTGGAACTGGGTTTGGGTAACACCGTCGTCCTTGATGCGGTCTGCTGGCGACGAGCCGCAACCCGTGCAGAGTCTGGTGGCGGCCCACCATTGCAAGGACAGCATACTTTAGAGTGCATGTCCTCCAGTAGTAAGTCGCCCTGCCAACAAGAAAGGAAAGGTATCTTTTGTGAGTCTCCCTATCCTACCTTATCAGAGTAAAGTCTGAGGCAGTCCCCTTATTCCTCTTTTCCAACACATGAGGCACCATTGACGGGGGATGCGAGCCATGGAGAACATATCACTTGACAATTTTCGAGAGAACTTCAGCTTGCAGGCCGAGAACGTTCATATCAATGGTTTTATATCAAAGCAGGGTGTGGCCAATTTTCTGGGCATTCCCTACGCCCAATTTCCTGCTCGATTCCGAACAGCCAGGCGGGTTGAGCTTGGTCTCCTCCGTGGACAGCTGGATGCATTACGATATGGGCCTCGCTGCCCGCAAAAGACCGACAACATCCACCCCATGATGCACCACATGTTTGAGAAACTATCGATGTCGCAGAGGTGCGATGAGACCACTTGCTTACACCTCAATATATATGCTCCACCAGAGTCCGTGGGTGTTGCAAAGCGCTCATCTTTACCGGCCTTTGTCTACATCCACGGAGGGGGGTTCAACAATGGAGACAACACGACAGAATTCGGTGCGTTCCAGTGGCCTGAGCCCTCGCTCAGCAAGTCCATGTACTTATTCAGCATTCAGATGGCAATCACCTCGTGAGAAGGTCAATGGATCTCGGAATGCCAATCATCATCGTGACGCTCAATTACCGTCTGAACATTTTTGGCTTTTTGGGCTCGAAAGAGCTTATAGAAGAAGCCAAATCCCTTGGTGAAACTCCGGTTCTGAATCAAGGTCTAAATGACCAGCGTCTTGGCCTTGAATGGATCCAAAGGTCGATTCATTTTTTTGGTGGAGATCCGTCAAGGGTCACTCTATCCGGCGAGTCAGCCGGCGCCGCATCCGTCTTCTGCCATCTAAGAGGCGGCCACGCGCTCTTTCAACAAGCTCTAATCCAATCAAGTCCTAGGCCTCGTCTGAGGACGCTTGGGGAAGCACAGGCTGCTTTCGATCAGCTTTCCATATCGGCAGGCATAGCAAGCCATGCGACAGGCAGTGAAAAACTGGCTGGCTTGCGAGCTTTGTCGCCAGATCGGCTTCTTGAGTTGTTTGACGGCAGCGTCTCGATGCCCATTGAGGATTCTAATTGGTTTGAGCAGCAACTGAAGCAAGGGGGTAACGGGTCGTCAGCTTCTTGGTTTGACTTGCCCAAATGGTGTTCGAGAATCATCATGGGCTACACAAAAGACGAAGCAGCGCTTTTTCTGACACCTTTTCAGAACCTGCCGGATGCAGCGCTGGTCGACTATGTGCGAAAGCTTGTGCCGGACATTGGAGATGACGCCCTGTTCTCCAATGGCAAAAGTGCTTTGCAGACACTCACTGAATGGGCGACTGAGGAGACGTTCGTCAAGCCAACCATGGATATGCTCTCGGAGGCGGCTAAGCAGGGCACCACGGTCTACGCCTATGAGATCTTCGTCGTTGACCCTTTTCCAGGCCCACTCCATGGGTACTCGTGGCACTCGTTTGGCGTGCCGTTGACGTTCTATGAACCTCCGGCACGAGTCTACGCCCAGATCGCGGCGACGCAAGACAAGATGTCTAGAGCACACATTAAGTTCTTCCACGACCTTGAGCCGTGGGAAGCGTTCAGTGCTGGAAGGCGAAAGATGCGCTGGAATGGGGAGCAGACGCAATTGGTGGACACGTCAGTGGCGGAGAGGAGAGAGGAAGACGACAAGGTGCTGAACCTGACATGCAGAACGTCTAAAGGAACAGGACAGGAGATTATTGCGGCGGCGTTGAAGATGCAGACATCCTAGTTCTCGTCGTGGCATGCCGTCGATGCCCAAGCATTCGCCGGTCAACCTCTTCATAGAGCTGAATTGCTACTTATATTAGCCCAAGCGCTAGCTTACTTCAATGACATGATTCTCGCACATCAGCACTACGGAACAAGTTCATGTCTCCGACCATTTTTGTATTCCCCGGTCTTCGCTACTCGTCGTCCAACGATTTGCGTGATCTCACCCCCCAAGCTCCGAGCAGTAGACGTCCGTGCCAGTTCTACTCTTCCCCGTTGGTGTTCAGGGTTCGTGAACTGTTTTAGAAAGATTCTCCTTCATGAGCGCCGTTGCTCTGTATAGATCAACTTGGAAATAGTTTCTCATTCTTGCCCTCGACGGCATGTACACAAAAACTCAAGGCGATGTCATGGCCTCGACGGGAACCCGCTCGCTGCCTCTTCTGTTTTGGTGTTGGGGGGGTTTCTTTCTCTCGACCGACATTCCAGTTATTCTCCAAAGGGCAGGAAACGATCCCAAGCAAGAATCCAGCGAGCAAGGACACTGACTCCTCTCGCGGACCCGATCTGCAAGAGCACCGACATCGAAAGGTGTGGTGGGAGCCAGAAGTGGACAGACAGGCTTGGTCTGCAAGGCTGAACGTGAATAGGGACCACACCAACGGCTTAAATGTGGGAGGTACTGTAGACACCGCCGACACTGCATCATCTTTTCCTCCTCGTGGAACACTTGATTGTTCCAGACATTTGAGAACACATACGAGCATGCTACAGCTCGTCCGTCGTAGGCTTCTCCCTTCGCGACCTTTTCTTGTGTCCCTCCGGGGACTGTCCTCACGTAGAGAAGCTTATATGGGGGAGGCGAGGACGATGCCCTTTTCCAGAGCGCCGCAGTGCCCTTTCAAAGGTATGTAGCACTTGGGGCGAGCTTGGAGAGGACCAGTGGCCACACTCCTTCCTGTATGTAGTACAGGGTTGCACGCTCCATGGTACATTGCAACACTTACAAGATTGTGGCTAGTCAGATAGTCAGTCTGTTTGCTGCATCCACTCAATACAATTACGGTGTCTTCGTGGGATGTGATTTCGTAGACCTGTCGAAATTGTGTCAAAATGTACAGTAACTATTTTTTTCTGAAAACCCGAATTTTAATTCAACTGAAAACACACACACACACACGCACCACCAACCACCAAATGAAACCACCATATCTTCCCACTCCAGGTCTGTCTGCCCCATCCATGATCCCAAGCACGTGAGAACTCACAGTGCATTGACCAGGTGTCAACATAATACTATTTTCTTCCTCTGGGCTAGAGACTCCGATGTCCAGCACCGTCGGATGCATCCTGACCAGCCGTGCATGAAAATGGTCCGGCATTCCCGGGGTTATCATTGACCCATAGCTAATCAACGCCTCACCACACACGCTCTGTGCCGAGACGAGTGGGACAAAAACATGTGCTAGAACTTCGTTGGTATGGAGACTGAGACTAGGTGTTAAACAACATTTACCCAAAGAACTATAATGGACCGTGTCGATTTGGAGAAGACGCATGCAGACTCTCGAGCAAAAGGACGTTGGCTTTTCCTCACCCAGTCTACCGCATGGGGTCTACCAGGTCACCCAAGAGTTCTCTCTTCTCATGCAGGTCGAAGCCCAAGGATGATCCCATGGCCCGGAGTAAGCGGCCGAGCATGCTACCACTTCCACAGTCTCCGGTGCGGCGCCGGACTCCCGGCCATATCCCATGAACCTCCCAGCACGGGAAGGAACAATACATCTCGACTCCGACCCGGCTTGTGCCAGAGATCCGAGCCCTCCCAATTGGCCCAAGATGCACCCCGGGGCAAAAGGACACATGTGGACAGCGCGACAGTCAGGCAAGCTTGTCTCGGTGAAAGTCAACAGGAGACGGCAGAGCATTGATCAAGCGAGACGTCTAGTAGAGGTACAATTCGGCCCAAAGCTCCTAGAGCGCGCGAGTGCGTCACAGACGGGGGAAGAAAGAACAAAGACATCGATTTTTGTTGCTCATAAAGTTGACTGCTCGTCCAGGACAGGCGTGCCGTGTGCCTGCCGGGTGCCTATCGCCCCTGCTCAAATGCATCTGGCAAACAAAAGCGGTGCTTCTGTATTTTCTGATTTTGTACAGTCCGTTTCCCGCCCAGGCCACCACCCCATGGTGGAGTTTGCATCAAGCTGGAGACTATGCAATAAGCATTTTCCGCGGGTCTTCTATGTATTCCTACCACAAATGTTAGAACAGAATAGTAAACGACTGGAATTGATCGAGCCTTACCTTGATCTTCACCAAGAATGTGACGGCCTCTCTTCCATCCAGCAGTCGATGATCGTAGGTGAGTGCAAGGTACATCATCTAGACAGTTTTAGTGCTTGGTACTCGTCAAGCAACGGCAAACTCACCGGTCTGATTTCTATTTTGCCATTGACGACCACCGCTCGCTCCTTGATGGCATGCAGCCCGAGAACCGCGGTTTGAGGCAGATTGATGATGGGTGTTCCCATCATCGAACCGAAGACGCCTCCGTTGCTGATGGTGAAAGTGCCACCAGCCATGTCTTCGATGGTGAGCTTTCCGTCGCGAGCCTGTGCTCCGGAGTCAGTAGGAGATCTAAACACGGGGATGCTGACCACTTCACCTTCTTGCCTAGATCTGCGATGGCTTTCTCTATCTCAACCATCTCCAAACTCTCCGCATTTCGAACCACGGGGGTCACCAAGCCTTTAGGTGTGGCCACCGCAACGCTGATGTCCACAAAATCTCGGTATACGATGGTGTCACCACCACCAGGACCCTCGATGGATGCGTTGACAGTAGGCACGTCTCTCATGGCTAGAATGCTAGCCTTGGCAAATGCGCTCATGAAGCCCAGTTTCACTCCAGTATTCTTCAAGACCTCATCCTTATACTTCTTCCGGAACTCCATGATGTTGGACATATCCACCTCATTGAACGTAGTTAATGAAGCTGCCGTGTTCTGCGACTGCTTGAGGCGCTCCGCAATCCTCAGACGCATGCGATTCATTTTGACCTGGGCCGAGTTAGCGCCTGTGACGTACATCGTGCCATATCCAAACGTACCCTGTTCTCGTTTCTCGTGCCTTTACCGAATGGCGACTCAATTCCAGCTTTCGAGTCGTCCGATTTCTTCTCTTCTTTGGGTGGCGCGGACTTCTTCTCTTCCTTGGGAGGAGCAGGCTTGTCCTCCTTCTTGGGAGGAGATGGAGGCGGCTCTTCTTTCTTTGGCTCTTCCTTCTTTGGCTCTTCCTTCTTTGGTTCAGGATCCGAGCTTGTTGGTTGCTCTTTCGAAGCGGGTTCCTTGGGCTCTTCCTTTGCTTCTTTGGCACCTCCGCCGCCTCCGCCACCGGGTTCAAGCTTTGCTATTTCCTGTCCGACAGTCACAGTGTCTCCCTCATTGACGAGGAACTCTTTTATCGTGCCAGCTTCCGGAGCATTGACAGAGACGTCAATCTTGTCTGTCTCGATCGACGCAATCTCCTCGTCTTGCTCGACGTAATCACCCACTTGTTTCGAGAAACTGCTGAGGGTACCTTCGGAAATGGACTCCGCCATCTGCGGCACCTTGACAACTGTTTCATAGCGAGTGGGAGAGGTACTGAATTGCTGATACCTCGAGAGGGAGGTGTACGTTGGCACGGTGGACGATCGCAAGCTCGAAAGGCAGAGTGGCCGAGACGCCGCGTGCGACCTGAAAGTAGTGAGGGTGCGAGTGCGTAGAGACTGACCGCATCTTGGGAGTGCAAGCACAGGACCCAAAGCTGACGTCCGTCGAAGCCGCAGAGAAGCCATATTAGAACGTGGTCTAGCGACCGTGGTCCAAAGAACTCAAAGAGGTCAATCGATGCTCCAGAGAGCGAAGGAGCTCAAGGCTGTAGCATGCAAGGCGGATACACCGCCACTTTGTACAAAAGAGAATGAGAGGAAAGCAGAGAAAAGAAGCACTTCCTGACAAGTATGTTGTCACCTCAGAAGAAAAGAGGCGGAGGGATCGACCTTTTGATTTCGTATGTAGACTGGGAAGGGAAAGCTCTTTGAGAGCTCTAATTGGGCTGCGGTGGGCATAGGTACGCACCGACTGACGTCCAGGGTGGAAAAGTCGCGCAGGCGCAGTCGGCTAGATGCTCCACCCTGGAACTGCACCCCAACAGAGAGAGCACAGAGAGCAGCGGGAACCGGCAAAGAGCTTCGGCGCCAAGCCTGCGTAGGGTGCAACTTGCATCTCCAATCGACTCACCTCAATTACACACTCAACGAAGCCTGTCAATAAGACGTCGAGCTGTCGACATAAACACAGAAGCGACAGGTTGGACATTTAGGGGAGCAGCCGGCTGTGCGCGACCTGGCTGTGGCAGTTGACTTTTTCTTATTGATTGAGCGAGTGTCGGGGACAGATCCCAGGACCATCCAGCATGACTTCTATCAGTCCTCACGTCAAGGCTGTCCGGTGAGTACATGAAGAAGGACACAGAGTCACACACCGTTGGCCAGCTTGGCTCACTCAACGGTCACAGGCACCTCTACCGGCGGTCGCTGAAGCTTGCACTTGACTGGGCCGTGCAACGAAACCTGTGGCGCGGTCAAGCAGTCTACATCCGGTCACTTTTTGATGCGAACAGAAACATCACAGACCCAAGGCAACAAAGAGTACGTGGACATTCTCCAAGATGAATCTAGCACTTGGGGGTACAGAGCACCTAGCTGACCCGTGGGGGGAACCAGATCCTCTTCAACGAGACAGAAAAGCTGCTACAGAAATGGAAGCATCCCGACCCCTACAGACCACCCACTGCTCCAGGAGGTGAGATTCCCCCGTAGGACCTGCTCATTGTCGTTTCACTGATCTGGTGTGATTGCAGGCTCAAAATATGAACGAAATTTGCCCGCCCCAGACCTGCCGCCACCATCAAGAGAGTTTGTCAAGAGGTTATGAGGTGGTCTAAGCTAGTCATGGATAGAAGGAGAACTTGTACATACTGTCGCAAAGAGCGGAAGAAATGCTCATTTCACCGCAAGGACTGACGTGCGAAAAGAGCTCAAGAGAGCGTAACGCCCCCAAGTCCTCGAATCCTTGTTTGAATCCATCTCTCGAACATTGACGCGCTGGGAATGTATTACAATTGAGAGGAGCCGCCATTGCTGGCCGTGGACTGCTCGTGGTCCTGATTCTTGTGAATTGATTCCCATATCGCCTTCTTCGTGATTGCGCACGTTGTCCAGACGCGTTTGCATCCAATGTTGTTTACTTTGCCCAAGTGAAATTGCGCGTCGGCCAATATTCTGACCACGATTCCTCAAGCAATCTACTCACTACTCGCTATTCATACGCTAAACAGAATGGAAAGAGGAAGTTTTTATGAATTGCCTTCAGTTTGGATCATTCGATTTGCTGTCTAATGATCGCCATTGGCAAAACCATTTGCTTTGCCCTTTGCATGTCTCATGCCCCGTCTTGCATTCCTATCCGTGTTCGTGATGATAGTAGGTATGCCATGAGCATAATGTACACAACCCTGCCGTCCGATGATAGAGCACAAACTCTGAAAACAAGGCCTGTGAAACCTGGCCAGCCCAACCCCTGAAACCCCACGTTGTGATCGCATTTGTCGTGAAACTCCCATTCAAAATCCAAGTTCAGAAAGAATTTGCACTGTGAGCTTACAGCTCCTGGCTGGGGTTCTTGCCCTTGGTGGTCTTCTTTGGCAGCAAGTCTGTGGCAGTCAGTATCATGCGCAAGTGTGATATCTTGGGTAGACGTACTTTGGTGAATGTTGGGCAAAACACCACCTTGGGCGATTGTGACGTGACCAAGCAGCTTGTTCAACTCCTCATCGTTTCGGATGGCCAATTGAAGATGACGCGGGATGATACGGGTCTTCTTGTTGTCACGGGCAGCGTTGCCGGCAAGTTCAAGGATTTCAGCCGCAAGGTACTCAAGCACGGCGGCGAGGTAGACGGGAGCACCGGCACCGACACGCTGAGCATAGTTGCCCTTTCGCAGGAGACGGTGGACACGGCCGACAGGGAATGCAAGACCCGCCTTGGAGGATCGGCTGCGTTAGAGTTAGCATCATATTTCAGAGGCAATTGGAGTGATGAGGCAGCACGTCGAATCTGAAGTGATACGACAGGCTTGGAGAGATAACTTACGATTGAGCGCTCTTGGAGCCAGAGGCTTTGCCACCAGATTTTCCGCCAGTCATTTTGATAGAGTGGATGGTATTGAAAGTTGGGTTTGGGTTGTGAAATGAAGTGACGGAATGCTGAAGCAAATGCGAGATGGAAACTTGCGTTGACGATGGATGAAAAGAGAGAAGGAAGCGATGATGGAAGGTGGGAGGGAAGGGCAATTATAAAGGAGTGAGGATAGGCGGCGATGCGGGTGGTGGGCAGAAGAGTCGCGCCTCCAGATCAACCTTGGAGAACTTGTGATGAAAGCTGCAGCGGGAGAGGAGCGCTTTGGATCACGGAGCCGGGGTTTGACCAATCGTGGCGCGAGGACGGGAATGATCAAAAATGACTTTTCTGATGAGTTTGACAATACGCACCAGCATTACATCGCGTTACCATATCTTTCCGCCAAGCACCGTGATCCTGCGATCTGACTGGTTCAAAAATCAACAAAATCGACACAATAACAATACGCCCGGCAAATCGCGCAATCTGTTACCTGGATCAACCCCCCAGGGAGAGATGCCTGCGTCTGCCACTTCGCATCAACCCGCGCCCTCCCTCTCGCACTTGCGCCTGGTATAAGAGTCGCCGTCACCCACCTTTCACACTTCCATCTTTCCTTCCTTCTTCATCCATCCATCACTTCTCACGCTCATCCGGTTTCATCCATCAATTTCATCCCACTTACTACTTCTTTCATCTATTGTCGCTTTTTGCGCATTCAAATCAATCATCAAAAATGGCCCCAAAAGCTGCTGAGAAGAAACCCACCACTGGCGGTAAGGCCCCTGCTGGAAAGGCTCCCGCTGCCGAGAAGAAGGAAGCTGGCAAGAAGACCGCCGCCGCTCCTTCTGGCGACAAGAAGAAGCGAGGCAAGACCCGAAAGGAGACCTACTCCTCGTACATTTACAAAGGTACGATTCCACAATCACCGCGTCAATTGCGGCGTTTGCCTCCAGACACTGACGCGTCTTTTAGTCCTCAAGCAAGTCCACCCTGACACTGGTATCTCCAACCGCGCCATGTCCATCTTGAACTCTTTCGTCAACGGTAAGCCAAAACGCGTCTTCAATTGAACAATGTGTCATCTAACATTTTGTCGCAGACATCTTCGAGCGTGTCGCCACTGAAGCCTCCAAGCTTGCTGCCTACAACAAGAAGTCCACAATCTCCTCCCGAGAGATCCAGACGTCCGTCAGACTGATCCTGCCTGGTGAACTTGCCAAGCATGCCGTGTCTGAGGGCACCAAGGCCGTCACCAAATACTCCTCCCAAAGCAAGTAATTGGTGTTTCACATTCATGGGGATGATTGGTTCTTGGTTGGCTTTTGCGTGTCTTTTCTGCAAATGGGGTTGTGGGCACAAACGGAACAACGGTGTTGAAATGGGTTTTTGTCAACACATTACGATGCGTCATGGGAATCGGGGATTATTGACAATGTGATGAGCTGTCCACGGTCATGCTTGCTCATCAACAGCAATCATGCTTTATGAGTCTCTACAGAGAGAAGCTTTCGCGCTATGTACAATATTCACCACGCTGAAGCATGAGGTCTCAGGTATCCAGCTTGCCTGGTTTGTGAGACATCCGAATTGAAAGCATGAAATCAAACCAATACAGTCTTTTGTGTCTGCTGTGGTTGTGTGTAAAGTCTGCACGATTGGAGCTTTAGATTTCCAATGTTTTGGTACGCGTTCTATGGAATTGCGCGCTAAGGGCGCCACGTATTTGACATGATCCACGTGAACATAAAAAGGAATAGGAACTGTTGGCCACAGCGTCTCGCAGAAGAATGACGGTAGAGAGAGAGTTGAGAGGAAGAGCGTTCGTTCGCGCGCGCGCGGTGAACCAAGTAAAAACAATTGATCTTGTTGGAGGACCAACCGCCGCATGTGGGCAGACATGCTTTCCTCCTCCCCGAGCACGACCAAGAATAATGGAAACCAATTCACATTCCGACCAGCAAACACCGACGGCGGCGAGATTGAGGGAAACACTTCGCTCTCGTATAGTTGTTGCCCATTTCCTCTGGTCCATGATCCGGACTACTTACTCCACAGCGCCCGAAACCCGTCCATTAGCCGTACTAGTAGTTGCTGTAGTCTCATCATGCGTAGCATCATCGTACTCATCATCACCCAGACAGACGCGACTTTCTGCGGTCAAAGGGCCTTGACTGTGTCTTCCCTTGCCACGGGAGCGTCAATTTTGACAGGCTCACTTGACGCAGAGGTATCGAGACCAACATGGATCGTATCGCTTTGTCCTTCTCCTTCCGCCTTGTGGTCGACTTTGATGACGTCTTCATCTCCCTCGCCCTCGGGTCTGGCTTGTTCGTCCTCCTTCCCTGTGACAGTCACCGTCTCATCATCCTCCTCGTCCTCGTCATCAAATGTCTGCACCTCGTCCACTGCCTCCTTCCTCTCCTTCGTTTCCCCTGGCACAGGGGGCTCTTTGTCAAAGACCGACACGATCGCCTTACCTTTGACCTCCCTTATCCTCCTCTTCCAGTCTTCCCAATCTTGCTCGTCCTTGATGAGGAAGCCAATAAGCATAGATGGATCCATCTCACTTATCCTCAACCCACGAAGACGGCGCGTGTGGCATGTGGAGATCTCTTCCTCGGTGTATTCGTTGGGGTCAGCGTGATGCTGCAGGGCAGGGCGGGTTTCGTGCGGGTCGAGGTAGAAAAAGAGATCTCCTTGACAGCCAATGAAGTAGTGGGAGGAGGAGGGTCGGCCACCTGCGATACCAATTGACTGAGGGTATGTGAGGCTACTTTTGAGTGCTTCATGATAGACGGGTGTAATTCGATCTAGTCCTAGCCTTATTCCCAGAAGTATCAACGTTGGTTTAATGGTGAGATCCGTAGCAGAGGCGCGTGCAATGTTGCGGAACTTGTCTTCGTATACTTCGCTCGCGGACGGTGTCACGTATACTCGTAGTCCTGCGGCAGCACATTCGGCAGAAAGCTCTTTGATGCACGAAGCTGTGGCAGAAGGGCCGAACCATTGGCCGGGATGTGTGCCGCACGCTGATGCGCCGTGTTGAACGAAGCGGTGAATGGAAAAGGGGGCAAGGGGTGTGTCGGCGAAGAGGGAAAGGATGGAGGCTTCACTTTGCGTTTGGGTGAAGGGAGGCGAGTCGGGGCGGGGATCGCTCGAGGGAGATGATGCGTGAGGTCGTCGCCAATCCCGGCCTAGATGGAGCATGACCAGGGCGTTGGCCAAAAGAGATTGTCCCGATCGTATCATGCATCCCCAGCCGGTGTCGCTACTGAAGCCATCTCTCTCGGTAAAATTGCGTAGGCGAACGGAGAAGGATAAGGATACAGCAGAACCGGGCTCTTGTGATCGAGGGATGGGCGTAAAGTTGGAACGATAGGTCATCCATATCCGAGATTCGAAGTCGTCAAGAAAGGTGATGGGCCATCCTCGATCGGAAGGGTCATTCGACAATGACGGCAGGTTGTTTCCTCCCGTCACATGCTGGGCATCGTCAAAACTGCTTGTGTTCTGCGACTGGGACTCATGAGACTGCTGCTGTGGTGGTTGATCTGTTGTGGACGACAGAGCACTGGCATCAGAAGGGTCATGAGAGTCTGAGGGGGACTCGACTTCAACCACGTCATCGTGGTCCGTCGTGGTTACTGGCTTAGGCGGCGCAGCCTGGTATTCCTTCCCCAGCAGCCATATGGAGGTCCCAGACATATCATCATATTTTGGGGGAGGGTCGTAGAATAAGCGCACAAAGCGCTTAACGTCGACGCCATTCATGGCGCCTTGGGTCTGGAAAGGGATAGGGATGCTCTGAAGACCAGAGGATATCGCATATAGGAGAGCACCAAACGGCGTGAACGCCTGGGCAGGGAATCGGCTCGTTGGAGGCAGCAGGATCAGAGAGTCATCGTCCTCCTGCTTGAACTCAGGGAGTATCGGTGACGAGTCTAGTGATGCGGACGAGTGCCAGGTTGCAAACAGATCTCGGAGGGATTCCAGGTTGCCGACGTCTAGGTAGGCAGGGAACTTGAGCAAGTAACGGTTTCTTGGACAGTTCTAACGATAGTATATGGGTATACGGCAAGCTTGCTGAGGTAGTGGCGCGGCTGGAGGTGGTGCAAGGTGACTTTCACCGCAGTCAGGGTGCAGGCATAAGTGGAAGCCCATCGGACGTAGCCTTGCTAAGACTGATCACCAGGCTTGCTCTGGAGCTCTGGGGGGCGGATTCGCCTATTCGACCGCTTTAGGGCCCACCAGGACGGGCAGGTGAAGCGCGACTGGTGGAATTTGCGGGCACGTTGTGCCTACGAGCGTCATTCAGGCTAGGACAGAACCCCCAATTCTTCTCTTAAGCATCAAAACATGACTCTTCTCCTGCAGGCATGATTCACAGGGACACTTGCTGAATAGCTTGCCAGTATCAAATCCTCTGTATTTCCTACCTTGTTGGCCCTATAATGTTCACTTCTTAGCAACGATCATTACCTGAAGCTCGCTGTCAGAGAGGGGCAACTTGCCTCATCTTCTGTGCACCCCACCCACCATGGGTCCTCGTCAACGAGCACAAGCCCGGAAGAAACACAATGGGACACAGCAGAATCACTCACAATCGCCATGGCGCCAGGGCCAGTCAAGTTCTTCCAGCAAAGGTACCGCGACCGCACGCCTTGCTCTTTGCTCTGTGCGTCCTGACAAGATGACCTAGGGCCTACTGCCTTCCACCGTGGTCTTGTTCAAGACTGGCAAGATTTCTCAGACTCCAATTCTCCTCATCCTCTCAACAACGTGTTAAGCATGGCTCAAACGGCCCGGAACACCGAGCGCCATGCTATGTCCTGGGCTTCTACACGCCTCAGGGAACAGAGAATCACATTCGTCAGTGCGGGAGATCTGAAGCAAGATGACCTAGCCACAGTCGCGAAAGACAATGAACAAACCCCGAGGGAAACAACGGGAGCTGAAGAAAGCTCGGACAAGCAAGCACAAAAGAAGGAGACTGGACCAACTGCGTCGGGCAATGAACAACCCGCTAATCACAAGGAGACCACGGTTGAGTTGAGTGGACGTGAGCCCCGTACAAGGAAAGACTCGGTTTCGTCGCAGTCCTCCGAAGAGATCATTTTTGCCGGCCGACGCAATCCTCCAGCAAAGACTGTTAAAAACGCGTCCCTCTCCAGCTCCAAGCCTACAGCTCCTCCTGAACCCAGGCCTGTTGACGCAAAGCCCCCAGCGCAAAGTTCTCCCGCACCAGTTGGTGTCGCCACCCGCGACTCCAGCTCATCTGGTTTGGACAAGTTCAACAACATTTTGCCCCCGCCTCAGGACAAAACCTTCGACCGACGTGGTCGCCTCCGAGGTCGACAAGAGAGCTCTCAGAAACGAGAAGAGGAAGAAGCCATCATCAATGATTACATTGCAAACTTAGCGGTCGACGATGACAGCGACGACGACGAACTCCCTGAAGGCAAGCACTCGGTCAAGACTGGAAGGAGAACTGAGCATTTCCGGTTCTTCGATGGCGCCGCTGAGCACAAGGTCCACCTGCGACCCCAAAAACCAAGTAAAGTTGCCAAAAGATCTACCGGCGTTAAGGAAGCGATCGATTGGAACTCAAGTGATCTGCAAGATTTCGATGATTTCAGCACGACGGACGAGGAAATCATTGAGGTCAGCCATGTTCTGCGACATCGCACCCGTCCAAGCGGTCCACAGTATCTCGTCAGCCCACTTGGCAAAGACTCCAGTGATCCTCGCTGGGTTCCCCACGGAAAGTTGAACTCGGCCTCTGCTGTCGAGGAGATTCGCATCTTCGAGGAAATTCGGGCGATGAAAATCCAAGAGCTCACAGAAGACTCGGGAGATTCTGAGTCCTCGGACACTGACGAGCTGTTGGATGATCTCAATGACGATATAGAATCCGAGAATGAGGAAAATGAACGCATACTCGATCATACCGCGCGGATGACAGATGAGCAGATCGCTCGAGCGTTGGCGAAGCAGGAAGAGCTGGGTATGGGTGGTGACGAGCTGCTCTTGTTCGATGGGCATTTTGAGGAAGATGATGACGATGATGATGATGACGACGACGACGACGACGACGGCGATGACGACGGGTTCACCCCGTTTTCTTCGAAGAGGCATATTTCCAGCCGCGTCAAGTCGAAGAAAAATAGACGCGGGCGTGATACTTTCCCATCTGCAGCAGCCTTCGCCGACGCTCTTGACCAGGACCCATATGGTGCGTTCGACATCATGGATTTTGATCGACCCAGTCTCCGACCTAAGAAGAAAGGACGCAAGTCGGACTTGCCTTTCGACCTCGGTGTCGAGGATGAGGAACTTGCCGAGCGCCTGCGCAGTACCTGGAATAAAGACCGAGAAAAGAAGGCTTCCCGCAAGCGCGAGAAACTACTGGAGCGTGAGGCCGCTCTCCTCGAGGCGTCCGAACGCAGTCACCCTGTCGCTATCAAAGCAGAAATTCGACAGTTTCTCATTGAGGAAGTCACCACGTTGAAGTTGGCCCCGATGGATTCAGCAACTCGTGCTTCCGTCCATCGGCTTGCTAAGTCGCTCAAACTACAGTCGAAGTCGGAGGGCAAGGATGGTCATGGCATCGGGCGATACCCTGTGTTGAGCAAGGGCCCGCACACTCCGAGATACACGATTGACACAGTCTGGGAGATCGACGCCTTGATGAGCCTGAGAAAGTTCTTCCCGAAGCAACGACTTAGTTCCTACAAGTCTCGCGCTACTCCCACATCTGGCTCTGCGAGGACGAGAAGAGGCGGTGGCGGAGCAGCGTCTGGAGCTACGTACATGAATGGTGATGTTGTCGGAGCTTCTGCCCCAGAGCTCGGTGCAGACAACAAAGGTCGGGCGATGCTAGAGAAAATGGGCTGGGTAGAAGGCGTCGGGCTAGGTGCTATTGGAAACAAAGGCAGCCTGGAGGCTATCAAGCACGTCGTCAAGACCACCAGGGCTGGATTGGGTTAAAACACCACGGCAGGTTGTCGATGATGGTTGGACTACCAGTCTAAACCTGTGTTGACAGATACTGACGGTTCCGGGATTTGTTCACAACAAGTGCATGTGCACAGCATCCTGCAAGAATTTCTGCCTGCGGCTTAGCTCTGAGGGAGATAGAATCTGTCGCGGCTGGTCGAGGAGACTTTGCTGGATTACGAGTACGACGGTCTGCTGTAACAGTTACAAACACCAGCCAATAGAGCAGCTGCGAATACGGTGGCCTGCCACTTTCGGAAGATGCCCACACTTTGACCTGAACTTTACAGTAGATTTCTAGACATTTGAAGCTTCAGCTAATGTGTGGCAGGGTATAAAGCAAGCCGTTTTATCTCATCTGAGCAACATGTCCTCCTCCGTATCCGCCATCCATGATGAACATTGTAATCGCCGGAGCTGGCATCGCTGGCCTGGCCTCAGCCCTGGCTCTCACAAAATGGCTTCCCGAAAAGCCACATATTACCATTGTTGAAATTCGCCCAGAGCCCTCCACCATCGGCGGCGCTGTTGGGCTGACCCCGAACGCCCTACGCTGTCTGCACCACCTTGGAGCGCTATCACAGATTCGAGCAAGAAGTTTGGGAGCGGACATAGATAAGATCGAGCTGTTCACAATCTACACCGGCGCGAAACTCGGTGAGATTGCCTTCACGGATGACAACGGGCCCGGAGTTGGCGACCCTGCCTTCAAGGGACTCAGAATTCAACGCGCAGACTTAGTTCGGTCACTTACAGAGACCGTCAGCGCCCTTGACAACGTCACGCTGGAGTATGGCTGCAAACCAGTCCAGGTCGTTGAGACGGACAATGAGGTGACAGTTCAGCTGGATGAGGGTCGAACATTGAGCGCGAATTTACTTCTTGGGTGTGACGGAATACACTCCTTCGTTAGATCCAGCCTCGTTGATGCAGACAGGAAACCGCTGTACACGGGCATCGCTGCAGTGTTTGGGTTTGCAGACTTGGAGGAAGGAGCCAAAGTCCCCTGGAAAGACACAGGATTGTGTCAGTCACAACGCGGCAGTCTCATGACCAGCTACTACGAGCCCACGAGAAAGAAACAGTATGTGGCAGCCATCACCGAGACGGCGGATGTTGCGTCAAGAGAGGGTTGGTTGGCTCGTGGTGCAGAACAGAAGAGGATTGAGCACGACGTAACAAGTCAATTTGGCAGCGGTGCCATCGAATTTCTCGGTCCTCTCATCTCAGCGACCAATCACTGGACTCTCTACCCCGTCTATAAACTCGCACCACGGGGCAATTGGTGCTCGAAACGCACGATGCTGTTAGGAGATGCCGCACATGCGATGCCCCCGCAAGGTGAAAGTACGGCATATGCCTTGGAAGATGCCATCTTGTTTGCTCGAGCCATGCGATCCAAGTCTGATGGCGGGCTGGACGAAGCCTTCCGCACATATCAAAATGTCAGGCGGGCAAACATCGACAAAGCCTACGACGAGGCCGCCTTCGGCTGGGAAACACAAAAAGACTGTGGCTGGTTCACGTTCTTGCTGAGAAGTTGGATGACCAGCCTCTATTTGTGGTGGACCGCTTCTGGAAGGCAAAGGAGATATTGTGAAGACGTCGCCACCATGGTCTTGGATTAATGTGTTATTCGGTCGTCCTGGGATATCCCTGGGGGGTTAAACACGAAGGAGCAGGCCGGTCGTGAAGTCAACTGCTTGAAGCTTGTGCTCTGAAATTCCTCGCCTGGTTTGCTTAGATCGATATCTTATCACAGATCTCACTCCAGCTGCCAGATTATCAGCAAACCTATCGCTAAGACCATGGACAAGATCGAGTTTCAGGATAGATTTGACCGTGGCTCCAAGGGATTGGTGGATCTGGCTGAGTGGGAATTCTTCGCCTTTAGCCAGATCTCGCCTCTCGAAATACGTCCGGAGTCTCAGCCTCGGCGAGCGGAATGCACAAAGTACATGGGTCGCTGTGTTTCAGGACAGGGATTCTTTGCACCTGGAGATTTAAGGACAAATCAGCAATGCTCCTTTTCCCTACACGATCCCACCACCCCAATCTCTTTTACCCCGATGACCCTGGCCGACGACATGGTGTACCATGGTCTTGACGTGGACTTTGCAGAGAAACGTGGTGCCACAACGCCTTTGTTTGAGATAAACGCGACATTATATTTCGGCTCAATATTCCGACCCTAGTTGTTGCGTGTATGTATTCCCTCACCCTGTTAGTCTTCTTCGAGGTAACTCCGGGGATGGGACGATATATATATATATATATATTGTCCTCGCCTTCCATCCTGCTCTGAGATTCTCCAAGCTGAAAACAGCCTGCCGTTCTTTACTCTCGTCGATCGAGGTCCATTCGTTTTTTTTTTGCTGTGCGACTTCACTCCTTGTCCTTTCTGTTTCGTCTATCACAGAAGCTTGGATCCTTCACTTTTGGCTGTACCAGGAATCAAAATGCGTCAATCAATCATCATTTTCTCCCTCCTCCCGTGTCTCTCCCTGGCTTGCCCAGCAGCCAGCTCTACTGCCACGCAGGGCCCGTGGGAACAGTGTGTGTATTGAGTACAGACATAACTTTCGATGATCCAACATACTCACTTTCATCAGGTGGCGGTATCAATTGGACCGGGGGCGTGACCTGCACATCAGGCTGGACCTGCGTAGAGCAGAACCCTTACTATTCCCAATGCCTGCAAGCTACCAGCCTTCCTTCTTCATCTCAGTCTGCGACGTCTTCACCACCGGTCGCCCCACCCGCCTCACCTAGTCCGTCTCCGTCCAGCAGCCCGACAAGTGCTAGCAACCCAGCAACCTCCACGAGCCCAGCGTCCAGTAGCGGAGGCCCGACGTACAAGGCGTCGTTCACCCACTACGGATCTGGCGACAGCTTCGGCTCCCCGAACTGCAACACCAACACGGCGGCGTGCTTCTTCTACACCTCGCCAGGCTTCAGCGCGGCTGTGTCTCAAAACCTCTATGGCGCTGGACCGGGTCAAGGCCAGGGCCCCGCGTGCGGGACGTGCTGGAAGCTGGTCGGCGAGACCGACTCGTCGGGTAACACCCTCAGCAATGCAGGAACGAGCATCGTGGTCATGATCAACAACCTCTGCCCGGCCGACGGGAACCCGCTGTGCGCCCAGAACGGTCTCTCGGGTACCAACCAGTATGGCGCCAACGTCAACTTTGACCTCTGCAGCGACAGCGGCGCTTCGGAGGCATTCTTCGGAAATAGTGGCGTGGGCCTTGCTGTCGGTACGGCCACACAGATTGATTGTTCTGAGTGGACGGGCACTGTCGTCCATTAAAGGAGGGAGATTTGAAGGGGATTATCGCACTCCCTGCCCTGCGAATGTGCTGCCGACTTCGTTCTATTTTACGGCCTTTTTTTTCTCCCGCTCGATCGGTCAGGCTCCGAGCATTCTATCTCCCCTTCTTTTCTCTTCTGGAACGAGAGCCGATGAAGGATATCAGACCTCGAGGGCCGTTTCCCCCCTTTCTACATTGCATTTGATCTTCTTGTACATGAACTTGGAATAACTTTGGACGTTGAATGAAACCCATGTGTGCGATCCTATCTTTTACGCGACGCCGCACAACTCTCGGAGATGTGTGTCCGTTTCTATAGAAACACATTGGACTTCCCGTGTCAACTCCCGTCTTCTCTCTCCTTTCTTTCTGTCCACGGTCAGTCGGCTAATAAGCCAGTGGTTTCTACGGAGTGCTTGCGTGCGTGCGTGGGCCAGGCCGGGGGATAGGTAGTACAAGTAAGTAATGCACGACTACCTATGTAAGTGACTGGTTTGGTGAAATGACATGCTCGATCGGTATGTACAAGATATATATAAGTATATAGTGATATATAACTATTTCCCTTCCCCTTTTCCGTTTCCTTCTTTCGCAGATTGTACTTCTTTGTTGGAAGTGCGTACCAGTAATTGTAGGCAATCGCTTGTTTGCTTGCTATCTTGGGCAATTTTCTTCCAGACTCAATGCAACTAACCAGCTCGATCAAATTGATGGACTGACTGTGACTGGCCTGGGAAAGGAAGGATGTATATGCTCGGGCCGAGTGGGTTGGGCGTCGGAATCGTGTGGTATATTAATTAATTACCTTTTGTTGTTTTTCTTGGGACAAGGTCAAAGGAAATAAATAAAAATCGCTCGGTCCTCACACGTCGAGAATTAATCAAAGCATTGACAGGGGGACCATCCGCAGAATCCTGGATTCTATATTCATCATGTCTCCTCCTGGCTTCTTGCTTCTTGCCCCCAGAACATCACCCCTGCCCTTCTCCGTTGTCCTGAGTTATTACTCGCCAACCATATACACATGCTGTACATCTGTCGTGCGTCGTGTGCACGTGCACACCTCATGTAGCCTCGTACTGCAGGCGGGCCTCCTTCGAAAAGTCCGGCCAGTCATCCGTTCCGTTCTACTCAAGCCGCTCGGCTCTTGTGGGAGATCGAGCATTTTCCCTCGTGGTGAACAATGGTTGGTATGCCGCCCTCCTGTGTGCCTACTCTGCACCGAGCTTCACGGTTGGCCGATTCAAACAGTCGCACCCGTGGGCGAGATATACTCGATATATGTATGTATGTATGTATGTATGCATGTGCTCGTCAATCCCACCAGCACAACCAGATCAGATCTGCATCATGGTTCCCTTTCATCCCCCCCTCCGTCCTGTCCTCCACGGCGCAACAGATAGATTCACATGGACACGATGACATTGTTGGATCATACTCCCGAGTCTTTCTCTCAAAAGTCGTCGTGTTATACATTTCGCCAGAACATGTCACACTAAGGTGGCAGAGGCGGTCGTAAGCTCAGGCACGGCTCCGGCGCTCGCTTAGTGTCCTTTCTGCACTCAGTGGGCCACCCGACCTGGCGCTCTCTGCTCCGGGACGTCCAAGACCGCTTTGCCCGCCAGTGGTGATCGAGGGAAATCGACCAGGGTCACTGCACGCAGGCCTCTGTTGGATTTCGACTACCCTGGCAGGGAAACATGTGTACACGCAATCTTCTCTCTGTCAGTTGCGTAGCGAGCAGCAGCAGACTTTGTTTGTCTTGCTCCCGGGGTAGAAGTTCAAGGCATGGAGGAAAGGAGCAAGCAGGGACCTCCGCGTGACACTGGTCGGAGAAGAGGATGGAAGGGTGGGAAGGAAAGGCTGAGACAGGCAGGTGTCTTGGACGAGAAGGGCCGAGTACTTCAAGCTCAGCACGCACCGGCGGAGGCCTGCAGTAGCGAGCTTGAGGCTGGTGAGGTGGCAGGCGTGCTTGAGTTCCTCCGAGTTCCTCGACAGTACCTGTATCTTTTCTCCTACCCCCAATGGCATGTTCCAGAATGGAAAGGAGGGATAACAACATAATTGGTAATTACCTAACTGGTGGCACCGGTGGTAGATAGGTAGGTGATAGCAGTTATAGCTCATCCAGATTACACGTCTCGAGCAGATCCTGCGTCAATTTCCCTTTCCTGCTGTACCCTTCGACATATCGATCACCCCACTCGCCCACCGTGTTGTCGTACGTCGTCTGGGGCTTCAGCTCGCAAAGATGGCACATGTTGGCTTTGAGGCCTTTCATGAGGCCCAGTCGGGGATATTCCTGTGTGGACGCCAACGAAATCAGTAAGTGCGACGTGCTTGCTTACTTGCCCCGAGGATCTTCTAGGGACCCTCGTGTCACGATTCCTGATAGCCTCTCTGAGGCTGCTTGGATAGTAGTGGTGCATACCTTGACCACCGGGTTGTACTCGTCCCAGCTCAGAAGCCCGCCGGGCACCCTGTCCGGGCCCTGGAAGTCTGCCCAGATCCCATAACTGCACGCCTGGACCTCGGGCTCTTTCTCGAACACGATCGAACCAATGGTATGCAGGGCGATCGCATCCCAGACCAGCTGCAGCCTGTGCTTGTCCCAGTCCGGGGCCTCCTTCCTCAGAAAATTCCTCGCCGCGTTGGCTCCGTCGACCTCGAATCTCTTGTCCTTGGAAATGATCTCAGAGTGCGGCGGGTGGCCGATGGGGAAACCCAGGTCGTGCATGATGGCGGCGACGGCGTGGGCCTCACGATCTCGTTCGGGGAGGACTTTGTCGGCGATGATGAACCCAAGAAGAAAGGAGCGGATGATGTGGTTGTACGTGTCGTCGGTCGAGTACTGGCGCACATAATCTAGAGCTTTAGTGATGAGCGGCGTGTCGGGCACAGTCACTCCTGCGACCACCTTCGTGGGCAGGGGCTCGGTAGACGATGCCATGGACGGGGAGGGAGAGGGACGAAACAGCTATACTATTAAAAACGACACGGTAAATTCCCTTGTCGAACGGCTCAAAGGACAGGAGCAGATGGCCGTCTGGAAGCGCAGAAGTCTTGCTGTGTACCTGAAGAGATAGATTGCTCCCAATAAGACGCGAGCCTGCCTCGGAGTTCCTCGTACGATTCTGCCCCTCCACTGAGGGGCCATGATCTCCTCTGGGAAGGAAAATAGCAAGAAGGGAATCCTGGACGTGTTCGATTCTGACAGGTACAAGAAGGACCGGGCAACTGGGTCACTGGGAAGAAACGACTTGCTCGGTTGGATAGTAGCTCTCGGAACGGATCTCAAGCTGCTGCGGCAAGGCGGGTCAAACCAGCAGTGCCCCGCGCTGGCTAGAGGGCCGCCATTCAGAGGGAGGCTGATCCGATGTTCTGGGCGCTGGACGGTGCCGTGGCTGGTCAAAGCTTTGGAAACAAATTTAGAGAACTGGCGAGGCCCATTGGCACAGATGCGAAGTCTGGTGGGACGCCGGTGAGAAACCTAATCCATAAGCCAGCCCCATCGCGCAGGTAAAACACATCCGCTCTTCGCCGTCGAGGGAGCGGCGTGACGAGTCAGCTCTGCACGGAACCCA
Organism: Fonsecaea erecta; assembly: GCF_001651985.1. Taxonomy (NCBI): domain Eukaryota; kingdom Fungi; phylum Ascomycota; class Eurotiomycetes; order Chaetothyriales; family Herpotrichiellaceae; genus Fonsecaea; species Fonsecaea erecta. The sequence goes on along the minus strand of NW_017387249.1, from coordinate 2,039,668 downwards.
CACCATGGAGTCATGAGAGGAGGTCGTCGTGTTGGCGGGCGTGGGAGCAAATTTGGGAGGCAGATCCAGGCTTTTCGATAAAATTACCGAAAAATGCCCTCTTTTGTTATCGTCAATGTCTTGTTTTTTCTTGCCCGCTCCAGCTGCTTAGCTCTTGTTGATGGATTCTTCTCGTGACCCTGGTCGAGCAGAGAGAAGTGCACCACCCTCGAACCCGGGCGGTAGTGACGAAGAAGAACAACGAGAAGAAGCCCAACACACGAACATTGTCGATGTACGCGTTTGCTGCCGCCAGAGCCCTTCCTCGGTAATAACAGAGAATGTCCAGGTTGATGATGATGTCGACTCCGCTTTCGAGGATGGCGATAATGTCTCGTGAGTGAGCACAAATGCTCGGATCAGGAATAGTGGCTGAGACGAGGCTTTGACAGGGATACGACCTCCATTTCATCCTCGATATATCGAGGTCGAATGATAAACGGCAGAAGGTTGATATTGATATGCCCCTCACCGATGGATTCTGAGTCCATGAAACGTCTCACTTCGCTAACACCCACAGATATTCGTCTCTGCGAGATGACTATTGGTCTGCTTCTTGCCAGCCGCCTAAGTAGACCAAGGCTCATGAAGTCGACAGGGGTCCGTCTGATGAAAAACAATTCGAAACGCTCAACGAGGGGTAAGTGTATGCCGGAGAGCGCACAGTGATGGTGCTAAGAGAGATGTTCTAGCCATGTGCTCTATCTCGTCTTGGACAGCGAGCAACCAAACCCACTCTTTCGATCACCGATAAAGTCACCATTGGTACGAACCTTCTCCCAGGATTGTTGTCTCCAAGAGAGCATACCTTCTGACTCCCGTTCGCTAGTATGTCCTCGATATAGGGACAGGACCTGGCACTTGGGCCGTGTGAGTTCACCTTCTCTTTCACTTAAATGCTCGCCTTCTGACCGAACGAAGTGATGTTGCCGATCAATTTCCTGCCGGTAGGTCGACATAGAATCAGGCTCTGTGGTTGGATCACACTAAGCAAATGCAGCAACCGTGTACGGTGTTGACCTTTCTCCACCGCCGTCGAACTGGGTGCCCCCGAACTGTTTTCTCCAGGTGAGCCCCCAGGGCCACTTTGGCGACAAAACGCACGCTAACAGAGTGCATGTAGGTAGACGACGTCCTTGAAGAATGGACGTGGAGGCATGAATTCGATCTGATCCACATGCGGCTGATGCTGGGCGCCTTCACCGACACAGAGTGGGCGACGGTATATAAAAAGTGCTTCGACAACCTGAGGCCAGGAGGATACATTGAGCAGGTCGAGTTGGACGTGCGGGTGATGTCTGACGACGGCTCTCTCGCTCCCGACTCGCTGTTAGCGGGATGGGGGCAGACCTTCCTCGACTGCGCCCAACGGGCTGGTCGTCCCTTGGACACGCAGTTGACCATGAAGGCCAAGATCGAAGCCGCCGGGTTTGTCGACGTCCAAGAGCATCTGTACAAATGCCCCATCGGCGCCTGGCCCAAGAACCCTCTCCTCAAGGACGCCGGCAGGATCAACTTGAAGCATTGGAGTTCAGGCCTGGAAGGGTGGGCGATGTTCTTGTTGACGAGATGGGGGGCCCCCGAACCGTGGACTGCGGATGAAGCCAGAGTGTATGTCGCCCAAGTGAGGGAGGAACTGAAGAGGCGACGGCTGCATATATGGCACTACACGTGAGTCTCAGACCAGACCAGAACAGACCAGACCATACTGACCAAGCGGTGACAGTCGACGTGTTTGGGGGAGAAAACCATGACGACGACGACACATATTTGTGACTTTACAACTTCAGTTGCATTTGGCGTACGGCTAGCGATTTATCAATTCTCTACCAGTGGTCGGTCACATTTGGCGTTGGTGTGCAAACGCTCTTACTAGCATCAGACTTGAAGTTCCAGCTTTCAAAGATCGACTTGGCCCTTGTGATGGCCCTTGTTTGTGTTTTTATAAGTAGGTCCTCATTCCCGGTAGAATGAGGACCTTAAGGCCAACGAAGTTGTCTTGAGCATGAACGGTAAAAACTCGGCCAAGGCTATGAATACCAACGGTACAATCACGATACTTTCGTATGCTTCACTTTCTCAGGACCTTTCAGTCTTTCTTGTCTCCCTCGCGGTCCTCAGAACCCGCCACGTCACCGAACTGGCGTCCTCCTAGGCTGCCCTCTCTCCCCTCTATAAAACCCTGTGCCGACCGCGCAAAGTGCAACGAAAATCAAGTTGGACACCACACTGCCATTTCACTACAAGATTGCTAGCACACACTCGAAAGTTTCCCAAGCACAACTCCTACAACCCAAACAAACTCTCACAACAGAGTCCACCATGTTTCCGCTTATCCTCTTGTTCACCATGGTGACCTCGATCGTCCTCACGGCGGTCGGCGGGATGCCCAAGTTCAGCCATCTAATCGGCTGATCCAATCACCCACGTCTCAGAACAGGCACTCAGCTGAAGTCGGCAGGATTTAATCACATCGCTTCGAGTGCCGAAGGATGGAAGGAGGAATGGGGAGGGAGATTTGGAGGATCTTGGAATTTGAGATGAATCATTCGGGATAAGGAACTCTTTCATGGAGCACGGAAGCTTGGACCGACCGACCTACGGAGATCATAAGAAAGATTATGAGCGTGACAGCGGGCAGTGAAAGGATGTACTCTATTCAGGTTTGAGGGTGAGCTTGGTACCTGGATAACGGTGGTCAGCAGGTGGTGTGTTGGTGGTGCGAAGAATAATAGGTTCAACCGTCTTTACTTGTTTGCCAAGTTCCAGCACCAACTTGTCAGTATCACTCCTCAAAGTCATATAGATAGTATCCAGGAATCAACCTAGGCCTAATCAGTAGACAGTCGCAATTACTGCACCACCGACGGCGCAAAACTTTCCCTTTTCATTGATCCTCGCGTCCAACAAGTAAGCAGGTACTACCTACTGTGTGTCGCTACCCAGGAGGTCATGTTCAGATCTGATGGCCTCCTTCCTACCTTTATTAGCAATACTTACTTATTATAAACTGGGTGGGTCAGTTGCTCGCCGACTCAAACTGTGCGTGCGGCGCCTGGCCGACTGACTGAGTGAGAACTAACTCATCTGGCACTTCTTGATTTATTTTGAGTCCGTTTCAGTATGGAATATTCCTGAACGAATGGATGACGCATGGCAGGCAGTCAGTCCAATGCTTGTTTGACACGCACGACCTGGCCGGTTCCGAGGAGGGAGGTTCGAACAAAAAAGCGTCCCTTCTGCAAACTTGAGTCTGAGTATAGACAGACTATCCACCGTGGTTCTTGTGATAAACCTTATTTCCCAAGTTGGCACGGTCGGGTCTGTCTGTTAGCCAGAGTGGATCCGACAGGGCGCGGGGAAAGAGAGCGCTAAGCCCGATTCTGTCAAATTCGTGACGCTTTTATGTACTGGAATCTGGATAGTAATACCGAAATTGTTACGCGAGACGGACGGAATGGAATAGGTATCGACTAGACAGTGGATTTTCTACGTATAGCTATTCAACAGGCATAGACAGGCTTGCTGAAAGGACAGGACGTAGCTCGAAAGAGCTATGAACAGACGCGCGACGCGTGATGGAGTGGCAGCGCAGCCGCACCACCACGCGCGAGCTGGTCTGGTTCAGCACCGTGACAGGTTAGGGATAACGCGAGGAAACAGATCTATATTATGAAGAATAGATTCCCATAGAAATTTGGTGATGTTAGCTTCTACCAAGTATCAACCGAACTGACGGTTGTACGAAACTTGCGCTCGAACTTGCGGTCCGGAGTCATTCCCGATAGAAGATGTGGTAACCCCCGTAACGAATCCATTCAAGCGTCTCGTACGATTCGCGAATTGAGTCTTCTCGGACGAGAGTTCTGCCTGCCTAGGGCTTTCTATTCGATCCCATTGCTCCTGACGTTGCTCCGCCTGTAGTTGAGTCCTCTTTACCTCCTCGATAGTCGCAAATGCCTTATTCGAGTCGATCTCAACTCTCGTGCCTTGTTATAGGTCGTACGGGTAAAGTCTTGTCCCTCTCCCAGCCGGCTTCGATATATTGAGGTTAAAGGACCTTTGCTCTCGCTGTCGAGTAGTATTTAATGAACTCATCGGCAAAAAGCCCCGCTTGGCCCAGTAAGCCCAGGGCGGCTGTGGCCTCCCACGGTCAACCTGCATAGTGTCCAACTCATAAGCCACCACGGCACGATATGTCGCTCTCACAAGCCCCCATAGCCACTGCCTGTTTAGCCCTAGTATCGCATACTTCACACAACTCACTTATACCTATCGGTCTTCATAGGTTCTGGGGCAACCGCTATACTTGGGAATCCTATTGTGTTTCGAGTTCTTATGCCCACATACGCCAGATATCTTCCCATATAAATCATATATAGTGAGTGTACACTCGTTTAAATAGATATTTTCAGCTACTATAGCTATAATCAGGAACACTTATAGTAACTGTTAGTCGAAATACGCTCTTAGGGTTTACTAGTAATAAGAGAGCCTATGGGCCGCAGTAAGCTCGCTGGGCAGCCCCGTCAAGAATGTTTCTATGGGCCGCGGGCCTTTTTGCCGATGAGGGCTCCAGATCTTAGTCTTGGAGAGGATCCGATCTCCTTCGCTTGATCCGAAGAAATTCTTCTGCTCAAGGTATGAGCAGATTTAGCGGCGACGATAAAGGAAGAAGATAGTGTTTCTTGAGTGCTTGTCGTTCAGCATCAGACGCCGGACCGCGAACGGCAGAATCAATGAGTCTACCTGGATCCTGTGGCAAGAGAAGCGTGAGATGTGCCGTATCAGGAACACACTGACCTTGCTCACGCTGGGACCAACTGTTCAATATCGTCCATGCCCTGTTGTGTTGAGTGGGCGACCAGTGCAACCCAATGTGATGTGACCCTCTTCTACCGTATAGCGCAGAGGATTTTCGTTCCTGCCGAAGCCTGTTTTATCCACGCTAGTTTCACATAAGTACTTCCATTCGTGCGTGCAAAAAAGGTAATTTTTTCCGTCCCCGAGTTCCCCACAAGGACCCCAGGAAGGCGGGGAAACGATTCATTCATGTTAACTAAGTCTCCTATCAAACCCCAGGCTCGTTCTTAAAACGGTTTGGGAGGCATAGCGGAAAAATTCCCTATTTCGGTATTCCCTAAATGAAGCATCAGCGACCTCGTGGCGGAAGGATGCATTTCACGACTGTCGGATCTTTTGCCATGGAAAACAATACTATGCTGATAATGGGACGAGCATTATTACGTAGACTTATAGCATATACTCCTCAAACAAACCCTCATGCGTCGCAATTAAGGACACCATTCCCTGTGCCAGTCCGCATTGCTGAGTCGGTCCATTGGGAATTGATAGCCCTACCAGCAATTAGTTCGCCCAAGTGCATAAAAGAGAAGACCTACCCGCTAACCTGCCACTCCCACTCTCTCAGTCCGGGTCGACTTCCTCCCTCATTGAAGTAATAGCTGCGGCTTGTCCACTGAGAACGCCTCAAAAATGCCTCCCGCCCGCGCATTCATTGCAGACATCTATTCCGACGCTGGCGCTGGACAGCAAGCGGTTCGTCCTCCATCAATGGGTGCTTTTCCAGCCATGGATCACTAATGACACTGATTGATGCGATTCTTTTGATATAGGTCCTGGAAGCTATTCGCGGCGTCGACAAGCACGTCGTGTCTGACGAGCCATGGGCAAGTGTCTACTATTGGTATATTTCGGAAGATCCCAATGATGGCACGGTTTATGGTCTTGAAGAGTAGGCGGAGTCTTTATTATCTGCTTTCTCATCGCCAAAAGGATATCCAAGATTTGACATTGTTCCACCAACAGGTACGAGACAGAAAAACATCACCTGGAAGGCCACAATACTAGCAAACCCTTCTTGCACCTCGTCGACACGGTTGGCAAATCCTCTTCCAAGGAGAACAAGTTGAAGCTTGAGTACCTCGAACCCGTCCTTGGGTTTACCGAACGCAGTGGTCCTACCAAGGCCGGCGTCGTGCGAGTCGAGCGAATCACGACTACATCGTCTCAGATGGACGCGGTGCTGGATCAATTGAAGCCATTCGCACTTCATGTTGAGCAAAGTACGTCCCTGCAAATATTTCACCCTGATGACCCATGCCGGCTAACCAAAATGGACTTGGGCGAATTCAGATGAGCCAGGAACACAATCATTCTTCGTTTACAAAAGTCGCGAATCGCCCGATCAAATTGTGATCTTCGAAAGGTTTGAGACCAAGGCTGGTCTGGAAGCGCATCTTCAGTCGGAAGTACGTAAAAAGTTAGACGATCAACTGGCGTCTGTGATCAAAGGGAAAACAGCGGATTGCTTCAAGGAGGCGGGTATCGGATTCATGAAACGCCATTAGGCCCAGAGGATTCTCATACTTCGTGTCTGGGACACCAAAGGTCAATATCACTAGAATGATTTAGTGCTACAAAGTGACAGAAAACCTATTGCAATGTTTATCCTGTCGATCACGAACTCGATGTAAAAGGTAAATCGATAATTTCTCCGCATGCTCTATAGAAAGCCACAGATCGGACAGTCTGTTCTTTATGATATCCGACGAAAAGAAGACGCATGGTGTATACTTGTGTCGTCCTGTCAAGCGTTTGGAGTTGCTGTTTCTTGCCCAACATCGAGGTTTCCTTTGATTCCAGGCACCGGCTCAGACGAAGCAAAAGGACGTCATGAATGACTGAAAGTGCCCGGGCGGACCACCTGCACGCTGGAAAAACGTGTGGCAAATCACTATCATGATGAGCAAAAGTCGCCATTCTTCCCGGCCACGGCTATCTTCTGGACAAAAGCTGAAAAGAAACCATCCACGAGGTCAAGGGGCTTGATGCAGACGCCATTACGCGGTCGCCACCCCGGGGGTGGAAATGTCTTCTGTATACACCTTGACAATGGGCCCACCAAGAATCAGAGGCACAAATCGATGACCTGCTTCTTGCAGTAATGTTTCCGCGCTCTTATTCGCGGCGTGATCTGTACATTCCTGCCTCAACTAGGGAATCTCTTGGCTTGAATGTAGTCTCTAAATGCAGCAATCGAGTCCTTGGTGAACTTCGATACCGCAATAACAATGCTGGCCCTATCCTATATAACTTCTGCTCGGCCTGGGATTAATTTCCCAAAGGCCGAACACGAATCAAGAAAACTTCCATTCATCACTGGATCAAAGAGACCATTTTAGTTGACTTTGCAGAAAACGATATCCTTCTTTCATCATGGCCTCTACCGCAGTCAATGGGACCTCCAACGGGCTATCAAACGGCTTCCACCAGGATCTCAAGGTCGGCTACATTGGCTTGGGCCACGCTGGATGGCCGATCGCTACGAATCTCCCACGCAGGGGTTTCTCTCTGGTCGTCAGCGACGCGAATTTTGAGCGCGCAAAGGAATTTGCGGACCAGTTTCACTGCAAGGCAGTTCCTCCAGGGAGTGGTGAGGGATTCCAAGATGTGGACGTGCTGATCACGATGCTCCCTAATGGTAATATCGTCAGAGACGTCTTACTGGGGAGCACAGGAATCGCTGCGTCTTTGAAGAAGGGTACGTGTGTCTTGTTCGCTTTGAGCCACATATGAAAGCTTCCGTGGCACAGAATTTGAGATCCCATTCAAAGGAGTCGCAGGAACTGACATGTTTATTTCTTCAGGTTGCATCGTGATAGATATGTCTTCCGCAGATCCATTTAACTCCATTAAGCTGGCCAAAGATCTTGAAGTCTTTGGCTTGGATTTCATCGACTCGCCTATCACCCAGCGAAAACTCCACGACACCGACGTCGGAAAGATCACCATCATGATTGGGGCCAAGGATAACGACGTCGTGACCAGGGTGAAGCCGGTACTCGAGGCCGTCGCGAAGTACCACTTCGTCATGGGTGGAATTGGCTCGGGCCACGCAATGAAAACGATGAATAACTACATTATGGCCTCGTCTATCTGCGCGTTGGCTGATTCGTTCGTCGTCGGCACCAAGTTCGGCCTGGACCCGGCCACCATGTTGGATGTGCTTAATGTGGGAACAGGCCGAGTCTTCGCATCGGAAAACACCATGAGGGACGAAGGCCTCACCAGGAGATATCAGTCGGGATTCCAACTTGCGCTGCTGGTCAAAGACCTCGGGATCAACAAGAACCTCGCGGAACAGATGGGTTTCTCCACGCCTTTGCCGGCCCTGGTGCATGAGAGGCTGGGAAAAGCGCTAAAGGAAGTCGAGCCTGACGCCTGCCACGCCAAATGTCTGCGTGCTTGGGAGAAATGGGCAGACGTGACGTTGAAACAGAGCCCTATTCCCACGACACCGGCAATTCCGGAGGACTGAGCTGCAAATAGATCTCTTCAGCTTGGTATCAAGAAGTTAGAACAAATAGCTATCCTCCATGAACTCTAGAAATACAAGGCGTTTCTGAAAACCACGGTATGTGCAGCATGGAAGCTCTAGAGACACCCAAGTGACCGGCATCTCACCCCAACCGGTGACTCAGTCGTCAATGAATGGGCCTAGGCATTCCGGACCTGACTGGACCCAGTAAGAGACTTAATAGATTGCTTGCTGTGCACCGTCATGCACCGCCCCGTGGTATCCTCACGGCTTGTCCCTATCCCCTGTATCCCGCTTGGTGTAGTGATCTCGGCTGGAGCATCCATCAGAAAATGGGCGGCAATTCAAATCTCCTGGGGGTGTGGGTATCAGCTCACGGGTGACGGACTTATTGTCATCCGCTTCTTCTCCCCCAGACCCCAGAGTGGCGTGAGTGAAACGCGGGTTGAATGCACGGGTTGAATGCACCTTCGACTGGTCAGGCTTCCTTTATCACGGAAGATTTGCCCAAAAGCAACAGGGATTCCGGGTTTGCAGCTCCCGCATTCTCCAAAAGGTAGATTTTCCCTCAGGCCCACTGATTGACTTCTCACATACCATGGACTCCTAGTCTTCTCACAGCCTCCTAGGTCTAGAAGGCGTGGATGATGGACAGATATAAAGCGATTCAAGAACCACTTGCTTGGACACCGAAGTACTATGGTACAGAAGCTCCCTGCGCCCCCAACATACTCCATAATCTGGCCTTATTCTTTCCAGCATGATGCCTTTAGAGGAGCGAGCCCTGCAACAGGGCAAATCAGTTGACAACGCAGAGTCGGAAATCGCACACAGCATTATGATCGAAGATACCCGCCAGATACCCGACCTCACAGAGACCGAGAGGAAGAAATTGCTCCGCAAGATGGACCTCCGCCTGGTCCCAATGGTGACATTGCTATACCTGCTCTCTTTCCTGGACCGTGGTAATATAGGCAATGCTCGACTTGGGGGTTTGGAAGACGACCTTGGCTTGGTGGGCAATCAATACAACATGTGGGTGAACTGACTGCCCTTTTACACACAACGAAGCTAACAAACAATTCTCTTGTTGAGCAGAGCCCTCACCATCTTTTTCTTTCCATATTGCTTGTTCGAGGCACCATCAAACCTGCTGCTGATGAGATTCCGACCATCCATCTGGCTTCCTTCGATCATGATTGCCTGGGGTATGTAGGCTCTAAACCGACGAGTCACGTCTATCTCCTAAGACTCACTTCTCGTACAGGCACTGTCATGACTCTGATGGGCACTGTGCAAAACTACGAAGGGCTCCTCGCCACCCGATTTTTCCTGGGGATGACCGAGTCTGGACTCTGTAAGCAATGTGCTCTGCACAATTCCCCCACGATTCAAATGCTGATCTTTGAAAACAACAGTTCCAGGGGTAGCATATTACCTCACGATGTGGTAAGCCCTCGACGCATGGGACAAGCGACCCAAAGGATCTTGACCTCTGCTGAACCAGAGACTGAGGAATATCTAGGTATACACGTCACGAGGTGCAATTTCGGATGGGCCTGTTTTTCGCCGGAGCGAGCCTCGCTGGCGGGTTCTCGGGCTTACTCGCCTATGCCATCCTCAAGATGGATGGCGTAGCTGGTCAGGCCGGCTGGAGATGGATTTTCATCCTAGAAGGCATCTTGACCGTCATCGTGGCTGTGGCCGCTTTCTGGTTCATCCACGACTTCCCGGAGACGGCCAAGTTCCTGACACAGAGGGAGAGAGTCTATCTCGTCCATCGATTGAGGCACGACCTTGGTGGCCAAGGCCATGACGGGGAGGCTGTCGGCCTTGAGACATCTTTTCGATGGAAATATGTTGCAATGGCCTTCACCGATTGGCAGGTGAGTCGGGTCGGATATTGGCACACAGGCTCCAGTTCACTAACCACTTTCTGCAGACGTATATGATGGTGTTGCTCTACTGGGCGGCGGTGAGTTCTTTTATCTCTTGGACGTCTTCATTTTCAGGCCTGCGCTGACTCTGATGCACGACAGTGTTGTCCTCTTTATGGCGTCTCATTGTTCCTGCCAACTATCGTCAAGTCAATGGGCTACAAGTCAACCGAGGCGCAGCTGCTCACCATTCCCATCTATGCTGCCGCCTGCATCAGCTGTCTCCTGGTGGGATATCTCTCGGACCGACTGAAGAAACGAGCGCCGTTTGTGTTCGGTTGTTACGTGGCCATGCTTACTGGGTACATTATGTGTGCTGCTCCCAAGCACTTTACTCCCGGACTCACGTACGCTGGAATCATGATCGCTGCGTGTGGCCTCTACAGTGGTGAGTGAAGCCGGCATACCTTGTCACTGGACTGTGTCTACTAGCGCACCGCCCTCCATGACTTGACCCCTGCACATATCCGTCCTTTTCTCCTTTTCAAACTCTGACTGGGAGCACGCAGTCATACCGGGACTTCTTGCGTGGTTCTCCAACAACTTGGCCCCGGTGCACAAGCGATCTGTGGCCATGGCGTTGCAAATCGGATTAGGGACCCTCGCTGGTGCTGCAGCGTCCAATTTCTATGTGGCATCGGACGCACCCACGTATCGAACAGGGCATACCATTGAACTCGCGTTTGTCAGTATGGGCTTGGTGTTGGTGGTTACTTACTACATCAGCTGCTCTCTTGCCAACAAGAAGAGGGCCAAAATGTCGCTGGAGGCTTATACGAATCAACAGCTGGCAGAATTAGGGGACAAGAGTCCAGCGGCCAGGTATGTTTTGTAGACGAAGAGAAACAACAGTGGCTTTTAGGAGGGAGCTAGGAAGGGACGCAGGCAAGGATCTATCCTACTGCATCAGCTATCTCCTGCTTACCCATAGGGTGATCAGAAGTCTCTGGTGCGTGAGATCAGGGCAACGAGGACAGTCACGGTCATCATCATCATAAATTCCTGTGCACGGAGTATACTCGGTTATCACCATACTTGGTGACACCACCTGGAGCAGACAACTATGTGTGACATTTACATCAATGCGCTGGAATACGTAGAGAACCAGACAGCCTCCTTACAGCAAATGAAGATCTGCTATCGTGGTGATATTAGGTTGGTTAGTTGGCTCAGTCGCAACAGTTCGATTTAAATTACCAGTTAATAAAACAACCAGTAATATAGCTGAACCAGGCGGAGCACGAATCTTGCTCGACGTGCCTCAGCACCTACATTACCTCCTCATTCAGCTCTATTATTGTTGGCCCCTCCAGACCCTGTTTCGTGCCTGGTGTCGGTAATCTCGGCTCTGGGAGAAAGCCTGGTCACTAATGTGATGACTCGGAAAATTCTCCTGTTTCGAGGAGCTTGGACGACGGGTCTCGGCCAGAACCCATTCGTGGTTTGGCCTGGGTACCAAGAGGCTTGCTACCCCATGCCTTGACTCGATTTTCTAATACTGTAGCTCTCTCCGCGATTCCGATATGGGGTCATCCTCGATTGAGAATAGGTGAGTGCCGCTAACCCCGGCCTTCGGAAACTGGCTTTCTTTCCGAGCTGAGTGGTAGAGAACCCCCCTGGTGCGACATTTTCCCAGAAAGCCGAACGACGTAATAATTTCCTACTGAGCAAGAATTCGCCTCCGTTGCTAGACGCTGCTGCTCCTCATCTCTGGAGCATGCCAGCGTGGCAGGACAACAGTGCTCGCGACCTTGATCCTAATCTAGCATTGAGACCACAACTCTCTGGCGATGGGAAAGAAAAGATCTCGGAAAGCATGGTACGTGTTCCACATCTTCCCAGCCGCCCAAGTCATGCGTGTTCACTCGTCGTGTTAGCGACACGTGCAGAAGGAGGCACATCAAATGTGAGTCAAGCGGACATTGGCTCCTCCATTGACCGAAAGCGGCTGCTCAAGATCGAATGCTAGGTGATGAACAGTCTCCTGTCTGTCGACGATGCGAAGAATCCAATCGAGAATGTCTAGGAGCTTCCCTGTTCTCGCAATGGAGGAGGGACCGTCGGTCGATAGCAGGTGACAAAGTCCACTCCAATACGCAGCATTGGCTACGGGTCCCGAAGAAATGTCAGCATCGATGTCCCCACGGCCAGCTTGTTTCGCTAATGAGGTTGATAGTGACTTTTGTGGCCGAGAATATTGATTCAACTTCTCCCGAAATACCAACGACCGACGAGGAGGTGACCGGAGCATCAGCTCAGACCCAAGACCAGACTCAAGACGAGAATGGTTGCTGGGTGGACGAAGAGTCTGAGAGCGAGAGACAGGGGACGTCTCCGCCTCAGTCGGGCTTTTCGGTGGATGTCGACCTGGCCAGAGTCTCTCCGGGCCTGACTTCGCTTGCAGCCTTGATTAGTGCCAGCACGTTCAGCCCTGCCGCTGGGTTGAAGCAGTTGGCAAATGACCCAAGACCGTTTCTGTCCGCTTTGCCCACATCTGGTTCTCCTGAGTTGGACATCCTGCCCGAAGTCACATCATCTGCAAGTGTTGTAGCCATCGAGGCTCCCCGCCTGAAGGATCGCGTGGAAGCCTTGCTCTTCCGGCACTACGTGGAGAATTTGGCCCCCTGGGTGAGTTTTGGTCTCTGTCCTGCACTATCTGCCTTTCGCAACTGTTCCTCCTCGTGCTTCTTCTAATACCTCCGGCTTGTAGTTCGACGTAACGGACCCGCAGCAACACTTTCAAATTCATGTTCCCGAACGAGCGCTCGAGAGTAACGTCCTCCTAGATGCTATCCTTGCTCTTTCTGCCTTGAATATCGGTCGGCTGCCCCGAACCGAACTCACGCAGTATGTCGATGTCGACCCCGTCCTCTCCGAAGTGTACCACACGCGGTGCATAGGGAAGCTGATCTCTTTGATGAACGACAAAGAGACCGCGTTCGACGAGGACGTCCTTTCCGCAGCAGTTATTTTGCGCAAGTTCGAAGAGATGAACGGCAAGTTCCATCTATGTCTAGCAAAAAAAGCTTTCAAAATATCTGCCATAAATTGATCCATATTGACACGTTTCTGGGTTGATATAGTTCACATCAGCGGACAGGATTGTGGACACCATCTGCTCGGCGTCGCTGCACTCTTCAATTCTCGAAGTTGTGCCATGACGGGCGGACTCGCTGAGGCAGCCTTCTGGCAATTCGTCCGTCAGGATGCGTACATGGCCCTTTTCACCCGCCAACCCCCTCGAATCGATTTCACCAAACAAGACTTCATCTTCTCCTTATCCGAGGCGTCCGATTCCGTGTGGTCGAACCGGGTTGTCTTCTCCACGGTCATGGTCATATCCTACTGCTTTTCCGGGACGGCAAAATCCGTCGACATGTGGCAGGCTTTAACTGACCAAGTCGACATGTGGGATGCACAGAAACCCGCGTCATTCAGACCGATTTTTGCTGGACAACCCGCGGTGGCCGAAGGAAGGTATTGGCCTGAAATCTTGTTCTACACGCCGTGGCATGGTACGTACCTGCAATTTTCCGGGCGATGCCACTTGTGCAAGAACTGACTCGCCAGCCACAGCCACGGGAATGCAATACTACCACCTTGCGAAGCTTTTGCTGTGCCTGTATAGTCCTTACGTACCGCCTCCAGGTGTGGGATTCGAGTACGCGCAGGCTCATCGAACAATGAGGGTGAGTTTACTTCTCTGTTGGAAGTTATCCAGTCTCCAGGACCCAGCAAGATCGGCACCGATCGGAGAGGTTGGGGACCGATCGACTTTGGACCTTAATAGAATCTAATCTTCAATTCTGTCCTTAGGATACTGTTCTCTTCCACACAAGAGCGCTTTGCGGGATTGCCCAATCGAGCCACTTCGCCACCACCAGATTCTTCATGTGCCCCATCATGCAACTGTGTAAGTGTCTCCTAGATATCTCCGCCCACTGTGAGTTCGAACTAGCTAATCAAAGAGGCCCGTTTTCTTTCCAGGCGGCGGCTGGTTCACCGACCCGGACGAGCAACGCGCCATCCTAGACCTGCTTCATCATGCCGAAAACGCAAACGGGTGGCCGACAAAACGCACCACCAAGTCATTGATGAGGCATTGGCTTATAGAAATGCCACCCTAGCCTGGGTCTCGAGTGTCTTCCGGCGTTGTCGCATCGACAGTCCAAATCGTGCCGTCGAGTTCCTGAACTTGTAATATGATACAATTACCATTTGAGTTGGATATGACTGGATACTGCAGGTGAAGTGGGCTTACAGTTTCAAAAAAAATGGGGGTCGATATCAAAATCTTTAGGGAGGATAGCAAAAATGTATCTTGAAATGCATTGGAAAAGGCAATCGGGTGTCAGCTGTAGACTCCCAAGGCCGGAGGCGTGAAAGGTCTCAGTGAAGGGTCTCTTACATTGACATCTAGTCTCAATACTGCATCTGCACAAGTGTTTCGTCAACGCTGTCTCGATCACTGCGTTGACGCTTCTTTAAGACCCTGATACGTTTCGGGCGCGCATCTGCTTGTGTCGACTTGCACATAGCGAGCTTATAAACACTGCTACTACTCGAGAACGATTGATTCGTTGCTCGAGCCAGGCACCTTTTTAAGTGGCACTTCTCCGAGCCCTCGGATCACACACGATTGATTGTCGCTGAACAAGTGAGTTGGAAGGTATATAAACTGATTAATTGACTGGACAAGTCACCACTATCCACGTGGCAGCAGGGCTATCAAGGGCTTGCCATAATACATGCAACAGATTCATTCCGCGTCCGATCCTCCCACAGATCCAATCAATAAATATACGTAAACTCATCGTTCTTGCGGTCCGTGAGATCCAAAAAGGCATTCTCACCCAGCCTCTGTCCAATCTCACTCTCGTCCATGGCAACGTACCGGTCCTCCATGGAATGGTCCTTGATCTTGGCTGCCTTGCCGTTCTTGACCCGCTTCCGGGACTGCAGCTTGTTCAGGAAGATCAGGGTGCCCAACTGGATGAAGATCACCGCCACCATCGTGACGAAGATGGCCAGAACCTTGCGCAGGCCGGGGTGATAGGCCGGGGCGTCTTTCTTGTTGAAGAGGAGCGGGCCGATGATGTTGCCGGCGCTCGAACCAGCGTTGTACAGGGACATGATGACGGATTTCTTGGTGCTGCCGGCGGTGTTGCCAACAATCCATGAGACGATGAGCGGGTTGCCGCCAAACAGGAAAGCCAGGAGATAATACGCCACCAAGAGCCCGGCAGTGGAACCCGAGTTACGCGGAAGGACGTAGAGGACGACCAGACCAGCAATGACGGGCAGCATGAGCCCTGCGAGGACAAAAGACTTGAGCTTGGCCTTTTGGGCAGCGTACGAAGCGAGCAAAATGACAATGAACTGCATCGCGCCAAACGGCATGTTGAGCAGTGAGGTCTTGTATTTGTCGAAGCCCACACCTTGGAGGATGAGTGGGCCGAAAGTGTTGGTGACCGAGGCGCCCACGTTGAGCAGGAGAGCAAGCCCAATCCAGAGATATGTCTTGGGCTCCAGGGCCAGTTCGATAATGTGGTCCCATTTGTACTCGCGATTGCCCGTGCCGGTCTGGTTTGCGCGAAGCCGTTCAATGGCCTGAGCCTTTTCGGGTTCTGTCAGAAACCGTGCCGAAGGAATGTCGTTGTCGAGGAAATACCAAACGATCGGGGCCGTGACAATCGTGACAAGGCCGACAAAAAGGAAAATGATCTGCCACTCTGCCAGAACATTTGAAGGAATATGGCCTAGTCCGTAGGAGAGTGCGGAGGCAGCAATTGTCGCGATTCCGTTGGTGCCGTACCACGCCGCAACACGGAGTGGCTGCTCGGCTCGACGATACCACTGGCTCGTGATGACGCTGAAGAGTGGCAAACAGCCGGCTTCAAACAGTCCAAGGAAGAAACGAGCCGCCAGGAGCGAGCTGTAGTCATGGCAAGCGGCCATCGACGCTTGCGCAATACCCCATCCGAGGCACAGCGCCGGCATGAGAATGCGGTGGGGAACTCGGACAATCAGAAAGGACGAGAACGGCTGCCAAGCCAGTTGGGCAATGGGGGCAATAGATCCCAGAAAGGAATATTGGTCGCCGGTGAGGTGGGTGTCCTGGGTGAGGCCGAAGAGAGCGCCGTAACCAAGAACAGACTTGTCGAGAATCTGGAGAAAGTAGACCCAGACGAGGATGACAAGGATGACTTTGTCGGTCTTGCGCCGGATGCGTTTGTTCTGGGCACCCCTCGTTAACACCAACGCAGAGAAGTCTGCAAGACGGTTCGAGGACTTACATCTTCATCGGTCAGCTCCACTCGTTGGTCTCCCACAATAGCAAGCGCTCGGTCGGCGTGCTTCAGGGACGCTCTCTGCTGCGTCATGTCTTTGGACAGGCGGCCTGACTCGACATCTTCGGCGTGAGCCTCACGGACGGTTTTGTCGTCAAAGGTGGCCATCGTGAAGTCGACACTTTCGCAATATGTTTCTGAATGTCGCTGATGTATTCCACGATAGCCTCGAAGTGACTGACTGGGTGAGAGAACGAACAAGGAGGGGAGCAACAGGAAGATATTTATGCACCCAGAAAGAATGTCCCCCTCGCCAAAACGAGGTTGAGAAGTTTTGGAGGTTGGATCTCGAAGAAGATATCACCGGTGTGGGGTCTGGGCGCGCATCATTCAACCTTCGTTCTGCGTTTTAGCAAAGGCCGAGAAAAGCGCGGAGTGCAGTAGCCAGAACTGCGGTCTGGGGTTGAGTGTCACTAGAGGGTAGGATGGGCCGCCATTGGAGGCACTTGCAGCCACTGCAGCGTTGGATGACATCTGATGCGCAACCCCGCAACAGTGATCGGCAATTGAACAAGCCCGGGAATGGTTAAAGGATGCCTGTCGGCAACGGGGATGTTGGCGGGGGACGGGCATGACCGGTTCAAGTTCCCGTGGCACCCAGCGTGGTGATGGCCATGCACTCATGGGTGACAGCACACCTGCCCGACTTCTGCCGTGGGGGTGGCGCCCAGTGGCTCCCCCCCACGACCCTCCCCACGCCTGCAGCTGGGCACGAAATTTTGCTTGTGGATGGGCTAGTGACGCCTAGGGAGAGACAGTCTAGGCATAGAAGAGTCGAGATCCTCCCAAGCGCCACTGACGGCCGAACAAGGCAGTCGGACTCCATCGATCTCGAAGATGAACAGAACAGTTCTGCAGTTGTGACCTTTTACATTCCATCTACTTGTCTGAACCGGAAACAGTGAATCTCATCGTCTTTTCAACCATCATTTCACTGAATCAACTCTCAGTGTTCGACAGCCCACCCCTCTGATCCTCCATCAATCAAGGTGAGCCCGGCTCTTTGAGACGTCTAGGTAGGTGTATGCAATTCGAGGAGTGGGAGGAGAGATGATTGTCTGGGACAAGGATATCAGCAAAGTTCTGATCTGGCTGCCTCGAGGACATTGTCATCCGGGGACCTGGAAACTTGACTTACCGCCAATTGGGTGCAAACGTGAGCTCACTCCATCTATTCAATTTCCACATGTCGATAGGGGTTGTCGGTCTTCACGGATATGCGGACCGGTTTGTTGGATGTCGTCGAAGACTTTTGCTGCTGTTGACCAGGTTTGGCGCCGTGATGCACTCTCCACCACTTCTCTTGGTCGATCCTATTTCCCAAAGCTCAAAGCTCTCTGTCTCCTAGACTCTCTACCGTGACAGAGATACCTCGCAGCAACTGGTCTCTCTGCAGCGACAACCAGTCCGAGACGAGAATCCCTCCGAAGCTTATCAATATCAGCGACCCCAGGACGGACATGCAGATCTTGTCATCGTCAGACAAAGGCATGACTGTGTTAACTGGTTGAGTTCGGCTGACTGGATTGTTCGTTTCTGATACCGAGAAGGAATCAAGACGTGATTGTCTTGTCTGAATGGCGGCTTCCGTGGCTATCACGAAGTGCGGAGCTTGTGTTATATCCTGCAGGACCTGGGAATAATGGTGTCCACAAAATAATCAAGGGGATCCTTTTCCAAAGACCGTGCGTGATGATGGATGGCGAGTCTGTTATCGGGGGCGACCATCGGAGGGGCATGGCATGCTTTAAATACCTCGCCATGGACGGTAGACAGGACACAAGGTTTGTACCAAAGAAGGAGCTGAGTCAAATGCCAGTCATTCTGCGGCAGAGCAAGCGAGTCCGGTCCCTCTGGATTGGTCGCCGTAGCTGTCACCGCTGAGGACCTGCGAGGTTCTAGCTGGGGACCTCTCCACTACTCTTCGGGCATAGGAGAGTCTGACGCAGCCGGTGCCTCACGAGTGCTCTGCGGGCGAGTATCCTTTCCACGCAGAGCAATCTCGTGTTCACGCTGGCGCTGCAACTCTTTTATGAAGGAGCGACCTACTCTGAAAAGCTGTCAGTATGCGAGATGGGGGAACAAGGGAGGGAATGGGAACACACGTGTAGTAGAGGAAGCCGCCAAGGGTGCCGCCTAGAGCCACCAGCCAGAGCGCGCTTTGCCATAAGATTGGTCTGAGATGTTGATGATGTACATCTAAATTTATGCTGAATTTAAAAAATGAATTGCCAACAATGACTCTTTCGGGAGACGACATATTCAAAATTTAAATCGCAAATTTAGATATGGAAAGAAAAGAGAACAGAAACATGCGAGCTGCGAGCTATTTGAATGGGCTCGAAGAACGCTCCCAGGCAGGAGCCAGTGCCATCTGCCACCTGTCGCTGGATGACCTACTATGAAGAAGGAGCACATCAGGTGACGAAATCGAGGACCTGGTAACCGGATCAAATTGGCAAGGGCGACCACAGAAGGAGCATCGAGTAAGTAGGGACAACTGAGGACAACCGATAGACGATGTCCCCCCATAGTAACTTGACCGTGTGTATAGGCACGGATGAAGGAGGTCCGCTGTAGTAACACGGTCATGGGTATCGTTGATGAAAGGAGTTCCCTGTAGTTCTAACCATCAGTGATCTTCTTGCTTTCGACTCTCTTCTTCCACTCATCCCAGTCGAACACGCCGTGCCCATATGTCCACGACCCCACCTCCCTGTCTGGGACCACCACACCTTCCTTGTCCTTGAAGAACACCAAACCACCAGGTACATCCCTCAGAGGATTACCTTCCCCCTCACCGGACCTGCCAACAGGTCCGATGTCAAAGCCGCAAGCCTGGTAGAATCTCTCCTTCCCGTCTGCGGCGATGACGCTGCACGCGATACCTTCCTTTTGTGCTTGCCACAGACACGTCATGACGAGGGCACGGCCCTGGCCCTGGTTCTGGTATTTAGGGTCGACGGCCAGGCATTCGAGGTACCAGGACTCGGAGCGTGGACCTGTCCAGATGTGGTCGAGGTAGTTGTATGAGCGTTCAATAATGTTCTCGTCCGTCGGTGATGCCGCGTGGTTCGGTGAGAGCCATGAAAGAATTCCCACAGCCAGTCGTGCTATGGGTTGAAATAAACGTCCTTTGAGCCTCCGAGTTAGCATCGTCCTCTATTATTAAGAAGGTTGAGTGATGACCGGGGGCAGCATGAGATACGCCCTGTCGTCGACGATACCATGGTCCTCAATACTTGTGTATCCTGAGAAGCGGTGAATCATAGGTCCCTTCCGGGATCGTGCGGGAAATTGAAGCGAAATGATGGAAAAAAACATCTTGAAGAAGCACTTACTTGGGTCCCACCAAGCGTATCCCCAGCCAGCCTTGTAATTCTCCTTCCAGCTAGGAGCTATCCGGCTCCAATGAGCGACCCCAGTCACGACTTCTCCCCATCCATCTTCAGCCGTCACTGTGGCCACAAGGAAAACATGGCTGGGATCCCACCAGTCGACGACGAACCGTCGATACCAATACTTGTCGACATCGCCGGGATACGACTTTCGATAGGGGTGGATCAGGCGGCCAAAGAGCACATCATCGTCGAAAGCAAGAGAGCACACACGTGCTGCAGCGGAAAGGTCCGAGAACCGTGCTCTCCGGATGTCAAAGGCCCCTTGGGCAAGGAGTGACGACGGAGACAATGGACGCGAAAGGGGAGCCATGATCACCGGGTTTCTTGTCAGTGGCAGGGCTAATGGTTTGATCGTGCGGCGAACAACGGGCCCATGTGGCTGCTGAGTTGAGCTCCCCACAACTCGCGTGTAAGCTCTGGGTTCTGGAGGTTCTCCGCGACTGAGCACTGTTGGGTTGGAGTGTTTTGGGCTCTGGATGCTGCTGACGGTGGACCACAAACGACCAAGGGTTGATATGCAGCTTCCGACAGGTGTTGTTTTGATTGGACCCTCTTCGAATCCTTCGACTCTGCTTTGCGAACTTCTCGAGTGGTTCCGAGCGAATGTTTAAATGTCAGCACGATCACAAATTGCCAGACAAAGAAAACCGATGTGCTCGTGAAGCTCTGTTGGTGCGACCACTACAGCAGCTAGCTGCGTTGTCTGCCGGGAAGACTCCGCCCAAGACTGAAATGAGGATCTCCTGGGTTAGGATGGGAGAACGGCCTTTGGGGTGGTGAGATTGAGTCGACTTCGGCGGAATTGGAAGCCAAACCTCGTCGTCGACGGCGACTTCTGGGGACCAGGCTTCGATATATTCCAAGCCCCTTGAACTAAGCCTTGTGTGCTGAGTGAGCAAAAAGCTAGAAATGATACGTTGGAGATGTTTCCCGTTGGGCAAGGTATCGTATCGTGGTCTTTGTGGTTCGTGGGGTCCGGGTCACAGGAGGTACCTGGTATGATGGCTAGTTGCATTGGCACGGTTGGATCCCGGTGATGGTGCGACGGGCAACCCCATGTAGGCACCATTCGCTCGCGTGATGATGATTTATTTTAGGCGATCCAGCCGCCGCAGGCAGCTACAGTAGCTATGCCGGACCCTATGTGTACCGAGTACAGGCAAGGGCTTCTGGATCCCTGGGGGTTCGGCTTTCAGGCCTTTGACCCCTTCCATTCATCCCTTGTCCTGATAGCCTGGCGTTTCTACCGTACTTCAAACTTTCAAGCCATCAAGCTAGTAGTTCGGGCTGCTGGTTGACGGCCTTTCCCTCTTTTGTTTTCATGGGAATGGCCCTTGAGTGCCAGTCTGTTTGGTGCCCCACTCTTCTTTCTCTCGTCCATCACGCTCTTGGTGTCTTTCAACATTTTCCGGTGTGCGTGTTCTCACGGTGGCGCGTGTGCAGGTCGGCTGAGCCCGGTCACATTTGACTCTGCTCCTGTGACAGTCTCGGCACGGCATTGGCGCGCCGAGTGGGATGCGCCCAGCACCACTTCGGGTCAAAGGCGAGGTGCATAGAGCCTTCCTTAGCGACCTTCATCTCATTGTATTTTTCACACTTCAGTCCCTTCTCTTGGCACATATCGCAGGTCGGCGCAGCCCTGTCACACGCGTCGTTCGTCGTATGACGAGCTGCGCGTGGGAGTTCGCTTGGCTCTGAAGCGGTTTCCGAAACGGTTTCCCAATCGGAAGATTCTTCGACCTTCGGGGATATGCTTGACGATTCCGGCATCTGAGCTCCCATGAGGGTAAGTAAACGAGGGGGACCCGGAGTTGTAATGCGTCACAACATGACAAGGTTCGTACCGTAGGAGATGCTGTTGTACTGTAGATACAATTACATACATACAGTGCAAAGTGGATGAATATCAGTGTACTCGGTACTGCTGCGTATGTAGCATGGTGGGCCTTTGGCGAATCCAGTCAAGCCGTGGAATGGAAAATGGTGGATCAACCTCTCGCTGGGTAGAGTCTGTGTGCCCCAATCGTTTATAGGAAAGTTTAGCGAGTCACACGGCGATAACTTGCAGGTCGCTCAGCTTTAGCTTTCTAGAGAGATCAATTCATTCAGTTGGTTCCACAGGAAAGGGGCAAGTATCACCACCTACTATACATGGAGGTAGGAGGAAGAGATCTGGTGGATTAAGAGGTCGGTATTCCACGCGAGCACCAACCAGTATTGCAACGCCTGAAAGCCTCTGCGGGCCCCGAAGCCATCTCCCCAAAGAAACTACGGGTAACACTCTTGCCGCGGGCAACGCATGCGCCCGTCAGAAACAAGTCTGTACCATGGTGGAGCAGCAAAATGCAAGTGCTGTGGACGCCAGCGCCATTTCGGTTAAGGTCGGGTCTGCCTTGTTTAATCGTGCCTCGTTCCTGTTTGAGATTACCGAACTTCGGGGGACTGGGAAAGGCGATGGGGGCGCGAGCTAGGCACGAACTGGGCAATAAGTTCGGAGGTACTCGTTCCTGCATACTCCCGTACGGTACGAGTCGATGATTGCGTAACAAGAAGACACCTGCAGGCTTTTGTTGTTTGTCTCTTCGAGGGCAACGTCCCAGACCAAAGAGTAGTGAATAGCCTTGTGCATTCGAAGTAACACAGACTACCACCGTGGTCTCATTCCTTTCCCGAGTTTTCCACAGTTAGGGTGATAAATATATTCAATCAGTCGTGGCTATATACCCATGTGATTTCCGAGCTTGCCATACCCCCATATGTCCTCCTTTTAAACCTAGGGTCACTGCCCTTTTTGGGAATTCCGTAGCATATCCTCCCTCCTGCGCCCCCATCCTTCCAGGACCTGCCTGATGCCCACCTATAGTAACCATCCCCAGTACCTGTCTGGCTGTATATCGCACATAACTGTACACTTGCCGGGGCCCCAGCCTCAGGCTCTCCCCTGGTCCATTTCGTATTGGACGTTCCATTGCACGTCTTTACGGATGATGTGATCTCGGCTGCCCCCGCTGTCGATCGAATCGTGCTCTCGCATCATGGTGACCTTGTTGACACCGGCGTCGGCTTCGGGTACGGGCGGGTATTGCTCGGCGTCGTGGTAGGACCGGCGCGCCTTGGACTTGGCTGCGCTATTGTTGCCCGTGATGGAGCCAAGCTCGAAAGCATTCACGATCCGCCCCAGCCGTCCAGACCCGGCACCAGAACCGCGTCCAGAACCGCGCCCAGAGCCCCGACCCGACCCGTACGCCTGCGTGACGGATGGGTCGAGCTGGATACCAAAGCCACTGCTGAAGCTCCGGACGAACGACTTGAGGTTGGGGATCGTGGCTGCGATGAGCGACCAGCACAGCTGCACCTCTTGGATGACGATCACGGGCACAATCGCGATGCCTGGGTTGTTTGAGTTGGTATAGTCGGCCACGTAGTGGAGGTGGAGGATGGAAAGCATCGCCACACTGAGTCAAATTGTCAGCACAGCACGGCAGCGCCTTGGAGTCGAATCGGATAGAGACTCACGGTAAACGAAACGCAAAGGCGCCCACAACCTGGCATTTCATCGACAAAGCCAGGTGTACAGGCCAAACCACGAAGACCGTGATCAGCACCAAAATGCATTCTGTAGCCACGTCAAACGCGGTGATCAACTGCCAGCGAAGGAACTGGAAAACCCCCATTAGCGCGTCTTAGCATAGCACTTGAGTTTCGATTCGCCCACCTGATCTGCGCATTGTGCGCCGTCTCCTTGGATGAATCCTGGAATGGAGCAATTGACCGACACGGCGACAATGGACAAGATTCCCCAGAGGCCCATCCCGCACAAGACAGAAAGACTGGTCCAGTATAGCACTTTTGACCGCAAATCTTTGGCTGTCCGTGGGCCGACCAAGTTGAACAGCCTCATCATCAAACATAGTGTGGAGGCCTTTGCTATAGTGGCGGATATGATGAACAGAACCTGGGCAGCAAATGTTGCCTGCGTGCAGTCAGTAACAAAGTATTGGGGATTGACGAGGGCCGGCATACTCGGCTGGCTTTTGAAAGCTCATCCCCCCGTAGAAGCTCTTGTGTCTTTCCCAATCCATGATCCAATCCAACTATCACTGAGATCACTTCTCCGACCTGAATTGCCTGCGTCGCCTGTCAGTGTCCGGCCTGCGATGCCATCCGGGATCTCTCCTCACGGTTGCAGCCAGGGCCAGATAATCGTCCAGTCCAAACATCTTCCATCTCAGATGCCCTCTCAACGCCAATGTGACGACCGAATAGATGAGACATAACAGTGTTGCAATCCATACCGACCCAGCGTGGTCGTCGGGCGTGATCGGGGAGAAGCGATGAGTCGCCATGATATCCCCCCTTTTCTTTTGGTCGACGAGCTATAGATACTGAAGAGGGCAGCGAAGAAGAGGATTGAATCGCGATGGAAGCGTTCTTTTGAGTAATAGAAACACGGATAGTGGTCGACGAAGTGCAACAAGGCTGGACTACGTGCCTTCCTCCACCATAGCGCAAAGGGTCGAAGGATAGTACAAAAGTACGTTAGAGAACGTCAAGGTGATGTGTCATGGAATATCAATTGGGAGTTGAGGTGGGATTTGCAACTGTATAAACTTCAGAGAATCATGCTTTGGAGCGGGATCGAATGTACCATGTCCCCAGAGCGATCCACCGCCACCCCTGGTGACCACGTCGGAAGAAGTATCACTTGGCCGGTTTTATTGACACATCTTCCTGCCACAAACTGTTTCGGAGGGGAACTGAAATGTACGGATCAGGCCGTGCTCTGAAAAACTCTGATAAGTCTAGGAACGTGGGAGACTGAGATGGAGTTCTGGGTGGGAAGCATGACCGGGAAAAGCGCGATAAGCAAAGGCCTGCCAGGGACACCGGTGGCGCATATGGCAGCGGAACTGACATTGATTGAAATGCTGATCATTTCTTGGAAGGATGCAGCTTCTGATACTCGCAAGGAGAGTTTGCAGGGCTGGCAGACGAAACAAACCTCAGCCAATGTTAGAATGGATGGGTGGTGCCACGCATTTGGTTGAGAGTGGCCATACGCATGCTGGTCTTCTATTGTCCTTTTTGAGGTCCCAAGAGGGCCAAGTGATAGGCGTGTGCCCGACACTGGGAAAGCTTTGTTCTTGCTTGGTACCGAATAGAGAGTCGTGGTAATGCTTGCTGGCGAAGTGCCGTGGTCGTCAAGTGGCTAACAAAGATACTGCATCGACAACCGAAGCAGCTAGCCTCTCGCTTGCCGGCGGGCCACCACCATCCACTAACCAGTCCAAGGCAAGGGGCTTTAGTGTTCGGGAGGAAGAGGAGGAGGGATACCCTGGCGAGATGCTTCCCCGGGTGTCCTACTGCAGATCGGTCCTCTAGGTAATAGAGCACAGACGCGGTTCGTGTCCTTCTCTGCTCCTTAGATTTGCTCCCGAACTCTGGGAAAACTCTCAGTATCCAAATTCTTTCCGGTTCGTCCACTTTGTTCCGATCTGTCATGGTGTCAGGGGAGAGTTCGACAATACGCAAAATCAGTTTTGTTGGTTATTCCAGCACAAACAACCCAAGTAGCAGCTGGCACCACTTACTAATACGCAGAATCTTGGATGTGAAATTGGCCTGTTTGTCTTTGTTCGCTTACCGGGCTGAATTAGGGCTGACTGGCAGGGGGGGTTTTCCTGTGAGCTCGTATCAGTGACATGGCCATTGCTCGCCTGAACCCCTCAACAAAATCAATCCCCCTGGATGGGTCTGGAGACACGGAGAGAATAAGGGATCTGGCCTAGTCTAGGGTCTGCCGAGACTGAACTTCGGGAAGCAGCATGCAGCTGGTTGAGCAAGTAGCAGCAAACAGCCATGTTGATCACCTCCCCAAATATTCTCCGTCCATGCAGGTGGTACACCGGAATGATAGGTTCCTGTGTCTCTCTCGGTAGCGTCGAGGGGTGTTTACCCGTAGACAAAAAGACTACCGGACATGGCGAAGTTAATGGATCCACACCAGCAGTTTTGATCGCCTTGTCTTGCCCACGCAGCAAGTGGAACGTGCAACTTGAGGTCAGCCATTGACGGGGACGGTGGGAAAAAGCTTCCCCCGGCCGATCGAAGCCTCTTTCTTGCCTTCACGTCAAGGCAGCTAGCTCAGCATCATCCGCTAGGCATCTGTATGTGGCGATCGGGCACTGTGCTTCCAACCCCCTCAAAATGCCCCAGCGACTGGTGACAGGCAGGAAAATTGAATTCTTTTCCGTTGGCAGTGCCCTTGGCTGATGTGACCAGGGAACCGTGGAGATGAAGCTCCAACAATCGAGCACACGAGAATGTGGATGGCGACATTGCCGACTTCTCGCTTACCTCGACAACGCTTACATGGCTCGACACCACTCTTCAACCCTCTCGGCCAACAACCCTGCACCTCCTCTTGATCAATGGGTGACCCCTTAGCCCGACATAATTAGATGGGTGTCTTCCAGCACGTCAGCGAGACAGATGGTGTGTCCTGAGTTTGACGTTTTCAGAGCTTGCTTCATGTGGGACCCTGCGTGCAGTCTCGTTGCACACTTTCTCACCCTTCGAACCTGTCACACATCCTCTTGCCATTGGGCATCCTCGACCCAGGTCCGCAGCCACCTCTACAAGCGTCTTCTTATTCCTCTCCGACATGAACGACTCTAGAGCTATTGACTTTGGGCGCCCTGTGGCGTGCTTAAGCTCACAACCCAACAGCCGGTGTCCACCCTCCTGATACTGTCAGGGCCTTATGCCCTGGACTGCCTTGAGAAAATACCCGACGAGACAAGACACACGGTCGATCCTGAGGCATGGCCTAACTGGCGAAACCCCTATCAAACAATGTTCCCTTGTTGGTAATTGGCCTTGAGGCCCGTCACCAGTGCGAAATCTGCATGACCCGATAAGCCACTTTCGTACTGAGGCCGTCTAGCTTGCATTGGGACATGCATAAGCACACTGGCACGCGAACTGACAAGAGTGAGTACCGACTCCTTGCCTCTACCCTGGCCGAGGATGGTCAAGATCAGCACTCACAACCACATGGGCCTCGTTCCTTGCTTGACACATGGCAAGCCCTTCCCCTCCACTTCTACCGCCTCCTCCGCGATCTTCTTCTTTTATCTCTTCAACTTCGAATACAACCTGACTTGTGTAAGCGGTCAGACTTTTCCCCTGCGATCTGATATCCTAACAGCGCTTCTTTTGTTGTTGTTCCACACGAGTCCCTCGACCTCGTCATCTCGCGCAAGCTGGTACCACTATCACGATGGCAGACAACAAGGAGAATGCGATCGTCACATCCCAGGTTGACCTGGAGTCAACAGCTGCGGATTTGTCGCCCGAAAAGAAAGGAACCAACGATGACCAGAGAGATATGTTTCGCATGGGCAAACACCAAGAGCTCAGGGTAGGAGACACTCCGTATCCCCCAACAATTGCCGTCATGGTTAACGAGCCTAGCGAAATTTTCGATTTGTCTCCATTTTCGGCTTCTCCATGATTCTCATGGCCAGCTGGGAAACCATGTTAGGGTCAGTGAGAAGCTCGAGAGACCTTGTTGTGCCAGTGGATCCAGACTGACACTTGGACAGCACATCTATCATCGGCTTGATCAACGGCGGTACCGCCGGAATGATCTGGTTGTTCCTGGTGGCCTGGATTTGCTTCTTGGCTGTCAACACTTCAATGGCCGAAATGGGATCCATGTATGACGATGACATCCAAAGGAATACCATGATTTTGCTGATACCTTGCCTAGGGCTCCGACATCTGGCGGTCAATATCATTGGGTCAGCGAATTTGCGCCACGGAAGTACCAAAAGTTCATGAGTTTTATTGTTGGTGAGTGAACTCCAGGCTTCATGTTCTACTCTTTCTAACAAACCTCTCAGGGTGGCTCTGCGTGCTCGGCTGGCAGACAGGCGCGGCAACACAGGTGAGAGGAACTTCCCGACAATCCCCGGATATCTCTTTGCTGGCACATGCGCTAATTCCACACATAGCATTTCTCGCCGGAACTCAAATTCAAGGCCTTGTGATCTTGAACTATCCGGACTACACACCTGAGAGGTGGCATGGAACGTTGTTAACGTTCGCCGTGGCCTCATTCTCCGTCTTCTTCAACACGTTTCTCGTCAAAAAATTGCCGTTGGTGGAAGGTATTGTGCTTATCGTCCACGTGTTTGGCTTCTTCGGCGTCCTCATAACCCTCTGGGTCCTCGGGCCCATCGCAAATGCGAGCGACGTCTTCACCACTTTCAACAATTACGGCGGTTGGAGCAGCGATGGGCTGTCAGCAATCGTCGGCATTCTAGCAGTAATGATCCCGTTGCTCGGCGCAGACGGCGCCGTCCATATGTCCGAAGAACTTCGCGACGCATCAAAAGTGCTTCCCCAAAGCATGATCTGGACTACGATCCTGAACGGCTCCATGGGTTGGATCATCCTCATCACCTTCTGCTTCACTCTGGGAAATCTTGACGATGTGATCGACTCACCCACGGGACAGCCCTACATTGCCGTCTTTTACAATGCCACGCAGTCATACGCTGGCGCATCGGTTCTCTCAGCTCTGGTCATCTTCATGGCCATTTTCTGCAACTTGTCGATCACAGCCACTGCTTCGAGGCAGTTGTGGTCCTTTGCCCGCGATCAGGGCATTCCGGGTGCTTCTTGGTTCGCATACGTATGGCCTTCCCCCCTTTTCCTTGGTCGGATGAACTGAGCTGACTGTGTTATACAGGTGCGACCAGGCTGGGACGTCCCACTGAACAGTATCGTGGTCTCCTTTGTGGTTTCCTGTCTGCTTTCCCTGATTAACATCGGCTCCACAATCGCGCTCAACAACATTACCTCGCTGTCGCTGGTCGCCATCTTGTCGTCATACATTGTCTCCATCGGCTGCCTTTTCTGGAGGCGATTGACTTATCAGCCCCTGCTCCCGGCCAAATTCACCTTCAGCAGACCGGTTGGACTGTTTTTGAACGGTTTCAGTCTCATCTTCCTGGTCTTCGCTTTCCTCTTCGCGTTCTTCCCCGGCAACCCGGATCCAACTGTGGAGCAGATGAACTGGGCCAGCTTGATCTACGGGGGCGTCATGGTTTTTGCAGTTCTTCACTATTACGTCCAAGCCAGGCATGTCTATGACGGCCCTGTAGAATATGTGCGCAAGCTGGTGTAAATTATGGATCTTTTTGCTTGCCCTGCAGGTCAAGGGCAGGATATGGTCGTTGAGAGGTGGTATATTGCTGGAGTGGATGTCGCCAGAGTATCACCTGCAGCGCGTGGTCTGCTTCTCAGCCAATTGTAGCACTGGAGATAGTGCCATATGTATGAAAATAGTGTGGACAAGTCGGAATTGAATAACAAGCACATGTCAGGGCGTTAGATACCCTTTACCACGTGTTGACCAGAGTGGAAGTTTCCGTAGACTGGTCTAATCTCAGTCTCACGTGAGGCACGTATACATACATACTGTAGATTCGGAGTCGACTCGCCTGACTTCCGAACTTCGCTCATGCTCAACCCCAGAACCCTGAACACGGGGGGACGAACATGGGGAAGTGGGAAATGTGACCCAAGCCCATGAGCCCCTACCAACCCAATCAGATGATTTTTCGTCCCGTGTGCATTTCAGCTCCTTCGTAACATTTTCTTGATCCATCGGTGATAGAGCTTTCCATCCCGCTTTTAGTCCCTGTATCGCGGTGTTCTACCAATGTTCAGTCCCGTGATGCTTCGTCTCGGTCTCGGTCTGGTGATGACTGGATTGTAAAAGCTAGTTTGGGCAACCATGAAGCCCTTTCCAAGCTTGATCTCAAGAGCACACGGTCCAGGCTCTAGATGACCCTCACATCCATCGTGAAGGCGCCTTGCCTCACTCGTATTCGACTCCGCCATTCCAGGCTGGAATGGCCCTACGAGTGGTGCCAGGATGTAACGCCCGAGGATGGAGATGCAACTATTGGTGACTTGTCAATTTCTCCGGACAGGGACTTTTGATGCACCGAGCGACGTGCTGTCTCGCGGGTGGCATTGGATGATATGGAAAAAGTTACTCCGTCGTCCAACACGAGCACGGTAGGGGACAAATCTAGACTTTGGGTTGACGGTGCGGCTGAGCAAGGAAAATGAAGGAAAAGAAGACGGCTATAAAGGGTGTGGTAGGACTGTGCTGTAACTTGGAACATCTTGACATTTGCCTCGCCCTTTGCTTCCCATCCTGCCGTCTTGAGCATCACCTCACCCTCACCTGTGTCACCACTCTTTCCTCCAAATATCCCCCAATCCCCAATCGCTCGCATCCTGAACACCACCTAACTCCCTCTATCGCCATCCGGGCAAAAGGTATGGCTCCCCACGCAACTGAAAACGGCACCGATGCCACGTCCTCATCGGGTGGCCTCGACTTCACCACCTTCTCCAACGTGATTGACGGCAAGCTCACGTCCACCGAAAAGACTCGCCATGGAATCAACCCCGCCACCGGGAACCCGAACCCCGAGGTGCCCGTCTCGACGCCTGAGGATGTGGACGAGGCCGTAGCAGCGGGCAAGAGGGCGTTCAAGACATGGGCCAAGACACCGTACGCGGAGAGGCAGAAGGCAATGCTTGCATTTGCG
Source organism: Fonsecaea erecta (assembly GCF_001651985.1). Classification (NCBI taxonomy): domain Eukaryota; kingdom Fungi; phylum Ascomycota; class Eurotiomycetes; order Chaetothyriales; family Herpotrichiellaceae; genus Fonsecaea; species Fonsecaea erecta. The sequence continues at coordinate 2,008,963 of NW_017387249.1, read as the reverse complement.
GACGCCCTGGAGAAAGAGAGAGACGGATTTGCGAAGATGTTGACGCAGGAGCAAGGGAAGCCAGTAAGTTGAGGACAGGAAGAGCTGCAGCCTTGACTGCTGACGTGTTTGCAACTCGAAGCTTCATTTTGCCTACTTTGAGATGGACTTCACACTTCAGATCATCCGAACCATGGCAAACCTAGAGCTTCCTACCGAAGAGATTGTCGACGAAGCCGATCGGAAGATCATTGTTCGGTACACTCCGCTCGGGGTGACCGTGGGCATTGTCCCATGGAACTATCCTGTCTTGCTGTGCTGCTCCAAAATTGCCCCATGCGTCGTCACGGGCAACCCCATCATCATCAAGCCGTCCCCGTTCACCCCCTATGGCGGACTGAAGTTGGTGGAATTGGCGCAGAGATTCTTCCCACCGGGTGTCGTCCAAGCCGTCAGCGGAGACGACAACCTTGGCCCGTGGTTGACGGCTCATCCTGGTCCTGCAAAGATTAGCTTTACAGGCTCCAGCGCCACTGGTAAGAAAGTCATGGAGTCAGCGAGCAAGACGCTCAAGCGTGTTACATTGGAGCTGTACGCGACCCTTCCCAACATCTCTGATTTTGGCTCCAGCTAATTAGTGGAACAGTGGTGGGAATGATCCTGCCGTCATCTGTGACGACGTGAACGTTGACGAAGTTGCTCCAAAGGTGAGTGTTTGACCTTCCCGCGGGGTGTGATAATAACCAAAGTATTTCAGATTGCGACCCTCGCTTTTCTGAACTCTGGCCAGGTAAGATGACTTTTGTCTCGCACTCCCTTAACAGGGGCTGAGTGGCTGACCCACCAAGATCTGTCTGGCTCTCAAACGTATCTTTGTGCACGAGAAGATCTTTGACCAATTCCGAGACAAGATGGTCGAATACACCAAGACTTTGAAACTCGGCGAAGGCTTCGAGAAGGATGTCTTCCTTGGCCCAATCCAAAATTCTATGCAGTACGAGCGGGTCAAGGGCTTCTTCAATGATATTGAGAAGGAACAGTACAACGTTGCGATTGGCGGCAAAAACCCTGATGGGCCGGGATATTTCATCACGCCGACAATCATCGACCGTCCAAAGGAGGACTCGAGGCTGGTTGTCGAAGAACCATTCGGTGAGTCATGGGTGCATTGCAGGATGACCCAGCCCTGAGGCTGACAAACTGGTCGTAATAGGCCCCATCGTACCTCTCTTGAGCTTCAGCACCGACGAAGAAGCCATCGAAAAGGCCAATAACACCACGTACGGGCTTGGTGCTTCCGTGTGGTCGGGCAACATCGAACGAGCTTCAAAGATTGCCCAGGAGCTTGAAGCCGGCAATGTGTGGGTGAATACTCATTTCGAGCTTGATGCAAGAGCACCGTTTGGTGGCCACAAGGAGAGTGGCATCGGGACCGAGTTTGGTGTCGGTGGGTTGAAGTCGTACTGCAACTCGCAGACCTTGTACTTGAAGAAGTGATGGTCAGCCAAAGGATACCTGGTGAGAACATTGGATGGTGGTTCGCATGGTGCTGGCTGTGTCAATGGTTTATATCCAAGCAGGTACTCAAGTGCACTGCTCTTCATTCGGACATTCCCTTGGTTGTTAAACGATCATGGATGCCCACAGTGTCTCCTGAGAGCCCCACAACTCGGAGGATTTGGGCCGAGGGCTGCTGCCGGCTAGTCATGAACCAGCGAGGTTAAGCACGAGTACGTTGCTAGCCCCTTTGCGGGGAAGGCCGCAGCAAAAGTAATTATTACCTACAGCCCCGGGAAGACCCAACCTAGGCCGCCCCCCAAGCACCAGTAACCACTACCGGGGCAAGGGCGGGGGATTCCCCCCCAGTGCACCCAAGGATCGTGCTTCGGGGCGTCTCTCTTAATCTCCAACGAATAAAAAACATCCTTGCGGATTGGTCCCTTCCTTCACAACCAGTCACCAATCCATCAATTTTTTTTTGTCTGTACCATCACCATCACTCCGGCCACTTGCGCTTTGGGCCCGCGTCGTCAAGTTCAGCGTAGACTTGCGATCAAGAACATGCCGCAGCCGATGTGTCGATGACATCGGTTTGACGGCCGTGGCAAGATTGATGTTTCGGCGCGATTCAGCAGACGACGCTCGCGCACACCCACCGCTTGTTCCTGTTCGCGCTTGGGCCTTTCCACCAGCGACGATCTGGGCAAGATTGGACACAACATGTCCGAAAATAAGCGACCGCGCCTCGATTACCCTGCCCTCGCTCCCAGCATCAACGACCAACCTGTGACCGACCCGTCTGCTTCATCTGATCATAGACGCCGCTCGAGCTCGGGAAAGACAGAGGGGAAACGCCGTTTCGAGTGCACATACGCTGGGTGTGGTCGAGATTATTCACGGGCAGAGCACCTCTATCGCCATCAACTCAACCGTACGATTCCCGCGTCTGGCTTCTTGTTGAGGTCTTCTGTGAGCTAACCTGGGCCTAGATAACCCCAAAGAGATCTATAAATGTGACTATCCGGGCTGTCTACGCACATTTGTGCGCCAGGATCTCTGCCTCCGCCACCGCGAGAGGCACGAGGTGAGGGGGCCGATGCCTAAAGCTCATGACCCTCACCGAGAGCCTCTGTCTCCGCGCTCATCGTTCAGCGAAGAGCCTGTGATGAGCCCGACTTCCCCTCCCTTGAATATCTTTGCGACACCGAAGCCAACCTCAGATACTCTCCCGTCACCCCTGCTGAAGCGATCGTCCTTCTCCGGCGAGCCAGCACTGAAGCCGACGGATCTACAAGCTATCATTCAACAGAATGTTCCCGAAACGAACGGGACGAGCGACCAGGCGACATCCCAAGCTTTCCATTCGACGGCGCCGCTACGACATGGTCTCCACGCTATTCTTCATCATCCTGTACCGACCGCTAACTTTGCCCCAACGGATCTGTCCTCAGATTCGTCCTTGACCGCCCGCGGACCGCAGAGTATACCAGACAACGTCTTCGATAATCTTGATCCCTCGATCTTAAGCAAAACACGGACGCAATCAAGCGGCTCCAGGATTCCCACCGCGGCTGATCCACAAATGTCGGATCGGTCGTCGGTCACATACAACATGCCTAGCTTGGGAGACCAGACGTTTAACGATTCACCCGTCTCGGTGCGAGATGAATTTGCCACCTGGCTCTTTGATGACGCCGGCGGCTTCCACGGTGCTCCGTTCTCTATGGGTGCGCAAGGGGGCATTGGCTTCGCTCACGGGGCCGAGATATTTGGTAGTGCCATGTATTCCAACTACTTTGCTGACCCTGCCCTGGACAACTCTTATCCCGGTCTCAGTCAGCAGCGGCCAGATGAAGCAGCGAGCAAGGTGCCTGAGCCCTCCGTTGATAGCACCATTCTGTCCCACGCCAAGCGCGCGTCGTTGATCAGCTTGATAGAGCGCTTCCGCGAAATCGACAATCCATTGGTCCGACAGCTCAGAGAAGAGATCTTCCAGGGCAACCCCGACGCGGAGGAGCATGTTCTCAGCATTCGTTCCATGCAGCATTATATTGGCTCTTACTGGTATCACTTCCACGGTCAGATGCCCATCCTACATCAACCCACTTTTTCCGCCGACGACACCCACGACTACCTCCTCCTCGCGGTCATGGCCATCGGTGCCGCGTTTCTCAACAAGGCTCATGGACGAGCGGTGACCGACGCGGCTGCTCGATTCGCCACCTTCATCGCCTGGCATTTGCGTTTTCAAGTTTTCATGCACGGTGACTTCCATCCTCCGGCAAAGTTGTGGATCTTTCAAACGCTCTTGTTGCTCGAGGTCTACGAGAAGATGAATGCGACGAGAATGCTGCATGAGCGCTCCCACATTCATTATGCCACCACCATAACCCTCATGCGGCGAGGAACAGCTCTGATCGAGACGCCGAACCAGGATTCCTCTCGGGCGCCTTGTTCTCCCGAAGAATGGTGGGGTCGCTGGGTCACCGCCGAAGCCACTCGTCGTGCCGCCTATGCGGCCTTCTATCTGGACGCACTTCACGCGGCCATGTTCGGCCACGCCGCGATGATGGTGGCTCATGAAATCCGACTCCCTCTCCCCTGCGACGACGCCCTGTGGTCCGCCACTTCCGCCGCTGAAGTTGGACGCGTTGAGGCTAGTTTGCACGCCAACGGGATCAAGCCAACCACGTTTTTGGACGGGCTGAGAAAGACTCTGACCGGCCGGAAAGTCCGGACGAACAACTTTGGCAGAATGATTCTCATGGCTGGTCTCCTGTCTGTCTCGTGGCACATGAATCAACGTGACCTCCAGGTGTCCAGCCTCGGGGTGTCTCAGACAATGGGCATCCCAGATGGATGGAGGACACCGGTGACGAAAGCGTTTGACTTCTGGAAGAAGGACTTTGATGAGAGCCTCGAACACATGCGGAAGGCGACACTCCCCTGGCAGAAGAACGACAGTGTATCCGGCCAAGAGGACATGGCGCAGACGGCCGAAATACTTCACCACCTGAGCCATATGGCCATGCACGCCGACGTCATGGACTGCCAGGTGTTTGCAGGCATCAAGCGACTCTTCGGCAGGGTTGTGACCAATGCCGATTACGAGAGAGTCAAATGCAAGCTCTTCGACTGGGCAAAGGGCCCGAGTGCACGGGTTGCCGTCTACCATGCTCTGCAGTTGCTCAGATCCGTGATTCTACCGGGGAAAGGCAGTTCGAGAAAGTTGTACAACGCCCGCGACGACTATCTCATGATGCGACCGTGGATCCTGTACTTTGCCGCGCTGGTGGTCTGGTCGTATGGGTTTGCGCTCGATGGGGTGCTCCGACCGTTTCCAAGTCTTTTGCAACCTGATTCCTCACCGGGCGCAGCTTCGGCTCGGTCCCACGGCTCCAACCAGTCGATGCTGAATATGGCCCACGATGGCGCCGAGTTCCAGGTGGAAGCGGTGGTGAAGGACGCTCACACTTTCCTGCAGACGGTAGGAGCGGTGAAATCACCACAGCAGCTCGAGTCGATCAAGGATGGTCGCAATAATGTCGTGGGTGTTTTGGCGATCCTGGAGACAGCCTTTCGCGATTCGAGGTGGGAATTGTTGCACGAGGCGGCTGATCTTCTTCGCAACGCTATTGTCTTGCTTCGCGGTGCGAGCCGTCCGTGACGCAGAGAGAGGGAATCCTGCCTTCAGGTAGATGTTGGCTTGCATGCTTGCATGTTGTACAGTTAACCTTTTCGTGAGCACAGACCTCGATGTGATTTACAGCCCTCGTGTCTCTGCGAGGTTGTCGGCAGCCGAGATTTTGTTTGTGTCGTGAAATATATATACGTCTTTGCTTCCAGCGCCAGAGCACATGGTATCCGCATGCTGTGCAATTGGGAGTGCTCGACATGGTGTCAAAAAGACGGCCATTGTTCTTGATATATGCACCTCTGCGATCAAGTGTGAGAAGACTTGCTGTTTTGTCGATGTCCTGAGGAACTCTCGGTATATCGAAAGAAGACTCGGCTGCCATCTGACGACGGTTATGCAGAGTATATACATATATATATATACACACACATGTGCTTTTGAGGATGTCTCTTCAGACGTCCCAAGCCAAGAACACCCACCTCGCCATTTCTGCCACGAATGCAGGGAGCCGAGGACTCTCAACCTGCAAACTACATCTGTGAGTGTGAGAAAGGCAGAGGCCCGAACTACGTGTCACGGACACTCTTTTTATCCCACGAGCCAGTGACTCAGTACCTGTGAGGAGCGAGAGACACAAACCCCACGCAGAGACAGACAGCCAGATGGGCCGTTCTGCATTGTTCTGTCATACCTACCCAGCTGTGGGGGATCATCCCGCCCACCACTTTCGTTCGCCTTCGCTCTCCGGACGATATGTGGCCGAGGAAGAATCCACCGTTTGTGGGTTGACGGCGACTGAACGGCGTCATCTCATTAGTCGCCCCAGAGTGCTATTTGGGTTATAGCCGATGAGGAGTTGGGGTGATTATCCAAACTCATCGTCGGGATCTGGTACAATCCTGTCTCGCCTGTAAACGAGTCCTCACCGGGTGTCACATAACTAATTACCAACTTACTCTTCCAAGCCCTTTGTTGTTACTGTCCAAGCAATATCTCCCTCAGAGCACCACCCCCCTCGAGATGGCCACCAGCCAACTGAACTCCCTCCAAGGCACCACCAATGGCCAACGTCTCGAAGTCCCTGGCGCGCCGACCCTGGCCAAGATCAAGAGCGTCGAGTACTTCCGCGTCAAGCCGCGGTGGCTGTTCGTCAAGATCTGCGACGATCAGGGGTTCCATGGCTGGGGAGAGGCGACGCTCGAAGGCCATACCAAGGCCGTCGAGGGTGCGTTGGACGAGATCATCGACCGCATTGTCGGGTATGAGGCAGAGTAAGTCAGATACCCTTTGTGTTGCTTCTCCTGCCGTTGGGTTCCGCCGTGCTTTCTGTGGGTTACGCGGATTGCTGAAGAGTCGATGTAATGGGGTTGTTGTAGTGACATCGAACACATCTGGCAGACGGTGTGGCGGCTGGGATTCTACCGTGGAGGCCCTGTTTTCATGTCTGCATTGTCGGGTATCGATATTGCCTTGTGGGATTTGAAAGGTGAGAAACCCCCTCTGAAGGGCTTGACAAAGACATGTGCAAAGAGGGCTCTAACCGTGCGCTCCAGGCCGTAGACTGAACGTCCCCATCTACCAACTCCTAGGCGGCAAGGTGCGCAACAAGGTCCAAGTGTACGCGTGGATCGGTGGCGATACGTTCCAGGACATCGAAGGGGCAGCCAAGGCACGCATCGCTCAGGGCCTGAAATGCATCAAGATGAACGCCACGGGCCCGGTCAACTGGCTCGACTCGCCTGCGGTGCTGGACGCCACGATCGAACGCCTCAAGATCGTGAAGAACCTGGGCCTCGACGCCGGGCTGGACTTCCACGGCCGGCTGCACAAGCCCATGGCCAAGCAGCTCGCACGGGCGCTGGAGCCGTACCGGCCGCTCTTCATCGAGGAGCCGCTGCTGGTCGAGCACGCCGAGGGGCTGAAGCAGCTGGCCGAGGGCACGAGCATCCCGATCGCATTCGGCGAGCGGCTGTACTCGCGGTGGGACGTGAAGCGGTTTCTGGTGGACGGCAGCGTCGACGTGCTGCAGCCGGACATCGCTCACGCGGGGGGCATCTCCGAGACGCGCCGCATCGCTGCGCTGGCCGAGACGTACGACGTGGCGATCGCGCCGCACTGTCCGCTGGGCCCCGTCGCCCTGGCCGCCAGCATGCAGGTGGCGCTCTGCACACCCAACTTTGTCATCCAGGAGATGTCGCTGGGCATGCACTACAACGTCGAAGCCGGTGAGGAGGACCTCAACACCTACCTGGTCGACCCGGCCGTGTTCGCCATCCGGGACGGCTACGTCGACGCCCTGAGGGGTCCGGGGTTGGGCATCGAGATCGACGAGGCGGTCGTGCGTCGGATTTCCCAGGACACGGGACACTGGCAGTGCAAGGAATTTTACGGGCCGGATGGGTCGATTCGGGAGTGGTAGGGGGGGGAAAGGGTGGGAGGTGAAGAACGATATATGATTCCGACTTCCGCTTCTCCTGGCCACCCATTGTCTGCATGGCGATGGCGCGCGGCGAAGAGTGCGAGTGGAAAGGGAGAGGGGAACGGAAACGGAAAGCAAAAGCATGTTTTTCTTCCATTTGCACGGTAGAAAGCAACAAGGCGTCTGACAATCATCAACCAAGACACGAGGGAATACAGTCGCGCCCGTCAGAATGGTCCACCCTATGTATGTTTCTTTTCTTCATCTTGTTCCCTGCGGACATTCCCCCCCTTCATTTCCGGGAGGCTGGCTGCTCTGAGCTAAGCATCATCATATGCTGTTTGTATGCAAGCGAGCGAGGGGAGAAGGAATGGATTTCCCACGGCTCCGATCGGATCTTCTTGAACCTACATATTCATCGTGCCCATACCTCGTCCGAACCTCTGTAGAGCATACATACATATACTCAGGACTATGAACAGGGGGAGCGCGCGGCAAGCTAAGTAGCCGCTGACATGTCGTGCTGTTGTCGTGCTGTTGTAGTGTTGTATAGAGTCAGTTGACATGATCCCTTTCCCCCTGTCCCCTCTCTGGCTCATGGGTCATGGGCATATGATATGTAGTTAGAAAGCACAGGCAGACAGGGCCCCCACGCAAAATGTCGAAGGGTCATCACCTCCATGCCTGCATGCATACATACATACATACATACATACTATATATATCCCTCACCCCCCAAATGAGTCTCACAACGTCCACTAGAAAGCCGGGGAGCCTACGGGCTCAAGCGTCGGGATCCAACGCCGCACGACTCCGTCACCACCACTCACCACCACCTTCGTCCGTCGGGAGAATCACGACCGAGAGGGAGAATAGATCGGTCAACAAACCTGGAAGGAAGGAAGGATTGAGGGGGGCGGGGGACGGGGGGGTGGGCACCTACTGTCGATGGACGAGTGACAGGACAGGACAGAAGACCTTTGCAGGCACCTCTGGAGACTCTGTACCTCCCTTCCTAGCTCCCGTGGTAGACCCAGTTATGTAGCTCTCGGGGTGATATATACACGAGATATACTGTATAAGTTGTGCTTTGCTTTGGAGTCCCTAGCGCCCACCCCCGCGGGGTAGCGGGCGATCCATCCTCTCTATCTCTACCTGGGGCACGGGGCGGGTGAGGAGGATCAGGGTCAGGGTTGTTGCATACAGTATTGCACATCATCTCGAGGACAACAACACCGAACCCGGGACTCGGACGGTTCTCAAAACACAGGTTGCTCGCCACGACGAAGGCCGCCGAGCAGAACGAATCGAGGACCACATCACATCCAGCGTCATCGTCATCGTCGTCGTCATGGCTCTCACTTTCCCCGGCATGTTCTCGCTCGAGAACAGGACGGCCGTCGTCACAGGTCAGTCAGTCCGTGCGGATTCTGCGATGGCAGACAGGCTTACTCTACCTCCCCCCACCCCGAACCGAATACTGTAATGAATGTATCATATCGATATCATACTGACCAAAGCACCGCAGGAGCCACGAGAGGCATTGGCGCAGCGATAGCGATTGCGCTGGCGGAAGCAGGGGCAGATATCGTTCTGGTTCAGGTACGCAGTGGAAATGAATGAATGTTTCTCTCTTTCCCCCGACTCCCCTTCTTGAGCCCGGTGAGAGTGTCGACTGAACCCCCCCCCTCCCCCCCCTCCCTTTCTCTCTGACACCACAAGTATCAAAATAGAGAGACGCCTCCAACACGACCACGAAACAAGCCATCGAGGCCCTCTCGCGCAAAGCGACCATCTACACGGCCGACCTGTCCTCGCAAGCCGACGTGTCGGGACTGGCCCACCGGGTGCTCGACCCCGGCGCCGGCCACGACGTGTCCATCCTGGTGACCTGCGCAGGCATCCAGCGGCGGCACCCGGCGCACCAGTTCCCGCTGGCCGACTGGGACGAGGTGCTTCAGGTCAACCTGCGCGCCGTGTTCACGCTGTGTCGCGACTTCGGGGCGTACATGCTCAGTCGCCAGCCGACACCGCAGCAGGGCCAGCGCGGCTCCATCATCAACATCGCCAGCCTGGTCAGCTTCTCGGGTGGACTGACCGTGCCAGCCTACGCCAGCGCCAAGGGCGGCGTCGCGCAGCTGACCAAGGCCCTGAGCAACGAATGGGCGGGCCGTGGTGTCAATGTGAATGCCATCGCGCCGGGCTACGTCGCCACCGACATGAACGAGGCGCTCATCAACGACGAGACCCGCGCCCGCCAGATCCTCGAGCGGATTCCCATGGGCCGCTGGGGAAGTCCGGACGACTTCAAGGGTCCCGTGGTATGGTTGGCCAGCCCGGCGAGTGCGTATGTGTCGGGTCACGTATTGGTGGTTGACGGCGGGTGGATGGGGAGGTAAAGGGGAGGTGGTGGTGGTGGTCACGACAGAGGGAGGAGAAATAAGGCACTTCTTAGCTGTGCCCTCGGGATGTGAGGAGCTGCTCTGCCAGCGGAATGTGGGGGTCTGCTTGTCACGAGGATGGAAGGAGTGGATGTAGCGTGTGAGCGATGTTGAGCATTCTCGGAACGACACACACAGACAGACGTGGACATCTACATACCTTCGTCCCCGTAACAACGAGAACCTGTCATGGCCCCCGGAGTTCCTTGACCCTCTTTGCCCGCAACATGCTACATTCTTGAACAAGAGCACAAAGAATCAATGCTCCGCCTCGTCCGAAGTGTTTCCGCCTCAAGATGGACCGGGCTTCATGCGAGAGTTGACGGCTACCAACAAGGTATGCAGCACCTCCAGAATCGGGATGGGGACCCCTAACTCCCTCCCCTTCCGCACCGGCGTCCCCAAGATCACGTCCACCTCCATGGGTCTTCCCATCTTGGCGTCCGTCTGCATGCTGCTGCCGATGGGCTGCATCTCCAGGATCTTGACGATGAGCTCGTCGATCAACTCGTATCTGAGCGGCACGTCGCACTTTCTCGCCACGTCAATGACTTCGCGCATCAGATTCCGCGTCATGGGCATGGCGTCGGGCGACGACTTCAGCCACGAGTGGGTGTCGAGCATGGTGAGCGTCGTCAGCGAATTCCACGCCACGTTCCAGACAACTTTCTCCCAACGCTGGATCTGGACGTTGTCCTCGACGGAGAACGGGGTTTGGCCTTCGCGCAGCAACGACGCGAACTCGTCCAGGCGGGCTCGTTCAACGGCTTGATCAAGTGCCTCGTTTCGAAAGATTCCGATCTGCGTGTTTTCTGATTTCCAGTGGCTCACGACGCCGGGGGTATCTTGGCGGGCACCCACCCACGTCTTGCCAATGCCATCAGTCAAACAAGGCAGAACAGCCGGAGAGGGTGTGTGTTATCCATACCACGCAGCTCAGAATTGGGCACTTGGGGAACGCTTCCCGGAACGGGTCTTCGTTTCCAACACCGTTCTGAATGATCACGATGCAAGTCTTGCTTTCGTCGACGGCGGGAGCGAGATTCTTGGTGCTTGAGGCTTGGTCAATGGCCTTGTGTGTACACACAATGTAATCGTAGGTTTCCCCGGCTTCGACCGGTGTTCTGACAACTGTAGCCACGGAGCTTGTCAGCTGCTGGAGACAAGAAAAGCGAAAATCTCGCTCACCTTTGGCCGGATGCACGACGTGATCGCCATGGTTCAAGCTTTTGATGTGCAGTCCCTGCAATATCAACGAGTGTCAGCCTTCACCTCTATGGTTTGGTGTCGACGCGACAGACATCATTCTTAACAGCCTCGTAGTTGGAACGTGCCACAACGGTTAAACGAACACGTTTCGTGCGTTCCAAGATGAAGGCGTAGAACGACCCGATCCTGCCCGGTCAGCAACAGACTTCCCCGAACGTCGAGGTTCAAGACCTACGCTCCAAGCCCATAAAGCATGACATTGATGTCTCGGGCCATGTCGAAGTCGTTGAAGCTGTTCTTCTCGACGTGGATGTTCAGCTCTCGTATTCAGTCAGAGCTGTGCAAAGCTCGAGAGGAGGGTCTTCTACCCTGTATATTCGGTGTTTCTCTGGTGGTGTCGATAATTGACTAAATTCGTCCTGGTCTCAAGAGTGCCGAGACTGACGCCCTTCAAAGACAACACGAATCAGCTCATCACTTTTTGTTGCTGAAGACTGTGTTTTCTGGTAGACGTGGGGGTCATGCAGGGGTATATATATATACACACACATGCTTCCGGCGTCAGACAAATCATTGACAAGTTTTCTTTGAGGCAGAGAAGCGTGTTGAACCGCCAGTAAGCGGCCGCCATATCCGCCCATCATCTTAGAGGAGGCGAACAGGTGCTCACCTCACCCTGTCCCAGAAACAATGGTTTTTGGTGGATGGAGACCACCATCAGTCGAACAATGAACAGTCTTCCTTTCTAACCCGAGAGAGGTCGCGATGGACATGCAGATAATCCCACGCCTCCCACAGCAAGCTCGGCTTCGGGGTAAGCCTCACCAGCCACAGGTGGGGGATGATGGCCACCGAGAATCTTCGTGTCATCTTACCGTTGCGTGGTGGAGTGCCCAACTAGTACCGAGCCCTCGGTTCAATGCTTCAAGCCCGTGTGACTGATATCCGACCTGCCCAAGATGGGCGGATTGGAATAATACTGCTTGAAAATAAATTTCCATGTGAAATGAAGAAGCTAAAGAGTTCGGAAGTGGCTCAGCACAACGACAGGCACTCGTGCTGGGTCGTTCTGTACGGCAAAGTCTACGACATCACAGGTGCGTACCTCAGCGGCTGCCTCAGACCACGAAACCAACACAATTGCGGCAGACTTTCTCGACGGACACCCGGGCGGGTCACAGGTCCTTCTGAGAAGCGCAGGTCAGGATGCCACGGCTGAGTACGAGAGCGTGCACAGTCCGGACCTGGTGGAAGAGACCCTTCCCTCGACTTCATTTCGCGGCTTTGTCGACTCGGACACCATCCCCAAGACACAGTCGGCATCAAACCGCAGACCACAACAGCAGAAGCCACAGGCGCGATTCCCACCCTTGAGGACCATGATCAGCGTGAATGACTTCGAGGCGGTCGCAAAGCAATACCTCAGTCCGGCCGGATGGGCCTACTATTCATCCGGGGCAGACGACGAACGCAGCCGGTATGAAGCAGCTCGTGCATTTCGCAAACTGACACTGCGTCCCCGGGTCCTTCGCAACGTGGATCAGGTTGATACGAGAACCACCATTCTCGGCAAGAACACCAGCCTGCCGATCTACGTTTCGCCCTCGGGACTGGGGAGGTACGCCCATCCCGATGCAGAGTGCGCCTTTGCCTCGGGGGCAGGAAAAGAAGGACTCATCCAAGTGATCCCCACGAGCCCCAGCATGCCCATCGAGAAGATCATCAACGCCCGAATCAGCAAGGATCAGCCGGTGTTCTTTCAGCTGTACTTCAATCGAGACTACCAGAAGGCCGAAGCCCTGATCCGCCGAGTTGAGAATCTGGGAGTGAGCGCGATATGGTTGACGGTGGACTCGCCTGTTCTTGGAAAACGAGAGCGGGACGATCGATTGAAAGCTCAAGTCAGTATCGGACGCCGGAACGTCACTGGTACAGCTAACATGGGTGCAGATCAGTGATGAAGACGAATATGTCATGCTCGAGGAACAGAAACCCGGCGTGGCTAAACTGGCTGCCGGCGGCCTGCTCAATCCGAGGTTGACCTGGGATGATATTGCATGGATCCGCCAGGTTACCAGATTGCCTGTTGTTCTCAAAGGGATCCAGAGCGTGGAGGACGCCGTCCTTGCGTATGAAAATGGCGTGGAAGGCATTGTGTTGTCTAATCACGGAGGCCGATCCCAGGACACGTGAGTAATTTCACCGTTATTCAGGCTTCGGGGACCTAATTGTCGCATTTAGGGCTCAAGCACCAATGGTCACCCTGCTAGAGATCCGACGATATGCGCCACATCTACTCAATGGCCGCATGGAGGTGTTCTTGGATGGCGAGATTCGTCGCGGCACGGACATTCTGAAGGCGCTTGCTTTGGGGGTGCGTGCGGTCGGGCTGGGGCGGCCGTTCCTGTTCAGCCTGACCGGTGGTTATGGGGAAGCTGGCTTCAGGAGAATGGTCCAGATCCTGCGAGAGGAGCTCGAGGGCAACATGGCACTCGCCGGGGCCACTCGGATCAGTGAGCTTGTTCCCGAGATGGTTAACACCCAGAGGCTGTCCAAGGAAGTTATTGGCACCATTAAGCTGTGAGCCATTGATGGCGCAGTGGCGGTGAGCATCCCTGTATCCTCGAAGCGACGCCTCCTTTTCAGCCACTAACCAAGACAGATGAGGGAGGGGGTTGAGCCAGATGGCCACAACCGCAGCGGAGATGAGGAGTATGAGGTACAGGGCGTGGAGACAATGTGGCTTCGGCATCGACGGCGGAGACGGATGACGGTGAGGCCACAAGCATAGAATGAGTTGTTCAGTAGCACATGTGCTCTCGATGGCAAAGGGTCTGTTACTCCCCGGATCTTTAGGTGGATACATGTAGAAGACCAAGGGAGCGGACTCGCCAAGGCGGATGGGGCAACCACGCGCTGGGCATGTTCAGGTGTAAGGTGTAAGTAAAACTTTAGGCGACCGCGAGCCCCGAGTCTATGTACCTAGAAGAGGCCTAGGGTTTAGTGGCGGGGCGGCGACCATAGGCACTGGGCAATAATGGGCATTGGGGAAAGCGAGGATGGAGTCACTAGGCCTTGGGGAACTAACTCTTTGTTCTCTGTCACACCTGCGTCGCGAGCACATTTTCTGGTCTAGGCAAAAGCTGGGACTTGTGTGGGATTGCTCTCTGTGTCTCTTCTCTCGTCTCGTTTCTTAACTTCCCCGCCCTCTTGGATTCATTATTATTATTATTATTCCTTCACCAATTCGAACTTCTAAAATTGGTGGGTTTTCCAGACCGTCTCAGACACGAGGTTGCGTTCCCGACCCATCCATCATCCCCCATCCACACATCCACCACCATCCACCATCCACCCATCCATCATCCATCATCGTCATCATCAACTATCCATCCATCCTCCTCATCCTCTCTCCCCTCTCCACCTTCCCCGGCAGCTGTTTATCACCTTCCTCTCCTCTCTCTCTCTCCCTCTCCCTGCACAGGTCTGTATGCCACCACCAATTGCTTCCCTGTTCTGATCCGGATCGTCTGAACATCAAACTCCGCCTGACCAGCTCATCCCAAGCCCACAGAATTCCGAGGCATCAACTACACCGAGTCAGGTTTTGTCAACCTCGTCTCATCTCGCACTATTCCCGGTCGGTGTGGTCATCGATGGGTCTTTTATGACACAATCTTCAGGAACACGAAACTACCTGCAGCCACATTTGATCGTCGTGCTGCGACGACTTCCCCCAGACGTTGTGTAATGTGTAATGTCCATGGTCCTGAAACCCGGCATTGAGATATCGACCGATCTTCGCCCAGCTATCCTCCTCCCTATTGGCTCAGGCGCAACCCCAGTTCGTGGTTGCTGATGACGGCCTCGACCATGGACCAGCCTCAACAGTGGCCGGAGCGGTTTCAATGCCCGTCGTGTTCCAAGTCGTTTGTGCGAAAGGCTCATATGTTCCGTCACCAGCAGCAACGTCTGTAGCTATCGCTCCCCCGAAAATGGCCTGCTTTGCGGGTGACTGACCTCGCTTCTGCAGATGTCGCACAGAGACCCTTTACCTGTAATTTCTGTTCCAAGCGCTTTAAGCGAAGGTAACGCCCATCTCCCCACCCTAAAGCCAAGAGGGTCCCTTTTAACCTGGACTCAGTGATGTCCTTCGAGCTCATCAGTTTCGATGCAAGGAACGAGGATCGGCCCCGGTTCCTGAAGGCCAATCGAAAGGCCGAAAGAGATTTTCATGCCTTTCCTGCGTAAAGCTGAGGACGAAGTGTGACCAAGAAACTCCCTGTACTCGGTGCCAGGAACTGGGCAAGGAATGTATCCGAAGTAAGTGGTTCTGAGCCGCCTCGAACTCGACACCTTCCTGACCTGGTGTGTAGCGGCATCCAGTCCTCAAACGACAGGAGAGCCTCCCAGGCCCAGCAGTCGAGACGCCATCCCCATCCATCATCTGCTAAACGCTCCCGTTGGCGACGATCTGGTCCCCCGGTTCCCGATTCGGGACACGCCTCCAGGCGCCGAAGGTGACGAGGACGATGCGCCCATGACTGAAGCAGAGGACTCCTCCGAAGCCTCGCATTGGAGCGAGGACTTTGAACACCCGGATTTGTTCGCCAGTGCAGGCCTGGCCGATTTGGATGGGGTCAATTTTGACTCTTTCTTCGGAGGCTTCGAGAACTTGACCTTTGGTTCGTATCCCCTGACCGCTGAGATATCACAAATCACGAGCGGGACGGGCATCGTATCGGCCTCGGCCATGGCGCTCGAACCTCGCGCCTATGAGATCAGGCAAGTGTTGCTGGATGCGGCCACCAAGTTTGCAGTCGACTACCCGAACAGTCCTCAGCTTGCGACTTTGGACGCAAACATCGAACTCCTCACCCATGTGGAGATCGACCACTGCCTCGATCTATTTTTCAACAATTACTATCGCCACTGCCCAATCGTTCATCGTCCGACCTTCCAACCGGCCATTGCCCCTATACCTCTTGTGTTGGGATGTGTCGCTTTGGGGGCCATGTACTCGGAGCCGGCAAAAGTTGCTTGGATGAAGAGTCTTCTGGATCTCATGGAATCATACGTCTTCTCACTGCCAGAGGTGAGGGATGAGTTCTTTGGAACTTTGGGGGTTTTGGAAGCCCCCGATGAGGATGCCGTGGAATACCACTTTCAATCACTCCAGGGGGCCTACCTTTTTGTCGTCGTCCAATACTTCTCGGGAAATCTAGCAGGCCGTCGAAGAGCGAGAAGGCTGAGGTTTCCATCAGTCTTAAATGTCGGTCCGCCTCGTCCACTCACCTATTCATGACTAACATGACCGCAGCTCGCGAGATATTTCGGTTTGCCAGCAGTGCAGCACCCAAATATCAAAGCAGAAACTGATGACCTCGCTCTTCAGCGCTGGTTGCGGACTGAGGCCCGCATTCGGTGGGTGCCTTTCTTGCCGTGTTGCGCGGATGGCCTCTTTTTCTGACAGTTCCTTTCTAGGACGATGAATGTGCTTCTCGCGCTGGACTCAGCCATGGGAATCTTCAACAATGTCCCTCCTCGCGTCAACTACTGTGAAGTAGATCTCCAACTGCCATGCCATCCTGAGTATTTCCACATGACGGGCTATGCGGACATGTTACAACGAGGCTCACTCCCTCGTCCTCGGATGAAGTTAATCGAAGCTTTCCAGAAATTATTCGTCCACCCCAGCCAGCTCAAGGCGGCGTACCAGGACGAAAAATTGTGTTGTTGGGATATGCTTTACCTTGTTCACGGTATGGACTCTGGCGAACCCTTCTTGTAGAGGAGCGAGGCTTATTCGACATTACTAATGCATGCAACAGTTTTGTATACCCACTGCTGGCAGCATCTCTATGGGAACCCGCTCAATCGGATATCGGCCACTTCACTGGCTTCAGAACCGAGTCTGGTATACGAACCAATGAAGATTGCCTTGACAAACTGGAAGACCCTGTGGGATGACGTCCGTGCGAGGCTGTCTCGTGCAAACGTTGGCGCCATGGGCTTTGAAACTTCTGCCGATAGTTATTGGACACTTGTCAAAATGATCGTGCTAAAATTCGAAGACAAGAAAAGCACCAACAGCGCCTCTAGTAGCATCAATGGGGCTGCTACTAACTCCTCAAGCGGCCTTTGCCGCAGAGGGGCAGGAGGTAACAGTGACGATGGGACGAGCGAGTCGAGCACAAACGGCCGGGGCGCAAGAGGAGCCAGTCCGAGCTTGGACTTTATGCCGCTTGAGGCGGATTGCGACAGTCAAGGCGCACACCTGAGGAAGATCCTGCAGAAGTGGTTGTCGACGTAAAGGGCGCAGCTACTCGTCTGCCGAGTTCTCGGGCAAGTGAGAAGACAGCGCACATGCCGTCTATCAGCTACTGTCTAACGACACTCTCTTGGAACGGCAAGAAAGGACTCATTGGTACAGCCCTTCCAGTGAGTGTCCAGCCAGATCCGCTTACGTGAACGGTCAACGGCTGCAGAAGACGATCCACTTCTAAAAGGCAAAGCTTGGTTTCGGATTGAATCAGGCGTTTCGACTGTCTCTTCCAATCTGCTCTCCGTTCACCTCCATCCACGGGCAGACAACGAAACACTCCCACTGAAATGATGGACTTCAACAAACTTTTATGAACAGTTGTGGGGTCCCACCGGGGAAAATATGTGCAGGCGCTGAAATAGGATGTTTTCGCTCTTCCGGAAACTGCATCTCCCGATGCCAGCTCAGGTACCTCAACGTATCGAGTAGGCGTGAGGGTCTCCTCCATTCAAAATGAAAGAGAAGCATCTGGAAATGGGTCGAGTCTACTCGGTCAGGAACGATAGCCTGAAGGCTTGTTCAGTCCCAGCACGAGGCTGAGGAAGACATCACGGCAGTTCGCCAGGACACCGTTGTCCACCGGAATTGTCCCGCATCCAAGGTACATTGACTGGGCATAGCGTTGTGAGTGGGAAAGTCCCTGGCGAAAAGGCCGGCCCTGGGGAAAATACCCACCCTCCACATCGTCGAATGTGGATCGAACCACACTTACCCAGACAATCCCCCAACTTCAACCACCGACCAGATTTGGAAATTGAGGGGCTTGCGGAGGAGCAGCTTCCGACCTGCTCGCTGGCAGCTTCCGAGGATGAGTCCAGCCGTTTGATGTCGTGGGGCGAGTCCGGTTGCCCATTTAAGTAGTCAAGGACCTTTGGCGTTAGCTTTGACCACGAGCTTCCTCAAAAGTCGATGTAACAGTTGTGGCCCTTTCCAATAGTATAGCCGCCTTTCCGGAGGAACAAATCATAGCCGGTTGTTCACAAGAATGTCGGACTCAGCCTCGTCAGCGCAGGGGTCTATCCCAGACCTCACAACTCGATATAGTGGCGTGCCTCGAAGACTCACCCAGGAGGCCATCGATGCCAAAGCCAGACTGTATTCCCAGAAGACACTTCCGGACAGTGTGCCCCGAAGCAGAGTTGCACTGCCACCGGACGTCAGTAGGGAGAGTTTCGATCGGGCTGTCGCAGAGTTGAAGAATGACCTTGGGGATGAGAATGTTCAGGTCAATGACGGGCCACTCGTCGACGGGTGGTATATGGAGCATCCGTACGAAATCAGTCCCCCTGTTGTCGTAGCTTGACCTCTTCTAACATGGCTGATAACAGAAACACCCACGACGCATATCACATCGCCGACCAAGAAGAGCTGATATGTAGTGCCATGGTGTATCCTTGCAGCACAGCTGAAGTCCAAACCGTGGTGAGATGGGCGAACAAGCACAAGATCCCCATCTATCCGATCTCTATGGGCCGGAATATTGGATATGGAGGAGCAGCTCCCCGTATTCCCGGGTCTGTTGTTGTTGATCTCGGTCGGAGAATGAACAAGATCCTCAATGTGGATGCGGACAACGCATCTTGTGTGGTGGAGCCCGGGGTTTCGTATTTTGCGCTGTACGAGGAGATTCAGCGAAGGGGATTGCCGCTGTGGATTGACTGTCCCGATCTTGGGGGCGGTAGCGTCCTTGGAAATGCCATCGACCGCGGTGTTGGGTAAGTTTCACGTTCCACGGGCTATGAGAAGTACGAGGCTAACCCAGACGGACGGCAGTTATACTCCTTACGGCGACCACTTTGCCAACCACTGTGGCATGGAGCTGGTGCTGCCGACAGGGGAGCTGCTCCGGACTGGCATGGGCGCGATGCCAGGCAAGGACGGTGCCGACAACCCGACGTGGCAGTCCTTTCAAGCAGCCTACGGACCCTACGTCGACGGCATCTTCAGCCAGAGCAATTACGGCATCGTCACCAAGATGGGCTTTTGGTTGATGCCCGAGGTCGGCCACCAGTCGTACATGATCACCTTCCCTCGCGAGGAAGACTTTGAGCAGATCGTCGAGATCATCCGGCCACTGGCACAGAAGCGAATTCTGGGGAACATCCCCCAACTGAGGCACGTCATCCAAGAACTGGCCGTGATGGGCAAGCCCCGGTCGTTTTGGTATAACGGCAGAGGCAGGATGCCGCGGGACGTGATACGGGAGAAGGCCTCCCAGCTGGCCTGCGGCGACTGCTCGTGGGTCTTCTACGGCACGCAGTACGGCGACCCGACCTCGATCGCGGCCCAGCTCAAGATCATCAAGGCCGAGTTCGGGAAGATCCCGGGCAGCCGGTTCATGTTACCTACCGACGTGCCGGCGGACCACTATCTCCACTCGCGCGTCCAGGTGTGCAGCGGTGTGCCGGTGCTCAAGGAACTCGACTGGCTTAATTGGGTGCCCAACGCGGCGCACCTGTTCTTCTCGCCCATCTCACCTACCAAGGGCAAAGACGCGAGCTTGATCCACCGCACCATCACGCAGCTGCACGAGAAATGGGGGTTCGACGTGTTTCCGACCATGTGCGTGGCGGGCCGCGAGATGCACTACATCGCCAACATCGTCTACGACCGCGCCGACGCCGATGCCAAGCGCCGCGCCACGGGCCTAATGCGCGACATGATCCGCGCCGCCGCCCGCGAGGGCTACGGCGAGTACCGCACCCACCTCCTCTTCGCAGACCAGGTCGCCGAGACGTACAGCTGGGGCGGCGGCGCGTTGCGCAAGTTCAATGAGACCATCAAGGACGCTCTCGACCCGAATGGCATCCTGGCGCCGGGGCGTAATGGCATTTGGGGCAAGAGATTCCGGGGCAAGGGGTGGGAGATCTTGGACGGGGATCAGAGGAATTTGTTGAGCGAGGGCGTAAAGCCGAAGTTGTAGTAGATGGATCGATGTATAGGTAGATGGCGTGATAGCCAATAGTGCGGTGCAACGCATCGTTTGTTGTGAATCCTTTTTAGGTGAACTTCCGTATCTAAGGACCATGGGGAGGGAATGAAAAAGGGGAAACGTAATCCGATATAGCTGATCGACAAATAGGTAGGTAGGTAGGTCGGTGGGCAGACAGGCAAGGACTCGAAGAGAAAAGAGGAAGAGATCAGAGACGGCCCGAGTAGTGTAGATAGATAGATACTGTAGGTAGGTAGACAGGTAGATAGACACTGAGAAGTCCATTCCGCAACCCTCTCGCTCTCTCTCTCGTCCCCCTTTCTTCATCTCCGTCTTGGTTCTGGCCCCCACTCCTGTTACAATGCTCTCTATACCCGGCGGGACATTCACAACTCTCGAGTATCCAGTGACCAGTCAAGGCGACGGGAAGCGACAGACAGACAGACAGACAGACAGACAGACAGGGAAGTGGCTGACTGATTGAATGAGTACGAGACAGACATCCCGGTATAGAGAGGATGGGGGGATATCGGGATCAAAACATCCCAGCAGCGCGATATCGAGGTATCAAGGTTACCAAAGCATGAAGAACAACAAGGGGCCTGGCCTGACTACATAACATAACAATGTAAAGCTCACCAACCACCACCAGTAGAATGAAATAAGTAAACCCAATCAATCCCAAGCCTGGCTGGCTGGCTGGCCGCCCAGCTCAGCTCAGCTCAGCACAACGGCGAGATCTTGCCCGTGCGCAGCTCCTCGCCCACCAGCGCGGCCATCTCGGGCCAGCGCTTCCGCGTATCCGCTTCGGCGTCGTAGTCGTAGAGGACGTTGTTCTAAAGGGGGTTAGAATGTGTGTGTGTGTGTGTGTGTATGTAGGTGTGTATGTATATGTACATGTATGGGTCGAACATACCTTGATCAGAAGCGAGTCGCGGTCGATCTCGTCGCCCTCGCCCATGCGGTCCAGCGCCGTGTGCCACCGGTCGCGCAGGTCTTCGCCGTTGGTCTGGGCCCGGCGGACGCGCGGGAACCGGATCTTTTCGTAGACGCGGGTCTGTGTACATACATACGCCCGGACCGGACCGTTTCAGTCAGTAATGAACGGGCTAGCCATACAGGAAAAGGGGGTCAGGAGGGGGAAATCGTTAAAGGAGCTCATTGTATATCGCAACATCAGTGGGAGGGGGAGGAGGAGGAGGAGGAAACACTTGCCGCCAGTGGAATGTTGTCCTTCCCCGCCAGGAGCAGGCACTGTGCCAACACCGCCGCGCTCTCGGTGGCCTGGCTCGCGCCCTGGGCACTCGTCGGCAGATGCGGGTGGCAGCAGTCCCCGACCAGGGCGACGCGGTGGTGCTCGCTGACCCAGGTGGGGATGGGGTCGCGGTAGCAGATCTTCCAGTCGAGGCACTCGTCGGTCTTGCGGATGGCGGCGGCGATGCGCGGGTCCAGCGTGGTGACCAGCCGGCGCACCTCGTCCATGTCGCCCGGCTGCGACCACGACTCCTGGATGTCGGCCGTGTCCTTGTGCGTGATGATCCAGTTGAACTCGTCGCCGCCCCGCAGCGTGTTCTGCACCACGTGCATGTCCTTGCCGATCCAGATGTTGACGCACTCGTTCTCGACGAACTCGGCCGTCAGAGGGTCGCCCTTCAGCTTGTCGCCCTTGAAGAACGCCCGGAAGCACGCGTACCCGGACGACTTGGGCTTGTCGTCGAACCCGAGCACCAATTCCCGCGCGCGTGACTTGATTCCTGGATCCCCGGGGTCGCTAAGTTAGCTCACCAGTGGCACGGGCTGAATGGGACGGAACATCGGAGGAGAGAGGGGTGATTTAGTCTTACCGTCGACGGCGATGATGACGTCGGCGACATGCCGCTCTCCGTTCTTCAGCGTCACTGACGGCGTGATGTCGTCGTATTCTACCACCTAGACCACGCCATGTCAACAGACCTTTCTCGCTGCCCACAAAGGGTGGGACTGGCGACACTCACCTCGCTGCCCATATGCAGGGGAATACCCTTCTCCGCCACAGCGCCCAAGAAACCGTTATGATAGTCTCCTCGGTGGCCAATGTACCCGGCCATGTCCATCAGCGGCTGCTGGGCGAGCACTTTGCCGTCATGCCAGCGGCGGATCTGCATGAATTCCGACTTGTTCCCGATCTCGATCAGACGGTCTCGCAGAAACGGCGACCACCGGTCGAGCAGCTTGAACGCATTCTCGCCCAGACCCAGCGAATCTCCCAGTCGCTGGAACTCTCGGACCTTCTCGAACATGACCACCTCAAAGCCCGCGTGGTGCATGGCCAGCGCGGTGGCACATCCTCCCAGTCCTGCCCCGACGATGATGACTATTTGGGCCGAACGGGAAGTTCGAGTTAGAGCTATGGTTCCGACATGAAACGGACGCCGGGTGATCTGCCCCCGTTGTCCTCGATTTGTGGTACGTACCTTTTAAGGGAGGCTCAACTCCCAAAGAGCCCATGGCTGCGACGTTGCTGTTGCGTTCTTGTTGCTCTTTGGTTGACTTACTCGGAATACGCCTAGACGGAAAAGAGAGAGAATACAACACTCGTAAATCTGTGGTCCTGGGTTTGACAAACAATAAAGACCGGCACACCCGGTATGATATCGACGGAGCGAATAGATCGTTGCTCGTGGAATAACCCCATCACCTGAACGCAGCTGTAGCAGCGGAGGCAAAATTCACGTCGCATAAAACCCAACCACAGAAGACCCGCTACATTGACTGGAGCACATCTGATGGCCTGTGGCAAGCAGACAGGACGAGGGCAAAGGCTGGGCTCTCGGGATGGAGGACGGGAGCCTACTAGCCCCATGCCGAGGCTGGCCACAGAGTGCCACGCCCTGGAAGGAACTCTGTCCAGGTTGCTGTTGGGTAGAGGACCTGATAAGTGAGTGGTGGGAGTGATCTTGGGCGAATCGCTCCTGGCTGAGGCCCCGGTTCTCCGTACGAACTGGTCCCATGAGAGGAGAGAAGGGAGAGCTCCACTGAGAGACTGGCTAATTAGTTAAAAGCATGTTCGCATCCAGGAGGTGGAATGTCCCACCATGGGGGGGAGCCTCGAGGGGCCTTGGCCCGGGATGAACCCATCAGGGGGAGAAGCTCTGGGGTGCTGAACTGACTGGTTCTTGCACGGGGTATGCTTTGGGCGGTTTTTCCTAGGTATCTCCCCAGAAGCACAACCACTAACATCTTCGATGCTGCCCTCTTTTTCCCCAAGTCTCCTGCCGACTCCTTGTGGGGTTGGGGCCCTTTTTTTTGATACACCGGCAACGCGTGGGCGATGGAGAAAATCCACCCCTCATCTGAACCCTACACAGAGGGTGAGTGATGCACCGGCAGAGTAGAAAAGGCAATCTTGTCGACCATCACTCTCGCCCGTACCCTATCCGAGACACGGAATTAATTGCGAGGGGGGCGGGAGTTGTGGTGAGAACGGTAAGCCGAAGGGACGCGTGGGATACCACATAGAACCTCTGAACGACCCTCGGGTGATTCTGGTGTTCTTTGCTATCCAAAACATCCCTCATCGAACTTTGACAAGACCGTGTGCATTTCGAAATATAGCGTGTCGACCCGGAAAGAAATGGGATCCATCAACATGCCGGTCAAGACAGTGGGCTATATCGGTCTCGGCAAGGCTGGAGCCTCGATGGCGTCCAATCT
This sequence comes from Fonsecaea erecta, assembly GCF_001651985.1. Taxonomy (NCBI): domain Eukaryota; kingdom Fungi; phylum Ascomycota; class Eurotiomycetes; order Chaetothyriales; family Herpotrichiellaceae; genus Fonsecaea; species Fonsecaea erecta. Next base: position 1,984,828 of record NW_017387249.1, on the reverse strand, counting down.
GCCACGCGCGGGATTTCGTCTGGTCGTCCGTGACGCTGATCCAGAGAGGGAGCAGAAGTTTGCCCAGGAGAACCCCAACACGTCTGTGGCTGAAAAGGGCGCCGAGGGATTCAAGGACTGTGATGTGATCGTGACGATGCTGCCACAGGGCAAGGTGGTCCGGGAGGTGATTTTGGGCGAGGATGGGATCGCAAAGGGCCTGAAGCCTGGTATGTTTTTCTCTTCACACTCTCCCTGTCCTCATGTCATGGTTGTATTTTCTTGTACCTGAAGATGAGTTGACTTGCTTAGGAGCAATAATCGTGGACACGTCGTCGTCTTCGCCGTTCGACACCCAGAGCCTGGGCAAAGACCTCGAAGCACAGGGGTTCGTCCTGGTCGATTCTCCCGTCACACAGGCACACCTGCACGACACCGACACGGGAGACGCCACGCTGATGGTGGGCGCCAACTCGCAAGAAGCGGTGGACAAGGTTCTCCCGGTCCTGCAGGCGATGGCCAAGTACGTCTTCCACATGGGCAAGCTCGGGTCCGGCCACGTGATGAAGACGTTGAACAACTACATCAGCGCGGCGTCGATCGTGGCGCTCTCGGATGCGCTGGTGACGGGCCAGAAGTTCGGGCTGGATCCCGTGCAGATGATCGACGTGCTGAACGTCGGCACGGGGCGCAACTTCTCCACGACCGACAGCTACAAGACCGACGCGCTGCCCCGGCGCTACGCCTCGGGCTTCCAGCTGGCTCTGCTGATCAAAGACGTGGGCATCGCCAAGGAGGTGTTTGAGAACATGCACTTCGACACCGACATGCCCGAGCTGATCATCCGCTATTTCAAGGAGTCCATGGCCATGCTGGAGCCGACGGCCGACCACACAGAGCTGCTCAAGGGATGGGAGAAGCGGGCCGGGGTGGAATTGAAGACGGGCACACCTGACGGGTCTAGTGTGACGGCACTGAAGAAGTGACATGCTGTCGGTCGGGAGTCAGTTAATGTCCTGTGTCAATAACGAGGGCAGCACGGAGACCGCGTATGCTTCTCGTTTGGTTCTGTGTCCACACGACATGCCGCCATGACCAGGTAAGGCACACTTCAGGCGGAATGGGGCTATTAAGAACAGCCTATCTCGACATCTGTGAGGGGTGTCAAGGCTACCTTCAACGTTATGGCATGGGAATGCTTGCGGCGCGGTCACCATCTGCCCTTGGCGGAAGGTAGTGTGCAGTACAGCATCTCGTCTCAAGATCAGGAGTATATTAAGGTCATGGGGAATGTGGAATTGTGCACAGTTATAAAAAAAAGGACAGTGGGATCCCCCAAAAGAATGAATTGAAACCTCCTCCTTTCTTACACTTCGACACCTTTCGTACCTGCTACATGCTACCCACGAGCTCCTCCAAAAAAAATCAAAGCGCAAGACATCAGAAACAATGTCCATCGCACGCGTGTTGCTGACTCCGTGCTTCTCTGCTCAAATCCCAGGCCGAACAAACCGGGCGATGAGCCCACACGTTCATCTTCCCCAACTCCTCCATTGACACCATCAACTACCTTTGCCGACACGGGGCTTGCTCGAGATACGCAAGGAGTTGGTCGGTTTGGGGACGAATGTGTCTGTAAGAAACCATCCCCCTGCCCCTGGCGCCCCCACCATTGATAGACTGACAACAATCTCGCACCGCAAACGGTGGGTGGGGGAATACGGACGGTCACCGAAGGAGAACTTAGTTGTGGCTCAGCAGAGGTATTCGGTTTCCTTGGTGGTATAACCATTTCATAGCCTGGTGACCTCAATCATCGAGGCCACCACACGTCTCCACTCCGGCTCTAGAGTTATCTCGACACGCGGCATAGCATGTTTGATAAGACGCGTTCCATCCGAGCCAGGACCTGCTAGGGAAGGGAAAAGAACCAGGACCGAGTAAGGGTTGTTGCCGACAGAATGCAGGAGACGCATTGCATCTCTCCGTTGGACCTCCCATCGACGTTTTCCTCCAGCTCAGGGACTGATCGAACGGGCCGGTCACCAAGCAACCCCAGTAGAACTCGACTCCGGCTACCACACGAACCATTCTGCGACCAGGCCTGCATAGAACCAGCAATAATATATCTCAATTCCGGAGGGATATGAGCTCAGCTGTATATCATATCTTCACCACGCCGCCCGGGAACAAGGGGTACATTTCGTAGTCCCACAAGATGCGCGCGTGGACACCAAACGCCAGGAGCACAATGACAAGCAGTCGATACGCCAATCGAAACCAGTGGAGCCTCAAGATCCAGTAGCACACCAGTGCGGCCAGACAGATGGTGATGCCGCGGTTCAGCACCACCAGCGTCTCGCAGCTGGCGTCGGGCGCGGTAATCGGTCCAGGTGGTAGACTCTGGTAATCATTAAAGTGAGCAAGACGACTTTTACAGTGGGGGTATAAAAATCCCGGAGCATTTACCTTGGCTACCAAGACATTCCACTGATCCAACCGTCTTTCCGTCTCGTCGAGTTCCTTCCGGAACCGTTCTAATCCCTCCTTGGCCCAGCGACGATGGCTTTGCTGGATGGACCTATCCCACAGACCGAGACTGTCCCTACGACGAAGGGAGTCGATCCACAAGCCTGCCGGGGTTGCAATGTCGGTCAGGCGTTCTGATTCACAGGGGTAGCGGCGGACGACGTACCAGTACCATTTGGCGCCCGCGGCCGCCAGCGTCGCTTCGCGGAGCTTCTGGTAGCGGTCCTCCAAGGACTTTTTACGGGTGAGTAAGTCGTCGTACTGCCGGAAGAGGAGTTCTTTATCGTCGTCGGACGAAAAGGGGCGGAGCAGGGATCGCGAGCGTGACGTGGCACTCTCGGTCAGAGACCGCTTGAGACGCTGGAAGCTGTTCCCGTCTCGAGGACTCGATGGGCGACCCACTGCCGGAGCGGTCTGCACGCGGTCCAGCTTCTCGGTGGTGATGGCCACGAGGTTGGCGCCCGCCGCGGCAGCGGTTCCCAGCATGTGCCCTTCCATGCCCATGCCCAACCCCATGGCGCCCGCGATGCTGCCGGTAGTGACGGGGATGGCGTGGTCGCGGGTCGTCTTCTCGTGCAGGGGCAGACCACGGCGGGTCAACTCGGCGCGCACGACCTCAAGTTTCTGCTCGACCAGGTGGATGGTGCGGCCGGCGGCGACGCAGCCGATCACCGACGCTCCCCCCGTGGACGGGGCTAGCACGGCGCCGCTGACGATGCCTGCCTGGCCTGAGTAGGCCGTCCGGATCAGGACGACCTCCTTTTTCTGCAGCTCTTGATCATCGTAGTTGCGCACTTTGGCCCGGTAGTCGTCCGGGTCGAAGCGGATGAAATCTTGCACGCCCATGGTGCATCGTGGACGACGGTTTCAGCATGTGGTGGTGGCCGGTAGGGGCGAGCGTTCTGCGCCGCAGCAGCAACAACAACATCGAAGGCGATATTGGTTGCGAAACGTTGGGAAGAACGAGATATTAGGCGTAGGATCTCTTTCGTGAGATATGGAGGAGGAAGAGCGTCTGCATATATGACATAGCACTTTTATCTATCAGAAGGAAAAAGGGTCCAGGCGTAGACGTCGATCCTCGCTGAAGATGTGCAACGACCGGGACCCTGACGTGGCGTCATAGCAGCCTAATCGGGAAATCAGCGGGCCGGTCTGTCGGACACTAACTAGACTAGGAAGTATAACGGCGAAATCCCCGAGCATCATACTGAACAGCGACTGGATTGAACACAGATATATTTCCTGTCAGACAACTCAGCTTATCTTGGAGCGGGTTACTGTGCAACCTCCACGTGAATTTCCGTCGTCTCCTTCGCCCCGTCCACGAGGTGCGACATGAGCAACACAATGTCTCCCACAAAGCAGCGTCCACGGCCCGAATCCCGCGGTTCCTTTACTCATCGGCGTCGAAGATATATCTCGAATCCTTCAGTAACGAAAGGTACTCCTTGTACCTGACATACTGGTCACTCTTGTCGGCTTTTGCTTGCTCGAATGCTCTTCTATACACATCGTACGCCTCATGGAATAGCGGCTTCCGGTCCACCCACCCGGTGTGAGATCTGAGCTTGGTCGAGTCGACCCATTGAGGAAAGTTGAAGACCGAGTTGACGCCAAATTCCTTGTCATCCTTCGGTCCGGGGTCGGCGTAGTCCACTTGCACGCCGTGGCTCTTTTCCAGCGCTGTGGCTATGTCCGCCAGCGTCTCATAGGAGTGGGCAGAGATATTATAGACCTGTCCCGCCACCACCGGTCGCGGGGCTTCTGCGATTGCGAGGTACGCACTTCCAACGTCATCGACGTGCGTTCCGTGTAAGATCGCATTAGGCGTTGAGTACAGCGTGAAGCTGCTCCGCCCGGCGGCTTTGGCAGCTTCAGCCAACATGAAAAACACCGCATACCAACTGCCCCATCGGCCAAAGACCGTCGTCGGCCTCGTGATTACGGCGTCAAATGCTTCGGCGTGGTTAAACATGCTGAGTGCACACTCGGTGCGTTTCGCCAACAACGCTGGAGGATTGAGCGGGCTGTTTTCCGTGTGTGGCGCAAGGTCAGGGTCGCCGTGCCGTGCGGTTGTCCCGTAGTCTTTGCATCCGCTGCTGAAGATGACCAGCGGTTTGGGGCCGCCCTGGCGGCGAGATGACGAGCTGACCCCCAATATCATCGCCAGCACATCGTCAAAGTGCACTTTGTAGTTCTTGATGTCCTCGGAACAAGACACGATAACGTCGATGGGTGGCAGAGAATCGACAAACTCCAGGTAGTTGGCGGCAGATCCCACAATGGGGATGATTTCTTCACGGACCAAGTCCTGCGCGCTCCGTGGGCTTCGAAGCAGGCCGTACGTCGTCCAGCCTGCCTGGGAAAACGCACGACCGACGCTCTGGCCTATGACGCCGTTGGCTCCCGTCACGAGGACCGTCCTCGCACGCGGCATCTTTGGAGTGTCGGTGGAAGTATATATGTACTTATATCTTGTTAGGCAACTCCTGTGCCTCGACAGGATCTGAGGCGACGGCCGAACCCGTCTTTAAAAGCATTTCACGGTTGTCAGGAGTCACAACGGCAGTATCTCGAGTCCACCCCCCGTCCTGACTCTCTCACGGAACCTGACAAATCCATCTCCACCGGAAGCACTACGAATGTGGTACAACTTTATACCACAGCATCAGCCTCGGCCACCTGGGTGAGGTCCAGCAGATCCTGGTCGACGAGTGGAAGACGGGCAGCCGCCTCGTCCGCGACGGCGACAACGAGACCGTGGTCGACACCGTCTTTGAAGATATCCCAAGGACGTGGATGGTGCTCTTCGAGGGCGGGAATATGGGTAGGCTTATTACGAGGCTGATAACATCGTAGAATCAGTGAGCTCTGATCTATCCATCGGCCTGCTGTTGTTCTGCTGCTTGTCTCCTATGATCTTCTCTTCGTGAAATACAATTTTCTGGACATCTTCACGGCCCCTAAAGGGGCGTAGAACACGCTATTTATTATGGAGTGAGGTTTATCGTTTATTTCACGTCTTGTCCGCCCAGAAACCTCTCGCGTGCGGTCTCGTCAAACACGCGCTCGACCTGCTCCAAATCCTCGCTCATCACCGCCTCATATGCCTGTCGACACACATCATACCCGCTGTGGAACAGCGACTTCCTGTCCGTCCAACCCGTGTCCTTGCGCAACTTGTCGGAGCCGACCCACTGGGGAAACCTGAACAGCGACAGCACATACCGCCCAAACACCCCTTCGTCGCGGGGGGAAAAGTCTCGCAGCCGCATGTGAACGTCGAGGCTCCGTTCAGTCACCGGGATGATCTCGCTCAGCGGCTCGTAGCAGATCTAGGTGATCATCGCCAGCCTGCTTTGGTGGTGAGCAACATAGTCAGACAGGTCCTCGTCGCAAGTCACGATCACGTCGATGGCGGGCAGCTTCGATATGGACGTGGAAGCCTCTGCCGCGGTGCCAACGATGGGGATGATCTCTTCTCGCACGAGGTCCAGGACACTCCGGGTACTTCTGACGAGCCCGTACGTGGTCCATCCGTCGCGTGAAAAGGCCCATGCCACGGCGCTGCCCAGGAAGCCATTCGCACCTGTGATGAAGACTGTCTTGGACCGAATGGTGGGGCAGATAAAGTCGAAGCAGGTATTGAGGACTCATGCGAGCGTCCGTCGACCGAGCCAACACCAAAAGAGGACACGCATGGCTTTCATAAGTCAGTTTGTGCCGAATATTATCTTCGAAAGACAGGCTAGGTGACAGGTATTGTATATAGATACGTGGCTTAGAAATCACCCGTGCCCAGCAGCAATGTACGGCGCCCTGGGGACCGCATACACCGGAAGGAAGAGGTGCGTATGAAAGGGGCCTATGTGTGATGGAGAAGTTGATTTCCAACCATTTCACACTTCCACCGGTAATGATCATCATTGGAGGAGGCGACTGACTTCCGGTGGCAGACGGAAAGGGAAAATGATAAGAATCGCACCCTTTAAGCAGTTCAGCCTGCTGATGTCCCCTTCCACCCTTATTCTCTCATACTCTCCTTCTAGTCCAAGCTAGTGGATGTATGGCTGGATAACCTTGTGATAGGCTTTTGCGATGAGACAAGGCCGGACATATGACAGACACGTTTGTCTGTTGAGCTATTGGGAGCGAAAAGCGGGTATGCTCACGGACGGAACAGTCGGACGAATTAATTAGTTGATTAAATACTCGCTAAAAAAGGGAATGAGGAATGCTGAAAAAGATGCGACCACAGACATCTATCTCACCACCTTCAAGGGTTCTTCTGCTCACCCTCTCCTGGATACGTTCGGGACGCGCTCAACCCCGCAGAAGTCAAGAATGGTCTCTCCCTAGACATGGCCACCTCTGCAACCGGAGGAGAAAATGTGAAGCCAGTTGAGACATGACGTCCCCAGCCACTGAGCACCCAAAGTCGAGAGTTACTGGCGGACGATAATCCATAGACGCCTCGGTGCGAAGAATATCCCGCAGCAGTTTGACGAAAGGTCAGCTGGGTAGGATTCACAGGGCATGCTCTTGTCTGGATTGAAAATTGGTCTTGTCGCTGGAAAACCCAGTCTGATCATCATCATCATCATCATCATCATCATCATCATCAGCTGCTCACAGGCGTCATAACTGACTGGTCATGGTACAAGGGCCATAACATGCCAGGCTCCGCCTCACATGATAACGCATTTCTGCATTTGAGCATGCTCATAAGCAGCACCCCACTGGTCGATTCCAGCTGCGATCTCGTTTTGCCGCTGCTTCTCCTTCACATCGTCTTTGAAATTGGCCTTGAGGAACTTGACCATCGTTTTGTCGATGTTGCCTGGCAGATATAGTTAGATCGGAGATCCCCAACGAAGTCCCCGAGTAATGGGAAATCACTTACTTTCAGTCGCCTCCATGACAACCCCCTCTCGACATAGAGGGCAATGATCCTTTTCCTCCCTTTGCATGATAACCATACATCGGATGCAAAACAAGTGCCCACAACGTAATCGGATGGGTCTCCATGAGATGGTGAAACATATCGGGCACAGGTAATCGTTGAGCTGTGGGATGATGCTCAACACTTCTTCCGAGATGGTAAAGCACGTGGCCTTGGCCAAATCCTCTGCCATGAACGGAGAGGTCTTTGTGAGTGACTGTGCCACCGACCTTTTCGCGTGCAAAGACGTGCGCTTATCGAACTTTTTCATGATCTTGCTGAGCGCGGTGCGGTTGATTTCTTGGAATTTGAGCAGCCGCAAAAGGTTGACGTTGATCTGGAGGAAGCGAGACAGAGCGGCATTCGCCTCTTTTCCCAGCTTCAAGACATCATTCTTCTGCTGTGTGGCAAGAGACTGGTTGAAAAGTTGGTATTGCTGTTGGGCATGTGCCGCATCTCGAGCACCTGCATCGACCTCATGAGAGGAGAGGAAGACTTCGGCATCCGAGTAAAGTTCGAAGATCTTTCGCCATGCTTCGACCTCCTTTTTGGACCGTCTGGACCTACTCGCTCGTAGTGCGCGGAGTTCGCTGCCGAGTCGGGTGATTTCCTCCTGGAGGCGGGCGTGTTCGGCTTGTTGCAGGTCGTCTAGACATGCTAATTCCCGTCGGAGTGTCTGGAAGAACTCTGAATCGGCAGTCAAAGGCACTTCCACCGTGTTCCCCGGTTGCTGCTGCTGCTGCTCCTCCTCCTTATTGTCCAACGATTGTCCACTCTTGTCACAATCATTGGGAATTCTGGGTTGCTCGAGACTAACTCCATCCTGGTTCTGAGAGCTATCAATGCTGGACGACCGGGCAAGGCGTCGTAAGATCCTGCGGGTATCCGGGCTCAGCCATGCGTCCATGGGGGAGCCATCACGAGGGTCGACCACGATGGTCAGCTTGGGCGTGAAGCTGACCTTCTCACCATCCTTGACCGTGTACTGGAGCAAGCTATCAGTTACTCTTCCGTCCGCATCCGAACCTTTTGAGCCAACGTGCTTCCACAGCGCATCAAGGGTCTCTTTGTCCAGCCCGAGGCTCAGAAGTTCTTGTTGCACGCGTTTGATGCATTTCTTGAGCTTTTTGTAGGAGATCGCAGAGTTCACCCAGTCCGGAGGATATTCGCCGCGGGCGAGGGCAGCTTCGTAGTCCTGGCCGAACTTCATTTTGACGCATTCTCTAGGGATCGTGGGGAGTAGCCAGCGCACAAAGGAAGATCAAGGTCGTCGCGTGCTTGTTGTCCATATTGGGAGGTGCGCCTCGTTTCGTGGAGAGAGCGACATTAATATCTCTTTTACTTCCGCAACCCCAGACGGTGAAAATTGCCACGCGCCATATATGGGATTTGTCGGAAATAAGAACCGTGGTGCCATGGCAGATGACAGGACAGACTGCGCCCATGACATACAACCAGGAACCAAAGTCAACGTCAGAGTTTTCGTTGGTGAGGAACCCAATTGGTAGAGAAAGAGTCTCCACGTGACGGTGCAGCCCACGCTCGACCGTGTCAGGTAAAGCGCCATCTAAGCGGCGACGCCAGCGATTCTACAATGACTCGTTAAATGGCGCACGCATATCATGAGGCTCTAGATCCATTCCACATTGGTGCCTGCCCAAATTTCTCCGTCTTTGTTTCTCCGTCGTTACGAATTAGATTTGAGGGGTCGCGGGACGACGCTCCTCGGTTTGTGAATGGATTCAATTCCTTAAAATCACTCTCTTGAACCCGGGGAAGACATCCCCTTCTCCTGCAATGGGCCAACGCCAGTCCTCGGGCAACGCTGCCCAGGAGCCAGCCCCAGCCAAAGCTGACTATTACGACCTCCTCGGCGTCGAAAGAGCTGCCACCGACGATGAAATCAAGAAAGCATACCGGCGAAAGGCCCTCGAGTTACACCCCGACCGCAACTATGGCAATGTCGAAGAGACCACGAGACTGTTCGCCGAGATCCAGTCTGCCTACGAAGTCCTCTCCGACCCCCAAGAGCGAGCCTGGTATGACTCTCACCGAGATATCCTGCTGCGCGGAGACCAGGGGGCGGGCCCGACGCCGGACGAGTTCTTCTACAACATTCGCATGACAACCACCGAGGACGTGCTGAAATTGATGATGAAGTTTCATGGCCGATGGGAATATAGCGATGCTCCCAGTGGCTTCTATGGCGGACTCAATGACTTCTTCAAGCAGCTGGCGAAAGAGGAAGACATTGCCTGTCAATGGGAAGGTGAAGAATCACCGGACTATCCCGAGTTTGGATTGAAGGATGACGATTATGAGGACGTGGTTCGGCCATTCTACGCCGCGTGGAACGGATTTGCTACCAAGAAGAGCTATTCCTGGAAAGACCAATACCGGTTATCGGAAGCGCCAGACAGACGGATAAGACGCTTGATGGAGAAGGAAAACAAAAAGATCCGGGACGAGGCTGTTCAAGAATACAACGAAGCAGTACGCTCTCTGGTTGCGTTCGTCCGAAAACGAGACCCTCGCGTGCAAAACAACCAAAAGTCGGAAGCTGAACGGCAGAAAGCCCTACGAGAGGCCACTGCGGCGCAAGCGGCACGATCACGGGCAGCACAACAAGCCAAGTTTGAGTCTTCTGGCGCCGAGGCGATCGCTGAATGGGCCAAGTCAAGGTCAAAGGACGAATATGAAGGGGCCTTCTCCAGCGAGTCTGAGTTGGAGGAACACGAGTACGACTGTGTGGTCTGCGACAAGACTTTCAAAAGCGAGGCACAATTCAAGGCCCATGAGAAGAGTAAAAAGCATATCAAGTTGTTAAAACAACTGAAAAAGGAGATGCGTGCGGAGGGTTTGGAGTTGAATCTAGAGAACGGTCACACGGCACGAGACCACGACGATATGGCTGCTGTTGGAGACGAAGCTCACGACGAAGAGACTCGTTCTACACCGGACAAACCCCATCTTTCCACGGCTGAAGACGAGTCTGACGACGCAAAGATCCAACCGCAGAAAAATGGCACTGCTGAAGTAGGAGACGATCAAGATCCATCCGAGGCCTCGGAGGACGATGACTATGCTCCCAGATCTGAAGTGGAGAGACGACTGGGAGACGAGCCTATCGAGACAGTCTCGGCAGCTTTTGACGATGTCAGCCTCTCTGGGACTCCTTTGACGTCCGACCCCGAAGCAGCAGCACAGCCCAAGATTGGCAAAGCGAAGCAGAAAAGAGCACGGAGAGCTGCGCAGAAGGTGGCCGAGCAAACCGACAAGGCTGCAGCAGAGTTTCAGTGTGTCGTGTGCAAGGCCGAGTTTCCGTCCAAAACGCGACTGTTCAATCACATCAAGGAAAAAAACCATGCCGCCCTCGTGTCCCAGGTCAAGGGCAGCACCAAGGGCGGCAAGGGGAAGAAGAGATGACGCGAAGACGTGTTTCACGAATCATGGTATTGGGTGTTTGTGGTGAGCCCGTACGACGAATTGCATATAGATATACCCCGGGGTCTGGTTGCATAGCGACGGCGTCTGTGAGCGAGAGTGTGCCCACACACATACACACATATATTGAGATTGTCTTTTTCCTACAACTCCACATCTAGGTCTTTGGACTGGCCATATTCTTTTCTCGTCCGGGGGACCCTTGTACCTTCAGACCTATCCCGCCGACAGAGAGTGGCGGTGAGGAAAATGCGCACGTCGCCGAAACGAGGCATCGTTCCTTAATTTTGAGCCTCTTCACCCTCACAATTTCCCATCCATCCCCGTGTCCGTTTCTCGTGTACACACACACATATCGTCCACCGAAGCATGCCACGGTCGTGAAATCATCATCATCATCATCATCATCATCATCATCATCATCGGCGATATTATTCGTTCCCTTCAAGGTTGCCGCCGAAACAAGGCGATGACGCAGGGATCATCAGTCCCCCCTAAATCGTGTTCATCTCCAGGGACGACCCTTGCTGGCATATTGCGCGCCGCACATGGAAACAGAGCCACATTGCAACTTGGTTCATCAACACCCTTGAGCTCTGAATCGACCAAATACAACCATGGACACGCCCTGCGCCGACCCCGAGCTGCAGCTCGACGTCGACCTCATGGTGCTGGAGTACACGCTGTTCCAAGCGATCGAGGCTCACCTGAGCGTCCTGTCGCGAGGTGGCTTTCAGGATGAAGAAGCAGCACGGGGATTACAACGAGAGCTCGCCATGTTCGAATCCTTTCTTGAAGTCTTCAACCACAACCACCCCCTCTACGAGCAATCCCCCGAGTTCACGCTCAGACTCCAATTCCTGGAGTTTCTCGTTCTCCTTCTTTCGCTGTCGTGTGGCCGCTGCCACCGCTCTTCGGCCGCCGCCATTTCCGCAGACTGCTGCTGCTGCTGCCGCTGCTGCCTCAGCTCCACGGTGGACGCGTCGGTGATGCTGCTCGACAGGCGCAGCGCGATGGACGATCTCCGGACTCGTCGAAGGTGGCTCGCCCGACGCGAGAGGGGTTACCAGCAAGGAGGAAAGGGGTCCGTCACCGCGGCGGGTGAACTCGACCTTGACCATGCCCAGGCGGCTTGGGGTCTGGAGCAGCGGATATACAGCGCGTGGAGCCCGAGAGGTGCACACCACGCGTGTCCAGCCCCCCTGCATACGACCGGGCCGCCCTCACTCCTCCTCTCCCTGTCCCTGCTGCTGCCTCGCTTCATGGCCATGTCGGCCCGGTTCGTCGACGTCACGAAGCAAGGCCCGAGCGATCTCTGGATAGACGTCGCGTGCGAGTTCATGCTGCAGGCGGGTCTCGAATCGCTGCGTGTGCGACGCGACGATGGTGGTTCAGAGTGCCTCCCCAGCCTCGAGGACTGTTTTGCGTGGGGTTACAATGGGGACGTTCCTTCTCATTCTTTTTTGGAAGACAACGACGGCGATGACGACGAAAAACAAACGGAGATCGTGCTCAACAACCTCTTCCGCCTGCGACGACACGAGACGGGCGCCGATGTCGACATGGAGGACCCCGAGTGGACAGAGCTCCGTCTCGACACGGTCCAGGAATTCACCATCCCCGTCCCCCTCCCCGTCCGCCGCCGCCGATTCTCCTCCTCCCTCTCCCTCCGCGTGCGCGTGCCAACCCCACCGCCACCGCCTCGCGCACCTGACCGCCAAATACCCCGCGGCGAATTTCCAGCACCGCCTCGCCCGCCTGCTCCGGGACATGTGGGACCTGGCGTGCCGCGCCGACGTGCTGGGGAAGCCGGTGCTGGTGGAGATCGGGGAGGGACACGTGCAGAGTCGCGGCGTAATGGGCGGCGGGGCGGGGTCGGGGTTTGAGAGGTTTGTCCTCGCGGCCGGGTTTGGGTGTGGTTTGGGGTTGATTGATTTGATTGATTGATTGATTGATTGATTGATTGATTGATTGATTGAGATGGGACGGGGTGAAATTGGATACGGGAGAGGTTGAAGTTTTGGTGGGAGGGAGAGGTGCGTGACCTAGGCTTGGTGGGAGGGAGAGGTGCGTGACCTAGGCTTGGTGGAAGGTAGGGTGGTGGTGGTGGTGGTAGTGATAACGGTAGTTAGGCCTACATACTGTGGTAGCATGACTGACCGTCCGTTTACTGGTTAGTCCTGTCCTGAGACTGAGCTTGCTTGCTTGAAGTGAATGAGTGAATGAATGCATGAATGAATGAGATGTCTGAATATGACGTATGAAGTATGAAGTATGAGTATGAAGCATCAGCGAGAGAATATTAAATGAGAGCAGCGTCGAAACACACACACACACACACACACACACACACACACACCCATGCCGGGGCCGGGGAGGAGTGGCAGTGGGAGTGGGATTTTAACTGTCTCGCAATGTGGCATCGACTCGTCGACTCCTCCGGATGGGAAGGAAGGAAGGAATGAAACATCAGAGTCGACAAGACAAGACCATTGAGAATTCCCTCCCATGCAGCCCATCTCAGTCAGTATGGGGAGCTGGCTGGCTGGCTGGCTAGCTGGTGGAGATGACTGGATGACTGGATGAACAGCATTTCATCATCACTTCCAAGTGAATATACAGTACATACATACTGTCCATGGTGTATGTATATATGTGTATAGATGTCCTTGCCCCTCAATCCGTCCTCCGTCCTCCCCCCCCCGTCCTCCCTCGTCACTGACTCACTCACTACTCGCCCTCCTTCTTCCACGCCTCGGGCTCAAACCCATCCATCCACGCCGTGAACTCGTCCCCGCCGGCCACCCAGCCCTTGACGCCGCCCTTGAGGATGACACTCTGGAGTGTCGGGGTCGTGGTCGCGGTCGCGGTCGCTGCGGGGCCGGCCTGGTCGGCGATGTAAGCGGCCAGCCAGCCGGCGGCTCGGGTCCCGCGGCCGCCCGAGCTGCCGCAGTAGAAGATGGCCAGCGGGATGTGGGCCGCGGTGCACAGGGTGTACAGCGTCGCGAGCGACGGGTAGAGCGTCTGCGCGGGGAGGTTGAGGGAGTGGGTGATCGTGCCGCCCTGTTTGTGGTGGTGGAGATAATTAGTCAGTTCGTGAGAAGGAGGTGGTTGGTTGTTCGGGGGGAAAAGGGAGGGAGGGGGGCCATTGGAAGACAGTATAATAATAATACAATGATGGTGAGTGACGGGAATAGGGGTGGCATCCTGTTGTACATAGGAGGAGATGTTGGGGGCCGGAGAGATACACATAGATCCCTCTCGTTGTGCCTTCTTCTGTCCGTCCGTCGCTTCGATCCCTTCCTCCCCTTTGTTGACACAGGAGAGGTGCATATTGCGTGATCTGAGCGCCATCATTTCACAGGTCGGGGCTTAAGTCGAGGCCCCCCTGGTGGTTTCTCCCTCTGGTCGATCCAAGCAAGAATAATAATGGGAGTCCTTTATGTCCTGTCCATGTCGGCCAGCAGAAGGAACGGCTTCCGTCCACGGCGCCCATTCCATCCCCCCTTTCTGTTGTTTTGCTGAACCCGCGAACCCTCGCTTGGGGAAAAAGGTAAAAGAGGGATGAAGAATGAAGAAAGAAGAAGAGAGGTATCTCTCTCTCCGTAGTCATATGTAGAACCTACCGCATGATCGTTCCTCCTCAGATCGACGAGCAGGAAATCTCGCCCGCCACGCTGGCCCTGCCGGAAGCGGTCCAGCAGGTCCTCACGCGTGATGGCCTTGGGCGCTGTCTCTCGTGGGGCGGGGAAGTGGGCGTGCCACGGTTTCTCCTGTTCTTGCGAGACGGAGGCGGTATTCATCTTGTTCCGCTTCTGAACAGTAATAAGGAGGAGGTGGCGGTGGTGACAAGCGATGGCGGAGCTGGAGCTAGAGCGAGAATGTGCTCGGGCGCTTATGTGGTGCTTAAGCTGGTTAGACGGTGGTGGTGGTGGTAGTAGTAGTAGTAGTCTAAGGGGAAATTGGTTAAAAGGAGATCCCTTCAAGCCGGGGATGGATGGTAATAATGATGAGCTATTCGAAACGTGAGAGGGGGACGACAGTGTCTGGTGGTAGGATCTGGTTCGGCACGTCTGGACAGCCTTGAGGCACCGAGGGAAAAGGACGGTTCGGGCCGAACTGGGCATACGAGTGTGTACTACTAATACTGTACTCGGTACGGTAGCAGCCGTGGCCAAGGAGAAGACGACCTGGTTGGGCTTCTTGGTGGATCTGGTCGTGGCTGAGACCACGTTATTCAAGTAAGTACAAGTAATACTGTACCGAGGACGAAGCTGTGGATGAACAACGAGTGAGGGGGATGAGCTCACAAGCGCCGATGGACGTCGATGCGATAGGTCGTCGAGTTTGGGGGCGGCAATGGAACGAACGATGGAATAATGAGTCGAGAAACACGTCCGTACAGGAGGAAATCATGCCACCAAAGAAGCAACTTCAGCCAACATGACGAGGGCATGAATGACTTGTCTCAGCAAGGAGGGTATCTACCGAGTAATTACTGTATCTACGGGAGATTCGCCCGCCAAGATGCACCGTCGTCGCCGGTTCCTGGCAGCGACACCAGATTGATGAACACAGAATCGACCTACTCGGTACATAGCTAGCCTTGTGGTGTGTCCCCCTATCAAATGACACCGGTGTAAGCCTCACTAGCCCCTGCCTGCCCATCACCATATGTACATAGGGACACACCGATCACAAGATGGCCATCAGTGGTGTTGCCCCTGTGGCGTTGACGAGGCCTGTTTCGCACCACGCACCGGACCCAATGCTTAGCCCCAAAAGCAAAAGATTGAAGGACACCTGCAGATTAGGCAGTATTGGCAGTCAAAGCAGACACTCAATATGGACTTAGTTCCTCGGGCTATGACTCCTGCTCTACCCATACCTCGTACTGCGTGTGCCATAATGGAATGGGTGTCGACAGGCCACCCAACGCGATCCAGCATGAAGATACAGCGAGCGACACCCCTGACGAGACCAAGCCACGTCTTATCCGCCTGATATATTATGGCAGGACAGAGCCACTCGATCTCGCGCCGGGAAGTCACTGACGTACGTCTTGAATGTTCCTCGGACTGCGGCGACAAGCATCGAACGTAATTCCCTGACGACCGTGCCTCAACCTCTCCCATTTACCTGAATCACCATCACCATCACCATGCGGTCCTACTCAGCAGCCCTCCTCCTCGGCCTCGCCGCACTGACGCCGGTCACACCCGTCCAGGCCGACTCGACCGTCTTCTCGCAGTTCTTCGGTGCGACGACGGCGAACCCCCCGAGTGCGACCGATAGCTTGTACTTGTTCACCATCTGCACGAACGCGGTCCACGGCCTGCCGGTGCTGACGGACCTCTCCCACAGCGAGTCGATCCAGCTGGAGCAGGTGGCCGTCGACGCCGTCTGCCAGGGCTGTACGGGTCTGGGCCAGACGCGGATCGACTCATGCTGCGCGCTGGCCACGTCGTCGGCCTGCTTCGACCAGTTTGCCGCAGAGAACAATGCGGCCCAGTCCACGCCCGCGTCTGCCAGTGCCTCGACCACCGGCTTGACGGCCGGCGACTCCAGTCCCACGGCCGGCACCTCCCCCAATGGCGCCGTCATGGTCCAGGTAAGAAAGACACTGACCGCTCTTCATTAACCTCTGACCCAATGCTGACTGACCCTCTTTGCAGAACAAGGATCTCGTGGCCGGTTCCTTCTTCGGAGCCGTCGTTGGCGTTGTCGGGTGGTTGTTGTAGGAGGCGCAGGACCCGGTGAATTGAATGACGTGTACCGCGCACGAGAGCATCCACCACGATATGCTGGAAGAGAGTCCACACCGACCTCATCGACAGGAGCGTGGCGTGCCGTAAGACTCTTCAGACAAGGCCGCAGTGGAACGCAGTCATTCGCAGGAGAAGAAGTCGATGACGTGCGCACCGCCGCACGTGCATTGTTGTGTAAGGAATGTACGAGATACCCAAGATCCAGATAGGCGTTGTAAAGCCCCCAAGTGTATACCATATCGATCCCTAGGGGTTAGCCGGGAGATGACCGTTTTTATCCCAGGATTCGACCAGGACGCCAGCATGTCGCGTGCTGTCCGGACTTTGTTCCTAGCCGTATCTAGTCTGCTGCTTTCGCCCAATTCTAATCCTCGGGGTACTCTTCCCTCACGTTACTCACAAATCTCCCCGTCTCACGGTCAAACCGCTTGAACCACTTGCCGATCTCAAAGGGGAAAGCGCTGATACGGTCCTCCGTCGCCTCCGCCGCAGACAGCAGCACCACGTTTTCCTCGGCCACATACCGCGTCGACGCGTCCTCCACAAGCACATTGTAGAAGGGCTGATGTCTCCCGTTGGGCAAGCGATCGACTTGGTTCAAGGTGATCCACTGCTCCTGCATGCGACAATAGGGGTCCCACCCGTAAATCACGCCCAGATAACCACGACGGCGGTGGGTAAAGACCTGTCCTATCCCGTACTTGACCGAGGAGTTGCGCGGATCCGATCGATATTTGGGAGGCCGGGGCTCGTGATCCGACTCCTTCAGCCGAGAAATCAGATCTCGGTAGGCACGGGAGTCTGGCAGCGTGTACGTGAGGGGGAGGACATGGGTTTCGAACAGATGGATGTCCAGGTCAAAATATTCCAGAAAGTGCTGTGTGAGGACCGCGAGATGTTGGCGCAAGTGGGCGGGGTGCCAGACTGGATGGGATGCGAGGACCACGAGCGCGAACAGCGATGCATAGGCGGCCAAGTTGGCCTGAATCGGATACAACGGAGAGTCAGGATCGTGAGACGGTGAAGATAAGATGTTGTGTGCGTTCCGCACGGCCAGGTCCCGGGCAGACGCCGGCGACAGGTATGCGGCAGTCTGGGTGGCTGTGGCGCCCGGAGTAATGAATTTGACCTGTGCCTCCAACGTCGACCGGAAGATCGGTTCCGAATTGTGGAACGGATCCATGTAGAGGTGTGTCAAGTCGGACGGTTCTTCACTCGCAGACGCTGGGAGAGGTTGGCCGTCGAGGTCGAATCCAGGCGGGGGCTGCACGACGGCATGGACGTGGAAAGGGTAGCTACAAGCGTCAGCACGCAGGTTGAAGTGACGAGCCACATAGCAGAAGATGACGGCCGAGATCAGTGGTACCGAGTTTCTGTTAGTGCTGAACAAAGACACCCCGAGGAACATATGGTCTAGGCTGTGGTAGTGCCGACCATCCTGGATACCTACCCATTTGTTCTGCAGCAGATGTTCTGCGACAACGCTCGCTCTGTTCCGTGGCGACAGTTCGTCGATATGGGGGTGGGCCTCCCGCACAGAAACCACGTAGGAATCAAGCCGAGCAACAATCTGACTCGAGATTCAGTTGAGATTGCAGCAAGGACGTGGTTAGGTGAACAACTCACATCCGACATGTCCCCCTCGGGTCGTTCTGCGAGGATAAACATATCGAAAGCAGACAACGCCCGTTCAACGGCGTTCTCGCCGTGCCCGGCTGCTCTAATGGCCGTCCATTCCTCGACCGCCAACAGTCTTTGCACACAGCCGAGGGCAGCATGACTCCAGTATCTGGAGACAGGTCAGACGCATGGTAGGAAAACGCGGGCTCGGAGACACAACTGACGCCTGGGCAAGATTGTTCGGGGACGAGGGGGCGTTCCAGAACATGTTGAACAGTTCGTCCTTGGCGTCGTAGCCCGCCTCCAGGATGATTTTCATCGAGTCCAGTCGTCCGATCTCCTCGGAGATGATTCTGTCCAGGGCTTGTCGAGTGGTCCGGGACGTCCTGTGGCGTCTCATAAACATGTCCTTCCACCCTAAGAATGAGCCGTCTCGGATTTTGTCCGCATGGCCATGTCGTCGATCCCACCACCTGAATGAGTCCTGGCAGTATTTCTTCCACAGGAGGGGTTCCTGGGCGGCATCTGCGAGGCGGCGGCAGGTTTGTGCCAGAGCGACATTGCCGTCAAACGGCAAGTATGAGAATATGGCCTGGATGACCTCGTTGGGGAGCTGGGTGATTGGCGAGTTCATCGCCACCAATGTCCGTCGAGGTCAGGGTGCATGCACGATGCCTTCGCAATCAGGACGTGACTGTCTGATGAATCAGTTCGGTACGGGGGGTGGATTGATGTGCTGGGCGTGTTGAATGTAGTCGAGTGTCTTGTGTTGTTTGTTAGCCGAAGTTCTGAAGTTCTGAAGTTCCGCTTACAACATAGAAACGTCATGACGGCCAATGCGGAGTCCAGCCAATCAAGGAACAGCCACCGGTTATGTAATACGGCGCCCGCAGTTTATTCTAATAGAGTATTATCTAGAGAGAGAACACGGCGGACGGATGGAACGAGACACATACCACATGTTCGGCCCCTTGAAATCCTACCCCAATGCCTGCTTCAATGTACCCTTGTCGGCATGGATCCTGACCATCTGCGCCAGGAAAGGCCCCCAGTCCTCCCGTGCTCGCTCCACCTTGACCTTGTCGACCTCCAGGCCCGAAGAGTCATCCAGTGCAGTCAGGGAGAGCAATGAATACTCCAATGAGTTGGTTGCTGCTGATTCTAGCTGAGCCTGGAGCTCTGGAAGAACCCTCGCGATCCAGCTATCTCCTTCGTCCACAGTACCCAGCATCCGCGGAAGTCGTTCGAGACCATCCATTCGCCACACCACACCCCCAACAGGCACGTATGCGACAAAATGAAGGCCGCTTTCCTCCTCGCCGGTCTCGTCGTGCGTCTTGCGTTTCTTGCGTGGCCGCTTGGCCTTTGCAGCTCTCTTCTTCTTCTCGGCTGCAGCCATGGCCCCCTTGAGATGAAAGTCGACACTCATCTTGTCGAATTCGGTGGCGAAGGAGTTGTGAATGTCTCTGACATGGTCGAAGCGGTCGAGAGCAAGGCCTCGTTCCATAGGTGTTAGATTCATTGTGCGGGCTCGGAAGTCGGTCAGCGGTTGGCCTAGGCTGATCGTCGCGTGGTTATTGACGATATTCATGAGAGCAACCGTGGCACAGGAGTTGTCCAAGGTTTGATTCGCGAACCAGACTCCTGCCGGAGGCTCTGTAAGATGATTTTCAGTTTCCGGTGCAACCCACCGTGACAGAAAGATTAGGCCGTAAATGCTCTGCCTTTGTGCTGATTAGCACAAATTCCATGCACGAATGGTCTTGCTTACGGCGAATACTCGAAGACACTGTCGAGTGGCACAACTTCGTTTACCTGGACGTTGGGAACACCCCATTCTCGCAACAACGTGCTGAATACAACCTGGATCAAGGATCAGTGGGTCACGACTCGGCAAATGCTCGAAAGATATTACCGGATCATTTTCTATCTCCGCCCACCCTCTCCACGAAGCCAGTTGACTTGTAACGAGAGCGCCGTCATCGGTAGTCGTTGAGATGGTGCCTATGGGGGTCGAGGCTGCTCCCGAACTCTCCTGAGCTGTGTCCCCTTCCGAGGATGACATGCTCAAGAGAGTCGAATCCGTGTTGTAGACCAGGATCACAGCTCAGCCTGACAGACACAGGCAGCAATATATATGCAGAAGAGAATATTCTGGCCCTTCAGTTGTATAGGAGGAGGACCGACAGTAAGGGCCGGTCAGAAAGGTGTCTGGTGTGCCGAATGAGAGGAATCTCCATCTGGACGCGCCGTGACTTTCTCCCGATTTCACCCCAGGCTCACTGAGATGCGGTAGGAGGGCTCCCTCATGTCTGAGGGCCCACCAAATGAATCAAATCTCCGGAGGTGTTGTTGATATACGTGGGAAGTCGAAGGTGTCGTGGTCCGAGGATTCTGTCCACGTGCGGCGGTTGTGGTGCGCAAGGCTGCATGACGTCAATGGTGTCGCCAAGCATCTTTTTGGGACTCAGCCTTGTGCTTAGTTACTGGTCTTTGAATGCACGACGCGTGCAAACGCGATAGACATTTCAATCCACTGCTCAACTTGCAGCAAAGAGGACTAATTTAACCTGCCCGGCATCTTCCAGCAGCCCGCAGTGACTGGGCTCTACCTGCCGAAAAGAAATAACAGACATCAGACGAGTTTCGTCGTCCTAAAAGCTCCCTCTCCCTCAAGATACCCTCGCTTTACGCCCCCAGATCCCTTTCTCTCGAAACTGCGAACCAGCGATTTAGGGTCCACGGACAGGGTCAATTTTGCAAGAACCAGAGACTTTGGATCCGACACAAGAGAGGGTGCTACATAGCCGCATGGTGCAATGAATGAAACTCCGCGACTGCGGTCGGCTTTTCCTACCACTCCACGAACAGACCCTCGACGCCGAACATTCAACAACAACAATGGACGCCCACCTCTGGGCACCCCCCCTTCTCCCTTTCAGAGACCGTCGCCGATAACCCGACCTGTGAAAGCACCTCCTGAGACGGCGGGTGCTTCCACGCCACTTGTACCGACAGAGATCGTTGATGTTCCATCCCAAAGATTCTACATTTTTGCGTTTTACGTTGCCCTGACAGCTTGGAGATTGTACAACTCCTTCAAAGTGGAAAATGATCTGGATTCGACGTGGCTTTTCCTCAAATGGGTGGGGATCGATGCCGCCTTCTTCGTGGCACTACCGGCATTTAAAATACCCTGGCTGGAGTTCTCATTTCCCACAACGTTCACATTATGGTTGCTGCACGCCATTGCAAATGCTTTCCTCATGTACAAGATTCCAATACCCCTATTGACGTGGTTGGGAGCACTGGTCAAGGTGGCGTACGATCGGGAACTATCCATCTCAGAACACCGAGTGAAACCAGCCGACATTCTACACAACTCCTCGATCATATTGGGGAAACAGATCATACACATCCTTCCAGAGGGCTCTGCCATTCTGAATCCCGACAAGAAGTCATTTTGCATTGATGCGTCTAGACCTTCCGTGGAACTGCCGATCCAGATCAACCAGACGACGCCCATCTCCATTGAGCTTCAACGCTATGACCTTGAGACGGACGAGGTTGAGACGATCACCATCACGAGCAAACAAGCTAGGCAGTTGAAAAAACATGCAGACATCGGTCACCACAAGTCTGATACAAATACGCCTCGGACCCTGCACTACCCGGTCTCGAAGGCGGGTCTCTACCAGCTACATCGCGTGATAGACGCGACAAAGCTGGAAGTGCGGAAGCGAAGCTTCGACACGGCAGTTGTGCAGTGTCCATTCGCGAGCATCTCGGCTCAGTCAGTGGACAGATGCACGGGGGAGTTGAGCAACGTCGCTTTGCAAGTTACGGGTGTTCCACCATTCAAAGTCAAATACAGCAAGACCGTCAATCACAAGCAATTTAGCTCCATTGTTCAGAATGTGCAGCCCCACGTGGATCTCGACAAGGTCTCTGATGAGGAGACTTCCGGTGCCGTCCTCGATCCAAGTCGGCCACACGTGGGATGGACGAAATCGGCAACAGAATCATTTGAAATCAATGAATCTCTGCACCAAAATGGAAGTCATTCTTACACCGTCGAAGAAGTGGAAGATGGTCTCGGGAACAAGGTGATCTACGATTCGAGCAAATCAAAGGACCTCCATGCTCCCCGGGTGCAGAGTTTAACTGTCCACAACAGACCCCGAGTCACACTGGGGGGTCTCAATTCGGATCGCGTTCTTCGAGTCCGCGAGGGAAGCTCTGTTCATCTTCCTGTTGGAATCCAAAACGTGGACACATTGCATTCGTCGGACTGGCCGCTGAATGTGAAATACAGCTTTGTCTCCGATGACGAGGGGGGAACTGTTCAGTCCGAAGACCATGTGCATGAGATGGCGGATCGTCGCTCCATGCCGCTGATCAAGAAGCCAGGGAGATATAGCTTGGAGTCCGTCGACAGCCAGTATTGTCATGGGGAGGTTGTTGAGCCTTCGTCATGCCTTCTCCTCAACCCTCCAAAACCCGGTCTCAGTATGGAGTCAGAAGACATTTTTGACAGATGTGCTGGTAATTCAATTGGCATGCTTGTCAACCTTGACTTTACCGGGACCCCGCCTTTCACAGTGAGATACACGATGAGCCACCGAGGGATGGCTTTTCCCAAGGTGCAAAAATTCGACGGCATGCGGGGTCAGATGGAATTGTTTGAAGTAGCAGCTGGCTCCTACATCTACACGATCCATGAGATCGAAGATCAAGTTTACGGCAGCGTGTCACTGAAAGACCAAAATCTTGTCCTCAAGCAAGACATGAAACCGCCCGCGTTCGCGATGTTTCACGGAGACAATCGTGATATAAAGGCGTGTCTCGGCTCACCCGTGTCAATACCAGTCACACTAACAGGCCAAGGACCCTGGGACTTGGATTACGAACTGGTACATGGCGGCAAAAGAAAGAAGCACCATATCCACTCCGAGGAGGAGCTATGCATGATCGAGCTTGCCCCATTGGCCGAAGGAGGGAGCTATTCTGTTGTGTTGACAGGAGCCCAGGACAAGTCACGATGTCGCACGACGCTGCAAGAGGAACGGAAGATCGAGGTCAGACAGGAGCAACCCCGAGCCGCATTCGGCGACATCGACGGCAAACGATCGATCTCGGCGCTGGATGGCAAGTCGGTCAAACTACCCTTGCGACTTAAGGGCTTCGCGCCATGGGCCGTCAGGCTGCAGAATCTTGACGACGGGTCTGACTCATTTGAGCAGATACTCAGAGACGCAAACGCCGAGATCTCGGTCGACCGCCCCGGTACTTACGAGATCGTCTCTGTTCACGACAGCTGCCCAGGCGTGGTAGATTCGAAAGCGAACAAATTCCAAGTGAGCTGGCTTCCTCGACCAACGTTATCGATCAGAGATGCAGCCATCAGCAAGGAAGGATCGGGTCGCTTCCGTAAACCCGCAGTTTGTCAGGGCGACGAGTCAGTTCTGGCCCTTGGGCTGACTGGCAGCCCCCCCTTTCACCTTAAATACCAACAGAGATTCGAGCCGCTCAAAGGGCCCGCTGCCATTAGCAATAAACCCGTTACCTTTGCGGGTAGTAGTGCGCAGATCAATCTGGATACCAGCAAAGCTGGGGAATACTCTTATGCTTTTAGCGAACTTGGCGATGCCCGCTATTCTTCCGACAAGAAGGGATTCAGCCCAATTGTTCTTTGGCAGCAAATCTATCCTCTCCCGTCAGCGAAGTTCAGCCAGGCAGGAAAGACTTATGGCTATTGCAAACACGACCCGACTTTCACAAACAGCGCAGAGGCCGAGACTGAAAACATACCAATCACCTTCACAGGCACGCCTCCTTTCAGCGTTGAAATTGCCATCATTCACCATGGCGTCTCAACCCGCCCTGAGATCATTCGCCAAAAGGACATCCCCGCGCACAGCTACTCATGGCCACTGTCGCGAGCCACCCTCGACCTAGGCACACATACCGTTTCTATTCGCTCTGTCAAGGACGCGCTCGGTTGTGAATCAATCCTCGACTCGGATCCATCCGCCGTGCGTATCCATGTCTCATCGCCACCGGCCATCATCCCCCTCGAGTCTCAAGAACACTACTGTGTGGGCGAGCACGTCTCGTTCTCCCTGAGCGGCCAGGCCCCCTTCGATGTCTTCTATACCTTCCAGAATCGTGAACGAAAAGCCCGTGTCTCTGGCAATGAATTCAGACGGCTTGCCGAGTCACCAGGAGAATTTGTTATTACAGGCGTCAGTGATTCAGCAATGGGCAATAATAAATGCCGAGCAAGAAAGGATATCAAAAAAGTCATTCACCCGTATCCAACGGTGGAGATTGGCAAGGGAAAGACAGTGGTTAGCGACATCCATGAAGGAGGCGAGGTGGACATACTGTTCACGTTTACCGGGACACCACCTTTTGAGTTCACGTAAGTATTCGTCACAGTTTTCTTTATCTCTTCCCGGACGCTGTGACCCCCCAAACAAACAATCTGAACATACACTGACGCGTGATAATGCGAACCAGATATACCCGCACCGAAAATCTCCGAAAAGGCACGGGTAAACCACGCGTTCTCGAGACGCGCCATGACACGTCAGACGAATTTAGCAAGATGATCCGTGCCAGCGACGAAGGCATCTATGAAGTTGTGAGCATCAAGGATCGTTTCTGCTCATACACCAAGCCCAGTCACAAGGTCGCGGGCAATGGCGGCCAGAAGAAGTTGTTGACCTACTGAAATCCGATCGCCCCGATCCACCGCCTTGACATTCCTCTTCCGCTTCTCCCCCACAGTCTGGGGGACGAGAACTTCTTTACTTCGATGAAGCCACGTTTGGATCGCTGAATGGCTGCAGCCGAAGAAGGGGAGTCAGTCAGTTCCCCGATCTTTCTCCTGGATGGAAAACCATGCTTGGGAAGTCGATAAAGGAATCCATCCCCACGCGTCCCAGCCACCCACGACATACATACGTAGTGCGAAGGGCGTGTACATAGGACTTCGACGCCTCTAGGATTCCATACGTACTGCGGCTTGCTTGATCGATCGATCGATAGGCTGGCATGCATCGACCCCCAACAAGCTAGATATCTCACACATTTTGAGAGTGGAGGTGGCGCCGGGATTCGCCCCTTGTTGTCCTTGCCTGTATTATCGTCCACCACCACCACCACCACCACCAGCTCCTCCTCCTCCTCCTCCTGCGTCCTCATCCGACACTCCTCTTCACCTCTCTACTTTTCCCATGTAGCGATGTTCTCAGAGAGAGAGAGAGAGCACTCCAAGGGCGAGAACACGCTAGTTCATGTTTATTTTCTTGCAACGACAAAAAAAAAAAGCAAACACCTACAGCACACATGTACCAACAATTACAACCGGAGGGAGGAGCTTGGCTTGGGACATGGTTGGCCATTAGCATAACCCGGGGATATGTTTGAGTTGGTTGGGTTGTGTCGATCCGTTCGTTCATTGTTGACGGGGTCTACGTAGGTAGGGAGGGCAGAGAATGAAAACTTCTAGAATCAGACTGGAACGCGGATTTTCCTTCGAGAGGGAAGCTTTTTTCTCCAGAGGAAGAGGGCAACTTTTCTTATTGAGCGGATTCAACCTCGAGTGAAGTGCGCAGGGAAAAAAGACCTGGTCGAACACGACAACCCTTGCGTGTCACCTCATCTGGTCTGGGCCGAGCTGCCCTGATAACTTGTCTAGCCGTTTCCATCCTACCAGAACCACAACTGCCACATTTCTTTCATCGCAGGCGCATTTGACTTCGTTCGGCCCTTTCGCCTGGTCTTCCGCTGACTGCGGGATCCATTGGCAGTTTTCGTTCGGTCTTTTTCTGTTTCATTGGTATGTATTTGCTGGTGGCAAACTATATCACAAACATGTCGGATGTTGGGGCTATCCGCCTTCCTCCTATTATTTTTTTCGGTTCTTTTCTTGATTTTTTGGGTGTGATTGTGAAAAAGAGCGTGGTTCTGAGATCTGCTTGCATCTATCAAGCGGTGCTTTCCCCCTTCTCTGATACCAGGGAAGCGTAGATAAAATAGAGACCGCTTTTCAAGTGAAGGGGATTCGATGACAGAAAATTGTCGTCAAAGTAATGAACATTGATGTCGGGTCCCAGTGATGAGCCGCACTGGGTGACATGGAAGTTGCCAGGGAGAGGTGATCGGGGGCCGATCAAGATCGGAGCGGTGTTTTAGTGTGGGGGGTAGTAATGTAGGGAAGTAGCATGGGATGTTGATATTCTTAGGGAGACCGTGGTGCTTCCTGGATCTGAGTGTCGTTTCTGGAGAGTAAAAACAGGGTGTCCAGCTGTTCCTCGAGAGAAGTGTTGTTTGAATATGCGCCAGGCGTATTGGATGTTTAGGTCGTTCCGTAAAGACTGATGTCGAAGTGGATAGATTTAGACAGGATGAGTATCGAGTTTCGTAATAGTGATTTGGGGGAGTCGTGTGGTTTGGTATGTCCGAGATCTGAACCAGAGAAAATGCAAATAGCCAAGCAACGCCGTGCAGATCTACAATCCGTGTAGGACCTGCACTGACCTTCACCGAAACTTTTGCGCCAGTTGTCTCCGTGACCCCAAAGAGAACGTGGCTCTTTCAAGACATGCAATGTCATAAGCCATAAATCCCCGGCCGAGGCTTGCTCGGCAGAAGAGCTCTGAGCCTTTCGTCCATCCATGGCAATCCATCCAGAAAACACCCATCCCAAGAAAGAAGTAGGAACTGTACCAACACTGTTGTACAGATCTGATAGCAAGGAAAACCACATGAGTCAGCCATTATTGAAAACTCCCAGCTTGCGCATGTCGCATGTCATTGACCTTCGTGCCATGGAAAGGAAGATAACGCCGAAAAGGAGGAAATTGAGAAGAGAAACCGAGTTAGATCAAATGCAAATCTCAAAGCTAGTGAGCGATTTGACCCACGGGGGCTGCTGTCGGCTGCTGCGGATGACCTCCGCGGCCACGACCACCTTGACCTCGGCCTCGCCCGCGGTAACCACCCCGTCCTTGGTTATTGTATTGTTGGCCATATCCGTTCGACTGATTCTGTGGTCTCCGAACTTGTTGGTATTGACCGTTGGTATGAGTAGCATTGTTGTTTGCGGTGGAGTTTGCGGCAGCATTGACATTGGACGGGTTCGTCTTTGGAGGCTGCGCTGGAGGAGGCATTGCACGTGGAATCGTTTCAGGGTTGTCATATACATACAGACTCTTGTCGATAGAGGGGGGAATTGGTTGGATCTCCGTGCCCAGCTCTTGCTCGATCTTGTACAAATTGAAACGGTCATCCCAATTGATCAAGTTGATAGCAAGACCACGGTGGCCGAATCGCCCAGAACGACCAATACGATGCAGGTAGGTTTCGGCATTCTTGGGGAAATCGAAGTTGATGACCACATTGACAGCTTGTATATCGATACCACGGGTGAGGAGATCCGAACACACCAAATTCCGACAGACACCGGCACGGAAGTCATGGAAGACCTTGTTGCGATTCTGCTGCAACATCTTGGCGTGCGAGTAGAAGCACGAATATCCCAGTTCTGTGATCTTCTTGGCAAGAAGCTCAACCCGGTTCGTCGAGTTGCAGAAGATGATCGACTGGTTGATCTGGAGCTTTGAGAATAACGTGTTGAGGCAGTGAACTTTCTGCTTCTCCTCGACAAAGGCGTAGTATTGGGTTATACCACGTAAAGTCAGCTCGTCCATGAGATTGATTTCGTACGGGTTTCGCATGTGTTTGTCTTTGAACGACTTGACTATCATGGGGAAAGTCGCACTGAAGAGCATGACCTGTCGGTCTTTCGGGTGGAAGGAAAGAAGCTGCTCAATGACGACTGTAAACTCTGGGGAGAGCAGCTTGTCGGCTTCATCCATGACAAATATCGGGCATTCGGACAAGTCTGCAACACCTTTGCTTGCGAGGTCGAGGATTCTCCCGGGGGTGCCGACGATGATGTGCACCGTTTCTCCTAATCTAATAATGTCGTCCTTGAGACCGGTACCACCCGTGGTAACCATGACATTGATGCCCAAGTGCTTTCCGAGGGTCTTGCAGACCTGGGACGTTTGTAAAGCAAGTTCTCGAGTGGGGACAAGGATCAGCGCTTGGGTCTTTGGGTTTTTGGGGTTGATTCGTTCGAGAGTAGGAATGACAAAGGCTGCCGTCTTGCCGGTTCCATTCTTTGCTCGGGCCAGGATATCTCGGCCGGTGAGGGCAACGGGTATGGTTTCTTCTTGGATTGGGGAGGGTTTCTCGAATCCGGCCTCGAATATGCCCATCATCAATTCACGCTTGATGTAGAAATCTTCAAAGTCCAGGCCCTTTGTCGCCGTCACATCTTCAGTCTGTTGCCTGGTATCTTTGGCAGGGAGGTTGAGTGAGTCTTTCCAGTTCGACTCGTCTGCGCCATCGTTCAAAGAGGCTTTATTGAGCTGTGCTGCCAAAGCGTCCGTCATTTTTGAAAGAGGGATGAAAGATCGGGTATTGGGGGAGGAATGAGGTGCTGTGAGTTGCTGGCAGCAGATCGAATCGACGACGACAACCCCTTCCAAATCACGACAGATTCAGCTGTATCGGGAGAGAAGGCTTTGGAGAGGATAGAAAGAAGATCGAGGGCACAGGTAGGATCGTCGCGGGGTGTCACTTGATTGTGGCGGGTTTGAATCTGTCGCTCTTTACGTGCAACGGAGTTGCAACTTGTGTGGAAAGGCTTTTGAGGTTTCCCTGAGAGGATAGAGTCGTCTAGTGGTGGCTATGCCCCGTGCAAGTAGAGTAGTTGAGGTGTAGTTGGGTTCTGGTGCTCGAGTCTGGAGTAAAGTACAGTAGGAGGAGGGCAGGTTCTTTGTGCCTTGTCCGCGACTGCAGATCACAGCCCAGCGCCAAGACCAAGACATAAACCAAATCTTGCCGTTTTAGCGAGCATGCTTTGTTCCAATGACTTTGACTGCCATCAATACTGGCTCTATTTAACTGCTGAGTACTACTTGGCAACAATGAGGATTCTTGGCCCAGTGACAGGTAGCAGCACCTGACCGTACATCTATCCCATCTTCCACCCTGAGTGCGCGGAGCACCATACTGAGGTAAACCCCCAAAGGTTCGACTCCCCTCGCACTCTCAGTCAGTTACATAGACAAGTGCAACTTGATGGACATGCTCCGGGTCCCCTCGGCCCCTTGCAAGAACAACTGGTCTGGGTAAGCTATTTGCTACACGTCAAATTATCAACTTCACTGCGCACCTTCCTCTCACACACGGCAAGACACATCCACAATTCCTCGTCTTTGAGGTGTTGGGTGTGGAACCTTGGTCGGAGTCCAGGGTCCCAAGATGGCTTTGTACTGGGAGAAAAGTCACCGTACGGGACAGATCTGGCTCCCACATGGGATGAAGGTAGCGCATCGCGAGTAGTGGCCGTGAGAGTTGCGCCTGATTCCAGCGGTCACGGTCGTGATGTAGGTCCATGCTAGGAGCAAGACGAGTTATCGATCGCGCAGCTGAGTATCGCCAGCGGGTTTAAGCAAGGGTCCTGTGTGGATAATGTGGTTTTGCCGCAGAATGTATCGTCATATGAAAGAGGAAAAGTTGCGGAGCCTCAAGCAGCCGGCTATATAGTCGCTCAGGATGTCTCGTTGAGATTCACCGGGCGATGACTTCTCCAAGAGACGAATGGCAGCCATGAGGACGAGACGGCAGTCGCACAATCCATCGTCGGAGTTTTGCCAGGAGACACCTAGGCCTCGTCTGTGCAGCTTGAATGGGCAACCGCCTTCAGGCACAGGCCATCCAGCCTCACGACTCCAACTCAGAATCGGAGGAAGCCGAGTTGATAACATTCGGTGAAGGGGAGAGGGTTACACAGAGTCAGGTGAGTCCAGGAGGTTTCGGACGTGGGCCAAGATCCATTGTGACCCGCATAACGGCCCTTGCGTGTTCACTTGCTTACAGCGCATCATTTTGAAGCAATTCCAGCGGGCAGTCGTGGCGCTTCACGCATGGCAGTCAGCCGATTCGAGCGTGCCTTCAGCAGCACAGGTCGGTACAATTTTCTGTGTTTGTCACACGTCGACTGCGACTCGATGGCAACCTCGAAGCTGACAAAAGGTAATTTTGCGTCCAGGACTGCAGGGGTTCAACTCGACTAGATAATCGTCTCGGCACTCCGCGGTGCTCATTCACAACGGCTATGAACAAGATCCGACAATCACGTCCGAGGAAGGACGAGCCTCGTTTGGCCCCTCTCTGGGGGAGCGATCCTGTAGATGTTAGCATAAGTGCACGAGGTGCGACGTTGCTCAACTTACTCAATAATGCAGATATCCGGAGCCCTCTGGATATCCGACTTATTACCAGGGCTAATAAGAAGGAACTGCGAGCCACTGCTTTGGCGTGCTCCATCTATCAGTAGCTGGACGCTGGTGGTCCTGTTGACCGCATCCATGAATACGTCAAACTCGTCGAGACATCGGATCGGGACACCCATTGCGTCCCAAATCGAGAGCAACAGACAGATCTGGGTGAATGACTTCTCGCCGCCAGACAGAGTCTTTGCGCTGCGCCCGGTCCCGTTGCGTCTCGTGATATCAGGTTCGACGGTGGTGTCCACATGCTTCCTTTTATGATCAACAATGAGCCTTCCACGGAACCCTCTCTCGCTGAGCTTAAGGATGAAGCTACCCCTGGCTCGCGCAGTAATATGGCCCCGGAATTCCATCCACCTCTTTCGCCGGTCTGCCAGTGTCATTGTGAATTGCGCTTGTAGAGATTCCAATGAAGCCAGTTCCTTCTGGGCGGCCTCGTATGCCTTCGCACATTTCGATGCCTCGGCGGCAATGGCGTTTCGATCACCAACCAGGTCTTGATATTTGTCGTAATCTGCCTTGAGCCTTTCGTGCTTTTTCTTAAGCACTTCGGCGGTCTCGCCTTCGGCGAGGCTGACCCGCTCGCATATTAGCCTGGCCTCTTTTGTGGACTCTGCAATGATTTTATCCCAGTTTTGCCCTGCCCTTTCTAGGTGAGCACGGTCAGCTCTGGCGGTCGTGATCGCAGTCGTGTCTCTATTCTTGAGAGCCAACGCTGTGGCACGTTCCTTCTCCGCCCTCTGCACAGTTGTCCGCTCCCTAACGACGACAGCGCGAGCTTCTCTGAGGCGCTCATCGAGTTCTTTGCAGCTCTCGGTTGCTTCGCGCAGTTTGCGCGATAGCTCGTCAAGAGCACGGACTGAGTCTCCGAAAGAGCTCGCGTGGATACTCTTTTGATCCTCAGCCTCGCGCAATGCCTCGTGCAAGGCCTCCAACGTGCCACCTTCGGCGCTGTCGTCCTCGGTAGCCTCCTGCAACCGATGGACGACGTCTTCCGCTCTCTGTACGGCGATCTCGAGTTCTCGCTTTGTGGCCCCATGTCGCACGACAGCCTGTCTTGCTCTGGCAAGGCGGTCCTGAGCACTGCGGTATTCCTGATCTGCACGAAGACGTTGTTTTTTGCAGTCAGCAAGTACTTGTTGCTGTTGCTGAATCGCTTCGTCGCTGTTTGTCCTCATCCTCGGAGGGCCAATATATTCGTGCACTGGGTCTTGCGCTGACTTGCCTTTTCGATAAAACAAGGAAGCTCCTTTGGTTTTGTCGCCTGGTTGGAAGCAATAGCATCGTCTAACATTGCGCAACGGCCGCCCCGAAAAGAGGATTTTTGAGGCTTCGGTCATGTCTGGAATGAGGATGGTCTGCTCAATCTGGTGAGCTATAATGAGCTGTTTCTTGACCGCCTCGTTGTCGATTTCCAGCACACTTAAGATGGTGTCGAACTGCGGATCGGGCAGGTGTGGCTCGATGTTCAGCGGAAGTTTGTTTGCGATGACGATAGGCAGAACACACCGGGTCTGTCGCATGATGCTAGTCAATAGATGTTCGTCCTCCTTGTTGCTCACTATGAATGCCGCAAGTGATTTACCGAACGTTTTTTCCAAAATTGACGACCACTCCGGTTTCAACAATTTGATATGTTTTCCGAGGGGCCCCACGGGAGGGTCCCGAAACCCCTTTTCCGCGTGCAAAGCTCGCAGGAGTTCGTGTATTTTGGGATGAAAAGCAAGGTCTTGGGAGTCGCGGTTCTCCATCAGGCGCTTGAGGTTGTTGTCCAAGTCGACGACTCTCTGGTCCTCATTCCTCTTTGCTTCTCGAGCTTCGTGCTCAAGTCTTGCCATTGCCTCAATGTCTGCAGCGAGTAGTCCTCTTCCGTCCAAGTGTACCTGTAACTCGTCTTGGGCCTTTTCAAGTGCTTCTTTGGCCTCCTCAAGCTCTCTGATGCGGCGAGCAGCTCCTCCCCCATCGAGCTCGGCCAACCTTTGCTCTTCCTTTTTTATATCTGCTTTCGTCTGTTTGATGGTTCTATCAACATTGGCCATGGCGCCACGGATTTGTCGTTGATCTGCCGCCACTTCTGAATGGTTCTTCTTCAGATTGTCGTGTTGTGCCTTCAGCTCTTTCTGTTCCCCTTCCAGGCGTTCAACGTTTGATTTCGCCGCCTCATGCCTCTCCTGCGCGGCGGCTAAAGCTCCAGCGGCTTCATCATAAGCAGCATCGTGCGCTGCCATCCGCGCCTCATAAGCAGCGATCTTGGCGTCCGCCTCTGCAAGCGTTGCGACATATTCGTCTCGCAAGGCCTCCTTTTCCGCGACCTGAGCCCAAGCCAGCTTTTCGCGATACGTTCGCACCTTGTCATTCATAGCCTCATATCTGTTGGATAGTGTAAGCTTATTTGCCGCGCTGCTCGCTTTCCCCTTTAAGACCTTCAGGTCAGGGGCTCTGTCGGCGATTTTTGCACTAATATTATCGAGCTGTTCTTCGATGACTCGGTAGTCCTGGTCAAGCTGTTCAAGTTGAACGCCCATCAGAAAATATTTGTACTTCTCGGCCGGACTCGAGGTGGCAATGAACTGGCGCGCCTGGTCCTGCGAGAGGATAGCCATGGGGTTTTCGATCTGCAACATCATATGATCACAGATTTCTTCCAGGTCAGACTTCCGGGTGGAAACGATACGGCCTTTGTCCGATTTCAACTTGAATCCACTAACACCACTGCGTGAGATATGGCGTTCGACTTGAATTGTCTTCCCATACACGTCGGGCATGTATGCATTCTCACCCTGGTTCTTGAGCCTGCAGATGATGGTGGCGTTGTCTGTTCCTTCCCTGATGAAATCCTGCAGGCGGGCACCTCGATTAGTCGCTGCAGCTTTCCCTCCTAGACACAGGACGATGGCCGTAAGGATGGCACTCTTTCCACTCCCATTTTTGCCGCAGATGAAATTGATGCACGGGCCAAACTCGCAACTCATATCTTCATGTGACATGAAGTTTTTCAGGTGTACCCCCTCTAAAATGCCGTAATCTGCGGGCTTGTTGTGATCATCATCTCTGCTTCTGGCCTCGATGGCTGCAAGAACAGCCTCGTCATCCCCGTCCTCGTCCTCATCCTCATCTCCTTCTTCACCCTCCTCTTCTTCTTCTTCGTCGTCGTCATCGTCGTCGTCGTCGTCTTTGTCGTAGTCTTCTTGGTAGGAACCGAAATCTGACGGTGGGGTACTGGCCTCGGCGCCATCGAGTCGATCGCTCGAAGTCCCACGAGGAAAAGATGACTCGTCACTTGTTGTCCGTCTCCTCTTGCCCTATATTCGTGTTAGCATTGTCAAGCCTGGGGTTCCAAAGGCAATAGTATACAGAGGTATTGGTGTCGCCGTCATCGACGCCATAATCTGGAGCTGGGCGTTTGAGGCGCGCCATTACAGCGCTGTTCTTGACGCCAGACTTGCTCGTTGGAAAGTCATGGAGTTGTGATGGTGAAATGAGAAGGGAGTGAGGGTGTTGCTGCCTTGCCAAGCGCCAACTCGCGCCCGCGCGTTTACATAACCTGATTCGGGCTTGAATGGCCGGCAAAACTTCGGCTCTGAAGTCACGACCCCCGATCTCGCAGGAAAGCCTACATTTGTACCTCTTACACAAACTTGCAACTCATTTTCACCCGTTGTGCTCAACGATAGCTTTGGTCCACAGGCTCGGGGCCAGCTCTAACAGCGGTCTCTTCATGGAGAATGGCAACAATCTCAGCTACAGAGGGGGACAAGCCGAAATCCAAGGTATGCAGGACTCCATGCGCTCGTAAAGTCTCGCGGAAAATAGTTCTCTAATACACATAGCCAACAGCCGAGTGCGCTGCGCTCGATAATAGCTGGCTCGACAGCTGGGGCAGTCGAGATCGCTATAACATATCCGTTTGACCTCCTCAAGACAAGATCGCAGCTCAATCGCCGATTGCCAGACTCCAAAAAGGTGCCATGGCCTCCCTTCCCCTCGAAAGAATGGTACACCGGGTGCACGACTGCGATCGTGGGAAACTCGGTCAAGGCGGGCGTTCGATTCCTCGCTTTTGACACATACAAACATCTGCTCTCAGACGACGATGGTCAAATATCTGGGCCTAGGACCGTGGCCGCGGGGTTCGGTGCCGGTGTGACAGAATCATTACTGGCAGTCACCCCGTCAGAGTCAATAAAGACGCAGCTGGTAGACGACCGGAAAAGGGCGCACCCAAGGATGCGTGGCTTCATCCACGGCTCTATGGTCATCGCTCGAGAGAAGGGATTGAGAGGCTTTTTCCAAGGATTCGTGCCGACAACAGCACGACAGGCCGCCAACAGCGCCGTGCGGTTCAGTACCTACACGAGCCTCAAGCAATTTGCCGAAGGCTACGTTGCACCGGGGGAGAAGCTTGGATCTTTGACAACTTTCGCCTTAGGAGGCATCGCTGGCATCGTGACCGTTTACACCACCATGCCTCTCGACACGGTCAAAACCCGAATGCAGAGTTTAGAGGCGAGGCAGGTATACAAGAACACTTTCCACTGCGCAGCGTCCATCTACAAGAATGAAGGCATATTAACCTTTTGGTCTGGTGCACTGCCACGACTGGGCCGTCTCACTCTCAGTGGTGGTATTGTCTTTACGATGCGAGTCTCCCCCAGGCGGATCATTTCTTGGAAGGCATTCTGACTATATTCTATCCAGGTACGAGAAGACAATGCAGCTGCTAGACCTGGCGGATCCCGACCGAAAGTACATCTAATGAATATGAGGGATCTGGGCTCTTGCTTAACCCCAAAAGCTGCTGAGATTAGGACGCGCTATGCAGAATTCAAGGAGGCTATTATTGTTGTTTTTTTGGAAAATAGGAAGCTAAAACACAAGTCTTTGGAGCAGACCCATTTCCCCTCGAGAATGTAGAACCCTGCAGATACAGACTTGCCGTGAGGCTTTGCATGCTTGTTACCAATGATACCCCATATATACATCTACTAACACAAGCGGGCTCTTTCGCTGGTGTCATTTCTTGGTTTTGATCTCCCTCACAAGGCCCTCTCCCAACCTCGC
This sequence comes from Fonsecaea erecta, assembly GCF_001651985.1. Taxonomy (NCBI): domain Eukaryota; kingdom Fungi; phylum Ascomycota; class Eurotiomycetes; order Chaetothyriales; family Herpotrichiellaceae; genus Fonsecaea; species Fonsecaea erecta. The sequence continues at coordinate 1,949,108 of NW_017387249.1, read as the reverse complement.
CATCTCTGCCAGCACCCCACCCCTGTTGAACATACACATGTCCTTCCCTTCTTCCGCCTCTCCCTCGGTCTTGACGGGCACACTCGACCAGCCCAGTCTCACCCTCCACTCCTTTCGCCCCAAGACAGCCGGCTTCCACAGGCCCGCAATGACCTGTCCGCCATGGCGATCGTAGAAGAATAGGGCCGCTGACCCGAACGCGTGGTTGAGATCGCGCAGATACAGCTCGACGGGGTCGTAGCCGATCGAGTCGACGTCCAGGCTCTCGGCGATCTGGAGGTTCTTGAAGTCTGCCGCTTCCCCCACGGGCCCAGACTTGGCTGCATTCGATCGTTTGGCCTTGAATCCACCGCCGCGGACGACGGACGGTTTCAGGTGGATCAGGAAATCATAATCCCCCAGCGGGCTCTCAAAGAGTTCCCTCCACTCGGCCTCCATCATGCCTGGGCTTTTTCTCTCGATGATTTCGACCGCTGCCCCCGCCAGTGCGGTCAGTCGACCGGCAACGACCCGCGGAGGGTGACTATTGACAGTCCACACGGTCCCGCTCGTGTCAATGTTTGTGCCCACAAACCACACCACGTTGGTCATCTGAGGATCCAACTTCCTCCATGCCTCGAATCGGTTCTGGATCTCAGCAATTTGTGCGGCGGCCATCGAGTCCTGGGAGACACTCAGGTCGATTGTTAGCGGTGAGTATGCCCAATCCCATCTTGAGAGGAAGTGGAGGCAACGCAGAAACGCTGTTGTCGCAGACCCGGGGGCACTCCAAGGGGCGGGGTGCAGGAAGATATGTGCAGCGATGAGTTCAAGAATTTCCTCAGGAATATGTTCGTGAAGGAGCAGGTGGGATGACACCCATTTCTTCAGCAGGCGGATTGTGCTTGACAAAGGCGGAAATCGGGTGATCAGGTTGCGAATCGTGGTCGTATGGATCGGCTTTGCCTGGAAGTCACGTTTGTATGTCGCCAGAGCGACCGCGAGGGAGTCTCTCAGAGCTCCATGCAGGGACTTATCCGCCAGGGCAGCCTGAATGAGGTGAGCTTCCCGATCATGGTAAATGCGAGCGCGGAAGCAGGTTGGACTGATGCCAGGAGCTGGAGAAGGATAAATGATGTCAAGGAACGAGGTATTGAAGTAGCCTGTGGTAGCCGATTCTGTGTTCTCAATCCCCACACGGGCGGTGAGACCTGGGTCATTTGAGCTCAGCAGCTCGGAAAGTTTGAGAAGGAACGCAATTTTAGTATGCTGGATGGCTGGCAGGGAGTCTGGCCATCTTGTGGAAGAGTCAAACTGAATGGTGATATCGATGGGAGACGACGTCGACGGGAGCAATGGATGGAGCGTAGAGCTCGAGCGTAGCGCAGGGTCTGCGGGAGAGATTGAACGGATCGGCAGTGGAAGGCCTTCGAGATTGTGCAGAGTAGACGTCAAGGTCTGGAACGTCGAGTTGATGACACGGAAGGCGTCCTTGGGCGAAAAGCCTGATGTGAAGTTGCTGTCACCGAGGACACTGGATTCTAGATTTCGAGTCCTTGTTTCAAGCGCGCTCGGCGGCAATTTGAAATGCAAGGCTGCAAGGTGTGCGATGATTTGCAACGTCGCCGGCCGGTCTCCTGCCCACACTAGACTTTCAGATATACTGCCATCCTTAAATCGGCGCAGCTCTGCCTTTTCGCCCCAGAACTCCCGGAATTCGGTGGCTTCTTCTTGTTCATCAGCGGATGGGCCGTGGTCCACAAGACGGTTGACGGTTTCTGGATTGGTGAGCAACGCAACTTGCAGCTCAAAATCCTCTTTGCAAAGAGATGAGTCCTTGTTCAGCGGCCAGCACGATTTTTGAGGCAGCTTGAAGTCGATCAAAGTCACTCTATCGCCCAATCCTTTTTGCAGGACCTTGTACATTCTTTGCACAAATTGTCGCTGATCTGCAGGAGTCCTGATTCGGTCACCAGATACCCTAATCGAGAATATCTCGTCGTACTGCATCAAAGGTATTGCGACATTCAGCACAAAGGTTGCGTCAAAGCCATCCTGGTTGCGGGAATTGAGCGCTGCCAAAGAGACTTGCGCGTGGTGACGCAGGGATTCGTACGACCAAGGAGACATCTTATAGAGGATATTGACACCCGTCTTCCTGTCGTAGAGAACTGGGATATCTGAGCGCGGGAGATGGAAGCTGGCACCATTGAGGAGCATCGGTTCTCGCAGATCTCTCCCACCCAGGATCTGGAGCATGGCCTTGAAAAACTGAATGCCACTGTACTGTTTGGAGAACAGTGGGTGGCCACGATGACCACCTGTGCGTGTTAACAGTGCACATACTATGGTCCACTCCAAAAAGCCGAACCCTCCTAAGCGAGCGGAACTGGAAAAGCCTCGTTGTCGAAGCCAGATTTGGCCCACCCGGCATGCTTCGTCGAAAGACGGACTCCTTATTGATCGGATGAGTTGGTCGATGGCCGAAATGGATGCCGCGTACCGAATGGCACTGTTATAGAATGGAGATGATTCGCGCCCTTGTTCTTTGCTGCCCGGTATTTCTTGCCTAAGGCAATTTTTCGAAGGTACGGTCTTTGCTATGGGTATCGAAGGGTGATTGAAACCCACAGCAATCTGGAACTTGAACTTTGATAGTCCTGTGTCCTTAGCCACGAGGTCAATAACCGGCAAGAGATCGACGTCGTGCTTATGTGCAAAGGAGATACTGAAGTCAACGTCTTCATCGCTCTTGATTGCTGAAGCAATACAAGCAAGGTAGAATGCAGCCTTGTGGCATGCCCTGTTGTTGAGATAGTCTTTCTCCTGTAAGACGCCCTCGGGTATAATAGCTGTTAGCTCTATAGCGTTTTCATCCTTCAGACTTAAACCCCATGGCAGAGCGCCACCAACCAGCACTTGCTTCGGAGCAACGAACCCGAACTTGTAGTTCGTATCTTTCGACGGCTGTGGGTGCGGAAATGGAATCTTTATTCCTTGTTTGCGAAGCAGCTTTACAGCATCCGTCGCACTGATGGGTGAAACGTCTTTGGTGTCTTTGATGACTGATATCAGCTTCTGTGAAAGAGTGATCCATTTAGATCGCAGTTTGTCATAATTTGGCGTGACCTCGGCATTCAGATCAGCTACTTGGAGTCCGAGAATAGATGATTTGTTGATGCCCCCGGTCGGCAGCACAGCAGGCTTTAACACGGATGTAGTACTGGACTTGAGGGCTGATTTCTGTGGCTGTCTCTTTGAAGTTGGGCCATTTCTTGGGAGATCGTCTGGAGCATCACCGTCGTCGCCGGCGTTGGAAGAAGCTTCAGACAGATCAACATCGTCGTCTTGCGAATCGTGGCTGAGCTTGCGCCTCTTCGTTGAATATCGTCCGTCCGACATGTGCTCGATAGACATGCCGGATCGCTTGTCAGACGTGTCGTCTTCAAAGAGCCCAAAGAATAATCAAGGGGTAGTGAGAGGGTGTGTTTGCTGGATATCACCACCACACAGTTTGCAAACACAAGCTGGATTGGCTCGTATTATGGCCATAGGCAAAAGATTTCGAGAAGTCCATGCTCAAGTCAGGCCCAAAACATTTTTGATGCCAAGGTTTAGGGGACTCCACTCGCTTCGGCCCACTAGCCCCGTCGAGGCAGTTAGGAGATGCCGCCCTATTTCCTCGCGCGACCCCAAAGCGTCTAGCGCCTTGGCGCGAATACATTTACAGAGTGTTTCTTCGCTATGTACTTTGGTGTTCGACCTAGTACTGTAATAAATGTTGGGTTTGGACTGATATGCACAAACACCTCAGACGAATGTCCCAGCGGTCTTCGTGATTTCAGCGCCTTCAGTTCGGCTGATTCGACAACAGCAGCACCTTCGGATCAATGGTGTCAACTCAGTCCTGAAACCATTTGATTCAAAACAGCAAGGCTGACCTTGTAATATACTCCGAAGGACGAAATTCTGTCACACTTCATCGTTTGAGGGTGTCAGCCCAGGTCTCTCAGTGCACATGCCTTTCAGGGTCAGAGAGTTCGTTGCGTGATGGTGCAGGGTGTATGTGGAGGATCTCCAGCTGCTCCTTACACAATTTATGTCTGCTGTGAGGCCATCAATGCGCATGTCGGCCCTGAAAGATCCCGCTTTCTTGCATTATTTCTACGCAGCATTCCTGCATCAGCACGAGGTGTTGGAAAAATATATTTCTCCGTTTTTGATGCTCTTCGAACGAGCGTGAGATCAATTATCATGAAGGGATCTCACCTACTCTCTTGCTGATTTGTTGTCCCCTACAGGAGGTCAGAATTGAGCTGTACTTAGCAGTCCGAGATGAGTAACCGGAATGAATTACCCCAAGGATTATTATGCACGCATTGGCAACATACACAAATCACTACTCGGTAGACAGATAAGGATTCATAAAGGTCGACAAAAACTCATGTCAACCGCAAAAATCTCGCCGTAAAAAGCACAAAAAAAAGTTGGATGAAGAGAGTGGGATTCGAACCCACGCGGGTTGCCCCATCAGGAAACGTAGTGTCAAGACTGTAGCCTTAACCTGACGCCATAACCAACTCGGCCATCTCTCCGAATTAACCATTGAATCTTTGCATTCGACAGGTCAATTGTTGAAGGTATTTTTCGTTATTGAATACATAAACAAAAGATTCAGTTATAGTTAGTGGGCGCGCTAGCACCCATCTATGGTAGTGATAGACATGCGTTGACTAGGTAAGGTGCCAAGAGTACAACCCATCTTACCTGGGATAGATTTTGCCGCCGCTTGCTTTTAGAGCCCTTTTGCCCCGAAGTATGTTTTACAATGAGAAACATTTTTCCGACATCTGGAACTTGGATGCAATATTTGTTGGAAATAAACACCAGAAGCCCCATAGCTTCGTCTACGATACCCCGCTGCATCAGGCCTGTTAATGAAAGGCCAGAAGCCTTGCCTTGACCTTTGTTGTCGCAATTCTATCAAAAAGGAAACTAGTCATAAGACCTCCGAGGTCGGAAAGAAAAAAACTCTCTACCACTCAGTGACTCCTAATTCGAGCTGCCTCCCTCCCAGACAGATTTCGAGGACGAAATCCTGTACACAAAATTTCAGTGACTGAGAAACCCGTCATGCTTGCCGCGGTCGGGCAACCGGTGCCCAACACCGCTCATGCCGTCAGCGTCTCTTTGCCGTCATGGGCAGCCACTGTGGGTTACGAAGAAGGGCAAGATTGGGTAGTGTCTAAAATGGAGACCGGATATCCCAGGTTCTTCATTCACCTAACCATCCAAGAACTCCAGAGGGAAATCTTAAAGCTCTATGGCAGGGTTGGGGAGAGTGTCATGCTCTTTCCGTCCCTCGCTACAGCCAAAAGGTGTCAGAAATTCTTCTATGACAAGGTCCCTGACCTGGGAACGGAATCGGTGAGAATTTTACAATTGGAACCACTCGTCGAAAAACATAAGAGCCACGAGACTGCCTTCTCTGGGCTGGCATGTGTTTTCTTTCCCAAGGACTATTTTAGTGTCGCGAAGCAAGTATGGCAGCACACCGGAGATGGGATATCCAGCCGGCGTGGAGAGTTCTGCTTAAAAGCATTAAAAGACGGTATACTCCAACCAGAGGCGGCCCAGACGAAGGAGACAACAGACGACATGCTCTTTACCAAAGGATTTACCAAAGGCCCTCGACGATATCAACGACCAGCGTCTCGAAATGGAGTGGTCAACGACGGCACTGTCCCCCTCGAACCAGCCACAAACGGCTCTCTAAATGAGGGCGAAGACAAAGACTTTCCTCAATTCGTAGAGGAGCGGTTCGGCCGCAATCTCAGCGTCAAACTCGCCCAGCAGGCGAAGCTCGCGATTCGTCGCAGGATCAGTGGGTGTCTCACAGACGATGTAGACTTGGATCAAGCATTGGCCGAATCTCCGAACGACTGTAACAGCAGACAAACTGGGCTTTCGCAGGACGACGTCTACCTCTACCCCTGTGGAATGTCGTCGATCTTCAACACGCACCGGATCCTCCTGGCCAACGCCGAGGCAAAGGGACAAAAGCCCAGAAAGAGCATCTGTTTCGGCTTCCCTTACATTGACACCCTCAAGATTCTAGAGAAGTGGGGTCCAGGGTGTCTCTTCTATGGACTCGGGAGTTCAGCCTGTCTGGCCGATCTCGAGCGGCGTTTGGAGTCCGGGGAGCGGTACCTGGCTTTGTTCACCGAGTTTCCGAGCAATCCGCTCCTCAACTCGCCAGACCTCCAACGCATCCGCACGTTGGCGGACAAATATGACTTCGCAGTTGTCGTGGACGAAACTGTCGGCAACTTCACCAACATTGATGTCCTCAGCCGCGCAGACGTGGTGGTTAGCAGCCTGACCAAGCTGTTTAGCGGTGACAGTAACGTCATGGGCGGCAGTGCCGTGCTGAATCCCCAGAGCAAATGGTACGCCGAACTCAAACAAACAATGGCGCGCGAGTATGAGGACAATTACTGGGCGGAAGATGCGGTATTTATGGAACGCAACTCGCGGGACTTCATCTCCCGGAGCGAGCGCATGAACACGAACGCTGAGGCGATCACGACCATCCTGCAAAACAGCTCGTTGGTCAAGCAGGTCTACTATCCGAAATGCAGCCCCAGCCGGCCCAACTACGAGGCCTGTCGCACACCCACTGGTGGGTACGGCGGCTTACTCTCTGTGACATTCCGCCACCCCAAGCAGGCGATCGCATTCTTTGACGCTCTCGAAGTCCAGAAAGGTCCCAGCCTGGGCACGAATTTCACGCTGGCGTGTCCCTACACGATCCTTGCACACTACACCGAACTGGACTGGACAGCACAATGGGGAGTGGAGGCGGATCTTGTTCGATTGAGCGTTGGCTTGGAGGAGCCTGCAGAGCTGACGGCCAAGGTTGAACGAGCATTGAAAGCAGCAGAGGATGTGGAGGTATAGGAAGGAACGAGTCCATTTTCCCTTTGCTGGCAGGGTACGAATCTCAAGGGGTTAGTTATATAGTTATATGGGGCCATGGCTGTTCAACTCAGCCATCTGCCTCAAGTTTGGGGCAATGAAAAGCAAAAGGATTGGGACGATTCAAATCTGACGAGGTCATTCGAGTAGAATGCTTTATAGCCACCATAGGAGACCATGGATGACACCTACAAACATATACATATATAGGTAGATGTCGGGGGTTTACCTGGCGAGTGGCTGGCACTCAGAGGCCAGCGAAGAAGTATATGTGTATCGCCCCGCACTGCGGAATTTCCGTTTCCGTCTCCGGACTAATAATAATAATAATTATTATCATTCGCCTTCGTGCTGTGTTCTTCCCCGCGAATACATAATGAATGAACGTCATACGATTCATTCACGCTACTTTGCTCACGATTTCACGTTTGATTTATCCATCACCCTACTTGTTTTCTTTGGTTCTTCTCGAACGAGTCCTCAGGTTCTTTTGGTTGTCTGTCTGATATTACTCGACTTCTGGTCACCCAAGTGTGGTACCACCATTTCTTCTCGTCTTCCTCGTCGTGTTGAAAACCCCAGATCCACCCCGTCAAATCACCCTCTTGTTGCATGCGCCTTGCGTCTCTCTCAAGCCTCTCTCTCTGTGCGGGCACTGCGATCCTGATCCTAATCCTGATCCCGCTAGCCGTTGTGGTCCAGATTGTCGAATTCTCCAGCTCCAGCCTCACTCGCCACCACCACCATTATTCCTTCCTCTCCTCGCAGACCCCTCCGACCAGCATGGCGTGGCGGTGCTCCGGGCGGTCCAACGCCGAACTCATCCAGAACCTGTTCAACGCGGGCATTATCCAGGCCCCTCGGGTGCGCGACTCCATGAAATCCGTCGACCGCGCCCACTACTGCCCGTCCTCCCCGCAGGCCGCATACGAGGACTCGCCGCAGCCGATCGGGTACTCGGCCACCATCTCGGCGCCGCACATGCACGCCGCCGCGTGCGAGTCGCTGTTGCCGTTTATGCCGGAGAATAAGGGGGCCAAGGTGCTGGACATCGGGTCGGGGAGCGGGTACTTGACACACGTGCTGGCGAACCTCGTCTGCGGGTCTGACGGCAAGGGAGACGGCAAGGTCGTGGGCATCGACCACATCAAGGGCCTCGTGGACATGGCGCGGGAAAACATGCAGCGGAGCCAGGAGGGCCGGTACCTGCTCGAGTCCGGCAAGGTCGAGCTCATCACCGGCGACGGCCGCATGGGATACCCGGAAGGCGGACCCTACGACGCCATCCACGTCGGTGCCGCGGCGAGTGAGCTGCATCAGACCCTCATTGACCAGTTAAACAAGCCCGGGCGGATGTTCATCCCCGTGGAAGACGTGGACGGCTGGGGCTCTCAGTGGATCTGGGTCGTGGACAAGGACAAGGACGGCAAGGTCACCAAGAAAAAGGACATGGGCGTCCGATATGTGCCGTTGACCGACGCCCCAACCTGACAATCACAGAAACTGCTCGACTGGTGGCACAATTTGTGGCGGCGTAGGTAGGTAGGTAGGTTTGATAGGCGACTCGCGAGCTCCGATGCGTGTGAGGGCCAGTTCTGTATAACAAAAGAAACATCATCACTGAAATGGGGCGGATAGAACACAGCGGAATGTCCCCGACTGGCAGGGTAGGGGTTTGGTAGGGTGGCTTAATGCTCTGTCCGCGATTCAAGCGTACATAATACGAGATTGGCACGTCGAAATCATCAGTTTCCCATGCCATACACTGTTTTCTCTATTCTCGGCCTTTCCAAAGCCGAGCTTGGGCTTAATGACCGTGCAGACACATCTCGACCCGGTTTCAGTTCATCCATCAGCAAGGGCTCTGTTTACTTGGCCTCCACCATCGGCTCTTCCGCCACATAGTGCAGATACGCACCGAGAAGCTTTGTTCCCTCGATGTAGTTCCTCCGGTCCAGCTTCTCGTTGATGCTGTGGGCGGCATCCGTGGAACTGCCCATGGGTAGCAAGAGGACGTTCTTGCCCGTGGCCTGCTCGAAGGTGATGGTCACAGGAATCGAGCCTCCTTCCCGGGTCATGTCAGGCTCGACGCCAAAGACCTCCTTGACCGCCTTGGCCGCGGCGGTGAAGTTCCAGTGCTTGGGAGAGGCGACCCACCATTTGCCGTCGTGCTGGCAGTACACGTCGAGGGTGTTTTTCGAGTTGAGCTTGGCGAACTCGTCGCGGATGTACTTGTAGACGAGCTCGTTGACCTTGGAGGATTCCATGTCTGGGACGGTGCGGATGGAGAATTTGCCAATGACTTTGGCCGGGATGACCGTCTTGGCTCCGGGCGCCGAGAAGGCACCTTCGACGCCGTGGATGGAGAGGGACGGGTATCGCCAGCGGGCCATCAGGGTGTTTTCCTTGTCGGAGAAGATGGAAGTCTCGGAGCCCAGGGATTCGTACAGATTGTCCATGGTGTAGGCGATGGGTCCGTAGAGGGCTTTTTCTTCCTCGGTCAGCGGAGCGACCATTTCGTTGATGCCAGGGATCAGGATCTTCCCGTGGCTATCCACGAGTTTGCTTAGAATGTGTGTCAGGTCGGTCATGGGCTCTTGGGCCGTGCCGCCAAACACTCCCGAATGGAGATCCTGTCCTGGTCCGGAGATGGAGATGGAGTAATAATTGCATCCTCGTAGACCGTAAGTGAGGCAGGGCTTTTCTGTCCCCAGCCAGTAGTTGTCCGAGATGCAGACGGCATCGGCGTCTTTGAAGAACTTTTTGGCTTCGGCGTTGATGAAGTCGTCGAGGCCTTCGGAGCCGTACTCTTCCATCCCCTCGAAGCAGCACAGCAGATTGACGGGGAAGTCGACACCGGCCTTCTGGTGGGCCTCGATGGCGTTCAGCCAGCCCAAGACGGGACCTTTGTCGTCCGTGCTGCCACGGCCGTACATGCGTCCCTTGTCATCGATGGTCAACTCGAAGGGCTTGGTGGCCCATCCGTCCTCAACAAGGGCGGGTTGAACATCATAGTGTCCGTAAACCAAAATGGTGCGCTTGTTCTTGTCATTTCCGTAGCGGGCGATAATGACCGGAGGAAGGTCGAGATGTTCTTTGCCTGGTTGTTTCCCTAGCGGGCGTTGTTGCACCTCTGCCCCCAGAGATTCGAGTTCGGAAGCCAGGAATTGTCCCATCTATTGCTCTTTCAGTCGCTTCCTGCCAAAGCTATTTCTTGCGATCACCTACTCGGACGACATCCTTTCTTCTTTCCTCATCTGCCGACACGGAAGGGATAGCTACGGCCTTTCGCAGTCCTGGTGGGAGGGAGGGTCAGTACCCCGCGGTCATTGGTGTCGCATTGGTTCCTTACGATCAATGAAAGATTCGGCGAGCTCATCCACTCTGTCGCTTGTTAGCATGCTGTGAAGAGGAAGAATCTTGCCGCCTACTTCTTGAAATAAGGCTCTAGTTGTGGTGCCATTCTGCCGTCAGAGATGTGACCGTAGTAATCGCGAGTACTGGAGGGAAGTGTCAATGGACGCAGGAGCGGGAAACGTGAGCAAGCTGCAGTGCGTGGTAAAGACGCAGTCTTGAGTAATCTATGAAGACCTGTCGAGGAGTAACGACCTGTGCGAAATGTGTGGAGCATGTGTTGGCAGGCTGATTGCCTCTTGACTGCACGGGATGTGGTTTTGGAGGGTGTGATTGATAGATTTGGGAGATCTCCGCATTTTGCGAAAACATGGTTGGAAAAATTGTACAAGATTGTAATGTAAACCCCCTGACAATAGTGCTCTCTAGTTTGAAGTAGGAAAAGAAGAAGAAAACACCTGCACACAGGTCCTGCTTTTCCCTCGTATCCATACATAGCTCTAAGCATCCCTATACCAGCGTTCCTTTCTGATCTGTCTATCCTCGCGTGCCTCTCTTCTTTTCTTGCCCCAGTTAGACTTCACAATCTCAGTCACCATTTTCTGCTCCTTGCCCTTTTCTGGGGCCAGCCCTTCGACGACCAAGTGTGTAAAGACTGGAGAGCAGTCAAACTTCTTCGATAAACGACTGACGCTCCATTGCGTGGGATCTGTCCTCCGCAATTGCCTCATTTCCTCCAAGTCATTCTCCGCCAGGTGGTATCGTTTCTCTGCCTGCCCCGAGATGGCGGGTAGCTGCTGAGCCAGTTGTAATTGTGTTCGTTGAGTTTCAGGGTCTGGTAACACTTTTCTGCGGTCATTTTTCGGCAGGAAGATATTGGGCGTATGGTAGACATTGGGCATGCTCGGAGGAGGATTGTAGATGATGTGGTCATGAGGCTCGGTCTTGGAGGGGAGGAAGTCCGGATCTGGCTTGATGTTAAGCCTGGATCTTGTTCGTCTGTAGGAAGATTGATGCCGGCGGAACGAAGGTCGGAGGATCTGGGCGCAGAGCTTGTAGAACCGCGACGACGCCGTCGGTGGCCCCGGGAAAAGGGTCATCGACTGCATATTGGCAGAGAGAAGTGATCTCTGTATTGGCCAACGTCCGAACGGAGAAGGTATTGACCCTCTTCTAGCTGATCCCCTCGAAAGCCTGGTCTCGATGCTTCTGATTGAGAATTGACTTTTCCTTGCTGGACAGGTCAAGGCTACCGTCGCTGAGGCATGCTGCCGACCGGCGCACTCGTTCTCCGGAGACTGTAGGAATATCGAGCGGCACGTCTCCCGGACCTCGACGACGACGTCTGTGCTAGTGGGAGATGCCGGCAAGATCAACTGTGCCGTGTGTATGTAGCTCACGGGCGCGCAGTCAAAGTTGGCCAGTGACACTCTAGCAAAAAGAAAGCCTCGGTTGGTGGCTTGGCAGGCTCGAATTAGCTCATCGGTTGTTCCACTTGTCACAAGACGAGGGCAATGCTGGTGATGCTGGGTGATGCGGCCCTGAAACTGCAGGTGCTGCCAAAAGCGGGAGCCTAAATGTTTGAGGGGGCCAGCTGGGTGGGCACTTCGGTGGGTTCCACAAGGCTTTATTGGGCTCTTCTGGGCTGGTCTAGGCGAGGAACGCTTGTGATGTTAGAGGCTTGCGAGCCCAATTGGACACAACAAGTCGTGAACTTCCCGGTGTGCCACTGATGTGCTCCCATGCTCCGAAACATGCACCAATTGTGCCAGTCTTTGTCCAAGGAACACTTCCTCCCTCCCCTGGTAGTGCAGTGCATACCGACTACTACGTACTGCCGTCTCCTCCCAGGTTTCCGTTTTCACCAACAAAAGTAGATCGATCGACCATCCTCACTCTCACATCCTCATCCTCTCAACCCACATACATACTTTGGTTGCACAGGGCATCCGTGGTAATATCCCGAACTCTTCCTCCTGTTGTCCCGAGAACAACCCTTTGTCGATCAAGTGAATCTGCATTCCACTCTGTACATCATTAATCCCTCCAGTCTCGGCGGCTCTCCATTCTTCCATCTACAAGTCTGTGTGCCGCAACTGCAACTGCAACTGCGTGAGAGCTGGCGCAAGTGGCTTTACCACTGCCCAAAATCTGCTCTCATTTGGGTCTATTTTAAGAGTCACTGTCTGGGTTCTTGTCTACAACATGTTGTGCTCCGGGCGCTTTGTTTGAACGCACGTCACATCTTTCGACGGCCATCATCTCTATCCTGATCTAGTATCCTCGGTCAACCCCGACTTGGAATACTAAATATCCCTATCGCTTAAATCTCTAACGTAACAGTCGGTCGTCATGTCGTCGAAAGAGCCATCCGTCAATGACAAAGTCAGTGCCAGCACCGAATCCAGGGACTCGGCCGCTCCTTTGCTGAGAGACTCCTCCGCTGTACCCTCCGAACCGCAGACCTCGACATCGACCGTCGGAGAAACCTCAACAAAGCCACGGAAGAGAGACTTTTGGAAGTTGGGCAAGAAGCCGGAAGAAGACAAACAACATGCGAAGGGGAACGCTGCCGTTGCCTCGATATCCTCTTCCTCGACTGCCAGCCCCTCCGTTGGGTTGAATCCGGCTTCACCCATTAGATCCCCGGACTGGGTCAGTGGCTCGGTATCACCGCATAGAGCCTCGATGGCTCATCATCCCTACGGGATCCCAGGATCCCCGGGGTACGGGGTCAGTAACTCGTCGCCCAGGCCGCACTCACCCGCGTCTTCCATGATCTTTGAGCGAAACGTCCAGGAAGAAATCGCTCTTCCGGAGACATCCCCACACTTGCCTTCTCACGTCCTCATCGAAAACCACATTGCGCCCGCTCTGGATGCGTCCGCGGAGGCCATCACGAACGAAAAGCTGGACCCGGACACGGTGGAGATTGTCACTCACGCAACGCATCAGCCAGCTGCCGTGACGATTTCTGGTCTTGGAGCCGAGCATTCTCTGGCTTCCTCAATGCAGGACGAGTTTCCTCCTTCTTTGGCGCATCGGCAAGACGCGGACACTGGGTCAAATTACGGCTCCTTGGATTCGACCGATGTGCGACGCCTGAGTTTCATCTCCTTCGCTGATGTTGTTCACGGCGAACAGGAGCTGGGAGACGTGCGCCGTGATTCGACCCATCTGTCGGGACATCCATCGCTCGTCCCGGCTCGCTCACCATCTCCCATTCGGTCGCCCACTTCCTCGGCGGCATTTGGAACATCACCACCCACAAGCGTGACAGCGTCTGTGAAGGGATTCGAGACATCCCCCAACCGAGCCCCAAAAGGTGCTGGTAGCCCGATACCGGGACAGAGCTCGCCACTGGCTGCTGGAAATGAGATCAACGTTGAGACGATGCGCCAGGCTCTCCGCAGGACTGGAAGCGGCGATTTGAGTCACTTCCGCAGCCCGCCCGTCAGCGCCGTGGGCAACGATGATGGAACGTACGATCGACCCTTCAGATGAGTGCGTATATGCGACAATGAGACGACGAGCGAACAAGCATGAAGTGACATGATCTACGCGGGCGCATATCATGGTGGAAGTTATACATGTCGAGAAGGAGTGTGTGGATATCTGCGACAGGTAATTTGTTTTTTTTAACACGCTGACCTTCTCCAGAGAAGGCGTCTTTTCATTTCGTTAGGACACTAGATACCACCATTTGCTGAATGATTATGAATTCCTGCCGCCTGCCAGAGAGATAATCTCCTCGAGTTTCGAATTCCTTTTACATTTCAGAAGTCAATTTTGTTCTATTACCTCTTAAGAGTTGGCAGTATGCATTATCACCTAGGTACTGAGAAGGGGGGAGGGGGAGGTCCGGTGAGCTGTGCCTGAGATGCCGGTCGGCCATCATGATCATCATATGGACCGAGCTTACTCCAGCGAGTAACCCACGGGCTAGTCTGAAATTGTCCTCGGCACGATCAGACTGACAGCGATACTTGGACACCGGGCATGACAATCAGAGAACATTTCTCCGGGAATACGCATTCCCAAAGACGGCTTCACCAGGTTGTATTTGGAGTCTGGAAGTCTGCAGTGCCATGACTCGCAACACTGAACTGAATGTCATCACATGCAACTTCCTCGACGTTATGGGCACCCTCTCTCAAACCAAAACTCCAAGTATACTGCAGACCATGATCAGATATGACTTTGCTTTGTACCCTCGAGGACTGGTTTGAGGTTTGAAAGAGCTGTTTCAGCTGGCCCCCACAGTGTCTGGCACATCGTCTGGAGTCTCACGAAGACCCTCGGTGGTTCTGCAACACACAGTCAGCCGGATTCCGCTAGAGATACAGGGGCAACAGCAAGCATACGCTTCGTCGTCCACAAAGCTTCCAACATGAGCAAGATCCCAGTGTTGGTTGATTACATGTTCGACCCCGTCTGCGAAGTCTCCATTCCATACCACGTTATGTGGATGATCCCCCTCTTCCTCTTGAGTCGTCACGAAAGTGGCTTTGGGTGCTTGATCGAAGCTATCCCTGCTGGACCCTGACTGGTGAGGGTTATCCGTCCGCTCACGATATGGCAGAGACCCTTGCGTGCTATCGTGCCAGATACGTCCAATGGTGACGGTGGTGGCGGTGCTTGCCCTTGATGAGGAGACGATGTATTCTGCGGGTTCTGGAGACATGGCACGTGACTGCTTGGGCTTCTTTGCGGCACGTGGATATTGCTCCGAGTTTGAAGGACTTGCTGGACGTTTCTGGCTTTCCTCAGACGTCTTGTGGACTTGAGATTCTAGTGTCTTGGCCCCGACGACCTTCTCTTGTGAGGTGCTTGGATTCATGATGGCCGGGCTTACTTGGAAGGGATTTGCGGGGATGTAGAACGCGTGCGTGTATACGAGGCCAGATGAAGATGAAATACTTGTGACAACAAAGAGCACACTGCTGAGGACTCCTACTTACGAGGGAACGCATTGATCCGGGACCCGATTACTTATGTTCTTCTGCGGAAGAAAGGACCAGCCCCGTTCGCCTGACCTATTCTTTCCTCCTCGTCGCAACAACTTTCTTGGTGTCCAACATCTTGTCTAAAACGCTGGCGCAGGCAAATATCTCAGGTGGTCGAAAAGACCACTTTACCCAGGACCCACAGCCTCCTAGATGACTGGAGCATTTTCCATTTTGTGGCGTTGGTTAGCTACAGTACCAATGCGGAACGCCCCGAGTCTTGTCCAATGCAAACCCCCCTTTCATCTGGTTCCTCAGGCTAGGCACAACGGCCCCCCCCCCCCTCCTCCTCCAAACAAAGTGTCAAGGGCAGAGATATCTCAAGTTACATATACTTCTAAGCCTCAAAACTCCGCTGTCACAGTACTGAATTTACTTGTCATTTGTTTTAATTAGAATGAACAATCAATCCCCCTTTGGTGCGCGCCCTTGTCTCTCCCTTGTATGTAGAGGGAGGGATGTGTTGTTCCTGTCCTTCTGACAGCAATGAACGATCCCCTCGTTTCCACCGGGACCTTTTGAGAAACACAGACAAGAACAAAAATATTTCGAAATCAGCAGAGTACGAATGTAATACCTCCCGAGACTACGCAATTACAAAGGCATCTACCATAACTCTACTAGGTAGGTAGGTACTTTGTGGGTACTATGATATGCTGAAATATTCCTCCATACTGATACCTCTAAAATACAAAATACATTATAGGTAATTCCTCAAGGAATAATTTTACTTGCTGTCAGCGGGTCATACAGGCCGGAGAGAGCTGAAAGCAAGCAAGGAAATAAACAAGCAAAGTGTCTAGGTGCAAGCTGCGCCGTACATGCGATGATTCGCGGCCCTGCTTGCATACGGGGATTTTCTAAAACGGTTTGCACCAATCCGTACCTTGCCCAAGGTTCACGGGCGCCGTCAGTGGCGTTTTGTGCGCTCTCACAATCTGACGGTCAACCCTTCGACGCGTGCGGGCACTTTCCCTTTACTAGGCACTTTATCACAGGACAACTGATGGCGCACTTTGCATCGTATTCGTCTGCCTCGACGACCGGTCCCCCACTTCTTGGTCAGGACCTTGAAACCAGAGAAAGTGCACGGGAACAGGGGGCAGGGGTGTTGGTCAGATCGAAGGCTCAAAATCTGTTTTGTTGACTCCCGCCGTTGAATGTGCCCGACATCGAATCGCTACAGCCGTCCATGACTTTCTTCGGTCCGGGCTGCCGACCAACTCTCCAATCAATCAACAGAAAGAGGCAGGCAGACGAGTGTACCGTGGGTGCCCGACACATTCGAGATTGACGCTGGGGGGTCTTCCGATGGGAGTGATAGCCCGGAATGGTCAGGCTGAGCAAGACATGCTCTCCGATTCCCGCGATTTTCCGTCCACCAAGAGGATCATGCCCCGGTAGAGTCTGCATTGCTGCATCCCATGACCCCCCGGCACTGTTGCAGCACTGCAGCTCTTTGAGTGCAGTACGTCCCAGCTGTATAATTGTGTGCCTCGAACCTCCACAAGCCACACAACAACTCGCTTACCAAGTCTACCCACACAGCAAACTATAGACGGTATCAAAGAACCCTTCGGTCTCTTCGCCGTGTCTTTCTTTCTGCGCTTCTTCGAGCTCCTCCTCCGGTGGCGTCAGGTCATCACCCGCCAATACGGCCACTAGCAGCAAGGCTCCAAATATGGTCATGAGCACGCACATCGCCAGCCACGCGAAGACCCGGGCAAAAGAGACCTCGGCCAGCTGTCTTGACACGCTAGGGATCGCGGTGTAGACGTGGCCGATTTGGTCCTCGTCAAAGGAGTCGTGGTACATGTCCCAGGCGGCAAGGTATGCCTGACGCATCAGAAGCTCGACGTAGCCGTTGATGTTGTCGAACGTGGGCAAGAGCGTCGAGTTCATGACGGCGACCATGGTCATCAGATCGGGCAGCAGCCACACGGCTTCCTGGGCCCACGGGTTCTCCACGAAGACAACCTCATCCAGCGGCGTTTGGTCCTCGACCACGCGGTTGGAGACATACTTGGCCTGCGGGCTGACCGTGACTCCGGCCGTGAAGTTGACTCGGCCGATGAAGTAGCAGTTCCCGTTTGTCGAGTCCCCCCAATTCAGGAGATAGCGACCCAAGTGGTCTACGCTTCCGAAAATCGTGGGGTCGAGGGCAGAACAGGGGGGATCCTGGTTCGCCACGCGCTTGACCATCATCCCCACGGTCTGCATCTTGCTGAAGATTGTGGGTGCTGGCTTGCTATACCAGTCCTGCGACTTGTTCCGTAACACATAGTCATCAAAAACCACGGTTGTTCCCGGGCGATAGTATGACGACGGGGGGTCATCGACGATACTGAGATCGCTCGAGTCCGCCACATACACCCATTCTGCACGCGGGACCTCATAATCCGCCTTGTACCACTCGAGGCTGTGGATTCGGATGCAAGGGATCGTGGCGTTGAGGAGGGTTGAGTTGGGGCCGACGGTGTCATGGCTCTGCACCACATGCCGACACCCATTACCTGTCAACGACGTTCCGTTTGGCGACAGAGTCGTCTGGTCACCCCACACCAAGCTCGCATAGCCGGCTGCGGTACGTAAGTATGGCTTGCGGTCAAGGCCAGGCGGGTTAAAGGGATAGTTGTACCACTTCCACCCCCCAAAATCAGCTGTACTGTCGACGGCGGCCACAGACACTCTCGCGTCGGGCTCGGATACTGGCGTCGACGTCCAATTCACTGCGCCGGTGATGATGGGGGCGATGAAGGTCTGCACGGCGGTGATCAGCAGGGCAACGGAGATGACCCATTGACGAGGGTTCTTGGGCATGCCGGAGCGGGGGTGCAGCCAGGGCGGTAGTTTCCATCGTACCATCCAGCTGACCTCTTTGGCTTTTGAGGGAGTGGTGGTCTTTGGATCTGGGCTCGGGGCGGCGGTGGACAGCAAGTAATGACCACAGGCCCACACGGTCAGCGTTGACCATGCTCCCACCAGAAGCTTGACCACTACCAAGACGGCTGAGATTATTGTCGTGACATCTGCGACGCGCAGGATCAACTTGCCGTCGACGTACGTGGCATGGCTGGCCGAGTCGTCGTCGAGGGCTTCGTACCCGTTGATGGCGAGAGCAATGCTCAGAGCAAGGGCGGTGCACACGGCCAGATGGGAGAGCAGAATGGTCCAGGCCTTGACCTTGGGCGGCAATCTGGATTTGGAATTGGGATCAGATACGCCGTTGGTATTGACTGTTTGTTGGCTGGTTGGCTTGTTGTCGTCAATGCTGGGCTGCAAGGGCGTCTTCTCTGGTATCCCCATTGACACAGGGCTGAATTTTTGCACAGCCATTTGGTGAGTTGGGGACTGACGATGCACGCAGTATCATAATCTTTAGTGAGAAGAACCTGTAACCAGGTGTAACCAGGGACCGACGAGGCGACAGCACCACAAAATGAAGGCTCCCACACAAGCCAACACAGCGCGACTCGCTTCCCTCTGCACTGCACATGGGGTCCTATTATCAACATCCTCAATCGTGGAGGGTGGGATGAGTGGGGGATCCATGCCTGGACTCTGTGCGGTGCGGCTGAATGCTTTCGATGCAGAGACAGACCGAAACGAGATGTGAAGCCTTCACTAACGGACTAGTGAGGCCTTGCTTGGCCGTTTTGGACGGGGAATCCGGGCTGTCCCGGCACAAGAGGAAGGCTATCGAGTCGTAGAGGCGGCGGTGGGCATTACAACCCGGCCTAGGTAGTATCTAAGTGATACAGTAACTGTGCTCGCCACACACTGGTGAGTTGGCACTGTTAGTCTCGCTCTTCGGGTGGACTTGTCGGCAAAAGGACATGAAATCGATGGGTGTACGTAAAGAACCAGCCTATTCGGTCGAGGTGCCCCGACCTAATGGGTGGCTTCGCTTCAGCGAGCGACGAGTCGACGACGCACCACTCGCTTATGAGCCTGACTAGCCTAAGGCTCCCACGCCGTCGTTGTTGTTGCGAAAGAAGTCCGGTTGCTGCGAGCCGATCTCCCCAAAAGAGGCTCTGTGGGATCTGGAGTGATGTCTGTGAGTAAACCAAATGATTTGCAGAAGATAAAAACAAAGGGAGTGCACTGACCCGGGGGTCGTGTGGTCAAGAAGGCCATCCATGACCAGCCAGGCTAAGGAGTAAGTACAAGTCCACCGGATATGACAGGATACAAGAGTGAACCCCACAACAACACAACAGGTTATTGAAGGGCATGAACCATCCTGCCTCCGTCATGCCTGAGGGATAGGGATGTCGTCGCCATGTTTCGATTGAACAGCAACACCAAGGACCAGTGACGACGAGCACGTGAGTGAGTGAGCAACTGGGCCGCCTAACCTGCCTGACCGGGTTAGGGCAATACGAATTCCTCGTAATTTCTTTCGTATCACCCAAAGCGTACTCGGTATTACGCGTCTATTATTCCCAGTTCCCTCGCCAAGGATCAAATACTGACACAGGTACGGACGGTACGGGACCTGGGATCTCCAAACCTGTATATAATGTAGTACACCACCACCGCCACCACCAACGGCACATCTGCTGATACTGGACCCCTTCATCACTGTGACTCTCGAGAATTCAGAGGTACTCGCTCCAGGTAAAAAAGGAAAGGAGGAAGAAGAAGATCAATCAAGACTGAGCCCCTCAAACAGCATATATCGATCGACCTACTTCAGCAAGTTTAGAGAGAGATATACCTCGTCCACACCATCACAACCATCGATCAATCAATCAATCAACCGACCAACTGACCTCAATTCAAACAAGGATGGCCCTCCCATCACCTCTAGAAGCATTCTCGTCACCCAAGACGCTGCTCACCGAAACCCTCTTGAATCCTCTCCTCACAGGCCCCCTCCTGGTGTATGCACTACGCAACCCATCGATTCTGCACAACCTGCCGTGGCCACCAGCGACCATCGCCACCTTGAGGGTGTTCCCCTTCCAGCTGCCCCTGGGCATCCCCAACAGCATCCGGCTGAAGGTCACGCCGCCACTGACGACGCTGAAGTGGCTCGTCGCGCTGGGCCTGGTCGCCCACGTCAATCGTTTCCTCAGCCGCCTGGCCCTGAACTACTGGCACGTCCGGAAGCAAGGGGAGCCGTGGGCCTTTGGGGACGAGGGTGCCGAGACCATCTTGATCACCGGCGGCTGTTCGGGCTTCGGGAGGGAGATGGTCAAGATGTTCGCGGCGCGCACGAGGGCGAACATCGTCGTGCTGGATGTCCAGGACTTGCCGGATGATTTGAAGGATAGTGAGCAAGCACTCCCCCCTCCAAAAACCCATTATTACAATACGATGTGGCTATCCCAGGCCCCGTTTACCTGCTAACTCGGTCAACTCTATACAGTTCAGCGCCTCTCCTACTACAAAGCCGACCTGACCTCCCCATCATCCATCACCGAGGCGGTGGACGCCATATGCCGCGCCTCCACCCCGACGGTGCTGATCAACAACGCGGGCATCGCGCAGGCGCACACGATCCTGGACACCGACGACGCCTGGCTCGACAAGATCTTCCGCGTCAACCTGCTGAGCCACTTCACGCTGATCCGCCTGCTGCTGCCGCGCATGATGGCCCAGCGCAAGGGGCACATTGTGTCTATTGCCAGTGTAAGCCATCATTCTCCTTCCCCCTTCTGCCGCTTCCCTTTCTTTTGCACGTTCCTGCCTGCCTGCCATGGAAGAATCTCCTGTTTCCACAAAAAAAAGATGGCAAAAAAGTGCAATAATGTGTCCACTCACACGGTACTTTGATGATAGATGGCCAGTTACACCGGCTGCGCCAGCCTGGGCGACTACTGCGCGACCAAGGCCGGCGTGCTAGGCCTGCACGAGTCGCTGGTGGCCGAGCTGGGCACGCGGTACCGCGACCGGGGCGGCCACTGCATCCAGGCCTCGATCGTGCACCCGATGTGGGCGCGCACGCCCCTGGTGGGCTCGTGGGAGAAGCAGCTGGCCGCGTCGCGCGCCGCCGTGCTCGAGCCCGCCGACGTCGCGGCCCCCGTGGTCGCCCAGGTCCTGCGTGGCCGTGCCGGCAGCGTCTTCGTCCCCGAGAAGTTCTGGGTCGGCACGCTCCTGCGCGCCCTGCCCGACTGGGTTGGGGTTCGGTCGAGGATGGACACTGCTGCGGCCACGGCCACGGCGTCGTAGGGTTGCTGACTCGTGGGAGGGGTTTGAGTTCGAATGATTGAATGATCGAATGATCGGTTGGTTGGTTGGTTGAGTGTCAATGTTGACGCTGTATGATGCCTCACAAAATTTGCTTGGTGGGAAGGGAGTGAGCCAGAGAAAGGGTGCTCGCTCAAATCAAGGGAAGAAAAACACAGCATGGTACGACTACACGTGCATACACACGTCCTTGCATATGTACATGGACGGCACGGCACGGTATCGAAGAGCGACAAATTGAACAAATATACGATTTCTCGAGAGTAAATATGTATATATATATATACTAGTCACAGGGATCCTGCAAAAAGGGAATCTTCCTTCTCTTGCCAACATTCCTTCGGCCCTCGTTCGTCGTTCGGCTTGTCGTTCGTCGTCACATAATAGATAACACCCAGATTTCGACTTTTATTTCCGCACTTTTGGGCCCCTCTGTTCAGCTCTCTGAACCAACCCATCTCCCCCACCTTCGGGGTCATATGGATGATAGATAGCAGTAGGTTAGATGGATAGATAGATAGATAGATAGAAATTGGACCCAAACACATCCCGACATCCGAGCGTCAAATCAAAACAGGTAATCAACAAAAATGCAGGCCGAGAGCCATCCAGATTTAATGGAACTGCGTCTCCGTCACACCCTTGCCCATGGCGCTGGTGCTGCTGACACCGCCAGTCACCATCTTGAGCATGTTGTCGATGTAGTTGGCACCGCTCCACTTCTGGTGGGTGACGACGTCGACTTTGTTCTCCATCTCGGGCTCCTGGATGAGTTCGCCGTAGGCCCGCATGCCGCGCTTGGCGAAGGCTTTGGCGAAGGTGTCGGAAATGAGCGCGGTCGAGTGGAGGCCGGCCAGGGTAATGAATTGCCAGCAATAACCCAGCTCGGCGAGGCGCTGGATGTACGTCTCTTGCTCCGACGAGGACATGGCGCGTTTCCAGTTGAAGGACGGCGAGAGGTTGTATGCAAGTCTGGTGGGTGATAAATGTTAGTCGTCTTCTGCTCGTTTCTACCTGGGAAAGGGGGATTCAAGGACTTACTTCTGCTCGGGCCAGACGGCGTGCACGCCCTCGGCGAACTCCTGAGCCTGGGCGTAATCGGGCAGCTTGCTCTCCATCCAGATCATATCTGCATATGGCGCATAGGCGATCGCCCTGTTGACCGCGCATTGGCACCCTCCCTGGTACCTGTAAAACCCTTCTCTTGTCCGGGGGGCATCCCAGTCCCAGTAGATGTCAACGCCGGTCAATCCCTTGGCGATGGCGCGGCATTCACTGTTGGATTTGCCCTTGGAGGCGGCCTTGTATTTCTCAATAAGGGCTGCCTTGTCCACGTGAACCCCGGCGTTGATGGCGTCGACCACAGCCTCGTCGAACAACTTGATGCCCGCTTGCTCGATCCAGCTGTCTTCGATGGCTTGAAGTTCATCACCGTTCTTGCCGGCTTGTTCGGCCGCGACCATGAGATCGTTGAGCGGCTGAAGGTTGGCGTTAGTGGATCCGAGAATGAAGGCGTGGTCGCGGTAGTCAATGGTCGTGGTAATCAGGGTCGCCGCCTCTGAGTCGGTCCGAGCCACAGCAAGCAAGTCGACGCCCATAATGTCGGCCTGGGCGCGGATGGCGACGAGACGGTTGATGTGCTCGGAGATGGGGACGAGCACTTTGCCCGCCATGTGGCCGCACTTCTTGGTGCCTGGAGCCTGGTCCTCAATGTGGATGCCCGCGGCACCTTTTTCGACAAACAGCTTAGTGAGCTTCATGACGGCCGTGAGACCTCCGTGGCCGGTGTCTGCGTCAGCAATGATGGGCCGCAGATAATCCACGTTGGCCACCTGGCCTCGCTTGTCTTTGGGGGTGGTCAGGCGCTCTTCCCGCTGCTTGCGGTCGTGGAACAGCTGGGCCATGAACAGATGCTGGACCTTGTTGGGCACGGTGTTCATGGGATAGTCGGCCAGATCGGGAGAAGGCTCGTCCGTCGAGGATGCGGTGGACGAGCATTGCCAGCCAGAGACGTAGACAGTGTCCAGGTACTTGTTCATCTGGGTCAGCATGGTGGGCTCGAGGCAGCCATAGGTGGCGGAAGCGGTCTTGGTCTGTATACGCCAGGTTAGTCGCCGCTCTCGACACGCAGGGGACTCGTCAGTATTGCCTACCGCAAACCGGTGCTCAATCAGCTTCCACAACTTCTTGGATAGGTCGTTGCTGGGGTACTGGATCTTGATGGTGCCTCGCTTTTGCACAATCTGCTCGGCTGTGAAGGGTCGTTTGGTGTACCGCCATCTGGAGTCGGCCCACCACTTCTTGACGGCCTCTACTTCTTGCAGGTAGAGCTGCTCTTCTTGGTCGAGAGAAGACATTTTGAACGTGTCAACAACCTTTTGGAGGGCAGACGTCATACAGCAAGAGCTGGCAAGCTGTCAGTCGTAGCTGTCGTGGTGATTGGTGATGCTCCCACGACAATGGGTACCAAAGTCCACAAGCCTAGATGGAATGGAGAGGAAGGGTGTATAGATTGGAACCCAAGTCTTGAGGTCGAGGATCGGAGGAGGAAGAGGGCGACGCAGGCGCATTAAGTACCAAAAGCACGAGCCAGGCCAAAGGGAAGCTTGGGGGTCAAGGATCGGAAGTGGTTCGACTGCTGCATCGAGCGTCGAGCATTGCCTCAGCCATTAGAGAGCATGGGTCCCGATGACAGAAGGCAAAAAACAAAAACCTGGAGTTCCAGGCGTTGCAGGCGAAGGTTTTGCCGCTTGCGGCCGGAGCCCAGGACGAAAAGAGATTGGCTGCAGGCAGGAAAAGCGCGGAGTGAGCCTGTCGATGGTTGGTGTCATGGGGGGAGTGGTGTCGGTGCAGGATCGGCCTTTTGTGGGGGAGAGGCGCTGATTGGCATGTGGCCATGACGTTGGAGGGAAGAAACTCCGTTCACCCGCCATTTGTCGACAGAGTGCCCGGATTGGAGGGGGAAGCATGCATCATCTTTCTGTCTCTTCTCTCTTCTCTTCTCTGCTCTCAGTGTGTGTGCACTGCTTCTGCTGTTGCTCTTTGTTGCTGTCCCATTCCTCTGTGCTCTGTAATGTGGTGGGGGGAATGGAATGCCATGACGCAGTGGGCCTCTTTGCCCCTGGTGCCTCGGCAGCAAGTCAGAATTGCAGGCACAGGACCCAGACTGATGTCACGTGATGGCCACCGCTGCAGGCCCGGCAATTGCCAGACCATTCATGGCCTGTCGCTCCTGCGAGAAACAGTCGGACGCCTCAGTCAGGGCCCAAGCGCAGCACGCCGATTGGTCATGGCGTCTCTCCAGTCTCTCCAAATGGTCTGGAATCTTGCATTTGCTTGTATGCACTGCTGGCAGTTGCTGCTCATACTCTTTCAGAATGCTTTCAGCTCGGTGAGTGCCGTGACACTGGCTCCTCCATTCCCGTAGCTGCAACACACTAGAGGCTATGTATACCAAGAATCCCTCCACTGGGGATATTTCACCTGGTGACCCTGCCTGACAATCCTCCACCTGGACGACGCCGGCCAACAAGGATAATCGAAGGAACACACAAGTGCCACGAATGCAATCTTTCTCCAGGCCTGATGCTCTCATGCTCGCTAACCATCCATAAACATATCTCGCCTCTTTCGCGTGATCCCTCTAAGTCTATTCCCAAGAATAGATGATGCATCGGGAAACGTTTCCACCGACTCGCTTGCCAGAAATGCCACGAAACAAAACAAACAAATGACCCGCCGGCATCAGCACTGAGACCTTTGTGCCTCTTTCATGGCGATTCATGGCTCGATGTGACGACAGCTTCGTCCGACGATTCCTGTCTCGATTCATCTGATCCTTCTTCAATGGTCCCCTCGCCTGCTCCCAGCTTGATTTCAGTTGCCCTCGCGAACGTTTCGTACGGGGTGAGGGTGCCGAGAGCGCGCTTCATGTGCATCGGGATGAAGGACAGTCCATACACGTAGCTGGCATTGACCCAACCAAACCTGAACGTCGTCAGCAATGGGGCGGAACCCAACAAAAGGAGATCAGAAAGAATACTCACCCCTCTCGGGGCACGCCCTTGAAGTCGGCACCCTGGTTGCCATACTCAGCCTCGACCTTGTGCGGATCTAGCTCACGAGTCACGTTGTACTTCTCCACCACCACTCCGTTGAAGTCGACAAATGCCTTGGTAACCATGTACAGCCACTTGTACGCCAGCCGCTGTGCTTCCTCAATATATCCATATTTGATGAACCCTCCCCAGGCCAGCATCTGCTGAGGAGCCCATCCAAACGGATAGTCCCACTGACGGTTAGGGCGATCGAGTCCTACTTCCCCACGAGACTCCTCAGTGCCTGACACGAGCCCACCAAAACAATCAAACTTTGGCAGGGCATTGAGCACCAGCGCAGCTGCTTGTTTAGGTGACGCGCATCCTGCCCACATCGCCCAGAAGGTCGTTGCCGTCTCGTAAGTTGTACGCTTCTTATGGACCGTGTCATAGTCAAAGTACATGCCCTTGGCTTCGTTCCACATATACTTATCAATGCGAGCCTTGCGCAACCGTGCTCGTCGATCCCATGTTGCCGATGTCTCGAACCCTTCTTTTCGGTTGGCCTCCGTCTGGAACTCAGCGGGAATGCTCAAGCGATCTTTGAAATAATGGCGAATGCACCACGAAATATCAATTTCGTACTTGTACAACAGCGAATTCAGATCGATCGTGGCTAGGTTCGCCGCACAGCCTTCCAACCGGTATGAGGTGTCATGGCCAGATTCGCGGACGGCACGGTCATGCAAAAAGTATTCGTCCAGCTCGGGCTCGTGCACCTTTTCACTGTTATACGCCTCGACAAACTCGGAGAACGTCATGCCGTGCTTTTGGGCATACGGTGTCAAAATGTGCACAAAGTGAGATGCCTCGGTCTCCGGTGGTACACCAAGACCATCGGGCCGGTATCGTGACAAACCAGTCCCCGGATCGTAACGAGGTGTCGCCATCCACACATTGTAGTATTCCTTGATGGCTGCTCGGATGGCTAAGCGTAAGAAGTCCAGAGCTCCCGATTCGTGCTTGATCTTGTCATAGACCTTCAGCGCCATATCGGTCAGGAAGGGCGGTTGTGATCGAGTGAGATAGTAAGAACGGTTGGCGTTCAAGATCTTGCCATAATGTCTGACACAGAAGGCAAAGTTCAGCACCATGGACTTAGCCAGGTCGACCCGTCCATTCTCAAGCAGACCCAGGGACTCCATGTAGCTATCCCAGCCGTATAGCTCATTGAAACGTCCTCCAGGCACGACAAATGGTTCGCCCTTGAGCGTCTCTTGTCCATCCACCATCTCTTTCCTCATAGCTAGGGCCAGAATGCCAGGAGCGCTATTGAGCCCCCGCACGTACTCTGCAGTGATGGGACCTTCGGGCAGGTAGAGGACGTCCAGCCGCATTTCCGGGCGGTCTTTGGCAACTTGGGTGTAGTATTCGAACTGCTCCGGGCAGCCCGAGGGAATATAGATGCGAGGCCTAGGATCGGCCGTCCAGTCCTTGGGATCGCGACCCGCCCTTTCGATTGTGTCGCCGTCCAGGCACCGGGTCAAATTGTTCCAAAACTCATCCCGGATGCGGCGCGACAGGCGGTCGACGGGGTTCTCACTCAATCGAGAGCGGTGTATCTTGACCACCTTCTTGCCCAAATCTTTGGCCAAAGTCAACTCTTGTAGGAGGTTGCTGATCATGTAATTTCCACGAACTTCAGCTGATCGGTAGCCTGCAGAAGCCAAGGTGCCCAAGTTGATGTGCTGTGTGGGGGGTCAACCTCTGTCACTGTCCAGGGGCGGCTGGGGGCCTACCTTGGGACCGTTATCTTCGATCGTGATCTGTTGGTTCTTGTCCACATCTTCGCGTTCCAAGAGATCCTGCAAGGTGCGGTCAACGTCCACCAGCAACTCCTGGTGTTGTTCATGGTGTTCATCTGCAACGACCCGGTGTCAGCCATCTTCCTTTTCTATGACAACAAGTGACTTTGAGTGGAATGTGTCATACCGTGACTTGTCCTCCGAGCGGGATAGTTGCCCTTGAAAGCCTCCAGAGCATTTTCGCGAGTGGTTTTGATGTACTGACAACAACGGGTCAGCAGGAGTCATGAGAAAGGGGAACAGGTCACTGACTGAAGTGACGGCTCTGTTTCGGGAGCCCAATAGTTGACGTCTTACGGCTTCCTCGTCGTAGTAAACCGACGGTGAGGAATACGGATCCCGGCGCTCGAGAGATGAACTCCGTCGACGGTGGTGCACCGCATTTGGCAAGCTCATGACCAGCGACGTCTAGTTTCTTTGTGCCTTTAGAATTGAGGATTTTTTTTTTCTTCAGAGAGGAGTGTGCAATTGGCTGTTAAATTTGTGAGGACTGTGGAAAATGCAGCCGGACGGTGTGTGTGCACCCTCGGTTGATTATCAAGGGTATTTCCCAGGACAGAAATCAAACGGTGCAGACTGCGAGGACCACAGGGACGGAGATTAGAGGCTTTGGGCGATGATGACAGGGGTGATGATGTCGACTTGTTCAGCGCACGGACCCGCTGAAATCTCCAAATCCGACAGGCTGAGGGTGGTAGGCGGTAGGCGGTAGGCAGGTTGGTGGCTGCACCCGGGGTTAAGGATGAGTATTGGGGGACAGCTTTTTAGGTCGGTCAAACCGGCGTGCCGAGTCAATTTCTTTCAGAGCACACGACCAGCAAAGAAGTGTAAGAATAACGAAAGTGTCGAGGATAGGGTCAGCTGGACGAAGCGAGAGGCACAAGGTGTGGGAGGAGAGAAAGAGACGCGAATGAGGGATTTGTCGTGGTGGTTGGTGATCAACAGCGTTGAATGGGCGACAATGGGATAGTGTTTTTTTTGTCTTGTTGTTCTCTCAGCTGTTGGGCTCCTGCCGGTGAGCAAGTGGCCAAAGGTGAAAAGAAAGAACGCAGTCAATAGTAGTAGCAGCCAGTGTCCGTCGAAACTACCTGCGGTCGGTGTGCGAAGTCACAGGTCAGGTGGACAGACGTGGGCACGATTATTTTTATGGCTGGCGGGCTCGCTAAATAGCTCCTTCTGTCTGGTTTGATGGATGGATAGGATTCTCTTTGTCTTTCCTGTCTCTGCCATCCTCAGCCAGAGTCTCAGAGCAGATTGGTCTGCACGAGGACGTTAGTCAGGGTTGCCTCGAAAATTTTCACTCATAGCGGGCGATCGATGCAAGAATTGCTTTTGGTCCAGACTGCACACCTCCAATGCCCTGCGGATGTGCTATCTGCATTTTGCTAGCGACCGTGGAGTTGGACCAGGGGGGTTGTGGGGGTTTGGAGGTGCGATAGTAGAATTGGGATATCGAACCGCTGCTGTTATCATGTACGAGACACTGGCGACGGGCTCGACGGAAGACTAGGGGCCTCTCGGAGTCCGTGCCAGGCGCCTGCAAATGTGTTCAATGTGCCCAGTGTGCACTGTATTTTCCAAGGGTGTCCACAGGACTTTGCAGTGTGACTTATCCAGGCTCATCGTCCTTGCTGCAGCTAATTTCACTGACCCCCAAATTCTGTGGCATGTCTGGCCGTGGGCGGCACAGGGTCTTATGTCACACACACACAGACACATACACACACGGGATCGACACCGACTCGTATTATTGTGCACAGTCAGAGTGAACCCCAGTGTCTCGTATCCCCTTAATTCGTCTTGCGACGTGCAGACTGCCTCGGTCGTCTTACGACCTTAATTTTGATCCTCCGTGCTTCCTTCAGCCTCAGCCTTGTTGTACTTTTTACACAGCGTAGACTCGGCGTCGGCCCCTCTCCATAGCTCTGTGCCTAAAGTAAAAGTACATGTTCCCCAGCCCGAGCTACCCCCCCTCGGCGCCCCCTCCATCGCTTGCTTAGCCCTTCGTGTAACCACATTTCCCTTGGTTGGGGGCGAACCAATCGCTCCCCAGTGGCCGCTGTACCTTTCCATCCGCATTCCACAGCGGCTTTGGCCATCCGCACTGCAGCAGCATCCGGCCCCGACCGTGTACCTGCAGGGACATCCAAGCACTAGTCACTAGCATTGCTCACCAACCACCTTGACGGACAATGCTAACACAACAACTATCCGTCTAGGATCTGCATCCGGGGTACGGACCAGGCTGGCAACCCCTGCTCCCCCACAGGTACAGAGTACGCAGTAGTTCGCCACCTGGCACACGACCATTCTGTGTAGCCAGATACTTTTTACTACTCTGGTGCATAGTTCTCCGCCATGCGGTGTGTTGGCGTGTCGGTACCCGGAAGATCCTCGCTGCCATGTCCCACCGACACGACTGGGTATGGCCACCTACCCAACGCCTCTGCAGAGCATGCCTCCGTCCTGTCTAGACTGCTATGTCTGTTAAATCCATGCAAGACTCACGCCGGTCCTGCTCGGAAGGACATACCCGCCCACACCAACCGCACCAACTGCGTGCTGTGCCCTTGGCTTCCCGCTCCAGATATTTACCACTCTCCCTCTCATCGTCCCACTCCCACACCCCCGCCCCAACCTTGACACGCTTCTTTACCTTCTTCTTGACCACCCCTCCTATCCCCTCAATCTCTTGCTGGAGATACCCTGGCTTGTTACTGCCATAGGCCGAATCTGGTGTGCCTAGTCGGTTGAAGCTGTTCCTGTCCACCTCAGCCGGATCATGCGCCTTGCCTTGAGAGCAGTCAATCTCCACCCAGCATACGGCTTTGCCACTGGTCTCTAGGCAATCTTCCCCACGGCCGCATTTTTGGGCTTGGTTTCCCAATCCCAACCCGGTACCTAAACCGTCGCCAATATGCGTCGAGTACCGAGACCGCCAGGTCCACACCCTCTTGTAAGTGGTGTCGGCCACCCGCAGACTCTGGCCGCAGGGGGTACACAAAAAAACTCCACGCGTCTCGCAGGTGCAGGGACCTCGAAGAAACGCCGAAGAAGTAAAGGCACGGTGCGAGCTGATGGTTGACTCGTAGTTCTGCACGCCCGGGGTGTTGCCCGATGCGGATGAGCTTGAAGCTGACCGTTCAGATCGCATCGAACTGGCACTGGACAGGGGAGGACTATCGCTGGTATCGTCGGCAGAGCCAATGTCTTGCAAATGTGCTTCGATTGGGGCATCGAGACAGGTCTTACAAAGTCGGCGAAAGCGATCCTTCAGCCGAATAGTGCTGGGAGATTTAGCGGCACAATTACGACATACGACCGTTCCGCATCGGCGACACGGAGCCACCAAATCTCGAGCACAAGAGCTGATTTTGCTCGAAACGCCCATTGATGCATAGAGTCCCCCAGAATGCTGAGGAGGCCAGCCCCCTTCGATAGCTTCTGCTGTCGCCTGCATCTGTGAGATTGCCGAAACTTGCAGCGAACTTGTGCTCGCGCGAGAGTCCACAGTATCCGTTCTTCCTCTTTGTTCCAGGAGCACTTCTGCTAGAACTGGTCTTCCATCATGGATGCAACGCAGGGACTGAGACTTGAGTTGATGTGCATACTGTGCGAGGCTCAGGTGGACATTTCGACAAGTGGCCGCAAGAGCGTGCAGATCATTGAGATCTAGATGAGAGGACAAGGAGAGGGCAATACTAATAAAATCCAGTAGGTTAGTGGATGTAGAGGAGGTTCATATGGTCATATCTCTGTGCCTACGGATAACAAGTCAACGCGGCAGCCAGTTTGTTGGGTGCCGTCGACAGTACTTGTCCATTGCTCGCTCCACTGGGTCCTCCATTGACAGCTGATTTCAGCTGATCTTGGTGGGACGATGCTCCCGTGTCAGGGCGCGATCGACCGCTCGCTGAGCAGTCGTCGTCGTCAAGATCAAAGAACACTGCCATGTCGCCATTTGAATCTGGAGAAAAAGGACGGACAATGCAGAAACCCCGCAAATTAAACGAAAGACAACCAGTAAAAGGGAATATCAGAATTGAAGGAGTTGGGGTGAATGAAGCCAGAGGCACAAGAGACCTTGTGACGCAGCAGACGAGACACGATGATGATGATGTTGATGATGTTGAAACTGCGGAGAGAGAGGGGGGCTGCAGCAGTTGAATGAATGGTACGGAATACGAGGTACGGAGTAAACACGAGTCATAAGGGGGCGCCAAGAGTGAGGCAGGACGTGGCGGTGCGTCACGACTTGGTGAGGTTCAGCCAGCTACGAACTAGGGCTTATTGGCCACGTAGATATAGGCCTGGTTCTGGTTAATAGCATGCGAGACATGTTTATGTTTCCGCACCTGCCGTAATTAAAAACAAAGAGCTGGATACTTCAGGAGCATGTATCCGGCCTGATTGTAACTGCAACCAGATAAATATCTCGAGGAGCTTCCCATGGATCATTGAGCACACGATTCCAACGACATTGACAAGCACATTTTCGCCATTTGCGACCTGAGACTCGAGCTAGCTGTTGATGACATTTGGTTGAAGGCTGAACCGAGGCATCTTCAGACAATAGGCTGCATGAGGCATGCAACGTCTCAGCTGCCCAAATCCGAAGACAAGACCTTTTTTATCTTACTTGTCGTCAAGATCTGATCCTATTTGGGTTTCTTCCTAAGCGACGACGAGTTCACATATC
The DNA here is from genome assembly GCF_001651985.1 of Fonsecaea erecta. Taxonomy (NCBI): domain Eukaryota; kingdom Fungi; phylum Ascomycota; class Eurotiomycetes; order Chaetothyriales; family Herpotrichiellaceae; genus Fonsecaea; species Fonsecaea erecta. The sequence continues at coordinate 1,916,995 of NW_017387249.1, read as the reverse complement.
TCTGGAAAGCCGTGCAAATAGTCCAAGATGACTTCAGTTCAACTCCCCCCTTTCACTAGCACACCAGTTGAGCAGATCCCTTCAATCGTCTCTCGCCTTCGAAAGACATTCTTTTCCCAGAAAACGCGCCCGGCCGAGTTCCGACTCAAGCAGCTACGCAAGCTCTATTGGGCCATCGCCGACCATGAGAGAGAGCTCCAGGAGGCAGTCTCTCGGGATTTGGGCAAAGGCACTTTCGAAGCGTTCACAGCGGAGATCAACTGGACCCAAAATGACATCGTCTTCACGACTCAAAATCTAGAGAAATGGATGAAGGACGAGAAGCCCGCCGACATCGCCTTCTCGAATCGCCTGGTCAACCCCAGAATTCGAAAGGATCCCTTAGGTGTGGTCCTTGTGATCGGGTAAGCAATATCGACCCGCCTCGCACATCGCGCGCGCAGCTAACACAACTTCGAGTGCCTTCAACTTCCCCGTCAACTTGTCCTTTGGTCCCATGATTGGAGCCATCGCGGCAGGAAATACAGTCGTTTTGAAGCCTTCGGAGCAGTCGCCGCACAGTGCCGCAGTCATGCAAAAAATCATGGAAACGGCGCTTGATCCCGACTGCTATGTTTGCGTCCAGGGTGCTATCCCTGAAACCTCAGCATTGCTGGAGGAGAAGTGGGACAAAATATTCTTCACCGGCTCTTCCCGCACGGCCAAAATCATCGCTCAGGCAGCAGCGAAGACACTGACTCCAGTTGCTCTCGAGTTGGGTGGACGGAATCCTGCAATCGTGACCAAGAAGGCCGACACGCGCTTGGCAGCTCGACGGCTGCTGTGGTCCAAGACCATGAACGCAGGCCAAGTATGCATCAGCCAGAACTACATCCTGGCTGATAGGGAAGTTGTCCCTACTCTGATTGCAGAGTTGAAAACGGCTATGAGGGAATTCTTCCCGGAAGGTGCAAAGAAGAGTGCCGACTACTCCAGGATTGTCAATATCAACTCATTCAATCGCATCAAGAAAATGCTCGACAACACTTCAGGCAGAATTGTCATTGGTGGAACCATGGATGCAGACCAGCTCTTCATTGAGCCCACCGTGATCCAGGTCTCAGATCCCAAGGACTCGCTGCTAGTGGAAGAGTCTTTTGGGCCCCTGATCCCGATCTTGCCCGTCGACAACCTGGATCAAGCTATCAGCATTGCCAACGAGCTCCATGAGACCCCGTTGGGGGTGTATGCCTTTGGATCCAAGGCCGAGACCGACAGAGTCTTAGCAGGCACACGCTCTGGCGGTGCGAGCATCAACGATGGCTTCTTCCACGGCATCATACCGAACTTACCTTTCGGTGGAGTGGGCGACTCGGGCACTGGAGCATACCGGGGCAAGGCTTCATTCGACTGCTTCACGCATCAACGGTCCATCACTTATACCCCAGGCTGGATGGAAAGCTTGTTGGCTGTGAGATACCCTCCCTTTGCTGGAACTGGCAAGCTGGCACAGTTCAACAAAATGGGACTTCTCAAGCCTGACTTTGATCGAGACGGCAATCGAAAGATAGGGGTCGTGTGGTACTTGCTCACGCTGGGAGCAGGGAGCATAACGGGAGGTGCGTTCAGAGCAGCCTTGTTAGCGGGGATCTGCGTAGCCTTGAAGGCTTTCATGGATGGGAAAACACTGACATTCAAATAAGGGCGGAAGTCGTGAGATAATCCCCCTCCTGCGGGACGGATCGGATAATCATGGCGAGATAGCAATATACGGACTTCCAGGTAGACAGATCTGACTGCGTCTCATATGCATGACGCAGTAATCTTTACGAGAAGGCCCGTTGTCAGCCGGGACGGTTCGTTGACGAGTCTGATCCTGCGGGGAGGAGTTGATCAGGCTGGTGCTGGGCAGGTTGGCGAGGCTGGCGTTATCGATACTGCCTAGACTTGGCACCGCCACCCGAGCCACCACAGCGAGATAATGGAACCCAAGCGAACTTAGACTTGCTCCCTCCCAGGGTCCAAAGTGCGCGTCATCCAGAGAATCAGGGCCGCCCCAACGAGGTTACCGAGCTGCTTCGTCCATCCCGCATGGATTTCCCATACCACGATCATCATCTCCTGCTTGGGATTGGATGGTTTTTTTGCAGCCACCAACTTTCACCACCCCCTGCAACCTGTCCGAGTATCTCGTTGGCATTATTCTCCTAGGCAAAGGCCCTCGAACCTCCCCCCATCCAAAATTCGGCCTCTTATTCTTATCCGTTTCACCGCAAGACAGTCGCTCCTTGAAAATCTAGTCCTTCCCAGACCTCACCGGCCGTCACAAGTGCGCACGCGAGTTCTTTCCGGGGAGCCTGCGAGAGAGAGAAGAGATTCCCAAGGCTCATATCATGACCTCTACCTCGAATACACCTTTTGCTACACCTGCAACCTCTAATCCCAACACCCGACCGAGCACTCCTAACTCGTCTACCCCTCCCACGGGAGGCATTGCCCCTGCCGATAACGATCTGCGAGATGATAGCTCCAAGCTTCGAACATTCCTGGGCCTGTTGAAGAAGTACGTCCCTGCCATAAACAAAATATTGCCAGCTGTCGGTTGGGAGGAGTGTCCTTGCACGTTCAAGAATGTTGGGCTGACTCGACCGGGCACGGAACAGGTTTATCGGTGTCTCAGATATCGCAAATGTTCGGTTTTCATTGCCGTCACAATTAATAGAGCCTATACCAAATCTAGGTATGTGCAGCAGCAAGCACTATCAAGGGGCAGAGGTGTTGATAGCATGCAGAATACTGGCACTACTTGGATAGACCGGAGACGTTCGTCAGGTAAGAGTGCTTTGCTGCAGATGCGCTTTATCTTCCAGGCATGTCCTGACGGGGTGCTACAGTATAGGAAGATCAGATGAGCCTCTCGGTCGGATGTTGGAAGTGCTACGCTTCTGGTTCACCAAAGATCTGGTTTGTGAAGAGTCCTTCTCTGTCTTGTTGGTGGGTGAAGCTAAAGGAGTGTACAGAAATACGTGAAAGGCAAGCCTTGCAAACCCTATAATTCGACGCTGGGGGAATTCTTCAGGGTACGTCTCAAGTCGTCTCATGTTCTCCTTGTACCCTACACGGGGATCCTCCAACTAATATGACCTCTTGCTAACGCAACGCCCTCTTCGCATAGTGCCACTGGGAAGTCAACGCGGACGCCCCGCCTATATCTAACCCTTCCAAAGCACCGCCTCAGCCTTCCGTCGACCCCACAGAGCCGCAGGTCAATGGCGACACTGGCGAGAAGCCAGTTCGAATATCATTTCTCACCGAACAGACTTCACACCACCCTCCCGTCTCAGCCTATTGGTACGAATGCCCTTCTCGTGGCATCATTGCCAGAGGTTATGACCAAATCTCTGCCAAGTTCACGGGCACATCCGTTCGCGTGATCCCCGGTGCCTTCAACCGGGGCATCTTCATCACTCTTACACAGCGGGACAACGAAGAATACCAACTCGTCCACCCGGCCGCTTCCCTAGGCGGTCTACTTCGGGGTTCCCTGTACATCTCTGTCGCGGACACATGCTCAATAACCTGTCCGCAGACGAGGCTGAAATGCCTCTTAACATATGTGGAGGAATCCTGGTTTGGCAAGGCGCAGAACCGAGTCCACGGTCTCATTTTCCGTTACGATCCGTCTGACGACAAATATACGCGCGTCAAGGACGTTCCTGAGAAGGATATTCTGGCGAAGCTCGAAGGATGCTGGCAAGAGCAAATCTTTTACACGATTCCGAACACCGCAGCGGTCAAGGAAACTCCAAACATTGAACCGACTTCCGACAAGCAACTTCTCATTGACCTACAACCTTTGTTCCCGGTGCCTAAGTCGTGTCCCCCAGCCCACGAGCAACTGCCGCACGAATCTCGCACGTTCTGGGCCGAGGTCACCACCGCAATCAACGAAAAGCGCTACTCGGATGCGACCAGGATGAAACAGGACTTGGAACAAGCCCAGAGAGACAAAGCTGCAAAGAGGAAAGACTTGAATGTCGAGTTCAAGCCGAGATTTTTCACGTCCTCTACCGAGGCCAACGGAAAGCCCGAGTTGACCGAATACGGGAAGGAGACGCTCGCTGGCCTGGAGAAGAAAGAATATGGCATCAACTTTGTGCCGGAGCCAGGGATTGACGCTGACACGTAGGTCGTGAAAGCGAGGAGCTGCGATGATGTACTCTGGACCAGATTGGAGAGCAGGGAGAGATGGAGGAGAAGGGGTATAGGTTCAACGATTAGCTCACCGGAGACATACCTTTGAGAGTGCACATATAGGGTAAGGAGTCACAGTTGGATCACAAACATGCTGCACATCGAGGCCCCCCATGGATGGGTGGCTGACGAAAAACATCGGGCGAGGCCCAGACGGGGTTGGCCCCGTACAGTGCCTATGGCGGGTCAAGACACCAGCGGAGTGGTCCTCCCAGGTTCGAGGAAAGACGCATGCAATACATAATAATGCGTGAAGTCAGGGTATTGGGGCGAACCTGGATCTGGGATTGGGAGCTGAAGAGGGGGCGCATTTTTAAATGAATGAATAGATCTTTATCTGCTTGCACAGAGATATTTTGCATATACGACGAGCATGGTAGCATTTAGGGCGCCGCACGGTCTTGTTGTTCAGCTTTCTTACTGACTGACTGACTGACTGACTTACGTGTTCGACTCTATGCCCCTGGTGCCTGCTGCAGAGGGAGACGAGCATATCTGCAAAGAAAACAGCTCGAATGAAAGGAGCAGGAAATAATGTACTGTACTGTATGTGGTCCGTAGCCTCGCCTACACATGATGCACCTCAAACCCCAGCCCTATTCACGCGCGCTCAGGTGGAGGAGTGATGGCGAGCATCACAGGACAATCAGTGGGTGATACGATGGAGGTCTCTCTGTCATGAGCAAGATGTTGTTTTTGTGAACGGGCCCCAGCTCCGAGTCAGGTCCAGTAAGGTATGTATGTTTGTATATATGTCTGTATGTACGTAGCAGACCCAGAGACAGATTCCTAGGAGAGGGAGATGGTGACTTCTGAGATCAACGACAGACAGGGGCGTGGGGAGTTCCTCACTCAACCAGAACATTCTTGAATCGGACGTGCGTGCCCCTCGACAAAGAGGCCTTCCTGTTCAAGTTGAGCGAGGCCAGGACATGCGAAATGCATGTTTCGCTATTCCTCATCCCCTCAATCTGGCGTGTTGTCGATTATGTTATGGCTTGTGGCCATCACATCGGCAGCTCCCAATATGCCCATGGTGGTCTTTGCAGCGATTCCGTCTTGATCTCAACAGTGCGTCGACGGCAGCACGTCCAGCTCCATCAATTGGGATCCTTCGCGCTCCGCTGATATTAAGCTGCCCGGGGACAATTGCAGAGGACCTCTGCATAGTGGACAAATACGAACAAGGCTTTTTCTGCTGACAACCACGGTGGAGAGGTGGAGGAATTCTCCCCCCAATTGGAAGATTGTTGAGTTTGTGGTAGTTTGGGAGGAATCAATAGGAGTGAAAGTGTAAAGGGACAGAGAGGTAACTGCAACGCCTGGGGCAAAGAGAACATACACCCTACCGTACCTACCTTTTATCTTCGCGTTGCCGTTGATAACTTCCGACCATTGGTTCCCTAGCTTCGAGAAGCCTCTCTGTTTGTCTGGCGGCCTGATGACTGATCGGGCCACAGTAGTTGAGGATGAGCTGCCTGATCTGTCGTATTCAGTATAGTGTGTCACAAGCCAATGAGTCTCGACTTCCGTCTCCTACAATGCCTTTGTGGTTCTTGAGGATCGTCCAAGCAGCTCCTCGGTGTTTTTGATGTTGTTGCTGTGCCATCACGCAAAGTGGCCTGTTCGAGACCCTTGGGCGCACATGAAAGCAAATCCGAATACGATGCATGCCCGAGTCTTACTCCCTATGTATGTATCCCGTACCCTCCTTGATGCGTGTCTCAATGCTGCCGTGCCGTGTGGGAGAAACGCCGGTGCCTGCACATGCATGTAGATTGTCAGGGTCTCGGCTTTCTTCCTGCTGGCACTGACCACATGCTCGTTGTGTCGCTCGAAAGGGGAAAGGGGGGCAGCTTCTAGAATCATGCATAGAGCGATTCTCAAACGTTTCTTCACATCCAAGCTATTCGTATGTAGGCCGCTCGAACACGGGACGGAACTCAAACAGATCCCCTGACGATGAAACCGTCGCCAGCAAGGCTTGATAGGTTGTCAGGTACCTCCGTACTCGTCCCTGCGCGGTGCCCTGGTCAGGGGCTTGCATCTAGCCAGCGTCGGTACTAACAACGTAGGTGCCCAACGCTCTTCCCCTTGCAGTAATGGGATATCCCACGACAATTGGCGGATCAGAACGGGAGGCTTCGAGAGCGTGTTTCTGAACGTGGTCGCGTGTGTCGGGGCAGATGGAGCATGCAGATCTGCCGCGGAACTACAGATTGTGGACTGACGTGGCGCCCCTTCTCAACTACGAAGGGGCATTCGCGACGAGGTTTTCTCGCTGGATTGTCCGAACCTGTCGCTAAGGCTCAGAGGTTGGCGCAATGCTGAAACAATGGCGTCAAAAAAGGGGCTTCCCGTCGGAGAACGGAAGCACGTGATTATCTTGTGCCGTTTCCGGAATTACGAGGATCAATAAGGTTGAGTAGAGTCCTGCGAGAGTCATGGATTACTTGTCAGTTGAGCTCGTGGGAATTGGGGTTTCTGTGCCAGAGTTGACCTGTTGTGCAGTTGGATGCAGGAAAAAGGGGTGATGAGCGTTGTCGACAGGACAATGGAGGATGCGAGGTTCCCGAAAGACTGCAACTGCGCTTCCTTCTTTTCGAAAGAGCAAAGTGGGAAAATGCCGACAAGATACATCCTTGTACTCTGTGATGAGGGTTCTGGTCGGCGACTGATCATGGTACAAGTGGCAGGAGTATCATTCATCTACGCATCATCTCGCGAGAGACCAGGGCTGATCGGCGAGTGGATCGTTGCCCATCTTCGGCCAGCAGACGGCAGAGCTGAGGTAATTGTCATTGTGACGATGGAAGAGACCATTTGTGTGAGAATCGGTGGAAATTGCAGACTTGGTGGAGAGGGACGGGGAAGACTCGCAAATCTTTGTAAACTTCGTCGCGTTGTCCCGCATTTCTACCGGTGTAGCATCCACCACCTGGAGTCCTGGTAATTGTCATGGGATGTGATGAGCATGAGCATGCGTTGTCATATGGTCCATCCACCTTCAGCCGCACTCAACATCTGCATTCCTTCCATCCCTCAAAAGACTCGTCGAAGGATTTGCCGTTGCCTCTTGAGTAATCAACAAAGAGGTTGACAGACGGGTGATTGACGCCACAGTTTTGCCAGCCACAGATACCGGAAGGTGGCCGGGATCACGGCGCAAGCCACAGCGGGCTATTACGCTTCATCGTGGCGAGTGTCGCGAAAGTACCTACCAACCTCGTTAAGAGTGGCTGATGGGGCAAATCCTTCCCGCACTGACGGCTTCGCACCAGGCACGTAAGCTACGGACAAGGAACAAAAGTGTGGTAAGAAAGAGGACACCGATTTAACGGTGATCTGCATGAAGCTGGAGTTTCTCAGCATCTTGTGACGGAAAAAAGGTGGAGGAGTTCTACCATTACTGGTACAGAGTAACAAAGACTGATAGCCACAGGAAGGTTGGATTATTGTCAAGAGCAAGGGAATCGGGGGCCGCTCGTTCCTGCAGTAGATATTCTGAGCTGGACATGGCGTTCGCGAACACCCTGGATACCTTCTTGTTGATTGCACAATCGTTCGGCGATGCGAAGTGTTCTGCGCGTCACTACTCCTGATCTTCATAGGGGACCCATTCGCCGAACGAGCAGCCACTTGGTGATACTCGGCGAAGGTCCTCGGGCAATATCAAACTCTGGCGAAGTTTCCTTCTCCTGGGTGTCTCCTGGGTGTCTCCTGGCCTGTGTCGCCTGCCAGTGAGTTCTGTTCTGGCGATGACAGATTTGATGCAAAAATGGCTATCCATTCAGAATGTGTATGATGGCAGCAACCAAGACTTACGGAGGCGTCGCTCAACCCTCCCTCCCCAGGATGTCCCCTGCGCGCCCTTAGTGCGACAGAGTGACGGCATCAACGGGGTGGAGCAACTCGTAGAATAACACTCGTCCCGGGCTAGGGGATCGGAAGACGGAGAATTCAGCGTGCGATCGGGTTACGAAGTGGTCGTTCCACCAAACATAAGCCGAGCTCACGATGCCAGGTACGGAGATGATCATCCTCTAAAAGGACAGATGTGGCCAACGATGGGGAGCGTGTTCCTCTTTCTCGGCGTTTAAATGGGGTGTGGTTTGTTGGAGCATGGATTGGAGGGGAGGGAGGGTGCATTACTACCACGACTTGGTGGACAGGACCGTCAAGTACTACTACTGAGGAAACTCGCTTCTGATGTCTGGTGTTTTAGTGCTCAGGTAAGGCAGACTCGTCTAAACAACAGCCACGCTAGTCTAATATGGGTTAGCGGATTACTTTTAGAGCATCAGGGGTGGATCCCGGTGGGCGAGGCTTGGCCGGTATCTGGTTGGCTACTGTTTCAAGCTAGTCCCGTAATAGTATAAGCATGGTCTTTGAATAGTAGCAACCGTCTTAGTTTTCGGGTTAGTGTGATCGGCCTGCGCCGCACTCGCGATAGAAACCGCTAAGCGTGTGGTTTTTGGTGCTATTCAAGGATGACGGAGACCTCGTCGGGCCCAATCAGCAGCCGTCCCCGCTCAGTGGCCTCAGGTACCACTTCACACACGCTCTCTGCTGTGCATCTCTCGCACGAACATTAACCAGCATCTGACGGCCCATCTCACCACTTACTGCACCCGCCTGGAGCTAACACCTTACGGATGACAGGTTTATGAGGCTTTGACTGGCGGGTGGACTCAATACTAGCGGCCGTCCTGCCGTTGCTCGATCCACCCACTCGGTCCCTACACCCCCCTCTCTCCAAAAGTTCCCTCGCGGCCTCGTGGAAATGGGAAGCTCCCTACCCCGAAAACGACCCCTACACCAACACCCTCCCTGCTCACTTCCATCCTAGTCAGCATCCCATCCACTTGCTTTGGTTGCGCTGTCCAATCGCTTCCCCGGCGTCCCTTGATCAGACGCTCTATATTTTGACTGGGACCGGCCACGCTTGGCCCAAAAGCCTCGTGCAGAGGACACAGCCGCTCCGCTCTCGGCCGTTCTATTGGAGCAGGAGGCTCTATACCTCGCTTGCCTCTCTTACACCCGCCTCTTCCAAAAGCTATGGTAGCTAATTTCACCCTGGCTCCTGCGTCCAAATTCATTTCCATGCTTTCCACTTTGGAACCACTTTCTGCTCGTTCTTTCTAGCATTCCCTTAGGTGCCTGGTCTCCATTCTTGGGGACAAGAATAACATCCGGCCTATCTGGTCCTACACCTGGGACCTGCCCTTCGCCCCGCCACGTGCCTCCGGCCTCCAATACACAACTCAGCCCTGCCGATAGGTCCTGGAAACTCTCTAATCCTCCTAGCCTCTCCCCTTCTTTCCACCATCAAGTCGTCATTTCCCTCATCACACCTACCCTCCCGCTCCAGAAACCCATGCCAACGTCTCCATTTCCTCAAACAAGCTTAATCTTTGCTTGAGGCTCAGAAGGGGGCGGAGGCTTCCAAGCATTTCAAGGGACTCCACCGTGAAACATTTGGCGCAGGCCTCTTGGTCACTTCGTATACTCTTATATCTTCTATACAATATCCTTTTCCTTCATCATGGCCCCAAAACAGCGTTCCCAAACTCCTCGACAACCTGGCGTCGCCAACTCCTCCGAGTCAATCCTTCATCCACAGCAGGCTACGACTACGACACTCTTTTCCGACCAACCAACCAAAGATCGCCGCCACCGACAGAGAGACAGCCCGCGACCCATATCTTCCGCTCAGTCGCCTTCTCAGGACACGATCGCTTTCAGCCGATCCCCTATAGTATCCGACTCGCCTGCCTCACCGGTCGAAGGGACTGCCCAAGGATTGTCTTCTCGTCGTGAAAGCTCTTCCACCATGAGGACATCATCCGTTTCTCTCGACATGGTGCCGACGTGCACGCCCACCGGTCGCATCAGCAAGGCGAAGAAAGGCAAACGTGTGCATGCTTGCGAGTTTCCTGGTTGTGGCAAGGTAAGTCTGCCCCGTCAGGCGTCATGACCCCCAAAAATCCACGCCCTAGCAGTCGGGGCCCAACGGCGGCAACCTGGCTAACGATGGTCATCAGGTCTTCACCCGGGCAGAGCACAGAAGGTAAGTCTGACTACTGGGCCGGTCGTAAACCTCCTTCCTCCTCTAACAAGTAACAGGAGACATGAATTGAATCACAATCCTGAAGCACTCTTCCCTTGCACTCGCCCTGGATGTCGAAAGGCATTTCACCGGATGGATCTTCTCCAACGCCATCAGGAGAGACAGTAAGTCGCGATTGCATGTCGACCGGGACGGGAGAAGCTGACGTTCCTGAGCAGTGATCTGGAAACCGCAGCTGAGTCCAATGCCTCTGCCCACATGGGCCAGTTGGGACAGGTCTCGGTCACTTCAGAACCTTCGGCGGTGATGCCTGCTCCTGTTATGACCAGTCCCCAAGCCGATCGAAGTGCTCCCAGGTCCTCTTCTGGAGGACTCTCGATCGGTTCTTTGGTTCATCCCCAGCAAGACTACCGTTACGGCATGGGGACGCCAGCCTTTAACGGCTTCTCGCGACAGCCCATGCATTACGTCCCTGGCTACAACTCAGCGGACGATTCTATTTTCTATACCCCTGAGAGCAGTCAATCTCCGGTTTCTGAGTATTATGGCCGGTACGCCCACCGTCAGAGCATTTCTTCTTCTTCCTCCGTAGCTGCCTTCGATCCCAGCGCGGCCTCCCCCCTGATCAACGGAACAATGCCAGGCCCCTGGGTGCCTTCGTCGGGACCTCCCAGCATTCTGCCCTCGACCATGCTTGATGATGGGACTTATCTTCCTGTATGTGCCCCTTTTCATTGGGTTGGTGCGTATACTGAAGCTGATCAGTCTCCTGCAGACTCTACCATACCAATACCCCTCTCCGACCTGGATGGAATCGAATGGTCTGTCATACGACGAGAACTATCAAATGCCTCTGGACTTCAGTCGGGAAATGCCTCAACCAGTATATCCGACACTATAAGGTGGGATTGCCTGGAGCTCTACTGGCAGTACTTCCATCCGGCATACCCTCTCATCCACCGACCCAGCTTTTTGCCCACCAAACCGAGTCCTCTCCTGGCCAGTGCCATGCTTGCAATAGGATCACAATACGACACCCGACCGGACGCGAAACTGTACTCCCTGACCTTGTTGGAGATTGCCACGAAACTTTTGAGGAGACGAGACAACATCACCAGTCGATCACGGCTGGCAGACTTGCAGACTGTCTTCCTTCTCGAGATTCTGAGCAAATACTGTGCGAGGCGGGTGGAGGTGGAGATGTCTGCGAGATTTCGATCACTGTTTGCGAGCCTCGATCAGGCAAGACGGATCCTTGCAACGGAGCCCTTGGCAGTCTTGAGGACTCTTCCCAAAGAGCGGACGACCGACGACATCCAGAGAGCCCATAAATTCTGGCTGGAGCACGAGACCCGGCGACGGATTTTGCAGGCGTGTACCGTGCTGGATCTTCAGCAAGTGGTCTTGTTCGAACAGCCAGCCACGATCGTGCATCATGAGCGGCCCAGGAGAGCAGGCCCCAACGGGCTTCGATTGACCGTCTCTTTGCCCTGTTCGGAGGAACTCTGGGAGACCAGTCCGATCGAAGAGTGGATTGGGATGGCCTCCGGCTCTTCTATGTCCCCTTTGTCCAGCAAGACTAGGCCTTCCCGTTCGGATCAAGCGTTCTCTTCGTCTCTGGACTACTTCCAGATCCAAGTGAGCTTGGCCGCTAACCAGGGGGTTTCTCTTGATCAGCTCCTGCCCCGGCAGGATCACACAGGTGAATCTATATCTCGGCTCATCTTCAACCGCCACGCTCGGGACATGGCCAAGCACGCTCCGATCCGGCAGCTGCTGGTGGTCAGCGGCGAATCGTGGATCATTGGGAAGAAGCTCGAGAACGAGGCCGAATTTCAAGACGCTAAACGAAACCTGCGAGCCTGGGTCGACTCGAACCGGGAGAGCCGGGTGGCACTCTGGCACGCCACGCAACTGATCCGTAGCCGGGCCAAGTTCTCGACTTCGGATGCTACCAACACCGACCTCTTTGTTTCTTTCCACGACACTCACATGCTCCATGAGCCGTGGGTGTTCTACCTGGCCGCCCTCATCTGCTGGGCTTACGGCTTTTCTGCATCGACCACGGCCGAGAACAGCGGCCAGGGCTCCGGGGCTGGTTCGGCCACCAGCGAGCCCACTTCGAATCCTTCAAGGAGTTCCAGCTTGTCTTCGGCGCATCCAGCTCTCCTGGACGCGCATGAAGCGGCATACAGCATGCGCGAGTATTTACAAAACACCAACGTCAAAACAGTCGACGACTTGTTACGCTTAGATCCGCAGGTGTTTGGACGGATGCACGGTCTTCTCGAAATCGTTCGCCTCCACAAGGTTTCCCTCTTTCTGGGAGGACTCATGAATGAAGCCGAACGGGTATTGTATCGACTCGTGGAGGGACGCAGTCGACTGTCACACTTCTAGAGAGCGCAGACGGGGGAAGGGTTTATTTCTGGATGTTTCCTATTCTCCTATCTATCCTACACCTTTTCTGGTTGGTTCACTGTCACGACCATGATGTCTTACGACCTTTACGAGGATTGAATCTGTTTTTATTTGTCTTTGATACTACATTTTGGGGATTCCATTGTCTGGGCGACGAGGGACTTGGGACGGGGGAAGAGGGTCATGTGGGAAATTTGGGCGTTCATGGCGGCCTTGATGCACAGTCAATACAGTGATCTTTTTTGGTGTTCGTGTGGCGTACTTGGGCGTACCTACCAGGAGAGATTTTGCATATCATTGCATATTATTCGCAAGGAGCGAAGGGAAGGGAAAAGATCCACAGGAGCATCATCACAGCACAGCAAGTTCATTCTGTTCAGGATTGTCATTCCAGCAAGCGAAGAAATGTTTGTAAAAATTGATCAGATCGACGGGTGTCCCGCCCAGCATATACGGAGTATCTGCGTTGCGAGCCAGTCACTCACTATCAAGCATGCAAATTTGGGTTACCACTTTGATGGAGTTAGCAGGCCGTGATTTACGGAGTCTGTGATTGTCCTTCAATTTCCAACCCCGATTCTCTGTCATTACGAGACCTACAAGCTTCAACTCGGGACGTCGTCCTCGTCCTCGTCCTCGTCCTCGTACCCTTGGCGGTCGGAAATCAGACGCCGACGACCAAGGATGATACGAGTTGTAGTAAGGACCGATAGACGCGAACGAGCGAGCGAACGAAGAGCCAGCATCGGAGAATGGCCTGTGTTGGGGGAGGGGAGCAGGGCAATCACCAAGGCCCCGGACCACTTCCTAGCAGCCGATCAACCGCCAACGAGAACAAACAGGAAGTGGCTGGCCTGCTACTAAATTTGGGATGGAACGGTGGATACGAGGGAGAGAGAGAGAGAGATTTTGAGGGGCTGAGCCTCGTCTCAGCCCATCAGCCACCCATGCATCTGGCTGAAAAGGGCCATTTAGCAGTGATTGATCATTCTTCGAGAAGCTTGAGGGGGTTTGATTGTACAATGCATGCATGCATGCATGTCTTGTGTCCATGTCATGTTGTCATCGTCCTCATTGCCTCTTCTGCTGACGCTGACCATAGTGGGAGAGGGTGCTGTCGTCCTTTCACTGGGTGTAGAGCCGCCACCCCTGGCCCATGACGCCCAACGCACTGCGCCCCTCTTGACGACAGAGCATGCACAGCAGGACGAAGGAAGAAATAGTGGTAGGAAGCAGGTAAGTAAGCGCAGCAGGATATTGAAATCCGAAACACCACCATGGAGGGATCTGCTTCCTCCCCAGTGACAACGACAGGCAAGACACGACACTCAAGCGCTCGTTTCTTTCTGGCTGTGCCGTGCTGTGCTATGCTGTGCGACCGACACAGTAGCAGTGCCTCTCGTTCCCTTCTTCCCCCTCCCTCGTTTAGAGCGGGCTCATCCATCCTCCCGGCCCAACCTGCATTTCGGCCAGCGGGGGGAGGGAAGGGAGGGACTGGACTAAGACTAACGAACGGCTGAATGTAATCAACCGCGATCAATCACACCACCCCAACCAACCACTCCGACGTCGATGCTAGGCCACTCTCCCCCGAATCTGAAACGTACGAGAGAGCAAGACACCGGCCGCCGGGGTCGCACAGGGCAGACAGACTACTACTACTACTGTTTGTACTTCTATACGACGCGAACCTAGGGATCTTTCTTCCCATTTATCGACTCCACTTGTTGACTAGCGACGAGACCGAGGGGTGGTTTGTAACGCGTATGATATTTATTCTTACAGATGGGAAACAGCTCGGGTAATTAACGCACGTAAGAGGCAGCGTGCGGCAGGCGAGAGAGAGAGAGCGCGAGGAATCTCGGTATCTCGCTACAAGTACGATACTCGGGACGGAGTACAGTATGTCATCTCGCAACGAGTGGCTCCAGGACATGCTCCGGCACACCGCACGATACCTAACTAAGGCAATCACAATGATGCGAAGTCCCCGAAGCACCTAGGTACAGTATGTACAGTACGAGGTACCTTTGGCGCAAATCCCCCCCCGTCCCCCGACAATCATTACGCCACGGGGGGTTTCGGATCATCAACGCGTGCCGCTGTGGGGTCACTCGGGGCTGGCGCTTTCGAAGCGACAAGGGGAAGAAACAGGGCAACTGGCAATGGGGGATGGGATGGTTCCTGCATCATCATAATCTCAGGGCTGGTTGCGTGTTTTTCTCCCCTTCCCTGTCCCAGTATTCTGTTCGTTGACAGGAGGATTGTGACGAGTGACGACTTCTCAAACTCGGCTAATCATCCGGCAGGAAGGAGGACAAACAGGCAGGCATGTCAGCGAGCTTGGAAGAGCAGGTAGGGAAAAGGAGGATTCATTCTTCGTGGCGCGCCGGATATCTTGCTCCTCGTATGTTTCTAACTTGGCTGAGCTGGATGAGCAATTCGCAGCGGGATTCCTTGGGTCCTCGATCATGTTTCCTCGGTCTCTGTCAACGGCGTCGCCACGACCAGGCTCTCCCAGGCGTCGCTGGGTCACGGCACGAGAACACGAAAGGCTACGTATGCACCTGATCAGGCTCTCTTTTTCTTGTTCCACGTGGAGATGCAGATCAAGGCCCATGAAAAGAGATCCTGGAACACCGGGCAGTGAGTGGTACTGTTGGCTGCCAGTTTTGAGAGGAGGCGGTACCAGAAGCCTCGAAACTGCAAGTGGTCGCGGAAGATCACAGACAAGGTGGTCCAAGGCGTTCCTTTGCAGCGTTGAGAACAAGAGGCACGCCTGCCCATCTTAAACTCTTCTCGGCCGTCACAACTAGGATGTACACCAAACATCAGTTGGCGAAAGAAGTCTATCCGCGGGCCGGTTGTATGCATCTCCTGCTCATTGTCCGAGTCACCGGCCCATGATATCGAACCTCTTCAGCCACGCACTCGATCGATGTCTCTGACGCGCGACGAGTGCCTTTTTCACCCCCGTTGCGACTTTTCTGATTTCTTGATGACCACCGTACAGGCACTGGCGGCACGACGTCCTTTTTCTTCTCTCCTCCACGCTTGTCACAGACTTCCCGACCGAAGCATGCAACCACGACAAAGATCTTGACTTCATCCAGCGGGAGGTCATTCGTTGTCGACCCGGACTATCCTGCCTTTGCTGGCGAACGACAATTGAGGCCTGGGGGAGTGCGTAACCGTAGAAGGCCTGTATGCTTCGCTTGCATTGTGAGGCTTGGGGCTTGGGTCTTGACTGGGTACACTGAAATTGCATTTCCACCCGGCCGTTGTGTGGGTACAGGGGAAAAGTTTGGAGCACGGCTGCTCCTCCAGTTGAAATAATGCTTGGGTTGATTTGCTGGTTGCCCTTCATCTACGGATATCTCCCTTTGGTCGTACAGGAACAGCCGCTGGGTAAGGCCGCCTCCTAATATAACGAGGCTGAACAATCACAGTCACAGTTCGGCCGAACCGACCATTATTCAGGGACGCCTCAAGCACCAGTTAGTACCACATCCCTGTCACGGCCGAACTCTAGCTCGGTGGGTTTGCAGATCTGGGCGGAACGCCTTAGCGACATCGCACCTCTCAGAGATCGGTCTTTCGTGACCCGTATTCAATCTCGATGGATACACATGCCAATCAGCCTTTGGGCCAGGGGTTGATGGAGCCTCTCGCACCACAACGTTGGGTATGCGGTGGCCACTCAGATCCACAGCCTTCTCCAGCTGTGTATTGTGAAAGGCGCCAAACTTTCGGGATAGAGCTGCGGGTGAAACAGACTAAGGGGTAGAACGGTAGGGTGCCTGAGTGACACAAACGGGTTCGTGATGATGCCATGCTCGTCCATATGTCCTGTCTCAAAAAACGCCCTCTTCATTACCGTGTTCTGGTTGTTGCCCATCACTTGAGCCTGGCGACTACCCCGCCGCAGTGCATCCTCCATCGCGACCAGCCGACGGGCTTCGCTCAGAGATATATTACCTTGCTTCTTGGAGGGCAAGGAGCGTTGTGCTCGTCGCAATGCCGGCCTCAGCCTTCTGCGCCCTCGTCTTTTTCATACCTCGCCTGGCCTCGGCGACGTGCTATTGGCAAAACAGCACATTGGCTCCAGATGATCCATACTCGATAGCCCCCGACGACACGGCGTGCTTTCCAGACCAAGAGAACTCGGCTTGTTGTGGGACCGGATTGACGTGTCTCTCGGACGGAGTGTGTTACATCGAGCAGAGTGGAAATGGTTATTATTACCGGGGGACATGTACAGATCGCACCTGGGACAGTCAGCAATGTCCGGGATGGTGCTTTGCTCAGAGTAGGTGGCAGAGTCCTTCTTGACCCCCAAAGGCTTCGTTGGTGACATGGAATGCTGAGTCCGGGTGACTCGCAGATGCCAATACGTCAATACCTTTACTCAAATGTGACACCGCACAAGACTGGGTAAGTCTCCCTTTGGCTGATCTGGTGGAACTTGAAGGAAATAGTATCAGCAGTCCATCAACAGCCCAGCATTAACGGATGCCGATAGTACTGTTGTCCCGGAGATTCCGAGTGTAGTTGTGACACGGGCAAGAACGCCGTCAAGCTTGGGGATACTCAACCGAGTACAGTTACCGTCATTGGAAGCACCAGCTGGCCGGGGATTTCATCTACGACGTCCCCGTTTGTCCAGACAAGCCCTCTCGTGACGGATGGCACCACCAGCAGTGAATCGGGCGAACCCACTCAGAACACCAGTGCCAGCACGAGCACGAGCACGAGCACCAGTACCAGGACAAGTTCGACTCCCTCCACCAGCAAATCAGCAGCAGCGGCAGCAGCATCCGCCACATCAAACACCCCAGCGCCATCCAAGAGTGACGGCTCGAGCAACACGGGGCTTGCAGCAGGGCTGGGAGCTGGCTTAGGGGCAGCAGCCGTGATCATAGGCGTCCTGGTCTTCTTCTTGATTCGCAAAAGACGTCAAGGCAGTGGAGGCGGGAATGGTGGTCCCCTCGACCAACACCAGATGATGCAGAAGCCTTTCTCCGAAGCCTCCCTCCCTGCATCTCCCTATCCGGACAGCCAAGGACACATGGTGGCGGAAGCACCAGGACCCCAGGACGGCCGGCCTGAGTTGGCAGGCGCTGGGGAATACGACAGAGTTGAGATGCCCGTCGGACAGGACGGAGACGGGGCCCACCGCCGAAAGAGTACACAGAGGGCTGAACTTGGTCCATGACAAGACGTCAAGGGCCGCGTGGCAAGGACAAGGCAAGCCATTGACAGGAAGGTATATAATGGGAGAGGAGGAGAGGGGTAGGAAATCAATCACAGAAAAGATCTCTGCCATGGATTGTCCCTGTCACATGCTGGAACCCAGGAAGCAGCCGGCAAGCGAGGGAAGGCTGTGGCAAAGCAGGGGAGGCGAATGGGGAGGAGGATGGATAGTGAATGGATAGACGTCCATGCAGATGGTCATCAATCACATCATGGGCTTTCTTGTCAGTGCTGGGGATGACATGGTTACTCCTCCTCCATCCAGGTCTAGATCTTCGTGTACGCAGCATACTTGCCTTTGTACTGTATATACTGTATGTACAGTATGTATGTATGTACCGAGACCGCCGGCAGGACGGAAGGGGCCAAATACAAACATACATACATGATCGGATACATAACACCTACCGATTACACCCTCAGGGAAACAACAATATTCTACCGCACGGGATCCTCCTCGATTCCTCCTCGCCTCATGCATGGAAGGTTCTTCTTCGCTCTGCCGTACTCCGTACATAACCTCTTAACCAACTACGTAATTAGCTCGGTCACTACTGATATAGGCGATTACCTGTCTGGGATTTCCCTTTTCCGGCCACCTTCTTGGTCTTGTCTTGTCTTGTCTTGTTTTATTCCTCTCTTCAACATCATCACCACCACCATCACCACCACTCTGATGATCACATGTTGTCATTATGTAATTGACGGGGGCCGGCTTTCCTTTTTTCGCTATTCCTCTGTCCTCAACAGCTGGCTCGAGGAGTAATCGACCCATCTCGATGCACCGGAGGGGGGCAACATCGTCGGCATGCTGCATAATGTCGCATGCTGTGTCAGCAATAGACCAGACAATTCATTGGGTCGCCTATGGCCATGGCAAAGGCCCGTCGACGCCATTGGAGTCCGTCGAACGCAACTTATCAAACCATCCGCCCTCCTAACCCACCCCGCTACTGACTCGAAGGAGAAATCATGCCCGTCGACGGGAGCATAGCGGCTCCTTCTTCTCGGCACGGCGTCGTAGAAGGTCGTGAAAGGTTCAGGAGGATGGATGGAATGAATGATTTGCTAAGTTTCGCGTAAGGATCAAGGCCCCTTCACTCTCTTCTACTTGGTCCTTTCCTCGCTTTATAAGGACGCGCGAAGTTTCCGACTTCTCGCTTTTCGTTCCTTGTCCTCCCTTGGTTTTCCCTTCGGATCTGCTGCGCCTCTTTCTCTTTCCCCGCCCGCCATCCCCGTACACTGCTTTGCCCGAAAGCGTGTAAAGAAAAAGAAGAGAGACGGAAAAAGCCCTCATCATTACGGATCAATTACATCTACGGTGGCGGAATCGCGAGGTCACCTGAACTCCCTTTCCCACAGAGCCTCCCCAGCCAGTGGTTTCGGCCCTCGATCTTCCGACCCAGCGTCAGTATAGGGATTCTTGTATAGAATAGCCAAAAATCCCGCTTCGACGAGAGTTATTGCTCAGATACAAAAGGGACCCCAACCCCGAGATGGCGTCTCCTACCACATCAGAAGATACCCTCTCGCCAGTCTCGACCCGGTCCTCGACCAAGTCCAACATGAAGATCGCCATGCCGCCGCCACCGTCAGCATTCGTGCACCCCAGTCCTGCATACATCATCGCGTCGACGCCCTCGCCAGCCCAAAACCCCGCCGACGCTTCCTGGCATCCTCAGGGCCACCACCACAGCCACATCCACATCGCGACGCCGCACCCCTTGGCCGCCGCCACCAACTTCTTGGACAAGCACGTCCCGCTGTTCGCCAAACACCACGCCGAGTTCTCTGCCCAGCACGAGATCCGCGCCGCCAAGAGAGAAGCCCGTCACAGTCTGGTCGAGTCGCCCATCCCGGAGATCGACGCCGAGTCCATCATGTCGGCCAATGGGGGCGCCGTCGGGGCTGCCATCCACAGCGCCACAGCCATGGGCACGGCCGCCGCCTTGAGCGAGGAGTCTCACCACGCCCTCGACCCGGCAGCCTGGAACGAGGTGCTGGCCAAGCGTGAGGCCGCCCGGTTGAGGTCGGGCTCCAACATGACCCGCAACAGCGAGCGATTCTCCCACGAGATCGGCAGCGACTCCGAGTCCAAGAACTCGAGCTCGCCAGCCATCACGCCTTAGGATGAGGCCGTTCGACCACGATGGCACTCGTGAGGGAGAAAATCTGTTGAATCTGCTTTTCCTTTTCATTGAGCGTATTTTGTTTGCGGCGGCATCGTTATGTTTTCCGGATGCGTGGAAGCCTCGTCTGCGGAATGCGCGTTGCTTCCCAGACTCGTAAGTCTGAATGAACCATGCCTATTCCCTTAGCGACAGTATTTCCTACTTTTCCAACGCTTTCAACCGCTTCTTCGATCCATCGACCGACCCGGAACCAATCTTCCCGTCGACCAACCAATGGACCAAAGACGGGGCGGGTGCTCTTTCTCAAGTCATTCATCCACTGAATCGACCCGTACCAGAGGCCCTTCTGCAAAAACACAAGACTTTTTACAGAGAGACACAACAAAGTGATACAGCAGCAATCTCACTGTCCAGGCTGTCACGCGCACTTCCAGCCTGGACACCCTTTATTTTCCCCTCATCAAGGGGGCCGACGAACGGCGTTTTTGGGCTGAAGCTAGTGGTCGGCATGGCACTTTGATATGATGGTACGACCGGGGAGTTGTGCCGTATGTGTACTTCCAGTACATGTACAAGGAACGATTTTCCGTTTGAGAAAGACAACGATGCTCGAGGTGTCAGCGCGTGCGTGGCTTGTCTATCTACCTATCTATCCATCCATCAACCCGCTCATCAATTCTCTTCGAAGCGACTATTCGACCGGCTTTTACACGTTACGTCCTATTCAACTGGCGCGATCAGGAGGAGGAGGAGGAGGGGATGAAGAAGGAAACACAGCTGAGCTCAATGCGCCAGGGTGTTCACGTGGCGAACACAGGATGTCATTTCAGGACTCTCCATGGGCTGCTCTTTACCCGCCCGCCCCTCTTTCCTCCCTTGAAATCGGAGTTTCCTTCATGCGTTCATTCGTCGACGACGACGACAATGAATGGGCCGGAACACGCCTGAAGGTGTCGAGTAACAGCAAAGACATGCACGGTCCACACACCTCGATCTCGATCTACGTCCCCGGTCTATGTACATACATACATACCGTACATCTCTCGACATTCCCCAACCATAGCAGATGCGGAAGGAAGGACAGACAGATGGACGGACGGACGAGGCTGGAACGAACATGTCTTGTGACTTCTACGCACGCGCCCAAGGGGATGGATGGTATGGATGAGTGATGGGTGAACGAATGCACGCACGGCCCAAAGCCAGACGCGATATTGCTATTATATGTCTATGTCGACGACCAGTTTACGTAGATAGCCCTACTTACATACAATACAATACAATACAATACAATACAATAAGAGAAAGAGAAAAAAAGAGTTATGATGAAATTAGATATGAAGATGAACGAAACACAGTAAGTAACATAGTCACACAGTCATCAGCATACATTTCCCTGAAAATGGCATGCGTAGGCTACATACACTGGAGTGTATATATATATATATGCTCCCCGAACCTCATCTCAACCGTACGTATTATGAGGAATCTCTTCATTTACTGCAGTGCACGCAGGTCGGGTATGTGTTATTGTTACACACTGCAATGGGCTCACTATCCCAAACAAAATACATCCACTCTCTGGGACCGGCATAAAAAGCACAGAACACGACTGCAGCAAGAGTATCATAACCTCATCCAATTCATTCACGTACATCCTTCATCATATGTTCCAGCTACAACGCTGTCAAGCTCTCAGGAGGATTTCCGACTTTCACGCCTCCGTCTCCACCACTCGATAGCCTTCTTGAACCTTCCGCGCAATGTCCTCGTTCTTGTGCTGCAGTAACGACAGCGCGTATGCGGTGTCGTCCCATTGACGTTTGTTCACGCACCGGTTCAGCCGAGCCGCGAGCTTTTCCGCGAGGTTTTTGGCGTGTTTGTCCTATTTGGCACATTAGTCAGTTGCGAGCAAGATAAAAAGAGACGCTCCATCTGTCGCTGAAATCGGGTCGAATGGAGCGATGGAATAGGTGTAGACGAACCTTCTCAATAAACCCACACAAAAACTTCAAAATCCTCTTGACCGCCTCCTCTTCCAGGACTCCGCCCTCTAGAGGCCCCTCTTGAGTGAGGACGCTGAACATGTCGACAAACTGGTTGTACACGGCATTGTCTTTGGTGGCCAATTCAGTGAAGAACATACGTGCCAGATCTGCGATCTTCTTGTCTCCATCTTCGAGACACTTGGCCATCTCACCCAATTGACCCTTCACCTTGACCTGTCCTGCCAAGATGAGGAAGGTCAACGTCATCAGACAGGTTCGTTTCACACTCTCGTCGGCGTCGTTCAGCCGTCGGTAGAGGAAGTCGGTGTTTTCGTCAATAAGATGGTTGAAGCACACCGCCATGTCACCCAGCGCAATCACGGCATTGGAGCGCACGATAGGGTCGGTGGACCGTTCCAGGATGGTGATCAGGAGCGGCAGATTCTTCTCACAATACTCACTACTTACGCACATGAGCTTGGCCAGACAGAGTGTCGCCTGGGCTTGAAGGTTTCGATCCTTGTAAGCTGCATTGTTGGCACAAATTTCCGTCACCAAGGGACCGAAATTCGCCAGCAACGAATGTGGGCCGTACAGGAGTTCCCGTTCCCGAATGTGGGCAATCGCCTCAGTGAAGTCATCTTCGGTCGTGCCGCCGATCAAGTCGAGCTCGTCCTTTTCTTCCTCTTTCTGCTTCTCTGCGAGGACTTCTTCTGCGGCAGTCCTCTTCCGCTGTGCTGGCGTAGGTGCGGCTGACTTGTCGGGGGAAGAGTTGGCCATTGGCTTGTTCTTTTCTTGGTCCTGTTTCCGTCGCTTAAAGTCAAGTTCACATAACTCGAGATGCACGATTTGCTTGATGGCGATGTGCCCGACAGCGAACAACAGCTGTGAGAGTGCAATTGAGGGCTTCTCTGGCTTAGGTTCTGCCGGTTCGGGATCGTGCGGTTCGGCCTCGGGGTTGGTGACCTGCTCTTCCCCGTCAATGTCCATTGCATCGGGTTCCGGAGAGGGCGTCCTCGATAGCGACGATAGGTCTTTTGTCTGCTGAAAGACCAGGCGCGTCTTCTGCCTGAGCACCTCAGAGCATAGAACATCAGGGTGATCTGAAAGAACGTAAATGGCGCTGATGGCCTGTTCCGCCATGCCATACCAGTCTTTGCTTGCCGAGGTGGTCAGCAGGATTGATGCGAGCATACGCAGAACCTCATGATTGTTGGACATCTTCGAGAGGCCCCCAGAAGCAGTCCTTTCTTGCACCTTCTTTGCAGTTGGTATCATGCGTCGGAGAGCGACGCAGGTGAACTTGGCGAGCACGAAATCTGTTCGGCCTAACTGTCCGAGACCGACTCGCAACATTGTGTCAATTTCCTTGACCACGACCTCTGGACTTGCAAGAGCAATCATTCCGAGCACGATAATGGCACCTCTCCTTTGCGACTTGGAGATGTCCTTGTTGACGCCGTACACCTGCCACAATTTGGCAATCACTAACTCGGAAATGTGACCGGCCTTAAACATTGTGCTCAGCAGCTGTTCCAGCGAGGTCAATTCTGCAGGTGTGGCACCGAATGTCAAGCTGATCATATTTCGAGCGACGAAATTGGCCGCATCGTTCGTGCTAAACATGTCGGGAGCATCGAAGAAGAGATTTTTGTAGTTGTCGATGAGATGGTTCTGGACTCCCTTGCCCTCGTCGCTGTTTCCTTTGGTCCAGATCAACCGCAACATCCGACGGATGCCTTTTCGCGCTGTCTCAACCTTGAACGCGTCAATCGTAACAAAGAAGTCCATCACATCGATAACCTCCGTCTTGTTGGGTGACGACAACAACTGAACTGCGATTTCCGAGGCGTCATGAATGGTCTCGATGAATCTGAGAGCCTCGACATAGTATTTTCGGGTTAATTGGAGTTTGCCTATGACCTCAGACGTCGCGGCCTCCTCTTGTGCCTTCTTCACTGCGGCGATCTTCTCTTCCTCGGTCAGCTCCTGCGGCTCGGCTTCTGCCTGAGTAGCATCGTCAAGGAGGTCTTTGTCAACCTGTTCTTCGCCTGCAGCTGTCCGCGCCACTCCGGGAGAGTCGGGTGGAGGTTTCAGAGCGTCTAATTGTGATTCCACTGCCTCGAGTCTTTCCGTCCACTCCTTGTGTGAAAGCTGTCCTCCATGCATGAGGCTGAATGGGTGTGAAGAAACCAACTTTCTCAACAGCTTGATAGCGTTCCGCCTAACGTTACTGCTTTTGTCCTGGAGACTCTGCATGGCCAGTTCGGCAGCATTCTGTCGCCTCTTAGGAAACTTCTGCTCCAGGTCACATATCTTGGTGAGGACTTGCATCGCCCGGACTCGGCAGAATGGTGCTGTGTCAAGAAATCGTTGTTCCAGGGTGTCAAAGAAAGCATTGATCTGTATCTTGGTGGTTTCGGTTTTCTCTTCTTGTCTGCTTAGATCTGCAAGCAGGTTTCCGCAGACCTCAATCACCGCACAACGTAAGGTGTGTGCCTCGCTGTCCAGGAATTTGGCAAGAAGGCCCATCTCTTTAATCACAAGTCTCGGTTCAAGTTCCGATAATTTGATGATGAAGGCAGAAACCGACTTTGGTCCTTTATTATCGTTTTGACTGAACTCCTTTGCGGCCAACTCCCGGAGAATCTCGGCCGACAATTGAGGGTAGTCGTATTGTTCGGACAGGATGTGGAGAAACTCGGCCATGGGTTCTGACAGATGTTCAAAGTAAGTGAGGTTCTGGACGATCGAAGTCTGAGCCCCAAGAGCATGACCGTGATGCTTCACTGCGACACAGAGCACTTTGAAGCAAAACATGCGCACGGCTGTAATCTTGACCCTGGCTTCGCTCTCCATGATCAGGTAGATGGATCTCGTAAACAAGTTGATGAATGTGTCGCGATCAGACGTTGTCTGGAAGATGCGATTCAGCTTAAGCTTCATTACCCGACACATAACATCCATTGCACTCTGGATCTGGCTGGAAGAGTCCCAGGTATTATCTTTGGCAGCAGACTTTGATTTGGCTCCTTTCCCACCTCTTCTTGCTGGCGCCGCGCTCGACTTCTCCTGCGCTTTGGCTTCGACGGCGGATATGGACCATTGAAGAAGGAATGCGTACATTTCCAACAGGCGTTTATGCTGTGGCAGAGTATCTTGTTCGTCATTTTCGATGTCGTGATTTGCAATGTCTGCGGTGGTCGATAGTCCGGAAACGATGAGAGCGAGAATCTTACCCAGAGCTTGAGTAGATAGCACGGATGAATGTCTGGGTACACGAATAATATTAGCAAAAGGAGGTCGCGGGGGACGTCAGTGATGGAGAACGTACTTTAACAAAAACTGCAAGGTATCAAATGTCGAGCTTCTGGACAATGCTTCCGGGTTTTCTGTAATCAAGTCTATCACTGAGTCCAACACACTGTCCACCAACCCCGATGAAAGGCTGTCGGGGTCATTTTCGCAGTCGATCAATTCTGGACTCGCTTCGAGGGTGGGAATGGTCGTCACGTCGCTCAAGTAGAGCTTCAGAGACTCGTTAATGTCGAAATCAACTTGATCCTCCATGTTTGCTGTGATCAATGATCGGGAGGTCAGGATGTGGTTGTCAAAACTGGCGCATGTGTTTTGTTGACGTTGGTGGGCGGCAGGAAATGTTGTGAAACATTCACAGACGCATTGCAGCAGTGTCCACCACTTTTCGATGATCAGTGTTGCTAACTCGTCACTGTCATAACAACAAGATCAGAATCAAAGTCTAGATGCGACCACGTTTGCGACCATCCGATGGTTGCTGGCTTCGCGGTTAGATTTATTGACGGATTTCCTAATCAGTGTTGGCGCCATACGCCCCACATACAAACACGAGCACCATGAAATTGGCGAAGACTGCCAGAGGCGTCCTTAAAAGCCTACGGCGAAAACAGACCAACCTACAGTCAATCAAGACCTCACAGGCTCTGTCGTCGCGTTATCATGTCTTGCTAAGCGACTCCGGGGTGGGAGACACGCCTGAGAAGGAAGCTGAATCCCAGTCTGCGTTCGCGTCAACGCGTCATCGGAAGAAGGCACGGCGGCCCGCAGCAGGGATCCCTGGGAAAGAAGTGAGAGAGCGTCTCGAGCAGGGCAACATGGGGCAAACCTCAATTGCCATTCACGAGGATGCACACGAGCGGTTTTGTGGCGGTGAAGGCGAGGTGGACAACATGGTGCAGTGCCAGGCCGAAGAGGATGACTTTCTTCACGATTCTTTGTTAGAAGAGTCCGATGAGAGTGATGACGACGACGACGACGTCGACGAGAGTGTGGTCGATGATATGCGCAGACTCGAGGAAAGCTTCAGAGGCATATCCCAGAAATACAGACTCATCAATCGCATTGGCGAAGGTATTCAGTCCGTCTCCGTCTCGTTGTTGTCTCTGCTAACCCCCCATTGCAGGTACCTTTTCAACCGTATACAAGGCCGAACAACTGGTCCAGGCGCACGAGCTGGATCAGGAAAATGAAGACCCTACGAACGAGTCCTCGTCGGACGCCCCCCCTTCCAAGAGGCGGAAAACAAGCGTCCCGTCTGGTGCGGTTAACAGACCACGGAGGAAAGGACTGATTGTCGCCTTGAAGAAGATCTATGTGACGTCTTCACCTCACCGCATCATGAATGAGCTGGAACTTTTACACGAATTACGCCACTCACCATACATCTGTCCCCTGCTGACGGCTTTCCGTCATCACGACCAAGTCGTTGCGGTGCTCCCATACTTTAGGCACCTCGATTTTCGTTTGTACTATCGAGAGTTCCTCATCAACGACATGCGACATTACTTTCGCTGTCTGCTCAACGGTCTGGCTCATGTGCACAAGGCGGGAATCTTACACCGCGACATCAAACCCACCAATTTCCTCTATGACCACACAAAGAGGCAGGGTGTCCTGGTCGACTTTGGGCTGGCTGAGAGGCAAGGGACTGACTGGCAACCATGCCTCTGTACTGAGTCCAGGGAAAGAAGAAGAGATAAGTTTATCAACTCTTATGCAGTCCAGGTCCTGCAGTCCTCTCCCGAGCAGATGTCGACAGGGTATCCTAAGAATGATAGCCGGCCGTCTCGAAGGGCAAACAGAGCAGGGACCCGAGGTTTTCGAGCACCCGAAGTCTTGTTGAAATGCACCTCCCAGACCACCAAAATCGACATCTGGTCAACCGGTGTGATCCTCCTGACCCTCCTGGCTCGCCGATTTCCCTTCTTCAACAGCGCCGACGACGTTGATGCCATGATTGAAATGGCTTCGATATTTGGCCGGAAGAAGATGCAATCTGTTGCCGCAATGCATGGCCAGCTCTTTGAAACCAATATTGAGACCATTGGCGAACGTGGTTTTACTTTTGAAAAGATCATCATCTGGGCGAGTTGCCGCGAGAAAGAGCAAGACACCCTTCGACCAGGAGAGGCTCAAGCAGTGGCGTTCCTGCACGGCCTTCTCGAACTCGACGCTGGGAAACGATGGTCGGCAAGGGAGGCATTGCAACACGAGTTCCTCACCTCGCCTGTTGAGGACGAGGAGGAACGAGCGGAGAGAGAAGCGCAAGAAGCATATGAAGAAGAAATGAGAGCAGCACGTCGGTGACTTCGTGAACAGGCGTAACCTCTGGTATCTGCGCTGGAATGTCTTTGTTGTTGATGCATTCGAGAGCTAGCAAATGGGTCGGAGCTTTGTGTTACTAGCATCTTATACCCCCACGGCACGGCACGGGCTTCGCTTCATTTGTGGTGTTACTGGCATGGACAGAGCGTGCCCTTTTGGAGTCTGCAAAGAAGATGTGCAAAGCGACAAAGGTTTTTAGTGTTTAGAGGTACATGACGACATCGCATAAAATGCTATTCTTCGGTATAGAGTCTGAGGATTGGATTGTTTTAGAGGTAGTTTATCACGTCGTCCGTCCATTGGGGTCTCTTGTTCTCTGTATTTAATTCGACAATTCACTCGAAGGAGCATGTCACATGTGGATGTTTATTCAAGGGCACAGTACTAACAATATCAGAGACATAATGCACTACAGCACTGTGACTGACTTGTCTTCGAAGCCGTCGGTGCAAGAAGGCGTCACAGGTGAGATCACGGTTGGTGATATTTCCTCTGTGAGGTACTTTATCATCTTAGAATAGAGATCTGTCCCCAGCTCACCCGACGATCTTGCTGAGAACTGTATGACAGATGGCACTTTTCCAACTGCCGGGTTAAAGCGGGCAGATGCGAATGCAAGTGCTTTGCTTTAGCTGCCGTAACACCTATTCTAAACTTATGCGCTGGTTTGTCTGTCGACTTCAAAAGCAAGATTCACAGAATTAGAAGGACTGAGTATATTGGCATGTTTGTTACGTGATTTGGTATATCATTACATACAAACTCTTGAGATTCTGGTTCGCGATTGTATGACTTGTTGCTACATGGAACACACCTGCATTTACTGAGTGTGTCCATAAATCCCCCAATACAAACGAAAATATCTAGGTATTATGGCAGAGAAATTTACTCACTGGACTCGGCAAGTCTGGTAGGAAATCCAACTCTGAGATACATGGGAATATGGCCCAAAAAGACAACCTGAGTTCCAAAAAAACTTCGAAAAAAATACTCCCCGACAGGGAATCGAACCCTGGTCTCCCGCGCTCGTTATTGTGAAATGACAAGCGGAAACTGAACTGAATGTTAGATGACATATCAACTATTTGATGACATGATTGACTTACTCATGACCACTAGACCATCGAGGAATACATGTAATTGTTGGGAGAAATCGCGGTTAATCAAAATATAAAAGACAGTTAAATCTGCGGAACCGCGAGCCAGCATCCTTTCCAATCAAAAGACTTGCGCAATACCCACATATCTACCTACCTGTAAGTAATTCACTTACCAGGCATTCAACTCTGGAGAGGTATTAACTACAAAGTATTAGTTGCCGGGTCTCAATAAACGATGAAATTGATTTATTGTATCCTGCCTGTCCTTCACCTGTCTATCTTCATGAGAAGCCCCGTATCTACAAATCCGAGCTGCATACCGCGATCTTCGCGACTGGTGAGCTTATCTTAGTGAGTTCTTGAGCCACGCCTGATATCGAGTCTTCCAGGTAGCGTGCTATTGGTTTGCGCAGCATTGGCATGCTTGAAGAACTCTTGTTTATGGATGAGCATAATGGGTCTGAAGCGCAAATACTTTTGTGTGTATTCTCCGGGATGGAACTCAGCAGGATCTTTTCTAATGCATTCACATAGGTACTAGTTCAAACCTACCACGAAAGCGACGTAAGGTCTTCCATGCCGATGGGAGATCTTTCGCGACAGAACTGGGCCTGCGACACTCACTGGCCCCAACGAGTATGACGAGAATATCAAATTCCTCCACGCTCTCGTGCTCGACTGCCTCATACACAGACTGATCGAAAACGGCCAAGATTCACGTTTGATAAACGCACGACGTGATCTTCGGGAGTAACTACCCTACAGTGCTCGAACTTTGCAATCCCTCGATAACCCTCTTCTCGTCTTGGTCGACCGTGTGACACACCTCCTTAGCCTCGGAAGCTCGACTCTCGAGCCCGCCCCTGCAGAGCCACCGGTAGCGGTATTCTATGTACGAACATACACCCTGGCTGTTGCACAGCCCAGCAAAGTAATCGATATTTTGTCGAAGGTCAAGATAACATTCAAGAACAAGATATTCGCTTGGAAAAGAACCATCTAACCTCTCTCAAAGGATGTATCGGTCCATCTTCGCTATGACGGCGTTGCCCATAAAACGAATGCATGGGGACGGCATGTTCATGACCACAGACCCACAAGAGGATCTTCTCTTGGGCGAATTTTGCACGTTATATCCGACCTGTATCCTAATGTTGTCGCAAATTGCCTAGTACAGGAGACTCCTCATATGGAACTGCCAGTATCGGCCCGCGACCAGCCCATTGACACGAGGAAGCAATTACTAACATGTGTCCTAGAGCAAGGGGCTCTCAATTTCAGCATCGGTGGGGTTGTATCTTCGATTTCAAATCTTCATCTCAAAAAGTTGTTTCAGAGTCTGGGCACAAAGTCCTTTGCTACCGCGGCAGAGATAACTGAGGAAATTTCTCCCACTTCCCAACTGGCGGTACAGCGCTATGCACAAGAGTCTGCAGTCAAAAACTATGAGCAGATAGTGGTGTCGAACTACTCGGGTTGCAGATGCCACCGCATTGGCCGAAGTATTGACTGATCAGGCTACATCCATGGGCCTGAAGAATGGTCGAATCAAGCTTCTGATTGTGGTCCGACTCCGAGTCTTCCAGGTATTACTGGCGATGGTGCAGCAGTTTGTAAAATGGTCGGCCGCAACAGCTGCTGCTCGGAAGCTTGAAAAGCACTTTTCGATTCAGTGAGGTGACTTGCTGTGGCTACTAGACCAATTTCTATTCCAAAAGTACTCCGATGGTGGCAGGATCAACTGCCCGGACTCTTCAGCATTTCCTGATACTATCTGTATGGCCCGAACTGTCCGGATTTTGCAAAGCATCCAAATTCTCCCAACACCCGTTTGCAGAATACCTACATACAGTTGCAACGCGTGCTAGCGATGGGACATACGGTACTATGCAAGCAGTAGTGTCTCTCAAAGTTGTCTTGAGGTCGTACGTATGGATGTCGTCAAAGAGTCATCCGTCAAGATACCAAACAGAAGTACTGGACAGCAGCGAAGATTTACAACATTCATCATTGATGCAACCTGCCCCAATGGTCCCAGACAAGGTTGAACCACATGTAGTCAGGGCTTGTCGCGCAAGGATGAGCTCTGGGTTCGCTCATCGACGACATTAACCTATGCACACGGAGCGTGTGGAAGTCGACGCAAAGCGCTTCTGTATGATATGAATATCAATCGACCCAAAATGTTCATTGTCGTGTAATCTCACATTGAGTGGTTCATATTGAGCTCTCGCATTTAATGCTGACGGAAGAGGCTATGTTGGATACCGTTCTGCAATTAGGCGGTTCATATGCAAATAGCAAATCAATGTTCATCTCTTCGTCTCTGGCCATGAAGCATTCCATGATGACAAAAGGTATGACTCCTATCTAGGCACTACACCACGGGCATTGGGCCACTGCATGCCTGGAACAGTCCACCGTACTTGATGTATCCCAAGTTCCATGATGTGTTACCGAACTCGGAAAATTGGCCCGAACTGTACCAGGCTGAACCTTCTCGGGTTTGGCGGACTTGGGTGAGAAAATGCCTGCAGCTCCTCAGACGTCGAGACTGCCAGGCCAATTGACGAGCTGGGACATGGATCCTGTGACCCGACAAGTCCTGGCTGCCGGACGTAGGCAGGACCTTAGTCCCGACATCTGATTTGGCCCGGAACAGGTGTCCTGGGCTAAACCAAAGTCTAGGGCTGTCTCCCCAGAGGGTGAGTCGGAAGGTGAGATAAAGGTGAGCGAAAGTGAGTCGTGAGCAGGTGGTTTTAAAAGCGGCGCCGAGCTGATTTACCGTTGCTTGAGCTGCCAAGGACGAGGCTGAGGGTTTGTCAAATCCAACGGATTTTCCCGTCGCCGACATCATCATCATGATTGATTGCAGATGCTTCTTCTTCTCTCAAGGGTTTTGGAGGAGATGCTTGTCATGACTGCCACATCTCCAACCAATTTCCTAACAACTTTGACGCGACCGAGATCGAGAACTTGGTGTCGTATCATCGTCCTCAGTCGATCTACACTACAGCAACGGGCTCCTCGTATCTTCTTCTTCTCAGGTTCGACTCCTGCATATAGACCATATTCTGCATGTTGTCGTCGTTTCCATACTGTCCCGTCGTCCGAAAAGGCCCCAGCGTCAACCACTTCAACATCCACAAGGACCATATCAACGTCCACCGCAGCTTCCTCAAGCCCACAGAAGACGATGTCTCGACGGCGAGAACCAAAGCGATTCGCGCCACTGAATCCCAATGCCGAGAGCGGACACGACCTCCCGCAGCTAAAAGGCATCATCTTTGACATGGACGGGACGTTGTGGTGCGTATTGACTCAACACGCTGAGCGAGTCTACATCTGTGCTTGGCAACAGTGACGCTAATCGAATATATCTGCCACCAGTCTTCCTCAGAACTACATGTTCCGGGAGATGCGCGAGGCCTTGGGAATACCCAGATCGGTCGACATCCTGGACCACATCCGCTCGCTCTCCAACGAACCGGACATCGGGCCCGAGCCAGGGTCAGGACCACATCCTCACTCGACAATCAATCCCTTTCAGCTCCCTGCCGAGGAAATGCTGTCCCCTTTCAGCGACAAAATCCCTGATCCGCCCCCTTCCTCACCACAAGCTCGCGCAGTGGCCAAAATCCAAGCTATCGAGCGGAATGCTATGTCGTCACAACGTCCGCAGCCCGGTCTCCAGGCACTCATGGACTACCTCACTCAACGGGGCGTGAGGAAGGCACTCTGCACGAGGAATTTCCCTGCCCCGGTGCATCACTTGCTGAGCAATCACCTACCTGAAGTGGTGTTCGAGCCGATCATCACCAGGGAGACCGAGGGCGTGGAACCCAAGCCGAGCCCGGAAGGGTTGTGGATGATTGCTCGGGCTTGGGGCTTGGATCGAGAGATTGAGGCTGGAAAGATCCGAGAGTCAGTCGAGTCAGGTGGCGACGTTGACCCCTTGGAATTGGCCAGGAGGTATCTGGGATCCGGCTTGATTATGGTCGGAGATAGCATAGACGACATGGCTGCAGGCTGGAGAGCTGGGGCGGCGACGGTGCTGTTGGTGCAGGACGAGAACCAGGAGTTAGCAAAGCACCAGTACACGGGCCTCAGCATCAGACGACTCGATGACCTTATAGACATTCTAGAGAACGGATTTGCAGAGAGCGCACAGACATAGACTAGACCCAGAGAGTGGTGAATTATTTCCTGTGGGAATGGAAATATCCACGACGTTTGAGACTTGCACTGGCCGTTATGCACGTTACAAATGGCGGTCCGAGGATATCTGATGCACTCGGAAAGGTGATGTGGTGGCGATAGTCTGTGAACCTGGAGAGAAAATCCGCAGTGTTTTAAGCGACGTCGCACAACGCCCAATGCTTTGGGCACCATTTCACCTACAAGACGTGACTTCCCCGCTGCTCCGATCATATCCTCTAGAGACCCGGGTTTGGTGTGTGAGAACTTCAGCGGCAGCAGTCCGGGCACGTGGGAGAGCATTCTCGTGCAGTGTTGCCAAGCTGTAGCACAGCGTCCAGCACCGGCAGCACAACCCATTCGGGTCACCCGTACTTATAAGGTGCATAAGTAGTGATGGGCAGCACAGTGCATTCGATTGGCAGGGCGGTGGCTGATGTGTTGGCAAGCCGGAGAGGTGTCGCTCGTCCACGCCCCATTGCGCGACGAATCGAAAGGCGGCATGGAAGTTACTGCAAGCCTGAAACTGTTTGTCACAAGCGGTCGCCCGAACAACCGAAAAGATTGTTTTCCTGGAGCCTCTAACATGATCGGAATCAAGCCATGGGCGTTGGGGGTGGAGCCGACGGCGGTAAAGGCCCGTAACCTTTAGTTAGAAGCGTCGCTGGCCCATCCATTATTTGGCCATTTGTCCAGCCAACCGGTTTCTCGGGGATCCCATTCGCTTCTTGTTTCTTTTTCCTCCTTCTCGGAGCGTCGTGTTATACCGTGGTGCTCTTCCAATTTTGGCGACCAGAATCCAGGCGGTCAAGGTCTCAGCAGAGGAGGGATAGGGAATGGATCGCGGCATCAACAGGTGACTTTGCAGCTATGCATGCATCGGTAATGACCAATGGCTAGCTGAGAGAGCGACCACGCTGCCGACGGAAGGCTCTTACCCACAGATATTGTGTGCGTTGTGCGGGAGAGAAACCTGATATTCCTGGTACTCTGTAGATCTGTGCGTGGGTGCACTGGGGGCACCCAGGGGGCCTGTTCTCTCTCAGCACTGAGATGGCGCCTTGGGATCTACCACTGCTGCGATAATAAGCATAACTGAAAGCAGGGGAGAGAGAGCTGCTGGGTTGGCCATATCCTTTTTTGATACTCCGGTGGGAACAAAATACGGAGTCCTGGACCAGTGAACAAGACCCAGGTGTTCGTTCCCGGGGAATTTTTATCAGGTGGAGCAGCGGAAGTGAGCGTGAAGGAAAGGCCCATGCCTTGAACGGTGAGCCAATAATGGTGGCGAGAGGATCGGTGGCGTGTGCTTTCAACCCTGACTGGCCCGGGGGCGGGCCTGTTGGACGCTGTTTTCTTTAGCGGCACACCTGGGAATAAAAGGTCCGAAGACTGACTGGGGGCTAATAGGCTCGTGATGCCAGGCTCTCTAGGCTCTTGGTTACCCTCCGCCTTCCCCCCATCCATCCATCTCACCTGCAACTAAGTACGTAGTGCGCACCCGCTGGCTGCGCGGCATCCCTCTCTGGACAGCTTTCAGCCCAAGTCCACCGCTTTTGCTTCAACCTTTTCTTCGTCGTCGTGCTTTGCTCTTCCAGCGAATGTTGTCTTGCCAAACAGAGATGATACCTATAAGCGTTACCAGCTTCGTTTCGATTCATGTTAATTGATATGTGAAACTGTCTCATTGAGATCTGGCCCTCCTGTCACTGTTACCTGCGCCCGCCGCACCACAACCTCAACCAGCCTCACAATTATTCGCCTGCGACCAACAACCACTAACACTTGTTTGTGCCTTCACCGGCTGGCGATCCCTTGCCGGTCAATCCAAGCCCATATTCTCCGTCGTCGAAACTGCTATCGAGAACAACCCACGAGGCAACCTCAAATCCCCCGTTTGCTTAAACGACCCCGTTCGAAAATCCTCGCAACGAAACCTCCTCCACCAACCATGACCGATCCAAGGTTGCCTACGAGACCATAGCCAGTCCATCACAAGGGCACATGCGCATCGGCCCTTGCGTATGTGCTCCATGATCCAGCACACTTAAGGTCTCTTCGAGATGGGCTTTTCGAGTCGACGCCTACCTCTGCCTTCGGCCACAGACTCTCTGATAGGATCCGCCGACGAAGCTGGTCACGGTAC
Source organism: Fonsecaea erecta (assembly GCF_001651985.1). Lineage (NCBI taxonomy): Eukaryota > Fungi > Ascomycota > Eurotiomycetes > Chaetothyriales > Herpotrichiellaceae > Fonsecaea > Fonsecaea erecta. The sequence goes on along the minus strand of NW_017387249.1, from coordinate 1,881,812 downwards.
GGACCTTGGGACCGATCTCTCGCGACGAAGTGAAAAGACCTCCGAGACGATTCCTGACGACGGAAGCCCGATTACCATCACGCCAGCCCCTAAGCGCACAATTGGAAAACTTGCAAAGTCCGGTCAACAGTCTCAAACCTCGCTCCTTATTGAATTGTTTGAAGGGGGCAAAACATCTGATCCTGGACAGAGACAACCCAGCTTACGAGTACGCTACACACCATCCCACTCCCGGAAGAATAAAGACAAGGGAGAGCGTCACATTCTGGTCACCGAGTCTCCAACGGCAAGGCGGCCTTCCTTCAGCCACCGCATTTCTCTGGGAGGAAACGAGACTCTTGCGCCAAACGTCATTGACGGCAGTATCAGCTCCTTGGATACCGGCGACGACTTCAGGCCTACCGTTCCCGTCGAGATTGAAGTCCTGCAGGACGACGACAGCGACAGGTCCGTCTTGAGTCCGCCTGCCGAAACCAGGTCCATCATCCCAGAGTCAGATATTTCGTCTATGCCAGCAGAGAGTTCTCTGGGACCCAATCCACCCATCAACATGTCGCCTGCCGGCCAGAGTGTCAGTATCACCCGAGGCATGTCTTCCGAGGGAGCCTCGTTGAAACCACCGGTCATTCCGGCCGAACGCAATTTGAGCAATGAGCGTATCACCCAAAAAGTCATCGAAAAGCTGAGCAATAAACCGCGAGTGTCGAGCAGTGGGAAGCGTCAACACAGTAGCCACAGTGGAAGTCGAAGCAGCGTGAGCAGAGAAGCGGAGTCTATGCACGCCGAGCCGCGAATTCGGGTCACAAAGAACGTGGATGATGATTCAATGCATAGCATCACCGGCTCCAGTATGGTCAGTGGCTCTCAACTATCTGCAGACCCGCGTGCGACAGACCAACGATCGGCTCGCTCAGGAACATCCAACGTCTCAGTCACGAATAATCCCAAACTACTTCAATCGGTCGAAGATGCCATCCGGAGGCTGATATTGCCCGAGCTCAACGAATTGCGCCGGAACCAGAAGCATTCCCATCGATCACGACACGAAAAATATAGCAATCCTTCGGATGTGTCCTCAAGTACCCTATCGCGCGAGGACAGGACGCACCGCAGATCCTCCGGGAGCAAATCAAAGCGCCGAGTGAGTCGAGAGTCGGAATCAGGTTTGCTTTCAGATTCTGCTCGCCGTCATAGACGTCACAAGACCGTCGACTACGACTCACCGTCGGAGCACAGCTACGAGCCGTCCGAGTCTGTCGACAGTCTGGGCGACGAGAAAAAGTCACGTAGGCACTCGAAAAACCGTCATGGTCGTGACGTTGCGGCTGGAGCTCTCGGAGCTGCAGCCTTGACTGCCGCCGCTCTCAAGTCGCACGATTCGGGATCGAGCCTGGAATATTCGGAACATCGCAGACGGAGGAGGAGCAAAAGCCGTAGCAGCCGCAGTGCAAGCTACACAGAAAAGGACGACGCCTTCCAGAAGCATCAAGTACCGCCTATGCCATTCGTCAGTGAGATTGGTACCGATCTCACTCGAAGCTCGCTCAAATCTTCCAATGACGGACGCGCCGAGACGCCAACCCGCCGTGAGGTGCGTGAAGTGATACGCGGATCTCCTTTCGAACTATCCTCGCCAGCCTCTCAAACGACGCCCACCTCTAATGCGCTCGACTTGAAACGTGGACTTGGTACCCACCATGGTAACTTCTCGGAACACGATTTGTCGGCCCACGACCTGTCCTCCAAGAAAGAAGTGTTCGATGAGGCCACTTTTGACAAGTCGTCTGACGCAGAAGAGCTGGATTTTGCTACGCACGGATTCGCGGCTCTGACAGATCCAGAAAGGGCTCGTCAATATGAGAGGAACCTTCACCAGCAACATCCCATTAGGCGGGGCCTCAGCCCAATACAGAGCGTTGCCAGCTATGCGACTACAGAGCCCAATCGCAACTCCTTGATGCAACCTCGCAGCTCAGACTCTTTGCGTTCGCCGGGTAAACACACTCGTATGGATGACCAAGTCTCCGTCTCCTCTCTATCATCAGCGCCCAGCACCGACCTGGCCCGCTCAAGGCGACCCCATGGAATGAGCTTGGAGAGCCGGAGCGAGATCATGGCTCAACATGTGAAATCGCTTGAAAGCACACCTCGCCAATTGGATCAACGCGCTCTAGACGAACACCAACTCGAAGACGAGAGCTACCATGATTCGCCGTATATCGACAAAGTCACTGCAGGCCAACATGTGGTCGCCAAGGGCATTGGCGCAACCGCGCAGTATGTGAATGAAGGGTCAGGTATCGAGTCTGCAGTGGCCTCGCTAGTCGAACCGTCTCTCCTTTCTGGTGATTACGCATACTCGCCCCGCCATAGTCAGGCAGACTCGCTGGGCGCCCGTGAGATTGCCAGTTCTCCATTATCACACCGCGACTACATGTCGAGGCACAGTGGCAGTCCGCTGAAACGACAACTTTCAAACCACAGCGGGAGCGCGCACAAAATTGCTCCGGAATCGGCGGCTGTGATGTTGTCACCCCAACAGAGTCCTGCTCGCTCACTCGAACATGTAGAGCAATTTTCTACAAAATCAGCCCAGCCCGCGCCCCTTGCTACCAGTAATGTACCCAGCGGCCCTGTGGAGCGCTCGCCAGAGTCAGATATCACCACTAATCCATCTATCATCCGAGGTCCAATTGGCGGCCTTGCACAGGGCAACACTGAGCACTGGCCTTATGATCCAACACCTCCACACTCTCGAGCCAACTTGGTGCTTCCACCAGTGAGTCGTGATATTGGTTCGGCCGGGGCAGATCTCATCCCCGAAGCTTTGTCCATCAACCGTGACCACGACCTAGATGCCAAACGTGACCTCTATGTGCAGCCGCAGACTTTGTCGACTCCCCTTGGGGCCAAGGACGAGGGCTACGAAACTGGAGCGAACGTGCCGTCGCCAGGTTTGTATTCTCAAGAGCGGGGGGTTCGAGACGACAGCTTTACGCCAGAACCATCAATCGACAATGCCCCGATCACAGACGACCCCTTCACCACGCAGCGAGATCCGTACATAAGTGGACTTTCGCATGGCATGTCGCCTATGTATGATAGTGCGACGGGTCGCGGCCGCGATAACATCCATTCCAAAGATATTGTGGCGCTCATGGATCATCTCACAATGCGGGACGCCCAACGGAACGCAAGAGACACAGAAATCCTCGTGACGCTGGTCCGCAGTGCCGCAGAAATGCGCAACTCCTTCGAAGACATGAAAAAGTTCATTGCAGAACAGGACGATCTTATCATGGACACTGCCGATAAACAACATGAAAAAACGCAAAAGGTCATTGGGGGCCCGCGACCACAACCCGTATCTGCTCCTCGCCCGACGATGTCGGCAACCTCGGAGGAGGACATGCCATTGAAACGCCGCAATGTTTTCCAACGAGCGCTCAGAGGACTTGGAGCTAAGAACTCACAAGAGCTGCAGAATATCGAGGCGATGTTGATGCGACTTTTGGACGAAGTTGAGGCCCTCAGGGCCTCACAGCCTCCTGCAGTCGCAAGAGATCAGCCTAGATCCACGAGTTTGACCTCTGCAGACAACGCTCGCGCTCCTACAGACACAGGATATGAGCCCGAAGGCCAAGCAGGGACCTCATCAACCGGAGATCGATCTGGATTCTTTTCGAACAACTCCTCTCGCCAGGCGGATTATCGCAGCTACAATATACATCGAGACTCGGGTAACCGAGTGAGCACGGTGCTGGAGGGTGACGAAGAATACGACGACTATGGGAACCACCTAAGCGGCGCCCCAGGTGGGAATGCACAAGCGGTCAGCCACACGCCGCTGGACACGCCTCCGAGGAACGATCCAATCCGACAAGCCAGGGGAGGTTCCGCTCCTTTGAATACTCCACCTCGAACGCAGGAGCCAAACACGGGATCGCTGAGCCATGAAAACACGCCTCACCTCTCCCAGGGAGAGGCCTCCGGACGGAAGCACAAGTCTTTTGCATCTTCCTTTATTCCAAAGATGGTCTCTCGGTGGTCCAAGACCACTGCATCTTCCGCTGATAATTTCCGCGCAAGCCAACAACGAGTTAGACCCTACTCAGAGCACTCTCGGTCAGGATCCAACCTTGGAGATTATGAGTTCGAGCATGATCCTCAGGGCCACGACCGCATTCGGTCCAGTACTTCATTCCAGCGGGATCAGTACGACGATGTAGAGAACCGACCACCCTCTCCTCTAGTCCCAAGTCAGTTGACGGACAACCCGAAATATCAAGCTCACAGAAACAGCATCAATCTTCAACACCCTCAGCCCAGACAAGGACCAACAGGTCGCTTCCAGTCTCGGTTAGAATCTGAAGCCCAGTTTTATAATAACGAACAGATCTCGCCTACCTCGCAGACTTCATCTCAGTGGGAGACCCACTCGGGCCTGCAGCCGAACCATCACACGACCATTACCTATGGAGGACACCTCAGTCCGATCTCTGACTCGCCCTACTCTGCTGAGCCAGGACAGATGCATGACAACAGGAGCATTCGGTCGGGAAGCTCTCATGGCCCACCCCGGCCGCCAAAGATCCCCAATGACGAGCCTCTGGTGCCGCAACGTCCACCCAAGGTTATGATGAGTCCCTCGTCCTCGAACCGACAGCAGACCTACGTCGATCACGTTGCTGCAGCAAGGGCGGGAAGTCCAGCATTTGACAAGGTACGTACAAAACATCCACGTCTCAGTGTCGGAAATACTAACAAGCTTCCAGTCTCCAGTCGCGGCACTAAGATCGCCACAGAGTCAGACGCGCAAGCCCTCTGGGCCGAGACCTCTAGCTGGATCTGGCGGATCGAAGGGTGATTTGAATACCGTTAAAAGAACGAGATTCAGAGGCAGCCCAAACCAGATCGATAGCGAAGACGAAGCCATCGCGGCATATTGAGTGTTATATTGGGTCTTTAATGGTGGAGAGATTTCTTGAGTGCGGAATATGAGCGGTTGACACGAACGCATTCGAAGGCGTACAGGAGTGGGTTTTTGTTCCCGTGCCAATGCCAACAGCGCAACGAGAATTGTTGCCCTTTGGCTGATGGGCATTGCAAATGTTTCTGGTACAAGCGAGCTACCTAGATGGAGGAGTTGGAAACACGAGCTCGACAGTTCAGCGAAGTTGATGACTTCAACGCTGGACGTTCGCTACCGGGATGACAGGCTTCAACGGCAATGATGGGGGCTACCACTGAGCTGAGTGAGGTATGAGAGCATACACCTATTTGTTCGCGTCGGGCTGTGCCTTAGCGAAGCAAAAGAAAAAATACGTAATGTCGATATAAGGAAATCAAAAAAAGGGGAGTTGGACCTTTTTTCGCCTCGTATTTTTCTTCGTGTCTCACTCAACTTTCGGCTTGTGAATTTTATGCCCTTTACTGTAAGAATTGGTTGTTGTTGTTGTCGCCGCTGCGATCCTGCAATCGTTTGCACAAGTAACATGAGACTCCCGGCTATTCACCAACGCGTCACGTTGATGATGCCCGGCAAACCCGTCTTCGATGCGAGGCTGCGGGGATTCAGGGGTGGGGGGGGGGAAAATTACTCCGACCAGTTCGAGACTGAGTGAGTGAGTGCTCCAACACTTGTGTAGAAAATGTGAAGTAACTGTATATTATTATTATCCTAAGTACATACATACAATACCTTCGTTCGTCACTCCAGACGTATTTGAAACGAATTCTTACTTCTCATGGGCCGAAGGCGCTGATGGGGATGTGGGTGGTAGGGACACGCGCCTCGTCTTCGCAATGATTTAAAACGATAGATAGGGAGAGGCCCCTCAGCTACATACACACTCATGCTGAATGCCGTCAAGATAAAATTTCTCGTGGGGCACACAAATGTATGTGAATATAAGTGAGGACGGATTGAGAACTGGAATCGAGAGCTCAAGCTATTATCCTCTGAATCAACGTGGCACTAGCCCCTGGACAGTTATGTATGTACCATTTCAAGAATGTATACTCGACATATCGTCGAGTAGAGAGAGCTCCCAAGTCGTCCTCGAGATTGCCCAGCACCGGAGCCCCCTTCGCAGTTTTTCTTCATAGCTGGCTGTTACATCTCCTCAAGCACAGTCGAGACATGCTCGATCACTTCGTCTGATTGTGTGACCCGTTGACTTTCCCCTGTCGGTTCCCCTCCTTCGCCCTCATGCGATAAGCCTCTGCTGCAGGGTGCGAGGGTTGACGAAGCACGAAACCTCGTCAAGTGCACTTTTCGGTCTTGTCATGAACGTGCCAGGCGCACTTATTTACCTTCGCGATCTCTTCCAAGCTTTGTTGCCCAGCGAGAGCCTGCACGAGGATCACTGCGAAAACGCCCCCTTGACTTACTTTGTTCGCCAAGGTCTTAACACCCTCATGACTGTCGTCAAACAAACCATAAGTACGGACCAACGGTGCAAGCTTTGAGACGATGAGGAGTTCCATTTTCTCTATATTATGATCGGGATGAGATTCGGCCTCTTCAAAACACGCCAACAGCCACGAGTGATCAGAGGGAATCGCCACGAGCAAGTCAATGAGATGGTTGGCCCAGTCCTCCATGTTGAGGTGCATGGCGAGGTCGTAAGCGCGGAAGATCGTGCAAGCTGCATCGGAAGCTTCTCCCTTGCCAAATTGCGTCACCTCGTGTGTGTCGTAGGCTAACTCTTGAAAATATACCCACTTCGCTAGCATCTCCCCGGATTCTGGAAAGAACAGCGGGAATGAGAGTCGTTTTATCGCTGTAGCTGTTGAGGTCATATTTTTGAGCTTCTCCTGGAAGTACGGGATTTGGAGAAGGGCTTCTTTGTGGAATAACTTTTCATGTTTCCCGAACTGGAGCACGACGGCTGGAGAAGCAAAGGAGAAGCTGAGCCGTTAGCAGGATTCGGTACCAAACAGGTCCAATTCGCCCTGTCACCTACCATGTCTTCCGCCCCAAAGCCTGTGGTCTTGCAGCAGGTCGAGGCCCTTGCACAGATGATAGCTTCGCATGTCCGAAGAGCTTCTTTTGCACTGCTTTCCAGGCTTCGTGGGCTGATGCGCGAGTGCTCAGATTAAGCGTGGCAGCCAATCCGTCATAGTCGACCTGAATATTGGTCAGATTAGCTTGAAAACACGCACGGGCTGTCGAAAGCAGGTGAGCTGGTGATGGTGTAGGTAGGCGAGGGGCTCACCTCGACATTGTCGGGCTTCAGATTGCTGAGGAAGGCGATCAAGACATCTTGCTCATGAGAGGTTAGACTCGACAAATCCTTGTTCCCAGCACCTTCAGGCATGGCGACAAGGTTGATGGGGAGGTAAATTGGTGTGATAGTTTGAGATCTGCCAATATTGCAGGAGTTGTGTCCAGAAGAGGGGGTGTCGGGTGCTGTCGAGGTTGGTGAGTCTCTCAATGAGGTGAGTTAGAATTGAGCTCATGGTTCATTCGCTTACCACTCTGATCTGTTGCTCATTCACTTACAGTCGAGTCCTTGGCGAACTATAGGTCCTTTTCACGTCTCACTTGAGCCTCTCCTACGAGTCACCACTGCAGATGAGCAGATGATGGATAAGCTGACGAAATCGGAATGGTTTGTCTGAAATGTCTGATTGAGCAAAGTGTCAGACGATTTCGATCCAGCATTGGAGATCCCTGCAGAATAGAAGGCCTGCTTCATGAAACTCGGATCTCAAGACGAACCGATGGGACAAAGGACAGTAGCATTGAAGTCATGGCTGTCTTGAATCCCGTCATATCGGGTGTGGACCATAACGCCACCTCTGAGCCTCAGATACAGTCCATCTCTTTCCGGCCTCGATCAGTGCCCAGGTCTCTGCCGTTGCAACGTGCAAGACGTAACCCTGAGAGGCTACTCAAGCTGGCTGTTTGCTTGTTCGCGCTTGACAATACTAAGAAGTCAAACTAGGAGGGGGGTAGGCTCTCGCGCCCTCGGTGCTCAACAACACAATGACAGCATCTATCGACATGCCTGGGGGGAAAGAATCCGTGGAACTGGCTTTCCTGATTGCAGCAAGTGTAGCAGCTCCACAAGGCCCAGCATTAATACCGTGGGCTTGCAGATACTGTACGGACTCATGGCATTCTAAATCTGTGACTGTGATGCTGATGTCGACCGCTTTAGAAAGGACCGGCCAGGAGATAGGTGAGACAGTCCCACAGTTCATACCATTCATGATCGTTGCCGATGTCTCGATTGTACTCCATGCGTTGGACCTGAGGTTTTCATGCAGACATGCAGCGGTCTCGGGCTCCACTGTCACAACGCCAATTTGTTTGCCGCCAGACTTGCAGAAGGCGGCAACGGAGTGGCCCAGAGAGCCAACGCCAATAGGAGTGACAATGAGGGTCGCCTTCAACCTTTGTGCTCTGAGTTGCTGTTCAATTTCGAACAGAAGTGTTGAGTAGCCTTCAACGATCCAGGCCGGGATTTGTTCGTATCCCTCGAACGCATTGTCTTGGATAAGAAGGCCATTAGGCGCCTTCTGTGATTCCTGGAAGGCTTTTGAAACGGCATCATCGTAGTTTCCCAAGACAACCGTGACTTCAGCACCTTCACTTTCGATCTTCTGACAGGTCTCACGGTCGGCAAACTTGGACATGAAGATCCGAACTGGAATATCCAGTATCTTGCCCATTCGTGCAACAGCCCGGCCGTGATTTCCTTCGGTGGCCGCGAACAGTATTGTTTCCGATTTCCTTGCTGCATCCGAGATGTCTTCAAGGCTCGAGTCAAGAGCAAGACCATGCTTCTCTGCAATCGCACGAAAAGTGCCCCATGAAGCACCCAGGATCTTGAAGGACGGCAATCCAAGCCGGCTGCTTTCGTCCTTGACGAAGATTGCTTTGACCTCTAGCTCCTTTGCGAGGTCACCTAGAGGCACGAGCGGGGTCTCTTTATACCCAGGGAGGCGTTTATGGAAGGTCTGAGCCAGAGTTACATCTGTATCGTACGTGTGCGTCCATGTTCTAGCCTGTGGATTCGCGTAGATGAATGAGTCGGACATGGTGTTTCTGGTCGGATCAACTTACGTCGCCTTCGATTGACAGCTCAAGGGATACTCTGGAGGTTATCTTGGAGTGTTGCTACTATCAGAGAGCTACAAGTGGTCCTCCCATGTTGCGGTGTTCTGAGGTTTTTGAGGCCAGAGCTTGGGTGTTGTGGTAGGGCGTGAGATATTGCTTCGGTGGTGTCCGTTTCTGCCAGCCCTCCCCATGTCTTCTTTCAATGAAATGCAGGCACAGGCGTTACATTCCACCTGCAAGTTAATAATTATTGCACAGGACTTGGTCAGTCATTTATGTAGTGTATTCGATTCCACGAAGGCATCATGCATTGGGTGCAGGACAGAATCCCGGCCTCGGAACCGCAAAAACATTGATGCGTGTCCACCAATGACGTCTGTACGGAACTGCGTGTCCCAAGGCCACAGCGATGACAATCACAAGGGGATAAGTCTTCTTCAGCTATCCCAGCCACCCGGCTCAAGAGGTCGACTGCCAGCTGGCTTGCCTCTATTGGTCGCCTCATTGCAAAGGCTACACATCCTGCCAGCAAATCCAGAAGATGTGACCCCTGCAGCACTCAGCACCGCGTGCTCGCCCACCCGCTCGTCAGTCCACAACAGTGGATGTCGCTTGCGCATCCCAGTGATTGGTTCTCGACATCACCTCGCGGCCCAAGCGCACTAAGTCTTTGGTGTTGGGTCATCTGAAGTGGTTGTCGTGGATTTAGTAAAAGATGCCTGTCATGCCAGGGGACGAGGCAAAGAGAAGGAAAACTCATCGACACAAACATGGTGACACTGGAATGTCAAAATCTCGCAAGCGGTCCGAGGATGACAGTGCGACGTCAAAATCGCCCGCCACAAATAATAACCCTGCCGATAACGACGCCCTCAGACAAGCCAGACTCGCGTATCTAGCCAAATCCCCGGAAGAACGACGAAAAGACATGAAATACGAGTATGTGAAACGGACGAAGACGTCGCAAGCAGACGAAGAGAAGGAGAAGCGTCCCAAGGCTACGCGAGTGCAACTTTCTAGGCGGGAGGATCGAAAGCCTGAGCGGCGCTCCACCACGCGGACAGACAGCAGCCGAAGAGGTGCGGCGCAAGACGATAGTGAAGACGAATACGTTTATACTCGGAACGAAAGCACAGGCACCACGAAAATGGACACATCTCGTGCCCAGAGAACGAAATCCCAGAGTCAGACTTCCAGAAAGACAGAGGCGACGCGGAAAGCACCAGAACGGCGGCACACAGAGCCGGCGAGAAGGAAGGAAATATATATCTTTGACGAGTAGGTTTTCATCTTTTGCATAGTGCTTCAAACTGATCGTATGTTTGCAGAGCGTCTTGCGCAGAGGACGAGTCGCAGTCGCAGCCGCTACCACGTCGAACGTCGGCTCTGGTCGAGAAACCACAAAAGCCCGAAATAAAGAGAAGTGCTACAATGGCAAAACCCAGGGCCGAAGTGAGCATCGCCAAATCTTCCGAGGCTGCCGTAACGCCCAAGAAAGGGTCAGGCCTGTTGAGCGGACTTCTGCCAGCTAAACCTGCACAGCAAAGGAAGGTCTCCTGTCTGACGTGTGGTGACGATGAGATCCCGATAACGCAATCTGCTTTACTGCCCTGCAAGCACCGCATGTGCAATACATGTCTCAAGCGGATCTTCAAGATGTCCGTCACAGATCCTGCGCACATGCCACCCCGGTGCTGCACGGATCAGCACATTGCACTCAGACATGTCGAGAAACTGTTCGATGACAAATTCAAGGTGACTTGGAACCGCAAGTTTCAAGAGTACCAAACCAAGAATCGCGTGTATTGTCCCGGTCGGAAGTGCGGCGCCTGGATCAAACCGCACTATATCACTATTGAGAATGGGCGAAAAGTGGGACGCTGCAAACAATGCAAATTAAAGGTCTGCCCGATATGTTCTCAGAAGATGCATACGACGCGCGAATGCCCCAAGGATCCGGAAACAAAAGCTTTCATCGAGACGGCCAAGGAGAAGGGTTGGCAGAGGTGCTACAGCTGTCACGCCATGGTCGAACTGAAGGAAGGTTGCAATCATATGACATGCCGCTGCACGGCTGAGTTCTGTATGGTGTGCGGCCTGAAATGGAAATCCTGTGACTGCCCCTGGTTCAACTACGAAGCTGTCGAAGCGCACTTGGGCGATCCTGTTCGATATCAACAAGAATTGGACAGACGTAGGGACCAGGTCAACCGCGACGAAGCGCTCGCTCGACGCATGCAACAAATGGGTTTAGGCGGTGATGATGCTGACGGCCCGGCTGCGCGCATGTTGGGACTGGGGAATGGAGCGAACCACCACATGAACCAGAATTTCATCCAGCAAGCGCGTGAAGCCCTGACGGCAAATTATGCACAGGCGGGGCAGGCCGCGATGGATTTGTTGAACGGCATCGTCAGGGGTCGAGAAAACCCCTTGCCCGGCATGCCCTTGGAGATGGAGCAAATGTTGGGAATGCTCGGCCAAGGAGGCAACATGCTCGATCCAGCAGAGGGAGGAAACCCAGCACGAAGGACAGGGCGACGAACGACAAATAGACGAAGACACGCTGGGCTCGACGAGGCAGGAGGGGTCCCCGGCCGTATGGCAAGAGGAGAAGAAAGACGGATTCAAGAGTGGGCAAACGACAGGGCTTGATCTGGTAGGAACTGGTATATGCGAAGGTAAACGACTAGATACGACTGGGTTCACGAACATGGTGTTCGATATGGACGGGCAGACCGGGAGACGGGTGGGCGTTTCGTGGTGGTAATGTTTTGGCTTCTGGATACCCACAGGGAGCAGATTATGGTGTTGGAATGTCGACGGGTCAACAAACCATATGAAGGATGTTCAGGATCTATCGTGAGGGTGGTGTATATGGATGACGGGCCCGATGCTCCAGGGGCCCGTACAGGCAAACATACTATGTGACGGATGTAACTAGGTACTTAACGAGATGCAATGACTCTCAGATTCAATGACAGATTATGGTTTTCATGCAAAGACGACAACTTTTTATTTATTTATTCGTGACTGACCCGCGTCTTGTATTCCGTCGCCCTCGGGCAGGGTCTAACACATCTTTTACGTGGAGACATCCATCTTTCACCCCTTTTACTGGTCATTGAACAAACTCTCCAGCTCCCTGGCCACCGCATCGCCGACCTCGACGGTCGAGTTTTCGCCCCCAACGTCTTTGGTAACGATGCCCTTCTCGATGACGACCTTCACGGCCTGCTCCACGAGCAGGCTCTCTCGGGCCATGTTCAAACTGTACAACAGCATCATGGCGACGCTCAGGATGGCCGCGACCGGGTTAATGACTCCCTTTCCTGCGATGTCCGGCGCAGAGCCGTGGATCGGTTCGTAGATGCCGTTGCACAGCCCTTTCCCGTCCGGAATGCCGCTGAGACTGGCGCTGGGGAGCAGACCTAGACTGCCCGGGATGACCGAGGCCTCGTCGGAGATGATGTCGCCGAACAAGTTGGACGTGACGATCACACCGTTCAGAGCCCGGGGGTTCTTCACCATGATCATGGCGGCGGAGTCGATTAGATGGTGTTCGAATTGGAGCTGGGGGAATTCCTTCTGCATGGTCTCGGTGACTACTCGGCGCCAGAGACGGGACGTCGCGAGCACGTTGGCCTTGTCGAGACTCCAGACCTTGGACGGCGGGTTCTTGGCCAGGGCGAGGTGGGCAGCTAGACGGGTGATGCGCTCGATCTCTTTCCTCGAGTACGGTTCGCGGTCCTCGGCCCATTCGTCCTCGCCGTCCTCGGGTTTGCCCTCGATGCGCTCGCCGAAGTAGATGCCGCCGGTCAGCTCGCGGACGATCATGAAGTCGGTGCCCTGGCAGACCTCTTCTTTGAGCGGGGACCGCGACGCGAGGCTGGGAGAGGCGAAGAAACAGGGTCGGAGGTTGCCAAAGGTGCCCATCTCCTTGCGCAGTTTGAGGAGACCTTGCTCTGGCCGCACCTTGCCCACGCCGTATTTGGGACCGCCGATGGCACCGAGGAGAACGGCGTGGGCGGATTTGGCAGCACTGAGGGCCTCGTCCGTCAACGGGGTGCCGTGGGCGTCAATCGAGCACTGGTGAAGGTGAAGACAACGGAGGTCAGTAACAGAGACGACTTCATGCAACGCAGGTCATTGAGATTTTGGACAGAGATTTGATCACTCACCCCTCCCAGCAGGTGGTCTTGGAAGTTGAACTTGACATCCTTCGAGCACTTCTCTACCACCTTGAGGATCTGTGCATACAGACACCCATCAGTCAGTGATTGCCGTCACCTCTCTTCGGACTCAACCGCAAACTTGAACTTGAGGATACTGAGAGCCTCACGGGCCTGTACAGACCTTTACAGCCTCCTTGGTCACCTAGAGTAATCCAACCGTCAGCGACGATGCCCTCCCACCTGTGGGCGCCAACACGACGTACCTCCGGACCTGCATAGTCCCCAGCAAAGACGACGATGTTGTAGGTAGGCATGTTGTCTGTTTAGAGTTCTCGACGCCGGCAAGGTGTAGGTGTGTAATGTGTGCTATAGGATCCAAGACGCTTTCCAAAATGCTTCAGCGAATACTTCTGAGTGTGCTAAGGCCATATGAAAGAACCAGGCTGGAAAAAGCGACGGTCAATGCCGATATCGGGAGCATCACGAGCACCACCCCGCGGTGTCACGTGTGCACCTTTATTTATTTGTCTGACATTTTCATTTTTCTCTGTACCCCTGTGAAAAAGTGTGCGCCATCGAGTTATAAGTTAGCTCAGAAGCCATCGTGCCATCCATCCATACACTCGATCTGTTCCAGCCTCGGTCCCTGAGATAATGTCGATGACGGACTTCATCAGATCGCCTACCATTGATCCCACTTCAGGCACCATGCATTCTGTCCCGGCGCTTACTGGTTGGCCGTCTCGAAAATCTACTGTCAGAGGTGGGATATTACGTCCAACAGACATGATCCTCGTCGGGGATCTTGATCCGGCGTCGTGCTCAGTTAGGCAGCATCTTTCTGCCCAGGCACATATCAATGCTCAAACCGCCACATGTCCAAGCTTGCATCGAGGTAGGCGTCTTCAGCGACAATGGCGTACTTTGTGTCCAACAGTTCGGACTCACTATTCGGTCCCGCGTATGAGGGCCCGTTCAGGCACTTTGACTTCACAGTCCTTTTCGAGGATACCATCCTTACCATTGTTCCCGCTACCCTCTTCCTCATTTCTGCGACTGCTAGAGCAGCATGGTTGACGAGCAAACCGAACAAGGTCACCACCTCCTTGAGCCGGTTGACCAAGCTTGTGAGACGCTTGTTCGCAGAGCTGGACCAGCAGACGAGCTCACGTTACCTAGGTTCTTCTATCTGCATTTGTCACGGTGCAATTGACGGTGCTTCTCGCCCGAGCAACAAACTCAGAAGCAGCAACGAAGGCGTCTGTCGCCGCGGCTGCCCTTGACTTTGCAGCCTCTTGCGTGCTCTTCGTTCTGTCTTGCTTCGAGCACTCTCGTTCGGTGACACCGTCCACCATCATCGGGCTTTATCTGGTCGTTTCGTGTCTTTTCGGTGCGGTACAGTTGCGGACGTTCTATCTGCTTCGTGGATATGCTGCTAAAAGCATTGCCAATCTATTGTCCCTGTCGTTGGCGATAAAGCTGGGAGTGCTGGTCACCGAAGCTGTCGAGAAGCGAAGTATCCTCCTGGAACCATATCGAGATCTCCCGCCGGAGGCCACTAGTGGTGTCTACAACAAATCAGTCTTCTGGTGGCTGAACCCGTTATTGAGGCAGGGGTTTGGCAAGACCCTGAAACTGGACGATCTCTATCACCTGGATGAGCAACTTGCCTCTACCAATGTCTCCGCCCGGTTCGGACGGGCGTGGGCAGATACCAAAGAACACCACCGGTTCACCCTCTTTTTCGTGTCGGCCAACGTCCTGAGATGGCCGCTTCTGGTCTCGGCTTGTCCTCGCCTTCTCCTCGCCGGGGTCAAATTTGCACAGCCGTTCCTGGTCCAGGAAACTATTCAATATGTCGGGAACCGTCACAACCAGACCGCGGCCGTCGGGTGGGGACTGGCAGGGGCATACTTCCTGGTCTATCTCGCGCAAGCTATTCTCACGGCCGCATCTCGTCATCTTCTGAATCGTTGCGTCACTGAAATACGAGGAGGGCTGATTTCCCTACTTTACCAAAAGACGCTTGATCTCAGTGTCGTCACGGTCGATCCGTCGGCGTCTTTGACTTTGATGTCATCTGATATACAGAGAATTGTTGATCCCCTCACGTTATTCCATATGACCTGGGGCAGCATGGTCGAATTATGCATCGCCATGTATTTGCTGTATCGAAACCTGGGCACTGCATGTTACGCCCCAGCGATTGTGTATGCACTCTCGGTGCTGGGCGCGGCCTGGGTGGTCAAAGTCATCGGTCAATATCAAAAGCGGTGGCTGACCGCAGTCCAGACTCGTGTCTCTTTCACTTCGGCCTTGCTCCATTCTATGAGGAATGTCAAACTCCTCGGCATGTCCTCAATTGTCAAGGATCGCACGCAGGGACTTCGACAGTGGGAGATTCACGAATGCAAGCGGTATCGTATTATCAACAATGTCCAGATATTCGTCCAAAACTCACACATTGTCTTTGCACCCTTTGCAACATTCCTTCTATACTACATCAAGTCTAGGAACACCGGAGAAGCCCTCGATATAGCGACCGCCTTCGGCATTTTGACTATATTCAGATTGGTTGAACTACCCATGAACAACCTGTTGTACAGCTGTCCTCAATTGGCGAGTTCCCTTTCATGCTTTGAACGGATTCAGAAATATCTCCTCTCGAACTCTCGCCACGATGACCGGCTCTCTCTGGCCCATCCCGATGATTCGGACGGTTCCTGGTCCGGGTTTGCGGTGGGTGCAGAGTCTGTCGAGATGCAACGTTTGAGACAAGCGAGAAGGAGCACTTCGGAGGCCTTGGTCTTGAAAAATTGCTCTTTCGGTTGGAGCGAACAGAGTGCTCCCGTCGTGCAGGATGTCGATCTGTCCGTGCGCGCTGGCTGGATTACCATGATCATCGGTCCCGTGGGCTGCGGAAAGTCCACTTTGCTCAAGGGCGTTCTGAGCGAAACCCCGGTGTCTCGTGGATTTGTTTATATTTCGAGTCAATCTGTCGCCTTTGCTGATCAGGAGCCCTGGATTCAAAATGGCACGGTTAGGGACACCATTCGCGGTCCGGACTCAAGAGATATTCCTTACGAAGGAGATGCCTGGTATCACGAAGTCATCGACTGCTGTGGACTGAGAGAAGATGTCTCCATGTTTGCAATGGGCGACAAAACCATGATCGGTTCCAAAGGAATTTCTCTGAGCGGCGGACAAAGACAACGACTTGCTCTTGCTAGAGCTGTCTATTCCAAGGCGCCCATCCTTGTGCTGGACGATGTCTTCTCTGGCCTCGACAACGATACGGAGGAGCTGATATTCAAGAAGCTTTTCAGTCGCTCCGGACCCCTAAGGCGGCACAATACAACGGTCATCTTGGTTACTCACGCTGTACATCGACTCCCATACGCAGATTGCATCGTGAGCCTCGACGCAAATGGCCGAGTTTGCGAACAGGGTAGCTATCTCGCTCTGGTAAATCAGGGTGGCTATGTCCACAGCCTCGACGTTCGATTCAGAGAAGAGCACGACGACCCCGCAAAGGAAGAAGAAATCAAGACATCGGCTGATGTCGAAACAGTATTCAAAGTATCCACAGGATCCCAGACAGTCGAAGAGGAGAATGAAATTGCTCAAGATCTGCTGCGAAGGACCGGCGAGTGGTCAACATACAAGCTCTGGTTTCGCTCTTGCGGATACATCTCGAGTCTGCTGTCCGTTGTGTGGGCGTTTCTCTTCGTCATTGCCAGTCAGGCACCCGGTGTATTGGTCAAAGTCTTCCCGGGCGACACTCCTTCTCAAGCGACCACATTCATCGTCATCTTCGGGATATCATGCATTATTGCCGCTGTCTCAATCGTGTTGCTGGTCATTCAGATCCTTCTTGATATGCAGCCCAAAAGCTCCAGCAACCTCCATCTTCGCCTGCTAGAAGCAGTCCTGAACGCGCCACTGTCCTTCTTCACCCGCACCGATATTGGAGCGGCCACGAGCAGATTCGGCCAGGACATGGCTCTTGTCGACTCCGACTTGCCATTTTCATACGCGGATTTCGTACTATCTCTTGTGTCCTGCGTTGCCGGACTGGGACTCATGGCCGCCTCCGGCGCGGGATACTTTGCTGCCACCATTCCCGTTGTCCTCGCCGCCCTCTATGGAATCCAAAAATACTATCTGCGAACCAGTCGCCAAATGCGTCTTTTAGATTTGGAGGAGAAGGCCCCGCTTTACACATTGTTCGGTGAGACCGTCGCCGGACTGGTAAGTGTGCGTGCCTTTGGATGGGCAGATAAATTCGCCCAGCGGAACTTGGAGCTCCTGGATCGAAGTCAGCGGCCGTTTTACCTCATGTACTGTATTCAACAATGGCTCGGGGTTGTCCTGGATCTATTGGTGACTGCTCTTGTAACGATCTTGATGGTGATTATCGTGGCGAAGCGGCAGTCCATCGAGCCGGGACTTGTCGGGTTGGGTCTATTGAGCACCGTCAACCTGAGCAGCAACTTGACAAACTTGGTGCGGACCTGGACTCAGTTAGAGACCAGTATTGGAGCCATCAGCCGTCTCCGAAATTTTGTCACGGAGGTAGAATCGGAGCACCAAGCGTGGGAAGTCGAGTCGGTGCCGAACCAGTGGCCCGAGCACGGGCAGGTGAGTTTCACCGGATTTGGAGCCAGCTACTCCCCAGACTCTATGCTGGTTCTGCGGGACATCGACCTGGACGTGCGACGTGGTGAGAAATTGGGTATTTGTGGTAGGTCCGGAAGTGGCAAGAGTTCCATGCTGGCCAGTCTGTTTCATCTTCTCGAATTTCGCAGTGGCCGGATTCAGATCGATGGGATCGACATCTCTCGTGTTCCACGCGAGACACTCCGTGGCAAGCTCAATGTGATCCCACAAGAGCCTTGGTGGGTGACCACCGAGTCCGTGCGGTTCAACATGGATCCATGGACGGCCGCGAATGGCGACTCCGACGATCCCTTGGGACGCGGCGAGCGCGACGCAATGTTCATATCCACGCTAACCAAGTGTCAAGTCTGGCACGTCATCCAAGAGAAGGGGGGTCTGGACGCCACAATGACGCCGGACTTCTTGAGCCACGGCCAACGGCAGCTTTTCTGCCTGGCCAGGGCGATGGTGCGTCAGAGCAAAGTCGTGGTGCTGGATGAAGTCAGTGCGAGCGTCGACGTGAAGACCGACCAGCTCATGCAACAGATCATCCGCGAGAGATTCCGCGACTGCACCGTCATTGCGGTGGCGCACCGGCTGAACACCATTGACGATTCGGATCGCGTCGCGGTCCTGAGTCAGGGGAGGGTGGTGGAGGTGGGTGAGCCGAGAGCATTGCTGAGGGCGGAGGAAAGTTGGTTCAAGGATCTATACGAATCATGAGATCGAGGTGTGCTGGCAGTAGGAGGAAGACGGGTCAGTCTCTAGCTGGGAGTCCTCATAAGATCAATCGGAAGGAAGCTAGATTCGGGATACGGGAACCATATGCAAGAAACGGGGGGGGATTGATATTCAGCTATTTCGTTACAATCACAGTGACTGTCGCCATGGCCCTGACCAGGACCGTGGTTGTAGCATTCCGAATACTCATCGAGGAACTCCGTATATGCAGTAGTATCACCTTCGATATTCGCCATGATAAAGCAAGCAATAGACCGAGACCGAACCGAAAGGATGTGTGCAGTGAGAGAGATCCTAGACCTGGACCTAATTCGTGGAACGAGTGGGACAAGGAGAGGGAGGGGAATGGGGAGAACAGCCCACAAGCAGTATCTGCTGCCTACCTCCCTATGCCGCGCACAGAGTGATACAGGGGGTAATTAATTACTCTGTTGATTACCAATGCCTCTCCTGTCGATGTTGGTGTGTGCATGGACTGGACGCGGAGCGAGAGGAAGTCGCAGCGCTGATGGCAGAGCCGAGTCCAGGAGGCAAGGCGGGAAAGCCGCCGACTGCACGGGCAAGTATGAAAACATTTAAGCGAGGCATGGACCAGGATCAGGGAGGGGAAGGATTCTATGTATTAGTGCTATCGCGTTCGTGTCTCTCTGCCACTGGTGCAAAGGATCAAATGGAGCTATGAGATGGTGCAGAGGGTGCGTTCGCTTGGGCCTCCGGCAGCTGTGCAGTTGTGTATCCAACCAGGGTCCAAAGTCGTGGTGTTGTAGTATGCAACCACGCTGCCAACAGTCATAAAGACGTCTGTGGTGCTGGGTGTTCCGCTCCACCACTTGTTCCCGTCGGCCCACAGCTTGAGTTGTAGATTGCCGCCCTCTTTCGGGACGTTGTGAGTATTCTTGTGGACGAGCTTGCCGTCGACATAGTACGCGACCCCAAGGACCGGGTGGCTATCAAATCGATATTCGCGAAATACTCCGGGGTTGAATTCGGGATCGCTCAAGGATTTCGCCAGCGTCGCACCAGGGACCGGAGAGCCATCTGGTGCTTGAGAGGGGTGCGAAGTAAAGCTGACCGTGTTGTTCACCAGCGAAGTGCCTTTAGTAATAAGTTCAATGTCAATCTCTGATCGATCATCCTGTGTAGCAGGGTTTAGCGTCCCGTTCTCGGGTTCGTAAAGTCAGGCATAAGGATGCTCACACGATACCAGAAGAATCCCGCACAGGCGCCGCCATGGGAGCCTTCGACTTTAAACACCGCTCGATAGGTTCCATAGCGCATATCAATCTCTCGACTTTGGATACCAGCAATGCTGACGGTCGCGTAAGCATCTAAGTCTGCTTGGCTGAAACCACGCTGTCTCATGACGAGGTGCTTTCCCTTGATCTGGACGTTAGTCCAGTCATATTTGGCGTTCAAGCGGATGGTTGGATTGTCGGCGCGCTGCTAATAATCGTAGATCATCCAGTCTCGGTTGAACTTGGCAGCACCTCGACTGTTGAGAAGTGAGTCCATGTCGGGATATTGGGAGAAATTTTCATAGAGTCGGTGCGTGTAAACAGTGTCCTGCTCTTTCAGTAGCCACCCGCAGGGGCAGTCGACACTGAGAGATCGAGCGAGCTGGAGCAATGTAAGGCTGCAGATGAAAAACAGATGCATGTTTACGGGATGTCGGGCGGTACACGGCCTGTGCTGGTGTCTGGAAGTGTGAAAGAAAACATGTCGACGCTACCAGACGTGTCATTCAGACGCTCTGTGCGCTGTACTGTCGGGAGGCGCGACCTAGTCTCAGTCCACTGACTTCAACTTTTGGTCCGAGGAAGGCGTGCATCGTGGTGGCTCCCCGCGGCTAGTTCAATAGGGTCTGTATCTCGTATCCGAGACCTTCTTGGACTTCGTCGTTTTGGCGGGGGTGGGAGGTAGACTGCTGTCGTGTGGGCGGAACGCCATGATCCGTCCATCCTCGCCTGCCGTGAAAATGGTACCATTCTGAGCAAGATATTAACATGACACCACACAGAAATCGACAGTGTAACATGACTCACGGTCTCGTCTGCAAATATTGATCGAACAACCTCTGCCCCATGTGCATTTTCGAGGACGATTCGCTGGTCAAAATTGAGGCCCATCCCCCGGTTCACACGGATCAGGTCCACACGAGAATTACTGCCCAAGGAGTCAGGTTAGGAAAAGATGGCAGTTGTGGAGCGAGGTGATACGGACCTGTGCGAGCCACAAGCTACAACATAATCCATGCCGCTATGCAGGATGTCAATCACATATTCGCAGGGGATAATTGGTCTGAGGTCCCCCAACTGATCTGGTGCTGGCTGATCTGGCTCAACATCTGCGTCATCGACCGTGAGAGAATGCAAGGCGAGATTCTGGTCCGAACTCAAAGCGTATAGGTCTCTCGGTCCCAAGAAGCCTGCCTTGTGAATTGGACCATGATTGACGGCCTGAAGCAAACTGTCTTGTTCTTCTTGGATGCGGGTGTCGAACACGCAAACTACACCGTCATCACCTCCGCTAAGAAGCAGATTATCCCTGGAGGGGTGGAAACCCAACGCTGTGATCTCATCGTTGACCTCAGTGGTCTGCCATCTTAACTTCGCTTGTCTTCGATCCCTACCAGGTTGAGTCAGTGGCTGATGTACTTGGGTAAGAGGAGACTGTCGGATGTGACACAGGGCAGATGCAGACCTACCAGATGGATACTATCGCCTCGCTGCCAAGAGCCACGTCGTTCAGCCTGGAGGCGAGAGAATTGACCGGTATGGCTTGCAGCAAACATGGTCCGTCAGCTTAGGTACCATAAGAGAAGTATCCTGTCGATGGCCTACCTGACTTGAAGTGGGCAACGGCAGACTGAGTTCGAATGTCAAAAACTGCCACAGCTCCATCGTTTCCAGCACAAATGATAGTCGATCCCTGGTCCTCAACCACCAACGAAGAGAGTCCACGGGGCACGCCTTGAATCCCCACGGGGATGGAACCAGCCAGGTCGTCTCGATTGAGAAGGAGGAGTTCATCTGCAGAGGTGATAGCGGCAAGTCCACGGCCCGTGACGGGGGCTATTGCAAAAATGTAAACGTCCTCATGCTTGGACGGCGCACAGCTGGCCAGCTCTCGACAGGTTTGGAGCATGTCGAGCCGGAGAAGGATGCGCACTAGGTCAGGCTAGTCGGGGATCAAGCAGCAAAAGGGGCCCTTCCACCCTTCACACAAATGCTGGGAACGACTGGCGGTGTGCAGGACGGGGGGGTTTTGGGAAGGGAAGAAGAGCAAAGAACATTGAGTTCAAGGATGTCGGTAGTGGTGGTCGGCGACGAATCATGGGGAACGAGCAATAGTAGGTGATAGTGGTGGCGGCTTGATTTTCCCACAGTGATCAGCGCAGTTACGGTTCGGAGATGTACGGAGGGGTAGAGGCATGGAATGGCATGGCATGGCGCAGGCGCGAGAAATAGGCCTGGTGGCCACTACTAGGCTAACCACCGGCCCCCTCGTCATGCCCCTCTCCCACTGCGACCCTCCTGTATGAAGGAGTGGTTGGAAGCCCCTCTCTTCAGTCAAGATCGTCGATTGAAGTCACACAGAGGGCGTTGGCAGACCATGCAGCGGACAGAAAGGAGTTGCAAAAGTCACAGACAGTCAGTCAGCCAGCCTCAGCAGCTGCATAACATGGCTGTGTATCCTTTCGCGAGTCAGTGGGTGGGCACGTTTCATGCAAGGCAAAAAGCATTTCCTCGCAGATCTGCTCGCAAGTAACTAAGCGAGCAAACAATGTTGGGGCGACCCTAGAGGCTACCTAACCGCTAGAGAGGCCGAGGATGAAGTGACTTAATAGGGCACCGGGGCCACTCTCCGGAGCACTCTGTGTTGGGAGGCACTGGGAGGGCATTCTTTCGGTCATCGGCCATGGGCACGGGACCTTCCTACCACCAGGGGTGCCAGCTATAGCAGTGCCTATTCGCTACCCGGTTAGTTAAAGGCGCTTCGGCTCGCTCTGGAATCAAGCATCCCCCTCCCCATGCCCATGCCAGGCCCCGGCGGTGCCGGCATTGAACCACTACTGGGTCCCAAGAGTCTGGAATGCCCCAGTCAGTAACTCCCTCAGTAGTAGTTGGGTCCTTAATGGCCCACCCTGACGGGCATTTGGCATTTGATGTGGCACCGAGCTGTACATATGCAAACAATCACTGCTGCGGGGGTTAATAGTCGTTGACATGTCACAGGATGGAAACATTTTCTGCACGAACATGGGTCGCTTTCTGCTATCCTTGGCCTCTTGAATAGATCTCTTCTTTGGGCGACTTGCACCTCAATGCCCTGGCCTGGGGCTGGCACGCTGGCTAGCGCGCGCAACGACCCGCAGCCCAACTTTGTTGTTGGCTGACTCTGGGAAACTCTTTCACCACACCCTCCCTAGCTCCCTCATCCCAGTTTCGGAGCCTTCAGCCGTCTCTTCCATGAAGAATCTGCACGCGGGCTGGGATTTCCCTCCCCAGCTGTCCCAATCTGTCTGACTGTCGTGCATCAATCACTCCACTACTCTGTTGTCCGCTGTTCGAGCTTCTCCACCCTAATGCCGACGTCGACCCTTCTTTGTGGGTGGCTCGTAGCCCTTCATCTGACGAAACCGATTCGGCCCTCGTTCGTGTGAACTGGTGGGATTTTGCCATGTCGCCCCTCCCTCTCTTTCCCACCCCTCCTGGGTGCATTGTAGAGGCTCTGACCCGCAGCTTCGTCAAACCCGACCTCCAAGGTCGAATGCTCAGTGGCTAGTCTAGGACGCAAGAGGAGAGTCCACACGCTTCGCATCTGGCTCCTACGGGCGGGAGGCTGCGCTGATCGCCTAACCAGAAGCCATCGACGGAAAACGGAACATAAGAAAGACTGCCCGAAGACTTCTTCGCTCCATTTATCTATCCGTCAGTCATTTCGCTGCAAGGCACTGCTTTCTGTACCCCAGACATTCCAGACGCACATTGGCCGCAGACAGCAAAAACACAATCCTTGATGTATGGTGCCACGATCCCTCTTTTCCGGGTTGGTTGATTCGAGGTCGGTCGCTTTTCTGGGGCGCGGTGGTGTAACTCTTCCCTCTCCCGCATCCCAGGCGGGCCATCTTCAGACCCGGGTCCCTCAGTGTCACGAACTTTATAAAGTCAAAGCGGTGGGTGGCCGTTTTCGGGTCCGGGCCGGCCGCCTTCGTCGAGGTATATTGTGGTAAAGGATGAATGAAGGTCAATCGCAAGCATCCAAATTCTTCGTCCCTCCAAACTTCGAAGTCCACTTACGCCCCTCCGCAACGCCATCGATGCCTCCGGAACTTCCTCCTTGGAGGACCAGAGTGCAACGATATGGCCGAGAATATGGTGCCTATAGACTGTAAGCACTTCAAAATCTTCCCTCGTATAAATGGCTAACTCAAGTTTAACCTCAGTGGCCAATACTTGTTTCCCCACGACGAGGCGGAGAAGAGAAGGATGGATATGGTGCACACAATGCTCAAGGTCCTCAGACCCAAGCCTCGACGGATCACCGAAGTCCCGCACGAAATTCTCCAGATGCAGACAGACGGGTGGGATGATCGACCTCGCCGGCCCCGTGTCCTCGACTTGGGTTGCGGCACCGGCGTCTGGATCATAGACATGTCGCACGTCTTCAAGGACGCCGAGTTCAGAGGCGTCGACATACAATTCCAAGGCCCTCCGAACCCCAGTGACTCAGTCGACTACACCGTCCCCTGGGATTACGAGGGACCATGGGCTCTGGGAGAAGCGTCATGGGACCTGATCCACCTTCAGATGGGCTTGGGCAGTGTCTCAAACTGGGAGGCACTCTTTCAGAAGATTTTCGCCCATCTTGTGCCCGGCGGTTACTTTGAATGGGTCGAGTTTGACTTTGAGCCTCGCTGTGACGACGGCACGCTGCAGCATGGAAAGCTGACAGAGTGGTGGGAACTCTACATCAAGGCCACGTACGAGGCAGCCGGTCGTCGTCTTCACTGGGATCCGACGGTAGTCGAGACGCTGAAGCGTGTGGGGTTCAGGGATATCCAACACGTTGTGTTCCAGATCCCGTTGAATACATGGGGCAAGAACGAGGACTACATGCACCGCATGTCAGAGTGGTGGCAGCTCATGATGGGAGCAGATTGGAACGGCGGTGGTGCCTACGGGCTCGAAGCCATCAGTCTTGCGCCTCTATGCAAGTTCTCCAATTGGCCTCCCGATCACGTCAAACGCCTTTGCAACGAGGCGCTGGCCCAGGCTGCTGATACCAATGTCCACGTCTACAACCAAATTCATATCATCACAGCCAGAGCACCTCACCGTAACGAACAATAACCCGCAGCCGCTACGCTCTGGAAGGATCTCCGAGCTTTTCTTCTCCTGTGCGTGACGTGTCTGACTTTTGGACAAACAGTACCAGCAAGAATCGTTAGCATGCCTGGAGCATTTGAGGGAGCATCAAGAGGATCATGCGGTGGGGAACACATGCCATATATTTCTACAACTTACGCACCGTTTGGTTTACCCCTGTCATCTACAGAGCGCACATAATCCTGGCAACAATTTTCCCAGCTGGATACCTTTGATCTATAGCGTGCCAAACAATAATAATATGATCTCTGGACTATGAAACTGTGTGAACGCGCGCCTATCTTCTCTACTCCTGCCATCTTCATCAGGTCCTCCGTTTCATCGAGAAGAAGGTGTGATTCGTATGATGGGGGCCGTTGCAAGCGGCGGGAAGGACAAGGACGCACACCAGCCAACCTCCAGCGAGGGAGACTGCTACACGATCTGGCGCGAAGGATCTTCGCAGAGGATCCGATCTTCTCTCGAAAGGCCATGGCTAAATCTACCAATTGCAAACTATAACAACCACAAGTAAGATTCTTCTCATCACCTCAATCTCTCACCCAGTCATTTATTTCATTGAGGCGATCGGTGCTGTTTTCTGTGAGACTGGGACGCATGAGGTCAGTTAGGCATTCTATGCTGGTACACGGAACCGACATATCACTGACAGCTGGATAATAAGACACGTTATGGTGGAGGACAAGTAGAGAGAGATAGAGAGCACTTTACGAGGTAGAGTTGAGTCAATCAGGACGTGGAACGGGATGGCTGATCCTTTCGACATCACGTCAATTCCAACTTTTGGAGGCAGTTTTACATTTGCCTGCAAGGATCTAGGGGGTTTACGCGCTTCGTTCTGTGTACAACCCACCGGCAAGCCTGAGGAGCAATAGCAGCAGCATCAGCAGCAGTCGTAGCAACAATATCCTCCGCTTGGTAACGAGGTGGTTGAAGAAAGCTTGCGCACACACTCTCTGCTAGTGGAGAACCAGGAGCAGAGGCACATCTCTGCGATTGACTGATGGATTTGGATTGGACTTGATTGATTGATCAATATTCTTTTTCTTCCCCCCATGGCGTTGGGTCGTAAGCCCAGGCAATGCAGTAAACGAAACCACGCCCTCGCTCTACTTGTTGTCGTCATTGCTGTTCGAGTGGTCACTGTCTCATGCTGGCTGTAGCTCGAGCAATCTAATTCTCCCCTTCTCTCTCTCCTTTGCAGTTTCTTTCATGTCAGGGATCTTTTTCAATGACCACAAATCCACCCCGACGACAACCCCACCACCCTCATGTGTTTCTCTCCCGCACCGCGAATCTAGACGCGTGAACACCCTCCGTTTCGCAAGAAAACCCGTCACGGTCATGGCCCGCTCGATTGAGAGAACCCAACAGTCGTCATCCTTTAAGCAAATGTGGAAGGTCTCTTGGAGGTGAAGAGCTTCTTGGTTCGGTTGCTGCGGTGGGGGAGCGGGAATTTGAGGTTGCGGGTGATCAGCTGCTTGATGTATGGTCGCTTGACATCGTTGGGGTTTTGGATTTCGACGACTTTGAGGATCTGCGGCGTGCATGGTTAGCAATCAAGTCTTTTTTCCCCCATGCACTTCGAGATCAAAGGAGAAATGCCAAGGTCTCGGGGAGATTTTTTTTGGACTATTCTAATCTCTCAAGAGCAACAGAATCAACGACCAGGGATTAAGGAGAAAAAACGTACATGGATGCTCCTGAATCGGGCACGATGTCTGGCAGCCATGTCCTGGTACAGGGCCTCGACGGCGTCGGTGCGGCTCATCTCGCGGTACTCCTTGTACATGTTGTGGGTGCCAGATCGCGAGTCGTATCGGATCCAGATGCCGAAGTTCTTGACCTTCAGGGGCCGCTTCTCGTGGATGACGTTGAGGGAGACGACTTCGCCAGTGGATTTCTTGAGCTTGCGCAGCTTGGACAAAAAGTACCAGAAGCGCGATTTGGCTACCACGGTGTTGGGTGCGAAAATGCGCATGCGGTACAGCTTCGGCGTCGGGTTCGTGTCGGTGGGCAATGACCGCCCGATGACCTGGTATTCCTGAAGACGACCTGTTGGGCGGACAAGTCAGTTTCTGCTCTACTCTTCAACAGCCGGGTGCCTTGAGCATGAGTGCTGAGTGCAGTTGAAATTCAAATCCCAGGATGGATGATGATTTCCTTCTCTTTCGATTTTCTGCATCTGAAACTCCATGCATGCTGTTCCGTTCATGGATACGTCTCTTCACAGGCTTTCATATCGTGGTTCTGTAAATTCCTTTGCAGAGACTTCCAATTGAAAATTCCTCGTGGACGCTCTTCGACTCGGCAAAAGTGGCTCGCAGGGGAAGGGATTGTGTTGCAGAGACTTACCCATCTGCGCTGAGTTAGCAGTGAAATCTCCAGAGACGGATTCTAACATACCTTGACTGTAGTTGATCGACGTCAAAACGTGGCTCGTCGTCGGTGTGCTTTGATCGCTGAGAGATTCCAGCAGCGAGGCTTCGGATTTCAAGTTTCGAACTAGGGTTTCGTGTGCCAAGAGTTGCGCATTTCCTTGGCATTTATTCCCAGCTGGCCCGTCATTGGTCGGTCGGACTTTCTTCGTTATTTGGGGGGAACCTTCCAACAAACTTCCCCCTCAATACAAATCGTTCGCCCTTTGCCTTTCAATTCACCACAATATTATGGTCTAATGGGGAGCGTCTTTGCGGATTTCCACGAAGCCCAGCGGGTAGGCTATGGCCCACTCCTGGCCTCGTGTCTGGCTCCAGTCGACACACCGCGTGACCCTCATCGTCTCGACTCATTCGCCCAGATATCAAACTATCATACGGTCTCAGCGGATGTACGCTACCAAATCATTCAAGCCCGCACTGCGGCCAAACTGCCCAAAGCTGAAGCTAACGCTTGGGTTGATATCTTTGTTGCCCTGTGGAAATGCGTGAGGGAACTCGTCGCGCTACGGCAAGGCACGGGCACCGGTGACTGGTCCAAGGCATTTGATGCGTACAAGGAGTTGTGCAATCATTTGGTGAGAGGATACACCAATTTTGGATTTCAAGCCTGGACGGTTCCGTGTCTCAGTGTTGCCGGAAAGTATCTCCGCATGATAGGAATGAGAGCAGACAGTGAGACTAAAGCCAAAGAGGGAAATGGAGACGTCTTTGCGAGTGGCTTCTCAGACGACATCATGGGCGACACAAACAAGAACGAGAAACTAGAGCAGGCCGCCTGGACCATCAATCGAATGTTCACGATATGCTTGAGTGACCGAGCCGAGGAGAGTGAATCACGTCGATGGGGCATCTACAGCACCACCAACTTGCTTTTCAAGACGTACTTCAAACTCAACTCGGTCTCGCTTACCAAAAATGTCATTCGTGCTCTAGAAGCTGCAGCAGATGACATCCCGAACCTGGCGCGATTTCCGAAATCTCACCAATGCACTTTCAAGTACTACCGCGGAGTTATTGAGTTCCTGCAAGAGAACTACGTTGACGCGGAACAGAACTTGATGGAGGCACTTCAACTGTGTCACAAGGACTCCATGAAGAACCAAGAGCAGATCCTGACTTATCTCGTCCCGGCACACATCGTCAACCACCATCAACTGCCTACAAACGCCCTGCTGGCTCCTTATCCAACTCTGGTAAAGATCTTCACCCCATTATTCGCTGCCATTCGCGCCGGCTCGCTCGCCGCCTTCGATAACGCTCTTTCTGAAGCTGAATCCGAACTAGTCAGACGCCGTGTCTATCTCACTCTTGAGCGCACCCGCGGTCTCTGCTTGCGCAACCTGTTCCGAAAAGTCTGCCTGGCAGCTGGATGGGAGGAAACCAAGGATGCAACGACTGGCGAAGTCACGGGCAAAATCCGTCGAACCAGAATTCGCATCGAAGAATTCGAGGCTGGCATGCGTGTGAGTTATAAGGGTGCCACGGATGTGTTGGTCGATAGGGACGAGGTTGAGTGTTTCTTGGCCAATATGATTTACAAGGTGCGTTGCGTTGTCTATTTTGTGTTCGTTTGTCAACATCTTTTTGCCTCAATCTTTTTCTCGACGAGCAGGGTTGTTCCTTGCAAAACACGGCTCTAAGCCGTTGTTGCCTTGGTGATTGCCAGATGACTGGTGCGACATGATGCGTGTGGACTCAACTCCCAAAAGTTCTCCTCCAATCTATGACCTAGAAAAGCAAATGCTGACTGAAATGTCTGGTTCTTTGCCCGCTACAGAACATGATGAAAGGCTATATTGCTCGCGATCGAGGCATCGTTGTACTCAGTAAGGCTGGCGCCTTTCCTGGTACCGGTGTTTGAACCCGAAGAACACATGGCAGTGCAACATTGACTCGCGGGCTGAAGTCGACGCTCGTATGTTTGACTGACAATTCACACGACCACTTCCTTTCCGCCCTGATGCTATTGGATGGCTGGATCATGTCGATGTAACACCACTGTCAACTACCGTGCCGACTTCAACGTACGCAGTACATTTATAGCAAACAATCTCATTTCAAAGACTCCCGTCTCGATCGAAACACGGCAAGCATGTAGCCGGAAATGCAGGCAGAGGGCCACATACCCACACACAATTTAGTTCGCAGCCTCTTGGCCAAGGTGAACGCCGATTGGGTCATCCGATGTCAAGAATGAGTGGTGCTCGATGTTCCTCAGGTATCAAGCCATCTCTTCGGCAAGGGAAATCGAATGCAGCCCGACAGGTAGAGATGCTCGCGCTAGCTGCTTTCGGTCTCAACAGCTGGTGGAACTGGCTCAAGTAGAAGTGTGCTCGGTTGACAGTTGCTGAGCACTATGTTTGAGTACCCACACCTCCATCTTCTCGGGGAAGCACTACGGCTCACAGTGGGTTCGAAAGAGACGGACCCTAGGAACGAGAAGAGGCAACGGGTTGATCGGCACATGGAAGCATGTCACGTCACGCAGATGGGAAGGTCTCATCACGGAGGCTGAAGGTGGGAAGTGAGCGAGAGGAGATGTGGATGTGATCAGGCAAAGTGTCGACCGAAGACATGTGCTGGAGCGCCATATACGTTTCGACCCACCTTTTGCTTCTCAAAGCAAGGTCCAAATGCCCCATTATCACCGCACACAAACACAACGCAAGCCCGAGTATGGATACAAAGAATCCCTGCAGGCCAGTCCTACTATGAGCCTTCAGGGTCCACGCTCCGAGGAACTCAAGTCCCCCTTGACCCCCTTGCCTACCTCTCGTTGCCTGGAGCTAAGCACCCGCGGCTTGCATTAGCGAAGGACCTGGGCCTAGGAAACTGGAGGGGTGGCTCTTTTGCCGGGACCAGGACTCAGAACAGCTCAGCCGGTTGGTTTTTTTTTGCTATCAAGTGTCCAATAGTATCTGCGGGAGGCACTGCTACGGGGCACGAAAGCAACGCAACCTGACTGACTGAAAAAGAAGGCAAAAGGGGGGGTGTTGAGGCGGATCGCTGTGCCCGGCATTTTTATACTGCTTTGAGCACAATGAGGTTAAGACGTGCTCGATGATGCGGGCTCCAATTCACAGTCAGGATTCGGGGTCTCTACAGGCTGGTGAAAACCATCATTTTCATTGCGTTAATTTCTCCCTAGACGAAGCATTCCCTCATATGCGTCCCAGGCAAGGGTTGAGTTCTTAAAAGATGACAGCAGATAAAAAGACTGAGCAATTTCTCCACCACTCTCGACGTTGTTGTCTCCGGTCTTCTTTTTCTCTTATAGATAGACCCCGAAATGGTAGTACAGTCTTACATTTCCGCCCTTCTGGAAATGATATCGACCTCGTCCCTTTTCCGATGTAGGACAGGACAGTCAATCAGTGTTGGTTTTTTGGGGGTTGGATAATGATACAAAGAGTAGCAGAAGCAGGCAGCCGACAGGGGACAATATCCAATAAAACTCCGAGACGCTGGGATAATCCACAGCAAACTGGTACAATGGTGTGGTGGGATCAGATATCTCCCACGTAGCTGGCAATTTAGGTGGAGAGGGCATGATACAAACGGTGAGCACATCACCAGTCACTCTCTAGCGAGTGAACGGCGACGCAAAGGGTGAGCGAACTGTCTTGAGGTCGTCCTACGTCGTCAGGTTAGTCCATGCGCGTTATGCAGCTAAGAAGGGCCGACAAACCATATGGTTGCACATAGCAACGAAAAGATCGAAGAACAGGGTGCCGCCTTGCTCCATTTCGACCTTCATGGTGCCGCTTTTCTTGAAGTTGTTGCGGCTGCGGATGATCAAGGTGAGGTATTGGGCACGAAGCTTTGAGTCAGAGTCGGGCGTGTGGCTGTAAGCGAAGCGTGCCGAGGCGAGGATTGTTGAAATCTGCATGCCCTGTCGCAGACCTTGTTTGCGAAGGGCAAGGCGTTTGAGTTCTTCGAGGCCATACAGTTCGGCTGAACAACTGCGGGGAGGAGTCATTAGTATCGCCGGACAAGCAGAACGCTGGTGGGCAAGACGTACTAGATGACTGTATCCCTCATCAGGTTCTGTTTGGCTGCGTGATGATATATGGTCACATTGGACCCATTTGCCTCATCTTCCAATTCCCAAGTATCTTTTTTCTTGTTATGCAACAGCTTCGGATAGTAGTCTCCCTTGTAGAGGTATTCCAGAACAGCAGACAGGATCTCTGGTTGTTCATCAGGCAAGTTGATCCTTCTGGCGTTGGACTCAAAGAACTGGCCCTTGCAGGCAGCCTCGAAGAAAGGGGAGCGCGAGAGGACTTCTTCGTGGCCGGCGAAGAGCCTCTGCTCGGGACCGACGCAGATGGTGATGATGGCCGAAGTGAGGGTACTGTTGCAGGATGCCAGTCAGTAGAGCCCGACAGGGGGAGGATATCTGTCACTTACCTGCCAACTGGAGGGCTTGTATGATGGGTGCTGGGTTCCCTTCTCTGAGACCTCATCGACTCGGAGCGCTGGAGGCCCCGGGTGACGGATTGCTCTCGGAACGAAGACTTTGGCTTTGTGGATTTGCCTGTTCCATATCGAGAGGAGAAGCTGTTTGATGGTTGTGGTCTCCTACTGCTGAACATTGTTGTCTGATGCAGTTGCGCAACGAGCCTCCTGCAGTTTGTATGATGGAGTTATGTGTAAAACGACAGTCAGGAGCAGCAGGTGTGGTCAAATTGAGAACGGCAAG
The DNA here is from genome assembly GCF_001651985.1 of Fonsecaea erecta. Lineage (NCBI taxonomy): Eukaryota > Fungi > Ascomycota > Eurotiomycetes > Chaetothyriales > Herpotrichiellaceae > Fonsecaea > Fonsecaea erecta. The sequence continues at coordinate 1,849,635 of NW_017387249.1, read as the reverse complement.
AAAGCGATGGAAGACAACATGGACGCATGAAAATACAGTGGGCAAAGGAACGAGGACAAAACTTCCTGTGGTTGATGGAATGAGGCAGGGTAAGGAAGAAAGGTTGAGGAGAACATTCTGACAGCAGGAGAAAGAGCTGATTTTGATGGCCGGACATGGCGGCCAGGTTGCTCCCCCTTCCAAGGGCAGGCTGCTGGGAAGCTTATCAATGCTACGAGTTTCCCAGGCCGCATCCAGCCTAGATGAAGTTGTCGGAAGCCTGACACGTTCCCGCGTTCCAGGTGGAGCCCACTTTACACGAACGGAGAGCGTAGGCATGTGACTGGTATGCAAGCTCTTTAGGGCCTCGTGGGTCCCCTGGGCGCCCCGAACATGGGGTGTGACTGGCCTAGTGACTGGCTCGATGTGACTCGAACTCGGCTGGCAGCTTTCGCCCCACGGTGTCCCATGCCTGGTCTGAGTTCCAAGGATACCCGGGGGACCATGGTCTAGTTCTGTAGCAAACTGCATGTTGCTAGTGAGGCACGGAGGGTCGCCTTCTCGCCACCCGAACCTTTGTCCCCGGACCAAAGAGTGACCAGTCAAATCCCTCAGAATCGGCCGATCAACTGGGTACAGTCATAATGGGAAGCGCTTTTCAGCCGGTGTCACCGAATCACAGATCGTCACAGGAAAGCAAAAGAGAAAAGACCGGATTCGAAGGCTACAAGGAGAGAGCAAAACGGAGTTCCACCGGGGATACTAGCATATTGAGAAAAAAAGATGGTGTACTCGTACAGACGGACCATGTCCATCAGCGGAGTGAGGCAAAAAACATGAAACATCTAGGCGTCGTCCCTGATATGCAGCTCAGTAGCCCAAAACAGAAAAGAACAAAGTCTTCGGCCCTGCATCGTCCACGGTGCCACTGGTGCTTTGATTGCCATTTGTTGATCACTTGTAAGTGTCCTGCATTAGTGCCCTCGAGGCCTGACCTCATCCGTGTTCCCAGATCACACAAGTAGAAGCAAAGAGAGCAGAGTTGGATCTGATTAATCTATCAAGGTGACATCACTAACATGTTGTAAATGCAGCTGTAAGACGACCACCTGGATATCATGGAACAAAAGTCCCTTCGGCCATATTCAGGAAGAGAGCTTTACGACCATCTCCATGTGTCCTAACCCCTTGGCCTGCTCATCAAAGTTTCCTCACCTATGCACAATGTCCCAATGCACGGCTCTGGGTCGTGCAGTTCATGATCCTTTGCTGATGCAGATGTGAGTATAAGTGAAGCTCCCGTCGCAGAGCACAAAAGTGAACCATTGCAGTTTGTTCCCACTGAAACATCACTCACAAAATAACTATCTTTGCGTCTTTTGGATGGCTCTCGACTGGACAATAGGGACATTTGAACTTGGCGCCTTTGCTGAGCTTCTGCAACGATTCTTGTGCAATGACATGACAACACGGCAGCATCATCGGTGGATTCTGATCCGTGGTCTGCTCCTTCGATACAGGACACACGAAGATCGAATGAAATTGATAGGACGGAGGGAGAGGTGTCTCCACAGGAAGTTCGTTTTGTGATGTCCATTCTGTCCTTTTCTGTTTCTGAATCGTCTGCAATTTGAGAAGTATAGGTAGGGCGATTGCTCCCGCAGTAGCTGCTATGTACAACGGTGAATCTGCGGATAGCTCGAGGAGTGAGCAGAATTCTCGAGTGAAAGAGGTCGCAACTTCCTCCCACGTGGTAGTATTATTGAATCTGAGACTGTAGGGTGATTCTTCCAAATTCGAGCAAAAAGGTATGGCGCCCATCAGCTGCTGTATCTCGACGAGATACCGACCACGGAAAGATTGGAATTCTCTTTGCGCGTATTGAAGAGCACGTATCGGTGCTTCGAAATCGCCTTGGTCCCCGTCTCGACGGTCAAGGAACAGGTTGACAAATTGTAATCTGCAGAGTTCAAACTCCAGATTACTACCACGAGCTTCCAGCGCTACGGCATTGCTCCTAGCCCAGTCGATAGCAGGCTGTAAGTTGTGGTGGTCCTTGAGTTCGCTCAAAATGTGGTACATGTTCGAAAACTTTTCGTGCATGTTCTCTTCCGTCTTGTCCAGCCCGAGGGGGTGATCCATTGACACGTCCAACCTCAAATGGGCTGCTGTCTCCTGTTGGGCCTGCTGTCTCTCAAGCGCCTCAGAATGAAGGGTCGACGCCACATCGAATAGCCCTTCTCGAAGCAAATGCAAGTAGATTGCTCGGTTGATCAACGCAGGATGTGAGGACAGGGCGTCAATCTCGCTGCTCGGCACTTTGTCCTTGAAAACCTTGTCCAATGCTCTTGTATATTTGTTGTGCAGTCCATGTGTGTCCTTCAACCCTGAGAAGATGCCGTCGAATGACGTCTTGACTGGGTTCTGTAGTTTTGCCAGAGTAATCTGTCTTGATGTGGGATCTTCGGCGATGGCGTTCCTTGCCCTTTGAAGGGTTTTAATGATGTCGTCCACATGACTAGTCGTCCTCGACAACCTGCTGTTGTTCCACACCTTTTCGTGTTCTTTCTGAATATTGTCCATGGCGGGCCACCGTCATTGGTTGTGTCTGCGTCTGTGGGCTATAACCTGTGCGTGACTTGCATCATCGTCGCCAGTTCGTCCTCGGAGTAGTGTTGGGAGCTTGCTAACAGAAGATCTCGGTCGGTGGGGGATATAAGTGGTGACCGCAGTTCGAAACAGTGCTGTGTTTGAGGAGATGCAGGTGACGGTGCCATATGAACAGGCTTCGACACGAAGTGGGCAGGTTCCCGTGAGATGGACGGAGTAATAGCTGGCTGATAAGCGGGTGTGGCGGGCAAAGCGGGTTGCGCTTGGAGTGGCAACGTCAGCTGCCAACCAACCAGCGCGTTGAAACTATGACCTTGCTCTGAAGGGCACCAGCACAACCACCCTAACTCACCGTTTATTTGCAGAATCATGACACTCACGCGAGATGAAAGACCCTAAAGATCGTATGTTTGGCTAGTGTTACCAGCACCGTGCCTTACACAGTGCACACCGCAGACTATAATGTCATTCGTGGGATCGGGGTTCTTGACCCCATACCATCATCCCACTTCCTTCACCGGGTCGCCCAAGGACAAGTCTGCTAGACCGAGTCCAAAAGACGAATACAAGACCCAAAAGCCAAATGCCGTCGACACCTCCAGTCCGGCCTCCAGCGGTGCCGCCCAGGGGCGAGCAGCCCAGAATCGAAAGCGCCTCGTTTTCGCCGATCCCGTCGCTTTTCGCTACCTGGAAGAAGATCCGGCGACTGATGCTATAGAACGATGGCGACGTCTCGAGGGGTATGAGATGTACGTGGTTGAGCAATGGGCCTGTTCGAGAAGCCATCCCACTTTCATCATTTGCACCTACACAGGCGACCCATCACACACAATATTAGTGAACGTCCTTGCTGTGCCCAGTGACGAGAGCACCTGGTCTCAGAGGTTGCAGGTCTATTTCCAAGCAGTCTCTCAATATCACGCGAAAGAAAAAGACACGCCCCTGGGCGCACTCATGGTCACCAACCTCAGTGGGTTTCCATCAGCCCTTACTGTGATCCCTGTTCCAGATGGCGATGTCAGGAAGCATCGCGACGATTTCATTGTCAACGAGGACCTCAAGCGCATGGGGTGCTCAGGGAGAGCGGGGATCAACTTGCAGCCGCCTCAATCCAGTACCGTCGCCAAATTCCACCACCTCTACCGGACGAGTGAGGCGGTGCCATTATATCAATCTGTCATGGAACTTGTAAGGACATGCCAGATCGCCTTGGTCATGTACGACAAGCTCCAGCCAACATATGCCGATGGCTTGCTTTGCGATGTAACTGAGCGAGCCATCAACGACTGGTGGACAGATATAGGGACCTATTTCTACAATGTCGAACCCAGCGACGGCATTCTTGGACCGACCACGGTGGCAGCTCTTCTTGGGCTTCTTATTGGAGCCTACAATCGTCTCAAAGCCTTCGGATCTCCGGTTGGAAAGGACGTCCTGGATACCGTGTCAATGAAAAGGGCCATCGGCCATTTCCAGAAAGGCCAAAAAATGGAAAAGACCCGGCGACTCGACCGAGAGACTCTCGACCGTCTTCACAGGGCTACAGCCAAGAATGCCAGCGGTGAAGGCTGGACGGTACCAAAGGCAGTCAAGTCCACCGTTGCTGAGCTTAGTGGCAAAGGAGGGGAGATGGTCATGGGCATAGTGGGAGGCCGTGACAAGGCAGGCATTTCGGAAGCTGAAACCATGGACATTGAACGTTTTGCTCAGCTGGTTACTGGCCCTAAGATGAAGTGGCTCTGGCAAGGAAAGCCCATCAAGTCGGGTGACCCGTTCGCCTGGCCGACTGGTGATCTTGATCTCAAAGGCAGAGTGTTCAGCACCGACGACCAGGGCAATTTCCTCTGGACAGGCAATCAGCATGACTCCACTTCAGACGGAAATGTCCTTGAACGGACAGATACGATGTACACGAATCAGTCGGACTCCAAATCCGGCAAGCACCGTTTGCGAGGAGCTGTCGGGGGCCTGAGGAGCTCTAATCATCGTTATCAGAAAGATTTTGACGAGGGCCAGGATTGGGTCGAAACCGCTGTGACCAGGTCCAATCTTCGAGACCACACACTCAGGACGGCGACCGGGATTCCGCAGCCATCTGAACCTCGTGCTTTTGACTTGGCCTTGGTCAACACTGATCCAGTTTCGCCTCACGCCGTGCAGCGCCAGCCCCTCCGCCGAACCCAGACGACTACCGAGAAGAGAATACCATCACATCGGGAGCAATTGCGCCCCGCCTTACCAGGCGACTCGCCCAGGAAGAAGAAGGTCGATGCCGAGTTGGCCGACCTACGCAATGAGTTCAAAGCAGATATCTATCGCAACTTCTCCGCTGCTATGCCATATAAAGGTCTCACTAGTCGAGTCCTTCGACGGACCCAGAGCAGTGTCCAACTGATCGGCCATACCATCGACAGCCCCCGACAGAATCGGATTAACCGGCGTCTTTCCTTCAGCGTGGTAGAAAGCGCCGTTCTGGACACGGGCAAGAACGTTATGGAGGAAGGCATTGTGAAAGGCAAGATCGAGGGAGACCTGACCAATGCACTTGCTGAGCGCGACGCCCTGGTGGCCTCTCTCCAAAAGAAGGCCAAACGTATCCAGCGCATTGAGCAAGGTCTGATCCCATACACCGAAAGCCGAGTAGTCCACGTGGAGAGCCTGGATCGAATGGCTCATCAACATCTCGAAGAACTCAATGAACTGTACTATCATCGACTGGAGGAGTACCAGACTCTACAGGCTACCTCGTCCGATCTCGTGTCGCAGGAGAAAACGGCCTTGACAGAAAATTTCCGACGCATGGAAATGCTGGGCGCGAAGATGGACTATGAATTGGACAGCCTGCAGAGTCGACTGCAGGAGGTGGAGGATGGAGTGGACGACTTCGAGAGGAACGTGGTGCTGATCGAGGCGCGGGCTCGGGAGTTGAATGGTGAAAATGAAGGGACTCCGGCAAGTCCGTCATGGATGGCGCGAATGCTGAACTTTTTGGGAACGAACAAATGATGGAACAATATTGCTTGTTGATGGAGAAGGGATGCTATGCTTTCTGCCGATTAGCGAGGCGTTTGGGTATAAAAACTCGCCGAATCTGGGTCAAGTGGTAGTCTCAAATTGTAAAGAATCGAGACTTGATGCACTCTTTCCACTGTGCCATCTCTCCGGTCTTGGGCCAGACCACAAACCAAGCAGAACTGTTCTGTGCCAGTTCATCCCTAGAATCTGGCCGAAATAGTGTACACAAGTTTTCCAACCTTGCAACTCCACCATGGAATCTGGATCTAACATGTCCCTTCCATGATGGATGCGACGACAAGGATATAGATCCCCATCCAAAGCCTTGTTCCATATGCCCCTGGATTATGTTCATCGACACGGTGTCAGAGAATGATATCTTTTCCACGATTACATTCCGAACATGCCACCGCCTCCACCGCCGCCTCCTTGTCTCATGGCCGCCTCGCCCTGCATCTTTTCCGACACTTTCATGTTGACTTCGAAGAATTTTGCCACACAGCGATCGAGGCAGACACTCTCAGCCTTGTTGAGGTCGGCTTCGCGGTAGTCGGCTGGTATGCATTTCTTGAGGCAGGACTGGGTTAATCTGGAAGGGGTCAATGCACTATCCATCAAGGCGAGGTGACCGGGAATCCCCCCTCCAAGACGGGCGAAAGAGTAGATCATCCGTAACTGCCACAAAGCTGCGTGCGTACCTGTTGAACATGTCTGAGACCATCTCGACTTCGTTTTCTGCCGCAGCGATCTTTTCTGCGGACGACGGCTGGGGGCGGCCGCCACCAAAGAGAAAGGACATGGTGGTGAGTGGTGACTCGTCTGGGAAGACTTCTTCTCGTCAAGCAAAGAGCTAGGGTATGTTCTAGAGAAACGCGCCGTCGATAATGTCAATTGTTTATGAGACGTAGTCTGAAAGGTTGTCGCAGCTTGGAGACGAGACGCACACGACGAAGTTTCCCCGAAGCTTAAGCGAACTCACTTTAATTTTCCGCATGGATTCCTGCGACTTACAGCTACGGCCAGACTTTTTCTCCAGGCTTCAGGTCGGTCCCCTGTTCATGCAGCTTCATGTACGGAAGGTCGACGTGGCGAGCATGGCGTTCGACCCGTTGGCCGGCGCAAGGAAGGTATGTTGTCTGTTCCAGCCACTCTCCCTCCACCACTTTCCCACCTGCGTGACGAGACATCAAGAAGAACCGCTGCGAGTGATGCTGGCTTTGGCTAGTCTGTGATCAAACTTCTCCGACAAATGTCTGATTATGATCTAAATGGGAAATACCTGCTCTACAAGTTATCGTTCGAGACAGGTGAATGCTGACACTCTGCGTTCAGCGTCCCTGAAGCTCCCATTGGGAGTCCGCGCTCGACTCAATTCCTCTACCACGACTCTCGTTTACAGAAACTTCCATGCGCCCGGCGAGCATGTTTTGCGACGGGGGTTTCGAAGTCAAGCTCCCGCGACACGTTGAAAGCTGGGAGTGCACATGCGACTAAAGAGGTGCAAGAGCGCCTTGAAGAACTACAATGTTCCACAGTACCGCTCTACCCGCGCTATCAACGTACTCCTGAAGCACAGAGCATCCGATCACTGCAAGGGGAAGTGGACGTCGATGCCGATGCCGATAAGGATGGTAGTATGGTTTCTGGCGACTGGATAGAAGGCAAGACTTGACAATTGAGGCGACGAAAAGACGCAGAGAGTTCTGACGGAAACATCAGTGTCCGGGAGGGTTTCTTCCATCCGGCTGAGCGGCTCGAAGTTGGCATTCGTGGATATCGTCGAGGATCAGACGAAACTACAGGCTGTGCTGTCTCACTCGGCATCCGAAGGCACGGGGGTGACCTTGGCCGACTTCAAGCACCTTTGCCGGCTGCTCAGAAGAGGTGACTATGTTTGTAAGTCTTCCGGACCAGATCCCATGAGAACTCCAGCTAACTTTTCAAACGCAGCATTGAAGGGAAATCGACCATATAAGGCCAAAAACGGTCAGCTCTCCATTCGGGCTGCTACCATGCCCGTCATTCTATCGCCTTGCCTCCGACGATTCCCAGTTGAGGATCGAGGCTTTGCAACGACTGAACTTGCAGAGTCCAATTTTCAACCCCGACATGTGGAAATGCAGACGGATCCCGAAATTTTAGAGACCATCAAAGCCCGGGCCACCCTCATCCGGACGATGAGACGTTTCTTCGAGTCGCGACATTTTATCGAAGTGAGCACTCCTATCCTGTCTGCCGCCGCGGGCGGCGCCACTGCGAAACCATTCGAGACCAAGGCGACAGAATTTCCTCACCGGAAACTCAGCCTGCGCATCGCCCCGGAACTATGGCTGAAAAGGCTCATTGTTGGCGGCATGGACAAGATCTTCGAGATTGGACCTTCGTTTCGGAATGAAGGTCTCGACAAAACACACAATCCCGAATTCACCACATGCGAATTCTACGCCGTTGGCCATGATCTACGCCGACTAATGGATATGACGAAGCAGCTCGTCACTGGCATTGGCTTGGCTATCAAAGCTCTCCCATACCAGTATACGAACGCACCCTCGTACCTGTTCGATTCTGTGGACGCTTCATACGAAGAACTTGACTTCATCCCTTCTCTCAATTCTGCCCTGGGAGTTGACCTTCCCAACCTCTCCTCGCCCTCCGCCCACTCCGAGCTCCTCGAACTTTTCCATTCGCACGGCCTACCCCTCCCCAGCAACCCCACGGTCCCTCGACTCGTGGACAAGCTTTCCTCATTGCACCTCGAATCACGGTCTGTGCACAGACCGCTCTGGATCACAAACATTCCCGAGTGCCTGTCCCCTCTGGCGAAATCATACATCCACCCCACAGCACCCAATGATCAACCAGTTGCGGCACGAGCAGAGTTGTTCATCGCCGGGAAAGAGGTCGTGAATTGCTATGAGGAAGAGAATTCGCCCTTCGAGCAAAGGAGAAAGTTCCTTGAGCAACAAAAATACGGCACGCTCCAATCCCGCCCACAGCCCAACTCGAACAAGAGCGGAACAAAGGCTGCGAAGTCAGATGTGGAAGGCGACGAGGAGGTGATGAAGGTTGACGAAGACTACCTTCAGGCCCTGGAATGGGGACTTCCGCCCACGGGTGGATGGGGCTGCGGTGTCGATAGACTGGTCATGCTTTTCACGGGGAAAGAGAGGATCGGAGACGTTCTCAGTTTCGGCAACCTCAGGGCCGTCACAAGGGGCGCGGAGGCAGACAGCCACCCAAGAGACGAAGACGGCAAAGTTCAATAGCTAAGCTGTAACCCGTGAGGGGACGTGTTTTTTCATCCCTCCTTCTGAAGCGCTCGCTCCTTGATGGGTTGAACTGGACGACATCGAGATCGTTTGGTCTCCGAGATGAGAAAAGATCGACCGAGAAGAAGAAGATGAGTGTATCTTGTACAAAATAAACAGCTCATTCTCCAGGATATCTCCCAAGAAAAAGCCCTGCATCTATCTGTCAATGTATAGCCCGTGCCCTCGTCAAATGGATCGACAAAATAAACAGTCGTTCTTGGGCAAGAGAGAAGAGCGATTGAGTGAGTGAATAAGTGAGAGAGGGATCGAGGGAGTTGGTGGGATTGTCGTCTCAGTAGTAGTAGTAGTAGTAGCAGTAGAGAAGGAGGCAGGCAAGCAAGCCAGCCAGCAATCCCCCAGGAATACGTAAAGATTGATACCATGTTAATTGTCGACATCCAACCCCCCAACCCAATTCTTCCCCCCGCCCACCCCCTTTTGCCAGCACAGCCTCGCAACTCTTGTTGTTTGTTATCCACCCTGTGTTTGGTCGGGGTCATTGCAGCGCGCCAGCTTCCTCAGTCCAGGCCCCGATTCCCAGAAAAGAACTCAGGCGTCATTCAGCTAGCTTCGTTAAGTTCGTAAATCCGTCAGCCTGCCTGGTCGTGTGATTGATTGATTGTGCCTCAGATTTCCAGAGGGGTCGGGTTGGGTGTTTTTAATTTGTGTGCCCCGATAGATAGATGGATCAGCCCTCGAAAACGAGTGATTGATTGAAGATTGAATGAATAGCGAGCAAAACAGGGAGGAGGAGGGAAAAATAAGTTGAAAAGCCGGACACGCATGGGCCAGGCAGGACTTTGTGCTCTGTTGGAAAAAATTGTCGTGTCAGATTTGTGTGGACGGCACACCTCCCGGAGGCCTCTCCCAACCCACCAGCCAGCCAGCCAGCCAGTTTGGCGGAAATTGCGCGTGTCGAGCCGTTGAAAGCAGCGGGCAGCTCGAGATTCGGGGAGAAGAGGGACGAAAAAACATGTCGCCACGTTTCTCACCGCGGGCGGATTGTTGGTGATAGTGGGCGCTTCGGTGTCAAACGCTCCCTGGAACCGTGAGCATCTTCTGCTCCCGTTTTCCCAGGTCGTCGTTGTTCAGGGTTCATTCAAGCTCCCCAAAGCAAGCCACCTGTGCGTCAAAGCTCTCTCTCTCTCTCTCTTTTTTCTTCTTCTTTTGTTCTGATCTCTCCCTTCCTTTTTCTTACTCCGAGTAGAAGGAGTGTCACGACCCGTCTCGCCGCCGTTTTTGACTGCCTCGACTTTCCGGACGCAAGGGAGCGCCGCTGTGTCGAAGCGGACCTTGGCCAGTTGTCATCCGCTCCATCTTGAACCGATAGATCTGGCGCTCGATCTTGACCAGTTCTGGCGCCGTGACGATGTAGAGCCCGTCGTACCGAAAGCCCGTGACGGGTCGCCACGGGACGATCTTCGCCAGCCGGAAGGACCGGAACACCCGGACAGGGCGACCGGTCGTGTATGAGGTGAAGAGCGATTCAGTCGCCGCGGTCGGACCCTCGCCCCTGGAGTTCTTGGTAACACGCTCGACCCGCTGGGTCACTGGGTCCTTGATATTGGTGGGTTTTGTATCGCGCCCTTCGGGCGGGAGAGCGGTGCCGTAGTAGTATATCGTCTCTCCTTCGTCGACGTCGGCGTAGAAGTGTTGTTTGGTTTCGTCGTGGTACCCCATCACAACGCTGCGTGCCCCTTTGCTCTTGGTGCCCGAAATTCCCGCTATGGGCGGTGCGTGAGCCCCGTCGCGCATCATCTCGGCGCGCAAACACCAGGTCTGGCCGTTGATAAGGTGGCCGTGGCCGAAATCATTCGCCTCCCGTTTCCACTCCCAATCCGGGTCGGGATATAGCGGGCGATGGAGGGTGCGTGCCCGAAGGCCGCGACGTGCGAGGACTCCAAGATCGCCAAACTCCCACTTACGATGCAGGTAAGTTAAGTCCTCGACGATATGCTCGGGGACACCCTTCTCGATCCGGATTGGCATGTAGTCGTCTGAAAGAAATCTTTTCAAATGCTCGAGGACTCGAGACTCGTCGAGAATCTGTTGTGTCATTGAGTGATTTTGCATCAATCGGATCCATTCCTGAATCTTGGTAAAGGTGTGCCGAATCGCCATTGACATACGTCCGCGTGTGCGAACCTGGTCCAGGAGCCTGATAATCGGAATCGTCTCTTGTACTGTCAGGAAAGGCTCTTCTTCCTCAGGAAGGTCCGGTGGTAAGCTGCTTTCTGTTAACATGTGCAGTGAGCGATGCAGATGGATTTGGCTCACTCTTCAGCGCGTTTTCGTCTTTGATCCCAAATCCATTTCTCACGCTCCAGTACCAGCGTCCGACAGTCCACTAAATCGTCTTTCTTTTTGGGACAGTCAAAACCGACCGGACACCTGCAACCTTGGAAAATTCTAGCTCGTTCGTCTGGAGCTGGCGAACTCGACCCTGAACCTGGGGGGGGAGAGCTGCGTCGCCTGGAACCACCTCGTGTTCCGCTTGAAGTCGATTTTGCACGTTTCTTGGGCCGTGAAGTCGTTCCGGAGGCGTCATCGGTATCGGATTGGACTTCATCTTGGAGCTCTGTGGAGTCCTCTCGCTTGAGGCCGATCGGCTCGGACGATCTCCTTGCTGACGAGTTACTCCTCTGATTTTGGAGTTGGTCTCTGGCGTAGAAGCGATGCCGGTTCATGTGATCACCCTGATCGTGACTGGCATTACTACTGAGGGCTGCCTGCCTTGTGACCTCTTCGCTGAGTTCGCACCGCCTACGATCAAAGATTTCAGCGAGGAACTGCATTGGAGAGTAATACTTCGGTGTAGACATGTCAGAATCTGTACGGACGACGTTCTTGCCATTCTCATCCGCCGGAGCATTGTCTGGGCTTTCCTGTTTGAAGATCTGGTTATCATGGCTTTCTTCACGGCTTGAACCGTGTCGCTGAGAATGCCTTTGAGGTGTTTCTCGATCAATGAAACGACCAGATGAACGCGGCCGATTAGGAACCAGGCCAACGCCAGGCACCTCCGTCATGCGATCATCGCCGAGGTGGCGAGAGTCGAGACGCAAAGTCGGAGAGGCCATCTTCAGTGATACAACGGCCAAGTGAACCAGATATCAGCATTAGGCTGGAACTGGGTCAATGGGAGATGCCAATGATGAACAAGAGGTCAATGACGGATTGAGATACTGAGGTGCAAAACTGCACGTGGGAATATGAAATGAAGGCACTGAAACTTAAGATTGAGGCAGACAACGGTGAACACATTCGAAATATGAGAATAAATAATGGGATGGGTGTGCCTGTTAGAAGGTTTTCAATTCCAGTCTCGAAATAGAGGAGAGGCACAAAGGTCTGAATACGGATAAGAACCAAAGGCGGTTGTAGACATGTGAGAGAAGAGATGTTGCATAGGAAAGATGAGTCGGTACAGGATAAGAACCAAGGCAGCTGTAGAGATGTGAGAGAAGAGATATCGCATAGGAAAAAGGAGTCGGTACAGGATAAGCAGACTGAGGAGGGGCAAAGTAGAGGAAGTGAAGAGGAAGCAACAGGTGAAACGAAGAGGGGTATAAAACTGAGGTGAAAGTAACAGTGTGGTGAGAAGTGGCGACGGCGTGTTATAGAAGGGCTTGTGTAAGAGATCTAACATCAGACCAAATGTGTGGCTAGAAAAGGACAACAGTCAAATGGAAAGAACCCTTGGTTAGTCGTTGAGGTTGAGAATTGAGAGAACTGTGCTCGGTGCCGACTATGGTTGAAGTAGGTTCATGAGGGAAAGAGTAGTTGTTGGTATTTCCATGAGAAGGACTGGGCCTGAGGATCGAAATAACGTGCATTCCGGTCATCGATCCATCGTATCATTGCACTGGTCCCCAACACCATTCTGCGACCAGATGGTCACTTCAGCACAGAGCTGAGCATTCTGTATAGGAGAAGTCCCTGTTGGGTTTAGTGCCTTGGCGATGGCCGAGCTTGACGAAACGTCACGAACTGAACTTGTCGCGACACTGATTTCAAGCTGTTGAATCTTAGAGCATCCGTATCAATGAGATGTGCTCAAGTATGGCGGCACTTTCCTCCTATAAAGGTGCTTCGGGTTCGGTATGCGGGCCTTGCGTACAGGAGATCGCAGGTACCATACACCAACCTTCACCCACTATCGATCCCTAAGCGGCATTTTGGCGTGGAATCAGTTCCAGCCTTTCTCTTGCCGCCCGTGGTCTTCGGTGGACTGCTGGTGACATTGTGGACGTACAAGTGCTTCATGATGGTTGTCTTCCAGAACAAAATCATCTATATGCCTTCAGTCCCGCCATTTTCCCGGTCCGAGAAAGTCGGCGACTATGTGTTGCAATGTAAGCCTGTGGGATGGGTGGAACATGACCTCAAGGCAGCAGATGGAACCGCGATCAAGATTTTGGAGGGATCGGTTGGAGCGTCTGCCGAGTCCGAGGTAGATGATCACATTGTTGTTCTGTATTTCCAGGGGTAAGTAGCCCGCTCACTGCACTTCCACGCATCTGAAATTCGGACAGGAACGCATCGTCGTTACCACCTCGGCTCCCTTACCTTTCAAGCGTCTTGAAAAGCTTGTTGCAGCAGGAAACTCGGAAAAAGTACACCATTGTGGCTTTGTCTTATCGAGGTTTTTGGAAATCAAAGGGTAGCCCATCCCAGTCCGGGATTGAGCTGGATGCTGAGGCGGCACTGGAGTGGGTTCGAAATCGCTACAACCACGATAGAACTAAATTCGTGGTCTGGGGACAGTCCATCGGTGCAGGGGTTGCAACTGTGAGCCTGGCGAATCTGTTGAGACACGGTAATGCAAACTTGCGCCGGTTCTCGGGGCTCCTACTCGAGACACCCTTCGTGGATTTGAGAGCGATCCTCATCGCCCTTTATCCACAAAAGTTTCTCCCTTATCGATATCTGGCCCCCTTTCTGCGGTCGACGTGGGACAGCAAGACTGCTCTTCACCAGATCGGAAGGAGTAAATCAAAGATGAGGGTATTGATCTTGGAAGCAGGTAATGATGAGATCGTGCCTTCGGGACAAGCGGCAATCTTGGAGCAGGTCTGTCGCAAGGAAGACCTGGAGGTGGATCGGAAAACAGTTGCCGGAGCCTTGCACACCGAGGTAATGGTCAAAGCTCAGGGCCGCAACCACATCGTGAGGTTTCTTCAATCCTTCTAGGCAGGCAGTAGATCTCCAACTCCTGCCCCAGTGCTCGGCTGAGATGGTTGGAAAACGCAGCACAATTGGTATAAACGGGGGTCATCTTCTGCTGCACCGCCAACTTGTCTCTCGTCAGGGACGGCCGCCAGTAGGGAATCAAACCAGGGCGAAGTCTTATGGATCATGCCTCGTCTCTCGTCGTTGTCACTCTTTCGTGCATCCCATCGAGGATCTAGAAGTGGATCATGCTGAGCACCTTTCTTGAGGACATAGACCTGGATGCGAGGCAATTCAAGCCCATCTAAAGCTTGTCTCAGCTCACGTATGCGCATCACTTCCCACGGCGGCGATCGACGATGGCGACTGTACACATAAATAATCCGTTGCAAAGACAAAGTCGGGGCCACTGCGTGCAGATTGACAGTGGCACTGGTATCGACCCTGGCCCCTCGCAATCTTGTCATCAGGCGCGGAGACAAGTAAATCGTCTGCACGGCAGTGTTTTCGACAAGCCAGCGTAAAAGTGCTTCGTATGCTTCGGCCGAGATGGCATCATGCTGGCCACTGTAGATGTGCGACCTGGTGATGCGCTGCAAGTGACGGCGCGGGACAGACGCAAATTCGATATCCAGGCCGAAGGCTAGATTGAGCTTTGCACCGTCGCCCCCCAACGAGTGTGAGAGATAGGGAGGGATGCGTAAGGGGGCGATATTGAGCACGGCCCGAGAATAGAAGACGGTGGCAGCTTCTTCAGAGACCGCTTTATTGACCAGGAGAAGGCCTGGGATGCCAGCTGGTTTCTCAGCGTCTGACCATGCCTGGTCGCAGAATGCCTGTACTTTGAGTTGCTGTACCGGGAGAGTGAGGTTGTAGATTATTTCTCGGATCTCCAAGGGCAGGCTGAGAAAGGTGGTCATGTTGTGAAAGACATTTGTGACTATGGGGAGGTGATGGCAGGGAGTAGAAACTGGGATAAATCCCCGTAATGTGTCATAGTATAATTTATTCTTGTTACTGCAGCCCCGCCAATGCCACCCTATACGTATGTATATACAGTAGTTTCTCTGCTCCAGCACAAACAATCCTCACTAATACCGAACACCATGGCCAAAAAGAGGATCCCCATATGCTCCTCCACCATACCGTACACCGATTGATTTGGTTTTGGCCAAGTTGTACCTAGAGAGGTTGAACTCCAACATGGCGACGTCCTCGTCATGTCGGCTGATCGGACCACTGATGGGACGAGGGAGCACGCCATGCAGGGAGAGCGAGTCAAGTGCTCCAGGGTCATCAGGCGTCGGTAGATCTGGAGACTCTGGGCCTAAGCCTCACGGCTAAGCATCCGCATCATCTGCAATGGGAATAGAATCAGGCACCAATTGAAGGAATACCTGTGACTCAGGCAAAATGGGGGAGAATTGGTCCAATGTGAAGGGCCAAAACTCGAGGAATACCTGCAAATTCCACCAGTCAGATGGTCAATGGGGGCGAATGCCTGGAGGGCAGCAGATCAACCATCTGCACGATGACGGGGATGAGATAGCAGATAGCAGATAGACAGCTTGACAGGTTTCTTTGTTTCTTGGAACAATCCACCCTTCAATCCACTTCTTGACTAGTCACACCAAGGAAGCGGGAAGCTTGAAGGCTGCGACCATATCGCGGGGGTGGACAAATTGTGGCACAGTCAAGCGGTGAACAAACCGGGAGCTTGCATCTTCTCGGTGTTGAATCACACACATCCCACACCCTGAACTTCTTTCTGGTCTCCCTTCCACTGATCACGGACGCCCTCCTCCTCGCACGAGCAAAGCCACCCGATCGCCTCTTCTTGAAGCGGAGAGTGACTTGAACACCTGCTGCTTGATCTATTGCGCCATCCACGATCCGAAAGCCTCGTCCTCCCCTCGCCGCTCCTCCGTCTCTACCTTACCTGTCGAGTGTCTTCACCATTGTGCGAATGGGCAGACTGACCATGAGAGCGACTCCAACCGGAAACTCAGACCATAAGATCGCCGCTGTGACTGTCCGCAGCCTCAACCCTCCTTCGTCGCAATAATGGAACCCAACCAGTCTGCGGGTTCCGCCCCTGGGTTTTGGAGATACCTGATTAATCCAGACAAGAGCGCAACCCTCCAGTTCGACCAGCTGTGTCGGGGGATTGCCAAAGTCATAGTGAGTCTACACCAGTGTCCGTCGACCTCAACCTGCTTACCGGGGGGGAAACAGGCGACCCTGGAACCCGGACTCGACAACGAACTGACTCCCTCACGTCTCGCCGCATTCTATCGAGCCGTCGGCGGCAACTATGACTCCCTCTTTCTCAAATCCTCCGATCACGCACTCTCCTTCATGTACCAGACCCTCGGGTGCTTTCACTCGCTACAGCCGACGCCCAGTCCCTTCGAAATGCCCCGAATCCCATGCCTGACGCCGGGTGGATTTGCCCGTTGGCAAACGATCCAGCTTCTCCTCTGCCCTGAGGAAAATGTATCCTTCATTCAGAAAGCGGTTCAGCTGTGGAATGTCCCCATGCCCAACGGCGGAATCTACCCAAAATACATCCCCAAGGACGTTTTTCCCAGCAGACCAGACGAAGAGATGGAGAAATGGCACAAGATGGTGACGGGCAAACTGAACCAGCAAAACTACAATCTGCGGCGCATCAAGAACTCGCCTTATCAATCCCCGCATCTTGAAGCCTATGATCGACGAGACGGCTATTTCTCTGGCGCCCAGACAGGGCGTCCAAGGAGGCCGTCACGCAGCAGTTCTCGCGACGATCCAGACCATCTGACCGATCTCTACCGCAGACGGAGCAGTGTACCAGACTTCCCTTCGCCGTCGGGAGAGAGAGGGTCTCCCTGGGACCCTCGAAATCAGAATGAGGCACGGAAGACCCGCAGCCACTCCGCTCAAAGATCATCACCAAAGCCTTCGTCGCGCCAGCGGTCGCATACAACGACTGTGCCTCCGGGTCACCACAAGACCTCGTCAAATAGCCCCTCAAACCGGAGACAGGGGAATACTCCTTCAGAGCAGCCCGGGCGACGTCCCTCGTCCGGGTACAACAACCCGTCCTACCGCTCTCCCGCGAGGAGTCCCTCCACTGTGGACGAAGACACGGGTAGCGAGGGAAGTTCGGAGGCTTCACAGATGGGTCGGCATCATCGAAGGTCTGACGAAGATCGGAAGGGCCGTCGTTCCTCCTTATGGGTGCCCTCCTTTATGAAGTCGTCACACAAACGTCGTCATTCATCCGACGCAGGGTACCGCGCACCGGGTCCTGCATCCAAATCTCCGCAACCCTTACGACCCGAGTACTACCCACCTCGTGCAATCAAGCCCCCGCCTCAGCCACCTCAGCAGCCTTATGGGGGAGGGCGCCCACCGCAGTGGCGTGAGACAGTCTGGGACAACGAGACTCCCAGCTCGACTCCCGCTACACCCATTCCTGAAAACGCGCAGGCACAGTTCGACCCCCGGGCCCCCTCAATACGTTACCCAGACCAGACCAATTTCGAACCACTGACGCGAGAAAGTAGCAGCGGAAGTGACAACAGGCATCGCTCCTCGGATTGGGAGCGAGGGAACGGACACAGGCGACCGCTGCAGCCGACTCCAAGAATCGCCACCGTGACAGGCGTGCAAGGGAGAAAATACCCTACCACCGACCCAATGAGTCCCATTGAGCGGCAAAGGGCGCCGAATGTCCGTGGCAACTTTACTGCAACGGCATGAACCCTCGACTGAGTGAAATCGCATGCTGGGACAGCCCAACAATTGGATACTCACCGGAGACGGCAAATCCACGACATGACAAACACGAACTCCTGCTTGGATCTACGAGGATCAGATGCACACGAAGCAACGAGACGAAGACGGAATGATATGGCGAATGACAAAGCCTGCTGGGGGTAGGGTGTTCTCGGCGTGGTGACGACTCTTGTCTGTTTGGTGGTCTTGACGAAGAGCATTCAAACATCTCTTTTTCGTCACCGCGTACAATCGCCCGACGAGAGGACACGATTGAGTCTTTTTTCTTTTCTTTCTTTTTCTTCCTCATTTCGGGAATATAAACTTTGGGGGTGACTACCACAGCACACGCGCGGGACGGGGTGGGAAGCATCGCAGCTGGACATCAGTTACATATCGGATGGTTGATTGGTTGGTTGGTTGGTTAGCTTGCTCCTTGCTCGTTACTCTTTGCTCCCTCGAAAGAACAGGGCACCAGGTCTTTAAAACTCGGCTCACGCCTGTTTTTGAAATAAATTCAATTCAATTTCTCACCAAGACCAAGACCAAGATTCCCAGATTCCCAGATTCTGTTCTGCATGTAGATCCCGTAAATATGCAAGTATCAGCCAGGATGGATGGATATCTTGAGCTTCTACTACCACATAGCGAGACAGCTTCCGCACTGCATGGGCACGGAGGAGGATGATGCTTGCAAGATTCAGCATCTTAAAATGGCATGGAATATAATAAGCCATGTGGATCCTTCTTTGATGGTATGTTCTGTCGACTGGGGACGGAGACGGAGGGAAACATATACATAAGAAAAGCATCACTTGAACCTCCTCTTCGGAGGCGGGCTCAATCAATCACTCAATCAATCACATAAAACCCTCTTGAGTCTTGACTTCTTTTTACGATGCGCTGCTTCTCTGAGCAGGGATCTCCACGCTTTTTCTTGTGCTCCACGGTAGACCAGCTTCGAGGATCAGTCCGCCGCAGTGCTCGGTAGTATCTACCCCATCAGTAAACGTAGTACGTCTGGCCCAAGGGCACCACCTCGGCGGGGGCGGCGGTACAGTGCACGCCGTCGGCCTCGACCTTGTAGGACTCTGGGTCGACCTTCATCTTGGGCGTGGCGTCGTTGAACTTCATGTCCTTCTTGCCGACGGTGCGGCAGTTCTTGACCGCCTCGACGCGCTTGGACAGATTGTACGACGCCACGACGCCCGAGGTCAGCGCGTGTTGCGACACGAACGTGATGCTCCGCGAGGGGACGTGCGCCGCGAACATGGGCCGCATGAGCACGGGCTGCACGGTGGGGATGGAGGCGTTGGGGTCGCCCTGGTGAGGCAAGCAACGGGTTAGACGGCCGGCGGACAAGGCTGTGCGGACCGAAAAAGGGGATGATGGGGCGGGAGGGGGTGTACGTTACCATTTGCGCATAGTTGATCATTCCTCCCTTGACCACCAAACTCGGTTTTGTCCCAAACATACTCGGCTTCCAAAGCACCAGGTCTGCCACTTTGCCCACCTCGACACTGCCCACCAAGTGACTCATCCCCTGCGCAATCGCCGGGTTGATCGTATACTTGCTCACATACCTCTTGACCCGGAAGTTGTCGGCATCCGTACCCTCGTCTTCCTTCAGCGTCCCACGCTGTTGTTTGTTCTTGTGCGCTGTGTTCCACGTCCGAAGGATCACTTCACCGCAGCGACCCATGGCCTGCGAATCAGAGGACATCATGGAAATGGCACCGAGGTCGTGGAGGACGTCTTCCGCCGCGATGGTTTCTGCGCGAATGCGGGATTCGGCAAAGGCGACATCTTCCGGGATGTTTTTGGACAGGTGGTGACAGACCATCAACATGTCGAGATGCTCATCCAGCGTATTCCTCGTGAATGGCCGTGTGGGATTTGTCGACGAAGGGAGCACGTTAGCGTGTTCAACCACGGAAATGATATCGGGCGCGTGTCCGCCGCCAGCACCCTCGGTATGGTAGGTGTGGATGGTGCGACCCTTGAAAGCGGCGATTGAAGATTCCACGAAGCCAGATTCATTGAGCGTGTCGGTGTGGATGAGGCATTGCACGTCGTATTCATCGCACACTGATAGACAGGTATCAATCGCGGCAGGAGTGGTGCCCCAATCCTCATGTAATTTGAGGCCACAGGCGCCAGCCTCGCATTGCTCGCGGAGGGCAACCGGGGAGCTGTCATTCCCTTTACCCGTAATACCGTAATTGATGGGAAGGGAGTCGATCGCCTGAAGCATCTGTTTCATGTGCCATTTCCCGGGCGTGCAAGTCGTTGCGTTGGTACCTGTACTGGGTCCAGTGCCGCCTCCTAGGTAAGTTGTTATGCCGGCCGCGACGGATTCATAGACCTGCTGAGGACAGATGAGGTGGATGTGGGAGTCGATACCTCCTGCGGTGAGGATGCTGTGCTCGCCTGCGATGACATCCGTGCCGTTGCCGACTATCATGTTGGGATGGACACCATCCATGACGTCTGGATTGCCGGCTTTACCAATACCCACGATGATACCGTCCTTGATCCCAACATCGGCCTTGTAGATGCCGGACCAGTCGACAATAAGGGCATTCGTAATAACCGTGTCGAGCACATCGGCATCCTTCCGATCAGATGCTTGTCCCATCCCTTCTCGAAGAGTTTTGCCGCCACCGAACTTGCATTCTTCACCATAGACTGTTAAGTCCTTTTCGACTTTGATCCAGAGATCAGTCGTTCCCAACCGGACGAGATCACCAGTCGTGGGGCCGAACATGCCGGCGTAGTCTGCACGGGTCATAGATGCGACGTCTATATGGGCCAAGTCACCGGCGGGTTCAGGGGTATGAGCGAATCCAGCTTGCTGGAGCTTTTGGACGATTTCTTCCGCACGAGATACATCGACAGGGCCTGAAGCGAGGTTGTTTCCCCCATGGATCGCCTTGTTGCCAGCAATCTCGACCAGATTGACTGTTTTGGTGTCTCCAGGCTCGAAACGGACCGAAGTACCGGCCGGGATGTCCAGACGGAAACCATATGCTCTGCCTCTGTCAAATTCAAGTTGCGGATTTGTCTCAATAAAGTGGTAATGGGAGCCGATCTGGAGAAGATAGTCAGCCTGGGACATCGTCTTGACAGAGTCGGGGTTCGTCAATACTTGTATTGGTCTATCGCCCTTGCTGGTGACTTTCAACTGGATTCTCTTCCGCCCTTCGTTCAACGTGATCTTGCCTTCCTTGACAGGAATGACCGCACCTGGCATTTTCTTTGCGTCATACTCACTTTCGTCTGGCAAAGGAAATGCGTCTTTCGATGGCACGGGTAGGAAACTTCCATATAGAGCCTTTTCGAGGTCCCCATCGTCGGAACTGATTGGGTGATGGACGGTGACCAGGTATGTGCCAGTCTTGAAGGTACCCTCCACTTGCAACTCGGTCAAGGTGGAGATAACAGAGGGCAGGACATGTCGTCGACCAAGCATGGTCTTTCCAATGGACATTAGGTCGGCCACCGTGTGGTTGCCATCGCGAATCAGCTAGAACACCCAATCATCAGCAGACATGCACGCGGTTTCTGAGCCATTGACGGTACTTCTTGCAAATTGCTGGCAATAAGAGCCTACAGAGCAGATCAGTCAATCGATTCCGAGGTCGTCTTTGCAGAAAGTCTCCTACGCAAGCCTCCGAATGGTTCAACCTAACCCCTCTAGCAAGTCTTCTTTGGGCTAGAAAGCCTAGCTGAGATATAACGAGCTTATCTAGCTGTTTCCGGAGTCCAAGAAGTCAGTGATATGGATGGCGCTTCCACGCTCCGAGAACATTCGTACCTCTTTCGGAACGAGCTGCATGTTGGACACTGCCTCTTATAGAGGCACTCGCAGGTTAGAACTTCAGCTTTTGAAGAATTTCATCCTGGTCCGATCGAGGAGGCGACGTCTGTTATCTATGTCCGTTCGGCCTATCATGGTCGAGGGGCGATGCGGGGCAAAGGAAGAGCTTGAAGTGGCATGAGGGCAGATCTGGATAAGAAAAGACGCCCACACGCCCCAGTTCATGCCACTAGGAAGGCGTCGAGTGGTTCCTATGCGAGGCCTCAATGGCAGCAAGCTTCGTAACCGCATGCGTGGGGGCTAGTGAGGCGTTGGTGCGGAGAAGAGATTCAAGACAGGAACTTTGTTTTGCTTTGGTGCGTCATCCATTGAGAAAAGCTATAGCAGAAGGCAGCTTTAGAAGACATGTCAACATCGACGGCGTTGAAAACCTAGTTACTCGGCCCTTTGCATGGCGCTCAACACTATTTCTGCACTGCGCCGAACAGGAACCGCCTTTCATTATGAACATTCCATGACAAGAGAACAACAACCTCATGGCAGCGAGAGTTGAGTCGTTGAATTCAAAGATACCCCAGACCGAAAATCGGAAACCCGTAACGAATGATCATGTGCACACACCCACAGACACAGCCGTCATCACCCACCAGGATCGTTGGAGTGCATTCATTTCTTAGACTTTTTGGACTTCTCGACCTTGGTTGAAGCGGGAGCAGCAGCTTCCCTCCGGCTCTTCTTCGACTTCCTATCCTTCTCTGGAGACTTCGCTTCGACCTTGGGAGTTGCTTTGCTGGGGGTAGGCTCGGCCTCTTTAGTCTTGCGTCTCTTGGATTTGGGGGGTGTGGGCTCCGGAGCTGGCGCTGGAATCTCTTCTTCGTCCTCTTCCTCCTCAACTGGCTCTTCTTCCGTTTCTGCTTCGGCGTCTAGACCGGCAACGTGCTCTGGAGCTTTACCCATCTCCACCAGACGCGCTGCAGTTTCATCGTCAGGAACAGGTTGACCAGCTTTATAAGCTGCCATCTTGACGCGGTAGGCGGCTAGGTTCTTCTGATACTTGTCATCCCAGATCTGTGTGGAGGTTAGCGAATGCTAGCAACGACGAACAAGAGACGTACGCTCTTCTCAGCAGGACTCATCTCGGTCCATCTGCGAGTTCCCTCATCCGCGACTTCTTTTGGCTTCGCTGAGTCACCCAACTCTTTCGCAATAGTGGCACGAGCACTTTGCATGTAGAGGAAGTATGGGGTAAGCGCACGCTTGGGGGCATTAGGGTCATGCGGCGTCCTCTTGCGCTTCTTCTTCCCATCGACCTCTGGTTCTGGTGCAGCAGCTGGAGCAGCATCGGCAGGACGAGCGCTCAAGAGACCAGATTCGGTAAGGATGCTGGTGAGGTTGGCGTCAATGGGGTTCAGGCCATGTTTGCCAGGTGTGAGGACCGTGTTGGCATGTTGAATGTAGGCACGTGAGAGGTCTTGGACAGAGGACTGGAGTGTTGCAAGAGCAACAATGACCTGGTGGTATGTGTGAGTAAATGCCACTCTATCATTTTGCACCTCGCGAACAAGCTCCCCGAGGGTCGCCAAATCTTCAGTGAGAACGTCGATGCATTTGATGGCGGCACGGTTCAGTACATGCCCGAACTCAATATGTGCGGCACTGGGGTTAACGTGACTCAGGCTTGAAGACATGGGGGAAGGCAATAAACCATAGAACTAAGGACGGGTGCTACGCAAGTGGATAGTGGTGCATGCAACGGTGAGGTGAAAGGCACTTGGGGAGGGGACGGTGAGGTCAGTGTTGTGGCTGAATGCAAGTTGGGGCAGAGCCTCGTCGCGGGGTGGAGGGTTGGTGCCGGGTTGGTCGTGACGCGTGTTGTGGGTGGTGAGGCAGAGGGAAGAACAAGAAGATGGAATATCTATGCCCAAAGAAAAATTTGTCTCACGTACCGAATCTCGAGTTCGCTGAAAATCAGCAATATTGACCTGGGTCGTCGCCGACTCGGGGTCGTGTGTCTTCTTTGCCATAGCGTCTTGCAGGTAGATAACTTGGAGCTATGCTAGAGTGCAAGTGATGGACAATGTAGGCGCCTATAAGCGACAGCAATGGGAAGTTGTAAGGCTGCGCTTTAACTAAAGGATGGGGTGGCGGAAGGTGAAGCCAGAAAGCGATGGCCGTCTGGATGAAAGCGAGAGGTGGAAGATGCAGAAGGAAAACGGGGGGGAGGGGGAAGGCAGCGGGGGGCGGCTTGTTTAAGTGGGCGAGCGAGGTGCTTGGGCAGCCGCTGGATCAACCCTGAGGAAGAGGAGCGAGAGGGAAAAAAACCAGCAGCTGCGGGAGGGAATGATCACGGCCACCTGGCAGCTCCCCCCTCTTTTTTCTCTAAACCCCCCCCGTGCCCCCCTCCCTTCTGCTCGGCCTCTAAGGATGCCGGGATGGTCTCTGTAGGCTGCTTGTTTCGGTGTCCTGCAAGCTCCACTGTCACGCCGCTAAAGGTGCCTTCCTCAGGTCTAATTGGCTCCTAACGGGGACTGCCTCGCTGAAGTTCCTGCACTGTCCCGGCTCTAGGCTTGTAGGCTTCAGTATCATTCGCCCCCGAGGGCAGAGGTCACTTTTTCTTGCTGCAACACATGGGCTTGTTTACCCCCAAACCCTGCTTCTCCTGCAAGCTAAAACAGCCTAGCCTAGGCTCACTCGCTGGGACTTGTACTCTGCATTTAGAACCTAGCCCTCAGTCACTGCCGAACGGGGGCATTGTTTTCTCCTCAGAGTCGACTTTGACGACTTGGAACGCTCTCCAAAGTCACCGTGCTCCTTCTTCCCCCGTCTGCCCATTTGGGTGCCAGTCTGACAGATGCAAATCGTTTGCTTATTATGCTTCTCGCGTCCTTTACCGTCCGCCTTCTTGAGGAGGAGGTCTGCGAGGACAGAGCTGCCCAGGACGCATGCTCCCCCGTTGCTCAAAAGAGACTGGCTGGTCGAGGTCAGGAAAATCGCCACGAGCAACAAATTCAGCACTGCTGTCGGGAGCACAATGACGGGCGTCCGGGGAGGGCTGGTGGACAACACCGAGCAAGCTTGAAGGGGCAGCTGTGAAGCAGCTTCTCACTGGGAAGCTCCGGGATGTCTGGAAGCGGGCAGCACAGCAACTGCCACTCAGACCACCCTTCACGGCCTTGGACTCGCAATTTTGATCATCAGCGCCCCATCAGGCTGCATAAGCGCCTCTGGGCGGCCACCTACGTTTGGATTTTGGAGCCTGTCTGACTGACTTGGTTCAGGCTGAAAGGGCCCAGCCCACCGCCTAGTCGACTTTTCTTAATTTCAGTTGACGGCAACAGTGGTGACGGTCGCGAAGATTGTTGCTCTGGACCCCCAGGAGTCCCCGTCACTCCCGACAAATCAGCGCCTCACCCGCCTGGCAGCATCTTCGTTGGCTGTCCCGTTTGGGCGTCCCAGGCACATCACTCCATCCAACGACCCGCCCAAGCCGGATCATGTCCGCCATGTCCAGCGAGGCCCCTGTCATGCCTGTTGTTTCGTGGCTGCTACCATCCGTGAAGCTCGACCCTCGGAAGCTTCCACAGGCGCCCTTGTCCTTCTCCTGGCCTTTTATGGCGCCGCCATCAACTAGCTGGTGGTACGCTCCCAATCTCGGCCCGACTTGACTGACAAAAGGCCCTTTGGTCGCGTCCCTTCTTCTTCAGCGCCTCACTTAATGGCCACACGTCTTTACCTAATAATTCTTTCTGATGTGCTCCCACCACTCCTGGCCCCCGGGCATCTGTGGAGGTCATCATAGGCTTGCTTGCTCAACATGCACGTACTGAACTCCGTACCTCGTACTTGGGACTGAGTGCGTGCACGCATGGTAATAGTTAGAAGCCCTCTGGGTTGTGCTCTGTCGCCTGGACCTCAGCAATTGCCCGCCAGCCACTGGAGACTTTGCGCTCTCCAAGTTCTTCTACATACACTCTTCGTTGGGCGCAGTGGTGCCTTTCTCTGTAGCACGTTACCTTGCTCCATAGTGCCCCCCTCCTTCGATGGTACCTGCATTGGGGTGACCAACTCCCTGTAGCTCTGGCTCAACGAGGTGTCTTCGGTCCAACTGGATGTCATTCCAAATAATAACCTCAATTCCGTTTTGACGATAACGCAGAACCGCACCCTCATACAGCATCTTGCCCCCTGTGTTAAGCCCCCCCAGCCCTGCCTTCTTGCACTGAAGCCCACCAGAAGCGCTCACAGACATCCTATTTTCAACCTTCAGTGTCTCGTCCACCGTGTTATGCACATTACTCCTCATACAACAATTGTCGACTTGCAAGCATGTATTACCAATACCACTAATCTTACAGACTGGGTTGACAGACTGTGCTGATTTATTTTACCATGATCGAAATATTCCATTCACGACGCGGAGACGTCTTGTTGTTCATATCTACTGCCCATCCTGTATAGACGGATAGACATGGGCGCTGTGGTGAGGACATTCCCTCCCCAAACTCCGCTGTGCCGTTGGCATCATTGGCGGATTCGAGGTCCAAGACGGCTAGCCCGTGGGTAAGGATGTCATGCAAGGCTAGTGTTGATTGTAGCCTACCTAGTCAGAACCCCGCTCGAGGCTGAGTTTTCAGACCAGCCCACTGACATACTGTACCTCTTCATACTCCAGGTCAGCCACCTATCATAACCATTCCATCTAGATTCTCATGCGAATATTGACCTAACGCGGTTCTCGCGCGGCGGCCGTTGAAATTTGACTGATTCCCGAAAGGAAGCAAGAACCGTGTGAACCCCCTCAATGGTGAAGACAGGATGAGACTTCACTGCTTGCTTCGTGAGTCGCCGCGTGAGCTTTCAGTTCATGGGTGCCGACTCCTGAAAAGTGGTCCTGGTCGAGGACGAATCCTGGCTCAACCAAAAGTCATGGATATTTGCTGCTTGAGAAGCCTGTTATTATCACCTGAAGAAGATTCGTTGAGTGTTGGCGGTGCTGGAAAGAGATCGATCAGCTATGCCGCCACCCTCGCCCCTACCTGGTTATACACGACATCTTGCTCGAGAAGAAGCCATTCTTCGCTGGTGCTCACCAACCACTGAGCCGTCTGGCACTTGAGGGTGTCTGACAAGTCGACCTCACTAGAAGCAGAGGGCAGGGAGGAGGGACAGGTGAAAAATAGCGAGGACGCTATAGGCGACAGCATCTGTGCCCTCCTTCCTCCCCCCTCCCCGGAGCCTAACTAGATGTTCGCCTGGTGGCCTGTCTGGCTCGGTAAGTTCACGTTGCCCTCTTCACGCGCTGGGAGCAGCATTGCCAGGGGGACTTCAAGAAGAAACAAAAAAAAAGTAACACGTCGGTTTGCGAAATATAGGAAGTAATTGGGATGTTCCGTTTCTCCTGTTCACAAAGCTATCCATCCCTTTTTTTGGACCCTGTCATCATACCGGCATAGTGTGTCAATGAGTCTCATCGTTGGAGGACACGACGTTGGTTACGGCAGACAAGGCATATCTGGCAGTAATGCCAAAAGCCTCCATATTGACAGTCTACAGGTACTTATTCGTTTTTTTTTGGTACCACTGAATATTCTCGCGATTGACTCAAAGTCTCGTGGGTTCCTATATATGTACAAAGTCTAGGGGTACACCTTTTTATAGGATGACACCCTTGTTTATTCTTCTCCCGGTGTCAACTCTTTTCTGCCTCCCGTCTATTTATCTCCCTCCCACTCTTCCCTTCCTCCTTATGCTCTTTTTTTCACTCCTCAACACTGTCGCCGAGATTTATCTCTACAGGCGTGAGGGATGGAGAGATGCTTCCACCACCACCCAATGTCTAAAATTTAAACACCTGATCCTTGCTGTAGCCCAGCTCCTTGAGGATGCCGGTCAACTCGCCCTGATCTTGCGGAGACGTCTTCGCTCCACTGATGGCCTTATACAAACCCGGAGGTCCACACACGAAGACCTTGATGTTCTCGCTCTTCGGATCCGGGATGACCTCCTTCAGCAATTCCTTGGTGATGAAGCCCTTGCCGTACGGCCAGCTGTCGGGCGGGTTGTCCAGGGTGAAGAAGCAGCGGAACCTCTGAGGGAACTCGTTCTCCAGCTGCGACAGCTCCTGCTTGAGCAGGATGTCCTCCTCCTTGATATTGCCGAAGATGAGTGAGACTTTGGTCTTGTCCTCGGGGTTCTTGAAGATGGCGCGGATCAATTGGTACATGGGCGTAATGCCCGTGCCACCGGCGATAAGCGTGATGTGGTCATGTTTGTTTGGCGCCCAGGGGTATTTGGGGATGGGCCCTTTGAACGACAGCGTTTCACCGGGTTTCATCTTGTGGATGTGTTCCGACATTGGTCCATTGGGGTAAACTTTTACCAAGAGTTCGAGATAGCCTTTCTCGTCTGTGGGAGCAAGTGAGCTGGAGAAGACGGTTGGTTGGTCGGATGGAATGGGAATGGTTACCTTCATCATTGATGGGCGTGTAGGGCCTGATTACAGGCTTTTCCTGATCGGCTGGTTTGAATTTTGTGATGATGGCAGCTGTGCAACAGATCAATGACCATGGCCAACCGCATAGACTTCCATGTTCCTTTCAACTTACACGCCACATTCAATCCGCTCACATGCTCCTTTTCCGGCAGCTCGAACTTGAACCGCTTGGTATTGTGGTTGTAGGGGATGATCTCGGCGAGCTTCAGGTCGACGAACCCCTGCTCGCCACCAGTGAAGGTCTTCCCGGGCACAGGGCCCTGCTTGTCCATCTCCTGCGCATCCTCGGAGGGCTTGGGGGCGGCGGCAGTCTTGCTGTTGGATCCGAGGAAGTTGTACCCAATGACGCCTGCACCCACGGCAACGGCGCCCACGATCCACGGTGTCGACGAGGAGGAAGGCTTCTGAGCGTCGGTCGCGTATGTGCGGAAGTTCTGTGCGGGGAGGTAGGTACGTGTGAGCTCATTTGTAAGCTGGAGGATAAAGCATCATGTCCATTGAGGGAGCAGCGGGTTGTCAAAGGATACGTACCTGGCGAAGAGGCCCGCAGGACCTCAGAACTGACCTGGCGAGCATGGTGGAAGAAGTTAGGTATAGGAGGAAGTGATAAGAACGAGGAGCAAGGGAAGATAAAAAAAAGTGTCGATCGGGAGACGTTGAGGGAAATGGAGATGGCGTCAACAATGGGAATTTGAGCACCGAGCTGGAGATGGAGGACAGTTACGCGTAGCCAATTGACGGGATCTCGGCCTTTACAGCATCGGAATCTGTTAAGGCCGAGCGAGCTATTCGGTCGTGTAGAGAAGCAATCTATCCATATGCAGAATACTTTACTATTAGACATGCTCGTTATCATGACCGAGGCCATCCATTATACCAATTCCTTCCTCCGATAGACCTTCCACCTCACAGCTCATATTCCTCAACGTCGTGTCCGATGTGGCCCACGCTTCTCAACGGTATTGCATCCCAGTCTGAGCTATCACTGTGTGCTAGGCACCTTTTAGCAGCCTCATATGCCCAGGCTCTCTCTTTCCTCAGTCTTAGCCTCTCTTTTGTATCGAGTGGCCGGTCTTGCGACGACCGATCTTGGACGGTCTGATCAGACAAGACCGGTTGGTCTCCTGGTTGACTGTCGAAGAACGAAAGGAACAGGCGCTCATCATTCCCGTCGTCCTCCACTGTATCCCCATCGAGGCTCTCCCGTTGTAGGTGGAATCCTCCATGGGTCTGGGGATCACCATTGGGGTTTAGCCCACCGGCTGCACGGTCTTGATCTGAACCTGCATCCCTGAGCTTAGCAGTCTTCTCGGGTGATCTCAGAATTTGCATTTCCTCGCATGAACTCATGTGCTTATCAGGGTTCGTATCTTGGAATTCTGTTTTCTGGGTATCGTCATTGTCTCGTTTCCTTTTCCCACTCGCGCTCTTGAGACCCTCCCTTTCCCTCAAATTTTCAACGACTTCTCTCGTCTCTTGGTCAAAGTAGAACGTCTGCTCTGAACAGAGGTCTCCGAAAAGCGCCTGCATGCTGAGCTCCTCGGCCCAGGTCTCCGGGCAGACTGTGCAGGGGCAGATATCCCTAGGTCGGAACATCTTAACAAACCCACGAAGCTCGTTATAGGAAGAATGACGAGAATAAGGAAAACGGATGGTATCGTTTGTCTCGATCTGAGGTCTTGAATCCTGATTGGAGTGCATGTGCTCCAGGAGCGAAGCATCTGTCTTCGCGTATCTGTTCGCCAGGAAGGGCAAAAAATCCTTCAACTGTATCTGACCATTCTGGTCAAGTCCCAACTCATCTGGTGCCTCAAGGGCGAGAGACAAGTCTCCTGTGGTGCCGAAGTGGCCAAGTGCTCGAAATACATTCAACTTCGACGTGGCGTCGTCCACGGAAGATGCAAAAAGGCCCATAAGCTGCTGGACGGATGCTTGATCCTCCACCTTCAATTCAG
The DNA here is from genome assembly GCF_001651985.1 of Fonsecaea erecta. NCBI lineage: Eukaryota > Fungi > Ascomycota > Eurotiomycetes > Chaetothyriales > Herpotrichiellaceae > Fonsecaea > Fonsecaea erecta. The sequence continues at coordinate 1,819,518 of NW_017387249.1, read as the reverse complement.
ACGTGGGATAAAGGTCTCTCGCACCTCCTCCGGCTCCAAGTTCTCTAATTTCGGTTCCATCGCGGAGCCTTGATATTATGGGCGTTATCCACTTGATGTTCTTCCTTTGTTTGATCTCAGAGTGACACTTCAATCCGGGTTCGCAGCTATGAATTCTCGCATTGTTGTCTAGAGTGAGGCAACCGGGAAGCAGACTGTTGCCGACTGTGAAACCGGTCAGTGCAGCACTGTCACTCCCGTCAAGATTTTCGACCCCGTTGCCAAATATCCGGAGTTGATATCCGTCCACATGGACACGGGATTGCAAAATGTTGGACAGAGCGACCCAAACGTTTTCGTAGCCCAGAGTCCACGCCCGGAAGTAGAATATCGTGCTTGGAGGGCATTGCACCACTTTCTCAAGAAGCTCTTTCAGCCCTTCAGCTTTTGTTGGGAAGTCGCTGTATGGTTCAGCGCGAGTGGCAAAGGTGGTATCGAGATAGAGACAGTCAAGCCATTTTAGGCCACAAGTATAGGGCAGTAGGATGGGGTTTTGTACAATCGAATTCACCCACCACGTTTCAGCTCTGATGTCCCCCGTGTAAAGGATGGCCTTGCTATCGCCTTCTATCAAGAACATGACGGCACCGGGACAATGATTCGCATCCAGCAATGTCACCCGAATGGTGAGTTTCGGACCAAGCTCGAGTGCCGTCACCGTGTTCATCGGTATTGGTCTGAGGATCGTCTTTAGGTGCCGATAGTGTTGCTTGCGGGCTTCAAGGATGCCCTTGGCAAAGTTGATGCGATGGGGATACTTTTCCATGTGAAGCAGGATACGCTTGGTGGTAGCCGAGCAGTATACAAAGGGCATTTTGACCGACTCCAACCCAAGAAGGTGATCACTATGGACATGGCTAAGAAAATACGCCGCAGGTGGCGGCCGTCCTGGATGATGTCTGAAGTAGTCAATTCTTATACTGGGAAACTCCCTGACGAGGCCGTTGAAGGTCGACATTATGGTCAGAGCCGCCTATACCACTCGCGGCGCCAAATGCACCGACTGCAAGGCTGTAGGATCTGGCTCTTACCCCACAAGCTCCGGCCAGCTCCCAAGGAAACGGGAACATTCGTGGGGTGATGTTGCGAAAAGGCGACCAGTCAAGAGGCTGCCCGGAACAAATCCTGGCCAACAGCAACCATGACCTGCAGGGATTTCTCGAGCGAGGTAGGGGGGACTGTCGTATCGGAAACGCAGGCCAAAAGAGGACTGGCAGTAGGCGGGCCAGGCAGAGGTAATGGCGCAAAAGCTTGCCGCCTATTTGTCCACTTGACGAAGGCTGCTGCACCCAGGCTTCAGGGTCACGCACGGGGCTGACCTGGCCACCTGACAAACAGGAAAATCGCGAAAGGCGAAAAGCGGGTAGGGTCGTGATAGAGGACGTGACTGTGGTTCGAGGGTTCGAGGTGCGGCGGGCCAAATCCAGCTGGTTGGATCGATGGTGATGTGGCAGACCCAGTTCGACTTGGACTGTCACTCAAGGGAATGAAAGAGGAGAGGGAGCAGCAAACAGGAGGGAAACGATTGTGCCAACGCAGCGATTGCTGGCAGTCCAGCCCCAATTCAACGTCGATTCGCGATTCACTTTCTCATTCTCTCTTCTTCCTTGGTTGCTCTTCACGAGTCCACTCTTTCTGTCAGGTGTCGGTGTCGAATATATAGGCAGCGCCGGTGACACTGTGCAAGTCGAAACATCCCAGCTGGCAACGGTTTGTGTCAGTTGACGCCTGAACCTTTCGATATTGGCGGTATTAATTCAGTAAGCAGCGTCAGCGGCGGGGTCTAGGGAGCCTGTTCGCCTCCCCCTTCTCCAGTCTGGTGGTACCTGAAGCTAAAAGACGAGATCCTTGCCGGCCCCTTCCCAGGGAACAAGACCACCGACTCAGCGGTCTAGCGGACTCCTTCGAATTCCATCGGGAGCTGTCAAAACCTCAACGATTCCCCCTCACTATAATACGACCTTTACCTGCACTTCCCGCCCGCAATACCTCCCTAGCAGCCAACTCCTTCCTCCTCCCTCCTGTCTACCACCTCCCGCCAAATCCTATGACCTCTGACCTGCCTCCTCTTCCCCTGCAGACACCAATCAATTTCCTGCTCTCGGTCGAGCCATCTGCACACGCCATTGTACAGAGCTCCGAAGATCCTGAGCCCCAGCGCCGGCCAAACGTCGGTAGCCGATCATTTGCCATTCACCGAACCTCTCTTTTGCCTGTGACAGGGGTGCTACCATAATACTGGTCTGGGCGCAATCGTTGAGGTCAGCAAGAGACTGAGGAAAATTGAGAAGAACAGGTGGACTTCCCCCAATCACTCTGGGTAGACTGTAGCCCATCATGAGAAAACCGTCCATTCCAGATTTGATCTACCAGAGGACGTTCCCCAAACCGAAGCAGGGCGATCCAGTCTCCTTCTACGCTCATATTCAACGTCATATTGTGGGCGAAGTCCGGATCGAAGTACAGAACTTCTACGGGGCTCTTGACACGCTGGAAGCACAGTACCCTGGCCTCGACTACACGTTCCCTCCTCACCGCCGTCGACTGGCAAGATACGCGTGGCATAGACGTCTTTTCCGCGTCTTCGACGAACTAGGGCTGACCAACGACGAAATTCTGAATCTGTGCCAATGGGAAGGAACAAGAGCGGCCAAGGAAAGATACGAGCGTGAAGCAGGAGTCGAGGTCAGGACTACCACAGCCGATGATGTCGTCGCAGCGCTGCCCGGAAATGGTCCCAGAGCCGTGTTCGAAGATTCGTCTCAGCCAGCCTCCATCGACCGAGCATCTTCTAGTAGCGAGACACTGGTAGCAACCCCAGAAGAAAAAGAAGAATGCAAGGCCAAAGATGTGGACACTCCCTCGCCAGCACCAGAAGAGGACTTCATCGATTTGCTCCGCGATGCTATGCAATCTCGCCTACGAGGAGATCCTTCGGCCATCAATCAAGCATGGGAACAATGGCTCAAAGACACCTTGGAGCGGCACGACGAGATTGACATTGACCTGATCATGAACGCCATTCGAAACCTGGAGCCCGAGACACTGAGAGCTATTCAGCATGCCGGTGAGGATAGCGAAACCTTGTCACGATCCCCAACGCCCCAATCCCATGCAGATGCGTACCACGAAGCCAATCATCTTGACCGCGTAGAGACCGACAGCTCCCACGTGTCTGCTGAAAATGCATCCCTGTCAATGTTTGCGCGGAGATCACAAACAGAGGCAGCCAGGTGAAGGAGGCCATACTTCTTCCACTTTTCTCGTCATCATTCTCGGAGTTTACCAAAGGTATATGCTGGAGCTCGATGTCATTGGGGCCGGTTTTCATTTTTCCTTTCTGCGTGGTTGTTCAAAAGTACGGCTGAATATGCTTTTGATACTTAGATTTTTGTGGCAGACACGGAAGGTTTTTCATATCATTAGAGCGAGGCGTTGTTGAGGGATTGTGACTATTGGGCTGGCCTCCTATGTCGCCGGCGTTCTTGACCAACATCACTTTGTCACTGATTATGCAGGGTTTACGTGCTTAGCTGGAAGTCGAACTTGTTGAGCAAGCATGGGAACAAGGGTTGTTTGTGGTAATCATCCAGCAAGACGAGCTAAGGGCAACACACACAACATAATACGGCTATGAAATTAATTTATGGGCAAGGGCGGATCATCGAAGCTGAACAGGCAGAGTTTGACAACGCAAAAGCAAAGCAAAGCAAAGCAAAGTAAAGCGGGTATTGATTTTTGGCTTCTACAAAGAATCATACATATATCATGACACAATTTCCATCTTGTCCACCTTGGGGAAGCCCATATGGTCGGTCCCCTGACAAACCAACTGATCCGGCACGCAGCATCCCTAGCCGGCAGTGTTCCTCTTGACCACGCCCCTAGCGAACTCGCCAAAGGTCAGGCCGGTCTCCAGATCGACGGGCTCGTCCAGATTGGGCTGCGTGAAGACGGCCAGAGTATTGCGGGCGGTGCTCTTGCTCTTTCTGGGATCGACGCCCCGGACGAAGTGCGGGACGGCCTTGAAGCGGCCGCGCGTGATCATCTCCAGCGCTTCGCCGGTCTGGAAGGCCAGCGCGTCACGCGGGATGCCGACCTTGTGGATCTCGCCCGCCCGCGAGAGGATGTACAGGCCCGACTGCGGGTCCGGGGACGAGGGGAGCTCCGTGTACGAGGACGAGGATGGGGGCGAGGAGGACTCGTCGAGGAACATGGCTGAGGTCAAGCCCGTCAGGCACCCGTGGTCGAGGTGCGTGGTGCACCAGGAGTCGTCGATCTCTGGCCCATCGTCGCTCTCTCCCTTCTTATCCTCTTCATTTGCTGCGGCGGGGGAGACGTGCCCATTTGTGACATCGCCATTCCCGTTCACGTTCTCCTGCAGCGTGGGGAAATAATGCAGCAGCCGCGCCTTCGTCGTCTCGCTCCCCCGGACAACTTTTTCCAGATACCCGGCTTCGTAGCCGTCGATCTCGTGCTCGGCGAAGCTGTCGCACGCTCTCGCGACCAGCACGGCCGTGTCGATGATCAAGCGGATCAGCTCTTCGGCATCGCTCTTGAAGTGCGGAATGTCCCCCTCCTCAGGCCACACGTTGGGCGCGGTGTACTCCTCGAAGCCCGGGAACCTGTCGGCGTCTGCGGACTGCAGGGAGGGGGACTTGTAGAAGGCGCAGTTAATGTAGTAGCTGCCCTTGGCCGTATCGACCACGCCCGGCCGCAGGGTTTCGACGCCGTGGCTCCAGCCGACGAGATACTTGGCGCTGGGCTTGGTCAATTTCTGCAGGGTCGCCGGAGGGAGGTGGGCAAGCCGCGAGGAGTTGGAGAGGACCTTTTGCCGGAGAGGTGCGAAGCTGGACGGGAGGTCGGTCACGATAAGGATGCCCAGGCTGTCCGGGCCAAACGCATCGAGGAGGGTGCTGAAGGGGACCGTGTTGGACTGCAGGTCCTGCAGGGAAACAGCGACGGGTACGGCTTGCTTGTATTTCATGGTGAATGGTGAATGGTGAGAGGTGAGAGGTGAGAGTTGGAAAGCGGTGTTTGTTGCGCAGTATATCGAGCGCGGAGAGGCGAGGTGCTCAAGGATCTGCCTGCGCTGTGAGCATCATGTCCTTCTCTTGCGCCACGAGAGATCCATCGCCTCTGGTCTCCCACAAACCTGCAAACTCCCAATCGACTGACTGTTCTTTTTCTGATGGTCACGAAGAATGCAACGTTGTCTATCAGTCTTACCCCACAGTCAGAGTGGAGGCCACCACCCAGCACGGCGAGTGCGTTAGCTTATTCATGGAGGAACATGCATCGGCGAGCTCCGAGCAGAGATCGTCGCGCCGAGGCTAGTGAAGCTTGAACTTGACTGAGGCTCCTTTGGGGGATAGGTAGATGTAACCACACGACGATATGGATGTCGCCAAAAGCCAAAGCATTGTAGACCACGACAAGTAACTGGAGAATGATGTATTTTCATTCTTCATTACCACGCCTATCACTCTTTCTTTCGTAAGTACCTATGTACAGACTTTGTCCAATTGAACCGCTCGCTTACTTCTTCAAGCCAAAAGCATCGAGCAGCTTCGGAAGGTAGGGGGTTCCCCAGCCGGTCACCGCATCCCACCCAGTCGTGGCAGGGAATCCAGTCGTATTACAGCCAGCGGACGTGCCGTTCGTGACATCAGTGAAGAGGGTATGGCCCCATTTGTACAACCAAGGATTGAGGAAACCCATGGGAGGGCGTCCCTCAGAGATCAACGCATCGTTCAGCAGCGTGAATACAGACGCGCAGATGGGTGAAGAACCAGAGGTGCCAACTAGGTTGAGTGTGCTACCATTCCATGTGATCGGGAACACCTGTCCAATGCAGGCAATATCAGGGTAGGCGCGTCCTAGATGGAAAAACAGAGTGTTAACAGCTTGAATCCGTACAATATGTAATCTTCAAATACCCAGAACTTACCTGATTTGTTATAGAGTCCATCGTAGAGCCCTCCGAGGCTGTCGACATATGCATTCACAGTCTCGGCCTGGTAGGCGGGCATGTCAAAATAGTTGCTGAAGCCCGCTCCACTCGTGAAGATACCTCCGTCACTCAGCAGCCTCCAGGCCGCCGATTCAGGATAGCCAGTTGTCGCTCCAACCGTGGTCACATAGGGGCAGTCAGTGGGAAACGACGGAAGGAACATGGCGGTGGTGTTGTCCACGTTGCTGAAACACTGCCCATCTGACCCGACCCCGAAATCACCACTGGAAAAGAACAACGACACGCCTCGTGCTCCTAGTTGCGCGAATTGGTTGCAGACCGCTTGGGCATAAGAACGACTGACAGTTTGCTCGTCATCGCCGTAAGAGGTGGAAATGACTTGGGGAACCTCGTCATCCGGCAGCCCTGCCATATAATTGGCCCACACCAGAAAAGGCTCGTCGCTGTTGGTAGGCGTCACCAAGTCGGGCACAAAGGACGGATCTCTCCCACCGGTGTGATATGCGGTCAAGGGCGTCGGGTAGCCAATGCCAAGCATGTAATCCGCATCCAAGTCTGCTTCTCTATCCAGATCCTCTGCGGCGACGTTGGTGCCATTGTCCAGGACACCACCGGCAATGGAAATAGCCTCAAACTGGTACGCATACGCAGCTGCGTCAGGTCGGTACTTGGACAAAAAGATGTGAATGTCCGAGCGGTTGGTGGCCTCACTCAAGTAATTTGTGTGGCCCATTTTGTTCTGTCCGGCCGCCTTGACCTCATAGTCAATGGTGCCGTAAAGGGTGCGCAAGCAGTCTGGAGTCACCGAGGTGAAATTACATGCAGCATAAACGGTGGAGTTCGCGGGCAAAGGAACCGCATCGGGGGGCGAGTAAGTGTCTGCAGCTTCGAGCACATGAGAGCTACGCTTGTTGACCAAAGAGCGCTTCCCGATCTCGCTTCTCTTCTTTTTGCCCTCAAGTCGAGCCCACGAATTTGTTGGCTGGATCGTGCTGATATGTTTGTGAACATAGTGGGGCAGGGAATACCCTTCCGTGCGCACGAGTGTCGATCCGTCAGGATGTTCCCAGACCGAGTAGTCCGTGTTCAGCATGTCCTCAATCGTGGAGACGGGCAGGGAGACTGTAATCCAATCCCTGGCCGGGCTGTAGGTGAGTTGCTCAACGTTAACGTCATATTCCTGTAGCCATTCGTGGATGGCCGCCGAGGTCTCATCTGAGGGTTTCACAAGGTCATGGACTTCTTCAGCTGACAAGTGCTGGCCATAACGGGCATGTGATGGATCGGAGACTACCCAAGGGTCAGCTCGGTCGACCAAGGTCTCCAACACAATACCTCGTACCTTCATAAAGATGGCGTTCAAGTTCGTCAAAGCGACTTTGCGAGAGACCAATGGTTAAGCGAATGAGATGTTCACCCGGCGCAGGGCCCAGGTTCGTCCAGGCCTTAGGAGCGGGATGGAAGTCTTTGACGACAAGGTCAGATCGACGAGTAACGGGACCAGCTGCAACAAGGGAAGCTTGAAAGCAGCTCAGAAGAGACAATGCCGAAGTAAGCATGGTGGATGCTTGCAAAGGAGCCATGCTCGGAAAACCTGGCTGGGGGCGCCGCAAGCGACCAAGCGACACGATCGACCGACGAGAACGACCGACGGGGTACAAGATAGAGCGAGAGGAATACTTGAGTTTCCTCAAAACCAACAGCGGCACCGACTCACCTAAATACCTGAGCTTTGGCACAAACGAAGCAAGGTGCGAAGGCCGCTCCTTCTGCATCCTGCCCGTGCACGCAGCAATAGCAACGTCATGTAGCATTGAGCTGATGTCCTATCCTGCCTCTTTGGACGTAGCTCCGAGAGATAAACAAGCATTGAGGTGGCATCGCGGACGCAAGCATCCACCCGTAGGTGTCGCTAGCCCCTGCATTGGGGCGAAGGGAGGATAAAGAATTGGACGGTAGCTCTCAGGACCGAGGTACGAGTAGGGCTGCGAGGCCAGGATTGGACGAGTGCTTGAACAGCTTCTAGATTAAGCATAGACATGGAGGGAGTCGTTGGTGGGATCGACATTGTGGCGGATACGAGCCCCGGGGAGGAGAACGAATCGGTGGGGAGATAAGCTCTGGCGAGGTGGATAGAAGTGGCATTGGAACCTTCTGTGGACGCGTGATGGACATCTAATGGAAGCAGATGTGGTAGATTTCTCATTGAAGTGTTACCATTGATCCCTGGCTGTCATTGGCAGGAGACGGGAGATGTGCGCAATCTTAGCGAATTTGGCGACGATACGAGCTACTTCAGGGAATAAAGCCGCCACCAACGGATGGCTGGCTGAGGACTTGCTGGTTACACGACCAGAGGTCAGAGTTGTAATCTCGTATGGCACGGCGCCGGGATGACGCTGCAAATTGTAGTGAGGGACAGTGACAGGACAAAGATGAAATACAGGGAGATCAGATGAAAGTGAGGTGGAGGTGGAGGTGAGGGCGCAGGCAAAAGTGCAAGCGGGAAGATCAACGCCTGGGGGTTGATCAGGGAATTACGAGTCCAGTCCTCGTGAGCATCGGTTGCCCTCGGCTGCTCCCGGACCAAGCCCGCTAACGTTCTACGGGCGTCCCTCCTGTTGTGCCTATGAAAACATGCTGACAGGGACTTTTGGTACGCCCATTAATAGGCTCACTAGGCTTAGCACTAGGTAGGTACCCAGTAAAAGTAGATCCCCGTACTTCGTTCTCCGTACCCTTCCTCCCCCCTCCAGCCTCGACTTTTCTCGCTACCTGCCTAATATGTAGGTACACCATTCCTCCTCCTTCCTTCCTCCTTACCATTTTTACAACTTCAACACCCTTAGCCCGCTCAAACGGTGACTTAATCAGCCAGCATTCCACCCGACTTCGATGCCCAAGACCAACTTTCCAGGTAAACAAGAGATCCCTCCGCTTGTGCCTGTCACGAGATAGCCCACCATGCGACAAGGTCTTGGGCTCAAAAACCACTCACCATACTTCGTACTCAAAATGACTCAAAGCATCAATTCCTTTTGCAAGGGATTAGGCGTCTGTCTGCCTTGTCTTGGCTGCTTGCACCAATCATCGTCTTCCCCAGGACTTGTTCTTAGGCTACAACGGTGTCTGCTTTCCAGTCCTTTCTTCAGGCTTTTGTCCTTCTGGAGCCTTTCCTCGTGCCTCATTGCTTCGTCCGCTGCCTGCGGCTGCGAGTATACATGTAAGTTGGCCTCGCCGGCGCCGGGCGTGAAATAACAGCATCATCCTCATTCTCTTCTGTTCTTGTGTCTCTCACTCAAACCACCCGACATATCGAATCACACCGTACCCACCTCAGCCTTGTCTCATCATCTGCATGCATCTGGCGCCATGTGCAATCTCTTAGTTCCTTTGTGTCCTTTCGTGCTCCACTCTATCACCCCCTCCAGCTGTTCTCTCCCGCAGGATGCCATCTCAAATCCTTCGTCGGATGCAAAGATCCTGTTCTCCTACCTATCGAAACGGCCATACAAGTCTTCTCGCAAGCAGGAAAACCAGACACAATCCCCATCGAAGCCCTTAGCCTTACCTTCCCTCAAGCTCTACAAGCGCACAACTTGGCATACATGCCCGTGCTTCTTCAACGGCATCGCCATTCTGCATCCCCTACCTGGCCCCAGTCGACCAATTTTCGGGAGTGCACACAAATACTGTGTGAGATGTTCCTCAGCGGCCAAGCTCTTGCGGCCGGCACGACGTGGTGGACCTGTGGATCAATACACAAGGAATGACCCATACTGGAATCGCTGTGTCTTTCTCGGTGCAAGTGGAGTCTTCGAACCAAGCACTGCCGATGACACCAATAGTGCAGATAACGGAAATTCAGCCAATGTGCAAGGTCAACCCTTCCAAAGCCACTGTCGAAGAGAGTCGGCGGAAATCCCAGACCGTCACGAATGGTACTACAACGACGAGCCCAGTACACGACCCCGAACCGACGAGGATGACGTGAAGGGCCGGGGAGAGGAAAAGAAGGATCCCCAGGAATCAGGCTCGTCAAAAAAGAAAGGCCGTTACGCAACCGACCTGGACTCATACTTGCAGGAGACTTACGGGCCAAAAAGGAAAACCAAACACCCGTGAACAGTATCATCAAATGCTGGAGGATACAGAATGAAGGGGCTGTAACGGATATGTACATGTAATAATACAGAATGGACATGGATGCATGCAACGGGAATATTGGGGTGACGTTCCACGTGACCTCTGGCTCCCTTTCAGAGGTTATTGACCATCATTGTTCCCATAAAATCTAAGTCGTCCATGTTGCTCATTCCTATGCGAACATGTTGGTCAACCATGTCAGAGCCTGAAAAAGTATTGCTCCCACTGCGACAAGTCGGGCTAGCTGTATTGACAACTCGCAGACACCCGCGCCCACGAGGCGTTTCCTTCCTCCATCTTCGTCGTCCACGGTAAAACAGACTGGTCCTCCCTCCCTACCCAGGAACCCATTTCAGAGCTCGCGCTCCACACAGCCACCGTCTGCTGTCCCCTGCTCCTCCTCCTCCTTCGCCGCTACGCCGCGGTTCCAACGGCCAACTCCGACGGTCAGGGATGACATCCAGACGAACTTTGACGAGGCGCCCGAGTCGGCGATACCTTCGTCCAAGACCGGCGTAATTGGTCGTCAGGGAGATATCCTCGACCTCGACGACGACGAAGTCTACCCGACGCCGTCGCCGCTGTACAGTCGAGGTCACCAGAGTGATAGATCACCGCTACAGCATCGACTCCGAAAGTCTGCTCCGGTCGCGAAACGGCGGAAAGTGACTCGCCCTGGCGCCAGCGTCGTTGAGCCCATTGCCATTTCCTCTTCTCCAGAAGATGATGACGACCTTGAAGAAGTCAACCTCCAGGTCGACGCGGGCTCCCCCACGTCGCACTCCGATCTGGACGACGACCTCAATCGGCAGACTGGGCGCGCGGCGTCCGTCAATGAATCGAGCAGAATCGCCCGCTTCCGGCCCGTCGCTCAAGGGCTGAGTCCACCCAGCCCCGTCCCGAGGACCGTCTTCAAATCTGTCCCAGACGACTACGAACACGCATCAATGGGAAACGGACCTGTCTTACCAGACATATTCTCGCCCTCGCGTCGCAAAAGCAAGCGGGACTATCTTCCCGGTGGCAGCGCGTCCCTCGTCCGAAGCTGGGTGCTGGACATCGCGACGCAGGAATCTCATGCGGAATCACTTGCTGAGGAAACGCTCCAGATAGCAGAGATCGAGAGGGACGTGAGTGGACGCCTTGTCGTCGTCTCCGACGAGAAGGGCCGCCGGTGGCTACTCCCAGAGCAAGAGCGGCAGCAGCGGCAGCATGAGAGACCCGGCACAAGTTCCAGCTTCGACGGTTTTGATCTCCACCCCGGGTCGCGAATTCTCATCAAAGGCAAAGCTACGAGGTGGTCCCTCGACCTCGAGTCTCAGGGCCTGGGGACGGTCGTCGTTGCTGCCTACTGGGAGCCGGTCTCTCCAGGTTGAAGAGCATTCAAACATGCTGTCTGGCTCGCTGTTGAGCGAGAATTTACATCCCACACATCGAGAAGCGGTCTCGTAACAGAGCATGGGATTATTCTGCTTATGTTACGGCATTTGACTCTCAAAAGGTGTTTGTAAACCAAGCATTTCTGAACGACGTCTGTCTCACCCCGGTCGAAATGTCAAATACTTCCGTGCGACCCCACGATGGTAAACGAATCGAAGTCTCGTCGAGCGTGATTGAATGACACAATGCTATATCACATACATGATCGGTAATGAATGGTTCTCTCATTCTGTTATCTTTCCATCATACAGACCCTACTCGAAAGGGGTTCAACGAGCATTGGGTGCACATTCTGGGAAAATCCAAGTTCGGACATATTAGGGCTTCGAAAAGAAATAGGTCACGAATGATCCGTTGTCACTTGCAATTTGGGGCTTTCATCCTGGTCAGACAAGCAATCGTGCACACACATCACCAACTTCTGACGGATGCCTCATCCGACTTTTACCCTTTACTTGGTGGCCATGGCGCACTTCCCAAGGTCCATCTTGACGGGCTCCGCGCCAGGCGAGATATCGAAGCTGAAAACGTCCATGGGCAGGCCGATCGTCGTGCAAGCGTTCGGAATATCCACAATCCCTGCCACGTGCCCTTCAATCGGAATACAACTCAGCATCAGGTAGATCTGATAGTCACTGTACCCGTATCGCCTGAGGTACTCGATCACCCGCAGACAAGATTGACGGTAGGCGACCGTAGCATCCATATAATGCTGCTTGCCGTGTTCGTCGACGCTGAAGCCTTCGAAATAGATCATCCGGCCAGGCCCGAACTGTGGCTGAACGGGGCCAGGAATGTAAATGGGAGACTTCCCGCCGACCATGCCGAGTTTACGCTGGCCGTCTTTGATCACATCGAACTTAATGGTGATGATGCCGGCAATCTCAATGGCACCGCAAAACGAAATTTCACCGTCGCCCTCTGAGATCATAAGGAAACATGAGTTAGCGACGTCGAAGGTGTCGTGGGAGATGGCGGAGTGAGAAGGAACCTACGAGAGAAGTGCAGGTCTCCCACGGAGAATTTGGCACCCTTGACATGCACGGGCAAATACACCTTACTTCCCCGTGACAGATTCTTGATGTCACAATTCCCGCCGTGCTCGGGACGTCCGGGGATCGTCCTGGCACCCTCCTTGCCGACTCGGGCTTTCGTGTCTTCGTCGGCCGTGCCGGCGTGCACGCTCCTGGGCTCTGGAGGCTGTGCCACAACACGCTTGAGGGATGTAGTCGAGATGAGCTCGGCCTCACGCTTGTTCCATTCTGCGAGGATCTCGTGGGATGGTGCGCAACCTAGAATACCTGGATGGATAAGTCCCGCAAAGCGAACGCCGGGGATATGTCGCGAGGAGCAGAAGATGCCCTCGAAGTCCCAGATAGCCTTGGCACTACCATAGCGGGGGTTGTCAGACAGCGCACAGCCGTGCGGAAAGTCAGAGGAAATCCTTACGCCTCAGGATAGATCTCATCCAGAAATCCGCCACCATTGTCCTTGTGGAACACGCCGGTGAAGCCCCACGGATGGTCTTGGAATGGCTGAACGTCTTGAATCTCCACCAGGAGCACGTCTCCAGGCTCTGCGGTTTCGATCTCGAAGGGGCCAGAAAGGTAGTGGACCTGGGTCAGGTCGACATTCACAACATCATCAGCGTCGTCGGTGTTCTTGATCTGTCCACCAGTCCAGTCCAAACATTCGATCTTCACAGTCTCCCCGTTCTTGATGGTTCCGCAAAAGGGCACTGGGAGTTGAAATTTAGTGATGGACACGAGAGACATTGACATTAACGTACCATCAGGGTGCCATCTGTTCTGGAGCGCATGTCAGTCGCTGGGCTTGTCCCCTGCTGTTTCAGTGCTCACATGTAGATATGGTTGGTCTTTGGCCGGCTTGTCCAGATCAACCTTCAATGCAGTCCTAATTGGGCCGGGCATAGTGGCGAAGAACAAGAATCTAGCGGGGAGCGATTGGCGATGCCTTGGACAGGATGATGTTTCAGTAGTCGACTCGTGAATTGCACTTGAGGCTGGCTGAAAGAGGAGTTGCAGAATCTCGTTGGGAGTCTCGTCTCATATCAAAGAATTGTTTACTGCTTTGCGGGGCATGAGCGATGATGAGCATTGGGATTACCCCTCACGCGAGTGATAGGCACTTGTCCGTTGGCTTGCATTTGGTCTCCGTCATCAAGGTGGTGAAAATGGATGAAATAACGTTACAGCTTGGGTGGGACTCGATAAGAAGCATCAAGACCCAATAATGGCTGCACCACGGCGTCTTGGTTATACCAGGAAAGGCAGCTATGCTGGACGAACGGACGTTGGTCTCCCCCGCGTGTCTGGACATACAGCAAGTTACGTATGCGATACCCGGAAGGCCATGGCTCAACCACTGTCGAACCACCAAAGTATGTGTCGTGTTTTATCGCAGGTGTGCGGGCTTCTCCTTTTCTGCGCGAGAGCACGTGACTGTCGAGCCTGGACAGCGGCGCGTCCTGGCAGGTGGCTGATGGTGGTTGTCCGTGGGATAAGGAGGAACGCCTGAATGGCACATGCCAGCCCTAGATGCTGGAAGGGTTGCTGCAAAGAGGCGGAGGTGGCTGACAGCCGTCTCAACCATTCGTGCCAGTTTCCTGTTGCACCGGCGTCGACGCTCCAGTACTGGTCTTGGTGTTGGTCGCGGAATCCTTCTTCGGTAGACTTGTATCAATCTCGATGGTGACCTGGGTTGTTTAGCACTGATATACTCACCCTTGGACCATAAGTAGTGAAAGCAAATCTTACTGGGCCGTCATTGACAAGGCTAACTTGCATCATGGCTTGGAAGACACCATCTTTGACTCTATCCGAGCCGTGCTGGTCACGAACGCGACTCACGAAATAGTCATACAGTTCTTTGGCAATTTCTGGCTTAGCAGCCTCATGAAAATCGGGCTTGGTACCCTTCCTCGTGTTGGCCATGAGCGTGAATTGCGACACACACAAGATCTCTCCCTCGATATCCTGGACGCTCTTTTTCCAGTTGAAGTCATTCTCGTCCGGCCACAATCTCATCTTTACAACTTTGGACGCCATGGTTTCGACGTCCTTCTTTGTGTCATGGGGGCCAATCGCAGCAAAGACCAGAATTCCTTTACCGATGGTCGAGACAGTCTGACCATTCACGGTGACGGAGCTCGATAGGACTCGCTGCAGTATTGCTTTCATCTCGCCGAATTGGAATCGTACCCGCCTCGAGACTTACTGAAGCGCAGAGGACGCGAGATACTTGGACGTCACGTCGGAATTCCTGGATCACCTGTGCCGCCAACTGCGTGAGACCTGGTGTCGGTTGCGGGCAGGAACGATAGAGGCCCGGGCGTCCTCCTGGTGAAGAAAGGGACGCTACAGGTGACAGGCGCGTAAAATAGTGAGTGATGAAGAGAGAGCCACAAGAGCAAAGTGCTGAGGAATTGGTGGTCGACATGGACCACGCCAAGACCACAGTTCACCCTAAAGCGGTCCTTCACGTGATTCCCGACCTCCATTCAACCCTTGCATGCCGCAATAGACACAGCGCGCGGCTGCCAGTACCGCAGGCAGGTCCAACTACAAGACACGTCCATGCGCCCTCCGTCCCCTTCATAGAGCCTCCCTTCGATCCTGGCATCCTCGCCGCATCTCCCACCACCTTCGTGAATGTCGTCATATCACCATGGCGTCGCGGAAAACACAACAAGAAATCGACAAGACCTTTAAAAAGGTCGACGAGGGTATCCAGGCGTTCGAAGCCATCTATGAGAAGATCTACTCATCCCAGAATGCCGCGCAGAAAGACAAACTGGAAGACAATCTCAAGAAAGAGATCAAGAAACTGCAAAGATCCCGCGACCAGATCAAGACATGGGCTGCGGGCAACGAGATCAAAGACAAGTCTGCACTGCTGGAACAGCGCAAGCGAATAGAAAAAGTGAGGCTTCCCCGTGGCACACTGTCTCGGGATGTGAACTGACAACGATGCAGTGTATGGAGATATTCAAAGCGGTGGAGAAGGAGATGAAAACCAAGGCATTCTCGAAGGAAGGGTTGTCGCAGAACGTCAAGCAGGATCCCAAAGAGAAGGAGAGAGAAGAGCTCTGTGACTTTCTATCAGATCAGTTGGACGAGATCAACAGAATCCTGACGGAAGAATTGGAGCCCGAGGCCGGTAATCTACAAGCCGCACTGAAAAAGAAGCAGAAAGATAACTCCAAGGCCGATCGACTCGCGGAGATCGAGACCATGACCGAGACATACAAATGGCATGAATCACGCCTACAACTTCTCCTACGATCACTACAGAACGGCAACGTTGAGAATGACCTAGTGGCATCGATCAAGTCCGACATTGAAGAGGTGGTCAGGGAAGTGCGAGATCCGGATTTCGATCCCGAAGCCTACGAAGGCATCTACGACGATTGTAATCTGGACAGCGAAGAGGCGCAGTTTGGACTGAACAACGATATCGACCGAATATCATCTCAAGATGCGCAGTCCATTCAGGAAGACGTCGAGGTGGATACAAACGCACTCAAGAAAACGAAATCAGAAACACACACGGCCGCACGACGACCTTCTACCCAACTCAAGTCTCCTCTGCCGGCCCTAGCTACGCTGAATACCATGCCACCGCCGCCGTCAATACCCAAAGACTCGACGATGAAACCTGCACCAATCCCAAATCGGCCCCCAGGCGAGACCTTGAAATATGCCTCAGCAGCGGCCGCAGCAGCAGCAAGCGACAAAAGTGGAGTGGGTATTGCACCTCTTCCTCCACCAGTTGGAACAAACGCCGTACCTACATCACATCCATTGCCTACCCCAGTCAAGACGTCCGCAACGAACTCGCCAGCCTCAATGCCAGCACAACCGGTGGAGAAGACTGCCTCGCCAGCACCTGCCGCGGTAAGTATGGATGGCTCAACGTCGCAGGAGCAATCCAATCATTCCAAGTCTCCCACTTTAAGTTCCACCAGCGCCCGGGCTCCAAGTATTCCGAGCAGCATTCCTCCGACGCCCGCCATGGAGAAATCAGAGGCTGTCCACGAGCCAGTGATTGCAGACGAACTACCCACCACGAATGGTGACGTGCACGACGACCCAGCCGCGGTCGAATCGATATACCACTTGCCTCCAGGACTCCAAGATCTCCTCGACTCGTTCGAGACCACCAAGAGTCGGGCTGCTCAGCCGCCTTCACAACTAGCCAGACTGCTGCAAGCTTCTCAAGAGACTTGCCCAGAACCGTCCGACAGTGATCGGCCCCAATACTACCGACCAACGTTCAAGTACAACACTCCGGCGCATTATCCGCAGGATGTTCTGCCTATCTTTGATGATCCGGCACTGTACGAGAACCAGCGGCTGGAGACAGACACCCTGTTCTACATATTCTACTATCGGCAGAATACCTATCAACAGTGGTTGGCGGCCCGTGCACTCAAGAACCAGAGTTGGCGGTTCCACAAACAGTATCAAACGTGGTTCCAACGTCACGAAGAGCCCAAGCAAATCACGGAGGAGTTTGAGCAAGGCACATACCGCTTTTTCGACTATGAGAGCACATGGTACGTCTCATGCTTCCCCCCCTTGGCACTTGACCGCTTCCCGTTCTAACTTCGTGCAGGATGAACAGGCGGAAGGCAGATTTCAAGTTTGTCTATAAGTTCCTTGAAGACGATCTGTAGGATAGCTCATTCAGTCAGCGGAGTGCTGCCGTCGGCCCGCTGCATGCATTACAACTTGCCCGCTTTGGGGGAGGGGTTTTGATCACCTCTCCAAGAAAGCAACAAAGCTCGAATTCTGCAACTTTGCAACCCTTGTTCTCAGATATGCTTCAGGTGCCACGCCCGCCAACACGGGGCCTGGCCTTGCCTCGCTTGGGAACATGGGGTCCACTCAAGGCGCTCTGCGGAAATGTGTGCTACTCGTGTTTTCGATTGTTTGTCCATGTGGCAGGCGGCAGCCTAGCTTCACCACCGCCTCACTTTCGGTGTTACAGAAATTTGCCTTGCCGGCGACTGGATCAAGAGACAAACATGAGGCCCCGTCGCGACTCACTTGAGGCTGTGATAAAAGGCATCCAAAACTAGGCCATATCGCGTTAGAATCCGCAGCTCGCACGAATAGGAACCTGGGCCTTCTCTCCCTCAGCCTCCTTGTCCCGACCCGCTTTAGTCCTGAATCCATGCCGCTACTTACCAAGGTACAGAGCCGCCCTGGTCCGCGAAAGGCAACCATGCACGCCATGATGTTCGAGGGAGCAGATCTCTGACGGACACTGCCGAGTCTGAAACCGTCCCGGAAAACATTCGTGCCTTGACAGGGCGGACGAACCAAGAGAATCACACACCGACTACCCGGGTGTGTCTCCCACGTCGTCCCGGGTTGGAGACCATCCATGGGGCTGTCATAACATAGTGGATTCGTGGCCATCTTCCTTTCTTCCCGTGCCCTCGCTTAACGATGCCACTGTGCCCGCGGTTGATTTGGCCGTTACCTTCCCAACTCGGTCTGGCGTCCAAGGAATTCCAGTATCGAGGCAGTGTTACCATAATCCCCTTGTTCTGCCCGATGATGCTTGAGTGTGCTTCACAAATAAGAGCAGCAAACTGCAGGTCCAAATCTCGACAGGGGTGCGAGCAAGCGAATGGCCGTATTGTCGCAACACACACAGGTAAGGAACGCTCGTCAGAGGGATGAGCCCTAGAGGTTAGCCTCACATTGGGGAAATATAGTCTTGATTGGACCTCCACTGACCAACAGCCCACTTGTGACATTGCTCTCCGTGCTGGGAAGTCTATCGACACAGCGACTTGGTCGCTTCTGCCCGCTAGGCTTGTACGAGAGCGTCAGGTGCTTCCCTTCAGAGCATTTGGTCTTTTCACCCGGGAGGACACCCGCGCTAAATTCCTGCATTGTCCTCTCTGTCGAGTGGTTCAATACCAATGGTCTATTGGCCTTGGAAGTCTATCGGCAGCCGGTGGTTCATGGATGGCCGAGTCAGTCTCCTAACCCTGTCAGTCATCCCTTTGTGTCCTGTCTCGATATCGTTAACTATCCGGTACAGCCTCCCTTCCCAGCATAGCTCGAGTTTGCCTTGTCTCTCGAAGGACATCGGCTGGCGGATACTTGAGAGAGTCCCTCTCCCCTGACTATCTGACGCTCTAAGCTCTGAATATCAGCGTAAGGCTGAAAGTCGAACCCGTCTATTTACGTCCATCTCATGAACAACCACCTGTTCCTTTCTCGAAGCCGGGTGCTGCTGCTCCTTCTCGTCTGATCAATCTGCGTGTCCGAGGAATTGTTGCACCATCATGGCAAGCTACAGCCATCGCGACTCCTTGAGGGATCCTTATGGTCCGAATGGGTATTTTCCTTCGCACCAACTCTCGATGAGCATGCCAGAGGCTTCATCTGGCCTGCTGATCACGATGCCGACGACGACCGCGTTATGTGAACCCGACAGTCCAACGTACAGCAACAGTTTCTGTACTCCTCGCACGATTGCACCCAATCCAGGTTACATGCTCGCGCCTCCCATTCATGGATACCACTCAGAAGAAGCGTACGCCGTCACTGGCCACTCGGCCAGTGCAAGGGGTCGAAGCTGGAGCGGAGCGAGCACAGTCAGCGTGGACTACAGTGTTGCCAGCCAGGAGTCAAAGCCTAGGTCACCCTACTCTTTCATCGAACCCGGTGGTCAGTATCGGGTGATAGACAACAGCCGAGGCCATCATACTGGGGGCCGGGCATTGCACTCCCACCAAGAATCATCTCGGGTTCAGGAGAATCAAGAGCTTGTGCCAAAACAAGAAGGCGAGGGGAGCATCAAGTAAGTACTCCGTCCATTTCATATCGCTGAAAAGCCCAGATCCCGTGAATGCGCTATTGGGGATTAGGAAATCATCCTTTCTGAGAAGTCTTTTTTCTAATATTGGTACAGGACTCTTGCTGACCACCGGACGTACTGTCCGCATGAAGACTGCTTGGGTGAAGACGGAAGCCCCAAGAGGTTTTTCAGCCGCAAAGCGGATGTGACCAGGCACTACAGGTCTCGACACGACATCAAGTACATTGATTGTCCCAAGAGAAACTGCGAGAGAAAGGGCAGTCAAGGCTTCACGAGGCGAGACCACCTGACAGAACACCTTAGAGGATTCCACATGGAAAAAATCGCAAAGAGACAGATGGCTAATACCAAGTTCAAGCGAGGCGAGAAGCAGGCGAGCGAGGACAGCAACGGGTCCAACAGCTCGTCTGACGGTCTCAGTCCGCCCGACCATGGCGACGAGAGCTTTCGCTTCGGCTCTGGCAAGCAAAGCATGGCACAACACATTGACCAAGGTATCAAACAGGAGCCTCTGCCATCGTCTGATGAAGAAGGCGAGGATATCTTCCCACTACCCGCGTATGAAGACTATCTTTCTGAGAAGCCGACGTGGTCCAACCAGAGCAAGGCCCCGGTCGCACAGGATCATCATCCACTGCCCATGAGACAAAGCAACATGCCATCTCAACACGCTGCGGGAAGTGGAACAGCTCGAACAAACCCTCACGGCCTGACTTTCCAACCCAAATTCGCGACATCTCGAATGATATCCGCCTCGTCGGCATACACGACGCACCACCACCCGCATCAACACCAACACCAAGTTTACAGCAGCAGGAGCAGCAGCAGGAGCAGCATGATGACGCCTCTCTACGCCACCACCTCAGGGATGGATGCGATCTATGCTCCTTCGTCAATGACCCAGCCCTATAGTGACCTTCCAAGCCAGCCAATCGTTCGTTACCGACACGAGAGTTACCAACTCGGGTCTCTCGACGACTCCGATTTCGTACCCATCCAAGAGTGAATGAAAATCACACCCGGTGGTGGCAGAATGCAGTGGATGGAAGGGGCCCTGCCTGCCTGCCTGCCTGCCTCGATGGCTGTGGTTCGCACACGGCCTGCTCGGTGGGAAGGAGACACGACGTTTGATGAATCATGACAATGATATTTGTAATGGTTGTTTGTTGATTTTGGGGTTCCTTGGGCTGCTGGCTGGGTCGGGATCCGCTGTTGGAAAGTCTCATTGTACCAAAGGGTTGTGGTATCATTCTCTTCTTCGATTCTTATTGTGTTTTTGTTTTTGGCATTGATGACAACACTACTACACCCCATTATGATGGGGTACGAGGACATGAACGATAGATACCCGAATTACCACGAGTCTAGTTAAAACCCCTACGGGGAGTTCCTACGTTATCTACTATATGGTTGTAAACTCTTGGTTGACATATGTATTTCGGTCCCTCCCCCACTTCCTTTAGGGATTGAGGCAGGCCTCGTATTTCTCTCGTGAGTGTGAATGTGCTCCTCGTCGATGGCATATCGGTCACACATAGAAATCAACTATTCACGATTCTCTTTCGAGTTGTCCCCTCTTCTCTGCTTCTCCGTTGTCCCAGATAGATACCTTTCTTTGTAGATTTGTTCCTCTGCTTTCTCCTTCCTCCTCTTCTCCGTTGCCTTTCTCCCTCGCCCTCTCTTTTCCTGCGTCTATCTGTCTGTCAGCCTCCCGACGACCTGATCTTCCTCCCTCCTGTGGATGGTCCGCCCCGGGGCTAGGCCCTTTCGTAGTACTTCAACACTTGAACTTCCCTCTCTTACTGAGTTTCCTTTACTCAACCCACCCCTCTACCTACCTACCTAACACCCCCAAAGGCAACCCGCTGCTTGTTTTTTCCTCTCTTTTTTTCCCCTTCTTTCTTTCTTTCTTTGTCTCTTTACAAACGCTCAGCCCTCTCAAAGTCCTTATACCCAGCGTCCTTGACGAATGTGTACAGCCAGGGTCCCTGGTCCTGCTGCTCGGCCAGCTTGACGTACTCGACCGCCGCGGCGGAGCCGGACACGGCGGTGCCCACTGGCTTGCCCTCTGGGGTGCGTTCGTCGGCGTAGTAGAACCTATATTTTGGCCCGGGGGAGTGAGAAGGAAGAAGTAAGAGTAATAGGAGAAGAAGAAACCACACACACAGAGAGAGAGAGCGAGAGAGAAAGAGGAAAAGAAACTTACTTGAACCCCTCATCGGCGTAGATCTTGTTCTCGACCAGATAGCGGATCGCATACGCGGTGGCCGTCTTGCCCAGCCCGAAGTTCAGCATGCCCTTGAGCGTCTTGACGTTCAGCATGTTGCCCGTGAAGATGAACGTCTTGGAGGAGGAAGACGCCGCGGTAGCGGGCAGCTTCCGAAACGCCTTCACGGACTCTTGCAGCGCCACCAGTGCCGCCGTCGCGTTCACCGATTGTGACGCGTGGTAGCCCTGGATGGACTCCGGGGTGAAGAGGGACAAGGGATCGGCCGGGTCAGGGCTGAAGAGGGCGGCTGTGAGGGTGGTGTTTGGTCAGTCTTTTGTCAGTGTCGATGAATTCGAGCTGTTTAGAGGGTCCTCGGGAAGAGAGAGAGGATCTTGGGAAAAACGGCGTGGAGCGAGGGTGTAAGGTTGTCGCTCCTTGGGAGCATTGAGGAGCGAGCGAGCAACCAGACAAGCAAACAACAAGGCAAACCAGATTGGACAACTCATCACGCTTTGTCTTGTCTTAACGCCCTGGACATGTAAACAGGACATTATAACCTCCTCTTGCCGTGATGCAAAAGTCAAGAGTGTCTGCTCCCGTCCACTCCCTGGCTGGGACCTGACTTGATGACAATGCCTCCACTAGGTACCTCCTCTCTCTCAAACAGCTCTAAGTGACCAGCTCCTCTCCCTCACTCAGACGGGGACGGCATCAACTTTCCTCCTCCCACAACACACGGAAAATCATAGTCACAAAGTTCAAGGGAAGAAGAAAAAAGAAGAGGAAAAGACACAGGAACCACACACAAAACGTACCATTATACACGACCACGCCCACCTCGCCGCCCAACTCCTTGCGGACCCTCTCAAACACAGCCGGCACCGTCTCCGGCTTGGCCAGGTCGACGGGGATATGCAGGTCCGGGGGAACGCCCGTAGTAGTGGTCTTGGGCGGCGTGCGAGACGCGCTGGCCACTTTGTAGCCCTTGGCCGCGAAGGCCTGGGCCAGGGCGGCGCCGATGTTCGATCCGGCGCCGAGGATGAGGATGATCTTGGGCATGGAGGGGGAGGCCATGGTGTGTGTGTGATGCTGGAAGTTGACTTTGAAGGGTGTTTAGCTGGGTGAGTTGTTTGGCCTGTAGCTATTGGCTTAGCTAGCTAGGGGTGCTGCTTCGGGATGCTTGTACAGGAGTCGAAAGCTGGACGGTATCAAGGGAAAGGGCACAAAGGGGTAATTCAGCAAGAGCAGCAAGCAAGCAGGCAAGCAAGCAAGCAACTCGAGAGGAGAGGGAAGCAGATGGACATTGAGGGTCGTCGCGATTCATGAATCCCGTCTTTATATATCACTCTTCCTCCCTTCCAACGACGACGGGCACCTATCCAAGCATTTTCATGTTTTGTTTGCCGGCCGAGATCTCCTTGGGCCAATGGTTCCCAAGCTGGACAATGAGTTAATTAGTTAGATGTTGCCGTAACCCCGCAGAGACTCAGAGCCAGTATAGCAAAATCCCAGGTATCGATTTCAAATCAAAGTGTCTCGCCCTCGAATTCCCAATACACCGATGTATGCCGTGGCCGACCAAGGCTGTGACTGTCAATGCCGGCTCAGCCAACTCCGGGCTTACGCAAGGGACTCGGACGAATGTTCATACGCCTCCAGACTAAAAGACGGCCAAAAGTCTCCGTGGGGAAGGCTGCTTCTTTTTCCAAGCCCTCATGAGTGATAGAGCCGTCGATGGAGCGCGTATTCAGCTGTTGAGATTACGCAGCAATCAGCGAGAGGGATGGACAAGCATGGAACTCAATCTCTGTTCTATTCTACGGGGCCTGCTGCCCGGTTCATGATTCTGTCTGATCATCTATGATCCATTCATCTTGCTCGTGTCAGTCTTCTCGAGTCTCTCCACCAGTTCGTGCCTGGAGAAGTGTTTTTGAGCTTGTGCATGCGCCCCCATTCTGCTCAGATGGTGCAAGCAATCAGTCTGGGCTGAGTCTGTACCCTTGAGTCTCGGACACATCTACCAGCCAGATCCACCAGCAGCACCGCCCCAAGCAGACTCTCCAGTTTCAGTGGCTTCCCAGGCAGCGGGTGCAGAGCCAGGATTCGGCGTATTGTCCCATCCATCACCGAAGTCATGAGCATTGTTCTCCTTTCCAGTGTCAAACTGGCCAGCATTCCCTCCAGATTGCGATTGACCTTGGGGGCATCGTGCACGGCCATGACCCTTCTCGTTGCTGTTACGGGTGGGTTAGAAAGAGAGACACCTGTAGGCTCGGCAAGGGCAACTTACCAAGTGCTGCATGTGACCTGGGACCAGTCGCGCGGAGGACGTGGTCCAGCTTCGCCTTGCTTGGGACATTCCTGCAGCGCCACGTTAATCGAATGGACCTGGACGAGTATGTTGAAGGGACGACCTACGCGCGCCATATGACCTTCTTCATTGCAAATATTGCAAGTTATCTTACGAGGCTGGTCGCAATCTCGAGCAATGTGGTCCTCAGAATCACAGTTGCGACATGTTCTCTTTGCCCGAGTCGGGCAGTCCTTCGCTATGTGGTCTTCATCGCCGCAATTACGGCAAGCTCGCTTTTCTTTGTTGGGGCAGTCCTGAGGGCATCATATCAGTTTGTGCACGAGTACAGGGACAGAAGTGACAGGACATACCTTGGCTAGATGCTCCTCGGACTCGCAAATCTTGCAGGTACGACTACCGCCCTGCTGACGTTCTTGGCCACAGTCACGAACACGGTGACCCTCCTCCCCACACAAGTAGCAAGTCACAGTGGGCTGAACGCTCGCAATTCGTTCTTCGGGGCAACGCTTGGCGATATGGCCAATCTTCCCACAGTTGCTGCACTTGTCCACACCACGGTCGAGAGGAATACCGGCATCAGCAAGACGAGTCAGATTGTCCTCGGGAGAAGCAGGCCATTTGTCGACGAGGGTAGGGCGTTGCGGCTTGTCCGAAGTGAAATAACTGACCGCGTATTTCTTGCCGATGTGTCCTTGCAAGTTGACGTTCGTCCAAGTGTCACCATGATCCTTTTCCTGCACAAGTGGTCAGCCTCAAGACGATCTCCATTCTTGTCAAAATCTCAGCATACCATGGCAATCAGGTAGATGTTGAAACCGCGCTTGCGGAACTCGTTCTCGAGCATGGGGTAGGTGTACTCCGGGGCGGCCTTGGAGAGTATTTGAAGAGCCTCCTTAAAGTCGCCGATGTCACGGTCGAGACTGGCTTGTTTGAGCAGGTCCCATGCTTCGTCCTCGGACTTTTCAGCAACACGGGCGTTGTCGACGAATTTGGCGTTGGTACAGTCCAAAGCTTGGTGGCCCTCCTGTTGGCAGTTCTTGCACTTGCCGACACGAGAAGGGCAGTCGGCACTCATGTGGCCCTCTTGACCGCAGCTGCGACATTCCCCCTTGAACTTGCGAGGATTTGGGCAGGCAGCCTTGGTCTGAGCACAAGGTAAGCGAGGTCAGCGGCGCTCACGCCAGGACAGAGTACACCTACATGACCTTCTTCTCCCTGAGGATTGTTAGCGAATGTAGAGCAAGTTGGGCTATTGCTACTTACACAGTTGAAGCAAGCCCCCATCTTCCGCTCGCCATCACCGTTCATTCCATCGCCATTGGTAAGAACTCCAAAGGCATCATCAAAGGCAAGAGGCATGGCGACAGCACCGCTGTCATCGTTCCACACTGGTTCGACTGTCATGGTCAGCCAGGGCGCTCACTTGAGATTGAGAGAGGAGGTCAAACTCGGAGAGGGGTTTTCTTCTATCATCCACAGGTCAGGGCACTTGTAGCAGGGCTTAGTTGCTCTCAAGATCCTCTTGCGAAACTTGTACATGTTTGCTGAGAGTGTCCCAGGGTCTGAAGATGACTTTGCAACACGATCCAGGATGGAAGAAAGGGAGGAGAGACTGAATGACTTACGTGAAGTGCCTTGGGCATCAGCATTATTCCAACTCATGATGAAAGCTGTGTGATGCAGCAGATGCAGAAGGTGGATGAGTGAAAGAAAGATGAAAAAGAAAAGAATGAATGTGAGAGAAGATGAAAACAAGTAGTGGCAGGAGGAGGGAGGCGCGGAAATGCCAAGGTGAAGCGTGTTCAGGAAGAGGAAGCAAAATGCTGCTTCGTGTCTCGACGGAATAGCAAACAACCGCGACAGAGAACAATGCGGCTCCGTGATGAAGTGCACAGACTTACAACGCCAGCAACGCTGCAGCCTGTGCTGTTTGAGACTTGATTCAGTCAGTTTACTGCTGATGATATAGGAGAGAGCCTCCTTTGTCTTCTTCTTCCTCCTCCTCCTCCTCCTCCTCCTCCTCCTCGCCAGTGGATGCCAGGGAGGAGATTCGTCCACCCTCTGTCAGCCATTGTCTCTTTGTTCATGCCTGCAAGCTGGTAGCAATCTGCAGGCCGGCGACTGCCAACGTCTGTGCATGCCCGACACACAGGCTCTTCAATTGGAGGGAGGGAGAGAGGGCGTAGACCTCCATCCACACATCAGAAGTGATGCACAGCTCTGGCATTGATTGGGAGCAAGTTCAGACTCTCATTGTTCAGGCTCACGCTCCACATCTCCAGTACACCATCGACATGCTGACAATCAATTCAACACAGGACAGGGGGAGTTGACTCTACGATATCAAGAGGACATTGCTGTCCAACATGGAGTTTGGCTTGTCAGGGGCAGCCGATACACCTCGGATTTCTTAGCCGATGATGTGGAGAATGAAGCCATTCAAACGGGTGAGATTCTGCTACCATTGCTGGCACGCACAGCACTCAACTCACCACCTTCATTCCAGGAAATCTATGGTTCTTTGATCTCGGGCCCCGACATCATCAGACAAGGAATATGCGAGGAAAAGAGATGCTAGAGCTCTGGGAACATCGCCTCGCGGTCTTGGAGTCTTGCTAGCTGAATACCCCAGGAATGGACTTCTGCTGCCGTCGAGATACCCCGTCGAGGATGAGCCAAAAGAGTCTGCTCTCGCCGAAGCAGACCGCTATTACAAGAGCAGAAACTCCCGCTATAGTTTAGGTCGAAACTCCGTCTTCGCCATGTCTCTCAGGTCCCTCCGCAAAATCTTACCCACCGCGTTCCGGGGAATTTGAGCGAGATAGACCACACCACCTCTCAGTTGTTTGTACGGTGCCACCCTGCTCTTGACAAACTCCTTGATCTCTTCCTCCGAAATCTTGTTCTTATCGGCCACGACGTAGGCACGTGGGACTTCGGTTCCATCCCCAGGCACGCCGATGACCGCTGCATCTTCAATCAAGGGATGCGAGATCAAGAGGCCCTCGATCTCAGCTGGCGCAACTTGAATACCCTTGTACTTGATCAACTCCTTCTTCCTATCCGTCACATACCACAGCCCATTGCTCCGTTGCTGAAGAATGTCTCCTGTGCAGTACCAGCCGTCGACAAAGGCTGCTTTCGTGGCTTCGGGATTTCTGTAGTAGCCCTTCGTCACCATGGGGCCTTTCACCCACAGTTCGCCCGGTTGTCCTTCAGGCACGTCGTTCCCGTCATCATCGATAAGTCGGAACATTGTATTTGGGTGCATCACTCCCACGCTGCCAGTGTTATCTGACATCCCCCGAGGAAGTGTGCAAACCGACCCGGTGGACTCGCTCATGCCGTAGGTCCCCCCCATCTGGATCCCTGTTCGCTGACCCGCCGCGTTACACAGATCCGCATCCATCGGGGCCGCACCGCCCAGGCCGCTTTCCAAAGAGTCAAAATGGTCCGTGACGTCGGGAGATTTGGCGATCCGAGCCCAGATGGCCGGAACGGTGAAAAAGGCCGTGATCTTGTGCTGCTTGTTGTACTGGATGAATCTCTTCCACTCGTACTTATGCATCCAGTAGCACTCCCCGCCCGCATATAGAGGGGAGACGAAGTACCCGGCCACCCCGGCAATATGGGCGGCCGGGAGATGGGCTATTGTTCGGAGTGGCGTTGGCGTCAGCTCTCCCGTCTGGATTCGCGGCAACGCCCATTCTCGCGCGACCTGGGACGAGATGACGATCTGAGACACCATCATCTTGTGTGAGAGCATCACCGCTGTGCGAGGGTTAGCTTGGGGAGGGGAGGGGACATTTCTCTGCTGGGCGAGACCAACCTTTGGGGACACCAGTGGTGCCCGACGAATAGAGCAAGTTGATGATGCTGTCCTCGAGCTCCTGCGGATCGGTGATGCGTTTCCACGTGAGGCGCTTATCCGTCCAGCAGTCCACCTTGCCGTCGGCCGATTTGAAACTCCACGCCCGGTAGGTCGAGTCCAGGATGAGCACGCGATCGGGCCCCAGGCCGCACTGCTTCGCGGCGTCGAGGGCGACGGTGGCGAGGTCGGGACTGCATATGACCAGCTTCGCCTCGCCCTGTTTGATCTGCCTGGCCAGTTCCGAGGCGGTGAAGGCGTGGCTCGCACACGAAAAGATGCCCCCGGCGGCGATGGTGCCGTAAAACGCAATGGGCAGCAAGATCTGCCGCGTGGAAAAGCCCACCACCACATCCTGGGAGTGTCCCCGGGCTCCAATGCCGAAGTGGTGGCGGAGGCTGTGGGCGAAGTTCTCGGTCAAGACCCTGGCGTGGGCTTTGTCGATGTAATTTGCCGTGTTGGCGGCGTCGATGTGCACCTTTAGGTCGTCCTTTGACAGGGCATATTCGTTGGGATCTTTTTGGCAGTTTCCCGGAGGTTAGCATCGATGGTCCCGTCGGTTATATATACACCATCATCATCACTATCACACCGACGATGACCACAAGGATTGAAAAAGAAAGGGTCTGTCTTGCACGAACCGAAAAGAATCGACAGGAGATCAAGGCTCGGGAATGAATAGTATCGGGGAGCATAGTATATCTTGGGCGGCATGCTTGCAGGGCGTGTTGTCGTTGTCGTTGTCGTTGTCGTCGTTGCAGCGGCGGCGAGGTCAGGAGGGAAAGGCAATTTATTTAGTCTTACGCCGACGATCTCTGTACAGTCGAAGCAAGAAGCATGGGACAGAAAGTGTGTTTTTGTGAGAAGGGGGGTTGTGTATGTGTGTGTCCCAAGACGAGACAGGTTCAATGGGAACTGAACTGAACAATGAGACTCGGTCGGGATCTATCTACCTCTCCACCCTTTCTTCCTATCCATCTGGTAGACACTTACCTCCTATCTGCACTGCTGTACCTCGTACCTCATCCGACCCATCCAGTTAGCCTCGCCTAGACGGAGTGGTTATACCGAGGTCACGGCCGAGGCTATCGCTGGCCATCAAGGGTGGGAAAACTGTATGAACAGGACTTGCCGGCGGCACCAGCGGCAACCCAAGGCAAACAAAAAGAAGCGGGGTCGGCTGAGCGTTGTTCACTTGCAGTAATATGGTACTACCGTGTAGTATTGTGTGTGCAGCTTCGCGAAGGGCCGGTAATTACCTCGTAGTTTGCACGTCCTACCGACGACGTTTCGTTTACCCATCCGGTTCGTTCGCCCAGATATTTATTCCCTCCTGACAACACTTATATATACGAGATACACACCCACCCACGTAACCGGTGGGATCACGGCACCCGGAGCTCTCGCTGACGCACAGGTCCCGGTCCTCCCTATGTACTCAAGCACGCCGTATGTTACATATTCCCAGCTTCATGAGACTCTGTTCGATCGGTGTGCACTGGAAGTTCTACAGACCACCTCACCTCCACTCCACTCCCTATGATGGTGGTGGTTGTGACCAAAATGGAAGATCCCACCAAAAGAACTTGGTGTCTTCCGACGAGATTTTTTCCCTCCCAACCTTTCGGGAGGAAACACTGTGCCCACGGCAGATATATGTACATCCATGTGGCCGGGAGCGTGCAATACTAACTGAGGTGTAAAACTTCGACAGGGGCTGGATAGGAGCGTAGGTGGAAATGCCTCGTCCCCTGGGGTTTGTGCATGGACATGTTCGTGAACCAAAAGAAAGGATCACGGTATCTATGGAGCAAAGCACCTCCCTCGTATAGAGAAGGGGTATCACATATACCTACGTATTTAATATAGGCTTCAAGGCTGAGCCTGTAAGCGAACACTCAGGGGGGATGATTAGTCATTGACATAAGGTCACC
The DNA here is from genome assembly GCF_001651985.1 of Fonsecaea erecta. Taxonomy (NCBI): domain Eukaryota; kingdom Fungi; phylum Ascomycota; class Eurotiomycetes; order Chaetothyriales; family Herpotrichiellaceae; genus Fonsecaea; species Fonsecaea erecta. The sequence continues at coordinate 1,789,731 of NW_017387249.1, read as the reverse complement.
GATGACCCTTTGACAGCATTGAAATCTCGGTCTCGCGTCAAGTAAGATTTCGAGGACTATTCAGGTCCAACTATCTCCGCCAAAGAGACCTCCCAAGAATCCACTCTTCTTGGCTTTGGCCGCCTTCTTCTTCGCAATACCCGCTCGCTGGCTCATCTTCTCCTCGCGAATCGTCGGTCTGTAGTTGACGGCGGTTCGTCGACTGCCAGAGCCTTTCCTGACAAACTCCTTCTCATCACGGGCTCGGCCTCGCTCAGTCTTGCCTGTTACCACCCCGGTCGCGGAGACATTCTCATCCCGTCCAGCCATGCTCCCCAAGCTGGAGTTCGTCGTCGCACGGCGCAGCAGGCTGGGGACCTTGTTGAACGACCCGGTGACCGAGCTGTTCGTGCTGAAGAATGCCATCTTGGTACTGCCAGAGGACCCGGAAGATGACGATGCTTGACGGAGCATGCTCAGCCGGTTGACAACATTTGTCCTCGCTGCAGTCCGCCGTTCCGAGAACGGGGCTCGACTTTCGCTGCGAGGTAAAGCGGGCTTTTTGAATGGCCCCTCGGCGTTGTCATGCTCACCATCCGCAACTATAAAATCACCAAGATCGTCTGCTTCCTCGGCATTCTCATCCGCTGTGGCAGAGTGAAGATGTCGATCGAGATCCACGTATGCCTCGGGCTCATCCTCCGAATCGGAAAGACCAAGATCGATGGTTCCCGCTTGGGAATCAGGCTCCTCGATGAGGAATGACACAGATTCTCGAATCTCCGCTAGAGTGCCCGGCCGTCGGTTGTGAGAACCACTGCTGTAACGGCTCGATCGCCCAGTCGTATTCAGCTTTGATACTGCCGTGACTGCGAGTGGCTGGGCACCGCCTATGGCTGGAGCCTGTGTCGTCCGTTCCTTGGCGCCACTATCTTCGTTCATCTGCGAGTTCTGGCTGTCTTTCACCTGAGAATCGTCCTCGCCAGGGGTCTCCGAGGGAGCAAAGTCATCCTCGCCATCATCGCTGTCTGGCCGATCCTCAATGCTTCGTAGAAATGCTTCCTTTTTCTTGTCTTCCGCAATCTTGCCAACAGCTTCGTCTTTGAGCAGTTCTCGACGCATTTTGGCAAACTCCCTTCTTTTGGCCTCCCTTCTTCGAACGGCGGCATCTTCCTCATCCGAAAGATCGAGGTCGTCGTGACCACGCTTCCGACGCAGTGCGCCCGTCGTGATGTCTTTCAGCAACTTCGAGACGGCTGCTTCATCTTGTTGACGCTCACGATCTGCGAAGAGCTTCGCCAGTTTCGCTGCCTCGCCGACGCCGACTTCCGTGTCCTCATCAATCATTCTGCGGTCATCTTCGTTCTCTTCCTCATTCACCTCATCGTCACTGGCTCCCCCGAGGCCAGCGTACTCATCTTCAGATTCTTCCGCAGCTTCGTCAATGGCCTCTCGTGCCCGTGACTTTGTTTTGTCGAAATCTTCGCTAGGCCTCTGTTTAGCCGCTCTTTGCATAATATCAAAAGCCGACAGATCCTTCGCCTCGCTCAACTCCTCATCCGACTCATCGAGAGTCACATGCCCACGCCTGAGTCTCGCTTTTCTTTGCATAATGGGGCTATTTTGCACATCATTTGGAAATATGGCGGTATCTACTGTCGAGTGTGGTGCTGGCTGTCGAGGAGTGTCAGTAGCAAAGCGATTTCCCAAGAACGGACTCAGTTCGTATCCTGCATCTTGAGTAGGTTCGAAATATGCCTGTGATGGAGTAAAATCCACGCCATGCAGACCGGAACGGTTCGCTGGGGATTGTGTCATTGCTTGAGACCCAGAAAATGATAGGCTGATGTCCAGTGGTTGCGTCTGAGAAGCTGGCTGACTGTCGGTGATCATGTCGACCGAATCTAGACGGTAAAGTTTTGGCACCATTGCAAGGTTAGGCGACGGAAGTTCCGCAGTCATGGTGAGACTATCTTGTTCTTGCGTGTTCGCTTCAGCCTGACTCTGCGAATCTGCCATTGTAGCGGCAAACGCCTGCGTCAGCCCGATCGGAAGGTCGTCGGACATCTGCAGACCCGGAATCTGCTTTCTCGCCGAGCGAGATATAGATAACGGGGTCTTTGCAGGTGCAGGAAGCTGTGGAGAACGCAGCGTTGCAGGTAAGACGTCTTCATCCTCGTCGTCGCTGACTATACGGGTAGTTCGGCTTTTTCGTGGCATGGGACCAGCTTGCAAACCGCCTTCTTCGACTCCAATGTCGAAATGCTCGTTTTCTTCAACATCGGCATCCTCGGATGAGTTCTCTTCTTCAGCTTGATTGTCGAGGAGCTTGCCCTCCATACTTTCACGTTCTGCACCATCCTCTATGCCTTGATCCTCTTCCTCATCTTCCACCACTTCCTCATCGTCATCATCAGCCTCCAGATCACTCCCATCCTCGTCTCCAGAATCGACATCCAGGTCGCCGTCCTCGTCTTCAGCAAAATCCTCGTCGTCACTTTCGTCGTCATCGTCCAGGTTGTCCTTGTTGTAAGTACCGTCCTTTTTGGCAAGAGCCTTCTCGCGTTTCTGAATTTCGACAGCTTCTTGTCGCGCTCGCTCCAATAAATCCTCTACCTCCTGTTGTTCGCGCTCTCTCTCCTCTGCTGTCTGCACTACTACTCCCTTTGCTTTCAGTTCTTCAATTCTCTGGTTTCTTTCTTGCCGTGCCTGCGCCCGAGCTGCCCTTCGTAACGATGCTTCCATTTCGGCTGCGTTTATGGAATGCTTGAGATCGTCACCTATCAGATTTGCAAGCGAACGCAGAGCGAGGTGCGACGGAGCCTCCTTGGCTTTTCGCGAGGGCAAGTGCTCGAACGCCGCATATTTGCGCATGTCGCCACGGGACATGACCACTTCGAGATCAGAATCAGAATCAGAACTATCAGCGTCCGACACAGTCGCTGCGGTCAACAGGATCTTAGACCGGGTTGACTTTTCTGACGGCTTGACGGTAGGTTTCAGTGTCTGCTCGTCCATAGCGCCCGTGCCGAGGACCGTCAATTGATGGGCATGCAGTTCTTGTCCAACGGATTCCATAGAAGGTGCTCTTTCTTTACCCTTGTTAGATGCTTCAATGGGGACCTCCTTGTGGTAGTGGATGGCATCTTCCGAAACCGGGCTCGTGGGAGGTGTCTCGTGGACACTATTCCCTTCATTATCCGATGCGGCTCTGGAGCTGCTGGTAGGGCAGTGCTCGTTGTCTTGCTTGGGGGGGTGTTTGGCGGCTGAAAAGTTAAACCGAGCCAACAAACTGTCCTTGGTTATTTTCTTTTTCGTCCGCGCTTGATGTGCCAGTTGCATGTTCCGACTTATCCTCTGTGTCTCGCGGTTCATTTCTTCAATGGCCTTCTTGCTAGCCTTGCGTGTTGGACGTGCGTGCTTTGACAGCTTCTTCCCTCCCTCAGAGGCATCGCTCTCCTCCTCCGTGTCATCTGCCGGGCTCGAACCACGGATTCTGCGATGCTCTGCTTCTTGAGACTTCAGCATCTCATCACGGGCAGCCTGCTTGGCTCTTTCTTCAGCTTCTTTTTCAAGCCGTTGTTGTCTGTGCTTCTCAACGAGAGCAAGGAATTTCGACTTTTTCTCTTTGGGAGAGGGAAAGAATAGAGGAGAAGGTGATCGTTGTGCAGGCGTGCCTGTCGGGTTCGTATTGGGGGTGCGTCTCCCTGCGAAGATGCTATCTTCTTCTGAGTCGTTTAAATCCTCATCGCCCTGGTCAGAATCTAGGCCGGAGACAGGCTGAAGTCTGGCATGCTCCTTGTCGTGCTGGGAATAAGCTGTCGGGCTGGATGTGCTGTTGCTTGCAACACGGGTCCGCTGTGGTGCTGAGATGTCCTCATCATCCGAATCCTCCGAGGTATTTGCCAGCTCATCCTTGTCCGGTTCAAGGGCATCACGAGGAGCAGCAACCTGCTGTAAAGGTTGAACACGGGCGGGAGTCGCGGTATCAGATTCCGAATCGTCGAACTGGGCAAGCAGAGCCCGAACTTTTCGCGTTGGGGTCAATATGTTTGAGGTTACGCTTGTGGGTGAGCCGGGGGCGGAGGGCGAACTTGTTGCTGAAGACATCTCGATCGTACACAGTGCGAAAGGTCTGTAGCTTAAGTGTCTAACATGGTGCAATATCAATACCTCGTCGAATTTGGACGAGTACTCAGAAGATTATACGGAGTACAGTACGAGGTATGTACATCACATTGGCGAGGAATGCTTTAGTTAGCGAGTGCGCGTCGCGTCCGAACCCGGAAGAACGCGTGACGTCAACAGTCGGGGCGGGCTAGTGAGGCCTCACGGGCCCCGACGGGACATGTACTGGACGTGTACGAGGTACTGGACAGTACATGCGACCCGTATCAGTCCATGCCCAAAACTTATTTACACATACCCCGTGCAAGGCGAGAACCTCGACCCTAGGAGGACATTTAAAACTTATCGAAACTTCACAGCGCTTCGCTCGGGATCCACTGGTGCGCAGAGGGGTCCATCTCGTGGCATTTCTGAAGATCATGTCTGATATTGAAGCACTACGGACAGAATGGAGGACATTATATTCCAAGACTCTCCCCCAGATGGCGAAAGTGAGAGATGCTGCTCAGCCTGTATGGCCCGTGACCCTTGACCACTGCTTTGCCCGCATCATCCTCGACAGCGTAATAGGCAACGGTCAACAACAATGGGACGTGGTGATCCAGAAACCAGCGATAAGAAACATGAACGAGCAACAATTACGTGATGCAATAGCACTAGGAGAGAAGATTCGAGCTGGAGAAATCGACCTTTCTGGCTTGGACGAGACGAGTTTACGATGCAGAGGCAAGAACGAACGGAAATATGCTGAAACAACTGCTAGTGAAGCGAGTCCTCAGCAGGGGTTGGCTAATGCAGGTCGAAAACGGACCATAGGAGAGCTTGACCATGCTGCCCAATCGACAGCAACAAAGAGCAGGAAGACGGAGAAACGCCAATCAGTGCTCACCTTTGGACAGGCTGAGACTTCAACAACCGGAGTCAGCACCTCGGACCTCGCGAAAGGGAACCGAAACTCAGCAAAGGCAAATCAAGCCGATGAGCAAGAGTTGAATCGGACCCTAGCTCGTATCCATGCCCATCCATCACTGACGACGTATCGAAAGAAGCTCTATACAACTCTTCTTTCTGTCCCACGTGGGCGCTACACGACCTACGCCGCGATCTCAGCATATCTCAAGTCTTCAGCCCGAGCGGTTGGCAACGGGATGCGCAACAACCCGTTTGCTCCTGCCGTGCCATGTCACCGCGTTTTAGCAGCAGATGGGAGTATTGGAGGATTTCAAGGTGACTGGGGCAGGGATGGGAAACATGCGTCCAAAAAGGTTGAACTACTTCGGAGCGAGGGAGTTCGATTCGATGGTCGCGGCAAGGTCCTCGGCGAGCCATTCCGGGAGTTTCAACAGTTGGAGCATTTTGAGGACGGCATTCCGCCCTAGGTCCTTCAACAGTGGACACGGGTAACAGATCTGAGTGGCACTACAGGAACAGAATGAATCAACCCCCAGTATCCAGGAGCGGCCTCCTGGTGCGTTGTTAGGCCATGGCAGGAGCCACCCATTCAGCTACATATCTCTCAGTCAGACAGCTCTATCACGCCCTTACACCTTACCACGCCACTTACACCAGACATAGATATCCACCTGTTAGCCTCACAGCTTGGTGCTCGTGTGAGAGTGTCGATCTCCCGGGGACTCCGGAACAGTGAAGACCTACAGGGAGACACAAACATCTCCTTCAAAGCTTGCCTTGTACTGTTCATTTTCCACGCTATCCGAGCGTCAGGTGCGGCTCACCAAACATGGCCTCCAAGTTGCTGCGGAATTTCGGTATCTTGACTAGGGAGGAGCTACTTTTAGCAGCAATTGCACGGCTAAAGCGATACCCCTTCAGTACGGACGACGTCTTTTCAAAACTGCCTGATGAGATCCTGGTTTGGATTCTGTCCCTGATCATCACAAGACGTGTCTATCTATACCAGGAAGGCTGCTCAAACATCCTCCGCAGCACTGCGTCCCTTAGACGAGTGTGTCGTCGATTTCGAACCCTGGTTGATGAATTGGTGTTCAAGACTCCCATCCAGGAGATCTTCCTGGTAGGTCCTATTTCGGGCGACTTCGCGCAGATGACGACCATATATCAACATTACCGGAATAGTCTTTAGGCAAGGCTGTCCAGAATGAACCTCGGTGCCATGCCATCGAAGGCAGTCGTGCACTTCCAACCATGCCTTGAAGTGAGTGAGTCACCGAACTGGTTTTCGTTTCGAAGCAACGACCCGGCCGTGCAGTTGGAGGACGCTGTCGCAGCGCAGAGAGCCATCACATCGCACTATGCTGCAGCGCTTGTCCTGTCCCGGATCATGGACCAGGTCATCAACAGACGGTATTGGGGACGCTGTCCAGCCACTTTCATATTAGTGTTTCATGAGGTCGACATGACATGGTTTCGAGGAGACCAATACTTTGAGGAGAGGCACCGCCATCCGGAGTTCATGCCTTTCGTGAGTTCCCCTCAAATGCTCCTGACTTTACTCATTCTGTTCTTGAAGGCATCCAATATTGATCCGCACTGACAGACGCTTGCAGTGGGATTCACAAGGCATGCAGTTGATCCTGAAGGAGTGGCGATGGATTTTTCGACGCCCCGGTAAGGATTCTCCTCGGCGCATCCAGGTTATCCTCCCGAATATTGCTTGGGCGACAACTTCCAGCACCTTCAGTGAGCAAGAAGCTGGCAATATGTGCGTTCACGATGTCAACCAGGCTTGGGTACCAGCCGATGATCCGGCAGATGGAACGGACCAGCCTTCAAATCGGTTTGAAAACGGAATTCTGATTCGCATACCAGGGTTCCCGCGTCCCGTCAGCTTCCCTGGAAATTCGCTTTATGCAAGGTGGCTGGGGATGTCGGCTACCGATACTTCAAAGATCTTCTGCTTCACCGTTCGTGGGTTAGCGGTAGGGACGGAAAACCCAGGCGGAATAGCTGTTCTGGAGCGGGTTTACCAGCCGGCCTTGGATTCTATTGAGTATTCGGACGACCCAGGTATTCACACAACAAACGCCGAAAGGGCGCGTCGGCACCACGCGGTATCACTGAGAAAATCAGTGAGAAACTTTTGAGGGTATGCGAGAACCCACGCGAGCGAAGACGGCAAGACAGTATCGGCGATGCTGCCTTTGGCTCTGCTGGCGCGATTCCATTTCCTCAAAAAACTCGTTGCTCATGTTGTGCCTAGCTGGACTGGCATCACGTTTGACGACCACACACCGAAGCCTTCTTCCTATATCACACAGGGCAACCCATGGCAAGAACTGCCAACTTGGAACATACAATTTTATTCTGGTGCGGACTTCAGGTCCACGCGCTGCTCAATCAAATCCATGTTTGAGAGCTTCCTCATTTTGTGCGTTCCTCCAGAGACACAAAATATCATAATTTGCCGTTATAGAGAAGCCGCAGCCTCTACTGCACCAATTCCCTTGAACGCCGCCTTGTTTGTCACGACGATCTCGACTGGATATTTCCATTCCATAAACTGTTTCCACCCTGTGGTCTCTCGATTAGCCTCCTCCCCGGAAAGAGTCTTGCGCAACAGGGGGATTCCCAGTGCGTTACCGGATACAATATCACATACCCCAGTACGCAAATTTCCTCCCAAAATATTTCCCGACGTAGGGGACAATCACCATAGACAATAACAACTCTAGCTGTTGCAAGCTCTCTTTCCACTCTCGCTCTGCGTCTGACTCTGAGTATTCTTCCTCTTCGCTCACGGTGACCTCGTCGGAGTCCGGTTCGGACGGTAAGGAATCCACGTCGTTGTTGTCGTCGGTGCTGGAGGGAGGTTCAATGAAGGATGCAGCTGTACCATCTGTTTCGGACATGTCGGCGACGGATTGTGATAGGGTTTGTCGCCTTCAGCCAAGGACGAGCCGCTCGAAGAGAAGAAGCTTAGGACGAAATCATGGCAGCAGCCCACGACCGATGGGATGAATTAATAGACTGGAATGGCTGCGTTGACTGCGCGATCAGTGAAGTGGATGGGCGAATGAAAGTCGGCGAGGCTACTATGGACCGACACTGTTTTGTCTGACAAAATCAGATCTGTATGTCAAATAGTGGCAGATTTGTCAGACCGTAGAAATTAAGTGACGGCACGTGCCATGCGTCACTACAAAGTCTTTGGCCTTTATTTGACTCATTATCATGCTGCGTATTATTTGAACAAAAATCCCCGAACTCGCACTTCTGATTTCCACACATCTTCTTGAATCTTCTCCCACAATTCGGGTCAAGACAAAGGAGGATTGAGCACCCGTATATCTTCGTCTTATCTGCAACATACTCAAAGCAACACGAATCATGGCTGAAGTTGTGCGTAACGCCACACAAATCCCCACCTTGCACGCAGATGCCTCCTCAGTCGGGGAACTCAATCTGAAACCTCATGCACCTCGCCCCACAAACAGGAAGAATTCAGACGTGACTGACACATCGTCTACTCTCTTACAGGAACACCCTCAACCAGCCCCCTTACGAAAACCTCGCAAATCGGTCGCATTCAGCGGCGACAGTACCATCATGGATGAAAATGGCGAGATCTCAGAGGCTCCCTTGTCCGGCGCCGAGGACAAGGTCACGGCAGAGAAACACTCATCACGTATGGATGTTCCGGGAACCTCAAGGAGCACATCAATACTGACACCTTATGAATGTACAGCGCCCGACGACCAAGCTGTCGATGAGATGACGGATATGTTCGCCGGCCTCAACAAGAAAAAGAAGAAAGCGACCAAGTCGAAAACAGAGGACAAGGAGGATGGCGAGGCTGCCGCTCCCGGCACCGGTGCTGAGGGCGACTTCGACGCCTCCGTCCTGAAGAAAAAGAAAAAGAAGACGACCAAGCCCAAGACCGAGGGAGATGACTTCGCCGAAAAACTCGCCCGCGCCGGCCTTGCAGATGCAACGACTGAAGAGAAGGAGGAAGCTGCATCACAGGATCAATCAGGGGATATGACCCAGGGAACTGGGATCTGGGCCCACGATGCCACATCCCCGATCTCGTACGAGCTTCTCCTGAAACGATTCTTCTACCTTGTGAACGAACACAACCCGGACATCCTGTCCTCCGGCAGCAAATCATACAAGATTCCACCCCCTCAATGTCTCCGGGAAGGCAACAAGAAGACCATTTTCGCCAACATCGCTGAGATCTGCAAGCGGATGAACCGAAACGACGAGCACGTCACCCAGTTCCTGTTCGCCGAACTGGGTACCAGCGGTTCCGTGGACGGGTCTAAGAGATTGGTCATCAAGGGCCGATTCCAACAGAAGCAGATCGAGAACGTCCTGAGACGATATATTGTCGAGTACGTGACGTGCAAGACATGCCGATCCCCCAACACCGAGTTGAGCAAGGGTGAGAACCGGCTGTACTTTGTTACGTGTAAGTCATGTGGCAGCAGACGGTCGGTCACGGCTATCAAGAGCGGTTTCACAGCCCAAGTCGGCAAGAGAAAGAGGCTCAATGGATAAGCCTGAAGTTTCGAGGTCGGGTTGTGGCGGGCGGATGCAGTCGTTTGCCGCCAGGGAGGGGTTGGGTATGGCATGGCGTAGAGAAAAAGATACAATCCCATGTGAAGATTAGGCATGAGCACGCCCAAGAATGGAAAACCAACTTGATGTGGAGCACACAGGAGGTTACAGCCGTATCGCTTACGAAGATAACGTAGGACCGCTACTATCATTAGAAATGTCATTGTCCCCGTTTCATACCTCCCGATGGGAATTTCCACTGATAAACGCAGAAAAGGCTGCTGCGTTTCGTGTCTGCATGAAGACCGTCCCAGGACCCGAGAACTTACATATCAGGCCCTCGCCCGAGCTGATTCCGGAGATGATCCCGCCGGAGGCGACGCGTTCGAGGACGTACTTGCAGTTCCAGGCAACGAGGTGGCCGTTATCGATAATGTATTTTTCGCCATCAACCAGCTATATCAAAGTGCGGGTTAGTCTGTTGGAATGCCTTTCTGAGGGGAATTCTCGAAGCTTGAGTACAGCCGGCGGATAGAGGGGATGGGGACTTACATCTTTCCTCAGTATCGCTCCGAAGGTGGACATCCACAGTATGCCAATGCCGGACATCTTGTAGACAAATAGACCCTCGCCGGAGAACATGGCTTTGCTGATCGACTGGCTCTTGTACTCTTTCACCACCCCTTGCGTGCACGCCAGAAACGCATCGCGCCCAACGCTCCACGTCTCGTTCCCCGTGAGCCGCAGGATCGAGATATCCCCCAGTGTACTCGGCGCGAATAACACCTCGCCTGGCCCGGTGAACGTCGAATGCGCCATTTCTCCACCTATCAGTAATTTCTTGACACTGAACTTAACGTTGCCTTTCAACATGACCGAAGGGCTCATCGCGATCATCACCCCCGGTTTTGCCGTCACCGGGCACCCCATAGCCAATTGTATTGTCAATATAGAATTTGAGTCGCGGTGTGAGATGCGGTAAGATCCTCCGTTGAAAGTCCCTACGTCGTCCTGTGTCGTAGCTTGCACGCCCACGAATTGACCTCCCTGAGGAACCCCAACGAGGGTAGGCCCCTCAGGCGCTTTCATTACATTCGCCATTTCCTTTGTAAGTTTCTGTAGGTGAGGGGATCCGACTTTTTCTTCATTTTCGTCGAAGGAGCTGGTCGGACCATTATATGAGGGTTGTCGGTGGTGGATCGAGGCATGGTCGAACGTGGTTTTGTAGGCGGGAGCTGAGGCAGGGACCGTAGAATAGTTGAATGGTCGTTGAGCGGTAGGTTGCTGAATGGGAGGAGGCGACGGAGTCTGGGCTGCTAGATGGGATGAGGGAGGGGGAGGATATGAGGCATTCTGCATTGACGGCGACGGCCCTGACGGCGGTGGAGGGAAGAAACTGGGCGGCGGGGACTGTTGGCTAGGTGGAGGAGGAAATGAAGCTACATGAAGTCAGCCTCGCAAACGACTTGGGATGCAGATGTTCTTCAATGTCGTACGAGGTCCATTGGAAGGTGGTGCTGGAAGCCGGTTAGCGATTCTTCAGGCTTGAAGCACAGTGAATGATTTCATACGAGGAAAATAGGCTCCTTGCGGCTGTCCTGAACCGGGAAGAGGATAGGACATGACGATAGTGGTCGCAGGGGAGTTACAAAGGGGAGAATGGCCGCTCAATGAGAACAATAATACAGCAGAGAAACTCGAAACCAGACTGCGGACAAGACGTGAAGCTCAACTTTTGCGTGACAACCAACGAGGTCGAATAGACGGTGTAAGTCTGTTCATCAGAGTTGGAAGTCTTTGGTCAATGGCACGGCGACTTGAGATCCCGACAATGTATTTATATAAAGAACATGATCAGCGCAGAAGGACACGAGGTGAGCAGTTAGCCGCCATTGTCCATTCATCGGGCGGCTTCTCCATCTCACCGGCGAGGAGACGCTTGGTTGATCGTGGTGTTGCAAAGAGGACGCCATGTGGTTGGTTGGAGGATGTTTCGGTTGGGCGCCTAGAGAGCGAGGGGCATTGGCGAGTCGGGAGCCGAAGCCAGAGGCAGGCAATTGCCCCGCAATCGCTATCGGGAGACCTTCTTGTTATAATAAATAATACTTGGTACTTAGAAAGAACTGACCATGATCCTAGGTACCTAATTAGCAGCTTAACCGCTCACCCTGGTGTCGCACCGAGGCTTGTTTGGGGAACCCTGAACCTCCTACCAGCTCGTCAGATAGGCTTGCCAGGTATTTCTGCAGCTTCTCACAAGAGGCCAGGAATCCGCACTGCGTTTCTCTTGACAGTGGTCACCACAATATGTGTGTCATCCAGAACGCCAGATCATGCTGTTGCTGGACACAAATGACTAGTCAGGTGTCACGAGCTGGCTGTCAAAGCAGTCGATATTCCGTCAACTGAGGTGCGTGCATATAAAAAAGGAGGAGAGATACGTGTCTGATCAGTGAGAGCTGAAACTCAAAGTAACCTTCGAAGTGGCGTCTCGTTGTTGCTTGACTCTACAAGGGGATGGGAAAGTTGTCAGCCAGATGGAATTTGACGCGAAATTGGATCCATATTATACTCGGCGCTCATGCTACCAGGCTGTCTCTCGAAGCCCCGAAGGCCCTATGGTTCGAGAGGGCAGGGCTAGCAGGCTAAGCAATAGGCACAACGTGCACGCTAAAACCCCACAATTGTTGATTCAGGGGGGCGTCCATCCCCCCTAGAGCCTCCTGGCATAACTTAGTTAATCAGGCTCTCCGGGATGAGGCTCCTGACCACTAAAGGCACTCCATCACTTCCTAATGCGGCCATGGTTGTTGCTAACAAGCTTCCATCGGGCGATGTTTGATGTGCAGTGACGCACTCGGCAAATGTCCAGGGCGTACGACCGGATACTCGCCTCGAGGGACTGACTCTGCATCCGCTGCTTTCCCTAAAATCCTTCCTGGGCCATTTATCTTACCTGCTTTTGTTCCACTGCTCCGATGTTCCCGGCCTGCTATCGGCGCAGGGACATTTATCATTATCACCCTGCCGTGGGCATCTTTGAAAACGCAGGGTCCAATACTCTCTTGCCGATCGCCGCCCTCAAACCCAGCCTTGAACTATTCCGCCACACCCCCCTTTACGCGAACCCCAGGAACACAAACAACAGTCTGAATGCGCCTCAGGATAGTGTCGGGGAGAGAACACAGGCTTGGATCCAAGTCGGTGTCATTATGTTGGGCTTAGAGAAGATTATACGGCGTGCTCGGATAAGAATCCCCGTCCTCTGACGGTCACCTCGACCGGCCACGACAACATACAGAGATGGTTCAGCTTCAGCAAGAACCGGCTTTCAGCCGACTCGAGGTCCATTGGAATGGAGGCCTCATCGCCGCGTCCATTGCAGTGTCCCTTTTGGGCGCCTTCACCTCAACCCAGATGATGTGTCAAGCACGAACTTCGCGGTACTTCTCAGGCGTCTTGGTTTGGACTATACTGGGGAGTTTGACCTTTGGCTTCTGTTCCATTTGGTGCCTCCACTTCATCGCGATGTTGGCCTGCGAACTTCCTCTTCCGATCGGCTTGAACGTTCCCTTGACGGTCCTCAGCGCGGGCCTGGCGGTTATATTCACATTCCTGGCCCTGGCGGCCGACCTTATGCGCGATCGTTATTTGCGCCTTCTCAAAAAACGCAAAATGAGGGCTGTCAGACGGGGAAGAAAAAAGGAAGCAGCAAGGCAGGATCTCAATGACAGCTCAGATGCTCTTCTGGGAACACGGGTCTCGGGCGAAGGTGAAGAGGCGCAGGAGCATGCCAACGGCTCTGCCGACCACAGTCCTCCCAGCCGTGACAGCGGTGCAAGTATGACGCTGGGGCTCTTAGAGGATCATTTCGCTGGCGGGGAGCCTATTACTAGCACCACCATAAGATCATCGCGGTCCCCTGTGGGAACCGTTCGACAAGCTTTCTCCGCGCAGAATGAGTTGCCCCTGGAAGACGATTCTACTCGCGACACTGAAAGCTACCAAAGGAGTTCGGAAGAAGGGGAGCGTTCTCGACGGTCCTCGTCAACGAATCACTCGGACGGGAGCAGCCTCGGTCTCCCTGGTTTCATGAGCTTCAAGTTCAGGAAAAGGACAACCACCACAACGAATGTCCTCTTCGGGATCGGTGAACTGCTGTACCATGGAGCAACTCTGATCAACTTTTGTAAGGGTTTCATATGGAGCTTGGCAATTACCACTATGCACTACGTGGGTATATTGGCCTTGGAAATCCCCAGAGGCCACGTTACGCTACAGCCATTGATCGTCCTTCTTTCGGCGATGAGCAGTTGGATGGTGTGCACCTTAGGATGTATCTTGATGCCCCAGATCGAGGTCAACCTAAGCCAGCAGCTCATTTTCTCTGTGGTAGCGGCAGCAGGGGTTGCCGCCATGCATTTTACCGGGATGTGGGCGACTACCTTCTGGTCCCAAGCCGCACCAACCACAGAACGTGGCTATCCCCCAGACCTGGCAGTTGCTGTCACCAGCATCGCCATTCTGACTTGCTTGCTTGCGAATGGTCTTCTCGCCCACTCGGCGACGGTGGCTCGAAATAAGCTGGCTGAAATCGTCCACACTCGAAGAAAACTCTGGGCCGCCATCGCTCAAAAAGAGAACGCGGAAGCCGCTGCCGCCGTTAGGAGCGAGTTTATAGCGAGCGCCAGTCATGAAATCCGGACGCCCTTGCACCAGCTCCAGGGTTACAGTGACTTGCTATCGCGCACGGAGCTCAGTGAAGACGCTCGTCTGCTCCTCCTCGCCATACAGCAGGCAACGAGATCACTCTCCATGATCACGGCTAACGTCCTTGACTGGTCTCGGTTGGAGAAAGGAGAGGCTGTCTGTCGGCCAACGAGCATTGACCTCCGAAAAGTGTGCGAGTCGATCCTGGCGATATTACCAAACAAGGACGAGGACTTTGGGACTGAATTGATGATTGTCGTATCCCCTCACGTACCATCCTCACTTTTCTTGGATGAGACCTATCTTCAACGGATCCTGATGAACTTGCTGACAAACGCTCTGAAATTTACGCAATTTGGCTATGTACTTCTCTTGGTGGAAGTCAAGGACCTGGACTTAGCTATCACTGTCCGAGATTCCGGATTTGGCATACCAGAGTCGTTTTTGCCACATCTTTTTGAACCATTCAAGCAGGCCCAGACGCGAGGCGCTGAGCGAGGGACTGGCCTCGGCCTGGCCATCATCAGGCAGCTATTACAGAAAATGGAAGGGGCAATTGCTGTGGAGAGCAAATCCCATCAGGCGGAGAATGTGGGAGCAGAGAAATGCGGCAGCACGTTCACTGTCACGATCCCAATCGATCCCGCGCCCAACACACCCGTCGCTCGGAACCCTCTCGGTCCCAATCGGCGGATCGCGTTGCTGCAAGACTGCAATGATCGATTTGCGGAGGGACTGCAACTCGCTTGGAACGCTTTTGATTTCGAATTGGTCCGAGCAGATCCCGATGATGAGATATCAGAGTCTTTCGGCTTTGTCTGGACAGACCTGATGTTTCTGACCAGCAACCCCAAACTCCTAAGCCGAATACTTGACCTGCGACATCACCTTGTCATCGTGTCATACGACTCTCAATCATTGCTTGACGAGTCGTTGGGCTCGGTCCCTCCACCGCACGTCATCCCGGTCAGAAGACCATTTGTATGGCATCGTATGGTCGAGAGTATAGTTTCGGCGGCTCGTACTGGTCGGTCATCGATAGATCGATCTGTCAGGTTCGCCCCTGTTGTCGACGTGGTGGACGACAACCAACCCTCGCGGGCAACGCATGAGACCAAGACGCTGAGAGGCGCAACCGTGCTCTTGGTCGAAGACAACAAAATCAACCAAAAGCTCGGGGTGAAGATGTTGAACACGCTTGGCTACAAGGTTATCGTGGCAGATGATGGACAAGAAGCCATAGATAAGCTTGTCGAGCATGACCATGATATCGACATCATCCTGATGGACCAGTCGATGCCGCGGATGGATGGCATAACGGCCACGAAGAGGATTCGAGAGATGGAGAGCCAGGAACTACTGGGACCCCTTAGTCGCACCAGGCGACCCATCATCATGGTCACCGCTGTCGTTGGGCCGGATGCCCAAGCACTTTGTATGTCGGCAGGGACAGACGCATTCCTTCCGAAGCCACTGGCCATGTCGAAGCTCGAGCACACGTTGAAGAAGTTCCTCGGCTGAGTATATTGGACTTGGGCATGAAGCTATCTCCCCATGGGATATCCTGCCAAGCCCCATTGTCACCAGGCTTCCCCCCTGGCCCTTGAGCGGATCAAGTCTTCTCGACGCGAGGAGGACAGAGAACTCATCCCCATGAGCTCGTGTGGAACGAGTGGAGAGAGGTGACCGCTTTCCGGCGTCCTGCAAGCATCGCAGATATTTTTTCTGCTTCAGTCACGGACGGGGCGCTCAGAAGATGGCCGAATCTGGCTTTTACCTAGAGAGCAAACTATCGAAACAGAAACCAATGTCAGAGGGCGCAGCAAATATAGTGCAAGGGAAAACCTGGCAGCAGAGAGTTTAGACGGCAAAGATAGCGGACTTCAGCATTGTGTTTCAGGGTCAGCTGGTCAACGGCAATAGGAGGCCGACAGATATTTAGAATATAGAAGCCTGAGAGCGACCGGGTTTATGAGCCCACTCCGCCTTTGGAAAGATTCCCATTACGAAATCAGAAATCAAAAAGCCCTTTGTACCACACTTTGAAACTTGCCATAGGTGCCATGTGATGCATTTGCACGGACGTCTGAGCACGAAAATTCTTCGTGATCTGATCGAGGTTGTTTCTGTTAGCAATGGAATATGCCAGCCTCGCCAGGAACTGTACTTAGGGGAAATGGAATGATAAGGCAGGATGGAATGTCACTTAACGACTTAGTCTGTGCTACGTGTACGGGTAATCTTGCGCTTAGGGGATATCAACCCACAGGGCTAGTGAGGCATATCCTCGGCGGTGTCGATGGGATGTGCAACCCCACGTATGCGGGCATGCTCTCAAACCCATGCTCGTGCCTAGTGCCTCGATCAGGGAGTTTCACCGCCCCTGGAGACATAAGCGGGAAATTATGAGAAGAATCGGTGAGGGCAGTTCAGTAGATATTAGCGAGTCTCCGAAAAGAACGGGAGCGGAAGAGGCGGGGGGGCGAAAATAGGGCCAGGGTCGAGGGATGGTGGCGGTGCGGGTGGGATGAAAGATGGAGATTATGATGACGGCGATGGTGAGTGAGGGAGAGAGAGAGAGAGTGTGTGTGTGTGTGGCTTCCAACAAAACTTCTGACGGGCCACATTATAAAACCATCCTCCCTCCTTTGCCACCCCTTCCAGTTCACCACCCACATTCTTTTGGTTCCTTTCTTTATTCTCTCCGTCGTGTCTTTACGGTAAGAGGCAGAACAAAAATAAGACAGATCCTGTACATACATACAGACGGCAAAAGTGCTTCGTATTTGTTTCTTTGGAGTCGATTCTTTCGCAACCAGTGGGCACGATCCTTTTCATCGTTCCAGGATATACCAACCACTCAACAGTGTGTGCTTTGACCACGTTTTCGGGTCACGCCCTCCTTACATTGCACGGTCCAAACCCTCACCCGCTTAGACCACCGAAGAAGATAACCCTGCCAAAATGCACCCCAAAGCCCCCGAGAAGTCTTCCCCTTCGACCACCACCACTGCTACCAACGGTCACACGAACGGCCACACGAACGGCACTTCATCCTCCCGCGAGTCCTCAGACAGCAAGTACGATATGAATTCGCCCTCGACCATCCGTCAAAAGTTCCTCCCTGACCCTTCCGACTTGGGCGTCGTCCTCGTTGGCTTTTCTGGCGGCCAATGCAAGGAAGGTGTGGACGCTGCTCCAACGGCATTGGTCAACGCGGGATTGCTCAGCCAAATTCGGGATGAGTTGGGATACAAGCTCCATGGGGATAGTGAGGTGCGCAACTTCAACGAGATCCGCCCTGCGTCCGATGAACCATACAGAGGAATGAAGAACCCCCGCTCCGTCAGCGCCGTCACGGAGCAACTTGCTGGTCAGGTCTACGAACAAGCTCGCCATGGAAGAATGGTCTTGACTCTGGGAGGCGACCACTCCATAGCGATCGGCACCATCGCGGGCACGGCCAAGGCCATCCGTGAACGGTACAACGGACGTAAAGAGATCGCGGTCATCTGGGTCGACGCTCACGCCGACATCAACACACCCGAGACGTCCGACTCAGGAAATATCCACGGCATGCCGGTCGCGTTCGTCACGGGCCTTGCGCATTCCGAGGACAAGAATATCTTTGGCTGGTTGCAAGAAGATCAAATGCTCTCGACCACCAAGCTTGTCTACATCGGACTGCGGGATGTGGACAGAGGCGAAAAGAAAATCCTGCGAGACCACAGAATCAAGGCCTTCTCCATGCACGACATCGATCGCCATGGAATTGGAAGAGTAGTAGAAATGGCCCTCGCCCATATTGGGACTGACACTCCTATTCATCTGTCTTTCGATGTGGATGCCTTGGACCCCATGTGGGCACCCAGCACAGGAACGCCGGTTAGAGGAGGCTTGACGCTGAGGGAAGGAGATTACATTGCCGAATGTGTCCATGAAACCGGGCAATTGGTGGCCATGGATCTGGTCGAGGTCAACCCTGCTTTGGACGTGGCCGGGGCGACTGAGACGGTGAGGGCCGGTGTGAGTCTAGTGAGATGTGCACTGGGCGATACGCTGCTATGAGGCTGCGAAGACCGACCCTCGAAAAGCGATGCCCCCACTACCCGATGGCATGCAGTATGGATAGTGCATACCTATCTCTCCTTTGAGTCCTGATATGATTTCGAGGACTACACACGACGACGACCTCCAATATGAGACCTTTGTACAGGACAGGACAACGGAAAAGGAAAGGATGGGAGGGAGGCTTCAACATGGACGAAAGGGGGACACTAAAAAGCCTTCGGAATTATTACATAAGGGCACCCAAAGGGATACACACGAAATTCTTACCTAAATACCTTTACCCCGTTGATATACCTGATATACCCCTTTCTTGGAGACCTGTATCGAGTACGAGGTACTTTGTAATATATGTACTAACGTGATATACACTCCGAGCACACATACGTACCTTATACCCCTACCCATACCCAAACACAAACACAAACACAAATGCATACATAAATATATAGTTATATGTACGTATACAAAACCATAGAAGAATTACATTCCGTCTGGACCTGGGCCGCTTGAAAACAAAACCCCTCTACCACCGTAGGAGGTGAACCGCCTCAAAGATGGATGGATAGCCGGGGGGCAAGATTCGGCCTACTTATTACACTAACCACATCACCATCACATCACATTATGTCCCATCACGTCTGTCGTGTGTCATGCATGTCATCGGGGGGATAGCGGAATCATCATGACATTATCGGCAATAAGCCGATGATGAAAAGAAAACACTATAGACTCCATAGGGCAATGTGTAAATACATGGTCCATACGCATAGTTATGGTCAGTCTTGTTGATTGTTGGGCCGTGGGCCTTTTGTGTTCCACCCGCTGGTTATGCTCCGGCAGCAGGAGTCAATGCAATCAGATAGAATCTATTGCTCTGCCTGACCACCACTGCTTTGCTTTGCTCCCCTCTTGCCCCGTCGTGTGATCTTTGAGAGACAGACGGACAGAGCTTCGGCTGTGATAGAGCAGTGTTCTCCTACATCGTTAACCACGTTGCCTCCACCGAGTCCAGTCGTGTCGTGTCGTGTCGTGTCGTGTCGGGAGGAACAACATTAGTCGACACCTTTCAGCGCGCCAGCCTACGACACCGTCCTCCTCGGCTCGAAGCAGAGGTCGAGGGGCCCGAGCCCGAGGGTAAAGTGGTCGTGGGTCCCCGTCAAGAGGGACTCTCCAGTTTCTCCGTCCGCCAGCCTGACGTCGTACTTGCGGATGATGTTCGCGGTCAACAGACGGATCTCCATGTAGGCCAGGTTCTTGCCGATGCAGTTGTAGGGGCCGGCGGAGAAGGGGTGGAATGCGTCCTTGTGGCGGATGAGTTCGGGGCGGGAGAAATGACGCTCAGGAATGAATTCTAGTGGCTGGGGGTAGAGGTCGGGGTCTGTTTTGGAAGGGGTCAGACTGATTGGTATATCAAACACGAAGAAGTAATCAGAGTAAGGCAGGTCGAAGGCCCAAAGAAAGTTTCGAAGAAGGGGGCAAGGGGGTCGCAACCAGAAATTTCAGACTCACCTCTCCCCATCACATACTGGGGCATCTGGATCACCGTGTTTCCCGGGATATACACGCCCGCAATTTCCACTCCTTCTTTTGGTGTCTCTCTGAACACTCCACTGGGCACAGCAGGGTTCAGTCGCAGTGCCTCATTGATCGCTCCGTTCAAGAGCGGTGCGTCCTTGATTTTGAGGGCGTCAATTTTCTCCTCAGGCTTCGCCAAGCCATCAAGCTCCTCTCTCAATCGGTCAATGAGACCTTTCTCCGTAGCGATATAGTAGAACAAATGCACCAGGGTGGCTGCCGTCGTGTCCGAACCAGCAACGATAATGAGCCGGCTGTCGCCCTCCAACATGGGTTTCTGAGCCTTCTGCGTTGCCGGGTCTGATTTGTTGTAATGTTCGATCAACGTATGCGAAATGTCAGGATTCTCTAGCTTGCCCTGCATCTTCATTCGCTGTTCAAGCTGTTCAGCGCAGTAATTAAGGAACCGCCAGTGATCTGTGGTTGCGCCGGGAATGGTGAGCAGAGTACGGAAGAGCCAGCACGGCAGCCAGAAGCCGAGAACGTCCATGCCGTCATTGAGCAACTTGATGGCCCAGTGCATCTCTCCAGATTCTAGACACTGATATGAAGCACCGAAGGCGAGATCGCCCATGACATCGAAGGAGTATAGGTTGAACCATTTCGACACATTCATCGGGCCGCCTGCATGTGGAGCGTCAGTTGTATCCAGGTGAAAAGGTTATCAAATGCAAAGCCATTAGGAAATAAAGTACCTTTTGACTCCTCCACCTTCTGGAGAAACAAGTCATTATACTTCTGCACCCGATTCTCGTAGCCCCGAAGTGCCTTGTCACTGAATGCTGGACTCCAGATTCTTCGCCGTCGATCATGCTGCGCTCGATCCCGGCACGTATGCATGGAAATTCGTGGGGAGTCCGCATCATACCATTCGCTTTTAGTGCATCTGGATTTAACGCCAGATATGACCTCCACACCATCCGGGTGGGTGACAGAGATACCATAGGGGTCGAGCCGAACGAATTTGCCATACTTCTGGTGCATGGCGAGCAGGTGTTTGTGTAGATTCCTCTTGCCTGCAACTCGGAAGACCAGATCGAATCTTGACAGCCGCGCCCAGTACGGACCAGGTATCTTATTCAACGGATTGAAGAAGAGACGGTAAACGACGAGACTGGTGTAGAGGCCAGCCAGATACAGTGATGCGTATTTGGCGGTAAAAGCAACGGCCTCTCTAGTGGGAATATTGCCATAATGTGATCTAGCAACAGTCGTGACAATGCACCCAAGAAGGAATGCTTGAAGGTATCGTGTAGGGTATAGGTAATGTTCACCAAGTCTGAAGAAGAAAAGGTGAGATGCCACGCCTGCCGAGGCAACGATCAAGGGCAAGTAAGTCACCGACATTGTGCAAGCAGGCCTTAACAGCCAGAAGAAATGGAAGAAAATTATGAGATGAAGTATATTAGCAAAGGTGGACTGCCGTACTTTAAGAAGGATTCATTTTGTGATGCCTCGAACTGGACATGTAGCCTCAGGCAAACACTCTCGGTTCGACGTCCCTCCGATCGTGTCGATTGCTTCCAGCATGGGAGTCCTAATCATGTATTGAGATCAATCTGATTGGAGATTGTTTGAAGCGGAATATCCCTGCACGGAGAGTGAAGCTCCCAGCATCTCTGGTTTTGGACGCAACGGGAGCAGCACTTCCGAGACAAGTGGACTCCCTGCCGCAAAAGTGCAGACTTGGCCTCCAGATTCCGTGCCGAAACGCGGGGAGGCGTGAAGCTTACCCGAACCTTGGTGATGTCGAGGTACTCGAGTCAAGCTGACTCGACCACATCGACAGAGACTTCGTTCAACATGCACGCTGTCATTGTAACCGCAAAGACTCTCGTGACTGTAGTATACTCGAAGCTGTGCAGACACGAGTCATGTAAGCATGAAGTCGGGATGGCGATCTCCGGCCCTTGACGTACTGCGTATTCTCACCATGACCCATTGGTAATAAGATCAAGACGCCTGTGTGTCAGCAAGTTGCCCCTTGCTGAGTTAAAAGGTGGGCGAGCCTGGTCAGAAGGAGCCGAGCAATACTTGAGCGTGGCCGTGCCTCTTGTTAAGAATAGGTGCTGGCTTGAGGCAAGCGCAAAAAGCGGCCGCGTGTTTATTGGGGTTGCAGAGACAGCATTTTCGTTTATGGCGGGCCTTAAGTCACTAGCAATCCGCAAATGGAGAACGACAAAACTAGGACGGGGCCTTGGTCTGGAGCGCAAAGGATTCCGTTATCTTCAATGGGTTGGTCGCTGTCTCCTTGGGTATCTTGGGCACTCCTTCGATATCTCCCCTTCGCCGATTAGATGGACGACCAATTATTCTGGCGCCTTCGAAATCATCAACGGCCACCCAAGATCAATTGGCGAAGCGTCTTCTCAGCCTCGGGAGCACGCATGTCGCCCTTTCGTGGATGTCTCATCATTTGTCCCATGAGGAACTGCAACTTTCCGACTTTACCCTTGTCGACAATGTCTTTGACATGCTGAGGAAACTTGCCGATTATTTCTCGTGCAATTGCTTGATAAGTATCGGCTGACATCTCTGTGAATCCCAATCTTTCTTGGCTGATGATATGTGAGACGGGTCGTTTGTCGCCACTATAAATGAGTCTGAGGATCTGTTTGGCCGAGCTCCCTGTAATCTGATTGTCTTTCAAGCGGTAGATAATTTCAGCCATCGACCTGGAGGAAACGAGATTGTCACTCCATTGTTTTTCCTCCGTGGAAAGTAGAGCACCCAGTTCATGCAATACCCAATTTCCAACGGTTTTTCCGTGATCTTTTGGCGTCGTTGTAAATCGGCTCCTGGACACCAACTCATCGACAACGTCTTGAAAATAAATCAACCGCTCGCCGTCATCAAGCGAGACCAGGGTCATCGCATCAGTGAAACTAAGGCCGTACTGTTGGACTAGGATCACCACCAAATCGCTCGCTGTGGGGGGGAGGGTCTTCTCAATCCAAGAAATTAGGTCGCTGCTGATGTAGAGTGGAGGAATGTCCGCATCGGGCATATACCGGTAATCTATCTCACCCTCTTTTCCTCGGAGTCTCTTTGTTTCGTTGGGGCTCGTCATAGACCAACCTCGAGTCTCGCCTTGCACCACGCCACCGGACTCGAGGATCCGGATTTGGCGGTCTCTTTCCGCCTTGATTGCATCTTCAATGCCTTTGAAGGTGCTCAGGTTTTTGATCTCTGTACGTTGGCCAAGACCGGTCACGCCGCTGTAGGCAAATGGCCCGTCTGGGGCGCCTCGACGACGAACGGAGACGTTGACATCGGCTCGAAGGCCGCCTTGTTCCATGCCGGTGGTGACGGCGTCAACAGCGTAGAGAATTGACTGAATCTTTTTGACGTAGATGGCTGCATCTCGCGGAGAATGCAGGTCGGGCAACGATATTATCTCGATCAAAGCTTGACCACACCGATTGAAGTCTATCAGCGCCGTGTTGCTATCATCCTCCTGGGTTCTAGCGGTGTCCTGTTCCAATTGCACCTGTTTGATGTTCACCGCGACAGTGCGATTTTCCGCCAGTCCATCTTCGGCGGTCAACACGACACGACCGTTCTTCGCGAAGGGATGGTAGTACTGCGTGATCTGGTAGCCCGCCGGCTGATCGTGGTAGAAATAATGCTTGCGATCGAAATTGCTGACAGGCTCGATCGTACACTCAAGCGCAGTAGCCGCTCGCAGGGCGGGCAGAATGACCGCTGGCTGTAAGACTGGGAGGCTACCAGGCAACGCGATATCGAAGGGGGCGATTTGACTGTTTGGAATGGTAGTCGGCGCAGTTATTCCAGCTGTCCATCATCAGAACCGATACCCTAGACAGAGATGGAAAATCCTTACGTGAGAACAACTTGCGAGAAGCATTGAGCTGAGCATGGATTTCAATGCCCACAGTTAATTCCCAGTTCTCCAGTATATCCGGGCTGTCAGTCGCTGCCGGAGTGGATGGAAGTGTCCGAACTGCCTTTGCAGCATCTTTCAACTGCTTGCGGAGGGGACCGTGGTCCTGCTGCGACGACGGAGGCTGAGAATGGAAGCCGTGGGAGAGAGCTTGAGGGTGCCATCGGATTGGATTCGGAGATGTGAAGTTAAGGTAACGGCTGGCAGTCAGTGGCCGAACTGCAAGCCGCTGTCGAGTCCATCTCGACCATCTTTGGTGCATAGGCTTTCGGAGCACACCAATACGAGCAATACAGAAGTCGTCAGCAATGGTCTAGCAGCACGAAATGGATCATTGCTAATATCTGTCAGATGCAACAACCACAGCGATGCCACCAGTGCTTCTTTGCTCCGCCGTACCTCCTCCGATGACGGAGAAATGATTTTTCCGGAAACCAAAAAATTCCGAGGCCATGAAGTCAACCGACTTGTTTCGTTCGTCATTATTCTTTTGGAATTGTATTGTTGCACGAGCACAGGTGTCTGCCCCCATGATTCTTTTCCTCCCGGCTACATTAGGATGGCAATGTAAGAATGTTTGACAAGCAGGGACTATCTCTCAAACGGCGAGAGTTGCTAGCCTTGCCGTCTGCAGCTTGAACTTGGGGCAAACACTTCCATTCCCTCCTTTATATTCCAAAACAAACAGTCATAACAGGTCGACATTTCCAGAATCCGCTCGTATTCGCACACTCAAAATGACCTTATGAGATCTAGACCATGAGTCTCAATTATTTTCGGTCCTTGGGGGGCTGTCAGCCGCCCCAAAACGCTTGGGGCCGGCTAGCAGCGAAACCCTCAATGCTAGCTGTTAATACTGCTCTGGGCCTGTTTCTGGGCGTGGGCCTGCTGTATATTGCAAAGTCTTATCTGCCTTCGAGCAAGACCTTCAAGGAGGAGGCCGCAGCGGCGGCTGACAATGATCACCCTGTGCTCAAGAACCATTCAAGTGTCCGGTCATATAAAACAAAGCACGCCGAATACCCCTCGATAAGGACCTTCTATCACCCTCATGCTCATGCCGAGAAACTCCAGGCTATCGCAGATCTACCTTTACTAGTTTTCATACACGGGTTAGGTGGTTCTCTACCTCAATTTGCGCCGCTGCTGGGGAGCCTGGTCAATATAGCGCCATGCTTTGGCATTGATTTACCCGGCCATGGCATGTCCTCCTTCTCCCCCAAGGACTATGACGCCTATACCATTGAAGCTTTCTGTGACCTTTGGCAGACGGCCATTCAAGGTATTTGCGAACAGCACGGGCACAAGAAAGTGGTGTTCATCTGCCACAGTATGGGTTGCTCTATCGCCGCAATCTTAGCGACGTCGCCATCATTCCCGTTGCGTATAGAAGGATTTGTTGGCATATGCCCCAAAGCTACGCCGCCCTCACCGTCCGAGACGGCATCGGCGAGGCGATTCCTAGCGCTCCCTGATGTGGCGCTCAATATATTGAGGGTCTTAGACCGCAGAGGCGGCGTCAAATCCAGAAGTGTGGAGAGGATGGCAGGCAAGGCTGCCGGGATAGACCTTCGCCGCCTCCAGTTGGCATTTAACAAGGGCTTCAAAACACCAGTGTGGAAGCGCTCTGCGTTGGGCTGCCTGCCGCAATACGACCCTTCAGGAAGGGCCATGGGTGGCTTGCCCGGAAAAGACACCTGGGAAAGAATCCATGTACCTCTGTTCCTCATTGCAGGAGAGGCAGACGCTGTGACCAAGCCAGCGGAGGTTACAAAGATTGTTTCTTTCCTGAAGAAGCTCGCGGTTGGGGAGGAGATCAATGGAAGCCCTGGAAGCAAACCGCTTCCTACCGACGGCCCTGCTCCAGAGCAAGAGACATCGGACGCCTCAGCTGTCGACCAAAGCAGCCCGACTGCGGATGAACGCAAGTTCGGCACCCTGCCATCAACAAGCGAGATGTCCAGCCACAACTCAAAGATTGTCAAAACTGCGATCCTGCCATCCCCTGCGGCCCACGCGCTGATGTACGACCACTCCACCTACCGCACGGTTGCCGGCCTGATCGAAGACTTCCTCGCACGCTATGTGTCTCCCGAACTCTCACTGGGGTGGCAACTCCAGCAACTCACCACGTCGGGAAAATGGGACGTGAAGAACCTGGAGAAGTGGAAGAAGGTCCTGCCCGTCTCTGGACCCATCGGCCACCCGCCAGAATCGGGCATCTTCCGCGCCATGAAGACGCTGAGAGAGCAGGACGAAATCCACACGCCGTCAGTGTTCGTCAAGAAGTGGAGTGACCAGATCTTCGCCGTCATCGATATCTCCCACGACTCCCCCGTCTACGAGACCCAGGCCCTCGAGCGCGGCGGCATCCAATACCACAAGTTCCCGACCGTGAGCAAGGTGCCGCCCACGGTCGTCGAGGTCGCCGATTTCATCGCCCTGGTCGACCGCCTGCGCCTCGAGGAGCCGCACACCGTCCAGGGGAAGACCATCGGCGTCCACTGCCACTACGGCTACAACCGCACGGGCTTCTTCATCTGCTGCTACCTGATCGAGAAATTGGGCTACCGGCCACAAGACGCGATCGAGGAGTTTGCCGCCCAGAAACCGCCGGGCATCAAACACGACCACTTCATCGATACATTGTTTATGCGCTATCACGTGGGCTTGAAGAAAGCGCCCACATTCATCGACTCCAGGAACGGTTCGGTATCCGGGGTGGAGTCCGTGCAGTCCATAGATTCATAGAACAGGGGACATCTGGGGGCCGGCGGCTCTTTGCTTGAATCCCTCGAGGAGTGGAGTTCGCACTTCCTTTCTGGGGTTCCATTTCTCTCTGTACGGCTATTCTACTAGGACCTTCAGTTCAGTGCGTTCTTTGGTCGACAAACCATTTGCCATTTCGAAGAAGCACTGAGCACTTCGCCTTCCTTCAACAATCAAGCGAGTCCTACATGGAAGAATTTCGGACATCTGCTCTGTGTTCATGAGGTTTCTCTTTCGCCATTCAAAGCTATTCCTGTGTTGGCCCTGACTCATCGATCCCAGCCCCGCCTTGATGGCTGTCAAAAAGACGAAACCCGCGAGCAAGAGGATTCTAGCACCTTCACGTAAAGTGCCACGTCGACAGTAGGGTATGTCTTTCCCTGAGGCTGCTTGACAGTAGGCGAATGATCCGCCTCATGAGAGATAGGATCAGCTTTCGAACAATATGAACCGAGACTCGTGTCCCATCATTTCCAATTGCCTTGGTGGCGCTCAATTCATCTCAAATCCGCGTCACAACAGCTTCAGATCTGCGAAGCTCTTGACAATCGTTTCGTCAATCGGACTTATCCAATGGTGCTGAAAGTTCTCCAACCCGCCTGTGCTCTCAATGGCCTGCCTTAGCCTCGAACCGATGAATTCGCGCACATTGAGGGTATAGATCGGGTCGTGGTTACTTAAGATTCTCTTCCGTCCATCCTCTGGCGTTGCGTCAGGCCATTCAGGAACATCTCCACCATTTCCATGGCGATTATGGAACAGGTAATCACCCTCGGATTCATCCACGGCTTCTTGACCCAGTTCGGTGCAAATGTCCGTCCAAATGGTGAACAGCGTCTCGAGGTTTTCGAACATGATCGTCGGGAAATCCGGAGGAACGGTACAAGCAAGTAAGTTTGTGAGGGCAAGGACCTGAAGCTTTTTGCGCAAGATGTCACCTACGGCGTCGATGTGAAGGAGCCATTCTGTCAGAAGCCATTTGTGTGGCGGTGAAGGGGAAGCCGGCGATGACGCTGATGTAGAGACGGTGGACGTAATGTTGGTGGCGATGACGGCTTGAATAAATTGGTCTGGCGACAGAAGGGCTATGCGTGCCAGGAGACTGAAAAGGCTCGTCTCCCCCGGGCCAATGATGTCTGGTGGTTTGCGGCTCGGGCGAAGATCTTGATGATACTCGTACGCTTCCTTCAGGAGCTTCATGAGGGATGCCAGATAGTTGGTGCTTAGCATCGATTCCAACAGATGTGTAAGCGCCTGTTGAGGATTTACACTGGCCGAGGACTCGATCGAAATTGTGGCAACGAGGTTTTCTAGTACATGAGGTGCCAATGACGCATCCCGTGCTCGACTAGTTGATAGAGCTGGTAAGATAGCTTCCATTGATGTGAGGAGCGGCGTCAGAAATTGAGGGGACAGAACCGTAGTGGGAGACAATATCGTGTACGATTCTGTGAGCTCAAATATCTGCCGCAGGAGTTCACTGCCCGTGTCCAACAGTGGAAGGAGACATTGGGATAGTGATAATAGATCCGAAGAGGCGTGTTCCGTTGGAGTCTGCTGTACAATGGCGGCCCACAGTTCGAGTGCTTCCTCAAGGAGATACACGGATGCTTCGGATTGTGGCTGAACAGAATCATGAATCAATGGTAGAATGGGCCCATGATACGACAGGCTCTTCTGTCCAAGACTGTTGACGATTGCGGTGATCAGAGTCAGTATTGCTTGTTTCATCAAGTGCTCTTCGCCGGATTCAGACCACAATGGCGGGAGCATCGACATTATGCCCTGCGCGTATGGTTCTATGTGGCCTTCCAGCCTCGTGACCGCCACTCTAACTGTCTCGAGTAATGCCATCTTTGTCTCTGATAGTTCTGTCTCGCTGATAAGGGATATGACACCTTCTAGCAGAGGTGTGGCATAGGGCCTGAAATCGGAGTGACTGAATTCAAAGGGTTCCAACACGAGACGCAACTGCCGCCCTGCCGTCACGCGCACAACATGGTCATTGAGGGGCTCCCGGTTGGAAATCAAATGAGTGAATATTTGATACACCGCGATTCTATCGAGTGTCACTGGTTTGATTGGGACCCATTGGCCTAATAATATTGCTGTCCGCCGTCGAAGGAGGTTGTAGTTTGGTTGATTCATCTGGACTTCTGGCACCAAAGTCCCACAGAGGAAAGTATTGAAATCAAGGACATCTTCGAGACAGGCGGCAGCTATGCCAATGGCTGAGTAGAGGCTGTCTTTGAGGAGCACATCCGTGTTTGAAGTGGTAGCGTATTGATAGAACACTTGGAGCAATCGCGGAATTAGCAGCTCTTTGAAGTTGATGACGAGGTCAAGGAATAATTTTTCCGAACATGAGCGGATGGAAAATTCCCAGGCATCTGCAATTTCTTCCTCGCGGCGTTCCCACTCGTCTGGTTCCTGCTCCCAGTCTCGGAGGTCTGAGGGGCGCAGAATGAAGTATTGGGTCACTAAAAGCTCCATCAGTCGAAAGACGAAGTCTTGCGTGAGCACTGTGTTTTTGACATAGTCGACAGCGTCTTTTCTGTCTTTCTTGTCCTGTGGAGTGACATATCTGAACGTTTGCATCGGGTTGAAAACCATCTTCAGACAGGCACGGAATAGTAATAGAGCTTTCAAGCAAAGCTTCTCATTCGGTGACTGTTCGACATCATCTCCACCGCGGTATACTTTCCAATCGAAGTTGCCCTGCAAGGCTGACTGCCTGACCTCGCTCTGGCTGATCATTGACCAAGAGCGGTTCAAAAGCTCCATACAACCGAGAAGAACGAAGGAGGCGGGGTGATTTCGAGCCATGTCGAGATACAACTTCGCCAGTTGAAGCAAATGCTTCAACAACATGGTTCGAGATTCGGCTGGAAGGTCTTGAGTGTATGCTGTCCAAAATGCCTGTTGGTGCGTCTGCAGGAGTTCCCAAAACTCCTTGACGGCTTCTTCTCTATGAGGATTTTCAAAGCCAACGACAAGGAGTCGCCGGAGCGTTTTCAGCGCTGAATGACTGCTCACTGCGCTAGCAAGGTCGGCTTGATCAGCAGTTGACTGCCACCGGGCGACCAAACCGACGTAGAGGCGGCCGAGGACCTGCAAAAGCTCCAATGACACATTTTGAAGGCTCTTCTTGGTGCGCTGTAGACGTCCCGATGCCAGCTCCTTGATTATTTGCAGGGTAATGGTCAAGATGTTCGAGATATAGAGGTCTGCACTCACATCCTCACTGGCCGCTCGGATGTGATGTATAACGACGTCGACAACATCCGGCCAATCATGGGGAAACTCGTACCGGACAATCTTTGCTAGCATCAGGGCATTCTGGAGTGCAAGGGTAGAGACGGGCTCGCGCACGCCCGTTTCAATAGATCTCGATCTGATCTGATCCTTCTCAGCCTTACTGATAGGATTTACCGACGTTTTGCGCCAGTGTTTGTCGATGCCATTCTTGAGTTGAATAATGGCTTGGAAGCGGACATCCTGGCTGAGCGAGAAATCGGCATAGACATCTTGAAGGAGGGCATAATAGCCGGGAGACTTCTCCCAGTTTCCAATCTGTTGCGTAGCTACTTTCAAGCCCTGAGGCGTGGGATGTGAGGCATTTTTGAGTGTAGATATGACGGCGTTCCTGGTCAACGGGTTGGTTTCGCCCTCCGCCTCAATAGTGAAAGAGGGCATATCTGTTGGGTATGGGTTCAGATGACGGCAACAACCACCATCCTGGTGTTGGAGAGAAGAAATGTTTTGTAAGAGGAGAGATTAGGCAGTGCCAGCAGTGGCAAACAGACTCTTTCTTCTCAACTTGAGACCTAGACTGACGGAGAAGGCTCTGATGAAACACGTTAAAGGAGCCCCAGCCTTTCGCTGTGGATTAACACGACCGCAGCGACGAACAGGGCCTAAAGAATCTTAAAACAGCAAGAGACTGCGGCACCTGCGGTTCTCTGCGAGCCGGCGAACTCTCTTCCATGTCTGGTGCGGCCAATCTCTCACCGAAGCCAGCCTCGGCTGCTCATTAATTATCGCCCTCGTCGTCCTCGATAATCTTCTCTCCCTCGTTCTTCTGCCTCTTTTCCTTTTTCCTGTGCGTTTTCAGATGACTGCACCATGTCATCCAGTAGCTTTGCCGCTGCTCAGGAACGCATCCTTGCACGGCAGACAGCCAGACAACAAGAGGCCCTCACCCTCACTCAACAGCCGGAGACTACTGGTGGCCGCTCCTCCTGGACGCGACTTACTCAATCCCTACGACCCAAGTTATCTTCGTTCTGGATAACTTTGCTAGATTCGGAGGGCACACGGCCAGCGTTTCGAGTCGGACAGGTGGATGCAGAACTTCTCGATGAAGAATTGCTGGGGCTATTGAAGACACAAGTCGCAGATGCTTTGAAGTACCTCGGGCCACATCTGCAGGATGACTGGTCGCAAGAAATTCTGCTTGCTCTCCGGGCAGCACTGTTCAAGCTATCTATATGGGACAATGACGCTTCCTATGGCGCAGCTCTGCAGAATCTCCGATACGTCGACGCCAGGAAATCTGGACTGTCCCTTCCGAAACCGACGAGATGGCAAAAGAGTCTGTACGGGCTGCTGACGGTCTTCGGGCGTTATGGATGGGACAAGTGGGAGGATTGGCTGATTGATCAAGAGCGAGGATATACAACTCCTTCAGAGGCCGTCCAGACGCTGATGAGATTTACCTCCTTCATCTCTACAACACATTCTATCGCGGCTTTTTGTTCCTTCCTGGTGTTCCTCGTCAATGGACGCTACCGGACTCTTACAGATCGTTTGCTGAGATTAAGACTGATGTCGCCATCCAATCAAGTGAGCCGGGAAGTCTCATTCGAGTACCTCAATCGTCAATTGGTCTGGCATGCCTTTACCGAATTCTTATTATTTCTCCTGCCGTTGGTCGGCATCAGTCGATGGCGAAGATGGCTCGCCAGGATGTGGAAGAAGACAAAAGACGCCATGAAATCGCAAACAGAATCCGAAGATGACGATGGTGACAAAACAAAAAGCGGGCCACTGGCCTTCTTGCCAGAAAGGACTTGTGCCATATGTTATCAGGATCAAAATCCGACATCGACATCCGAAGCTGAGATCCTAGGAGCAAATGCCGCTGCCGGGGGAGGCGTCATTGGCTCGGCCACTACCGACGTGGTAAATCCCTACGAGACAATTCCTTGTGGCTGTATCTACTGCTTTGTCTGCATAGCGACCAAGATCGAAGCGGAAGAGGGCGGTGGCTGGACATGTCTGCGTTGCGGAGAAATCGTATACAAATGTCAGCCCTGGAACGGCGATATCGTTTCGGTTGGAAAAAAGACCAGCAATAAAGTCGCCAAATCGGTCGGGTTTTCCGTCGCCAACGATGACTCAAGCGAGACTTACCGAGACGGACCCTCTGAGGATTCGCAGGAAATTATTGACTCAACTTTGGCCGAGAGCCAGTGGACCATGGCGGATCAGGAGTCCTCTAGCAGTTAGTGAATCAAACTACAAGGATAAGGCAACGCACTGCGCCTGTGGAGCTGTCTTGGCTTATACTCTGGTCTTTGACCGCCAGCGACATGGTGTCATGCTTCGAAAGCAATGACGTGCAAATGGACTACACGTTACCGATGTACAAGACGACGAACCGCCGGCTGAGCGTGTATTTCGAGACAGATGGTCGGAGTGCATCACAGCAGTTCTCATTGGGCGAGCACCTAAAGCACGCACCCTGCTAAATCAACAAGATTTGCCCGGAGCTGGTCCGCCCAGTCGACTCAAGTATATGACCTTCCGTTGGCGATCAAACTCTCGTATGTTTCTTTATCATGGCCTGGAATGACTCGGCCCTTGGTCGTCCTCTCCAAGTGCTTCAGCCGCTGAGTGCTTTGGAACCATGATGGATGGTCTCTCGCAAGCCATCCTTGAGGAATTCCGTCGCGCCACTGGAGTGATAGTTCAGTACTGAGCACATTGACGGGTGGAAGATACTCACATTTTCAATTACGTGGCAGTGGTCACTGATGAAGAAGAACGTACCACTTTCTGGCATGTTGATTTGCATTCCAATCAGTCCTACAACCAGTCAGCAACTCCCTGGTTTTCAACCATGCAGCTCAGCTCTCACCGTCAGTATGGCCTGGTAAGTGATGCAGGGTGATGCCTTGGCAGAAATCAAAGGTTCGTTCGTCGAAAGTCTTCCAATTCCTGCGAATCGTTAGATCACAAAACAACTACACCTGAAGCGAATGCAACATACAAGCTCAACTTGAGGTAATGTTCCAGGTAGACGCCCACATCTGCACCCGTCGCAACAGACCAGAAAGCCGACCTGAGTTCTCTGTCGTGGACCCAAATTTCAACGTCCTTTCTGTCAAGGAATTCGTCCAAGCCGCCCGCATGGTCGAGATGTAAATGACCGATGATGATTTTCTTGATATCCTCGAGCTTGTTTCCCGTGGCCTCGACCGCAGCCTTCAGCTCATGTTCAGGGTCATAACGCACCCGAGAAAACACGTCAGACACCACAGGGCCCCAGATCTCGGGGTAATCCTTGCCACAACCCGTCTCCCACAGGATGAGACCCTCGTGCGGGTGTTCGATAAGGATACAGAACACAGGCAGCTCCCTCCGTTTGTTGACAAAGGACTTATTCTCGGTGCTCTTCAGGCTAGTGTTGCCGCCACGAACCACGAAAGCTTCATCACACTCGAGCCAGCCTACCTCGAGGATGTGAAATTTGGTCCCTTTTGGGCAGACATTGGACACATGGTTGGGCACGGCGCCCCGATCGATTTGGCCTTGGATAGCAGACATTGTTGAAGAGAAGCGATGATGACCCACGGATTGGGAAAGAGAGGGCAGTTCTGGGAGGGACAGATTGCTGGGAACTGAAATATACCAGGGAGGGGTTCAAACAGCTATCGAGCTCGCCCCGCATCTCACAATGCTGGACTCACTCCACCCTGCGGAGTGCGGACGAAGATGAGGCAAGAGTAGCCATTTCTGGCATCTTTCGAGGAGGAGTGAAAGCGGAGACGTCGAGACAGGGGCATTTTCCGAGACTGCAGCAGCATCTCGAGCTCGCTAGCTTGACGCCAGGGTGGCCTTGGAAGGCCTCGGATTCTCGCACCAACGGGAAGATTGCTGCCAGAGAACGAGAGGGGAAATGATGGATTTGTCGAGGAAACCGCGTATCTGGAAGGCAGTGACGTTACCAGACCACGCCGGACACAACCGCACTCCACGGCGAAGCACCGCAACGCCTCCAATTGGGTCCTTTTAGAGGGGCTGGTGGGCATAGAATGGGGGCAGATCTGTCTGTCTTGATTCTCCTCCGGATGGGGAAGCATCCGATGCACCTAAAGATTACCCCAACCACGGCCATGTGGGCTAATTGACATGTACCTCGTAATGTATCTGGTTCTACGAGGTACCCATCCAGCTTTCTCCAAACTAGCGAAATCGCCCAAATGCTGACCTCGTGTTGATCTGTCTGTTTTGAGCACCGAGCCTGCATAATTAGCTTCGCCTTTTCTTTCATGTAATGGTGTTTGATTGCTGCTTCCGTATTTTTGCCGATATTTATCCTTGTCCTCTTCAAGAACCTTCTATCTTGCGCTCCGCGCCGTCATTGTCTTGTTTACTTTCTGTTGCCACTCCCTTAGTCGTCGCATGCGAAAAGGACGGGTGAAGTGACTGCACCATAGGAGGGACCTGTGTTCAAGGCTGCCAGGGAAGGCGTTGGTGACAAACTCAAAGTGTCCCGAAGCTGCGTGGTGGGCCTCTTCGAGGGTGGCAACAATGGTGAGATGAGGCTCATTGAGGATGAGTTTGCCATGGCCTTAGAAGTCAAGGCAAGCGAGACGAGATCACAGTAGGAGAGAGTGGTCAAGATCAGCAGGGACAGTTCGTAGGGGGAGGTCTCTGAGGCGAGAGATAAGGTCAATGGCTTCACTTCGAGGCTCATCATCTACCGTTTGTGGGATGTTGAAAGGCGGGATTGCGACAATCACGAGAAAGAGGAAGGATAGCCAAGTAGATTTCTATGAACCCGAAATTTGAAAAATACCGTTCATTACGTTTCAGTTTCACCTGACAATGTTCTCTAACAGACTAGAAGAGAATGGCTCAATCATCATGTCGTTTGCCGTTCGTTGCTGTCTCGCCCCGAGCTGGGTGTTCTGAAGACAATCCAGTGCCAGGAGACACCTGGTGCCACCAGACTTCACCCAAAGGTGCCAAGCTTGTCTCCTTCAGTGATAGGGCTATGTTCTGCTGTGGAAAGAAAATGGATATTTCATATATCAGGAAGTCACTCCGTTCACCAGTGGGAATTGAAAGTGGCGTACACAGTAGGTAGGTGAAGCGAGAGGGCTGGAAGTGACGTGAACTAGCCTCAAAGTGACTAGCGCATATCTGGCTGGCGCCGTGAGGTTAAGGCGAATGACCAGCCGATCGAGTTTGAATGAATCACCAACACATCACAGTCACATCTACTACTACCACTCTCGATATAACCACCCTTTCTCTCTCGATTGCGACTCAACCATCTTGCTCTCACACCAATCATCTACACCAGTTCTGCACACACAAAAGAGACATGAAACGCCGTGCATCTCGCTTGACTTTCCCAACTAGACCCACCTTCCTCTAACCACCCTCCTTCTCTCTCGAGACATGGAGAGTCTGCCTCTCTCGAAAGTGCACATGCCGGGCGATCAGGAAGTCCCGTCATGGGACTTTGACCCTGCCATCAGACTCCTGAATAACCTTGCCTTCACCGACAGAGCATCTGCAGTGAGCCACGGGCTTGTCATCTACAGCAACAAAGATGGAGGGACCGATGATACCTGCGGAGGATCACTTGGGGACTTTTCTACTCTGTGGGATTTCCTAGGGCGTCCCCATGCCGCTGATGAACAGCAAGCTGAGGAGCTGGTCAAATATGAGATCAACGATGAGCCCGTGGCAGAGGTCGACCTGAACCAGCTCAGCAAAGGTGTTCGGTGGCGGGACGAGGTGGATGGCGCTGATCTTGAAGACAACGTGGAACCTCCAAATAACAAAGCCACTGCTGCGTACATTCGCAACCAGAAGCGTGCTGCTAGAAGAGCCAGAGCCAAGGAGAGAGCTGAAAAGCTTGTCACCCAGGAGAAGCCCGTTTCCGACACCACAGACTGGGAATCTGGAGAAGAACTCGAGGCTCTGCGCCGGTCCCCGGACCGCAGAGCTGTTATTGACAGCATTCTCGGTCGTAGTCGACCCGGCCTTCGCGATAACAGCTCCCCTCCGACCTCTCCCTCACCCCCCAAAGCTGACATCAAAACTCCCAAACGCGAAGCACCAATTTCCAATCCCTTTGTGTGGCCTACCACACCTGTCACTACGCCGTCAAAGCACACAGTCATCACCCCTCGCGACGGACTGACCGTCAGAGCCAGGAAACAAACATTAATTACCGAATTGATGCGCCGACATCCTGAAGAGCAAACCTATCTGACGAATGCCGGGCTCCTCGAACCTGCGTTTACCCCGCTGAATACATCTGACATCGGCATTCACGTCTTCGTTGACATTTCGAACATATCGATCGGGTTCCATGATTGCTTGAAACTAGCACGTGGTATGTCCCGTGACATCCGCCTCAAGCGTGTTCCTCTCTCGTTCCACAACCTCTCTCTTATTCTCGAACGCGGTCGCCCATGCGCCAAACGTGTCCTAGTTGGATCCGACAAATATGCGGCAATTCAACAGGCCAAGTCGATCGGCTACGAAACCAACATTCTCGAACGCGTGCACAAAGCCAAGGAGCTGACGCCGCGTCAAAAGAAATACCAGGCTCGATCTGGCGGCGAGACAAGTGGTTCTGAAACGAACATAGGTCTGCCCCAGCACTCGGGTCCGGAGAAATGGGTCGAACAGGCCGTGGACGAAATTCTACACCTGAAGATCCTCGAGTCGATTATTGACACCCAAAAACCCAGCACCATTGTTCTTGCCACTGGCGACGCTGCCGAGGCCGAGTACTCGGGCGGGTTTCTGCGCATGGTTGAACGTGCCTTGGAAAAGCAATGGAGAGTCGAGCTGATCAGCTTCAGGTTGAACACCAGCAATTTGTACAAGAGACGAGAGTTCCGCATGAGATGGGGCCCCCTGTTTAAAAGCATTGAGATAGATCCATTTGTGGAGTTTTTGATCGATGAAGAGGAGAGCGATGGTTAGATGCCATGGACCAACCCCCTTGGATCAATCACCAGACCCCCGCCCGGGTTCACGCCAATCTTTGGTGTGGCGCCACCAATGTCGGATGCTCAGATCCTGACGTATGCCAGAAAGGCCATGAAGGATGTCAAAAGACAGATTGAGGAGTTGGAACAGGCAAGACTATATTATGAACTTGTTCTCAGTGGCAGAGTGTGGTGGCATTGACAATCTGATCGACGCTATCGCCGCCTTGGTCCGTGTGATGTGCAGTCAATGTAACTGCGAAATTGCAGGCTGACCTTTCCATCCAATATATGTCGAACTGGCGATTAGCACATTGAGGTAGCTGTTTTTAGGATAAGAAATGCCAGATGAATGATACCGAACTCTACGGACTGTGCCGTTTTTGGGGTCCGTAGAAGGACCTGCCCATGTTTCGGGTTGTGTCGAGGTGGGTAAACAATCACGGAGTTCAGATTAAGTGTCTCCCAGCCTGGAACACGAGATGGAAGGCCTGACAAGGCTGATCAAGCCATTATCCGCGTGGTCCATGATCCACTGGACGGAGTAATACCGATGGTCGATTCAAAATACCAATTCGGCACTACCTTGTACCAGCCAGATATGATGCGTCGAGTACGAGTACCAAGCACATAGACAGTCACTGTGCCCCAGCAAAGTGTTTGCCATTATTGGCTAGATCCGAACTGGTCGCCACTCCTCGTCGATGCTCTCGGATGCTCGCTGTTCCCATAAGTCCGAAATGTTGTCCCTCTCTTCCCAGTCCCCTAGCTGTTCGCGCCCCTCGTACATACCGCCCCCGTACCGGTCGAGTTCGTCCGCCGACCTTCCAATGATACTTCGGGCTCTTTCGCACCTGGCGTTCGCTGCCAATCGGGCCCAGCTTTTGCTTCGAAGCCTTCGAAAGCGCGAGGACCCAATAACGTACGTTATGACTCGAATCTTGGACCTAGGACCGAGCATTTCTAAGCTTGGGGCTCGCGAGCGAGGACGACACTGTGAGTGCTTCGAACAGCCGTCACCGCTTGATTCGTCGGCTTTTGTACATCATTATCAATTTCTTCGCTGCGAACCGAAGCCAAACTCTTCGACATGGCTCGGCTGAATTTGACTGTTTGATTGTGCCGGCCTCAAAGGACATGAGTACATAACCGCTGGTGAGTCTTCTCTTGTCATGGATACAATCAGTGGACATCTAATCCCTGTGACCCTTTTCTCCTGTCCCTGTTGAATGATGGTTGCCTCGCAGGATACCTACCGGCCTTCGCCAGAAACAGCTTTGCCTCACGGCGGCAGCCCTACAGCAAGGTCCAACAGCTCAAGCACGATGGAATCGACGATGGACAAAGACCTCGAGAAAGCGCCAGAAATCATGGCCGATCCTCCTTCCAGTCACGAATCAAACGGGCAGAGCGAGGACAAGGCTGAGGCAGCTGGTGGTGACGCTGTCCCGGTGACTCAGGCTGTGAATCCAATGGACCCGTCGCAGTTTCCTGAGGGAGGAATCAAGGCATGGACCGTCGTGTTTGGGGCTGCATGCGGTATCTTTGTCAGTTTCGGCTGGATCAACTGTGAGTTCGATGGCTCCCAGGGAGACTTGCTCCGGCCCAGCTCTAACCTCAGTCCTCAACCAGGCATCGGTGTCTTTCAGGAATACTACGAATCGCATCAACTCAAGGACTACTCGTCCCAGGAAATCGCCTGGATTCCGTCTCTCGAGGCATTCATGATGTTCGTCGGTGGTCTCTGGGTCGGCAGAGTATATGGTACGGCTGAGCGTCCTGCCTCTCTCATATCTCCACTTGCTGCGATCAGCATGGATCTGACAGTTTTTGACAACAGACAACTATGGCCCTCGCATTCTCCTTATCATCGGCACAATCCTGCACGTTTTTGGTCTGATGATGGCCTCCATCTCGCACAAATATTATCAATTCCTGCTCTCCCAAGGCGTGTGTTCCGCATTGGGTGCGTCGATGATCTTTTACCCGTCGATGGCCTGCGTCGTCACATGGTTCTTCCGACGCCGCTCTCTCGCATTGGGCGTTGCGGCCACCGGATCGAGTATTGGCGGTGTCATCTTCCCCGTCATGGTTGAGAAATTGATCCCCCAGGTGGGATTTGGCTGGACGATGCGGATCTGTGCCTTCTTGGTTCTGGGGCTGATGATTTTGGGGAATATGACTCTCGTCAGTCGCATTCCGCCCATGGCGAGGCCAGTGAAGCCGATGGATTTTGTGCGGCCATTCATGGAGGGAAACTTTGCCTTACTGGCATTTGGGAGTTTCTTGTGTTTTTTGGGTATGTGTCATCCCATTCGAGTCTCGCTTGGGATTGCTTCTCCCTGCAGACCCCCTAGTGGCTAACTGAAAACCATGCGATCAGGCCTCTTTCTCCCCTTCACCTTCATCATTCTCTCTGCCCGAGCGCAGGGCGTTCCGGACTCCCTCGCCAAGTATTTGGTCGCAATCCTGAACGCCGCCAGCACATTCGGACGGACCATCCCTCCGTTCTTCGCCGATCGGCTCGGCCGCTTTACGGTTTTCCTTTCCGTCACTCTCCTCTCGGCCCTCATCACCCTCTGCCTCTGGGTTCCTGCTTCCGGCACCGCCGCCACGGTCGTTTTCTGTCTCATCTTCGGATTCAGCTCCGGGGCCGCAGCCAGTATCCTACCGAGTTGCGTGGCGCAGATCAGCCATATTAGTCAGATCGGCGTGCGGACGGGATGTTTGTTCAGTGTGGTGGCAGTGGCGGTGTTGATTGGATCCCCTATTGGCGGGCAGCTGATTGTCAACGATGGATACAAGAGCATGCGAGGATTCAGCGGTGCGATGCTGGCAGCAGGCTTTGTGGTCTATGCCCTGCTTTGGCTCAGGCTAGGTGGGTTAAAGGGTCAGAAGGTATAATTTTCACGCATACTAGGAAAAGTAGCCATATGTAAGCAACGTTCAGGGTTGGATGTCGGAGATCTTCACTTGGCCCTTTCTCGTGGCCTATTTTCCCTCAGATTTTCGGCCACAGGGCTGAATCGACCTCGATGGAGAAGTCTATAAAGCGGCGTTATGGTGGCACGAGATAATACTTGAACTCGAGTGGAACTTCGGGGCGCGCGATAGTACCGAATAGAAGCCGATGGAATGACGTAAACAGCTGAACAGACACTTCTCCGACGGCTGCCACCACGAGGGATCTCAGGCATCGGTTCGGTGTCGACAACATGATGGTGCAGATGATTGTTCATCTGCGGCAGAATCTCCAAGGTGCAGAGTGAGGGTTCTGAAGCATACCGACGGGTGAAAGGACGTGTCTCTTGACAAGACATCCCCGGCATACCGGTTCAATCGACTTCTGCCTTGTGCATCTGTGAGCATGCTGCGGCGTAATTGCATGGCTCTCTTTAATCGAACTCTGAAATGACGAAGGGTACAGTGGGTGCCGCAGCCGACAGGTTACACTCGGTCCAACAGAGAGTCAAAAAGAATAG
Source organism: Fonsecaea erecta (assembly GCF_001651985.1). Lineage (NCBI taxonomy): Eukaryota > Fungi > Ascomycota > Eurotiomycetes > Chaetothyriales > Herpotrichiellaceae > Fonsecaea > Fonsecaea erecta. Next base: position 1,749,388 of record NW_017387249.1, on the reverse strand, counting down.
TTGATGGCCGACAAACCATCACCAGGACGATCAATGGCGCTACAAATGTACAGGCGAAAGCGACCCCGGCGAGAATCCAGTGACGGGTACTCCGTCGAGGAAATCTCTGCCGATGACATGGGCTATGACGGGGACATCGAAGTGCTTCTTCCCGACCAATACGAGGAGCCTGATTCGGATTTCGAAGACGACCACGTGCTGAGGAGGCTGTGGCCCGATACAGACGATGAGCTGGCCAGCAAACTACGGAGACTATCCTGCGATCCTCAACGCCGACGAGGCGGTGGTGAGCGAGGCCGGAAACGCATGTCACGGGAAATGGAGGGGGATGGGGACGGGGACGAGGACGAGGAAGACGCTGATATCCCGCTCAAACACACCGAGATCGAAGTATCGGAGCTGGTTGACGGACACATTGAGCAACCTCCACCGAAGAGAAGGAAGAACAGAGCCAGCAAGCCGCCACTGGGACAGCGGATTGCGAGGAGGCAGGCTGCAGAGGCCTGGTCGGACAGCTCCGACCTATCCGAAGAGGTGATGCTCGAGTCATCGACAGGGACTCCTGAGGGCACAAACACGCCGTCGACGCCGATGAAGAATGGGGGGGTTGAAGATGATGCCATGGACCTTGGGTGAGGGGAATACGATAGACATTGTTATATACGGTATGGGGAGGGCAATGGGTAGCTATTAATGTAGGGAGGGACTTGCGCAATAGGCAATAATTAGGGCACTTTCGGCACTCGGGGGCCGGATTGGGGAATTCCACGAGCATTTGGCGGGGGCTGATAGGCGCCCGGGTGGTTCCTGACTAGAGAGCCACAGCGCATGGATGGCATTGGTGTCATTGGTGTCAATGGTGGCTTTAGTGGCTTTGGTGGCTAGTGGGCGTCATTCCTCCACTCCCTGCAGTGTCCCTCCATATTCCTCCGCTACCTCCACCCAGCCAGCCAGCCAGCCCGCCAGCCAGCCGAGGAGGGCTTCCGATCTTCTGTCTCACCACTCACTCACTTCTGGACTGCAGCTTGCGATAGAAGCTTCCACTGGTGTCGCTGCCGCGGGTCTCGTTCCGAATCTTACATCATTGTGCCTTCTGGGGCCTCACAAGTGGACTAACTTTAGCTGCACTTCACTACTTGCTCCCTTGGCTTCTCCTCCCAACACCATGACAGGGACGAGAGCTTGTCGCTGCCGACCCGACTCCCAATGGCTTCTTGATTTCTCCTCCCCCCCCCATCAACCACCCCCTTAGTGTCCCTCGTTTCATCCTCGTCTTCACATCTGTCCATCACTCTTGCATCTCATTCTCATCCCCCACGATGACCGGTAGACGCTCTTCGGCTCGCATCGCCGCGCAGCACCCGAGCTCCCAGAGTTCGCAGACCTCTTCTCCCCCGCATCCAAAGTCGTCGCCGGCTGGCAGGAAGCGCAAGAATGAGGCGTCTGGCTCTTCACCGAGCGCAAAGCGAGGGAAGAAGGATGCGCACCTCGAGCAGAAGACGCTGGATGAGTCCCTGCCGCAGAAGTATGTCCTCTCTTCATCTCACCCGTCGCATCCATGCTGACACTTGCTACCCAGTGGAGCCCATGAACAACCTGCACCGGAGAAGGCCGACCAAGAAATGACCGAGCCAGAGCCAGCAAAGCCTGAAGAACCGCAGGCCGGAAAAGTCAATGGTGACGCAACCGAGGCGAAGGAGCAGGAACAGGACGGGCACTCCAAAGAGGAGGAGAGTGCCGACAAGGAAAAGGAGCCTGAGACCGAAAGCGCCAAACCTGAAGCCTCAGAGCCCAAAGCGGAAGAGGCTGAAGAGGCCAAAGATGCAGAGCCTGTAGCCGCAGAGGCCCAGGAGGAAACAAAACCCGCCGAGACGAATGGCGACGCTGTTGAGCCCGGTGCACGCGAAGACGACGTCCCCTCCAGCATCCTCGAAAAGGGCGTCATCTACTTCTTCTTCCGTGCTCGGGTCAACGTGGACCACCCCGAGGATGTCAAAGATGTTGCGCGCTCTTACATGGTCATGCGCCCAATTCCTCTGGACGCGAAACTCGGAGATGGCCCCATCGGCGACGAAGGAAATTGTCGCCTTCTCGCTCTCCCCAAGAAGGTACTTCCCAAGAGCGGTAAGGACAGATTCATCACCTTTGTCGAGAAGTGCAAGACCAGCTTTGCGGAGCTCAAAGAATCCTTCCTGGCCGGGGCAGAGTACGAGACCAAGACCGCTGGCACTAGACACACACCTCCCGCCACCCCACTTGCCGAGGGAGTCTACGCAATCACGACCACGGGGCGCGAATCACATCTGGCCTACATCATCAATATTCCGGCCGAAATTGGGGAGATGCAGAAAGACTTTGGCCTCAAGCAGCGTGGAAGTTTCGTGACCAGTGTCAAGAACCCTCAGCAGCCCCCTCTGGGCAACCAGAATGTGCCCAAGGGACCTGAGTACCCCCAAGAGATTATTGATGAATTCCGAAATCTCCGGTGGAAGCCACTGGAGCCGAAATACTTGGATTATGACAATGCGCAATTTCTGATGATTGGAGAGGACTATGACAAGGCTACGGAACAGCGGCCTAAGGATGAGCGGGAAAGCAATGCTGCGCCTGAGGAGGAAATGGAGAAGTTGGAGGGCGAAGATGAGATCCGGATCAAACATTTGAAAGGTGAGTGCGAATCCATCGAATGTGCATGTGCCATACGGAGTGCAGCTAACACTTCTAGGCGACGATGCTGTCTTTACGGATCTTGGAGTCACGTCAAAAGAACTCCCCCAGGTGTCGACTACTTGGTAGCTGTCGGTTTATGACGACAGGCTAAGAGGGCTGGGTGGCGGATTTATGTTTGTATCATGCTCAACATGCCATGCACTGTTCCGACTGGGAGGTATTTGTGAAAGCAAAAAATGAAACTCTGTAGCTTAGTCGGCGCACCGATTCATGCCCGCAAAAACTATGGAGTCGTTATGTTTCATGTCAATGCTTCTGAGAGATCAATAAAAAAATAATCATTTACATCCAGGTGTCCTTGAGACTGTCGACCCGATGAAAGTTGCAGACTCGAAAGATGATGATCATGACTAACTAATAAGTACCGACTTTTCGTTTTTCTTCTTCTTCCTCTTGCACGATCCTGCGTTTGCTTTGCTCAGCATCTCCTTCTCCTCCTCTGGATATTTCCTTGCTAAGTCCCCTCGCGTGCCTCGATCTGCTCGACCTGTTCCCGAATCTGCCGCAGAGCCCACCCGAGATGCCCGACGTTGGGGGACATGCGCGCGTCGAGGGTCCGCACGAGCGCCAGGCCGCCCCGGAGGTGGATGTGCATGGACCGCGTCGACCCGTGCATGCCCTCGATGTAGACGAACAGGATGCTGGCGAAGGCGGCCAGCTCGACGCTCGCGACCGAGCTGTCCAGCCGGGCGTTGAGCTGCCGGATCGCCAGGAGGTACTGCGCCAGGCAGTACTCGGCGGCGGAGTCGAGGTCGGCGTTGTGGAGGGGGTGGGGTTGGCCTGGATAACGATGGTCCCACGACGTTGACGACGATGACGACAACGGACTCGCTGGACTCGGCGGGTGGTAATTGGTCCGGCTCATGACGCTGATCGACAAGGCGGCGTGGAAGATGCTGGGCTCGGCGTGGGCGTAGCGCAGCACGACGCCCTCCCACCAGGGACTCTCGAAGTACAGGGCAAAATCGCGCGCGCACACGCGCCGGAAGTAGTCAAAGTTGCTCGCCTCGCAGGCATTCATGTTGTACAGGTGGCTGGGGAGGAGGAGGCGATCCGGGGACAGGACGGGGAGGCTGCTCGACGATTGTTGTTGTTGGTGTTGCCACAAGGCCGCCGTCGTCGTTGTTGTCGTCGTCGTCGTACGCTGCTGGTGGTAAATCACCTCACCCAACCCCACCGCTCCAGGAGGAGGAGGGGCACTGTGCGACGAAGATGACCAGGAGGGTGGTGGTAGTGCGATGGTGGCAGGGGTAAGGAAATCGCATTTCCGCCCTGTGCTGCTGCATTGCAGACACGCGGGTCTGGCTTCGTTGCATTTCTTGTGCCGGAGTCTAATATATATGAAACGGAATCAAATAAGTGTGATGAAACATCCTACCCGGGACTGTTTACGAAAAAGAAGTCATGCAAGGTGAAACCCGAGCAACGGAAAGCGGCACCAGGGGATGTATATATCATATGTATGATGATATGTATGATAAGACATGGCATGATATGACATCTCAAGTATTTGCATAGCTCGTGTTTGTGTATGTGTGGGTCAATGGCAAAGGGGAAGGAAGATGGAGGCCCCTGGTGAAGGAAACCAAAGAGAGCAAAAAAGCGTACATGCACGGACTTACTTGCAGGTCCGACACCCGCTCTTGACCTTGTGCTGCCCCCTGGCGCCGATGCGAGGTTTCTTCTGGCGGGCGGCGACCAGAATCATCATCTGCGTACCGTGATGCCCCGTTCCTCCTTCTGTGGGTGTGGGAACTATATGACTTGATGCCGGATCTGCCGACATTGCTGGCTGGCTAGCTGGGTGTGCCGGGGTGCGTGAGTTTGACTTTGCCTGGCGATGGCGAGACAGACCATCATCACCTCGCAGAGCGGCCCGTGGGCATTCTGACCGTGCTCGTGTCTTTTTTTTTTCGATGGACTGTATGGAGGGAAGGGGAAGAATGAATACTGTACTGCAATAGTACACACAGGAGTTCCGTATCTCACTGTTCAGGCCTGGTGGATCCGGGGAACCGATATATGAGGATTCGGATTGGTTCGTGCGTAATTTGAGGCCGGACGCCTTTCCTGATTTGGTCCTAGTTCTTTGGCGCAACACCCATATCAGTATATAGAAGCACACAGGAGGTGGATGTGCATTTGAAGGGTGGAATAGCTCTTGGGCGCCCTGGAGTATCCCAGCTTCTCTATAAATACCAGGTCATCACTCTGAATACTTCTCCATTCTTCTTCATCGGCAGCTTCTTCACCTCCATCTTTTTTTCGAAACATGGCTACTACTACTTTTGCATCCAGTGCGTCCTTGCCTGATGAGAACGCCCCCGAAACCATCGAGGCTCGCCGCAGAGAAATGCAAGCTTGGGAGCAGGCCGCGGGCGAGATTCTCGGTCCTTGTCCGCCGGACTTGAAGGAATCGACTATCGACATCGCCCTGTCCGACCATTTCGTGAGCCACAACATCGTCGTCCGGCCTGTCTCGACAGCCAATGGAGAAGGCCACAGCCAGAGCGCCATCAAAAAGTGTCCTCTCATCGTGTACATCCACGGCGGAAGCTTTGCCTTTGGCACGCCACACCAGGTGCTTTCTCCCGCGCGCGCATTTGCCTCGCATTTCGGGGCTATCGTCGCCTGTCCGTCCTACAAGCTCGCCCCGGAGAACCCCTTCCCAGCACCGATGCAGAGTGTCTGGGAGGTGGTGGCGTGGCTGTCTGACCCGCAGAACCTCAACACCGGACTCCTCGCGCACGAAGGCATCGAGTTCGATCCGTCCCTCGGTTTCGTGCTGGCGGGCTGCAGTGCAGGCGCAACCATCTCGGCCGTGGTAGCGGGCATCGCAGCGGCGGCACGCGCAGGGCAGACCGAGCTGGTGCAGGGACTCCCGGGGGGCCTCGTCTCTCCCATCACCGGACTCTTCATCTCGCTGCCTCACCTCGTCCATCGAGACATGGTTCCGGCGAAGTACGCGTCCGCATTCCGGTCTCGCGAGGAGCATGCCAACGCGCCCATCATCAACGCCGCGTCGCTGGCCCACTCGATCAAGCGCCTCCAGACCGACTTCCACTCACCGTGGTTTTCGCCGCTCAACCTGGACCTTCATGCCATCAAAGAACATCACCCCAACCGAGTCTACGTGCACGCTGGTGAGCTGGATATCCTTCGTGATGATGCGGTCATCTATGAACGGGTATTGAGAGAGGATGGCATCGCCGAGACCAAGATCGACGTGCTGGCCGGCTATGCCCACGTCGGCTGGCTCTCCATTCCGTTTCCTGAGGCCCACACGCCAGAGATCAAGGAAATGACAATGAACGGCATGGCCTGGGTTCTTGGCCAGGAGTGGGACAGAGATAGGCCACTTCCATACTGATTGATCGAGTAATTAGGATTCTCAATGTCACTGGCGTCGTCGGAGACAAGTGTTGATGCAAGACCTCCCCCCCTTTTTTTTCACTGTCACCCACTGTTGGGTGACTGTCATTCAAGAGCGATGGTGACTAATCTGCAACTACGTATTCCCAACCAAGAATCTAGGAACTGCTTCCTTGAGCAGGACAAAGCTCAACCCAATTTCCCGCAACAATTTCCTTTCAATCTCCCGCTGCGTTGAACCCAAGCATTCCTTGTGAACGGGGGGACACCAGCTTCCCCCGAGTTTGCAGCCTGGAGAGTTCAACGGTGACTCCGTTCCGGTGTCTCCCCCCGCCACACAATTGCGACATCGTCCAACCCGAAGGTGGTGAACACCTTTCAGATCGATCAGAGGACAACTTGCCTTTCGATCCCGTCATATGTCTATTATTTCTGCACAAATTCTTTCAACTCTTCTCCGTAACATGTACTTGACACGTACTCTACAAGCGGATGATGTGCCAACGCCGGTCATTGATTCAGCATCTCTCTTTCCATTCTGGTCTGAGCTACACAAGCCTTAGGTGAGTGACCAGGATGTGTGAGAACGCCCAGGGCGATAGGCATTGTCCCCGAGGTGGGTATGTGGCTGAAACCGACCCAATCCCGCGAGCTTTACCTCGTACACGTTACCACTGAGTAAAGAGTACATTACCCCATCCAAGAGAAGCACCGCCCCTTGGGATTCAAAAGGACAAGGTACTCGGTATGTGGTCGACGTACGAGGTACATACCTAATCTCTCGAGGGCGTGGAGCACCTGGGGTATTTCTCCCCTTCATGTGCCGCCTGCAAACGCAAGCGCTTATTTCTTCTGCCAAAAGGCGCTTATGCAACCTTGGGCGTCAACTAATGCATACAGGACTCCAACATGGTATCATGCGACCTATTTGCGTCTTAGGTCAACCCCCCTTGTAGGGCCGATTGATGGCGATGCAACGACCCCAATAGCTCGCAATCGGGCAGTGGAAAGGGGTACTACAAGGTACCTGTACCTCAGTACGTCCTATCTACTCGGTACTGAAGTGCTTTGACGTCCTCAAACGCTGCGCACACTCTGGGCCACAGTTGTGGAAAGAAGCCTCAGACACGGCACAATGTGCGAGTCCATCAGTCTCGCACGGACGGTCGAAACATTCACCGAGGGATTGGCCTCTTCTCTGGCCCAGAATGTGGTTGGTATGCTACACCTTTGCGACATTAGTGGCTACACTCTGGAATAGTATCCTGTCGCTCCCGGCTCCAGGGTGGGGGCCAGGTTTGGTCACAGAGCACTCACTTCATGGATGGGCGAAATCGTGTTTCTACTTTCTTCAACTCTTCAATTTCCACATTGGCAGGTTCCCATGTACTTCGACCTACACTGGGCAAACTTCTAACTACGAGAAGTCGTCGGTCATGGTGAGAAGACCGGTAAGTCCTGCTGTTTTCCAGTATCGCCGCCAACTGAAGAACTTAACGACGGTTGTTTAGCTTAGGGCAGATCGCTCTCCTGCTGGCTCGCCTGGTCCCGAGAGGACTCCAGTCCAGTCTTCGCGCAGTGACAATCTCCAAAGCAGTTCAAGACCAGTTACGCGCTATTCAACTCGGAGTGCATCAAAGGCTGTTGTTCTTCCTGGGACGTCGGATTTCGACCCAGATGTGGCGATTCCTTCAATTGAAAGAGACCATAATGAGGCCTCAAGCGACCTCTCTCGCAAGAGCACACCCGTGCGCGTCAAAACCCCCTCCTTTTCTATCACGACGCCCGCTACAGAGGAAAATGCGACCCCTGCCCCTTCGTGTTCCGCCCGCCGTGGAACACGTCGAACCCCATCCTCTACAGCAGCCAGTCTCACTGAATGTATGAGATGGATGGAGCTTTCTGGAACGCCATCAAGAGCCCCAGCATCGTCCAGTCAAATTGACCCTCTTTCTGAAGCTCGCCAGCGCTGTTTCCGATCTTCCCGCGCGATTTCTTACGTCAATGGTCAACGTTATGCTCGGAACTCTGTGGACGATGTCGCCTACGGCGTCGAAAATATCAGATTGGGCACACAAAATACACCGCCTGCGACTCCCACTCCGCACACTTACCTTGATCCACGGTCCCCAAGCCCCAACACGCCCCATGAGGCGGCGACTCGCAGCCCACGATCTGCTTCCCGTCGTCGGTCAGGCTCTCATGTTGATCTGACTCATAAAGTTGCAGAGGAAGAACCCCCACCGTCGCAGTTCCACGCGCCAGAGTTTCAGCGAGAGTTTGGCCACGCACGTAACCTTGTGAATCATTTGGTCAATGTTCTTGCAAGCTCATCACTGCACAACGAAACTCAGTCTGGTATAGGCGCCCTCTACCAGCAGGCTGTCGCGCTGAGTCGCTTCCAGAAGCCCTCGACTCGTACCGTGGGCTTGGTAGGAGACCAGGGGGTCGGTACGTGGGCCCGAGGGTGGTTGTTTGATGGCTCTGTCTCTTACCGTACGCAGGGAAAAGCAGTGTCCTGAATTCACTCTTAGACTTCAAAAGCTTCGCTCGATCGGTTAGTTGCTGTTTCCCCCCTTTGCCCTAGTCACACTATAGCTGATTCCAGGGTCGATAACAGGGTAACAATGGGTCGGCGTGTACTTGCGTTGCAACTGAATATCATTACCACGAACATGCCGATTTCGCCATCGAGGTCGAATATTTCACTTTGGATGAGCTTCAGGACCAATTGACTGAGCTGCTACAAGCATACCGACACTATCACCTCCCTGAATCAAATGAAAAGCAGAGCGATCTGGAAGAGAAAGCCAAGGTCGCTGAAGACACATTCAGGGCTGCCTTTCGCAGCCATCGCACGTATAATGAGGAATTCCTTCTCGACAATCCCGAGGCAACGGTGCTCCAGACATTACTGACGTGGGCCAGGAATTCGGGCTTGCCTCTAAGAGACACGCCAGGCGCGGGCCCAGAGATAGAATTCTTCAACGAAGCAGAACAATGTTCTGATCGCTTGGTCGAGATTACCTCGGAGCCAAACTCTTCGAATGAAGCCTCCGCCTGGCCGTTCATTCGGAAGATAAAGTACGTGACCGCAACGAAGACAAGTCTTTGTGCCTATGGAATCCAGCTGATTGTAACAGAGTCTACCTGAATGCCTATATCCTGAGCAAGGGCCTTATTCTTGTTGACCTCCCAGGTAAGTACTATGCTACACTTGATACAAAGCTTGTCTAAACATCATCAGGCCTCCGAGACCTCAACTCAGCTTGGCTCAGGATCACCGAGAGATACCTGCTTGAATGCGACGAGATTTTCGCCATCTGTCCCATCGGGCGCGCTACCACCGATGCCAGTGTCAGGGAAGTATTCGAGCTTGCAAGGCAGGCGTCCTTGTCCAGAGTTGGGATCATTTGCACAAAGTCCGAGGTAAGTGCTGCTGAATGCTCCGGGCTAGTTTGTCAGCCTATTGGACATTACAGACTCCTTGAGGCTCTCCTGCTAACTTTAACCGCAGGAGATACAAGCAGACGAAGCTCAGCGAGAGTTTGGTGCAGAGGCTGGAACATACATAAAGAAGCTGAGGGACAGAAGAGAGGAGATGCAGGAATCACTGGAGGAAATTGAGCGCAGAATAAGTGACCTCATCATTGATACTGATACTGAAGCCGAGGGTGATAAAGAAGAGCGCCGGAAGCTTGCGCGACTCCAGAGAGCTGCTAGTAAGTCGAGGTGAGTGTGTGTGTAAATCCGTGGTAAATCAGTCTGACACTGATGATTCCTCCCCCCAGGAAATCGCTCGAACAAGTACAGTTTGAGTGAGTGGTTCTACCCCCAGAGTCCTGCAGACCAATGACTGTGGACTCTCAGATTGAAGACTTTCCTCATCACTACGCGCAATCAGAAAGTCACAGCCGAGATTCGAGCAGTCTACGAGAGTCGCATGCCCCAGGGAAACCTGCCAGTGTTTTGCGTCAGCAACCGCGAGTACTGGGAGCATCGAAAGAAACCAGCAGGGGAGGCCATGCCCTTCCTTCATCTCTCTGGCATCCTGGAAGTCCGAAAGCATTGCCTTTCCGTTGTTGCCGAGAGCCAGCTCCGGACGGCGGTCGATTACATGGTCAATGCCATTCCAGGGCTACTGGGTTCTGTCGAGCTCTGGGTTCAGTCCGGCGTGCGAGACCTAAGCTCCGGAGGAAAGCAAGCTGTTCGAGACACCATAGAAAGGATCGAAAAGGCGTTATACAACGTGAGTTCCCCTGTGAGAGACTCCTAAGGACTTTGAACTGGTCTAATTCAAGCTTCGCCCCAAGTTGAACTTGTCAAAATCTCCTGTCAATGCCAGTGCGCGGACAATGGAACGGGAATTCAAGACACGGATAGCTCGTATCATGAGTTCGTAACTCTTACCTGGAGGCTGTCGCTCAGCTGATGCTTTGGTAGAACAACACTCCAAAACTTGGTGCAAAGCTGCAGAGAACGCCACAATAGAATGGCGAGGAGTAAGTGCTCTCTCATATGGTATACGAACTGTATTACGTTCAAACTAATACGAGCAATGGCAGTGGAGTTCTGGTAAGGGAAAATTCCCTCCCCTCGCCTTTAGCCGTCTCTATCTCTGCGAACATTGACCTTCTTGCCAGGCACTTTCTCTGCCTTTTGTCGGAAATACGGAGATCACCACACAACCACAATAGGAACCCGCCACTGGAACGAGGAAGCGATCGAGGCGATGGTCACTCAGCTGGCAACCCCATGGCAAACCTTGCGGCAAAATCTTCGAGACCTGCAGTTCCATCTGCTGGAAACAATCAACGATTGCTTCAATCGCTCCATAGCTATATGTACGACAAGAGCCACTCATACCCCTGCCTAAGCCGACAATGGATCTGACCAAGTGCTGACGAGCGTTCCCAGCTATTGAAGCCGAAACCACGGCAGACTCACTGCCGACGTTGACCAAGAACATAGAGCACAGACATGCCCTTCTCGTTGCTAAGGTAGAGAAGCTAGAAGACGATTTCGAGCGTGGTTTATCGTAAGAGAGAGACCCAAATCTTCCCTATGGCCAGTTACCTCAAAGGCTAATCCGCAATACAGTATTCTTCAGACGGATGCGTTTTCCGGGATTCACAGCTCGTTCATCGGCCAGCACATGAAACCTTCATACGACAAGACCATCCTTCTAAGCGGTCAGTGCAATCCCCCCTTTCCTCTTGGCCCAAATAGCTGTTGAAATATGGTGGTGGAATGGTGTTTATTGAGTTAAAGAGAATCTGACACCGCTTCAGGCACCGGGAGCGACATTCAACGCAAGAGAATCATTCAAGAGGCGTTTAGCGACGACCAGCTGTTCGTGTGCCATCGCCAGCAACTCCAAGACAGATTCTGCGCCCTGGCGCGTGACTTGCAAGACGAGATCCAGGATGCCATTGCCAGGCACCTCGCCGATGTCCAGAGCGACTTGGATATGCTGAAGAACACCCACGTGGCCCTGGAGAGCGAACAGCATTGCGAGTTCCGCCGACGGGTGGAAGACACGGTGCAGAATATCAGACAGGAGATGGAGGAGATTCACGCTGTCGTTGCTCCTTCTGAGCCCCTGGCAGTTACCTGAGAGGGACGTGTCGTCGAACATGTACGAACAAATCTTGTGAAAGTTCCAGGCGTTTTGTTTTGTTTTGTTTTGTTTCGTGTTACATTTCGTTCGGTGGTTCGCTGCACGGGCACCAGAGCATGTTCGCTGGCAAAAGGCCAGGAGGAGAAAGGACGCATACCTCTCCAACACATACCTAGATCCATCCGCAATATGACTTTGTGTGAAGACTTCCAGGAAACCCCTTTGTTTTCCCGCCAATGGACGGCGGCCGACTTGTAACTATGATGAATATTCAAACTCGATCGACCCCCTGAATCTCTCAGCCGCATCACGTGCCATTCACCCATCCATCCTTGTTCCTTATTGTCGTTAACAGCACTCACCCACTCCAAACTGCACTCACAACCATGTCTTCTTCTTCTTCTTCTTCTTCTTCTCCTTTCCCGTCTCAAACTCGTTTCCCTCGAGAGGCCTCTTGAGCGACCTACTCGGCCCCCATGGGCACGGGTCCACCATCGATTCCGAGCTCAGAATACGGACATGAAAGAAGTCGCGAGAGGGTGGTCTCGAATACATACAGATCTAGGTTTCTATCTACGACAGAACAAGAACTGTCCGCAGCCAGCCCTTGATCTCTGTCGGGCCTCTTCTTTTGTTTTCCTTTTCTCCGACTATGAAATGGCAGCGCCATCTGACATTGAGGGACGACCGTGCCACCACCAGCAGGAGAGCTCGATGCAATAGATGGTCCACGACGCAGTGGGACATTCTTCTGAGAGCCACAGTCGCCCAGGAACACACAAAAACCAGATCCAGACGATCCTGAAACGTGGCCCTGTCCTTCCATCGAAGCCACGGGTGCGTGCCGTGTACGTGGCGTGAAAAAAGCCGAGATGCGGCTTGTTCACCGACCCCATGTTCAAGTTCCTGCCTGATGCACCACTGCCCCCGAGTTCATTCATTTGGGGATTATGGACACCACCACGTGCTTGCTACCGCACCATCTACCTGCAGTGGCGGCGGCGGTCGACGAGCGCCCAGGATAGTGTGACTGCGGTGATGAACAGGGTGTCTGCTTCCAGACCTACTCGTTCAGGATCCTCAAAAAGGCGATGGCGTGTGCCCGGCGCGCAACCAAGTGACTATGCGGGAGTGGAGCCTGGACTCCGTCGACAGGGTCAATGTCACCGGCGTCAACGCCTTTGGCAACGTGTTTCATCCGGAATGGTGGGTTTCGGGGCGGGCTCAGGGGATATGGACAAGCGGGTTGAGGTGTGAAGAAGGGTTGATAATAGGGAAACAAGCCTCCTAGGAGAAGAGCTGGCAAGAACAGGGACGAGCACGGTAGAGGGTTGCCGACGGCGGGAACTGGCTAGGAAAATAGCTGGTGAAGAGAAGAGCTAGTGATGAGAAGTGCTGTGGAGGAGAGGAGCTAGGCCGGTAAGAAGTTGGCAATAAGGGTCGATTGCCGGGCGAGGGACAAGCACATGGAGGCATCGCGGGCTGGAAGACGTCCAAGGAATGACAGAGACAGCGTGATCAATATGGGAGGCGAGGACCTCCCTGCGACGAAACCAGACAACTTCGTGGGAACGCAGGCTAAGGACAAACAGAAAGAAACCCTTAGATTTCATGACACTGACGTTGAGAGTGATTGCAACTACTCCAAACGGCGGGCGTCGTCTGCCTACCCATCACTTCACTTTCAATGTTCGCATGTTTGTTTCTATAACTAGTAATAGTAGTAAAGTTTATGATATGGAGGGGTTTTGTAGACACGAAGGATGATGGACCACTGCACCCACGGTGGAAAGGATGGGAAAAAATGCCGTGGTGAGTAACGTGTCAGCAGAGGGTTTGATCTTCTTTGCACCAAAATAGGCAACATTATCCTGGGTGATGTCTCTCCGGGGTCTCCCCCGGAGAGGGGATAAAGGCCAGAGTGTTGGCAAAGGTGTGTGTGGTGGTATGTTGTGTGTGTGTGGGCTGTGTGCTTGTATGTAAAACATACATACACTTTCTTTCGGAGTCTGGGAGGAGGGGGAAGTCTTGGGGGCTTGGGAACAGAGGGTGACAATGATGATGATGCTGCTGATGACGATGAAGAGGGAGGCAAGGGGGAGGCAAGGGGAGAGGGAGAAAGAAGCAAGGAAAGGAAAGGGCACGTAAGTATGTTTGGAATCAGCAAACCAGAAAATAGGAGATTTGGCCAGCCCAACAAAACGCCACGCTTGTTTGCTGGCAATTCTTGCTTTGAGACCTTTGTTTTGTTTTTGGTCTTCTTTTGTAATGCTTTCTCTCGTTAATCCTCATTACTTTGCTGCTTTTCATGAGGGAACATGCATGACATGGGTATGAGTGATCTCCAGGCGTCAGGCTCATGGGACGACAATGTTACCTGCCACCATGTGCCACCCTCGACACACCGACTGAACCGAACGAGATTCATGAAATGAGCTCTTCATCATCAGGCATTGCGTGTCTAGATCTATTCATCCGGCACTGTTTCGCACGTACAAAGTTAGCAACCAAGCCCACAACGACAGAAGGGGGGTCCAAGGAGTCGACATATGTACGAAAGAAACTCACCCTCAATTGACCCTTCCTTGATCTCGTCACTGATATCCTTGGGACTCCTGCCGTCGACCTGGCAGCCGACGCTGAAGGCCGTCCCCAGAATTTCCAAGACCGTACCCTTCAGCTCCCGCGCGAGCGACTTGTTGGCTCCACGCATGGTCCGGGCGATGTCGAAGATCTCATCCAGCGGGATCGACTTGGAGTGCTTGATGTTCTTTTCCTTCTTGCGGTCCCGAGGAGGCTCCTTCAGGGCTCTGATGACGAGGGACGAGGCCGAGGGCACGACACTGACGGCAGCTTGTCGGTTTTGGATGGTCAGCTTGACCGTGACGCGGAGACCTTTCTGCACAACACAACCAAGGTCTGTTAGTCTAGCCCCTCTCCATACTCCGCCACAGCTTCTTGTAGAGATAAGACGCACCCAGTCACCGGTTGCTTTCGCAATATCTTCTCCGACCTTCTTGGGTGAGAGACCGAGGGGACCGATCTTGGGAGCGAGGGTTGCAGAGGACCCGACCTCACCGCCAGTGGCGCGGAGGTGGCTGTAGAGAACCCATGTCAGTTGCCTCGCGAATTTGGATGTCGTCGAAGGGTTCACACATACATGATCTTCACCTCATTGGGATCTAACTTGGGAGCTGAAAGAGTGAACACACAACGTTAGCCGCCGAGCTGATGATGCTGCTCAAGAAGACGATACTTACGCATGGCGAGTGCGAAAGGTAGTCAGTCTCTCTTGAGGTGATGGAGGTGAGCTGGTAGGATAGAAAACTCAGGGAGAAGCAGGTCGCGAAATTGAACAAAGACTAGCAACTTTTTTCGGTCGTTGCCAAGACTTCGACTTGTGGGTGAAATTATTCTCAATGCGGAAAGGTCAATATGGTTCGCGCAGATGCCGCTTGGCAGGTATATATAGTGTACGCAGTACGAGGTACGAGGTACTTCTTCTATCAAGGGACGTCTGTGTGAACTCATTTCATGTCATGCCAAGTTTCTACCGGTATTTAATCGCCCAACTGCGTTGCTTGTAAAACAGCTGCGACCGACCCATTGAACAGGTTCCTGGGGAGAAACGTCCCAACATGCGTGGTACACATCGTACAGATGGAATCCCACATGCCCGTCTGTCTGCACTGCACGCCTCTAGCTGGACCCAGATACCGCCAGTCTGAATCGCATTAGTGTAAGTCAAAAGGCTGCACGAAAGGGGAAAAACTTACTTCATCAAATGGTCCATGAATGTTTGCAATGAAACATCATCGGTGAAAATCGTCTGGGCACTCTGCGAGACACCACCGTAACCACCGGTCGCATGGGTGGTCGACGGATTCAATTTTGATAGGAGGAAACGTGCTTGTGAACCGCCAGCGTCGCAAATGATAAATCGCGGTAGAGGGAATCGGTCCTGTACGAGTTCCCGTGCGTCTTCCTTTGGTGCGTCGAGAACAGCTCGGAAATTCTCATAGCCTTCCTGCTCGTGATAGCCGGCTTTGCGCCATTCGGCCATCGTTTCGCCATGGAAAATGAGGATCTGGAAGAAAGTATCGAGGAGGAGGATGGTCTGTGGTTGAATGGAGGCGGAGTCGAGCAAGACCGGTTGACCACCTTCGTGGTCAAGACCGTAGGAGTCCAGCGTGGGTTGAATCATGATCAGCGAATCTCCCACATATTCATGATTGAGCACGTGTCGATAAAATGCAGTCTCGTCGGGTGAGTTGTTGAATACCTGAAGGAATTGCGATCTGCGCAGGTGGAACATGAATTGAGGATAGAGGGTGAAGTTCTTGTCGAGTCGAAAGGATGTTGGATCATCTTTGCGATAGTCTGCGAAGCGGGAGCAGAGCCGGATGAGCATTCGGTCCACCCACCTGAGGACATCTGGTCCATCATCGACCTCTGCTTTGAATACCGCGATTCTTGCCATGAGCACGGCAGCGGCTTCCTGGTCGAAAGATTGTGCCAGCGCTTGGTCACCAGTCGGGCCGCTCAAGTTACGAGCAACAGTGGTCACACGTAGGTGATACTGGCCAGAGGAATGTTGATAATATGTCAGGAATTGCATCATACCTCGCTGTGGGCCTTGCTGCATGGGTGCCGGACCACCCTGATTCGCAACCTCAAAGTAGATGCCGTAGCTGGAAGTGGGATCGATGCCGCACATTTTCCAGAGGCAAGTGTTCCCAATACCACATTCTGTCTCGCCGACGGAGCTGGATTTCTTATTTTGGGAAACAGCGTGGCCGATGAGACCGGTTACCTTGAGTTCTTTCGTCGTAACGACCTCGAGGGATGCATTGAATCCCATCAGGAGGTTGTCGCTCTCATCTTTGTCAAAGACTCGTACGAAAGACTGCTTGAATTGCGACGAGGTGAAACTGTCTGTCAAGACCATATGTCCTCCAGTCGAATTCGCCAATCCTTTCATTTCGAGCAAGCCCACTTGGTCCAGACAACCAACGTAGAGATCGATGATGTGTCCGTTGTGGGCAGTGCGTTTCGCGAGACCGTCGTAGAATTTGATAGCCTTCTTGAAGTACTTGACGTTGTCGCGATCAATATCGTGGTGCGATCGAATAGGCTCACGCAGTTCTGGAGCAACGACCATTCCAGGACCCTCAGTGGCCGGACCGCCCGCGAAGAGCATGATTCTGGCTCCAGCGTTTTGGAATGACGTCTCCAGCAAACCGACTGCAATACTCATGGCGACACCAGTACAGCGAAGTGGCCTGCGGTCATTCGCGACAGGCCAAGGGTCTTTTTGCAGCTGCTCGATGGCGTTGGTAATTTGGAACTCAGCTTGCTGGACGGGGAGGAGGAACCGAGCAGCAGGGCCCATCGGTGGGGGTGGTCGTCCTTGCACTGGTGGCACATTAGGTCTGAGGCCGGGTGCAGCTAGACCCAACATCTCCTGAACCTGCTTTGCGGCATAGTCCTTGCTGCCCCTAAAGACATATGACTTCTGGCACTCGGTATAGCCAATCTCATGCACGGCAACGTTTGTTCCGAATGTGACGAGGCCCACCAGCGCATTCACGGGGAGTAATGACAAACTCATGACCAGGGTTTCCTTCAGTGCCTGCAAGCCGTCTTCCTCGATTGCAGTATCAACCACGTACACGAAGATGGGCGGGGCGGGAGCAGGTCGAGCAAGTTTGTATTCGACAGTAGTGTTCGCGGGGTGCATCTCTGGGGGGATGTTCTCGGCACTGATATCTCCATAGTGACGAGGCAGTGGATTGCGCTGCAGACAGAAGGGACAGATCCATAGTTTAGCTCGGACATCGACGTTAGCGAAGGGGTTGAGGACCGCCCGACATGGCGCTTTGCAGGTAACCGGTTCATAGGGAAGTGGTGGTTTGCCCAGTTCCTATCTCACCGTCAGCACGAGAAACTCCATCAAGATTCGGGGAACTCACTTTGAGCGGCGTGAGCAAACAGCTCACGGGGACCACCAGTCGGTTTGCTTCCTGAAAAATAGCTGTTAGTTGACTTCAGGACTGCCGCTGAAACTCCTTTAATACCATCCGCGTCGATGGAATAACATTCCAACTGAGTCTGACGCCATCCCTGTCCTCAACCTCCCCCCAGTTGTCTTTGATCGCGTCGTACTGAGCCTGGTCCATTGTCGTAGGTGTGTTTAGTCTGTCACAAACACATGCTGATGGAACTGGATCCGGGTGAGCGAATGACTAGGAGATTGGACCGCAGGCTCGTCGGTTTGGGCTTGAAAAGAGTTGGAGAAAGCCACCTATTTGTTCCAGCTGAATACTAAAGTGGCGCAAGGAATACACTGGCGGATCAGAGTGGTGACGGTCTACCACAAAAGTGAGCCACTCTGGCAAGTTCGGGGTGAAGCGACAGTGGACTTACTGTGTACTAACAAGCTGTGGAAATCGATAAACTGGCCAAGTCCCCACACTGCGAAGTCTCGCCGTACCTTCCTTTTTTTTTCTCTGATCGCTGTCAGGCTGCGGACAATTGTCTGCCACTGAATTGAGCACCGCACCCAAACCCCATAGGGAGCCACCTATACCTTTCCAACTGGGACACAAATACTAGACACGCGACAGTCCTCACCGGGCGAATCTTGACACCGACGCAGCATAGGCGGGGTACAGCATGATTCCCACTCGTCGTTGAGAAATCCAGCAAATTGAACTCCTGTCTAAGTGGCCAACATGGCGTCCCCTTCAATGCTCACAAAGGCAAGCCTTGGTCTTCTGTCGTTTTGTTCCAACGTCTCTGACCTTCGAGTATAGTTTGAGAGCAAGAGCAGTCGCGCAAAGGGCTTAGCTTTCCACCCAAAACGACCCTGGATCCTCGTCAGCTTGCACAGCAGCACCATCCAGTACGGCTTGTTCACACACCATCTCGTGCGGGCACCAGAACTAACCGATCTACAGACTATGGGATTATCGCATGGGAACCCTGATTGACCGCTTTGAAGAACATGATGGACCAGTCCGTGGGATTGACTTTCACAAGACACAACCACTCTTTGTCTCAGGGGGAGACGACTACAAGATCAAAGTGTGGTCCTACCAGACGAGGCGGTGTCTCTTCACCCTGAATGGTCATCTAGACTATGTGCGAACAGTCTTCTTCCACCATGAATTGCCTTGGATCTTGTCTGCCTCGGACGACCAGACGATCAGGATTTGGAACTGGCAGAACCGGTCCCTGAGTACGTATAACTCCGAATGTTCTTCGATTCTTTCTCACAGCTGCAATAGTCTGCACAATGACGGGCCACAATCACTATGCCATGTGTGCTCAGTTCCACCCCAAGGAAGACCTCATTGTCTCCGCCTCTCTTGATCAATCCGTGCGGGTATGGGATATTTCAGGACTACGGAAAAAGCACTCGGCGCCAACATCAATGAGTTTCGAGGATCAGATGGCTCGGGCAAACCAACAACAGGCTGATATGTTTGGCAATACCGACGCTGTCGTCAAATTTGTTCTCGAAGGGCACGATCGAGGCGTCAATTGGGTGGCTTTCCACCCAACCCTTCCCTTGATCGTCTCCGCAGGTGATGACCGGCTCGTGAAGCTGTGGAGAATGAGTGAGACCAAGGCGTGGGAGGTTGACACCTGTCGAGGACACTTCCAGAACGTCTCTGCATGTTTGTTCCATCCACACCAAGATCTGATTCTGTCCGTGGGCGAGGACAAAACTATTCGTGTCTGGGACCTCAACAAGAGAACTTCTGTCCAGTCCTTCAAGCGGGAGAATGATCGTTTTTGGGTCATTGCCGCCCACCCTGAAATCAATCTCTTTGCCGCAGGCCATGACAACGGTGTCATGGTCTTCAAACTCGAACGAGAGCGGCCAGCATCCTCAGTGTACCAGAATCAGCTGTTCTATATCACAAAGGACAAGCATGTCCGATCCTACGACTTCACCAAAAATGTCGAGACCGCATCGCTCCTGTCACTTAGGAAGTTTGGCAGCAATTGGGTGCCTCCTCGTACACTCTCTTACAATCCGGCAGAGCGGTCAATCCTGGTCACCTCACCCACTGATAATGGCACTTACGAGTTGATCGCACTTCCGCGAGATACTACGGGAGCCACTGATCCTACTGACATCAAGCGTGGATCAGGCAACGCGGCGGTTTTCGTGGCCCGCAATCGCTTTGCTGTTTTCAGCACTTCCACCCAGTTAGTCGAAATCAAGGACCTCAGCAATTCGACGACGAAATCCTTCAAAGCACCTGCCGGCACGACCGATATCACATATGGCGGCACTGGCTGTCTTCTTCTCATCTCTCCCACAAACGTTGTCCTCTATGATATTCAGCAGAAGAAGCAGCTGGCAGAAATGAGCGTTGCTGGCGTCAAATATGTTGCCTGGTCCAACGATGGTCTGTACGCTGCTCTGCTCAGCAAGCACAATGTCACCATCGTAAATAAATCCTTGGAACAAGTCAGTACCCTGCACGAGACGATCAGAATCAAGAGTGCCGCCTGGGACGATTCTGGCGTCCTGCTCTACTCGACACTCAACCACATCAAATACACCCTGCTCAATGGCGACAACGGCATTGTGAGGACACTTGACCAGACGGTATATCTCGTCAAAGTGAAAGGTCGTAATGTCTATTGCCTCGATAGATCCTCCAAGCCTCGAGTCCTCACGATTGACCCGACAGAATACCGATTCAAACTGGCGCTTGTGAAGCGTAATTATGATGAAATGCTTCAAATCATCAAGACCTCGCCTCTGGTGGGACAGAGCATCATCTCTTACCTACAGAAGAAGGGCTATCCCGAGATTGCCTTACAATTTGTGCAAGATCCCCAAACGAGATTCGAACTCGCCATCGAATGCGGTAACCTGGAAGTTGCAACAGAAATGGCCAAAGAGTTGGACAGGCCTAAAATTTGGACGCGCCTGGGCGCCGAAGCTTTGGTGCACGGCAACCATCAAACTGTGGAAATGACCTACCAGAAACTTCGAAATTTCGACAAACTCTCCTTCTTATACCTCTGCACCGGTGACGAGGAGAAGCTCACGAGAATGGCCAAAATCGCCGAGCATCGGGGTGATTTTGTGTCCAGATTCCAAAACGCGTTGTATCTCGGCGATGTGGAGAGCCGGATACAATTGTTCAAAGAGATTGATCAATATCCCTTGGCTTATCTTACAGCAAAGTCTCACGGGTTGACGGAAGAATGCCAATCAATACTCGAGCTCTGCGGGTTGACGGAAGATCAAATCTCGATGCCGGAGTCCGGAGAAGGTCTCGCTCCTCCCAGGGTCATTGTTCCTACATACAAAGCAAACTGGCCAGTGAAGGAGGCATCCCACTCCTCATTCGAGAGAGCACTCCTCGGCGAGGTCGGAGTGGCGGTTGAAGACGAAACAAGCCCGGATCTCCTCACGGACGACGTGCCAGTGGGTACAGACGGTGATGGACCCGCAGCAGATGAGGAGGCGGATGCCGGCGAAGGTTGGGACATGGGCGACGACATCGGGCTCGAGGCCGCTGGGAACGACTCTGACTTTGTCAATGTGGACAACCCCGATGCACCTGCGGAAGCTGCCGGACCGGGCAGCTCAGAAGCAGATATGTGGTCCAGAAATTCTCCGCTGGCAGCAGACCACGTTGCAGCAGGCTCCTTCGACAGTGCTATGCAGCTGCTGAACCGCCAAGTGGGGGCAGTGCATTTCGCGCCACTCAAGCCACGGTTTCTGGAGATTTACCAGGCATCTAAGACGTATCTGCCTGCCAATGCTGGCTTGCCTCCTATTGTGAACTACGTTCGCCGCACCACCGACGAGACGGACAACAGAAAGCTCCTGCCTGTCATACCCAGAAACCTAGAGACTCTGACGAACGCCGACCTTCAGGAAGGATACACGGCCATGAGGACAAACAAGCTGGAGCAAGGTGTTGTCACGTTCCGGAGCTTGCTCCAGTCACTTCTCGTCAATGTTGTCAGTTCACAGGCACAGGTCGATGAAGCCAAAGCACTCATAACGAAAGCGATGGAATACACGCTTGCAATGAGCATCGAGCTTGAAAGACGCCGACTTGCAGCTGCGGGTGGCGATTCGGAGGCCCAGCTCAAGCGACAGCTTGAGCTTTCGGCTTACTTCACCATGCCCAAACTTGAAGTGGCTCATCGGCAACTGGCTCTTATGGCCGCTATGAAGTTGGCCTTCTCGAATAAGCAGTACTCGAGTGCATTGTCGTTTGCAAATCGAATCCTCGCCAATGGGGGCGCGGCCAAATTGGTTGAGCAGGTCAGTATATGGACAGGAACTTTCTGGCTTGGTTCGCTAACTTCCTTTGCAGGCGAAGAAAATCAAACAACAGGCTGAGCGTTCCGGGTCGAGCGACAAGGTCGAAATTGAGTACGACCAATTCGCCGATTTTGACGTTTGCGCGGCCTCTTTCACCCCTATCTACTCGGGAGCCCAAAGCGTGTCATGTCCATTCGATGGGGCCAAGTATCAGAACCAGTTCAAGGGTCAAGTGTGCAAGATCTGTGAAGTTTGCGCGATTGGTGCCGCGGCCAGTGGTCTGCGGTTATGGGTAAAGGGACTGTGAGAGTAGGAAACGAGGAGGTGACGACTGACCAAGAATTTGACGACTCCTGAATGGGACTTGGAGACCAGTGCAAGCATTCCCGGTGTAGAACATGCCCCTGTCCCTGTGCGAGCCATAGATCTTTGACACAAAGCGGACTGCCGCAACTGAAGCTCAGCTGCAGTCGCTACTGTATCTGCTCATGTGCTACTGTACTCGGTTCGGCGCAACAATAATCCGGACACCCACCCGCCCTCTATTCCGGTCCAATAGGAAACCAGCGACATCGGCGTCCTACCGTCTCTATCGTTATCTCAGACGATTGTATTACTCCTTCTCCTATATTTCCAATCATCTCCCGCAGCTCTCTCTCTCTCTCTTCTTACCACTTCATCTACCTGCCAGTGTTTCCGATCGATACCCCTCAAACACCTTGTCAATATGGACGCCCTAGAATTGCCTGCTTCTCAGAGCTCGCTGCTCTAACACGTGTGTTGGCCGTTTCTCCCTCACGGCTCCTTTCATACCATAGTCCTGTGGTGGACGCCCCGTATCTCGACATGGGGAAAGGGAAGAAGTCAGCAGAGAGACCACAACCACCTTCACTTGTGGTGACGTTGCAAAACGCGACGAAGCTGGAACAGGCGAGTATTGGACAACAGCATTCGCCAGGGGCATCTCTGACAGGAGCTTTAGCGAACCCTCGTGCCGGTGCTGGATGGACTCTCTGTAGCTGATGATGCCGGCATCATAGCAGTTGACCAGACCGGGCCGCATGGCATTGGTGAAAGCATTCGTGCCATAGGGTTGGCCGCAGCACCGGGCATTACCGGTCCATCAGGGGTGTTCAAGTCCAGACCCGAGGACGACATGGTCGAGGTCATCTCCACGCCCGACCGCGGCCTCGCCCTCTTTTCGACCCGCAAGATCAAAGCCGGGACGCTGGTGTTGGCCGAACACCCCCTCATCTCACTGGACAAGCACGAGGAGAACGACTCCAGCGCGATCGAGCGCGAATTCTCCACACTCTCGCGGGCGGCACAAAAGACGTATCTGCGCCTCTTCGACGCCCAGAAGTCGCGCATGTCCCGCGTCGTCTCGATCTACTACAGCAACTGCTACAACTGCGAGGGCTTCCGACCCGGCGGCCAGGGCGGCTCGGCGATCGGCGCCTTGTCGAGCCGCATCAACCACAGCTGTGTGCCCAACGTGCAATTTTCCTACGACGAGGCCAGCGACGAGATGAGGTTCTACGCTATCCGGGACATCCCGCGAGGGAAGGAGATTTGCAGCAACTACGACAAGTCGGTCTTCGAAGTCGCGGCCCAGCGGCGGAGAAAGCAGCAGATGTACTACGGCTTCGTGTGTCGCTGTGAGGCGTGTGAGGCGAAGAACGAGTTCTGGGCCAAGAGCGACGAGCGGCGGCGGGGGATGTACGAGGCCATCCGAGCCGTGCAGTGGTGCGAGAAGAAGTTGGCGGGCGGGAAGGACGCGGTGGTGGCCGAGAAAAGTCAAGCTGGAGAGGCTGACCTTATCGAACAAGCGTTGACTTCCTTGGGGAGATTAGAACGGCTGTTGTCGAAGGAAAGCCTCGTGGGCGTGCCTCTCGCGAACACATACCGGAGCATGGCGAGGTGGACGGAGAGGAAAGGCCAGAACGCCCGCGACGAGGTTGCGGGTTGGAGGGCCAAGGAGCTTGAGGCGTGTGTCATTGCGTTTGGAAGAGATGGTCAGCGGACCAAGGACGTTGAGACCAAGTTGGCAGCACACCGAGCCGCGAGGAGGAGGACGTGATGGATATATGGTCTCAACGTGCATTCTGTTTGGGAGATATAGACTAGACTAGACTAGACTAGACTTAGAATAGAATAGAATAGGACAAGGAGCAATCCAGAGTCAGTCACGTTGTAGAGCAAAACCACTCACTACACAGATACTCCTGAGGAGTTTCTTTCTTTCCTCGCCCTCCTAAGCTGTCCTCGGTCGTTCTATACTCTGCGCCAGAAAGCCTGGCTAGCTCTTCTGCTCTTTCAGCTTGTACAGCGCCTCCTCCAACTCGACGAGCAACTCCAGACACAGCGGATCGCCGGACGGGACGAGCTGGGTGAACAAGGTGCCGGCCACGCCGGCCTTGCGGTCCACCCACCAGAACAAGTTCGGCAGGCCGCCCCAGTTGACGGTGCCGCTCCGCCGCCGCCCGGGGACATCCTCGAGGTTCACCGCCCCGGCCAGCGAGTGGTCGGCCGGTCCGGCGGAGGCGTCGCTGGCGGACGACTTCCACAGGCGGTCGCCGCCGCTGACGCGCACGAGGGCGTTGAAGGCGTCGGCGCTGGCCTTGCCGAGCTGCGGGCGGAACATCTCGTCCACGCTGGCCGTCTGCTGGAACAAGGGCGCCCCGCCCCGCAGCAGGCAGGCCAGCAGCTTGATGTAGTCGTCCGCGGTGCTGTACAGGCCGGCGCCGCCGAGCGCGTCACGCGGCTCTGGGGGCCACAGCGGCGTGGCGGGCTTCGCGTCGAGTGCCTTTGGGGCCGTGGCCGGGTCGGTGCGCTGGGCCGTTTCGTGCAGCGCCGGCACGGCGTCCGGCTGGAAGTGTTTGGTCGGGTAGAAGGTCGTCGACCTCGCCTGGAGAGGCCCCCAGATGTGTTCTTGCATGTACGCGTCGAGATTTTGTTTCGTCAGGGCCTCGACCTGCAAGTTGAAGGTAGGCACACAGTAAGTATAGAGATATACATAGTTATATAGAGAGAGATATATGTATACAGTGGGGCGAGTCGTGTAGAGACGTACCACTTGTCCAGCCCAGTCGAGGCCTTCACCATACATCCAGGATTCCCCTGGCTGGAAGATCAAGGGGTGTAATGCGCGGTCCTGGAACACATCGGATCATCAGAATCATCGTCCCCCACCTCTGGACCAAAACAGAGAGAGATGAGCAGTCTCACAATCTTGCCACTGAACATGGTAGCTGTGTGGCCCGTCGCCGCCGCCCATTTCACGAGCAGGGGATTACCCAGGACGTAGCAGAAGCCCGAGGTATGGGACATGAGATGTCTGAAAAAGGGGGGGGCACACAGGTTAGCCATGTCATGTCCATCCGGGTCACGTCAGTTCTGGACGGCGAGTAAAATCTGGGAGTTGTTCCCCCCAAAAATACTAAAAAAAAAAATTAAAAAAAAAATAGAAATAAGAAAAGAAACCCCAGACCGTAGAGTAATCTTCCCCTTGATGTCTTCGAAGATGGGCTTTCCCGAAGGCTTCACCTTGTCCAAATCCACGCCGCCACCGGGCGTGGCAATGGCCTTGAGGTCCAGCTCGACCGTCGGGTCATCTCCCTCGAAGCCAACGATGACTTTCAGGTCCTTCAGCACCGGGAGCACGTCGCGCACGTCGTCGTCCAGACCGATGAGGCCCTTCTCGACGATCTGCATCACCGCGACCGAAGTCACCAGCTTGGTCTGGCTGGCGATCCATGTCAGGGTGTCTGGCGTCAACGGGTCCGATCGGTCGACAGTCCGACTACCAGACGAACCGCGGTAAAGGGTATTTCCTTTGAAAAACAGTTGTCAATGGTCGACCATGCATGTGCACGCACCCCCAGGCAGAGCGCGGCTGGCGGGCGGAGGAGGAGAAGGAGGAGGAGGTATCAGCAATGATGGCCACAGGGGTGCTGTCTTGCTCACCGGCACTATCGACAGCGATGAAGGTGGCGCCGTGGACACAACCCGTCGAAGAATCTGTGTATTTTCGGAGAATCTCGTCGAGCTCAGCCATTGTCGTGATCGTTGTCGGGATGATAGGGAATATGAGAGACTTCAACTCCCGAGATGCTTTAGATTGTT
Organism: Fonsecaea erecta; assembly: GCF_001651985.1. Lineage (NCBI taxonomy): Eukaryota > Fungi > Ascomycota > Eurotiomycetes > Chaetothyriales > Herpotrichiellaceae > Fonsecaea > Fonsecaea erecta. The sequence goes on along the minus strand of NW_017387249.1, from coordinate 1,723,232 downwards.
ATAATATGTGTTCCGAGCATACCCCCAGCGTCAAGGCCACCGGTACCGGTACCGGTGCCCGGATGCCGGGTTCCCTTCAATTCTTACCACTGCACCAGTTTCGTCAGTTCCCGGTTGTGGGTTGCCGGTGGAATGTCACACCCGGCTCACTGTCCTACAAACAAGCACAGAACCTCGGCGGATGAAACCAATAAAATGATATGAAGCTGGGTTAGGAATCGCGGTGAGAAAAGTCAAAGAAGGGTCAAGAAGAGGGAGGAGCAGCAAGGTAGGTCTGGTTTAGGGCGGCGATATAATGTAATCAATCGGGAGCGCCCAAGTGCCCAGATTTATCTCAGACAAATCAGACCCTTGACGCCCTTTTGCGCTAGCCTAAAACAGGCGCTATGTCTGCCGCCCTAAGACACTCTTGAATGTTCGATATTTCTATTCCTCTCAGAGCAACTCAGGTAAGAGCAACTCGTATCTTGAAGTGAGTTCGAGTGTAGGGCGACATTGTCTGTAATAACCTGCCTTCATGACGAATTACCTCCTGCGAATTCTAAGGTGGAATGCAAACACAAACACAAATCTTCTGTATCAAATGCCAAAACCAGGGGAGCGTCCTATTAGTACAATGGTATTTCCCTTCCCCTCGCTTTCCCTCGCTCGCAAAACCTTGCTGGTTCCCAACACAATCATTTTGCTTCGTTCAAAAACCTGCCGCCCTGGTCGAGGGCTCCGTAGATATATTACACGCTTCTCCGTACACAGACACAGCAACAGTCACAGTGACATACAGCCCTTCGCTCATACACAAACACAAGCCCCAACCGTCACTGCCTTCCACAGTCCATCACTCATTCGCCCGCTCTTCAACAACAATGACAACAGCCTCGGCGATCTTACACTTATACAAAATGGGATGACGCGCCTGGATTCCTAGTAAAACAAAAAGGGGTAGAAAAGGGGCTCTGTGCAAAATATCGATGTGGCAATGCCCCCGCTCAGCTCGCCGGCTTCCTTTCGTCAATCGCTGGGAGTCTGTTTGCTTCAATTCAGTCGTGTCGCTCGTCCCTGTCATGTTCCGAGATTTCTGCCTGAATGTATATGCTCTTCGTGCTTTCGTGCTCCAGTCGTCATGCGGCCTGGATGGAAGTGGCCTGAACGTTGCGATCTATTTCTTTCTCGCGAACCGTTTGTTGAGCAGGGTCAGAACCTTGGAGACATCAAACTGCACATATTCCAGATCGAGGTCGTCCTGACCATCTTTCTGCATCTCGAGTAGATCGTCTAGTTTCAGGTCAAGTTCGAGGAGGCCGCGGGCACGCCCTGCAACCATGTTAGTCTCAAATCCACTAGTCGTGGGCCCGAGGACATGCGGCTCACCTTTGTAATGCAGACTGATAACAAAAGTACCTGCAAGGGGACTTCGGAACATGAAGAAGATATTACCTCTCCGGTTCTCGGGGACATTGCTTCTCGTAATCACCCCGTCCTTCTCCAATTGGGCGTGGGTGAATTTGTACGGGCCGAGCTCTCGCACCTTCTCCGTCTTGCCTCTTCTCGCGCCTTCAGACTGGCTTCGCACATTGTGCAGGTAATTCTTGTACGTGTCGAGCTGGGACAAAAGATATGCGTTGTGGTCGCGAATCGTCTTGTAGACGTCCTCCAGCTTGGCCGTCTCCTCCAGCACCTTCTCCTTGAGCGAGCCGAGGTGGGCCAGCTCCTGCTCAACCTCGTCCCGGAGTGCCGCATAATCGTCGGCACGATCTATCGCACCCCACTCGGACAGTTGCGTGAGAAGCTCCATACACCGGATGCCTTTCCGCACCATGACAGCGTCATTCTTAAGGGTCCCTGCCGCTTCAGCTACCCGGTCAAGGCGAAGAGGCCGCCGCATGACAACTGCATTCTGCGGCAGGCTTCGCATGATTTGCACAAAGGTGCTCTTTGCCTCCATAAAGTGGATCTCTTCGGGAGTGATGTCGAGGGCGTGAGTGAGATCGTCGAAAGTTGTCTCCCACTTGCTGTAGAGAGGCAAGTTGATTGCCCTGTTCTCTTTTCTGGGCAATTGCGGGGGTGCTGGGCCAAGTTCTTGCAGCAGGATCCCCAGGTGAGAAGAGGGATCCTTGGCCAGCTCGGTGCTGTGCTTCTCGAGCAAAGCATGAGTAGCATAGACTTCGTTCAAACTGATCTGAAGCTCGAGATCACGCTTGGAGAGCGCCACATAGTTGTCCATCTCTAAACTTTCGTAGAAGTCTTGAACTTCGCACAGATCCAACATGAACTTGTTGCAGCGATCCTTATTCCGTTGGATGAACGGTTGCAGTTTGGCCATGTACGGTTCTTTGGCGTAGGACGGCTTGTTCGCCAGGTTCTGCAGCATCTTGGCAATGTAGGTCAGGGTCCTTTTGGGCTTCTCATCGGGCACTCTCTCAATCAGCATGTAAGATTTTGGAGTGACAATGGCAGGGTTGATAAAGCGTAAGAAGAAAAAGCCACCAATCAAGGTGCAGATCGCCTGGTCCTGGGCGTCTGGGTACTTGCGCCGAGATAAGTTCCGAATCTGCTTGCAGATCCAACGAATCCCGTACGGGGTGTCCTCCAGGCAATCAATAATGGCAGACAAGAATCCTTCGGCGATTTCAGTCAGCATCTTGAGGCGTGGCGTAATGATGGCTTGCACTTGTGCGTTCTCCGCAGCGAATTCGGCAGTCACAGACCGGGGTAGGTCATCCGGGAGAGCACCGGTATCTTCCTCGATTTGCTTGACCATGGCTTCGTAGACTTTCAACGGGTTGATCTCGAGATCCACGTCGCTCAGTTCGGTCAGCGAGTTGATCTTTTCGGCCAGGACTTCTTTGAGGAAACTCTGCCCGGGACCTCGCCGTGTGTAGGTGGTCATCATGCGGGAAACCGGAGTGTTCTGACGGAGTAAGGAAGAGTATTCAGGTGTTGTCTCGAACTGATGGGTCAAAACTGATTGAAACATGGTCAGCAGGAGATGCTCTTCTCGGCTCTCGTATTGGTTTCCATATATCGTAAACATGACGGTCTGTAAGAGGGAATCGATTTCGGCCATGGTGACCAGACGACATAGATGAGCGATATGCCTGGGTTCCGACTGAAGCATGAAGAATAGGTTGCCGTATTTCTGGGTCTTGTCGTCGTTTGGAAACGAGCCTTCTTGCAGTTCGGCGGCCTCATCAAGGTGGCTGGCAACCTCATTTTGCTGGGTGTGATATTAGCACAAACGTTCATTTCCTGAGTCTTTGTAGCACCAGCCTACCTCTTCCAATGCCATGCGATTTTGGATCAACAAGGCGATTCTTGAGTCCAGGTAACGGACGTCTTTCTCAAGGACGAAATTCTTCTTGGACTGATTTGAAATCTTGACCTTCAAATCTCTGAGCGAGCGTTGTGCTCGAGCGAGTTCATCGCTGATCTCCAAATCTTTGTCTTTTGCGCTCATACTCGCATAGAGAGCGGTCATGCTGACCCGTTTGCTTTGCCGCAACGAGCGAGCGCCATCGTGGCTCGAGAAGGTGTTGGTACGGGTAACAGGTTCGAAGGAGGAGTTGGTCGAGGTCGAGCCTCGTGAAGCCGGTTGGAGCATTGTCGCGACCGCCATGTCGGCGGCGCCCGGCCTGGATCGACGCGACTTTGAGCGGTCTTTTGCGCTGGAGACACGCCTGGGCACGTCGGAACGGAGTGAAGAGCTCATCTACTCTTTATGGACCGGCCAACTGGATCCCACAGCAGGATATCAGCTCTATATGTAAACTCGGGGGTTGTATGATAGATATTGTGACGTCGGGCGTGTTTCAGAACGGGCCGCAGGTCATCTGGGATCGGTGATGCATAAGCGTTTCCTCCGGGACGCAGACGCAGGCGGGTTGGAAATATCGGACTTGGAAAGGTAGATTGCAGTATTATTTGTGTTGAAGTTTTAACTGGGGTGGGAAACGTCCCATGCGACCGGCGCGAGAGTAATGTAAATAATGTCTTCTCCCTTCTTCTTTTTCTGTCAAGATGCAGATGTCGAACGAACACAAGTAAAAAAGCTCCACCCGACAGAGATTACAGATATCCTGAAAAGTGAAACGCGGTAAGGTGAGGCCGTTGTGAACAAACTGGCGGGAGGGGCGGGAGTTCAAGACAGGCGCTGAAGAGAAAGTCTGGTGGATTTGAGGTGTGTGCAGGCGCACTGTGACTGGCGGCACAGATGGAGGATTGCGGCTCGAAGTATGCGACTGCAAAGGGTGACAACGGAGACCGTGTGGATTGAGGGAAGCGTGGAAGACGCTGGTTGGCGATTGGGGTGAAGATAAGAGAAGTGGCAGCGGGCGAACAGCAAGGCAAGGAGTAGTGTTGGACAGAGGTCTGTCAGGAACCAGGAACAGCCGTCTGGGCGAATGAAAGGATGGGAGAACGGTAGCTGGATGGCCAGAAATGAAAGGGGGGGAGAGGTTCGGGAGACGAGGAAGCGAGGAGGGTGTCAGGGCGTCAGGACGTGTCAATGGAGGATTAAATTTTTGGAACGGTGAGGTGTGGATGTGTGGATAGACGAGGGATAATAGGGACTGTCGAGGAAGGAGAGGCAGAAGGGTGAGAAGGGGGCGTTCGGCTCTGGATTGGATGGTCGCGGCGGGTTTTCTTTTCGAGGAGCAGTTAGGTGGTCGGAGCCTGGAAATCGAAGAGCGACGCCTGAGCAATAATCCCTGCCCTGGGGTGCATACCGGTGGGCTCAAACCATGATCTGGCAATAAACTTTTGGCAGCAAACAAGGAGAGGATAGATGGGAGGGCGGAGAACTTGTCTCTCATGCAGCTTTGACAGTCCTCTGTAGTAGGGGGGGTGGAGGCAGTGGGTTCCTACCTGTGCCAGGTACTCGAACTCTCTTCTAGGCGTCACTAGCTACCCAGGAAACCTACCTCGCTCTGGTTAGGCTACCCGCTGGCTTGGCGGGGTTGCCTCTGACCTCCTGGCATTCCTTCCTCGTCTGTGCGTTTCAGGGGTAAATCAGAAAGTCAACTGACTCCGGAAGAACGGGCAGGGATGGGTGAGTCCAACCGCCAACGACGCCCACTGCCAGAATCCTTTCCCTTTGACTTTCCGAGTCAGTTTCCAGACCCCGGGCAGCCTTCTATACGAGGATTACTAAGTTACGGGACGGGTGAGATGTTCTCTCGCAGAACAGACATCAATCAAGTCGTCGCACGGTGGATGGGCGATCAGATGCAGATCTACCTGCAGTGTATGTACGCCCTCAGTCTGAGCCTTGCCGATCAATGTCCCACTGCCGATCTATTTGCTCTCCCCTTGATTCTCATACGCAAGAGTCTCGGTCTGCAAGAATGTGCTCACAGTGCCCTGGCAAATTTAGACATTCCATTCTGGCCGGCATGGTAATTTCTTGGTACCCTTTCCCGGAAATGCTCATCAAATGTCAAAAAAAAGTCGTGGATGCGAGGAGGGAGGCTGCAGCAGCCTCAATGTCAGGCTTACCCACCCAATAATGGAAAGAACGGAGACGGCGTGCCCGACCTCGGTCAGCCTACTCAGGCTATGTACTCGGTACTTGGTAGGTGTGGGAATTCTCACGACGAAAGTTGACTGGGATTGTCCTAGAGCGATATTGGCGATCAATGTCGTCACCTTTGGAGAGCTTTCCCCCCTGGGCGCCCGCGATGCCCGAGTCTTTCGCCCTGGTTCGGCCCCAGTGCGAAGCTTGACTTTCCACGCATGATGCACGACCGTACATCACCAGTAAGGCTACAATTTTTTGATTTCCCTTGTTTTAACGGGATACGGTACCACATTGGGAAGCAATTCCATAACTCCCCGAAGAGGGACGCAGTCTCAGATGGGTTCAATACTTAGGTCCACCGTGCCTCAGAAACAAGATCGGAAACATCACTTCGAGTTTCAAGGAGAAATGTTGATCTCGAGGCAAGCAGGGCCTTTTGAGGACCCTAGGACGAGGCGGAGGAATTACGTTAATCCGGAGTAGAGCCTGTACCCCCCAATCCCATCCCGTTCTTATCACGTGGCACTTTTTTCAGCCCTGCCAAAGCTTGTCTTTCGCCAAAGCTTCCCTCTCCGTATGCGGCATGTGTCCGGCTGCAGAAGACAGTCCCATAAAATTTAGTCCTGTCGACGTTCATTAGCACCAAGTCCCGGCGACGGTACATATCTTGATTTGCCTTGCTGTTAGTGATTGGATCCTTCGATCTTGTCTGTCAGTTGTAGAATGAGGTGATATCGTGCTGTAAGAACAATACCATGTAGAGTGTGAGGCTTGTACGAGTTGGAGTTGAGAAGAGTTAGATTCGCTGTGCTGTAATCACACAAGGAAGAACGGTATGGAGGTCTCTATCTATCCAGACGGTGTAAAAGAGTCTAGTGACTGACTGACGGCTCTTTCAGTATTTTGTCCTACGGCCCATCAGGCAAACCATAATCGTCCTTCATCCGTGGAGATGATGGGTTCCATCAAGACAGAGTGAGTCTTCCTCGCCAGTCAAGGCTCCATGGGGCTAATGAGCATTGATATCACGTTTTCCCCAGTCCGCGCCTGCATTTTGATATGGACGGGCTTGTCCTCAACAGTGAGGACATCACGCTATGCACGAACCAACTCCTGGAGAAGCACGTGTGACCTTCCCTGCTCCCATCGATTTGAACCCAGATGATGGGCATCCTGGATTCAACCAACGGTGAGGTTTTTCACAGCTGGCCCAAGCTGCCTGTCCCCCCCACGAACACTTCGCCCGTGAATGGCCGGAGCAGATGAGTCTGCAGTTCCCAAACGTGCTAGCCACTGGCTGGCGCGGTGCAGGTTCATCAAACCTCACCCGTGCACATATCGCTTCTCCCGGGGATAGAATCGAACTAGCACTTGCCTCCAATTCCAAGAGCCATACCTACCATGGGAAACTTCAAAGCCAGAATTGAAACACTTGCTTGCGTTCATTCCGCCCGACAGACGAGTCCTCGGAGACGACCCGCAAGTGAGAAAGGGTCGAGAGAAGCCTGCCCCGGATATATATGCCGTCGCCCTACAGTTGTTGAATACGTCACCATAGTTGTGGGCGTACAAGGGTGCCAAAACCTTACTCGGCACTCCTGAACGCGCTGGGAATGCAGTAGCTCGTAACTAGGATTCATTTCTTGATGTGGCTGGCATGCCGGGTTCGCTGGGGCCTAACACACCCAAAAGAGATGAACCCAGCAAAAAGAAATGAGTCCTGGCACCGCTGGTCTGCACAGGTTCTAGACCAGCCAGCCGCAGATGGAGCGTTTAAATGGATGAGAGGTGGAGCATATGCAGGGGTAACATACATGTACAAGTCAGAAAAGCGCTTACCTTGGGGTACCAAAAGTTTTAGATAGATTTGCTTGATCATGTTCAATCTCGCAGATCTCTCTGTACTCGGTAGTGCAGGTTCAGGTTCAGGTTCAGGTTTATTGACACGATCGAACAAAGAAACACTCGTCGTAGGGGCCATGATTGGGCGGCTCTTGCAGCGAGACTGCAGCAGCATCCAGCGGCGGCAAAGCAACCTACCAATACACCCAGGCCACAACAGCGGCAGCACAAGCGGGAATGCATGCAGAGAGGAGTTAGATTAAGATGAAAGCCCTCCCTCCATCACCACCACCACCATGCTGTGTAAGGTTTAATAGAAGCAGTGGCATGCATGTCTCGCTTGGTGGGGTATTGTTATTTGACATTGGCGCGGCGTATCTCGTACAGCCTGGAACACTCTGGAGACTCCTCTCCTGCCTGCATGACATGTACCGAACTCGTCCTCTGCCCAGATTGTATACTGTAGGCTAGGACTGCCAATATCACCGCCCTCAGTGGTTGACGGATAGCTTTTCCACGTTCTCGACCAGGGTCCGTTCTCCACCCGACACCCCCAAGGGTGCCTCCCACTTTGCCTTCACGTTACACAAAACGCAGCTCGAGACCTTGTCGACTTGCATTAAGACGAAGCGAAAGCTCCATGACTACGGAAGTCATCCCTTGACGATGGTTCCGAAATCTAAGAAAGCATCCGTGCCGCTCTCACGCCGATGCATGTACATGGCAGTTTTTGTCAGCCGCCTCACCATCTCGCTAAACAAATCAGTGGCAGGGATGATGTTTTGCTCCTCATTCAAACTTGTTCCGTAAATTGTCGTATTTGCTCTCAGGATATTCCAGGCAGTTCTTGACGTCTTCCAGTCGACTCGGCCCACCGCTCTGCCTGAGAAAGGTCTCGATCAGACTGCCCTGTCCGGCGGGCCTGTCGGCCGAACTCTCCCACCACATGCCACCACCGAGCCCATAATCTTGAACAAAGTTCGCCTTCTGAGCGACCACGTTAGGCGTGTCGTAGCTTATCATGGTGTTTGAGGAAGGGGAGTAACTCCAGCTGGCACCAACTTCACGATCGTGGTACTCGGTGCTGTCGGGCTTGGGGAGTGCTTTGAAGTCCCAGACACCCTGCTCCCAGCTTCCTTCGCCTACCCCGTTGAACGAATGTCCGGGTCCGGACGTTGAGAGGAAGGTTCGGCCATACAATGGCATTCCCAGCACAATCTTGGATGGATGTACTCCGTGCTTGGTGTAGTGTTCGATGGCGGCCACGGTGCTGAACGGTGTACACTGAGGGTGGGATCGGGAAGGGAATAGATTTGCTTGATGTCCCGCACGCTGGTCCCAGGATCCGGCATAGTCATATGCCATCAGGTTCCAAAAGTCGAGCAGGCGGTCCATCTCGGCGATCTTCAGTTTCTCAAAGTTGGACGGTCCAGCAGGGCACGCGACGGTCAAGTAGAACCTCGTATGCTGCCGCTTAGCAGCTGCCGCGTCGACTGCGTGGCGGGTCTCCTGGAGCAGTTTGACATAGTCTTCCGCCTCGCTTTCATTCTTGGGATACTCCCAGTCAATGTCGATGCCGTCGAATCCGAGGTCCTCTAGCAGTTTGACGGCTGTCTCTGCAAAGTGCCTCCTGCCACCGGGTGTGCTGGCCGGCTGGGCGAAGTTTGAGGAGTAGGTCCAGCCTCCGATACTCAACAGGACTTTGAGGTTGCGGTTTCTCTTTTTCAGGAGGAAGAGCTGCTTCACGCACCCGTACACATTTGTCCCCGTGTCATTCCAGCTGTCACCATCGTAATGTTTGTCAGTGTCAGACCAAGGATCCGTCAAATAGACCTCGCCGCTATCGGGCTTGACGTTGGCAAAGGCATAGAGAACGTGAGTGAGATTCTCGGCTGGGAGATCCTGAGGATGGTGATTGCGTGCGTACGGTGCCCAATTCACGTAGTAGACAACTGAGCGGATACCGTGTCCGCCGCCCATAGTGTGGTAAGCTTGGCTGTGGTCAAGTTGAGGGATGAACTGGGTAAGGGACGGATATGGGCACAGAAGGACAAATAAAAGGAAGGAAACAAAGAAAAGCATGCCCTTCTCACAAGGCAGAGTTTATATAGGTGGTCACGTCACATTCTGGCCCCAAGAACGTGGCGGAGGACGGTTGGTGATATGGAAGCTGGACATTCAGCTGCTGTTTCAAACTGTCTGCCTGTTCAATGCTGACGCTGGACGATGACGAACGTTGAAGTGGCGTAAACATGTGGCTGTGCCTAATGGCACGTGACGTAGATCACGTGATTCGTGGCTGGTGTCCCCTCCGGCAAATCATTGAGGCGACGTCCTTCCTCGGCATCAAGGCTATCACGCTCCCCCTGCTTCGTGGACCTCAGTCTTCCCGGTATATTACCTTGTGCAGCTCCCTGTGAGGTTTCTGTCCCATCTTTCCTGCATTGCTCTGCTCTCGTTCTTCTACAGAGATGCCCCTCGAGGTCTTATTCTTCGGCGCAGGCGCCATCGGGGCATTCTATGCGTCCCGAGTGGCTCGCAATGCCAACACCAACGTCTCGGTCGTCTGTCGCTCGAACTACTCAGCCGTCAAGGCCAATGGCTTCCAAATAACGTCCTCGCAGTATGGGGACTATACGTGGACGCCAACCCGAACATTCAATTCTCCCGAGTCAGCCCGCAAAAGCGGTGTCAAGTGGGACTTCGTTGTGGTCAGCACCAAGGCCCTGCCCAACGTCTCGGACGATTCAAAACTCCTCGAGGGGCTGGTCAGCCCTGGCGCGGCTGTGGTGTTGATCCAGAACGGCCTGGGCGTGGAGCAGCCCTACACCGAACGATTCACTCGATCGACCATCCTAAGTGCCGTGACGATTGCGTCCTGTGCACAGCCCTCAAATGGCCACATCAAACACAACCGTTGGACACGGATAAACGTGGGGCCGTACTTCTCAGAATCGAGTCCGTCCGCTGAAGTCAAGGCCACCGCGACGGCGCAGAACCAGACCTTTGTCGACCTGCTCCTGAAGGGGGGTGTCAAGGACGCCATCGCCGATACGCACGAGAAACTGCAGCTCGTCCGCTGGCACAAGATCGCCATCAACGCGTCCATGAACCCCTCGGCGGTGCTGTCGGGCGGGTCGACCAACGAAGCCATGTCCAACGATCCGGAGCTGTCGCGGCACCTGAAGGGCGTGATGGACGAGGTGCTGACCACGGCGCCCAAGGTCGTCGGCAAGCCGCTCCCCGCGAGCTTCGCCACCGCCGAGCAGATCCTCCGGTCGACGCGGAGGAACACCAGCGGCAGCAAGCCGAGCATGCTCCTCGACTGGGAAGGCGGCAAGCTCATGGAGCTGGAGGTCATCCTGGGAAATCCCATCCGGCTCGCGCGCGAGAAGGGCTACGAGATGCCCCGCATGCAGAGTCTGTATGCGCTGTTGAAGATGGCCGAGAAGAACCGCGAGGCTCAGAAGCAGAGTGCCAAAGCAGGGAGCAAGCTCTGATCTATCGGGTTTGCCACTATCTCGGACTTTGGACGTTGGTCGATGCTGGCTATGCTAGCCTTGTCATGATATAAATAATATCGATGATGGCGGTTTCAGCGAGTGATAATATGATCAGACCGCCAACCGATTGAGATGTATGACAAAAATTTACATCAGAAGGGAGAGGCGAATATACAATGGCGTTCTTATGTGTCGAACGAATCATAAACGTATAGTGACCTGTCCATGTCCAGCCTATTCAATGGGTACATGTCTTGATGGCCTCTTCTCCTATCTTTCCTCCCTGAGTCAAAACACACCTCTGCCACCCTCGGGTCGTTTATTTCTCTCGAGTTGTGTCCGCTCCTTCGCCGCCACATCCCTCCTTTCGACACCCTTTCATATCCTCTCCCCATCCCCTCTCGCCTCCTCTCCTTCTGGTGAGAGTTTGGCTCAACCACGTCTCCCTTCCGTCCTTCCACGAACACTTCTTCCCCCCCACCTACACCTTACTCGTCAACCCGTCGACCTTGCTGCCCGTAGGGCCCTTCCTGAACCTCTCCTTTATGCCGTCCCCCAATTCGGGCACCCAGTCGCACCGGACGTCGCAGAACTGCTCCTTGTGGGGCGCCCACTGGGTGACGACGCCGTCCAGCACGCCCGCGGGGAGGGAGACGATGTCTTTGTTCAGCGGCGTCGTCGAGTACACCTTGGAGCCACAGATCTTGCAGAACGCCCGCGACAGCGGCTGGCCGGACTGCGTCGCCCGGTCTTCGTACGTCGTGATGCTCTCGGCGCCGGTGTGCAGGGTGTATTGCTGTCGAATAATGGTGTGGTCAGCGGAGGTGTAGTGCGTATAATGACTCGAGAAGTTATAGTAGAAGGAGGCTGGATGGTGCGGTGGAAGGGAGCTCACCTTCTTGGGAAAGATGCTTGCACAGTGCAAAGTGCTTCCGCCATGTCGTCTGAAGGCACAGAGAGTCAGATTCGTGTTCCTTGTCGTACCCTGAATCACTGTGGCACGGATGATGCCCTTGATGAGATTGAATGCAACGTTCGTCCTTTACATCTTCATTCGTCCGCCCACTGCTGAACCTCACACCGTGCATCTTGCTCGAACCGAGAATCATACCAAGACATGCACTTCCCTCTCCGAAATCTTGGACTGCGGCAAAAAGAGCAACGAAGAAGTATTATTCCCCGGCACCGCGTCCGCAACAGCACCACCAATGTGGTCGACAATCAGACAAACACAGAGATATCACACTTTTGTATGCCTCGGTCTGGGGCTAGGGGTCATGGACGGATGATCAAGCAGGGAAGAGGAAGTTTCCTCCGAAATAAAAATACGCAGGACTGCCCACGCACCTGCAGTTCTCGCAGTGACACACCACATTGTAGATTGGCTCGCCCACGACGGTGAACGTCACGGCCCCGCAAAGACAGCGCCCGTGGTCGACCTTGTCGGTCGGGGACTTGTCCTCTGACATTGCGGCCTAGAGGGTACAGTGACGAAGAGGAGAGGGAGGAAGAAAGACAAGAAAGCCCAGTGTGGGGAGTTATTACTTCAAGGTGAGGGGAGCAAGAAGAATGCAAATAGATCCAAAGTCACAATGATGGACAACAACACACAGAATGAGCTAGCTGTGTTTGTTGTATTAACCGGCGACGAGCTCGGCTCTACCAAACAGGGTAACCGGGGATGAATATGGTTCACAAACAGCCTCGTGTGGCTCCAATTTCCTTACGCTAACAACAGAGACTGGACAATTTCACCTGCTTCAAGCCACAGTATCTAGAGTGCACAGAGAATATAATCGACCTAATAACTTGAAGTCGAGGCCATGAGAAGCAGCACCGCACAGGAGGTCTCCTTACATCAGTCTCAACCATCGTGGTGAGTAGGGCGACAATAGTCAGGGGATCCTGACAAGGAGAATGCCGTCGTGACTAGTTCAACCGATTCTTGAATGATTCGTTCCAGCCTTGTACCAGCCTGATCCCATCGGATGGGATTGTGCCCAACGCTTTGAGACTCGTCGGAAGGGCTTATACAGACCAAGGGGCACCGGCTCCGCGCTGCGCTGCAGGTCGGTCGGTACTTCGAGGGGCACCCTGGAAGAATGATGACCTTCGGATGCGTCTAGCTGTAGTATCCATGACCTGGAAACTTCATGTCTCCAACATGGTGAGCTGGGGACAGTAGTTGTACAGATCCCGAGCTGAAGATGTCTGGTCCCTAGGAGAACGGGCCTCTGCGCTTTCGGCGGAGAATCCTTGTGGGCTTAAATTCTTGCCGATTCAATGCTTGCCTCGTCACGATGCTGTTTTTGATGACACCTTCTTTGCGGTGTCTGGCGTACTTTTGACTGCTTCTGTCGCTGTGAACCAAGAGCTGGCCACCAAAGTCGCGCCTACAACCCATGCAGGCAACCAAATACACAAAACACCAACGGGAACCCCCCAGCTGCCCCAGATATTCCAACCTAGAGCGAGCCGTTGTAGCCACTGGACAAAAATGTCATCTTGGCCCAAGACGAAGGTGCCATATGCGCTCAATCCTATTGCCAGTCCCATTGGACTCATAATGACAAGTACCAGATACTGAAGAGATGACAGTACGGCACGGGAGGGAGTCCTATCCACAAAGACCAGCGGTATACAAACAATACCAAGAAACATGCTGAGACTGAAATTCAATGTCGCCAACACTGTCAAGAAGAGGCCAAGTAGCAAAAGGCTGAGTGACTTGATTAGGACGTATTGCTCATTCGTGGGCGCGGAAAAGGCAGGTAACGTGGTGTTGTTTGGCATTTCGGCAAGTGCTGATGCTAGAACTATTGGAAGCACAAGGAGAGCAACCGTTATGAGGAAAAATGTAGAGGGCATGGATCGGAGGCTCAGAGTGGTCAGGAGATATAGTGGGATGAGAGACGATAGATGAATCGCTGTCAGAAGGGCGATTGGGAGGACGAGTTGTCTGTCGACTGGCTTGAATTCGATTGTTGACAGAGCTCCTTTGGGCAATGGAATTTGTGGGTTCGAAACGCTCGTCTGCTTTGTTGACCCATTCTCCAGCTTGTTAACTGTCGCCTCTGCTTCTTTGTTGGCAACTTGGTAGCCACTCAATACCCATAGGTAGATTGCCATAATCGTATAAGCGGCAGCCATGATCATCGCACCTGGAAGATATGTTCCGATGCTGACGAAGCGATTTGACTGCATCAATAGGTAAAAGAAGAAGCTCTGATGTAGTTTCTCAAGCAGGTTATTAAGACTTCGACACATGCTTTCGATCGTTCTCCCAAACGCCATTTCATCCTGCCAGCCCTCGTTCGTCGCTGTCAAGGTGATAGCGTCAATGTGATACGTCATAAAGGTAGAATGGGGACCAGTCGCGTGGCCGAGGGCTTGGGTTGACATGCCGCGGACGAGTGTTTGGAGGCGAACGGGATACGAACTGTACTGCTCATGCTTGCTGTAGGTGTGTTGGAATTGGATCGACGTGCCAATCCCCATTTGACCAGAAGCAATAGACACGGCGGTATTGAATAGATCGAGGTTCGGCAGAGCGCCGTTAATGCCGTCGTACGCAATATGAAGATTCTCGAATCGATGCTCAAATGGATAATCGATGCAAACAGCAGCCTGAAGTGCACCAGACTTCAACGACAGATCTTGCACCCTGTATGGGTCATGGGTGGAATGGTACGCATCGATCCATGCTTGCGGTCCTGCGGTGCTGTCCGGGGTGACCAGGAATATAATGTCTTTCGACCACAGCGACCATCGTTTGAAATAACGCGACAGGGAGATGAGGAGCGGCACACCATTCACGTTCGGGACGCCGTCAATGTTTCTGAGCGGTGCGACAAGTACGATTGCTTCGGTTCCGTCGCCACGAGGTGCGTGCAGAACGGCATAGACATTCTCTCCCTCGTAGACGCGACCGGACGACGTGTAAGAATATCGTTGCTTCGCAGTCTTCAAGCCGGCGTTCCGGAAGAGTTCTTCCAACTTTTCACTTGTCCCATCCTCCAGGGGTCTCTGCTCCGCTTCCCCCAGGGTCTCGTTGCCCGCGACATTTTCTAGGACCGTTGCCAATTCGAATCGATATGCGCGGAAAACGTTCTGCTCGCTACCGCCGAAATAAGTGTGCACCTGGCCAGGAAGGAGCGCGTTTTCCGAGATGTACGTCTGTCGAGAGTACTCCTGCAAAGGCAAAGGCAGAAGCCATGAGATGCCAATGAGCATGCAAAGCAGGGACAAATACGGCGGGATTCGCAGCAGTCGGGGGTCGTCCTTGCGGAGGCTTGAAGCGAGGTTGCCTGAAGAGCCGTTTCTTAGCCATGTCTCACGATTTCTTGACACCTCGTGGCGTACTTACGTATCAGGCCCATTATGACCTTGCTCAGCTCTTCAATGGCTTCACCGCAAGGCCTTCGTATACACACGTCGAGGTTGAGGTGAACGTATTGAAAGAGGAATCTGGTCTTTATTCGAACATGCCGAAGATTAACCGCTCCATGGATTCCTCGAGTCCTGTACGTATACGGGCTCGACAGGATGTTGTGCGGTGACATGTAATATTTGTCTTCATTAAACCATCTGCCAATATGGCTACTAGTACATCGAGCAACCTGTCTCCAGACATGACGCTTCATTTATCCAATGCGCAGTTCTTCCAAAAGTCCACGGTACTGCATGCTCTGACACAATTTTCAAAAGGAACAAACGGTCCAAAGGGCCGGTAGATGGTTATGGTCCAAGTCTCTGCCCATCACTGCTGGTGCCCATCCAACCAAGTCCAATAGGACTCATATGACCTTCCGGTCCGCTAGTTGCACTCGTGGGCAGAACGCCATAGCGCCCATAGGTTTTTTGGTCGACAGACACATAGTGTGGCAACCGTCCGAGTAGATTGAGTTTGCCTTCGATCCAGCGAAGGACTTTCTCCGGAGGCGCGAGGAAACGAATATAGCCCAAGCCCCCTATTGAAAAGTTGTTAGACTCAGACGCATCGACGTAGGAAACAAGAGTCCGATGGAAGGATATTGACACGTACACAGATATCCCGTTATACACCCACTGAGGTGTCCCAGGAAGGAAGCACTGGGAATCAGTATGGATGTCACGACCAGTATCACCAATGGTGATATCCAAGTTGGGATCTTCTGGCCGCCAATCCTGTTATCCACGTGTCAGCAGCTTGTAGAGAACCCAGAGACCTCCCTCCAGGTCAAGAGGGTCCAACAAGATGACCTACTCCAGATATGGATTTGCCCGATAGGTTTTGATTGCCTCGGCCGCAAGGAGGAGGAATACCCATATACTGGTCGCCCATGTTAGCCTGTCTCCTTTGTCGAGTCGCATGGCATTCCATACCTTGCTCCAAGGACTGGTGTGTTGTCTCTGAGGATGACACCGTCGAACAACAAATACAACACGGCAGGTATTTGCCCCAACGCTGCGAAATGGATTAGCAGCCGTTCTTCGCATCGAAACCGAGCCATCCGAGAGACGTACGGCCCATAAACAAGGCAAGGCTATTCAACGTGCCAAATTCAGCCTCGAACCTTTCCAGCAACGGCATCAGGCAGATGGTATTGATCAGCATGTGCCAGAACCCCGTGTGTATTAAGACAAATGTGTTCAGCCTATACATGCTTCCCAAATTGATTTCCTTGGGTTCTAATGAGCCCCATTTTATCACACTCCAGACGGTCTGCAGTTCGAGCAGCCAAAAGGCTACTATTGCGACGAGGATCAGGCGGGTAAAAAGGGGCAGACGTAGGATGTAGGAGCGTATACGCGACGGCTGAATTAATCGGGTTGGGAGAGGGAGGCTGTTGGTCGTTATTCGAGGCGCCGCTCGAGGTGCTGCCATTCTGGGGCCCGACAAAGGAGGATAGTGGTCGACAGCGGCACCAGCGGGCGCTTCAATGCTTTGTCAGAGGTTGTAGGAGGTTGGAAGGGGGGCACATTGAGATGGGACGAGTTTGATCTCTTCAACGTGGAGAGGCGCAGTCCGAGCTGCTGTACGCCATGATCTGATGGGCACAATTGTAAGACTGGAAATGCAGTGTCTCGTGCCTTTGATTTTTGGAGTTGTCGGAGCCGGTTGGCAGACTGCGGAGAAATTGCAGGTCGATCCTGCTGAAATTAGCTGCCACGATGAGGGAATCTTTCCACTTCGTCAAGCTTAGCGAGCCTTTGTCTCCCGTTCGTCTCGGACGCTCATTTACAATACCTTTTATTTTCAGTATTGGACAGCACTGGCTCGCGGAGGAATACAAGAGGAGGGTCTCTTGATGTCTTACGCCCGACTGTATTGCCTCCTCGCTCAAGATGAGGACACAGACGACATGTGGACCTCCGACGTAACAATTGAACTGCTCCCAGCTATTGTTGGTCGTGTCCTTTGTATGCCGGCACTAACAGGATCAATTGTGATACTGAGCACGCATATACCGGTCGCAGGTATCCTACAAGAATTACCCGTGGATGCAGGGAGTGACACTGCGTCTGTACTCATTCGTCAACACGGCCGCTACTGCCCATCCTCTCAGACACATGTTCTTTCCGTGACCAGGCTGGGGAGCTTTTCCTGTGACTTGAATGGACATGAATTCTTCACGAAATGTCTCTCGTCAAGTCCGACGACAGAAATGATACCATGCCAGGGTCCCGATCCAATGTCTCGCTTCATATCCCGTACCTGTTTCGACTCTTCGGAACTGGATATTTTGTGAAGGTTTAATGCTGGATTTGACCATGGCAAGGAGTTAACGATTCTGGCTTCGCTTACTCGGCCCATTTTTGTTTCCTTCCTCATGATATGAGTCGAATCTATGTCCTAGCACTTGCCAAGATGACATCCTCAACATAACATGAAGCATTTACAGAGCTCGCGGAAAAGTGTCTCTTACCTGGCCGTCCCAATTCTCAGGCGTCGTCAAGTTGTCCTATTCTCCCAGTCACCACCAGAAATTGAGACTAAACCAAGTGCTTGGAGGCAGCCTCCGACTTGATTTGTGGCCTTGCAAGATGCAGAACTTATATCGCCATTTCCCCATTCAGGTTTCCATTCCGTGAATTTCGATCCGGTTGCCATACGGTGGCATGTTTCTACACGTCACATCTTAAGGCGTCGACCCTAGAAAGCACAATGGGCTGTGGAGAGTCGTAAGTGCATTGTGGACAAGGCTGTCTGTTTCTATTCATTATTTCCGAACCTGGAATTTTGGGAGACAACACCTCATCTGAAACCGCTTACCCGCCTCGCAAATGCACGTTTTGAGGTGGAGAATGCTTGGATGTGTTAGCTGCGCGATAGGAGATGGCGCACACGAGGCCGCATGACACTCGACGGGCATTTGATGGCTGTCAGCCACCTGGCAACCATTACCCCAAACTGAGGAGTGCATTCATTCACTTTGCAACTTACAGCCCGTAAAGCCATTTGTGTGCGTTGTCCCCTGGTGGGCCAGTACTAATCTGAAGCAGGAAATACGAAGTTCGAGAGCCTAATGCCCGATCTCTATGCAGGTTACAGGCCCTGCAGCCTCAGCACGGAATTCCACCAATCAGTCTTCCACCGTCAAGGATATCCTGCTTTACCGGACCAGGAAATAAGAAGGTGCTTAAGACTGAAAATCAATACAAGTTTCCTTCACCACGACCACTCTCAGTCATTCCAGGGCTTCTTGTTCTTGCGTACTTTCATTACGACAATCATTCGCGCAACAACATTATCTGGCAAGAGGACCGACGAAAGAATTGAAAGTCGTCGAGGTGTAAAAGGGTCCTTTACATCTTGGGTCCCTCACATCTTGAGCATAACATAGTACCCAAAGTGAGACTGTGGTCCCCAAGCTCGTCCTATATAATGGAGAGCAAAGCCCGATTCGCGAAGCAGTACGATCCTGCAAATCCACGCCGAGCTAAGAATCTCGATGAGCTCGCTTGGGCACCTTTACAAGCGGCCGTGACAAGCTACCACGAACTCGGTCACTCTCGATCCCAGATAATCCAATTGCTGGAAGATCGGCATGGTTTCTCAGTCTCGTAAGTCATGCTTTTTCAAAGAGCGCTCCTTCTCCCGATTTCCTTTCATTCACAAGTTCTACTGGTGACTGACTCTTTTGCTCTACGACCTCGTAGGCCTGCACAATTGAACAAACAGATGGCTCAATGGAAACGACGCTTGAAAAAGAAAGATAAAGTGTCGAGCAGGACTGACTTGGTCCCTGCTTCTATACCATCGAACCATGATTCGCTTGAGCACGGTGTGGAGTATCATCACGGAGAAGGGAGACACCAGGTTGCCGATAATCCCCCTCTAGGGCTTGAACCGATTTCGGGCTTCGCGGCTTCTCAACCAGAACCTGTCGACACTTTCCCAAGGAGCTCCTCATCGGCTAGCCATCTGTATCCAAAAGCCAATTCAAGGCACGAGAGTCAACGCCCTGGTGCGACCGCGCATCTTAGTTCTTCTACCCCAGAGAAATCATCATCGCCATCGTCGGCTTCACACGAGGGGTCAATTACCGGTAACGATCCTTCTCCTATTCCTGACGTCTCCATCGAATGGCCTAAAGATAGACAGGACTTGCCGTCGTTGTTCGAGCTCATTGAGAAGGTTACTGAATATCAACCTGGCCCTGATGCAACCATCATATGGACGAATTATGAACCCCCGATCCTGCCGCCCACTGCCTGTGGGACCCATGATATTGACTCTCAATGGCACACAACCCTGGAGTTCTGGCTGAGAATGGGTAATATTGCAGATGCTCTTACTGCAGCAGGGTGCCTCTCTAGTGCTTTTGACCTGCACCATATCTGTTTTGTGCAGATCTTCACCCACGTCAAGAAGTGTGGCCAACAGATCCCGCTGTCCAGCGACCTTCATGTTAGTCCAGAAACTCAGCAGGATGCTCCAACTCGGAACCTTTTCTGTGCCGCTGCCCTAAAAAGTCCTGTTCTGCAGCTGCTCGTCAAAGCTGCCATCGGCATTGCCCGATCTTCATATCCTGAACAGGCCGAACTGACCCGTTCCGTGCTGGATGCGACGCTCTGTATTACAAACGAAGTGGAGTCTTTGACGACGATAAGGTTCCTGACGGCGTTGTTTAACTGTTACAGACAAATATGCAAACTTGGCTGGTGGTTCGCAGACACTCGACTCTTTGAACAAATCACTGCTGTTGGACCTCACCGTAACTCGATCGAACCTAACCATGACTCCTGGAAGCTAAAATCCCTGAGGGTGATCCACCCGACAATTCAAAATCGCGAGTACTTGGTGTTCATCAGTTGGATGTCCTGTCACTCGCAATCTTCTTCTGAACATATCGATCATCTTCCATCCGTTTTCGGGTTACCAACACCCTGTACAGCATTGGTAGCAGATTTGCACAGCGCCCGTTCTCCGTATGTTTGCGATCCAGGTTTGTGTTCCCCTATCGAGAACGCTGTTATCACTTTTCTGGACCAGAGCTATGCTATAATTTCCGAAGCTTCCCCAGTTCTGGAGAGGTACACGAAATTTCTTCCGCACGCCACTGAACAATTGGAGAATGCGCAATTCATATTGTTCTGGTTTCTTACCTGGAAAAGAGGACTGTTGGATGTCAACACGAACCAGGCACAGTGTGACACTGACTTTCGACCGACCGTTTTTCCGGAGACCGCTTATCACCCTTCCAATTTGGAGGCATGCTATGTCCTGTGCCGATTGATCTCTAAGCTGTTTAGAGAGGAATTTGCAGGAGAACCATGGTGGGGCCTGATGGATCCGGCTTGGGCTCCAATCTTGCTATCATTGTACGCCTTGTCGGCCATCGATAAAATTCGGCAATCGCCATACGTGTTCCTACATCAGTATCTGAGCCGAGTCCTCAACCCGCAATTTTATGTCGGCTACACAACAAACGACTACAAACAGGTGCATTCAACGATCCTCGCTCCTCCGTTCGTTGTCTCGAAGGTCAAAGCTACACTCAATTTGCATGAGCTGAATCAGTCCGGAGACGACATCGATGAACTTGACGTATCTCACCTCCAAAGCCGTATGGAGATGCCGTCGACAGCAGCTGTGCGGTTTGAGTTGGCCGATGCGGAAAGCAAGACCAATAAGGCCTCCCACGTGGATCCGACTGGTATCAACAACGGACGTCCTAAGAGAAGCGATCTGATGCTGCCGCCGCCGCGGCCAATATCGCCACCGACTGGTTCCGTCATAACCAGTTCCTCGGGCTTATCCGACGACACCAAATCGTTCCGCAGGCTTGCCCGCAGAATCAACATGCCAGGTGGTGCCCTGGCGTGGCCTCCGCCGGACCACAGGCGCGACCAAAATCCTCTTTTGCCGAGTCCGAGAGATATCTTAGAGGACGTCATTGGTATGCCTCGCGAGCCACCTGCATGGGGAATGTTTTTCGGCTTGAAGGATCAATTTTCAACAATATGGGACTAGAGGGGAGTTCAAGAAGGGGCCGGATGGAGACAACCAAAACAAAACATGAATCGGAAGAGTGTGTCAGATTTCCTTTTCCTAGAGTTTGGGAAGGTCTATGCAAAATATGAATAAAGTCTTGAGGGTTTGATTATTAGTTTGGGCCACTGGGCCTGGACCTGGACGAAGCAGGGTCCGTCCGTCCGGCTGGCCGTGTGTGTATGTATGTGTGGGTGTCTTCCACCGCCGCTATGGACAATAATAGCCCAGCAAAGCTAGCTGAGGCTGTATAAAACACTAGCTGCGATAATTCTATGGATTCGGGGGGGGGGTTGGGGGTATCACTTTGGGAATGTTGGAAAAAACGTGAACCGGGGACGAGCAACGTCTGTTGAAGAACAACGTTGGTTGGGGGTATCGTGCGTTTTTGAAAAGCCAGATTAACAACACAACATTAATGGACTTGCAAGCAAGCAAGCCTCCTCCGTGTCGTTTCTTCTTCTTCACTTCCTCTTCCTCCTCATTAGTTAGGATCTCTCCAAAAATTCGGGGGGCGTGGGTCGTTAAATTCATCGGTATAGGTGGGTATCGTTTCTTCCGCGCAAGGCTATGCTCAGTGGGAAGGAGCCGTCCAGCAGGTTTAATGATCGTAAGAAGCTGGTATAATGCAAAATGAAAAGGAAAAAACCAGAAGGGTATCGTGGGTCGGAATGCGGTGTGGTGACGTGATGGATTCGAGCATCCTCCCATTCTTTCGAGATTCTGGCGGTTGGTGTGGGATGGGGGGTTGGTCGACGATGCCGTGCAGGGCTTCGATGGACTCAATCAAGACCGGGAAAACAATATACAGCACGAATTCAACCCTCAGAATCTGGGTGCCGCGCCCTTGTTCTCCCTCCTCATGGCCCAGCCCTTGAGTGACAGCACGACGATCTCATACGCCATGATGAACGCCGTCAATCCACACGTGACGGTGAGCACAAACATAGCCATGAGACCCGTTCTCTCCATGTAGTGGACGATGTCTCGGGCACTGGCCATGAAGATGATTCCACCACTGATCAAGCAGAAGGCGGCGATCAGTTCAGTGGGAGGGCGGGTAGGGTAGACCGACTTGGGTGGGGAGAGGAACATGATCAGGTACGTGAACATACGAGCAACGCCGAAGCCGACCAGCAGCGTGCCCCATTGTGAGTGGACATTGGTAGACACCATCGAGTCCTGGTGGTGAGAAGACATCATGACGCCGAGGAGGATGATGACCAAGCCAGGCATAGGGTTGAGAGAGGTGGTGTACTGTTTCGGTGTCTCACGTAGCTCCAGTGCTTCACTGGGGTGGACGTCTGTTCGGGCAGGCATGTTGTCGACAACCGTGTTCAGACAACGGCGGACGATGCTGGACTCGACAAGCATACCGCACTAGGGACAATAATTTAGCCGAGCTGCCTCAAGGCCAACAAAGCAGAGACAAGAGCAACTCACCATTCCGCCGCCAAAGAACATGATGGCGATCGAGACATGTTCAAAGTCCTGGGCCGTCCACTCGCCGCCCCAAGCCGCCAGATGCTCCAAGAAGACATTGGTGGCACCGTACAGCCAAATGACAAAGGATTCCGTGAATTCAGCCGAGGGGATTTTCGACTTCCATTGGCCGACTTCGCTGCGGTTCGGCTTAAGATTCCAAGCCCAGCCCAGATCGGCAAAGCAACCCATCCATCGTCCCAGGGTGAGCAGGCCGTACCAGAAGAAAATTCCTCCCTTGATAAAGTGGGCTAGACCCGTGAAGACGTTGTTGGCTCTCTGTCCAACCTTGATCAGTCCTCATGGTGCTCTCAGGTGGTTAACTGCGCCCTCCTGATGAAGGGAGCGCAGTTGGGGGAAATACTCACGAAAATGCCACAGTACGTGATGAAACCAGTCACCAAGGCGATGAAACCAAGGACTAGAATCAATCTGTCCACCACATTGTACACGATCTTGGCCACGCGCAGCATCTGAGATGAAAGCAGGTGCGGAATGCGCGCGGACAGGTATCTGTCGATGAAGCTGATGTGCAACCAGCGGGATCGCTCGCTGGGCTGCTGCGGTAACTGCAGGTCTTCGTCGTCTTCCGAGTCTGGGAGGGGTTCAGGTTTCTCAAAATCATCAAAGGTATCCCGTCGGCCCACAACCGTCGGAGAAGCATCACGGCTGTGCAGGGTCGAGGAAGTATCGGTGCCCTGGCCGCTGTCGCCAGACCAACGGTAAGGATTATAGGGCGGCCGCCTGTTATGCTGGGCCATGTTCTCCACGGAAACCGGGAGAAATGCCTCCCTCTCGCCCACCGGAGCTGCGGATTGCTTGCCTCTCCGCGAGTAGGCGAACAACAGGCTCGCAATGACCTGGGCGGTCATCATCCAGGTCGCGATCCAGCCAATCCTGTGGTGGGCATTGTGCACGTACAGATCGGGGGTGTTGATGTTGTACACAATCCCGAACAGCAGTCCCACGCCGTTAACAATCAGGAAAAGAAATTGGACGGGAAGGGCGAATTTCGACCGAGCAATGCTGAACATGGCGCCTTTTCTGGGTCAGCAACAGTTCTGGCACCACTGAATTCCTACCGACTCACCGATTGGAAGAATGAAAAACCATGCCAATACCATCATGACCACGTGCGCCATGATCATACCCTGGTGCTGGCCCAGGCCGGCATAGCTGGGCATATCATATGGATCAATCTCCCCGCCGTCATTGTGAGGGGCTTCCGGCTTCTTCATGTCCATGTCATGGTGCTCCTCATCGTGACCATGGGCCAGTGCGAGTGAGGCCAGTTGGAGCAGCGCTGCTGCAACGGTCCACCTCGACAGACCCATTCGGCTCACCCTTTGTGTCTGGATGTTCTTCAATGCTCCTTCTATTACACCGACGCCCACCTGACTCGACAGCTTGGTTCGTTCCCAACAAGTGAGGGCGGGGTCAGAGATCAACGGGGAGTGGTAGGACAGAATGCGACGGAGGCGGAAGAGAGTGTGTGGCAGCAGTGAGGGAGAGGACAGTGAGGATCGTCGATACGAGGAACAAGAGAAGGGGGGAGGTCAAGAGCTCAGTATAGAGAGAGATAGAGAGAGAGAGAGAGAGAGAGAGCGAACACAGACTTCCACATGCAGCGGTCACGGGCGATTATTAAAGAGGTGAAGGCGGTCTTGGAGACCGGAGCGAGTCATCAGGCGAGAGCGAGCGCACAGGCATCGCGCAAGGGACAGGCGACGAATAGGTCAGCAGAGCAAAAGCTTTTGCAGGGCCATGGGGAGCATGGGATGGCATCGCACTGTTGGCATCAGTAGGGACGCATCGTGGGGACTGGTGGCCGGATTTCTCGGATGCGCCAAAGAGTGGTTCTTGGGCTCTTATCGCCGGTCGGAGGAAAATCGAACGAGGCGTCAAGAAAAAGTGACAAGGCCCGCAGGTGCAGTAGCTCCAAAATAAGGGCCCTGGACGCCCTTGACCTCAGTGGCGCCCCCCATTGGCGGCTGCCCGGAACGGCCAACAAGAGCCCACTACAACCCAACGAGGGGTCACCGAGGGGTCTTGTTAGGTGGCCAAGGACCGACCGACCGACCGACCGACAGGCCTTAGGGACCTTGGGGGAGCTACCTACCTACCTACGCTGCGTATTCCCGTTATTCAATTTTCTCAGGCAAGGATCTGTCTGGAAGCTACATACGCAGTACGCAGCCCCAAGTACGGACGAGGTACGTCAGATCACCCGCAAAAAGTATTCGCTTACCCAGCAAGCCCAGCTTCCTGCGAAGAAGCGCTTATGGGGCAAATGATCCATCGACATGTTGGTCCAAGCTCTCCTCGTCGCTTTGTCGTTTTCTCTATTACTTCCCTCGAGCGCCATACTCAATGTGGTACTGTCGAAGGGAGCAGCTCAAATTCCCTCAATCTGCTGGGCCTAGTAGCGCAAGCATGGGAGCCCCACCGGGAAGGATACTTCCTGCTAGCCTCCGCTGCCCTACGTCGCGGTCGACTCTCGTCGACTGCTGACAAAAAAGAGCGACGAGATCGGACCCTATTCCAGAGCCGCGATCCATCTTTCTTTTCTTGTCCAGCTTCCCGAGTCAGATTCTTGTTTGGGTTCTCGTCATGACTCTTTTTCGCGCCCAGTGTCTATATTTGCTCCTCCACGACCTTTTTTTTTGGCCATCAATCCTAGTGATGTCATGATGTCATGATCTCGTAGGCGACTAGAGTTTGGAGAAGAATGAAGTGTCCTTCCGTGCCATTCCGCTGGCCCCAGACGCACTTTTCAATCATAATAATAATGGATCCGGTGATAGGTGGTATTGGATTTCTGCGTCAGGCACGGGACTCGTTCGATTCGCGCGGGTGTGCAAAAGGTACTGGTGGATGGAGACGGGGAATGCCGAGTTGCCAACCGGGCGACTGGGCAGAGCGTGTGGTGTGAGAAGTGGTCTATGACTGGCCTGGAGGGATCGAGATCGTGAGATCAAGATGCTCGTCTTTCTCTCAAACGGTAAATAGTATTAGTGGGCGGGCGGCGGAGGAGGAGGAGGAGGAGCGGTGACTCAGCGCACAGCTTGCTCAGGCACCAGCGGGCCACTGTGGACGAAGCTGACAAGTCTCGTACAGCGTTAACTTGAGAAAATCCAGTGGCTGGAGAAACGACACATTCCAACCTTGGAGCACTCCGTACTGTAAGAGAAAATGCAGAGAATACGAGTTTTCTGGAGATGCATCAAGCAGCATATGGTGGACAGTTTGGGATTCATTGTGCCGCTGCTTTTGACAGTTCAGGCAGCCCAACCTGAGCCGGGCCCTTTTTGGGTAACTCTGCTTTATCCCCGTCTCCGTCTCCGTCTCCATCTCCATCTCCATCTACTATCCATCACGCAATTGCATACGCCTTTCCATTGGGATCAGGCTGACAGCCCTGTTCGTGTCACTTCTGTAGACTTCCATGGGCCCTGTCATTTGCTTCTCGCCCCTTTCCTCCTCTCCTCTCCTCCCTCACCAATCACGTTCGTCACGCCACTCCCGACCGGGTCATTACCACATGCCGGTCATCGGCCACATCGGCGACAGCTTTAACCTGACACAGACAATACCGTTTTCTCTCCTAGGAAAACATTCCTAATCCATGGAATTCTGGTTTGATAATCCAACAAACCTGAAACGACCGAGCCAGGTAGTGGCCTTCTTGGGGCTTGAGAATACCTGTCTACACTCCTACGTCGGACCGAACTCGAACACCGACCCAACCTTGTCACCGCCGGGTCTATTCGCCCAAGTCGCCCAAGAAATGGCCGAGTGAAGAAAAAAGTTTGAGTTCGTGTCCTCCCAGTCATCGAATCAAGACCATGATCCGCTTCGTCGCTACTGCAACAGGCGCCAGATGAATAGCTTCCAGCTTCGTTTCATGCAAAACTCCACCTCTTCAAGTAATGGAAATGGCGACTTGTTGTTTTTCGGCCGACTCGTCTGTCCGAGGCTCCGAGCCTTGTATGGGCTTTCATTGCCGTAAAATCCGCTAGCTCGCTCGTCCCTTGGCATTGGGTCAGAAGATGCGTCTTGGGAGACAATCGATGCGTCCTCCGGAACCCCCGCGCTATCGTACCACCACCGTTTCCTGCAGTCGCCAGAGCTGCAAATGGTCACAAGGACGCGAGCTTGTCGATCCCGCATTGGTTCCCGCTTCGGCGCTACGGCTGACCGCCCTGCACAAAACTTTTATGCACATCATGGATCGATGATCCTGTCGCGTATGCTCCATTGAAATTCCGTGGTATTCAGCGGCGGTCGTAAAGGAAGCCGTTTGCAGGCACCCCAGCAGGTTCGGTTCACAACGGGTTGATGATTAATAGACGGGAGGGAAACGGTATGCACAACCTCTATCCATTCCTTGCCTTATCGTGCCACAAAAACGCGCGAATGCAGGTATTTCTGTCGAATCAGCAGAAAAGCATTCCAAACATATCACGACATTTTACGCATCTCCCGCCCTGGGGGAACGTATTCGTTTATGATGCGACACACTAGGCAACAGGAAAACAGTCTGCGGGGTTATCGTCTCATGAATATACAAGTATACAATGTGAATGCCTCATCCTCTACGGTAGGTCCCTAGGCACCAACGTTCGTAACACATTCTCCTCTCCTCGAGATATGGGAAAACGTGGGATTTGGGTGATAATCCCCGGACCATGTACTAATAGCCTCGTTATGTACTTTGACATGGACCAGCCGACTTGTGTACTGCGTACCGACTAGCCGAAACAGGTCAAGAAGGTCGTCGCGTGCTATTACTTACTGTGGGTATTCGATTCGACTAATAAAATACAGAGAGAGAGAGAGAGAGAGAGAGACACACACACAACCTATCAGATCGATGCAAGCAGGCAGCCAGCCAGAAACTCTGATAATGTTCCATTTCTTCTTCTTCCTCTCCACGTGGCTCTAAGAAGCCTACATACGCAGTCGAAGTAGTATGTCGGTAGTAGTAAGCAGCAGCCAACAATCCTTGTTCTATGGCTTATACTGTGCCATTTTCATGTCCTGTGCCACACTGTCGACGCCAACCAATTCCATCCATCCCAGTACCAAGTCAGTCCGTGAGGGAGACGAAACCGAGCACAAGCACAAGCCCAAGCCCAAGCACATACGTGCATATACAGTATACATGCATACCAACCACACGCAGCCCCGTTCCATTCCCCTATTTCTTCTGGGCCTTTCCTTTCTTCCTCCCTTCCTCTCTCGTCTTCAGATCTTCTCCAGACTGCGCAAGCTGTAGAAAAGGAGATAGGCCTCCTGGCGCAGGACGTCCTCGGTAGTGGTGGCGCTGACGATCTCGTCGTCGAAGCGGAACCACTTGTTGTCCTGGCGGCAGAAGGCGAAGTAGTGGCCGTTTTGCGCATGCTCGCCCTGGTGTACCACCACGCAATCGAGGTCGTACATGAACTCGCTCTCCTTTCTTGCACTCGCACTCGCACTCGTGCCCATGCCACTGCCACTGCCACTTGCTTTCGCCGAGGAAGAGGCGGAGGAGGCGCTCTTGGGGGTAGTCGTGTTGTTGGTGTTGGTGTTGGTGTCCTTGCCCTTCTCCTTTTTTTCAGCCTCGCCATTGCCGTCGGCGCCGGCATCTTTCTTCTCCTTCTTGATCACCACCGCCGCCTCGGGCCCTTTGGCCGGCGGCCGCGTCGTGTACGGCGCCATGTCCAGGTGCAAGCCGAAGTCGATCTTGCCCTCGTATTTCTCGGGCCCGAACACACCGCCGGCGTTCTGCTTCATGCCGAACCGCTTGACGTGCACGCACAGGATGGCGGGCAACTTTCGGATGCGCGTCTGCTTGGAGGCCGATCGCCGCGTGTTGCAGTTGTTGCACTTGTATTGGTCGGGCGACAGGGGCTCGGGCGCCGTGAATGCGCGCAGGCAGTCCTGGATGGTGGGGATGGTGATCTTGAGGTCCACGGCCTTGTCCTTGTGCGAGGCTTTGGTGCCGTCCCCGCCCTTCTTCGCGTCCTTGTCGTCCTTGCCTCCTTCATTGTCCTTGTTGGGGTTGGGGTTGGCGCCGGCGTCTTTGTCTTTCGAGGCGGATTCTTTGCTGGCATCCTTGACCCCTTTCTTCCTCTTCTTCATCTGTTTCTGGAAATCGAGCGAAATGCTCGAGAACTCGTCCTCTCGGCTTGACACCGTGTGGCAGGTGTCGCAGGTGATCTGGCTGTTGTAGCGCCCGTAGAAGACCTTGTGAAAGAAGCAGACGCACTGCTTGTCCAGCGTGGCGATCCCGTTGGCCTGGTTGGTGGCGTGGGATTTGTTTCCAGAAGCCGGGATGTACTGGGCCACTCCCTCGTGCAGGCGATCAACAATGCACATGAACCACTCTTGGGCATCTTGCTGGCCTTTGCCGGACATTTGCTGTTCGGCGTAGCATCAGTATCAGGATTTCCCGACCATTGAATAGAGAACAGTCAACATACCGGAATATTTTTCCACGAAGCGAACAACAGATTGACGGCGTGGGCAGGGAGAGGCTGGTCCACCATAGTAACATCTGAGAAGAGCTCCGTCATGCCACAAGCAACGCAAGTCTTCTGCTCCTTATTCTGGGAGCCTTCTGCAGATCCGTCATCCTCGTCGTCGTCGTCAGAGTCGTTCTTCTCCTTCTTGTCGGGCTCCTTGGAGATCGGACACGTGTGAATCGGGTGGCCCATGCCCAAGAAATAGCTTGCCAGCAGGGAATTGTGCACCATCATCTGCAGCACGGCGTTCATGTAGCACGTCTCGCCCAAGTTGAACAGCCCACGGACGCCGGTCCTGCCGCACGGCCGCTGAGAGGTGTTCGCCGTCAGGTACGAGTCGTCTTCCCCGTCGTTGGTCTCGGAGATCTTCCGCTTCACTCCGTTGACCTTGCTGCTGACGGCGCTGCTTTTACCGCCACCGCTGACTAATAACGCCGGATCGTAGACCAGGTCGTTGCAGTGCCCGCAGTAGACGGCCTTGTGGGAGACGGCGAACCCATGCTGCGTTTTGGAGAGGTGTTTGTTCAGCGCCGCGAAGCTGCCGGAGAAAGAGCACGAGACGCACGAGTACGTCGCAAAGTCTGGGTCGAGCTGGTGGTTGCTGCTGTCGCGGAAGGCGTTGATTTTGCTGGTGGCGTCGGCGTCGAGGTGCTCACAGCCAGCTGTGGGCATGTATTGCGTGAGAGCCATGATAGTTTGAATGAATTTCTGGGAAGGTGATAATAGAGAACCGGCAGAACAGGGACGAGGAGGATATATACAAGGGAAAGAAGACCGTTGGGGGTTTCGAGTTCAGGAGAAATCACACGAGGCGAAATGTTTTAATAGGAAACATCCACAACAAGATCGCTCGCGGTCGAGCAATCCTCCTCGATAGCCGTCAGCAGTGATTGAAACTTTTCTCCATTCATGAATAGAAGGACAATAGGAGCCGGGGCTATTGTGAATCGAGTTGAATGGCCAACAATCAAGTGACATTTTTGGAAGTGAAGTGATTATTTCCAGCACTAAAGAGGGAGTATACTTCCCCGTAGAATTACGGTGGGGCAAGTAATCCCCACATGTCGCAGCCCAGGTCTAGACCTTTGGGACGACAACCGACCGAAGGGTTACGCAAACTGGCAAAGGGCATTCGAGAGATCATGGATACCTAAAGGAATTCCATTAGAATTGGGTGGTTGGGGTCTATCAGAGGGATTGCTCGCGAGTGCTACAGACACCTTGGAAAATTCACAACCACCCCGGCTGTTGAATGCAAATGGTGCCGTTTGGCAAGCAGCGCCGCTGAGAAGACAGCGATGACCCATGATGAAACTGGAGTATTCATTTGAACACTCAGCCTCTCCCACGCGTTGTGAGACGGGCCGATGGTCAGGGAACAAACAGAGGCGTGACAAACGCATCAATGAGGATGCGAAAAGGGATCCGAAGCAGTGAATGGAAACAGCGTCGCCCGTGACTGCAGCACTCCTCGGGAATATCGCTGACGATGGCGTCCGTCTCCTCCCATGGCAAACAATATCTTTATTCATTGTCTGTGCCTAGGTCTCAAAGCCTTACCGACACCTCGCCAGAGTCAGACACCAGACGGCCACCCTCTTTCCGCCGTCGTCAGGAGCGCCCCTCGACTTTGTTGGATACCGCTCGGCTGCCATCTTCAATGATAACGAAAAACCTCCACGGGAATGTCGTTGAAGGCGATCTCGATATCATCACCGTCCCACATCGCCTCCTGGGCCTTTGATACCAAATCGATGAAGGTATCAGCCCAGCAGTAAGACTGCTCCGGCCCTTGTGGCGGCAAGCGGACACCGTTCTCATCGGTGTAGCCAACCGACATCATGAAGATAAATAGTTTCGCGCACGCGGTGACAATAGAGACGGCCTTGCCATGCGCCGCAACGGCTTTGTTTTGGTAATCCACATACAAGGCCAAGAGATCCACAGCTTGAACTGTCTGATCCTGGCCCAACTCTTCAGAGTCCCTCGTACCCCTCTCCAAACTGTCCAAAAGCCCTA
This sequence comes from Fonsecaea erecta, assembly GCF_001651985.1. Lineage (NCBI taxonomy): Eukaryota > Fungi > Ascomycota > Eurotiomycetes > Chaetothyriales > Herpotrichiellaceae > Fonsecaea > Fonsecaea erecta. The sequence continues at coordinate 1,691,891 of NW_017387249.1, read as the reverse complement.
TCATCCGAGAATTGATCTTGTGGCCCAAGGCCCGAGTTAGTAGTGAGATATGACATATGTTCTCCATGAATGCCATGTATTTGTCGTGGTATTTTCCACTGTGGAGAATCTCGTAGTCATACAAAGTCACTGCAGTGAACGAGTTCGTAAGACGGTTTGTTTGTGGCAGGTGAAAGAGCTATGTACTCACTGTTTGGACTGAGCTCTTCCATCTTTTCGAGACACAACGTTCACAAAGCGGAGGCAACGATGGGGAGTGTGCGGCGGAGGGCGGCGTTCAGTCGTGTCAAGCTGTGAAGTCGCACGTGCGATCGACAGGACCTTTAGAGCTCAACGTCTTCCAGGGACGTGTACACGGGATTTTTCTTATGTGGTTCTGGTAAGGGTTAGCTGTTGTGAGGTAAAGTGTCGATGGCTAGGAGGACCTGCGGGTGCATGAAGATGCCTAGTAGGCCACTGGAGAGAAAAAATGTTGGAAGAGAAGCTGACTGTTCGAGATGCATGACAGAGAGGACAGTTAAATGAACAACACTGTCTTGACAGATTTTCATCCAAAAATCTGGTCTCCGTGGGAATCAAACATTAGTATCTCGGCGTTGTGAAAACGCCCTAATGAAAGAGCCCATGATGTCGTTAAACTGTCACTCGATAACATCGTCTCTTACTTGCTTCCCCTCGCTCTACCCCGTGGCAGACCACTTCCTCTCAAACCTCCACGGCTGCCAACACTGCCTCTGGCCCCTCTCGCCCCAGCAGCAGCGCCTCCCCGGCCGGCCGGCAGATTGCTGTGCTTGATCGTTGATGAAGTGCCGGGTGTTACTGATGGGGCCATGCTTTTACGGCGTGGAGTTGCCTTCAAGCTGGCGAAACTTGCATCTGCTGTAGTCATGAAGGTTGCATCCCCACTGCTCTCACCGAGCCGACCGTCGCCAGTGGTGGTGTTATTCTGGATTGTCGTCGACTGATCGTCGAAGTTTCCCTGGCCTCCCTGCTGACGCTTTTGCCAGCGTTTGATCGACTCAATGATGGGAGCCTGGAGGGGGAATGACCCGGTCAACCAGTGTCCCGGCAGCGACCACACAGCGACAACTTCAAGAGGGAGTGGGAGACGTGTAACGTACCTCTGGGAAATCAACAACAAAGGCATTCATGTTCAACCCGTACAAAAAGCTGGCGAAACTCTCCCCAAACCGACTGAGACTCTCGTGCATGAGTTGCAAATGCATCAAATTCGCCTCCAAGTCAGCCATTGAGTCACTTAATTCTGCGAACTGTGGCTCGAGTGAGTCGAGCAGCAGCCCAGGTCCTGTGAAAACCCCATTGTTTTGGTGGACAGAGGCGCGGAATGAAGAACGTGACGCAGGACGCAGAGGAGTCGTCGGCCTGGAAGTGGGTGAGCGCGATCTCGTCCGAACAGGCATTTGAGACGTCGTGTGAGGCAGCGACATTGTTTCAACTGAGAAAAATGTCTGAAGTGGGATTTATGCACAAGGGACAGTACTTGGAGCGAAGCTGATGTTGTAGAGACGTGTACGTGTCCACCAATCGCAATCCAACGGAATATCCGGAAAAACTCCTCCGCGCTTGATATGAGATTGTTCCGCGCAAGGCTGACTAGGTTGGGGAAAAGAAAGCAAGATACGAGGTACTGTACTCTGTGGGTGCACTCGGTACAAGTACACGCAGCTCTGCAGAATCCCCAGGAATAAATCAAGACGTTGGATGAAACTATTACATTGTGGCCAAGCTATGAAAACAGCTGCAGTCACTGAACACGACCCTCTAGATCAGCAAGGCCATTAGAGCCTTCGAAACCTGGCTGACCCAACTCTAGGTACATAACCCTTTGTTTCCTCCCGAGAGTATGCGCGTGAACCTTTGGAGAGAATCAACCTGGTCCCTACTTCCTGTCCTGTCAATGTCGGCCGTTCGCTGCTTGCCCAAACATCTCCCTGAGTAAGTAAGACAAGATATTCCCATCAGCTCAGATCCCGTCGAAATCACCGCCAGGGGCGTCGTCATCGTCCATTTCACCCTCCACTATCTCCTTTGCAAGCTCACGCTCGCGTTCACGTGCCTCTTGGGCATTCTTGAGCTCTAGTCTGTGTTGGTTCATGGGAAAACGCATGGCCTGTTACAAGGTTAGCACCAGCCTTGCCAGAATGTTAGGGTTGACATACCTTGACGCTCTCATCGTGTAATGCTAAGCAAGCTTGGATGCGCTCATGGAAAGCATCGCCAGGCTCTCTGGTAGCGTATACGTCTCCCACATCCTTGCTCTTCATGTAACCACGCTCATGATCCAGGCTGGCCTCAATGACCCCATCGCGAATTGCCTTTGCGACAATGTACTCTGCCGATTCCTCGCTGTCCAGACCAAGGCGTAAGCACATGTCGCGCAGAGAGATTCTTGCGTATGACAGAGACATCATGCGAATGCCGGTCCTAATCACATTCTGTCGCAACCTCAATATAAGCGTGTACGTATCATCTTTTCTAAAGGTGGCATTGTACCGCTGGACCAAGTTCTGGAAACCGATCACATCTCCAGAGCTGACGGCTTGCACAAGTTGAAGATATGGCTGCAATGCTTTTTCCAAGCTGGGCTGGCGGAAGATTGCACGGTCCGGAATGTCTCCCATCAAAAGTTCAACCACAATAAGCATTTTCGTCGAGGCCTGATAAAATCCACTGGCTTTGTAGGACGTTGGCGACTTCCGTGTCGCTCCAGTCAGGTGTTCGTGAGCTTCAGTATACGAAAGTTGGATTGCTCGGATGCGGCCAAGATAGTACAAATATCTGGCGATCTGATTGTTCGCAGCGGTGGGGGGGAATTTGGTATGGGATATCAATAGGTCGGCCTGTGTGACGTGAGAGGTGGAAAGATAATTTCGGAGAAGCAAAGTTGTGACCGCAGACTGTATATCCTGGTCTTTTCTCAGGGTTGCAGTTCGCAGAGCATCAAGGAGTGGCTTCCGGATCGAGATCACCGCAGCAGCAGGAGAGGGCGGCAAGGGTGCCATTTCTTCAAAGAAGAGCGCATAGTAGAAATACACCCGGGCCGACAGCGAATCCAATGTCCGACGGTTCAGGGTGCGAAGATGGTCCACCAGAGCACTCGAGAACTCCGCACCTGCGTTGATTGATTTCTTATCGTAGAGGTGGACCTGTACCAAGATCGATAGGTAGACGTCTATTTCAGGGAGGATCTCTTTGTGAGAGCTTTTTTGGTGCGCCGAATCCCTTTTGCCGTGCCATTCCTCAACTTGTCGGGATGGGAAAGATGGGTCGTCCTTGACGGCACTGAGAAGGGACATTGCAGTCGCGGTAGGTGTTGCATAGGTGTTCGTGACAACAGAAGCTATCACATAAGAGGACAGGTGCTTTCGCATAGAGGGTATGGAACGGAGGACCCTCAAGCTGAATCGAGGATCAAACTGGTTGACAGCGCGTTCCAGCAACGGAAGATTGGCTTTGATTTCTGTATCAATGTAAGTAACATATCTCCAACAATCGGAATACTTGTGCAACTCACCCTCGATTGCCTTTTCTTGAGGGTCAACTTCTTCTTCCCCTTCTTTTTTGCCCTCATCATCTATTGCCCCATTTGTAAGATCTGCGTCGGTAGCTTTCTGAGGTGCGCTCGGAGTGTTGGAGCCCTTTGCGGGCGGGACGACAACCGTCATCTCATCATCGCCATCCTTCTCTTTTCCTTGTTTGGACGTCTTTTTGGAATTCTTGGATTCATCCTTCATTTCGACGTCGTCCGAGCCGTTGATGCCGCCGTTGAGATGGGGTTTGTCGCCGCTCATATCTTCGGCAGGAGCTAGAGATATTGGTCTGGGAGACGAATCGAACGAGTGAAGAGGTAGGATCACGCTGGGTAGCCTTGGCTTATCTTTTGTTGTAGAGAGTTCTTCTGTATCGAAAGGGAGGATTTATATCAAGCCGCAGGGTCGGGGAACCAAGTTGGCATATGCCCGGAGTTTCGAGGTCTTGATCCGCCACCAATCACAAGTCCGTTGATGCAATCGACTTTCTAGGGCATAGGAATGCGATGTGAAATCGGGAAAAGGAGGTTAAGTTTGAGAGGAGAATGATCGGGATGAGGTCAGGGCTGGGTTGAAGCAACAGTAGTTTGGATGGAGATGGAGACGTTGATTTCTTACCTTTGGCCGGCGCTTGCTGTTCATAGCGCAGCCGCAGCGCAGCCAGGCACAACAGACAGACGCGTTCGCTTCTCTCTCCACACCACAAACTGATCGCCAACAAATCAACTAAGAACCCATGACGCAGTCGCAAGACGCCTCGACGGTGCAAATGCTGTGCTTACTCGTACTTTCTTGAGCACCCCCATTGCTGTTGACACTATGGCCGCCCTGTACAGATCATAACTGCGATATCGAGCGACAACCCAGGTGAGAAGACCAAAACCGGGACACGTGCTTCCACGTCTCGCAGCAATATGGCTCTCCTCGTGAACCATCTGGAACAGATTTCTCTATCTGCAAAGTCTATATCTGAGCTGGAGTATGCGTGAAACATGAACAGACCCATTCTTCGTCGCTGACCACGTCGCAGGTTTCCTCCACCTAAGATATTTACGAATGCTCTGCTCAACAATCAGGAAATTACAACCCTGATTCGCGACACGGAACCTCATGAGCGTGCACTCTTCTCAATCGATCCAAATGCTATCAGCAGAAATCGTCCACAGAATGGTTTTCGGTCTGCAGACAACAAAAATGGTTTACAAGGCCGGAAAAGTGGGGTTTCTTTCGCCCATCCCATGAAGCAATCGGCGGTCTCAGCGCTGCTGGGTAAAGAGATGCTCCAGGAGATCAGACAATCTAGCAGTGGGCGCTCTCGTGAAGGAGTGAACGTTGAAGTCCTCCTTCGCGGAGCAGAAAGACTCTGTGAGGTTTACACCGTGGCGGGTGCAACAGAAAGAATTCGAGCCCTTCGCAACCGTCACCGGGACGTCGCTAGCTCTATAGCTATGCTCGAGGACAAGGTCTCCAGACAACAGTCGCTTCTAGACCGCACAAATCAGGCATTGAACTCTCAAGAAGGGCGGGATGAGAATGATCTTGAGCAAGACCGGATCAACCACAATGCTATACTTGGCCTCGTGGATGAAGATTTCCAGGTAGAAGAGGAGGAAATCCGCGAGTTGGAGGCTAGAAAGAAAGCCTTGGAGGAGCGTGTCTCCGGCATGGAAAGAGACCTCGGCGGGCTTCTTAAGTGATGATGCACATCTCGAAGCCCGGCACTTCTTCATGAGCAGTCGAGTGTCTCGGCATTCTTTCAACTTGTGCTTCGGCCGCACAGCTGACAGAAGCAATGATAGACGCATAGGCACCTGCGGAACGTTAGGGACCGACAAATTGCAGCTTGCAGCAAAAATTCAGTGTGCCGTCGACATCCTCGTCATGGACCTGGCGATATATCAGCCTGGACACAGCCCGAAAACTTTCGCGAATTCTCGACAAGCCTGGCTTCCCAATACCAACTGCACTTTGACGAGTGTCAGCGGTCATCATGCAGCAGGCAGCAGAATGTCAAGACATTCAACGCTGTCACCCGCCTCCAGAGATGGGTGCATAAGACGAGCTTCTGCACCACCTCATCCGTCCATTGATCTTCCAGACAAGGATGTCCACAGTTCGCTACAATTTCGCCTCGCAGGGAACCAGCTGACAGGAGTTGGCGTTGCGTGGTATCCCGCGCCGCGCAAAAGCAAGAGGGACGTGCACTTTCGCTTGTGAGGAATCACCTACTCGCTTACGTGGAATCCGTCCTCCTTTTCAATATTTTCGAGGCTCTGACTCCACCCTGGTGCTCAAGTCAAGACGGATAGTTGGTAGCATGTGGCTACCAGAAGCTACTGAAGCCACACATCTTTGGTGGGGCACCTGGTTTCCCTTCTTGTCGACACTCAATTCTTGATGCGAGTAATCCGGAGGACTAGAAGCAGGGCGAACTTCCCTCCTTCGAGGAGTATTTCCACTGGAGAGGTTGAAAAGTGGACCGGTAATACAGGCAAACTACCTCTGGGGAAACAAGAATGCAGAAAATCGTGTACTTATGCGTGATAGAATCTGTATGCATGCTTCAGGGGGTGAGCGCCCTCTACGTAGGAGGTGAATGATGAAAAGGGCAAGGTGCCTTTTCTTGCATATCTGCTAGGTATTCAGGACCTAGGACGGGTATAGTATGGGTTGGAAGTTAGGAACTACGAGTGAGTAGTCGTAGTGACAAACTAGATTTCCCCATCTGTGGGCATCTGAGGGTCCCTGGCGCTCCGGTGCCAGTTAAGACCAGGAGACGCAGGTCGCCGGCCGTTGTCAGAGGCCAATGGCAAGGGAGCTTCTTCCTGCATAGCCGTCAGAGCGCAGCAGTCAAACTCGGACACCTGCAAACATGTGTACACTAGGCCTCGGGCTTGCCCCCAGCTAGTTAAGGAAATCATGCAGCTCCCGCAGAGGACCAGTAGCATGCCCCGACTTCTTCCCCTTAAGCACGCCCAGAGTTCAGGGCCGATGAGATGCAATTGGGCGTCGGGTCTGGGTCCGTGGTGGCAGCATCCACAGCAATGGGGGTCAGACTGTGAAGACTGAACCCCATGTCCCAATTGAAACACCAGCCCCGAAAAAGCCCAGCACTCGACGCCATCCATCAATCAAGCAGTCACTCACTCACTCGTTTCTGCTCAGTCCGTCTTCACAGTCGCTGTTCAAAACCTCTCCTGCGTCCGAAGTCCTTGTTCAACCAGGTTCAGGCAATCATTTAGCTGACAGGGACTGCACAGCTCTCTCTTTCACCTGTGGAACAGGGGTACTGACATTTTTCAGCCTCGAAGTTGCCCCCAACTCCTCAACTGCGGAGCGGAACCGATTGATCGTCACCCTGTCCGTCCATTATTGCGCCGCCGCATCCAGTCGCAAGAAAGTGCTCGCAGACGCTTCAATCGAGCTCAACGTATTGGACCTCTGAAGAGTGCGGCACCAGTACTTGGTCGTCGCTCCGTCGAGTCCTCAATTGCTACAGATTTGGAGCCGATTGTTGACAGACTAATCCGGGAATCAATTTCGCGTTCAACCAGGTTACCCCATGGATAACTGATTGCTCCATTGCGACTGCCCTTGCTCTCCCTACAGCGACCTTCTATCTCATTGCCTGCCAACTTCCTCCGTCGTCCTCTCACCGACATGGCGCAACTACGGAGCATGGGGTCGGGAACGGACGTCCTTTCCATGTCCGCCAAATCTACCAGAGCCACTCTCCCACACGCAGCAGCACCCGCTTCATACGTCTCAATTGCCGAAGCCGAGAAGTTGGTCTACGCAGAGCTTGATCGTCTTGTCAAGATTTCAAATAACGCTGTCTACTTGCTCAATGGGTTTTTGGATCAGATACTTTACGACATCCTGTCCAAATCGCAATCGACTGCATTGGGTGCGGTTCGGGCTGCAATCCCGTTGGTACTGAAACAGAGACTGGGACGTGCGGCGATAAAGGCTGCCGACGAGGAATTACAAGACTATCTGGAAGAAGACGAACTGGAGAATATACAAAACAACCCAGCTGTCCTTGACCCCAGAGCCGAGTTCGACGTTGATCTTGCCTGGAAGCTCACCAGGTTGCGCTGTATGGTTTATGCTAAACTTGGGGACATGGAGGAAGAAGACGAGGAGGATTACCTGGATGGCGACGACGTGAGGGAGCATTTGAGTCAAGTGAAAGAGGCGTTCAGATCCTCTGCTAGAATCTCCCCACCCTCGGCCATCTTCCTGTCCACTGTCCTCGAGTTTGTCGCTGAGCAAGCCCTGTGCATCGCGGCGCAGCATGCGAGAAAACGAATAATGTACCTCAAAGATGCGGGTCGGGAAGCCGTTCCAATCCAACAGCACTCGGATCCGGACAAGATCTTCTTGGAAGAGATAGATATGTCAGGTATAGGCAAAGAAGGGCCTCTGATCCGACTTTGGCGGTCATGGAAGGGCAACGTCCGGACTGGCGGCAGCTTATCCTCACGTCCTACAACACCCAACCTTATGTCGCCCATAAGTCCGGAAACTCCCATACAAGAATGGAAGTTTCCTTCGGCTCCGGTGATCCCACCAATACAGGAAGAGGGGAGCAGATCCGTGACGCCGGCAAACATTCCTCTACCCATGAACGAAAATGACGTGGATGAAATAGAGGTACCAGGATTAGCGCGTACCTCTGAAGAAGTGGAGACCACTGAGGAACGCCCTGGTCCTGGAAACCGAAGGCCGACGAGTATGTTAGTTATGCCTGGCCAGTTCCCTGGTTTGGCAAGCACCGATGAGCAGCCGCAGAGGCCGTCTCCGATCAGAAGGAGATCGAGGTCATTGCCTACTTCACCCAAAGCCTCTTCCGGGGCACAGTTGGCGACTCAATCAGAAATCTCGCCGTCCCTCCCTGTTCGTGGGTCTAAGGATGATATGAGCGCCTTGGAAGTAAGAGACGAGGAAATTCCACGCCCTCAGGAGGGAGCAAGGTCTGTTCTGCGTTCGAATGCGATTGGTGCCACTGTTGCTACTATCGCTGGCGCGTTGAATGCAGAAGCAGCCAAAGCTTTTCGGAGAGAACGGCCGAGCTACGAGCTGGCCTCAACAGCCTCCCATGAGTCTGGTGGCCAACAACAAGACACAGCAGAGGATTCCGAACGGACGCAAGGCTTAATGCCGACACCAGTTGCTGGCGTGGACGCTGCCGAGGCAGACTCCCGCGAAGGTATGGGCGATTCCGATCACGCGGCTCTGAGCTCCAGCGATGCAGAGGAGCTCGAGGCTGCAAATGATCACCTGAATCTCAGAGATTCTGGATTCAGTGTTGCTGGTCCCGCGCATGATGTTATTGAGGAGGAGGACGAGGAGGAGGACGAGGCTGCCACAGACGAAGCCGAACCACAGATCACTAATCACCAGAATTATGAACAAGTCCCGGGGGAAAGCGGAGCCGGGAATCGCAATACGAGGTATTCGAATTTGGGGTATGCGACGATCTTCCAGACGCCTGATACAAGTTCAGGCTACAGCAATCCAAATTCTACCCGATCCTTTGTGCAAGGCACCGCGCGCTCCAATGAGGCTGGTGCCAACTCCATCACCACAACACCAAGCACGACATCTGGGTGGCCAGCGGTAATTCCGAACAGGAGATCCTCATTGGATCGTCAGAAGCCCGAATACTCGCAAATGCCACCATCATACCACATGTCGGAACACGAGGAGGCAGCGGAGAACCCACAAGAGTTCCTCCCGCGGTACGGGACCTCAGCCTTAGCTACACAGAACAACCGTCCGATAAGCGGAAGCGCGAAGGACGGAAGGCCATCAACATCAGGTTCTGGGACAGGCCGACGGCAACACATTCGACTTCGCTCAGACAATGAGGAGGTATGGCCGCGGGAAGAATTAGACAGAGCGAAAAAGAGTCTTGATCTTTTGATTGACAGCAACGAAACGCTTCATTACACTCTGACGCCTGCGTCTGCCAATGTGGTATGTAGGCATTCATCTTTTGTCTTGTAAAGCGCTGACATACTTCACAGGGAGGAAAGGTAAAGGTGAAAAGCCAGACTCAAGAACTGGCAGATTTCTTCAGGACCACTGCGCCTCCAGGAGAAGAAGTCCGTCCCAAGTCGTCTCGTTCTGCGAAAGACGGTCTTCGAGCAAACCCGCCTCAGCCCCCGACACCTGGTCAGAAAGCTACTGCCTCGCCTGCTAAGCCTAAGAATCGTCTGGGCGAACCACGTGAAGCTCGGATGGTGCGAAACAATACCCGCGATCTCGCCGACTATGCGCGCTCAACCGGGCCAGAACATGAAGCACAGCTTCCCAAGTTGCTCAATGCACGACCTGCTACTGCGCAGACCACCAGGACAGAGTTGTCTTTTCGAGAGAAGGTCTTCGGAGTAGTCGATGAAAACCGTCCCAGCACAACATCTGGCAAGCCCTCGCGGTTGAAGTACCAGGCTAGAGATGCTAGAGGGCCTCGAACGGCGGAAAGCTCAGATTTGATTGACTTCATCAGAGAAGGCCCTCCACGAGCCCCTGGAGAGCATCGGATAGACCGGAGTGTGGCCCCGTTCCGAACGACAATGGATTCTGACGACTTGAATGCACTGGCGCCTCCGCCTGAGCTCGACACAAGAGGACGTAACTCTGATGGCAGCGCTCAAGAAAGTGCCGTGACGGTCAAATCAATGCCCTCATCAATGAACTCACGCACTGGCTTGCTCGAGTCGACGAATCGTGCAGCCGGGAAGTTCACGAATGGATTCGGAATTTCTGCAACTGCGATATCGAAGCAGCCCGTCATCCCGGAAACAGATGGAATGCCTAAGAGAACTCGGCCGAAAATCCGAGATCCCTACGCGATCGATTATTCTGACGAGGAAGACGAAGAAATGGAAGAGGAATACGAGCCGCCGAAACGCAGAACCGACGAAGAATCACTCGTTGATTTTCTTAGGAACACAGCACCTCCTCCTGGCATGACGACTCAGCCAATTCTTGCTGCGATGCCCAACCCTACTCAGCCGGACCCTGCAAGCATGTTGAGGCAGTCGACTAGCAGCTCCAAGCTGAAAGATCTCCTTCCTGGTGGCTCAGCTTCAGCGGCGAGAAATAATCCACATGCCAGCGGGAATAATACGACGCCCAACACGAGACCGGTCAATATTGCACGCGCAGAATCTCCTCACCTAACACAGGTGGGTTCACGAATGGACAAATACAGACCTACGACAACCACCCATGCCCCGCATGTAGACCGAAACAGACAGAAAATGCGCGTGCAACCGAGAGATCCGACCACAAGCTCGAATGGTGGCGGTACTGCAGATTTAGCTGCGTATCTGAAGAGCTCTGGACCACCGCCAGGAATGAACGACAAGCCGCCACAGAAAATAGGAGGTGCGGTCCAGAAGGACCAGGCAGGGTTCCTGAAATTTTTCCAAAGAAGGGGAAGTGTGAGGAAGTGAACAGGAAAGTGGACGACGATGTGACGAAGGCCCAGAGGAATCTATGTTGGGCACTGAGTGCCCGGGATGCGACAAAAGATAATGCCATTCGATGCCGCTAGGGAGCCATGTAGGTGGGAAGGCCAAAGGGTATGTCACAACTGGTCAGAAGAGTGGTTGTTTTTTTCTTCTGCTGGAGCTGGATAGTCAGATACCCAAGCGAATCTGTTCTGCCATGTAGATTAGCGTCAAAGGCACTCCGAGATTGTCAAATACAAGAAAATATCCCATCCCGTCATGTATATGGTATTACAGAGTATGGGAGGATTTTCATGTCACGTGCCATCCAAATTCAGGGGTTCAAAAAAGGGGCTGTTTCTTCACCGCCCACGTGATCCAAGTTTTGTCCATGGTTTCTGCCACTCCTGACATTGAATTTCAAGTTCTGGGGATCTGTCAATTTGAACAACTTGCTACATGCTTTCTTCTCCCCTCCTTAACATACCACATCTTCTCCGTACCTGAGCCGCAGCGCGGCCTTTTGTTTGTTTTCCTTTCCATCGACAACCGGAGCGGTTGTTCGTCCACAGGATGAAGCGTCTCGCAGTCCTCTTCCTCTCGCTCCTCCTATATCCTTTTCTTTCGTCGGCCCTCAAATTCGAACTGGTTGCACAACCGGGACACAGCGCCAAAAATGAACGGTGTATACGGAACTTTGTCACCAAGGATACCTTGGTTGTGGTCACGGCGATTGTGAGCGGGAGCAGAGGCGATGGGCAGATGGTCAACATGCACATCAAAGATGCCGTAGGGAACGATTACGGTAGACCCAAGGACGTTGCAGGGGAGAAGAGGATGGCATTCACAAGTCTGGCGGATACCGCGTTCGACGTGTGCTTTGAGAATACGTTGACGGGACGATGTGAGTGCCCCTGAACCCTACCGTCGAATGTATTATCAGGACTGACAGTTTGACTGAAGCCGCCGTTCCCAATCCCACTCGTCATGTTGAACTCGACATCGATATCGGGGCTGACGCGCGGGACTGGTCCGCTATCCAAGCAAACGAAAAGCTTAAACCCGTGGAAGCGGACCTGCGAAGAATAGAGGAGACGGTCAATGAGATCGTCCAAGAGATGGAATACCTCAGGATCAGAGAACAGAAGCTGCGGGACACCAACGAGAGCACGAATGAAAGGGTCAAATGGTTTGCCTTTGGGACGATGGGAATGTTGGTGGGTCTGGGAGCGTGGCAGGTCGTATATCTGAGGGCCTACTTCAGGTTTGTTTCTCCTATCAAGGCTCACATTTTGCGGCTCTGTTTGTGGTTCAGTGCTGACGAGAATTGCTTCCTAGGTCGAAGCATCTGATCTAAACGGTTCTTTTTCCAATGGATACGCCGCTCACGCCATGATACTGGATTCTGTCATGGAACTTCCACAGCTGAAGGGGGGTTTACAAAAGTTCGTAGACGACCTAAAGGGGCCGCGTCTGTATGGGCCATTGTACGGGTTTCCCAGAAGTACCATCTTGTAATAGGACGAAAGCAATACCTTTGGTTTACTCACGGCAAATCTAGTTTCGGAGAAGGGGGCAATTTGTCAAAGTAGCATAGTACCCTCCCTATGCGACACGGAGCGCCTCTGCAGCTTTTGCAGCGACATGTGGCATCCTGTCAGCCCCAGGTCGCCATAGGAGGTGAGAAGCAGTCGAGCATGAGTCCTCCGAAGTAGACAGAGAGGTGTGACAAGAAATGTCTCGCCGCCTTAAGCTCTTTGTTTGTGCACCTTCCCCTTGTTCTCCCGTCGTCTCGCCTCCTTATTTTCACTTCCTCACTGCTGCACTGCTCGATATCAGGCTTTCACCACCAACATGGAGGCGGGCAACAATATGCCGGCACCAGCCTCCGAAAAGACGGCTAACGCGAATCAAGGGAAAGCTGAAGCAAACGTCAACATGTCTTGGGTTGAAGATTCCGTATGCAATGGTGGTGTTGACGGATCCAAGTTAATATTATCAAAGACAGTTCTGAAGAACAGTAAGCTCTCCCAGTTGGCGCATTTGTGAGGAGTTCCCAAGAAATGACCAGTCAGCCTCGACACCACACCTACTCCTTAGCAAATATTGTCACGATCACTGTCGGTAAGGAGAAGGTGGAATATGGTGTCTACAAGAACGTCCTCGTTGCACAATGCCCCTTCTTCGACAAATGTCTCTGTATTGCTATGAAAGAAGTGAGAGAAAATGCAATAAGCCTTCCGAAAGATGACCCAAGCCTTTCGGTGTGATGGTCGAGTAGGTATACCGTTCCTTGGACCGATTACGGAGCAAGAAGCTTCTCCTCGTCGATGCCTACCCCTCGCCGACAAGTATTGTATGCTCGATCTGCAGAATGCCATTGTCGACAATGTCAGAGGTTCTCGCAGTGCAAGTATCAAAAATATCTTATTGGTATGGGATAAACTGCCAGAGAAATCACCACTTCGCAAATTGCTCCCCGATCAACTGTACTACAAGATATCAAAATCCCCGAGCAGATACAGGCGAGGCACCAACAGTACTATAGATGCATGTGTGGATGCATTGGAGGAGCTTATGGTACAAGAACGCCGGGTTAGCGACTGTAATGCTGCCGAAAAGCATGGATCATAATATCAACAACAGGAACAAGTTCCCTGATCCATTTTCACCAGTGGGATGCGTCTACCATGTTCATACAAATGGAAAGAAATGTATCTGGAGCATGACGCCACAATGGGAAGGGGTGATATCCACACATCGTGGGTGCCTCGACAGACATGCAGTATTCAGCAGTGTCGAAGCTGGGAGTATTTCAACGACCTGAACTGGTTGGCAGTGAACATCACTCCTATAACAGCGCCAAGAGCTGGAGGCGTGAAAAATAGCAGAGAAGTCTTCTCCTTCGAGCAGTAAGGACTCAGACCTTCTGCTCTTGGAAATCTTCTGGCAAACGTGCTGGCGAAGGAGGAAAGAAAAGCGAAAGCGGTGAAGTGGTTTTCTTCACCACAGAATCATTCATGTCGACCTTCACCGTCACACATCACTCATCAAACTCTCACACTCTTCTATCCCTTCCACCACAGGCAAAGCAGCTCAGTCGAAGACACACTTGCAATCCTCGTCTGTTGAACCATCTCACTCTCAAACTTTTCTCAGCATGGCATCAAAGCGCCCTCTTGTGGGCGAGCATGAGAATGCCAGAGTCGAGAAGAGAAGGTACGGGAAGAGGACAGACCCGCCCATGATCCAGGCACTTGAGAGAGAGATCTGAATTAACCATGAAGATACAGCTTTGCCGCGTGTGACGATATCGTCGCCGTCACCGTCGGCCGGGACAAGTTGCAACATCTCGTGCATGAGAGCGTACTCTGCAAATCACCATTCTTCGACAAGTGTCTCCACTCTGGGATGCGTGAGCAACTTCAGAAAGCCATCAACTTGCCCGAAGACGACCCAGAAGGCTTCGCCATCGTCGTCGAGTGGCTGTACTCGGGCACGGTCCCCCAGAAATGCGGGTGGAGGTGTTTGCTGCGCGCCTACAACGCCGCCCAAAAGTTCTGTATGCCAGACTTGCAAAACGCACTCGTCGACTTGTTCAGAACGGAGATGACACCTGCTTCGCTCAGTCCCAACTGGGTGTCGTATATCTGGGGGCACACAGCAGACGGATGCCAGCTCCGCAAGTTGGTTCTCGATATTTTTTACTACCACATATCGAAGGATCCAACTACATACAGGGACTACGGCGTCGGTGTTGAAGAGGGAGAGTACTACGCTGTTCAGATGGAGCGCTTGATGTGCAAGACACAGCTTGCAATGGCCTTATTCTGGCGTTTCGCCGACCGCTCCGATCGTCCATCCAAAGAGCCTGCTAAAATGAAGGGCTGTGTCTACCATGTCCATGAGGATGGAAACAAGTGTACTTGACATGCAGACCTGAACCGACGATATACCCATCTTCACCATGAGGAGGGCTTGAACCGGACCATGTAAATCACACCCCACGGTGACCTGTCGATGAGCACAGGCAAGAAAGACTTCGGACAGAAAGAGACAGATAAATGGCTGGGAGATTCGAGCTGCGGACTGGACTGTAAGGAGACCTGGTTTGGTGTGAAAGTTGGATTGGGCACATACATTGTTGGGTGAACACAGAGTCGAGTCCGAAGTGTGGTTACTATGTTTCAGTTCATTCTTGGGGTATAGGGATGAGATGGGATGGGTTGCTGTTTTGGTGACATGTTTTCCAGCACGAAAGAGAGGCCATTCAATGGTAATTAGTTGGTGCTCTCCTCCCTCCCTTCATCCACCATTTTCTCTCTCTCTCTCTCTCACACACATATACCTTCATAACCGTGACCCCACCACGACAGCAGCCTTATTGTTGTCCCCCCCTTTCTCGTTGGGGGCGGCCGTGAACTCCCTGACCATCTTCAACGCCGCACGCGCGTACGGGAACCTCTGTAGCGCCAACGCGGCCGCCGACTCGCCCTCGCCGCTGGCCTGACGCACGGCCCAGCGCGCGGCGATGCCCTGAATCATGACGCTGGTGCGGAACAGCGCGAAGGCGTCGGCCCACGCCATGTCGCCCCCGCTGTCCCCACGGGGATCCCAGCCGGCCACGTCCCGGTACCACGCCAGACACTGCTCTTTGGTCGGGAGGCCTGGTGGGCCCGCGTCGCCGCCCCGGAACGCCGGGTGCGAGTGCGTCTTGATCTCCGCGAAGTTCTGTGTCACCAGCCACGGCATCGTCATGTTGCTCAGGTCGGACAGCGGGTGGCCCACCGTTGCGATCTCCCAGCTACATCACCGCGAAAAAAGGGGGTGGGATCTCCGTTAGTTTGTGTACAACAAACAGAACGAATTAATTCCCGCTGAGGAGGGAGGGAGGGAAGGTGTATTTTGGGGGACCATAGTCTGTCTGTCCAGGAAGGAAGGACAGGGACGTTAGGAAGAGGGGAAAACAAACACACTCACTCGAGAATCCCAATAATGACCGGCTTCGTCTTGTGAAACACCAAGTTGTCGATCTTGTAGTCGCCGTGCGTGATGGCGCCGCGGTCCTGGGGCCGACGGCTCTCGTCCTCGAAGAAGGCCACCATCTCGTCCATGGCCGGGATGCGGCCGACGGGCTCGCGGGTCTCGACGTCGACCACCTGCGAGTACGACGCGTCGAGTTTCTTGAGGGTCCGGATCTGCCGCGCGTAGAACCCGCGCGGTTGGCCGAAGTTGGTCAGGCCGACCGACGCCGGGTCGACGCGGTGGAGGCGGGCGAGGGTCTGCACGGCTTCTTTCCACCTGGTTCGCCAGCAGCAGAAGAAGACAAAGAGTGGGGGGGGGGGGGCTTGAAAGAGGTGGTTCGTCATCTTCTCGCCTTCCCTAGGACCCTTGGCCTCTCTTAAACCGACCAAGCAGACGGGGAAAAGAGCATATGGACGGAAAAAAAAAGGGTGTGAGACAGAACGTACATGATACTCCTCTCCTCCGGCGACACACCCGGAATACACGCCTCCTGGAAGATCCGGCCGTCGAGGAACTCCATGACGTAAAAGGGCGTGCCGACCACGGAGCTGTCCTCGCACAGACAGTATGCTTTGGGAACCGGGATGTCGGTGGTGTTGAGCGCGCTGATGACGCGGTACTCGCGTTCGACCTGGTGCGCCGCCGTCGTGAGCAGTTTGCCCGGCGGCTTCTTGCGCAGCACGAAGTGCTGGCCGTGGCTGTCGGTCAGTTGGTAGGTCGGGTTGGATTGGCCATATTCGAACTGTGTGTGCACCGGGACATGTCAGTGATAGTCAGGGAGAGGGAGAGACACCGTTGTCGAATAGGTAGATAGAGTATAGACTATTATCTCTTCCTCCAGATTAGGAGAGCCGTGAAAAGGGTAAAAAGAAGGAGACGACGTTGGGGGAAACGATAATAACAACAACAACAGGAATACGCAACGAACGAACCTGTCGGATCTGGATCGGGACCTTGATCTCGGGGACGTGCACCTCGAGATAGCGCTCCAGAGACACCTTGTCGATCGGCTGTCTCATCATCATGAGGTGGGGGTTCCTTGACTCAGGGACAGTATAAGATGAACATGAGGGAGTAATAAACCCCTTGTCGGGCTGGATATTAGAAAACAAGAACAAGATGGATGGGTGGGAGAAATGGTGGTGATAGCACTACTACTCACCCACTCACTCACTATTACCCGAAGACTGGCGGAGGGTCGACCAACTTATGGATGTATCTCACACCCACCTCCTCGAATCAATTACTCACCGTTAGTTAGAAAACCAACACTCGGGATTCTGGGTGAAAAATACCTCGGATGTGAGGCTACCCAGGACCTTGACCAGGAGTGCCCCCCCAGACATCAAGTGGCTACAGTGTGATATTGCTCGCAATCTGCTGCGCAACATGGCCAGGCTAGGGCAACTGGATTATGTATGTACCGAGTACGAGAAGAGGTACAGTGCAGTCACCCCTTCGTCACCGAAGCACGGAACTAATACATTTACTCGGTATAAATGCTATGTATATATATGCGCATGCTCCCGTTCTCAAATACACCTGGGAGTGGGTATCCATATATCCAAACGAACGCTCAAGTGCTGTCATCGACCTTTCCTTTCATCCTATGTTATGTATATGTGTGTATGCATGTTATTGACGAGCTTTGAAACGGGTGCGAGATCGCCAGAGGGCTCCAGCTGGGAGGGTCCACTTGCCATCTGATGCTGGCTGTCGCTGCCGGTCAAAGTCGCGCCGGTCGTATTAGTCCCAATTCTCACTCACTGACTCACTCACTGTCAGGCGAGAGAGAAACACACGGTAAGGGGGGAGGGGGCTTCGTCAAATAAATTCATTTACACGCTGTCGTCGGCCGTCTTGAGATCCTCGGTCACCACGGGGGTCGTGGACTTTTCGCCCGCGTGGTCGTGGGTGACCACGGTGTGGGTGATGTGGTCGATTTCGATCTCACGCTGGTAGATGGCCACCTCGTCGGCGTCACCGAAGATGGCGGCGATCTCCTCCAGCGGCATGCCCTTGGTGTCCGGGAAGAAGAACAGCATGATGAACCCGCCGATGGTGCCGGGGATGATGAAGGCCAGGTAGAACTTCCATCCAATAGTCCTATTTTCCACCTGGTGAGTAAAAATGCATCCGTAGGAGAGAGTTCTTCTGGGCGTGGAGGAACTTACTTGAACGCAGTGGGTGCGGCTTGGAGCCAGATAATGTTCATGAGCGAAATCATCGACACGCCCAGGCAGACGCCCTTGGCTCGGATGTGGCTGGGGAACAGCTCGTTGAGGTAACTGAACTGGGTACCTATTTTACGGAAGCCCGTTAGAACAAGTTTGGCATCCCACGTGGATCCGACACGTACCGTCAAGGCAGAATCCGTAAAAGATCTGGAAGATGTAGAACATGGCCACCGCCGCCAGGAGAGCCGACTGGTTGTTTGATGGCACGAATTGGGCAACCAAAGCGGCCTCGATGATGAGGGTAACCATGCAGCCCAACACACCAAATGCCATGTACCGGTTGCGGGAGAAGCGGTCAACCAAGGCCATGGCCATGATGTTGATGCCCAGCGTGAGGGTGAGCCATCCTGCCGGGTAGAGGAGTTGTTTGACGGGGCTGAAGCCAAGGTTGGCATACAAGGTTGGTCCGTAGTCTTAGGGAGTGTCAGTCAACTCTCACCGGAAGAATTACACAAGATGTATACTTACTGTTGATGACCAACACGCCAGAGCACTGAATGATTCCTGTCGTTCCGATGGCGAGCAGGCATCGCTTGCGGTAGGATGGCTTCTTGATCATGTGCATCCACGAGTTGCCCAGAGTCTTGTCGATGGCGATTTGCTTTTGGATCTGGTAGTACTCTGCGTTGGCAAACTCGTTGTCGGGATCATTAGGATCCGAATGCAGTTTGAAGAGGATCTCCTTTGCTTCTTCGATGCGGCCTTGCATGACCAACCAACGAGGCTGGAGATTCCCGTCCTGTTAGCCGCGATTTTGTTTGCACACTAGGTGACGACGTACCGATTCTGGAACCCAGTAGATACCACAGAGAAGGAACAGAGGCCAAGCACACTGAAGAGCTAGCGGAGGCCGCCAAGTGTCGTCGCCTCCATCCCAGAAGAAGAAGCCAAATCCCACCCATCCTTGGATGGTATACCCGAGAATGAGAAAGACGGCATGGACGTCGACCAGGGCACCTCTCAGATCGACTGGCACGACTTCCGACATCCAAATCTACCAAGCATGAGTAAACAACAGCCACCAGGACAAAGGCGCAAGAGAACGAACCGGAACAGCGGCCAGGATCATGAATGCCGCGGCGCCTGCAAAGAATCGGAAGAGCAAGAACTCGCCAATATTGGTGCTCCCGGCCAGGAAAGCCCCCGAGACAATGGCAATGACTGCCGGCTGCATCAAACGGTCAGCTTGCACGAATACGACCGATCAACCACAGCTCAGCCTACCAGGACGATGGCCCATTTACGACCCCATCGGTCAGCCACATAGGGGAGCATCAAGGTCCCGATGGTGCCGCCCGTCTGGAACAGGCCGTTCATAGTACTGATCAGGTCGGTTCCATTGCTCCTGGTGGCGAGGTCGAAGTATGCAATGAAGGATGGTTGACCTGTTTGGTTGAGATTGTCAGTCTTGCACAGAAGTCGTCGTGGTCAGTTGGATGCTCCATACCCAGGGTGGTGCCGATGATCGAGGCTGTGTAACCATAGGTTAACGACCCCAGGCCGATGAAACACAGCAACAACACATTGTATGCGTTGATCTTTTGCTTCTTGACGCCCTCGAGATGCGGCATGTTGGGCAGCTTCTGGTACTGCTGCAATTGTTCGTTCCTTCGAAACACAAAGTCGTCTGGGTTGAGAGTGAGTTTGCCCGAGGTCTAGAGCTGTATATGAACCTGGGCGCTTCCCCAGGCGAAGGGCATGCCGGCCGAGCGGGTCCACTTGGTGCGTGCATAGCGCGTGCATGGTGCTCCCTTAGATGCATCCGCGGGTGCGGGCAGCTGTGGGGAGAACGGTGTCTTACTCTCCTTTTGCGAGTCAGATGAATCCACCACCCGTGGGTGCTCCATCGGTGGCGCGTCGTGAATCGAGCAAGTTGCATATTGTTATCAGCGTCAGGGCGTCCTGACACCCCTGCTGGTCGACCTCGCCCGGGCGCGACTCGCTGGGCTACAAAATTGGTTGGCTGCCGGGATTCATAAGCGGCAGCAGGGAAGGCGTTGGAGGATTGTAGCAATACACTCGGACTTGTTGAGACCCTGTGAGACCTTCCCAGCCCGGAAATATCGCGCTCCTCATGTCTGACCTCAAACTGCCGTCGTGGAAAGATCTCCCACCCGTCGAGGGTATGCCACATGGCTGCGCTTGGGGCTTGTTTGACAAGGATGGCGTCCGAGACGAGATCGGCACGTTGAACCTCCTTACACCCGAGACTGTGGTCAAGGCCCGAGAAGAGATCCAGTCCGGTAAGAGCGTTGTCCTCAAGTACGTCGAGGTCCCTGTTACTTGGTTCCCGTAGGGCTGAAGCCTGATGACCGGCGGTTGACTCGCATACCATACCATAGTTGGCCAATTGACCACGTTCATGAGCCGGGATTCGACCGCATCAAACCAACCATCAACATCACCGACTGGCGAGCGAAAGGGTCTCCTTGGTACTCGTACGACGATGAGATTAGCATCAACACCCAATCGGGGAGTCAATGGGATGGCCTCCGTAAGTATACAAGCGCGGAATGTACCGAATACTCATACGCTCTTGCTTGCCAGGACACTGGGGCCACAGCGGTACGGGGTTGTACTACAATCGCATCCACCACGACGAGCTCTTGAAAACGGATCGAATTGGGATTGACCGTAAGTCTCGACGCTTTGGATCTTCCAGCCTTGTAATTATCTTACGGTTGACCTTGTCCTAGACTGGAGCAAGCGCGGAGGTATCGTCGGAAGAGGCGTTCTCCTAGACTATGTCGCGTATGCAGCTCGCCACAACATCGCATATGATGCCATGACCCGGCACCGCATCACGCTGGACGTGTTGAAGGACATTGCCAAGGAAGAAAACGTGGACATACATCCCGGGGATATCCTGCTCGTCCGGTCGGGCTGGATCAAATGGTACAACGAACATAGCCCGGAAGAGCGTGTGGCCAAGGTCAAGAATGGATCCGAGTACGTGGGAGTGGATGGCTCCGAGGAGGTGGTGCAGTGGATTTGGAACTCTCACTTTGCAGCCGTCGGTGGTGATGCCATTGGCTTTGAGGCGTGGCCACCGCAGCTACCGTGGTGTAAGTCAACTCAGCAAGCCTCAAACTCGTTCACCTACACTGTCCACCAGTACTGACTCACCTGGGTCCTCCTGCTTAGGTCTACACGACTTTGTCCTTGCGCTCTGGGGAATGCCACTAGGGGAGCTGTGGGACCTGGAGGCGTTGGCGGCCGAATGTGAGAGTCAGCAAAGATGGAGCTTCTTTATCACCAGCGCTCCCCTGAACACTCCAGGCGGGATTGCGAGCCCTCCCAACGCGATAGCCGTCTTCTAGCAGGGGAATGTAGTTATTAGAAGCATTGCAAACCGGATCCAGCACGAGAAGCAGAACAGTAGAAGGGACCATCGTTTAGAGACTGTGTTGTGCTGTGTTGTGTTGTGTTGCGTTGTGGCTGATTTGGGGGACAAAAAGTGAAATTTGCGAGAGACCCATCGAAGCCTACTAGCCCTAACTGCTACATACTAGTAACTACGCAGTATAGCTATGGGCTAGCCGTCCGGGGTACTTTTACTAGACATGCCCCTATTTCCTCTCTAGGATTTGGCCTCCCGCGGCCCGTCCGGGCACCAAGAAAACCCAACTTCTCCAAAGTGGATTCCGCTTGAGACTTGGGACTTCCCCTCTGATTGTAAAGAAACTCAAAAATGTCGACAGAAGAGGGAGGGCTTGTCAGCATGGCTCGAGTCAGATGTTCTTTGTCCCAAGGTTTGAAGCCGTTGAAAGCTTGGAAGCTGAAGAGAGTGAGAGAGAGAGAGAGGCGCCAAGGGACGACATTACGGTACGGAGTATAGGACAGGACATGCCCTCGGTACCGAGGATGTGGTTAACAAGGTTTTATTGTTCGGACGAAGGGGGGAGGTCTTATGACCTTCGGATATCGTCGTCGCACCCGCACGGGGCTCCAGTCTCGTGGTGCCCTTGCCCAGTATGTCGACCGTATCAACGCCCAAGAGGCGTCTGGAACAACTCAGCAGCCAGATCGCACAGCCCCCCATCATCGATGAGGGCACCTACAAAGGAATGCCCCGGGTTGCCCGGCGGGCGGGAGATTCAGTAGGACCACGCGCCCAGGACAAAGTGATCATCATCACGGGCTGCAACTCCCCCCTGGGCATGGGCCGGGCAACGGCTCACCAGTACGCCAGGAATGGGGCCCGGGCAGTCTACATTTGTGACTACATGGACGACTACCTCAATCTCCACGTGGAGGAGATGGGCGAGCTCTACCCCAAGGTGGCCGTCCACGCCCGAAAGTTCGACGCGGGTGACGAGGAGGGTGTCAAGGCTGTCGTCGCCCATGCTCTGGAGACGTACGGCCGCCTCGATGTCTTCTTTGCCAACGCGGCAAACTCGGGGACCTGGAAGGAGGTCTGGAACATGGAGGTCGACGAGTTTGAGCGGACTATCAGGACGAACTTGACCAGGTAGGTCTATCTATACCACTACATCTGCTGCCGGACCGGTTCTCTGGGAAACCCTTCTTCAAAGGTCACTGGACTGACGCACAGCCAAACCCTGGACACAGTGTCTTCCTGGCCATCAAACACGCCGGCCCGGCAATGCAGGTGACCAGCAAAGACAAACCCTATTCCAGCGGCTCCATCATCGCGACCTCCTCCACGGCTGGTCTCCGCTCCAACGGCGGCAGCACCGACTACAGCGCCGCAAAGGCCGCCGTCGTCAGCCTCGTGCAGACGGCGTGTTTCCAGTACGCCGGGCGCAACATCAGATGCAACGCCATCGCCCCGGGCATGACGCACTCGGGCATGACGGAACCGGTCTTCTACGGTCCCGCCCGCGAAAGGGGCACGCTGCACAAAGTCGGTCAGCTGTGTCCGCTGCGGCGCGGCGCGGTGGCGGACGAGATCGCCCGCGTCGCCCTGTTCCTGGGCTCAGATGAAGCCAGCTATGTCAACGGCCAAGTCTGGGCCGTGGACGGGGGACTGAGCTCGGGCTTGCCTTACAAGTTGGGGAATATGGCATGAATTGTTGGATTGATCGATTGATTGACGTTCATAAACATGATATATAAAAAACGATGCTCCGTGCAATTGGTCACTAAAAGAAAAATGAAGACCCCCATCACGCTATATATATATATGCACCCTTTTCTTTCTTGCTGGAAAATAGCACTCCCGAGAGGAGACTTTCGTCTTCAAAGCTTCGGCCTTGAAGTGAACAGCGTCATGGCATCCCTCTTCGCCCACTCCTTCATGACCTTCCGTTGGATCTTGCCGCTGGGCAGTCGAGGGACTTCCGGGACGAACGCGACACCGCCCACCAGGCGCTTGTGCTTTGACACCCGAGCGTCCAGCCACTCCCGGATCTCCTTCTCGGTGACTTTGCCGCGAGACTCTTCCTTCAGCGCCACATACGCCCGGGGCCATTCACCGTCGTCAAAGGTGATGCCGATGACGCCCGCGTCGGCAATGTGGGGATGTTCTATCAGCGCCGCTTCGACCTCTGCGGGCGACACTTGGAGGGCTTGCACCTTGATCAATTCCTATCACACCCAAGTTAGCTGATGGCACAAGAGACGATGGGCACTCGTAGGCTGTACCTTCTTTCGATCGACGATCGCCATCCACCCGTCATTGCTCATGACTGCGACATCGCCGCTCTTGAGCCACCCTGTCACCGGATCGAACGTGTCGACCGTCGCTTGTGGGTTCTTCCAGTAGCCCAGGCAGACCTGTGGGCCGCGGACGTAGAGTTCTCCTGCTTCCCCTATACTTGCCTCCCTGCCATCATCCGTCATGATCTTCACCTCGGTGTTCGGCATGACGACGCCAACCGAGCCAGTCCGGGATTTCTCCCAGTACGGAATGCCCGACACGGCGCACGTTGTCTCGGTCATGCCCCATCCCTGCGTGATGCGGACGTTGAACTTCTTGGACACGTTGGCTTCGAGCTCTCTCGAGACGGGTGCCGCGCCACACAGGATCTCCTTGACGCTGCTCAGGTCGTAATTCGCCGTCTCGGGTCTCTTGTTCAACATGATCAGAATCGGAGGCACGGTCTGTAGCCGGGTGATCTTGTGGTCCTGGATGATGCGGAGGTACTCGATGAACTCGAATTTGCTGATGATGAGCATGGGAATGTGGTTGATCGTGGCCATGAGGATCGCATAACACTGTCCATAGGCGTGGTAGAGGGGCAGGAATCCTGCCCATTTCTCCGAAGGTTCGAAGTCGTAGAGAGATTTGATCTGCTTGACGTTCGAGACCACGTTGAAATGAGATACGCACACGCCCTTGGGCAATCCAGTGGTGCTGAGACAGCGTCAGCTCCACATGCAAACACATGTCATGGTCACACCACGTACCCAGATGAGAAGTTGATGGCAGCAATGGTGTTCACGGCCTCCCTCCCTGGGAGCTTCCTCCACTGCCACTGCTCTCCTTGCTCGGGAGTCCCCAGAATGACTCTCCAATCTGGAAGGCCGTCGACGGTTCCGGTCTCACGGTCGGAGAAGACATACAACTTCATCCCCGGCACAGCTGCTTTGGCGGCAGCAGCCTTCGCCGTCGGGATCAAGGAAGGATGCACCAGCATTATTTTCGGCTGCAAGACGGTGATTTGATATTCCAATTCTGGCCATCGACAATGAGCTTGCGATGTTCATCCATTTTGACCGGCCATGCCTTGTCCAGATGATCTGCCTACCTTTCGCAGTGAAGGTCGGGTTGGCTCCAGAGAAAGCAGCCCCGATGCCCACCACCCCAAAATACGATACTGGGACCATGATATGATTGGGCGTGAAGAGCAAGCATCTATCCTCGAACTGGACGCCCAACTGCTGGAGACCGTACCCAAGCCGCTTGGCCAAAGCCAGGGCACTCTTGGGAGAATTCCAGTGCGACGTGTCCGCGGCATTGATCCAGAGTGGCTTGTCGGATACCGGTTGATCGGGTGGGAACAGAAAATCCAGGACGCTGCATTTTTGCAAGGGCAGGGACTCGATCTTGGAAACGAAAGGCATCTTCGGCGTCGAAAAAGGAGAAGCAAAAAAAGCAAGGATCAACGTCTAAAACACGCCTTCCAGCACGAACACACTTTTGGGGAAATGAGCGTGAAAGGTCTATATCAAGAGGCCATGTTTTCCGGGGAGCTGGCTGGACCCGCCTGGCACGAGCTGTTGCCGTCGTGGACGCACCAATAGCCGAGAACAACATGGGTGGATAATAAGACGGCGATATGGATGCAGGGCACCAAGTACGAGGTACTCACCACACGACGTCGATTGCGTCGAAGTCGCGGACACTCAGCGGTGGCCCGTGCTGTGGAAACATCTCCGCAACTGAAGAATCCGTTTACCTCGGCCTTCCGTTCTGGACGACTCGCAGCACCGGTGGACTTAGCTATCTGTGGGCCTGGTGCGTTGGTTCAAAACGGCCAGCAACAGCCTCATGCCATGTGGACTCTGACTCTCACAACCACGAAGGCTCGTACGGGAAGACGGAATCCAACACCATGACCATCACCATACCAGATCATCCGTCCCTGGCTCGGATCCCTCCAGGATACAGGACAAAACTGAGCCCCAAGGCAGTCGATATCATTGCGAGAGTATACGATTGGGTGGAAAATGAATGCATCCCGGCCGATCACATTGTCAAGGCACAATTGGAACAAAATCGCTGGGCGTTGCCGCCATACATCAAGGAGTTGAGAAAGAAGGCCAAGGCAGAAGGACTGTTCAACCTGTTCCTGCCGAACCACTTCAAGGAGAGCCCGGGACTCACGATCCTGGAGTATTCCTGCTGCTGTGAGCTGCTTGGGCGAGTCTACTGGGCTCCTTTCGTGGGTAGCAAGACGCTCATGGGACCAAGAGAGGTGCTAACGGAGCGTCCAGACGCTCAATTGCCATGCTCCAGACACCGGCAACATTGAGCTCTTGGCCAAATACTGCACGGAAGAGCAGAAGAAGAAATGGATGCAGCCTCTTCTGGACGGAGAGTGCTTGTCAGCCTACTCGATGACGGAGCCGGATGTTGCTGCCTCGGATGCAACCAACATTTCGTGCCGGATTCGGCGTGAAGGCAACGAGTACGTGATCAACGGCCGGAAACTGTACGGGAACTGGATTGGAAATGAGGATGTCAAGTTCTACATCCTGATGGGATGCTCTGATCCAGACAATCCCGATCCTTGGAAGCGGCACTCGACAGTGATCGTGCCCAGGGACACTCCGGGATTGAAGGCGGTTCGATACATGACCATCATGGGCTATGACTGTGCTCCAGAGGGACATGGTGAGTATGTGTATGAGAACGTGAGGATCCCCGTGGAAAACATCATCCTGGGAGAGGGCCGGGCATTTGAAATCGCCCAGGGTCGACTGGGGCCAGGAAGGATACACCATTGGTGAGTCGGGCTTCCAGGGCATGGCTTCCCTTCCACTAATGTCATTGGAGCATGCGTCTGCTCGGTCAAGCTGAGCGCGCATACGAACATGCACTCATCAGAGCTACGGATGTGAGGAAGAAACCCCGCGGCAAGTTGATTGGTGAGTTCGACAGCAATATCGAGCGACTGGCCGACATGCGGATGGAGATCGACGCTCTTCGCCTAGTTGTCCTGAACGCCGCCGAGACCATGGATCTTATGGGCAATGTCGCCGGGAGATACGCCATTGCCCAAGCGAAGATCATGGTGCCGCTGGGTGTGACCAAAATCATCGACGAGTGCATGCAGATGTTCGCTGGCCAAGGGCTCACGCAGCACACGTTCCTCCCTGAAGCTGTAAGGCCACCCCTCCCCTCTTGTCTCGAATGGGCGATTCTCCCCGTCGCCCCCTCCAACCACCCTTAGGAGTGGTCTCGACTCGAGCTAACGGATTGATTGGTAGTGGACATACGCCAGGTTCGCTCGGATCGCCGACGGACCGGACGCTGCACACAAGCATCAAGTTGGACGAGATCAGCTGAAGACTGCGGCTGAGGTCAGGTCGAAACATCTCGGGTACAAGAAGAGGTACCATGAGTTGACGAAGGAGTGGGGAGTGCCTGCGACAGAGCGGTTTGAGTATGTTGCGCGTGTTGAGAAGTTGTGATCGTCATAGATGACAAACCAGGGTGTCATTGGATCTTCACTCGCCCTTATTATTAGACATTGAGGTGCTGAGCAGTGCAGCAGAGTGCTGTAAAGAGATGTTAAGTACCAAGTTGCTTGGGTATGGGGAGAGGCAGTCGACCACGGAATACGAGGTAGAGAAAGGACAATTATACAATGATTGAGATGCTACCCGTGGAAGGTGCTTTGTTGGAGAGCTTCCTCATAACGAGGGTGGTGCTGCCTAAGCACATCCATACTAGGTACCCTCACCAATAATCGTCTGGGTTTGGCACCTATAAGCCCACCTCACAAACTTACCTGGAAACCAGCAACCCAGCTCCCTATCAGCACCCCACTGGCACCCCGGTGCCCGAACAAGCTCCCCTGGGAGGTACCCAATAACTGCGTATCTCTGTCCTCCCGTATCAGTAAAGCGCTGGCCAGTTGAGGTTTCCTAAAACTTCCGCTAACAGCCTAATACCACTCTGACCGGTCTGCCTCATTCTGAAAAAGTCGAGCCGCAGCTTTCGCCCCGTCCAAAATTTCGCTTGGTTTCGTAGGGGTGTTTTGAAGACTCACATTGGGTTTAGACGGCGCCCGGACGAGGCCCAGGGGAGGTTGGAGGGGTGTGTCCGGGTGTCATGGGGGAGGTGACGGAAGGCCATGATGGCCATGATGGCATGTGCCGAGGCCAACAAGCCAAGCCCTGACCGCCCCGCGTGCTTCTTCCGACTTCTCCAGAATTCCCCCCGTGTGCTAAATCCTAGCTTCACTTAGTATCCCGTCGTCCGTACATCGTCCAGCATCACAAGAGCACATACACAGAGGATCCTTCTGGATAACCCTCAGTCAGCCATGGAGACCATGGCCCTGTCCACCGAGATGCTGCTGCCCATACAGCTGGCGACAGGGCCGCAGCCACCAGGTCGCAAACCCAAGCAGATCAGTGACAAACGACGCGACAAGAAACGAGTGGCCGACCGACATTGTCAACGCCAGGCTCGAGCCCGTACAAAGAACAAGATCGCCGAACTGGAGTCTCTGGTCGCCCATCTGACGAGTCAGTCCGGCAACGAAGTCTGTAGAGAGCTGAGGGAGCAGCTCGAGAGCGCGCGTACCGAGATCCGGTCACTCAAACGCAAGCTGGCGACGATATCTTCCCTGGCCCAGGTCAACGTGGACGAGGTGTCGGAGGAACAAACCGACGACGTTGCGGAGAAGGGTAGGTTGCCACCCAGCAGCCGCCGTGGTGACATTGCTTGAGCAGCTAACAACGGCTTGCCAGAACGCACCAACTTTTCGTCCCCTCTTGCTCCGCTCAACCCGTCCAAACCGTCTCCGGCGGTCATGGACGAGCTCCAGGCGGAAACCAACAGCGACGCTGGCCGCCAGCGACGCGCGCCTGTCTGTAACATCCACGGTGAGGCCGAATATGGCTTCCCTCTCGATGACAGTCTTAATTTAAACTTTTCGGATGCCTTGTTCGATGAGCAAACCTTCAATCCGATGGGGTTAGGTCCTTCACCACTTGAAATGGATGAAATGGCTGGCCCCCACAGCAGTCATACAGTCACCGCAACAGCCACCACTTCCATCCCTCTTTCGTTTCCGGAAAGTGGGTCCTCGTGCACGTGCGCGCACCACACCCAGCCTCACAAGCAGGCCAACATGTGGGCATTTGTGAGCGAGACGTTGATGGACTGGAAGACTCACAACTGGCCCAAAATCAGGAATAATCAGTCTGCCGACGATATTGCTGTCCGTGCCGTCATTGAAGGCTGGGATGAACCCAGCCTGAGCAATTTGAGCGCCTCGTGGCGCATCTTACGGGAGGTCGACCAGAAAGTATGGTCCCAGTCTCGCACGATCGATCGCCTGGCCGTTCTCTGCATCATGAATTTGCTGCTCCAGGTACGCCGCCGCCCCAAGAAGTGGCCAAGGAGCTGTCTGACTTCAGGATACAGTGCCACCTCAATCCCTCCCCAGAAAATCTCTTGAGACTGCCTGCGTGGTATAGAGCAAGGTAACATCTTATCTCCAATCCTTTCCCTCGTTCTCTGCTGGGTGTGACAGCACTGACCGGCACTAGGCCATCGCAAATGGCCCAGAAACATGCCTATGCCATTGATTTCTTCGTATGGTGGGTGACCACCCAATAACCCCTGAAAGTTCCCTCAAGACCATGGTCTGATTTCTTCCCCCCTAGGCCGGGCATCCGCGAGCGATTCGTCTATCATTATCACAAGTACTGCTCCAACCGGTTCTGGTCACTTCTAGCAGAGCATTTCCGCTTCGTCTGGCCGTACGATGTCCGTGATTCCTATGTACACAATCATTCGACGAATAAATACCAGCTGTCAGATTTATTCTACCGCCATCTCAACGACCTCACCTCGTTCACCTTCGTCGTAGACATGTTTGGCAACTACCCGGAATTCGACTCCGACATACCCAAATACTTGAAAATCCCCCAAAGCCTGACCGGCAAGGAAGAGGGCAATGACGCACGCACGAAGCGATACAATGAGATGCGTGGACACCAGAAATTAATTGGATTTGCGCCTATGCCTCCGGCCGGCCCTCAAGGTCAGTGGTTCGTACCACCACCGAACGACATGACGAAAAGCGTCGGCCCCGTGTTGTGGGCACCGCCGATGCAAGTCAACCAGTTTCTATAGCGCCAAAATGGTCGGGACATGGTACATCATATATGGGACATCTATAGGAAACTATTGTGTGGGAATTTCACCTCAAGCTGAAGGATCACTCGGCGTTTAGTGGTTGGCATTTGAAATGATGATCATGTATATCGCGAAGAGAATTTCGAGGTAGTTTCGAGGAGAAGTCTTCCTTGTGTTAAGTACAATCTTCAACCCTTTCACTAACGCGTCTTTGTGAATGACGATCCCCAGATTGTTTGCTATTTCTACACAGAAGAATGTTCTGGTGCTCGTCCGCTGACGTCGAACGGGATCCCGGTAATCCTGGCTTTGTCGCAGGTGGAACCTCTCAAGCAGCTCTGTTTTACACCTTCCACTTCACTTTTCCCTTCTTTCATTTATTTCATTCCTCTTTCGTCAAGGCTTATGTGGAAATGAAAGACCCAGGAACTCAGCTTCCATCACATTTTGGACCTGATCCTGCGTTCAATGCCTTGAATCCAGGAAATATCCACGGCCAGGCTCTGTATAGTTCGACAAACTAACGGTCTGGCCAACGTTGAATTCGCGAAGAGTACGTTGGATCCATTACGTGGCCTATTGTTCGAATGGTGAGAAATCATTAACGCCACGGTTTATAGGAGGTTCAAGATGCCAGACACCGAGGGCCAGAAGTGGTCGAAACAATGCGAAGACTTCCACGCAGATAGGTGAGCCATCCACTGCTCTGTTCACTTTTGCGAAAGCCGCTAAGCTTTTCAGCATATATACTCACCCGATCGTCAAGGTGTTTGCCGGATCGCTTGCACAGCCGTTCTACGTCCACACGAGCTGCTTGACAGAAAAGAGCCCTTTGTTCAAAGCTCGCATTCAGCGCTGATGACCGACGATGAACAACAACAAACAAAAGTCGCTTTTCCGGATGACCCATGTTGGGCATCTGGCATTCTGGTGGAGTGAACCTACAACACCAGGTCTCAGAAATCGAAGACTACCAGCAGGCAATGTCCGCGGTTCAAGCATGGACACTAGGCGCCAAATATCACGTCCCCGCTTTCCAGAATGCTCTGCTGGATGAACTCGCCAGATTTTGGGTGCACAATTCCATGCCGCCTCAATTCCTGTCGTGGGTGGTGAAGGATAGCAAGAACACGGTTCTGCCGCGCTCCGTCTTCGACCAACTGGCTTTCGATCTGATCCATTCCTCCACCGGTATAGAGCGAAGCAAACACCGAGTGAGGATGAGCTGGGCCCTGCGAACGCAGGTTGCTATGTGGAGCCACTCTGGGACGTGCTGGCTGACCCAGACATCGGTGTAAAGCTATTCTGGGCCACCAACAGGCTGGAAAAGGGTGACGCTGATCCAGCATTCCTTGTAAGACACCGTAATCACGTCCGTGAAGAAGCGGAGACCTGTTCAAAGGAAGAGCCGGCAAAAAAGATAGGTGACCCGACAAGGTCGCTTCTTGAGTAATATCTCAACGACACGGGCGAGGTCTGAAGGTCGCTCCAAATGCAAAGAGGCTGAACGGTATCAAGCTCGGCCAAGTGACTTTAACCAGTCCAGTTGGATACCTCTGCGGGTAAACCAGTCGTTGAGCTAGGGACAAATGTGCTGGGACGATGCATCAGGGGATAGACCAGGACATTCACACCTTGGACTATCTTGAGCTGTGAGGCATTAGTATACAATCAATTACAACAGCGTTGAATGTACTGCTGGCTTCTTGACAACCTTCTTTCAATATGAGGCGGGATTTTCTTTCTTGGTTTCTTTCACAGTGATCTTAGACCCTCAGTCCCCGCTGCAGATAACTCATCCCGACACTGCCTCATCTGAGGCAACTCGCTTCTCCGCCCAATATCTGCGGTGGACGTTGCCTCAGAATGACAATTAACGTTAAGAGCATGGCCAGTGGCAAAGACTCATCAATGCTCAAAGAGTCGCCGAGACATTAGATCGAGAGATATCAGGATGTCCACGACCATGACACGGCAACGAACGAGGTGACTAGGCTAACATAAGATTATGTGGCTTCGACTCGCCCCATTTGCTCCCGTGTTCCTTCTACGTCTTTCTTCCACGTGGGAGAATACGGGACGGTGATGTCCAAATTCTACCTGAGGCATCACAGTTGCTCGTTTCTTTGCCAGATTCGCGTCCTGTCCCTGCTTACTTTACGATAGTATCCGTGGATTGGATTATTGACAGTAAGTGCCCTGAGTGACGGATCTGAGAATGAACAACCAAGAAATGAATGCAATCCTTTGTCACAGGAACAAAGGAGCACTACGCGGTAAGGTACATCATCCACACCTCTGTCTTTCTGGTTCTATGCCAGATTATTCCCTTCTTTGTTCTCCCTTGAATTCACTGCTGCGTGCTAAATTTTAACTCGCGCTGTTCCCCTGAAATTCACATCATGGACCTGAACAAAGTCACGACATCAGCCTTCCGTCGCAAATACTTCTTGCTTTCGGATGCTGCTCGTCTAAGAGACGCCTCAATGACGGGTGTGGAAGAAGTTAAGTCGCAAAAGTCAGTTCCAGTACCTTTAGTTTCCCTTTTTCCTTCCACTGCGATGCTGACTCTTTTCCAGCTTTGCGGCTTCCCCTATCATCACCATATCAGTCGGCAAGGAGAAGGCGGTGTACAGAATACACAAGGCTGTGTTGATCAAAGAATCCTCGTTCTTCGAGAAAATGTTCGCTTCCGGCATGATCGAGTCGCAAACACACCAAGTTTCCCTGCCCGAAGACCAGCCTGAAGCCTTTGAACAATTTGTCTCCTGGGTTTATGCAGGCAATGATTCGCAGATGAAAGATGCTGAACCGACGATGATCATGACATGCTGGGCGCTGGCAGACAAGTTCGGCGTACCGTCGTGGCACAACTGGCTGATCAACAAGCTCATCGACCACTGGGATTTTCATGGGTTCAGCTTCGACCATGTCTCTTGGGTATCGGCCAATGCCAACCACGAAAGCGCCCTGTGCAGATTGGTGATCGACCAGTTTGTGTGGCATCTGGAAGAAAATCCGAACACGTACTTCAAGAACGAGACCTCGCCAGAAGTCAGTCAACTGCTATCAAGGCCCGACTTCCCCCACGCAATCTTCGCCTTCTCTGTCTTTTCGCCCAGGTTCGGAGGACGCTTCATCCGACCCGGACTTGACCCTTGCAAGTACCATGCCCATAAGGGAGGCGCCGTGTGCCCTGTTTCGCTCCTAAAGTTTCCGTGGTCACAAGCTCTCTGGGGCTAATTTGCATTGAGCCGTACCCAACGTCCACCAAGCAAATCGCAGAGCAGACCGAGACATGGCGAGTGGAGGGGCATTATCAAATGTGACCAGGGCACACGGAGAGGGGGGAGGTGTTCAGAGAATCGAATGGAAAATTTAGACGCAAGGAGACAAGTTCTTTGAGGGCTAGAGATCTTCCACTTGAAAGCACCACTGGGTGGAGGTTGTGGGTGCAGAAGATCGAATACAGGCAATGCGGACTCGCTCTTGGACGCTGTACAATACGTTGAATGCAGGATACTGCCGACCGTCTCGATATTGAAGGACGAGCAGGTTCAACAAACAATAGATCAAACAATGGAGTGGAGGCTGTAGATCTATGCACGTTGCAGATCACTACCACCCCCGAGGGTGAAGTACATGGTAGTCTCCATAATACTGAGACTAAGGGAGGTGTAAATTCGCGACGGTGAGGAAGTAAGTCCTTTATCCTTGATGTTTTACCAGACGGCAATATTCCTACGTCCGACGAGTTCTGGAACGAAACCTCCGAAACTTCTCAACATGACGATCGAACGGCCAGTGGAATGGAGCACGGTGAATGTCAGTCAGGGTTGGTATCATGATATTGTACATCTTGTCCACAAGGGACTCTGGTCGAGGGACTCTGGTCGAGGGACTCTGGTCGAGGGACTCTGGTCGAGGGACTCTGGTCGAGGGACTCTGGTCTATCAATTTTTCTGATCAGAGCTCTGCGCGGTATCAAAGGTGACCTTGCCATCGCGACTGACACTTGCCACCGACAGCCTCGGTGGAGCAGGCACGGTAGAATCTGATTTGGACAATTCAAGGTTTGTGGAGCGGATATTAGAGATAGCCTCCTGAACAGCCCCTGCAGGTGCATCCGCAATCTCGTTCACTTCCTGTGTTGTCAAGACATCATTTACCCTCGCAGCTCGGCTTTGGATGAGGAGCGTCGTGGGGCCGCTAAACTGGAGAAACAATCGGTCCCCCCAGATGGTCCGCCGGCTCCATGTGCGGATTCTGTACAGTATATTGGCAACAACTTTGTAAGTGCTGCTGGTCTTCAGGGTCTCGACAAATTTCGACGAAGGAAAGAAGTTGCCGAGCTGAAGAGGTATTTGGAATCGGGCACTGGATGACTTGAATCGAAAGGGCAGAGGTGCTGGAGACGGCGATGATGAGCTGTAGGCGAGTACGTTGGAAGGATGAACAAGATATGTCTCCCCTTCTGCAAGGTCAACAGAGTAGACTTGGCCCTGACCTGCGAGAGCTAGCAGTCCTCTTCCAGTGACATTGGAACTTCCCCAGTATGCGAGAGAAAATCTCGAATTTATGCTCGGCTTCACAGTGAGCGTGCTCCCGGTCCAAGCCAGGAGCGCTTTTCTCTGAGCCAGTTTCCAGTCCATCGTGCCATCCAGCTGCAGAATGGCAAATGTGGTCATCGGTGACCTCGTCGCAATCAGAGCATTGGCAGGGGACGTGGAAGTGATTTTTTGATACAAGAATGGTATCCCGATCAAGGCGCGACGGACGGGGTTAAGGATTCGCAAGGTCGACACAGTCCCATTGGGATCTCCAGCAAAGGCCACAAGGGTTCCCCGACGGGTATACAGCTCTTGAGAAGGAGACAGCGTAACGGAAAGGAGCGAGTACGGACTTCCAATGACTTCGAATGAGGCGTCTGAAAACAGTTAGTAGGCGCTCCCTCGCAGCAAGGTGTATATCTGACCCGGCGTTGCAGCGGACAACGATCTACTCGCCACGTTGATTCTGCTTGTGTCGGTCGCGGGCGTCGCTTGCACCGAAATGTACTTGTAGCCGCCGACTCTCCGTCCACCGACCAAATGCGCTGGATATGCCCATTTCCGAGGAAACTTGCTCAGCCGTCGTAGGCTCTGAGCGGCAATGGGGGGCATCCTGGCTCCAGGGATCCGGCAACCTGGCGCTGGAGACTGAGTTATTGGATTGTGAGTGCTTTAGAAGATGCGGTTTCAAGCTGCCAAGACGGGTAATGGAAGCTGCAAGCTCCAGTTCAAAATTAGACAAATATGCCAAGGCCGCGCTAGGGAAGAGTCGAACACCACACGAGGCTGACTGTCTTTAGCTTACCACCTTCCTTCATCTACGCCATTCAAGTCTCGTCAGATACGGCCAAATTCCATGCCTCCGCACTTCCGAACTTTCGAGGCTGTGCTTCCTGGTGGCCGCTTCCAACCGCGTGTGGAACGTGTGTGGCCTAGCGACGTCTACTAACCTTGAGTCGGAATGATAATACCCCACAACACGACCACTCTGGAAATGGAGATACAGCACTCAAAAGCGTGTGACTTTTAAAGTTTTTGCTATTCCATCGTCACTGATGCACCAAGACACGATGACCTCGGATGATCTCCTCAGATTAGTTGAGATACCCGGGCAGGATTGTCTATTTTCAGCTACGGGTCTTCTCTTCCATCGATGTTCCACACACGTGGGAAGCTACGACCCCAAGAAGCAAAGATGAGGTTACCGAAATGATGTCGCTATTCTACCGTGGATTAGGAATGGTTTACGACATACCTAAAGGGGCCTTCGAAACGGAGTATCCCCGGGAATCTATGCTTCGTCTTGGTTCAACTTCGCGGGTTACTACCAAAGATCCAGGTAGGTCGAGGACAGGAACCTGTGAGTCTCAACAATGATGAACGACGTTAGAGTTCTGAGCGCCTACTCTCCGACACAAGCCCATCATGGTTGTGTTCACCTTCGTGGCGTCATGCACAAGCGGCTCAGAATCTGAGACACCTTCCGGTAATCCTCTCTTATACGAACGATTCCGTGTGCCATGGCGGTGTTGGAGCCCTTGTCACAAGGTCATTATGCTATAAAAGGCCCGACTGTCACGATTGAAGCACGTCCTTTGCAACATCTATAGACCTTTACTTCTCGCGTTGCTACCAGAAGATCGCTGAAATAACAACAAACGATCAACATGCGTTGCACTCGACAGATCATTGGTTCAGCTTTTGGATGTTTGGCTTTCGTCCTCCCGGCCCAAGCTGCTCCTGTTATCGATGCTGCCCCGGCACATCCGTCTTCCACCCCCGTTCAGTTTGCTGTCGGCGCAAATGGACCAAACGCACCGGTCGTGTTCCCGCTGTCAAATGGGTTCCCAAACGTAACAAGAGGCACACCAGCTTTCCAAGAACTCACGGTGCAAGCCCATGGCTCTATATCGAACGCACCGCCTCCACCATCCCTGGCCGCTGATGACCTGCGCAGCTTCAAGGTTGTTCAGATCCAAGAGACTTTTGAAGTCTATTACTTCACTCAGTTGCTGCTCAACATCACCAACAACGTCCCCGGCTTCGAGATCAGCGACCCATCGTTGAAGCAAGACCTCATTGAGAAGTTGACGGTCATCCAGGGTCAAGAGCAGTGGCATGCCATCAATGCCGGCGGGGTTCTACAACACTTTAATGTTTCCCAGATTCAGCCTTGTGTCTTTAAGTCTCCGGCAACCGACCTCAAAAGCGCCCTCCACATTGCTGCGAACTTCACCGCTGTGGTCATCAGCACCCTTCAAGACGTCGCAGTCCGACTTGGGCAGAACGGGGACTCGGCAGTCATCCGTGGCATTGTTTCTGTGGCTGGCCAGGAAGGAGCACAGCAAGGCATTTACCGCACGCTACCTGATGACCTTGTCCCCTCCGAGCTCCCGTTCCTGACCCAGTCAACCCGTGAGTTTGCGTACTCGTCACTTCAGCAGAACTTCATTGTGCCTGGCACCTGTCCCAACGACAACACCATTGATGTACCCATTTTTGGCACTCTGAACGTCTTGACCACGAACATTCAAGCTGTCGACCAAGTTCTCAGCTTCAGCATCCAGGCAGATTCGACCGAAGGCCTCAGCCTTGTGTACCTCAATCAACAGAACCTGCCCATCGTTGAGACAATCGTCAGCCCGGCGACCAGCAACGGCGTGACCACTTTCTCAGCCAACTTCCCATTCAGCCAGAATTCAATGAATGGCCTGACGATTGCAGCTGTCGTCAATTCGACCGGACCGTTTGCGAATGCCAATGAGGTTGCGAACAAGACCCTCTTTGGTCCTGGTCTGATCTACCCTGACTAGTATAGCACAGCGTCACTGGGCAAAATGGGTCTTTTTCTTCTGAGATATGCTTCGATTTGGGGACATTTGACGGGTGTCTCTGCTACAGGCTGTACATAGTGAACGCAAGAGCTCTCGTGTTCGACTCAAAATGATTGCTGTTGAAGCTATTTACCATATACTGAGCATACCTTCTCGTGAGCACTTGTCATCAGCTAGGAGCAGGGAATGGCACCGAACACTGGGAAATTATGCTGGCCATCCCTTGTTTCCCAAGCAGTAAGCATTAATATGCGAAGCTCCTTTTCTCCCTCCCCTCGCCTTATCCGGATGAACAACGATCACAATGTCAGTCTTTGCCAACGGAAAGTGAACCGGCTGGTCACATGCATGACCACACTCGGTCGGGATTGTGTCGATGTCCCCTCCGATTATGTTTCTCATCCCAGCGGTGAAGGTCGTCGATGCTGACTGGTGCGAGCAGACATTGGTCTCTCCGCTCGAAGATGTCCTCCAGACTAAGATCGAGGTTCTTGTTCGGCATCCCGCGTCGCAATGCCGAATCCACATACTCCGCCCCTCGTAGGGTCCATACAATACATATGGTTGTGCAACAAGTAGAGTGCGGTTCCGACACTCCGCAGGGCCCCAGAGTTTCGCTTCGCGTGGGCATTCAACCGAAGATCAGCCTAAAAAAGACTCTGCTGGCTCCTTTTCTCCTCCCAACCACTGGCTCGACGTTACGGGATGGCGCATCCAGTTCGCCCATGACTCACATACGGGATGCGAAGTCGCCCAAGATCTGCTAAACCGACGTCGATCCCGCGGTACTTATTAGGGATCAGCCCTGCCCGGCAGGACCGTCCAGGACTAGCAACGCTGGGAGGCGCCTCTGAGGAGAGTTTCCCCTCACTTTCGGATTCTACGGTCGAGAGCGCCGTACCATTTGATATTATAACAGAGGGTCGCAGATCACCGCCACCGTCTGGGGCTGGACGGGGTGATGGTTGCATGACCAAAAGTTAAGAGACACATTTTCTTCCCGTTAAAGGTTTGTTTTCATTTTTAATCCCGATCTTTGCTCTCCTTTCCTTTACTTTGTCAGCGAGAGTCTTTTGATTTCGTGGGCCTCGCCGTTGACCCCAGGAGCAAATCTGTTTGATCTGTGTGGAGTAGTCGAGAGGGACGGAGAGATGTCCCAGCACCGGCAACAGACTAATCGTCCACCACGAGACGACGATGCATATCCATATCAGCAACTCACGGTCTTGGGTGCGTCTACCCATGTCTCCCTTAGATCACCCCTAACGCCACCGCTAACGACGTAGACAGCGCTATGCCGCCTCGCCGAGCCCATCGCCTTCTGCTCCATCACTGCCTACACCTTCGTGATGGTCGTCGACATTAAAGGCGAAGAAAATGCCTCGTTCTACGCTGGCCTCTTGATCTCGGCCTTTGCTATGGCTGAGGCCTGCACGGCCATGGTCTGGGGACACATCTCCGACCGCTACGGCAGGAAACCGATCGTGCTTCTGGGACTTGCGGGAGTGGCTTTGTCGAGTCTGATCTTTGGGTTTGCCAAGAGCTACTGGGTTGCTCTGCTGGCGAGAGTCGTCGGCGGGCTCTTGAACGGGAACGTGGCTGTCATGCAAACTATGGTGGCGGAAATGGTGAAGAGACCCGAGCACGAGCGTAAGTCTGCGGGAAGACAGAGTATCGGAAGGCTCCTCAAAGCTGATTTTGGTCCTAGCCACCGCATATGCCGTTCAGCCCTTCGTGTGGAGTCTCGGATCAATTGCTGGAGCAGCTCTGGGAGGCTTCACGGCGCAACCCGCCCGATTCTATCCTCACCTCTTCTCCCCCGACGGAATTTTCGGCGAGTATCCCTACCTCTTACCAAACCTGGTTGCCGTGGCGATCATTGTCGTCGCCATCATCCAGGGCTGCATTTTCCTCGAAGAAACGAATCCAGTGTCACGATCATCAGGCACACTATCTACAACCAGCAGTTCGGACACGGTCAATGAGACGACACCCCTGTGGCAACGACAGAGAAGGGAATCGGCGCTCAGTGCATTTTCGACAGGACCCGGCGGACTCGCTTACGTCGCGGAATCCATGCCCGTCACCATCGATCCAGCCTTTGACCTTCGGCGGCCTTCTGTGGCGTCCATCGGCTCACTCCAGTCGCTGGTGAAGGTCGGGCCACAAGTCGAAGCCGTCTTTGAGGACGAAGACGACGAACAAACCATCAAGCCAGACCAAATCAAGGCCTTCACCAAGCCCGTGATCATGTGGACCGTGGCTCTCGTGGTGATGTCGTATCACTCGATGGCCTTTGGGTCTGTTCTTCCTATCTACCTCCTCGACGACCCGCAACGACCTCCCCGCGAACTTGACTTGAAGGGAGGGCTCGGCATGACGCTGCACGAAGTCGGAACATACCTCGCCGCTAGTAGCATCATGTCCTTGTTTTTCCAAGCTGTCGTCTTCCCCATTTTTGTGGCAAAACTGGGTGTCTGGAAGGCCGTCCTGTCCGTCACGCTGCTGAGCCCGTTCATCCACACCGTGGTGCCGTTCGTCTCTCTTCTCCCGAAACCCGGGGCCGGGATCTACGCTGTGCTAGCGGTGCAGAGCTTCACGGGCGTCATCTCTTTCCCGACCTTTTTGATCCTGTTGAAGAACGCTACGCCGTCACCGCTGGTGCTGGGCAAGGTGAACGGGTTGGCCATGTCGGCCTGCTCGGCCGCCAGAACGGTGGGGCCCCCGCTCGTCGGGATCTTCTACAGCAGTCTGGGTTCGGCGGGGGCGTGGTGGAGCTGTGCCGTCGTCGCCATCATCGGCGTCGTCCAGTTTTACTTTTCGCCCCGGCCCCGGGATGACGACGAGACGATATTGCGGCGAGCGTCGACGGCGGCTGTTGACGTTCCGCCTATGGCTGATCTGGCGCGGAGCCGGGAAGAGTAATGGGTCTTGCTAGGGCATTGTCGCCCTCTGGGTTTTGTGGGAAAGTTTTGTGGATAGATAAACTTGCTGCGAGTGTGATGGTTCCCCGGCTAGTGTCTGTCTTTGTTCGCATGTATCCATCATTCCCAACCGCATCACGAGTTCCACGCTATCGATGTCATTACAGAGCACATCAATCGCTTCCAGATATATGACGGGATTGGATGCAACCCCTTAACCTTGCACGGCATCACTCCTGGTTTGCAGCCCAGGCGGGAGCAGTGCTCACAGCTAAGACCTACAAATGCCTCGGTTTCAGCGGTTGTGGAACAAGGAGCTCAGCAGCGTCGAGACTATTGGGTAAGGAGGTCACCAAGTGCCGAAATTCTGAGAGATCCTAGATACAAGGACGTGGTAGCGTCTTATTGGCTGCGTGAGTATTTCGATTGCTGTAGTGTGAACTGTACAAGACGTCCCAGTGCAATGTTGCTTATTATCCTTCAACCTTCTACCCTCACAAATATTTTGCGTTGCCACTACCACTAAGGAGTGGTTGCCCATTTTCTTTCTTGAGAACCTGACTGATTATAAACGTCTGTCCTATGGGGCGGGTGGTGCTTGAGTGAGCTCACCAATCTGGACCGGAGTCGGCGAACACGTTCCTTGCGGGCTCGAAACAATATATTGAAGCTCCAGCACTGCTCTGCCGTCATTTCGACAATTCCTCCGGCCTTGGTAGCCTGGACTACTATTCATAATGGCTGTCAAATCCTTCTCCTTCATCGTCCTTGGAGCCGGCGTCTTCGGTGCCTCTACAGCTTTGGCTCTTGTACAGAGCGATCCTTCAAAATCAATTGTGCTTATCGATAGGAAGATTCCCCATAGGCAGGGTGCCTCGTGGGACTGGACTAAAGTGATTCGAGCCGATTACACAGACATAGTTTATGCCAGGCTTGCTCTCGAAGCTAAAGATATATGGAGAAACAACCCTCTTTACAGTGAGAACTACCACGAAACTGGGTTAGTATGGGTCGATGAGTCTGGATTCAGCAAAGCCGTCACGCAGAACTACAGTGTCCTTGGAGCTGAGGAGAAATGGCAAATGGTGTCTGTCAAAGACCTGAAAGCAAGCTACGGCGGCATCTTTTCTGAAGCTGAATTTGGAAAATTCCAGAACATATACTTGAACGAGAGTAGCGGATGGGTTGAGGCTGGTAAAGCTCTTACAGCTGTGATTCAGGCAGCAGCATCGGCAGGTGTACAGCTTATCGAGTCGGAAGCCAGCAATTTGATGTTTGATGATGAGGGCCGTTGTGTTGGCGTCCAGAGCGTGGATGGTCAGGTCTTCTCAGCAGAAAAAATCATTCTGGCAACCGGTGCTGAAACGGCAAAAATGCTGGTAACAAGCGCCCCTGATGTTCCGCAACTACACGCGGTCGGTCGGCTGTCAGCAGCAGGCCTTGTGACTGGCGTTCTCGACCTCGATCCAGATGAAGCAATCCGCCACCAAGGGACCCCGGTTTTCTTACACGCTGGCGGAGAAGCCCAAGGTGATTTACAGGACGCTTTTATAGTAGCGATCTACTAAACAGAACAGGAGCCATCATACCGCCCGACGCAGAGAACCGTGTCAAGGTCACATGTGACATTAGTTTTGTGAACACAACAGCATTCTCTGGTCAAATGTCCATGTCGGTACCCCCACAAGACTCTGAAATTGTACAGCAGGCATTGTCAGAAGGGATGAAATCGGAACTACGGAGAGTATCCGTTGGTATTCTTGGTGAGAAAGGAAGCCAGAAAGGCTTTCGAGATTGCCGTATCTGTTGGTAAGTCTTCAACCCTGAGTTCTGAGTTGAACTCCTTCTCATCTTGCCTAGGGACGCAATAACCCCTTCCCAAGATTTCCTAATATCAGCTCATCCCGCTTGTGAACACCTTTATCTAGCAACCGGAGGCTCATTCCATGGATGGAAATTTCTACCTACGGTGGGCAAGTACATTGTCCAGATGCTTGAAGGAAGACTCGCTCCAGAACTGTCAAATCGGTGGGCATGGGACAGCCATTCTCTACACCCCGCGAATAGTAGGATGGCTCCTTCTCGCGAAATGGCCGGCTTGATGATCAACAAGTCTCCTGAAGAATGGGCCAACAGCTGAGAGAACTTTGGGGCGGAAAAGACCGAAAAAAGCCGTTCAAGGATACTCTCGACATCTTTTTGTGACACGCAGACGGACAGCACTTACTGATAAATTTGTTTCAGGAGGGTTGACCGTCTCGAGAATTTCATGCCGCAGAAACACGAAAGGGGGGGTGGATGTCAGGTCTCCTGTAGGCTGGTATCGAGTGAACAAGGCTGCCATTTCAGCCTGACATCTATAGCGCGGATGCTCCACCGGGGAGACTCATATGGCGGAGTATCTTTACGCCAAGCGCAGTCTGGGCTTGACGCCCACGACGCATTTCCTCGGCCATCAGCGGGCGATGGCGTCTTAAACCCGACAATCATGTCATAATTTCTGTCTTTTCTGCACGTATATGGTTCTCGACTCTTTTGGATACTCATCACGGGTGCTGGCGACTGGTCCAAGTAGGGGAGGAGGTAGAGTGGCGTTGACGCCTCAACATTTGCTACGTGGAAGATAGAATCGGATCACACCATGCTGTCACGTCCGCTCCTCCCCTGTGGGAAGCGCAAGCTTTACAACGCGTTTGGACCACCTGCAATCAAGTCCTCGTACAAGAGCGGGATTTGCCCTCCGCTCCATGTCCGTGCTTTTTCACAGTCCGCGTTCGTGAGACGGGAGGATGGCGCAAAGAAGGCCGTGCAAGCAACGAAGTTTGCCGAAGCACCTCCAAGCCGGACTGACAACACCGAAGTCACCAAACCAGAGTCCCTGCAACAAAATGAAACTCTCAAAGCCGAACCAGAGTCTTCCAAGAAAGGAGCTCTCCTCTCGGAAAAAGTAGTGTCCAACAGGGAACAACGCAAAGTTGATCTGGCTATCATGAGGGAAATGGTCCAGTATCTGTGGCCCAAGGGAGACTGGGGGACCAAGTTACGAGTCGGTACGGCACTGAGCCTTTTGGTTGGGGCCAAGATCCTCAACGTCAATGTTCCCTTCTATTTCAAAAATATTGTGGACTCCATGAATATCGATTTTCTGGCTGTGGGCGGCACTGCATGGACAGTGGCAGGCTCGATGATAGTGGCATATGGAGCGACTCGCATCGGCGCCACGTTGTTTCAGGAGCTACGAAATGCTGTCTTTGCCAGTGTGGCTCAGAAGGCCATCCGGAAGGTGGCATGCAACGTCTTTCAGCATCTTTTGCGATTGGACCTGAATTTTCACCTATCGAGACAGACCGGTGGATTAACAAGAGCCCTGGATCGCGGGACAAAGGGAATTAGCTTTCTGTTGACGTCCATGTTGTTCCACATTTTCCCGACTGTACTGGAGATTTCCTTGGTTTGTGGCATCTTAACGTATCAGTACGGAGCCCAGTTCGCCGCGATCACAGCAGCGACGATGGTCGCATATTCGGCCTTTACCATTACTACGACCTCATGGAGAACAAAATTCCGCAAGCAAGCCAACGCCGCTGACAACCAGGGAGCTACGGTGGCCGTTGATACGCTGATCAACTACGAGGCGGTCAAATACTTCAACAATGAGAAATTCGAGGTCAACAGATACGATGCCGCTTTGAAAAAGTACGAGGATGCCTCCATCAAGGTCACCACGTCGTTGGCATTTTTAAACACCGGCCAGAACGTGATCTTCTCCAGCGCCCTGGCAGCCATGATGTACATGGCGGCGAATGGGGTGGCGAGTGGCTCATTGACGGTGGGAGATTTAGTCATGGTCAATCAACTTGTCTTTCAGTTGTCAGTGCCGCTGAACTTCTTGGGTTCGGTCTATCGAGAACTTCGACAGTCCCTCCTCGATATGGAGACGTTGTTCAACTTGCAAAAAGTCA
The DNA here is from genome assembly GCF_001651985.1 of Fonsecaea erecta. NCBI lineage: Eukaryota > Fungi > Ascomycota > Eurotiomycetes > Chaetothyriales > Herpotrichiellaceae > Fonsecaea > Fonsecaea erecta. The sequence goes on along the minus strand of NW_017387249.1, from coordinate 1,647,560 downwards.
ACGTGACCGTCAAAGAGGTTGCGAATCCGAGGCCGTTGGCTTTGACCAAAGGCGGCGAGATCAAGTTTGAAAATGTCACATTCGGCTACCACGCTGACCGTTTGATCCTCCGAAATCTGAGCATGACGATACCTGCGGGTAAGAAGGTCGCCATCGTCGGTCCCAGTGGATGCGGGAAATCGACTATTCTTCGACTGCTCTTCCGATTCTATGATGCTGACTCTGGGAAGATCCTCATTGACGGACAAAACATTAGGGACGTGAGCCTTGACAGCTTGCGACGGAGTATCGGTGTGGTCCCGCAAGATACACCGCTATTCAACAACACGATCGAGCACAACATCAGGTATGGCAATGTCGATGCATCCTTGGATGAAGTCAAGAGTGCGGCGAAGCGAGCGCACATCTACGATCTCATTGAGCGCCTGCCGGCTGGATGGAATACCATGGTCGGCGAACGGGGCATGATGATCTCGGGCGGGGAGAAGCAGCGGCTTGCTGTGGCGCGACTGATTCTCAAAGATCCCCCTCTTCTGTTCTTCGACGAAGCAACGTCGGCGCTCGATACTTATACAGAGCAGACGCTGTTACAGAATATCAACAGTATTTTGAAAGAAAAGGCCCGGACTAGCGTCTTTGTGGCGCATCGACTCCGCACCATCTTTGACAGCGACATCATCTTCGTCCTCAAGGAGGGCCAAGTGGTTGAACAAGGTACCCACGCCGAGCTGTTGGCGCGCCACGGGCTTTATGCCGATCTCTGGGCAGCCCAGGAGGTTTCAATCGGGCAAGATATGACTCTTGAACGATCGCTGGAAGAACAGCGTCAGATGGACGAAAAGGAGACCCGATCTTGACCGCACGAGAGCTCCATCTTGGTCACTCGAACGGAAGTTGGATTATTTGATCTCGGTTAGATTGACGACATTGTCTTGGACGAGTTTTGGGAGGGAGAGCGCGTCCCTCGGTCCCTCCACAAAGCCAGACGCGGGGGGCTACTCGGTCGACGCGTGAGTAGAGCAGAAAGGTCACCGTTCTTGCATGATGATCTAGGTAGGGCGTGCTAGAAAAAGGGGAACGGCGGCCTCTGGAAGAAAAGAAGTCGTCGTTAACCTTTTCTTCGAGAACACCAAGCGAGACGTGCTGATGCCCAAGACGACGAGGGTGGATGGACTATTGAGAGAGGAGCCCACTTGGACAAAACCCTCGCCGTCAATCAGGTTGCCAGGGGAGCGAGACGATGGACAGAGGCAAGGACAGGGGTCAACGAATTTCGTTTTTCGCACGTGGCGTCGAGACTTTGAGCACCAGATCCACTTCCTGAGAACGCTTGAACGCCCACTCACTCCATGCAGTCTAGCGAAAAGCCCCCGAGTGCCGATCCTTGGACGGTGCAGAGTTCGAACGGGCGTGGCTGCGTGGGAAGCCCGTGGGGGGACGAAGTGATAGACGGGAGGAAGTACCTCATTACAGTAGAATGCGACCATGTATATGTTATCACCATCTCATAGAAGGTACAGGGGCAGAAATCTCGCAGCTCGCTCAAACAGATTATGAATCAACCAGATAGAAAACAAGTCAGGACCATCCTCTGAGAAACTTGGTAGTCGATTTTACGAACCTGTTCTGGCGCTAATTAGAACTCGTGGTATTATGTCGGAGCAACGATGCTACCCACCTAGCCATTATTGCGCACCTACGCAGCACGAGGACCCCCCGGGCTCCAGGGGAGCCAGACTCGCTAAGACCGGGCGTGGAGCCTAGAGTAGCCACCGTCGACAGCTGATGCCAACGGGCCAAGCAGCCCTAACGTTTAACTAAAGCTGGAGAGATTGCACAATGCCACACTCACTCACTGCACCACCAGCTAGCTCCAGCTCCCCTTTCGCCCACGGACAGCAGGTGCGCAGTAGTAATTTTGCGGGCCACAATGCTGGCTGTGACGCTCATTGCACCAGACAGACACCTCTAGTCCTTCTTCTTCATACACACGTGTATACATACATACTCACTCTCTCCTTCAAGACCAACTACATACTTCTCCCAGTCCACTCCTTAAGCCGACGCATCTTTTTCTTTCCGTGTCCTTCATTTGCTGTGCAGTCCGCAATCGCCGAGAAAACCAGCTCCAATAACCTTCGGTTCTCCTGCATGCTTGGTTCCCCATCCGCTCGTTTCAGAATTCCCAAGAGCTTGCATTAGGCCGCCCTGCGTGTCCCGCACAGAACGATCCAGACGAACGAACGCAACTCAGGCGCAACTACTTGTACTCCTCACGATATCCCGCCCGCGCGCACACACACAACCCACGCACATACACACATCCCCCCTGCTCGATCGATCTCGCCGCGCGCACTGTGAGCGAGAAGTCCGAAACCTCCGAAGAAAACTGCTCATCTGACGTTGTCAGCCGAGTTCATTCGCCCAGCAGCAACCGGGCATTCATAGGACCTCATTATTGGGGGAGCCCGCTATCCGCGATTTTTGCCTTCACCTCGAAACCTTTCCCCGGGCCAGGAACCGAAGTATCCGGACCAGACCAAAAGAAAGGGCGTGTATATATATCTCAAAGGCGCAAACTATTCTTCACGGTCTTCTGGAAGCACGGACGTGCGCCAAGTAATTCGACCTCCGAGGGCCAGGCCCCAACAGACTTTGTGGAAATAGAAAGCAGGTGTAGCTGTATCAGAACAAGGCCGCCGCCGCGGATCAGCTTACACGAAGGCTCACTGCTACCCGAACGCCATTGTGCCCTCGAAAAGGATTGCAATCGCTCGACTTTTGCAGACGTGCTGGAGGAAGTGACCAAACGTTGAAGATGGGGCTCTTTGACAAGCTACAATCAAGTAAGGGCGCCACCTTCTCTACGTCTTGCTCCAAGTAAGGTAGAATGCTCAACTGACTTTTGTTGTCACAGAACTGGAGCTCTACCGCCTCGAGCAGAAATACGCTCGTCGCAAGAACCGCACGACCTTCACCACCGGCGCCGTCTACCAGGACGGCGAATACTTCTACACGGGCGCCGCCGACGCGAGAAGTCCGACCATGTCCACCAACTCGACCGGCAACTCCAACAACAGCTCTGGGAGCAACAAGAGGAGGACGCAGTTGTGGGTGCCACCCGAGCAACGGAGATGATTTGGGAGAATATAAAACGGCCCGGCCGCTTTCTGTGGCTGACCTTTCGTGTGTGTTCCTTCTTGGGCTTTTGACCTTGTGTGAATACTTTGCTGGTCTTGGGTTGAGCATAGCAACGGCGTTGTGTCTTGTGGTGGCCTTTCTCCGTCTCCGTGTCGACGTCCTTCCTGCCTTTTTCTATTTTGATTTTGATTTCAATGGGAGTATGTGACTTCGAACGTGCGGATTGGATGAGCGACGGAGGCGGCAGCAGCAGCACGTTTACGAACGGGATTAGGATGGGCGATGTGAAGAAGGAAGAAGAACGAGTCACCTGGAATTATTACTAGAAGGGGTAGAGAGCTCGGGTTAGCGATCAACCACCGTCGAGTGAAGATGTCATGTCTATTGTCACCAACGGAGGCAATCGACCACCCGGCGAGAGTCTGATGTGCACGTGCATGTGGCCCACACTGTGTGAGTGAGAACCGTCCTCTCGTCGCAGCCAGCGAGTACGCAGTACAACAATATACATAGAAAGAAAAGAAAGAAATCCAAATGAATAAATGATATACATACATTCCTTATCCGAAAAGCAAACACAAAAAACCCCTCCACCCTTACTTCCTTCCGTCCTTCCTTCCATTTATTTATTTATTTATCCCACTTCCATCTGACGTATGCATGCATCACGTTTGCTACAAGTGGACACGTGAACATGTGGACATGATGTGGACCACAGGATGGCATCCTACGGCGCTTAAAACCACGCGAGCGAGGGATCTACATATTACATATTATGACGATGACATCGACGGGAGTAAAATATGGAGTAATACATGACTGACGCGATCAGGATCAGGATCAGGATCCGGGGATCAGTCAATCAGTCAACATCTGGCACGCACTTTATTATTATGTATTATTTATTATTTACCCCCCCGACGAGGCTGGTGGTAGGTATGTAGTAATAGGTAGGAATGGATGTGCTTACCTGGGTATGTATGTATGTATATATGTATGTACGTACATAGGAGTAGACAGAGGCCGAGTGAGTTGGATGGAGGAAAAACCAACAACACCCTTTCTCTCTATCTCTCTCCCCTCCCCTCCTTTCCATTCCTTATATAGATTGATACATCCCAATCTTTCTCGCGAGCTCCCTTTTCTCCGAAATACATTATATACGTGAGATACGATTCGTTTCGTAGCGGGCACACGAAACAAAGGCAGAAAAAAGAAATAAAAAAGGAAACCGGGGAAAATAGATGGATGGGAAGAGGGATGTCGACGGGGCAATTTCCATGTTCGATCACGAAACTCTCAACGACGCCAGCCGCTGTGAGTGGCGCTCTTTCTGTGTCCTGACGGCCCAGCTCACCTCAGGTCACCTCAGTTCCTGCGATTAAACCCCCTCGAATGAATACCGTATTGTCGTACCAATGTCGAAGTCCGTTCCATTCCATTCCATTCTGCTAGTCAGTCACACACCATGCATGCATGCATGCATTCTTTTTCCCCCATCGCTGAACCAAAAGCGAGAAAGCGACAGAGAGAGAGAGGTCGAGCCCTAAAAGAAAGAGAGAAGAAATCTTCCCAAAGACCAGACCAGACCAGACCAGGCCAGACCAGGTCACCCAACAGACAAAACACTCTTGCCAGCATAATGAGACCTGGACTGCACACATCTGTGCGGTGCCGACCCAAGTCCTCATCGATCATCCAACTCTTTACTTCTTCTTCTCTCGGTCCTTACTCCCCCCCGCCCTGGCTATCCCGCTCGCAAACTTCCCAAAACCCCCGGCGAGACTGTGGCCTCTCTTGTGCGGCCCAACTCGATCTTCCCCGGTCCCCATTGTTCTAGCACCCGGGCCAGCGGCTCCCGCTCCCGTGATGGCCAACCCACTCCCTGCCTTCACCAGCCCCGACCCGGTGCCGGTACCGCCAACACCGCTCAAAGGTCGACCACTGTGGAGCTTGTGCCCGGTTCTGAATGCATCGCCATCTGTTACCCCGCCGATGCCGCCGTCCCGTAAGCTCGCACGACTTGTTCGGCCGGCTTCGTCGACGGCGCTCTGGATCGCAGAACTGGGAGTTTCGGCATCGAGGTCACCCCGGAGAAGCCGCTCGTTCCGGCGTCTGGCACGTTCCTGGGTCTGTTTGAACTTGTCGAGAAGTTCGGGCCATTTAATGTCGTTAGTGCCGATGGCGGCGGTGGCGTCACGCGTCCGCGAGAGGCGGGAGCTGACGGTGCTGTTTAAAGCCCCGCCCGTAGTTGGGGGCAGGGAGGACGAAGACATCCCGGCGCCCACTCTAAATGCGACATAGAGTCATGTTAGATACATATGAGAGGAAAGAAGAGCGCAGAAGGGGAAGTGTTGGAGGCACCACGCACGATGGTCTGGCTGAAGTCGGCATCGAGGCCGGTGTATGTAACAGCCCGATGGCAGAGACACTGTTGAGGCGGTTTTTCAGAGCGCCAAAGGCAGAGGACTGAGGAAGCAACATCAAAAGACCGTAGAGACATTTGTAAAGATAGGGATAGCGGTCGGGCTCGAGGAGTTGGAGCCGCAGATCTGTAGTTAATTAATGCTTCTCGCTCGACCAAGGGTGGTTGCCAACAAGCCGCGGCGGAGAACTCACATGTGAAGACTGGGCTTTCCAGTAGCTGCACCAGCTTGTCGATCTGGATGAGCATATTGACTGTCATTTCCAAATCCGCGAAGATCTGTAGTAGATTGTAAGCCTGTTCATACGCCTGGGCCAACAAACACAGCGAGAACGTGGCCACAGCATTGTGACACCAGGCGCGAAACAGTGCCACAAAGAACATCTGTCCCTCCTTGCTGTCCGGACTGCGAAGCCTTTTCCTCAGCTCCGCGAGTTCAGGTGCCGTGATGAGGTTGTTGTTGAGATTCTGGACCATGATGCTGGCGAACTCGATGTCTTCGTCCTTTTCGATGCAGTCCGCCAATGTCCTGTAAATGCGCTCAGGTTGGAGGTTGATGCACAATTGACGAATGATCAGGTTGCCACGGATCTCCAGGAGCTTCCGATCTGTCGAGAAGAGCTGGAGCAAAGCCACCATGAAGGATGTAAAGTATCCGTCTTCACTGTTCTTGGAGATCTGCGACAGGAGTTGCAGATCGCGCGTCACGACCGCTTCCGCCGGATCTGAGAGCGTCTTGAGCAGGGCCGGGAAGGTTCCGTCATTGAAGGCAAGGACTTTCTTGGGTGCCTTTCTGTGGAGCATGATCAGCCAGCTCAAGGCCGCCACGCGGGTCTCTTCGTGTTCGTTGAGGAATTGCAGCGTCAATGCATTCACTGCTGCCGCATAGTCGAGGTCGGCCATGGGTTGCGGTGATGGCGCGGCAGTAGACCTCGGGGTGACCTCTGGAGGCGACTGTTCTATCTCGGAGGAGCCTTCGGGAGAGGTCTCCGTTTTACTCTCTGTTTGAGAAGGCACACTCTTGGTTGTCCCGCCAGACTGTCTTTTCTCGGAACCTTCGCCATCTCGTGTCGTAATGCTGGTTAGGGTGCCAGATGCGTGAGTGCTCTGGTCTTCGGTTGACACCTCATCCTGAAAAGTGACGATGTAGTCCATCAACGACCTGTTGACCTTACTGGCCGTTGTTCTGACTTGCTCCGACTGCGCCGACAGTGCTGGCAGAACCCGAGACAACAGGCGAGGTACAAACTGCAGAATTTCCTCCGGGCTGATCTCGAAGAAGCTGTCAATCCACCGCAAGGCAACAATCCCGATCTCCTCTTCCTTTTGCTTTGACAAACCCTCAAGTCGTAATTGTGGTGCCGTCTCCTTGCTGGACGACACATCGACAAACTTGAGAAGGATGTCCAGAATTTGGGCGTAGTCCACCTGCACGTCTTGTCCCGGTATCCAATCACCGTCGTGCTCTCCGAGTTCGTTGAGTTCGTCTTGGGCGGTTCCAGACTCCGAATCTTCAATGGCAGTGTCATTTGATTGACTGCCGCGACCTGTGGCACTGCCTGTGTCGGAGCCAGAGCCAGGTTTGCGATTGCCGGCTCGACTGCGGCGGCTTTCGGCGATCCCACGCTTGATCTTTGCGATTTTCTTGATTTCGCTGAGGAAGCGTTCGAGGAGCCCCTGAGTTGCCACATACACGTCGCGATTCGGGTCTCCGAGGAATTTGAAGAGGCCCCCGAGGAAAGCTGGTAGATAGTGTACAAGTTCCAAGTCCGGAATGGTATCCAGAAGCGTCAACCATGACACCAGAAAGGTGCGGGTAAACGGATTGATGACGTGAATGCGCTCTTCAAGAAGAGGAATGAACTTTGCAAGGGAGAAGGTTGTGGGAAGATCGGCGCTGTCCCTGTCTGGCTCGAGTTCTTCGCCGTCTTCATTGAAGTTGAGGACTGAGACATAAGAGGCGGCCGACTCGGACACAATGTCCTTGATCAGACGATCGAGGAGCTCGGCTCCGTTCTTGACCGAGAGCTCTGAGTCGGCGGCGAGCTGTTCGGTACGGGGTTAGCAATGACGAGATCAAAGGGGCGACAAGCCATGCCTTGCATAATGCATCAAAGATGTCGTTGAAAAAGACCAGAATCTCTCCCTTGGCGACTTTGGCAATGTTGTACATGGCCTCGCAGGCATAATAGCGTACGCGGGCATCTTGATCGGTAAAGCACGCCAGAACAGGTGGAACAATATCAGACAGATAGCGGGCAACCTCATCCTGGAAACATCAGTGATCAGCACCTGTCCTCATGCAAGATGTGAAGACCTCCGACATACCGAGCCCAGGGCGATCGAAGCAGCGGCTAGACCAATGAGCCCTCCATTGCGGTGGTGTGGAATGTGCACGGCATATGCATAGTCGGAACACAACTGATCAATCGTCTTCCGGATCTTGTCGTACTCTTTAGCGGCACTAGCCTCTCTGATGAAACGCTCAAGCCTTGTGGGAGGAAAGTCAGCCATGGGCACAAAATCTGGCGATCCGTGGGAGGGTCATACTCGAGGGCCCCCTGCTTCCTTTTGTCGTAGAGCTTGTCAGCAAGGAGACGTTGGACGGCGGGATCCATCGTGGTCTGTCGATAAAGTGACGCGGGTGTTCAAGACCATTATCGGAGGTGCGGTATGCGTCTAAAACGGCGACAACGTTTGTGGGCTGGGAAGAGTCAATTTCTGTTTCTCATCACGAGACGACTGGAACACTCTGCCCAGTGTTTGATTGTCCTTGCAGAGAGATGTTGTTCAGGTGCAGTGAGAACGAACTTGAAGGATGATGGGACAAAACGCGTCGTTGTTGCAACTTGCAAGGTGCAGGGGTCCAGAGAGTCCAGGCGAAGTTCGCTCGCCGTCACCGTCACGAGTCACGACTCACTTTCCCTCTTTCCGCCACAGCGTCTCGATTGGTTGGGGCATGTCGATAATTAATTACTATCTTAGGGGACCGAGGACGTGCGACGTCACAGAACCACTCTTTACAGTTGGAAACGGTTAACGGTTTACGGTTTACATTTGTGCCATCCTTCTTCCATGGGCTGCTCTCATTATTGAGGCCTGTTTCTCGAGACAAGATCACCCAGCCGCCCAGATCAATGCCTCTGTCTATTTGGGCACAGATCTACCGCTAGCACCAAGTCTAGAGTACCCCATATACTTTATCCGCTAGGGCCCCGGGCGACTTGATTTGCTCCAACACAGTGCCTGCCGTGATCATGGCATTTCCCTTCACCTCCATCAACAAGGGAAATGGTGCTGCCTGACACGCCCCTATGATCCCACCAACCTGCTCCGCAGTCGCCTGCAACAATTTGCCCATATACCTTTAATGGCTGATATACTGGAAAACAGCACTCACTGCCTCCTCCGACGCCTCCTGTCGAAGCAAGAGGTCTTGGATCTTGCCGAGTGGCCCCTTCTCTCCGGAGTTGACAAAATGATTCCAAGAGCTGGTGTCGCCGTAAAGCATGGCTGGCGCCTTGATTTGTTGAGTGCCGTCCGGCTTGCACCGTTTGCATTTAAACGTGTCATGGGTATCGCTGTTGGTGTCCGGTTTAAATTGGAACAGCTCTCGAAGAGAGTCGAGGGTGAAATGTCGCTCGACATCTTCCGCTGAGTCCACCACCGTCGACGAAAGTGCCTGCTTGTGCGATTGGCGCTGGAAAATCTTTTCTTCGATCGTGCCTGTTCCCATGAACCTGTACACGAAGCAGTCCTTCTTTTGGCCATCTCGCCACACACGGGCAAGAGCCTGCTGGTCTGCGGCCGGATTCCAATCAGGGTCGAACAGAACAAGACGATTCGCCCCAATCAAGTTGATGCCACAGCCACCTGCCTTGCTGCTCAACAAAAACACGAATTCTTCGCCATTGGGATCGTTAAATTTATCCACGAGCTTCTGTCGTTTGTTAACGTTCATGGTGCCGTCCAGTCGAAGACATCCGTAGTTGCGCGCACGACAGAGCTTCTCAAAAACATCCAACGTCTGAGTGTAGTTGCTGATGAGCACAATCTTGTCGTTCGTGTCTTGACGGATTCGAGCAAGCATACGTTCGAGAACAGCAAATTTGCCAGAGTGCCACGATTTGACATCACGATCGCGACCCCGGGCTTCTTTGGGGACATAGTCCTCAGGCCAACACTTCTCGCTTCCGGGAAGATCTTTCTCAAGATCCAAAAGATCGGGGTGGTTGCACAATTTCTTGAGAATTCCGATTGCTTTGAGTGGCTGGCTACCCTTGCCTCTCAATAGACTCTTGATGTCGGGACTTTGGATGAAGTAATTGTAGAGATCCTTCTGGAACGGCGCAAGATTGCAGAACACCACATGTTCATACTTGACGGGCAAGTATTTGGATAGGATGTCGTTTGTTCTTCGGATGATGAATTTCTTGACCAGGGATCCCAGCTCGGCATTGGCTTCTTCACCCTTTTGCTTGTCCGCGTCTGATCCTGCAGCATCGCGGCCGCGCAGAATGGGAAGCTCAAACTTCTTCCGGAAGTCAGCCTTGGTCCCTAGGTAGCCCGGGTTCGCAAAGTCCAGCAAGGCATAATACTCAGTGAGGTCGTTCTGAATGGGTGTCCCTGATAGAATGACCCGTCGGTCGACATTCAATCCGGTCAACGCCATATATGTCTCGCTTTCGGCGTTCTTCAAGCGGTGTCCTTCATCACACAGCATCAACCCGATCTTGACATCTTTGAGCTCTTCGATATTCAACCTCAAAGATTCATACGATACGATCAACACGGGTCTCGCAATGCCTCTGCCGGTGGCCATTGCCCATTGTCTCAGTTGCATCGTGAGCTCTTCTTTCGTTGCCTTCCCATCAATGGCAAAGGGGTGGATGGCGCCCTCGCCGAGCCATTTGACAAGCTCATTTGCCCAGTTTTTGACCAGACTGGCGGGGCATGCAATGACACATTTCTGGATCGTGGACTTGCCGGCCTCTGATGATTGCTTGAGTAATGTCCACATGAGAGTGATACATTGTAGAGTCTTCCCCAAGCCCATTTCATCGGCCATAATACAGCCTTTGGCCTTCTCATCCACAAGTCCTGTGGTACACCTGTACAAAAACTTGACACCCTCTACCTGATGGGGCCGCAGCACTTTGGCCAACCTCGGATCGATGACTACCGGCACTTTGGGTCTCTCGCCTTCGACTTGCTTTTTGATTCCCAGTATTTCGGCCAGACTTTTGTGCATGAGAGGTGTATCGAGCTTCGGCTTCTCTTCGTCTTTCTTGGCTTCCACCTTCTCCTCGGGCTTCTCATCTATGGTTGGGTCGTATAGAACAATTGCGAATTCTCCACTGGGATCATGTAGAGGTTTATTGACAAAACCATTACCTCGCCGCATTCCCAGAGTGGGCGAGGGGCGTGACGGGTCGAAAGCATTCTTGTTGATCAAAGGAACGGAGAATCGAGCCCGAAATGTCGTCTCTTTGTCCTTGACCTTGAACACTGGAAAGCGATCTTTGAGAGCTGCAGAGTCTTCATCGAGTGTAAACCCGCCACTTGTATCTTCGCTCCCGCCGTCCACTTCGGCATAATTGACTTTTCTCCTCTTTCTGGCCGGCTCACCCTTGGACTTGCGGGAGTTGGCTGAGCCGGGACATTTGAAGGGCTTGATAAGACGGTCAAGGGCAGCTGGCGAGTTCGCGCTGAGTCTGCCAGCTTTTGCGGGTGGTATGTTTTCCTTCTCGAGGTGGAGCGAGATCGACTTGGTGCGTATCCTATGGGAAAAGTTAGCACAAACGTGGTTACTGGACAACACATACGTACATGGCTCAAGAGGCGGACTGTTGCAGTGCAATGGACATCGAGGCTTCACTGAGCTGGTCCTGTCGGGCATGTCATGATATCGACAATAATAGTGGCAGTAACAGCAACCCCCAATGACGCCTACACGCGTCGTGAAGCGACGCGTATTCACGTGCTTCATCGGCCATTGATTGGCACCCGCCCAGATAATCTTTGAGCCGAGATCGGTACCTCGCCACAAGGCTCAGCGCACACATTTTGCACGATATAGTCTGCCATCCAAAGCTCTGATCCCCTTAGTTTCACTCCAGATAATGCCTGTGCGTCAAGCATATTTGAGAAGCGTGGTATGTTTACGGGTCACGGTCAACACAACATGATATAATTCAAAGAATCTCGAGAACCCGACACCGACTGACAGGGGGCCTGTGTTTCTCTTCTCCTGTTTCGGCCTAGAAAGATGTCGGCAGACTTCTGGGCCAGCTATATCTCTGGAGCATTGGGGATATTGGTGGGTAATCGCCTTGATGTCCTGAAGGTCGCAGCGCAAGCAGGCACCAGCGGTGTCCTGGCGGACTCGACTCTACAGCCTGAGTCTGATCGACGTCTTCGGAGGGTGACAGGGTTGTTCAGAGGAGCCGCTGCTCCTGTCTTGGGCTATGGTGCATTGAACTCTATACTGTTCATGACCTTCAACCGCTCCTTGAAGCTGATGGACCCAAGCATATTCGACTACACAAAGCTCGCTGGTGTGGACTTGAGCAAGATCTGGGTGGCTGGCGCAATCGGAGGGCTCGCTACCTTTGTCGTCTCTGCGCCATCAGAGCTCATCAAATGCAGGGCCCAACTGATTGTGGATGGACAAGGATCTTCATATGGGGTGTTCAAGGAGATATGGAAGTCTGGTGGGCTTCGAGGGCTCTACTACGGAGGCACAATTACTGCTGTCCGAGATGCCGTGGGATACGGCTGGTATTTTTGGTCGTACGAGCTAACCAAGCGATTGCTACTTTCAAGACAAGCCGATCCTTTCGCTTCTCCTACTGCTACAGAAGTCCTAGTCAGTGGCGGCATTGCTGGAGTCGTCACCTGGGTTTCCATTTATCCCCTAGACATTATCAAGACCCGTCTTCAGACGCAGCCTTCCTCGACCGCAGAGTATCAAAGGCTTCTTCCTGGGGCCAGTGTGGCCGCTCACCAAGCAAAGACTACTCTGACCATCGCCCGGGAAATTTGGCAAACTTCGGGAGTGGGCGGCTTCTATCGTGGGGTTGGCATCTGTAGTTTGCGGGCATTCATCGTGAATGCTGTCCAGGTAGGCCGCCGAGTGTGGAGTCATTGTCCATCACCTGCTAACCTTTCGATAGTGGTATGCATACGAAAGGATCATGATCTTCCTAGGAAACCATCAATGACCGGTCCAAGATGTAGATCATGGAGGCGAAATGTGGTCGGGTCGGCCGAGGTTGCTCCTTTCCAAGAGTCGGGCTTGCACAGTATCGTACATGCGACTGGCATCTGCATGCGTCATTACCATTCGTCCATAAGAGACGACCACTGGGTATTGTATGCGGTATAGATCCGCACGGCACAGATCTCAATGCTCGACATCTTTCATGGCCTCGTTGACTAGATCATCTTCTGAAGGGCGAGAGCGACGGTTATCTGTCCCCAACCCTACAGCCGCATCTGCAATTTTCTGGCTGTGTGCCTCTTCCTTGAGCATTCGAACACTATCCAAACGTCAGATCTCTCTCTCCATGGCGTCGAATCATTGCAATTACCGTCTCTTGTGAATTTTCCCTCTTCTATGCTCGTTCAGGTTGTGGCTGTCTGAGAAATATTTGGCGCATTCGGTGCAATAAAAGGCACCCAGTCCAGGTAGATCCTCGGCGGCCTTGAGGCCTTTGTGTTGAGCAAGATGTCTGGGTGATTTCAGGTCTGCTTTGACTTGATCAAGATCGCTGTAACGGGAGGTTAGCAGGACGACATTTTTCTGCGACGGTTGAACGGACCGGGTGCGACGTTTCGTCTTGATGCGCCTGATACTGCCCATTTCGGTTCACCAGCACGATATCCGCAAGGCTTTCGGCTCGACTCTGTCCCTGGCGAGAATACTAAACATGGACATGCAAGGCTGTTTTTGCAGTGTCTGTGGGCCGCTGATTTTTGGATGGGCCCGGAACAACTTCTGCGGCAAAGAGGCTTGCCCAACACTGTGGGTGCCAAGCCTCCGCCAGCAAAAGCGCGGAATGCCGACTGGGCCGAGGGAGCGGCATCCGCCGGGGCTCCTTTCGGACTGGCTCATCCAACCAATCACTCGGACCCAAATCTTGGAACTGGCATTGGACCTTATGTTGCCTTCTCCTGGGTTCTCCGCACCAGCCCTCTACGAAAGCAGACTTGCCACGGCTTGCCTTGCTCTTCCGGTCACATCAAATGGAGCTGCATGGCCTGTCATCAAAGCAGTCAGCGGCGTTAGGGAGACCTCATTGTGTGCTCTTCATTACAGATCGGACTGTTCTTGCGGCCTAGGAAAGAAAATCCTGGTACCCCGAAAGAGGGGCGATGCGGGCATCTTGTTCGACGAGGTAATTACATCAGCCATGATTGGCTAGGCGACGGGTCTGCAGGCCAGAAGAAAAATTGCAGGCTTGAGGCATTTGCTCGGAGCATGGGGTAGCGGTGGAGCTCCCTTGGCTAGCACCTAGGTCGCAGGAGCTGCGGAATGCTTCAGGCTACTCATTGTTGTGCGGGAAGATCGGTCTGGTGGATGCCATGCTATATATCTAGGGCGAGGGTGTTGTTGGAATGTCGGGAACCTTTTTCAAGAAAAATATCTGCAGTCCATCGATCGTTGCGTAGATGAGGAGGAGAAGTGGTTGCTGCAGCCATTGACGTTTTCCGCAGTTGACGTCGTCCCAGGCTTATCGTGCTTTGGCCTCTTCGCCCGAGGCTGATTGGTGCTGCACCTTGCACACTGCGAGCTTGCGCCAACTCCTCCCATTCATCCACCTCTCCGGCCACACATCACAGCTTCTTCGATTCTTTTCCACCTCTCCACTCTCTCTTAATCCTGTGTCCAGCTCTGCACCGAGCTTGGAGTTCTGCACCGTCTGCTAGAGATCAAGTATTGTCGCCAACATGATGTCCGCGAGGCCTTTAGGCCGCCTGGCCTCCCGCGTGGTAAGTGATCTGCTTGCATCATACCATGGCTTGTTTTGTGATTCCGCAGCTTTCATAGCTGCTGCAAGGATTCAGCTATCACTTTGCTTCTTGGAGTTGTCTACGGCCTGTAGCTGACATGTGTGTCACATCTAGGGAGCCACAGTTGGTTCTGTTAGTCCTCAATCCTCCTCGATTCGGAAGCAACAACAGCTCACTGACAACTCAAACTAGCCCTTGCGGATGTCCAGAATGGGTTATGCTACGGTTTCGGATGATCCGCTCAGCAAAAATAAGTCTTACTTGCTATATCTGCTTTGCTCGACGACCCTAACAGCCGGATACAGGTTGAGATGACGAACTGGGAGAAAGGTCACTACATCAACTACAAGTGAGTCTCCACGCCCACTGATTCCATTGCTGTTTTTGTTGTCGTCTTTTTGGGTGCTCTGAGCCGACCGGCCGCTGGAGGTGGCTGACGGTAACGCTGACACTCATCATAGGAAGATGTCGGAAAACCTAGCGATTGTCCGCAGCAGACTCAACCGCCCTCTCACTTATGCAGAGAAGATTCTGTATTCACACTTGGACGACCCGCACGGGCAAGATATCGAACGTGGAGTCTCCTACCTCAAACTCAGACCCGACCGAGTCGCCTGTCAAGATGCCACCGCACAGATGGCCATCCTGCAATTCATGTCTGCCGGCATGCCCTCCGTCGCTACACCGACTACCGTCCACTGTGACCATCTCATCGAGGCCCAAGTTGGTGGAGATAAAGATTTGGAAAGAGCGAAAGACATCAACAAAGAAGTCTACGATTTCTTGTCCACTGCTTGTGCGAAGTACAACATCGGCTTCTGGCGTCCTGGCTCGGGCATTATCCATCAGATAATTTTGGAGAATTATGCATTTCCTGGTGGTTTGATGATTGGAACCGACTCTCACACTCCCAATGCTGGTGGTCTTGGTATGGCTGCCATTGGTGTCGGTGGAGCGGATGCGGTCGACGTGATGGCCAACCTACCTTGGGAATTGAAGGCACCTAAGGTGATTGGCGTCAAGCTGACTGGTGAAATGTCGGGATGGACTGCTCCAAAGGGTGAGAAAACTGAGCTCAAGTCGTTTGCGTCGTGCTGATCCTGGATATCAGATATCATCCTCAAGGTGGCAGGTATCTTGACAGTCAAAGGTGGTACTGGGTAAGTCTTCACGATATCTGAGCTCTTATTTCACCGAGATGGTCCTGACATACCTATAGGGCAATTGTCGAATATCATGGTGAGTGTACTTTGCGCTGCGGATTTGAGCATCTTGCAAGGCTGTGTACCCCTTTTCCCGGACATTCCTTCCTCTCGCTGCCACGAGGTATCTACCCGACGGAATTCATACGACACGATTCCGACACGGAGTTCACCCCGCGTCCAATGTGGCCGGAGTATTCGACATCGATGAAGTTGCTTCCCTGTCAAAAATAGCCGAAACTCACATGAACAACGGACTACCGTTATGCCCAAAGATCAACAAAACGCCCTACAGCCGATAGCCGCCACCGATTCAACAGGGAACAACCTCCCGTGTACCATATGTTCTTGATTCGCCTTTTCGTTTGATGTTTTCTCCCTCTTTTTGAAAGCAACATACTCTGTGGTACTGTGCTAATGCTTTTTGAAGGTCCGGGTACCAACAACCTTTCCTGCACCGGCATGGGCACCATTGTGAGTCTGAAAGGCTCGTCTTATCTTCTTAATGCTAATTGTGTATAGTGCAATATGGGCGCTGAGATTGGAGCAACCACTTCTCTCTTCCCGTTCAACGACCGCATGTACGATTACCTAGCCGCCACAAAGCGCAAGCACATCGGTGACTTCGCTCGCGCTTACGCCGCTGAGCTTCACGAGGATGAAGGTGCCGAGTACGACCAAATGATTGAAATCAACCTCTCCGAACTCGAGCCTCATATCAACGGTCCATTCACCCCGGATCTGGCCACTCCCATCTCCAAGTTCGCACAGGCGGTCAAGGAAAACAAATGGCCCGAGGAACTGAAAGTCGGACTGATCGGCTCCTGCACGAACTCTTCATATGGTAGGCTCTCTCGTCTTCTGAAAGACTCTTCACCGCGGAGATCTTACTATCCTCTCAAACTTATGTGGACGCTAACTGATGATTGCAGAGGACATGAGCCGCGCTGCATCAATTGCTCAGGATGCTATGGACCATGGCATCAAAGCCAAATCTCTGGTACCTTTCCCATTGTTTTCATTGACAACGATAGCGTTTGCTAACATAATCAAGTTCACCGTCACCCCCGGTTCCGAGCAGATTCGCGCCACCATCGAGAGAGATGGTCAGTTGAAGACTCTTGAGGAATTTGGCGGCGTCATTCTCGCAAATGCCTGCGGCCCGTGCATTGGTCAATGGGATCGAAGGGACGTCAAGAAAGGCGAACCCAACTCGATCATCTCCTCATACAACCGAAACTTCACTGGCCGCAACGATGCCAACCCTGCCACTCACTCCTTCGTCACGTCTCCAGATTTGGTCGTGGCCATGACCATTGCGGGAAATCTCAACTTCAACCCTCTCACCGACACCTTGAAGGACAAGGATGGAAACGACTTCAAGCTCAAGCCACCCACCGGTGAAGGCCTGCCTCGCAACGGCTACGACCCGGGCCGTGACACATACCAAGCCCCACCTGAGGAGCGGAGCCAGGTCGATGTGAAGGTGTCTCCGACGTCTGACCGTCTTCAAATCTTGCAACCTTTCGAGCCCTGGGACGGCAAGGACTTCATCGACCTTCCCATTCTGATCAAGACCAAGGGCAAGACCACCACCGATCACATCTCCATGGCTGGGCCCTGGCTCAAGTACCGTGGTCACCTCGACAACATCTCGAACAACATGCTGATCGGTGCCATCAACGCTGCGAACGGCGAAGCTAACAAGGTCAAGAACTTCAAGACAGGTGAATGGGATGCGGTTCCTGCCACTGCTCGCCAGTACAAGAAGGAAGGAATCAAGTGGGTGGTGATCGGAGATTGGAATTATGGAGAAGGCTCCTCTCGAGAGCATGCTGCCCTTGAACCCCGCCACCTTGGAGGTATCGCCATCATCACGCGAAGCTTCGCCCGTATCCACGAAACCAACTTGAAGAAGCAAGGGATGCTGCCCTTGACGTTTGCCAATCCCGAGGACTACGACAAAATCAACCCTGATGATAAGGTCGACTTGTTGATCACCGACTTGGCCCCCGGCAAGCCTGTGACCATGAGAGTACACCCCAAGGATGGCAAGGCTTGGGACTGCGAGTTGCAGCACACCTTCAATGCGGGTCAGATTGAATGGTTCAAGAACGGTAGCGCCCTGAACACCATGGCCAAGATGCACGGTTCCCGCTAAACCAAAAAAAGTGGGGGGGATGGATTGAGGTCGTCTCGGGTCAAGACGCAACTATTGTACAGATGCGAATCGAATGCCGATGCAGTCGGCACAGACAAGGGGGAGGGTTCAAGAAAACCCCTAAGATAATGCGAGACTGGGGACGGATTTGTGAGGAAGTAGGGTTGAGATATGGAACTGTGTTGTGTCTCTCAAGAGAAGCAATGGCGGCAGATTGGAGGAGCATGATGTTATGTACTTTTTTCGTAGCGGAAATACCAGTGCACAGCAGTTTTTCAAAAGTCACAAGAATCATTCATTCTATTGCTCGTCTAACTGCAGCAATGGGCAGCCAGCAGCCCCCGGGTACATGACATGATGTCTTGTTATGATGTGCTCTCTGCATAGCTGAATGCATCGTTGCCATCCGTGTGAACCTCGGCATATGGGAAACAGCCGATTGACGACTCAGTCGCGCGGACAGGGATGATGGCGATATTATGTGCGCTGTACCTTCTGTCACACTGGCTTTGGCCATTGAATATAAGAATGTAAATCCCCGTGTGCACTCTCTCTCTCGGTTCTTAGCTAGTCCACCTCTCTGAGACTCACGATCTCGGTCTTTGCCGTTCTGTGTGCGCGTGCACGAATGAAAGAGACGGGCATCGCTCGGTGTGGGATGGCGTGAACCACATCATATTACTCCGTATATTCCCCAGAAATAGACACTCACTGGTCACCATTACTTTGTGATTATTCCCTCCTAGCACTTCGCCCTAAACAGTCCAGCCAGCCATCGATCGCTCTTCTCGGCAATCTCCAGTCTCATTAATTACAATCTACAATCGACTGTGGTTGACTGCTCTCTACCGAACAGAAAACGCCAAATTCTCAAACCCCTCGAAAGTCTCTCCCACCCCCCTCCCAACAAAAAGCAGGTATTAGTTAGTTAGGTATATGCGCAGACTGCCTACCACCACCAGGTTGAGACTCTTGCAGCAGCAGCACAACAACAGCACCATCAATCCTACCACCACCACCACCACCACCACCATCACCACCTTTCAACGAGGCTCCAGACGCGTCATGGCACAGAGTCTACCGCACCTCCCGGACTGGGAGCAGCTCAGCACGAACGTCGTGCGCATCTTGGGCGGGAATCCTAGCAAGGTAAGTCGATGCACTCGCGGGAGCTAGTTTGCTTCATGTCATAGTCCTATTATGTTCATGGAGTTGTTGTTTTTTTCTATGTTTCTCCATTTCATCCCACTTTCTCGAGTGAGGCTGGCCAAAGGAAGCTACCGAGAAGGAGAAGGAGAAGAAAAACTTGTCTGCGATATACATCCAACCCCCAACCCCCCTTCGCCGATGGCCATGCTGACCCTCCCGTCCGTGGCACAACAGTTCACGCTTCAAGGCACCAATACGTATCTGCTCGGCACGGGCCCGCGGCGCATTCTGATCGACACGGGGGCGGGCGAGAAGAAATGGATCGACACGTTACGCACCGTGTTGACCGCCTCGTCGCCAGCAGGCGGCAAACCCCTCTCCGTGTCCACCTGCATCCTGACGCACTGGCACCACGACCACCTCGGCGGGGTGCGGGACCTGGAAAAGCTCTGCGAGGGCGAGGTCACGGTGTACAAGAACCAGCCGACGTGGAACCCGGACGGCCTGATCGACCCGGAGCGCGTGCACGACATCGAGGACGGCCAGACCTTCTCGATCCCCGTGTCAGGGGCGGAGGAGGGGGACGCCACTCCCTTTGAGATCCAGGCCATCCACACCCCCGGCCACGCCAAGGACCACATGGTGTTCCAGATCACGTCGTCGCCCGACCCGAGCGAGGTGGGCGCGCTTTTCACGGCCGACAACGTGCTGGGCCACGGCACGGCCGTGTTTGAGAACCTGCACCAGTACCTGCAGAGCCTGGACCTGATGAAGCGGCGGGTGGTGGACGCGGTGGCCGCGCAACAGCAACAAGGACGCGGTGGCTCCAGCGGCAGCAAGAGAGCCTACCCGGGCCACGGGGCGGTGATCGGCGACGCGGTGGCCAAGATCGACGAGTACATCGCGCACCGACGCATGCGGGAGGAGGAGGCGCTGAACGTGCTGCGGTACGGCACGACGACGGCGCCGAACAGCGCGGAGCCCGTGGTGCACGACAGCATCACGCGGGTGGGCGACAGTGGCGACGAAGGCGACGAGGAGGAGGACCACGTGGTCGGCGGCGGCGAGAAGGTCCCCGGCAAAGAATGGGAGAGCCTCGAGATGGTCAAGGTCATCTACCGCCACTACCCGGAGAACCTGTGGCAGCCGGCCGAGAGCGGGCTGCTGATGGTGCTGGACAAGCTGCGCCGCGACGGCAAGGTCGTCCGCACGCCGGCGGGCCGGTGGCGCGTCAGTGAGAAGGCGACTCTCTGAGATGAGATGAGATGAGATGAGATGAGCTGGTGATCCCCCATGAGAGTACAGCCTCTTCTTTACCGGCTGGCACTTACCTCTTCACCCTGGGCTGGTTGGTTGGTTAAAAGAGAATATATATATATGTATTTGAGCAAGGGTGTAGAGGTGGAGATGTAAGCTCCAGCAGCGTAGCAGCAGCAAGACTAGTTGAATGACGACCGATGATTGATTGATTGATGAAAGAAGCCACCAACCAGCTCCGCATGGACTGGACGTGGGAGGAGAAAGGAGGAACAACAGTTGTAGAAAGAGGAGGTTCAACTCTCAATCTCACTCACTAGATCTAATTTGATGCTTTTTTGGGGGTTGGATGGATCAAATACATACATACATACATATCACATGCCTCTTTTCTGGTCTTTTTCCTGTTCTGCCGCAGAGGGGAACATAATCATACCTACCACCTCGTCCGGTCTCGTCCGGTCTGGCTGGCTTGATCGAGTCCCATCCAGTCTATAATATCAATCCTTTCTTCTCCAGAAATTCCATCAGCCCCTTGCCCACGCCCTCGGGACTCGGTTTGGCCGCACACACATCCGGGTCGAACCCGTACTTGCTCCGCAGGTGGTCGCGTGTCGTGGGACCGATGGTCACGATCACGTACCGCGGCGGCTGCGTCTGCGAGGGAGCGGCGGCGGCATCGACATCATGGCCCTCGACGTTCTCCGCCCACCTCGTCTTCGCGCGTTCCGTCAATGCGTGACCTTGGTCGATGTAGTCGAGCGATCGCAGCATCGATTCGCAGCCCTGGGGACTGAACACCACGACGACGACCACTTTCGCCCCGTGTTCCCGGGACGAGGCGATTCTGCGTCGAAAGTCGTCTTGGAACGACTCCATCACCACCGTGGTGTACACCTCGACCTCGTCCACCTGGATCCTCTCCCCGGGCGCCAACTTACCTTCCTTGTCCGTCAAGGTCTTGGGTATGATGTCTCGCCTCTGCTCGCCAACGAGAAACAGTAACGGCTTCTTTTGTAGTCTCACGTCGTCTTTGTCTACCCTTTCCCCCCGCGCCGGTCCCATGACCGGCGTGAAGGGCAGTCTCGGCGCGTCGTAAAAGGTGTAGAGGCGCCGCGAGTGCAGGGCGTTGTAGTGCCAGAGGATATACTGTGCCAGTGTGTCCCCGTTGCCCGTGTGTTCGCCCAGCACGGAGGGGCGTAGGCGGGAGAATGGTGACTGCTTTGATGCTGACGATTCGGTGACCAGGGTGTTCAATGCCCGCGAAGTGGCGGGCCCGACGGTGTAGAGGGGGAAGGCAAAGTCATCGTCGAAGAGGTTCCCCGAAGGGTTTCCGCCGTCATGGTCTATGGCGGTGGTCTTGTCAAGGGTCAACACATCCACATCTCCAGAGGGGCAATTCTTTCGTTCCCCCCCGTACGCAGGAGCCGGTGTTGGAGGGAACACACCGTACCGATGGCCCGCATCCGGATTTGAAGCACTCACGGATCCATGTTCTTCGACCCTGGCCCCCTGTTGCTGCTCAACTCGCTTGACCACGTCGGCCCAGGCCTCGACCGCCCGCTGGCTCGTGAAGATCATGCCACCGTATTGCTCGCTCAGCCTCCCCCTCTTCAGCAGGTCCTCCAGCCTAGCCAAGTTCTCGGTGTTTGCGCGGTGATCCAGAACAGGAACGAATTCGGGCAGCAAGACGGTCGAAACGGCACTATCCGCGTGCTTGGTGCTGCCACTGCCACTGCCACTGCCACCGGTGCCGGAGGATGGGGCCAAGTATTCCTCATAGGCGTCATGTGGTTGAGACCGCGTCTTGAGGAGGAGCACGGGGACGGTCTGTGAGGCGTTCATGGTGGTCGTGGGGGAGGCTGAGTCGGAAGACAAGCACGCCGAGCTCTTTCTCTCTGTGTTTTCGCTGTCCCTCTCTCTCTGAGACGCACTGACGCAGTGGGGGGAAGGGAGGTGAGGAGGGGTTTATTCACACAGGCCGGAGAGAGTGAGGCGAGGATGGAGACGGACCCGGAGACATAAGACAAGCCATGGTGGAAGGGGGATCCTGGCCAAAAGAGAGCAGTCATCAATTATTACTCAGTAATAGTGAATGGCGTCAATGTAAAACGGCTGCGGTGCCAGCAGCAACACATTTTTCCCTAGAGGTGGGGGGAGAGACGCTGACTCGGAAGGACGGTCCAGTAGATCCCCAAGTTTTAAGCTGCTAATAAAGGCGAAACACCTCCTCCTCGCCTGAAGCATTTCTGCAAGTATCAACCCACTTCCTCCACATGTAGTGGCTGGATGGAGCCTCGCGAGTCTATCTCAATTACCGTATCGTGCTAAACTAGAATCATGCTGGTGGACAGGATGCTTCTCGCTTCTCCTCTTCCAAAAGACGACGATCAAACGTCTACTCGACCTGACCCGTTTCCGCGCTGAGACCAGCCCAAGGGCTTCCTTACCCATCCCATTACTTGCTTGGTACACACGAAGCAGCCTGTCTCACTTCCTCAATGTTTGTTCTCTGGCCAGGTCAATTTTTATTATTGCTGCTGATTCAACAACTGTGCTAAGCTCTCGCAACACAAATTCCTGCCGGTCTAGCCCGTTCCCATCCCGTGAGCCTCGTGCGGGAACATGACCAGCTCTGTACGAGTCATGGCAGACACGTTATCAGACTGCAGGCAGCCTTGCGGTTCCGCCAGTTCTCCGATCAGTTATGGCTTCAGGAATGGCAAACAGATGTATCTCCCATGGGTCAATCGAGACGGGCACACCACCAGTGACCGGATTCGTCGTGCTGCAGGCATGTCAACGAAGAAAGCAGAAGGGTTAGTGACGTTGTCGTTGACTCCCAGGCATAAAATTCTTTTATTGGTGGGACAGGCTCAGAGGAAACCGACGGCTCATTGGTCCTGACCAACGTCCCAAACCTCGTACAGCCGGTTGACATTGACAGGTCGCACGACAGCCAGCAGCAGGTAGGTAGGCTGCCTTTCCACAGTGGGGCACGGTGATGGAACAATTCTTTTGAACAGTCTTTTCCCACTTCGGCAGAGCTTCAAGTAGTACATCCGAACGGGTAGACCAGTAGGAGACAACGGGAAATGTTTCCAGACAAAGTTTGCGAGCCACAGGGGTTGTCAATCGGGGCACGGATCGATCTAGGGGTCAGGTGATGGTCAACTGGGAAAGAAAATGGCGGTGGAAGAGGAGTTGAGGAGTTGGCCAAACGTCCCATGGGCGACCCTGATATCACCAGGGAAGAAAGCTGCCGTCATCCGGTCATGTATCTTGATCGCTACTCCGGAAGAGGGGCCCAGAAGCATCGATCTCGTCTTTTGTTTGTCTCGTCATGCATGTCTTAATTTAGTCTCCGAGGTAGCAAACATGCTGCGTATTGGATCAACACCCATTCTGTCCAATGTCCAAACAGCCTGGAAAAGAAGTCCTTCGCAAACCTTGGTTCAAGGTTTGATCGATGACCTGAGGCCGAGTGGGCTGTGACACGGCAGCTGTCATATTGGCCTTGAGAGAGGTCGGCCAACCAGGTGCGAGTGACAGTCACTACCGATGGAGGCGTTGGACCCCAGCCGTGGTCGGAAGTATATCGACCAACAACCCACGTACCTGGTGAGCCAACGCATGAAACCGGACAGGACGTGGTGCCCTGGGTGTTTGCTGCAGCCCGGCGTTTCAAAGGGCCTGTCTGACGGGTCCTATCATGGTGGCCAGGTTGCTGGGAATTGAAATTTTGGTACATGCACTTAGGACAATCAGGATTCCCAACAGGCCTGGAACACTCATGCCACCCCCCCTGCAACAAGGCGACGCATGGGGAAATATGCGGCATGACGGACGTCGTCCGGTTTGGCGTTGCCAGAGTTCCACACAATAACCAGCCACGAGGAGCCCTTGCTCAGAGGCGGCAGCACGCATACATGTCAAACTGGCTAACCACCCTTTTGCTGTGTGTGCAATGGGCACGGCCCATATTTGACTTCAGGCTTGACGAAGCCGTCGCGGGACGAATCCATCAGCCTTTTCCTGACGCGACGGAAGGTCCGAATTTGAAAATCATCTTGGCCAGATGCCCAACCTGAAAAAGGGCCCCAGCTTAATGGATTGCTGAATTGAACCGGAGGTGGGGATCAAGCCGCTGTTTGCTCTCTGCTCGCGCCTGAACTTTGGCCTCTCAGCTGCGGGAGTATATATGATGCACTCAAGCAACTTCACGCCCGTTCACGTCTGTGACACTCGCTCGCTGTGCTCACAGACTCGCTCGTACCATCTTGCACATATATTTCGGGCTTCCTTTTACCACCTCTTTTCCCTCACCACCAGAATGCCTCAGAGACAACCGGTAGGACCGAGGGCCCCCAAGGATGACTTCATGCGGGCTCTGGGCCTCAGCACCACTGATCCACGCCACGAGGGATACTACCGGGCTATGAGAGTATGTTCGCGAAACGGGGGCGTGGCGAAAAGAGTCCATACGCCTCGCATCAAGGGGCTGGCTGGCTGACCAGGGCGACCAGGACGAAGCCATTTCCGTGTATAGCAAACTGAACTCGGATCGGACAAGTCTGATAGACGAGAAACGAAACGACTCAACTACAACGCCTCCCTTCTTTTGGCACCACATACGCCCCGACCGTCGCCGGCAAGCAATCATCGACACCTGGCAACAAGCGAAACCCGGCACGATTCAACGAACGCTCTTCGATCAAGGCGCAACAACCGGCGAGCACGCTCCAAATTGGGTGACGCTGTGGCTGCTGTACAGTGTCTTTCGCTCGCGGGATATTCGCAACAACCGCAATCGTCGAGCTGGGGAAGGAGGTAGCGTTGGAGGTAAGGACGATCCTGCTCCCATGGGTGGACTTCATGCTGAGTCGTAGTGCACGGTACAGGTCAGAGCCCAGGCTCCAACGATTCGCAAATATTCGACCCGGCCCGAGACAAATATGTGCGCCGCTGACGAGGACGGGGTGGCGGGAAGACCTTGTAATTTTGTATGACTCCTTGTTTGATTCCATGGCAGGCTGCTGGGCAGATATTAATGGCGTTTAATCGTCGTCGTCTTCATCATCGTCGTTCTTCTTCGACTTGCTCTTGACCCCGTTTTTGCGCTCTTCTCTCAATGCCTTGACGACAGCTTCGTCGTGCTCGTCCTTGGTTTCGTCCCACTCCACGTCATATTCAGAAGCCACCGCTTTGATCTCCCTCCTGAGAGCGTTGCCCTCTTCGATCAGCGCCTCCCACTTTTGCGGGTCGAACCCCTTGAGCTCATACAAACGGCTCTGACGTCGACTGATCGTGAGGTTCATTGCCGAACGATAGGACACCTCGCGATTATGGTACAGAAACCACATGTAACCGCCGATGATACTCCCCATGCCGACGAGATAGGTCACAGGCTCCATCACATCCCATCCGAGGTCGGTTTCGAACGTCAAACGGTAGACCAAGTACCAATATCCTATCAAAATCCCACAACCGCCGAGGGCGATCCTCTGTCCGCTTTTGTGGGCGGCCACGTCACATTCGTGCTTGATAGCAGCCAGGTCCGCAATCCTCCTTGAGATTCTGCGAAGTCGTTGTCGCAGATAGAAGGTCCTGTCATTGAAAGACGGCACTGCCACTTTAATTGTTCTCGGGTTACCTTCGATCTCGACTTCAAATTCTTTCGCTCTGGCTGCGTCCCTGATGAAATCCCCGATCTCTGTCGAGGCACTCCATCTGACAAACTCGCCCGAGTCCTCACCCTTCCCTTCTCTGCCAGCCCCGCTGTAGCTCTGAACACCACCATCCCCGAGGGAACCCTTGCCTTGATCCTGTTCTTGCTCGTCCGACGTCTTGTTTTTGGGCATGATCTCATCACCTTCAGCCTCCATAGCACGGAAGGATACCGACGGTAAACGATCGTCCCCCTGTTCGGTTTTCACTCTGGGCAATTCCGCCTGGATCAACCTTTCGAGATAAGACAGCGGTTGTTGCGGGTGGACAAGGAGAGCAAGGGGCGCAACATTTTTTCGGTCGTCATTTTGATCGGATGTAGTCAACGGCAGGACAAGCTTCAGCAGTCGTGAAGGTGTGGTGAGTAGCTTCCCTGTGAACTAGTTTAGTGAGAGCACATGCGTGGACAGGGACCGCAGAGTACCTCGTACCTTTGGTCATGGCCCCTGCAGAGCGTTGCCTTCGCACAGGAGGCTCTTCCGCCCCTTCACGATGCCATGGTGCACGTTGTTGTTGCTTCTCTCCATCGTTGGCCAGAGCATTGTCGAACTCTGACAGGGCATCATCGACTCCCTGCTGATTGAGATCTTTGGCCTTCTGCTCGTGGGAAACGTTTCTGCAGCCGTACGGAGTGAAGGTCGACGTGCCCAAGGCCGGCAATGGACGGCAGCGGATATAGTGGCCTCGATTAAGAGCAGAGGGTCGAATAATGGGCGCGTGATGGGCATGGGTCAATGGTCTAACCGACCCGAGTCGCCCAAGAGTGAACATGACCCGCATTATCAGCTGCCTCTCTTGAAGGCTATAGGGCGTGTATTCTTTGGAGCAACGTCGACATGGTGATGGACCTCTATGGTACTCTCTAACTGTCTTGTATAGACTGCAACGCGTGAGATGTTTTTGTGAGAGAGAAATAGCATCTTCACGATTCCAAGGATTGTAGCTTGTTGATCGACCAGGGAAAACAGCAGCCGACGTCATGGCCCTTGTGAAGCTTCCGGGGCGGGCGTCAGCCACCGTGGCCACAGCCGGAACAGTTCTGGCCCAATCACCCGCCAGGGCTAGTGCGCTGCCCGGGCCACCAGCTTTAAGAGTCACCATTCTTGGGGATGGCTATTAAGATCTATTAATGACTCGGTACAAGCACTCATATTCCGTACCTACACTTTGGGTAGAGAAGCCTCCTGACTTGTATACGACATTGCTCTTCTCGACTCATACAGCCGCAGTTATTCTAATGCCCCGAACTGCTCGAAGGTTTCTTGACATAGTCCTTATACATCTCCTTCAGAGCAGCAGCCTCCGGACATCCAATTGCTAGCAGGATGGCTGATATAGTTTACTTCTCCCTACGAGATACATTGTCCACCATTTTTCCCCTTGTCGCCATTCTCTTTTCGGCAATCCAGCCGATATTGACATGAGAGTTTTAAAAAATTCTGGAGATCTCTAGTGAAGAAGATGGCGAAGACAACAGTGCTGGCAAGTTATATGAGTGGGCAGCTCAATGACTGAGCATGGCGGTGTGCTTGGTATCTTGCGTCCATTTCTTGAACTCCCAGCTCGCCAAAAATCAACCATCCAGCTTAGCGCCAAGTTCCTTCTACCATTATTACTTATGTATGTCTACTAATACGATCTGGTGCACCCCTGCTATCCTCCACAACAAGTCACATGACGGCCGGGTTAGGGCCACTAGGCGGTGCTGGCGTGCGCGGTCGGCTCTCTCCCGCCTTTCAATCCTCACCCCTCTCTCCTCTTCTTTCCTTTCCGCCGCTTGTGAAGAATCATGCCAGTGGGTTTTGCTACCCAGAATATCTCGGGCGGTCGACCGAGAACAGAGGGAACGAGGTATGACCCAGAAGACAGTTGGAGAAGAAAGAGAGTCATGATTTTGCTATGTCTAGATTCTAGCAAGAAGAGCATTCACACATCCTTCCGGGCGAGAAATACTTTGGTCAATGAGATGCTTCTCAAATGCTCACCACCTTCTTCTTCAAGACGCTATGCTTCAAGGGGCCCAAAAACGCACCAAGGCTCAGAGAACCACACAGTTGCCTGCAAAAAAAGTCTTTATCTAACCACGGCCAACCCGTCACAGAAAATGCGTAGTCGTGTCATCATGAGTCATGAAAAAGGAAAAATAAAGGAAAAGATTGTCCCCCTCCCCCAAAGAAAAGGTCATGGTTTCGTGAGTCGTAAGCTTCGTACAAAAAGCATTCTGAAACGAGCCGAGTCGAGTTCAGGACATTATCCAAGAGACGGGGCGGCATGGTGAACTCTTCAGCATCCGTCCCCTGAGGGGCCCTAGTAGCGTGGCATGGCTCGTCTGCTGTACTGGCCTGCATCCGAGGAGTACACAACCCGACGAGAGGGAGACGTGCGCATTGGGCTCGAGAGGCGAGACTCGCCCCAGTCGGGGCTGCTTCCTCCACTGCGGCTTCCAGCGCTGTCTGAGTCGCCATAACGGCACTCCATGCGAGACGTGTCCGCTCCGCTCCTGCGGTTGTGGCTGTGGCGACCAGAGCCGACGGGCACGGGATTGCCCTGGATCACTCCGCCGTGGGCAAATCCAGTCGGGTACATGCCATCGTTGGCAGAGAAGTTGCGGCAAATGTTGAAGGCGATCAATGCAGCATTTTCCTTTGCCGAGCTCTCCGAGGAGTGATACGTAGGAGTTTGGTATTCACGGTTGTTCACCCGGACCACGCATCGGTACCCCGACGGACTATAGGATATTTGGTAAGCAGGCTCGGGCCATCGCCGGCGCTGACATAGACCTGAGGAGGAGGTGTCAGTGTCTGAGACCAGAAGAGCGTGAGTGGCAAATGTCGAGGTATGACGGGGTTCTTTTTTTCAGGGAGTCCGAGAACCGAAGAGGAGGGAAAAGATCCAGGAGGGTTTCCACTGGCCGTGGGTTGGGACATATCTGCAAGGCTGGCCGACCCCTGAACAACCAATATAGCGTGGGAGGAGGGAACATCAAGCCGTCGGACACGACGAGGCACTCAAACCAGGAACACCATGTGCAGGCCAGGTATCGAAGCCAAACTGAAAGAACGAGGTGTTGAATGAGACATACTGGCCAGATAGACTGTGTGTAGCATGTCTGCTCCAATTTGAGGTTGCTTTCAGCGTCTTGGGAGCCCAATGAACCGTGCATCCAATTGTTTGAACGAGACGAAGAGAGAAACAAAAATCCCACCAAACGGATGGAGCTGTTGACAACAAACAAGAACTGGTTCAACAACCCGTATCACCGCTCGCAAGAATGTCGCCTGGCTTGAAAGGCACGGGGGAATGTCGTAGGGCAAAATGTTGTCAGGTAGCAGCAAAAATTGATGGCATCGACATTGCCTGGCCTTTTTACGGGCGAACCGTGGCGGCATTCCCACATATTTCATGCTTTGGATAACAGGAGAAACCCTGCACTGACAGCAAAGCAAGCGCGAAGACAGCGGCACTGCGTGGGGCCTGCACAAAGATTCCACAGTGGCCAAACGGTCGTGAGTGAGCGGCTGGGTATTGGTCCAACGGCGGGAGGATAACATTTTTCATGCTCTTCTGCCATCGTAATGTGTTGATGTGTTGGCATGCTCTGCAGCCAGTTAACGGAACCTTGATGTCGGGCCCATTCTTAGCATGATTCCTCTTTGTCGAGGGCCGCTGCAGATCCAGATACCGGGCGTGATTGGCGACGAGCTGCCTTGACGATTCCCCGCGCCCTCCGTCGAATGAGAAAGTTGCCCATGTGCCGTCCTACTCGTGGCTTGTCGTGGCCTTTTTCGGCTCTGACTTGCTTCTCCGCTTGCATGCGTGACCGGTGAGGCTTGCAGAGGAAACATCGTTGGGAACCGACTTAGGTCCGGGGAGAAGATCTTTCTTTGGGGCCTCGACCAAAGATCTTCCATTGACGCAATCGGCGTTATGCAGAGACAGCTGGCAGGTGGGGAATGGTGCTCTAACGATGCAGGGCCTTAATCTCGGCTGGGTCGTCTGGCCGCTGTACTAAAAGCCACAAGAAAATCATGCTCGAAACTCTGGAGGAATGAGAATAGATATATCTCTTTGATAGGCAGGTTAGGCGCCGACAGAGGACGAGACATACTTGTAAGGGGAAATATGCCTCAGTGCTAAGGGAGTCGAAACTTTGACGTGCGCCATTATTAGATCAAATGTCTTTCACAAACAATCCACCTCGCCGCCATGGTCTCGCTCGTGTGGCCATGCAATTTCGTCGTTCTTTTTTTCCCACTCGAAATGGTGAACAGGTTTAGGCACATCGACGAAAGCGTGTGATGCTGTGGATCATAAGCCGCCTTCAACGCGTCGAGCTCCGATGCATGAATGCGTTGTCATCTCAAATGCAGGTTCCCAGGGTGCCCAGATACTTAAGGCACGGTTGTTGTCGGGCAAACTCGCACCTGACCTCGACCTGATGTCTCATCGTCGTCTTCAACAGTCGACGTGGAATTCGAGCCAGTGTGGCAACCCGTAACTCCCTAGCTTGAACGAGCGACAAATTGAAGAGCACTCGACGAATGCTTGAATGTTCGGCGACAGGGAACCAGAACGACAGTGATGCAGCAGGGGGTGGTCCAGTCGGTCCAGTCGATTCTATCTGGACGCTGCCGAGCAGCAGCCACAGTGTCTCCAGCAGGTCCAGGGAAGATTCTTCCACCATCTGCAAGTAAGGCAATTAATGCAATTGCACATGCATTTGACCAACCTAATTGATAATTGCATGAACGGGCGCAGTTCCCCCACTAGAGGCTTTCCAGTGCGAGCCTGCGTTTGGGTGATGGTAGCAATGCTAAATTTCCATGCCCAAGTAGTCGACGAAACGTCTGAGACTGCGGTGGGAATGCCACACCTTTCAGTGACCAATGGATCGAGAAGAACTGCGGGACGGTAGGAATAGGAAGAGGGAGGAGGGGGGAGAAATTCAAGAATGGTCCGAGTTTTGAGAAAGAGTTGATTGTCTCCACGATTTCGCCGCATGTGGCAGCCCGTGGCATAGAGTTTAACAACGACTTCTGAATCGGGCGTCAACACGACAGGAAATTTCCATGGATAATGCCTGCCGTTCAAGGTTTCCCTTGAGGCCCATGCATTGACTTCGGCATTGTCCGGTTGCGTTATTTCGTGCCTGGCACGTCCAGAGGCCTGGCCAACGACCACTCACGCATGGCCTTTGCTGCTTCATGGGGAATCACAAAGACGGGGTGAATCTCCCTGACGCCCGCACCTGCGGCAAATATCTTAGTAGCATCCCACTCGCTAGGGATTTTCGCCTCCGAGGATTGCCAGGTGAAGGCCGAGCCAAAGGGATCGTCACTGTCCGGAGTCC
Organism: Fonsecaea erecta; assembly: GCF_001651985.1. Classification (NCBI taxonomy): domain Eukaryota; kingdom Fungi; phylum Ascomycota; class Eurotiomycetes; order Chaetothyriales; family Herpotrichiellaceae; genus Fonsecaea; species Fonsecaea erecta. Next base: position 1,616,133 of record NW_017387249.1, on the reverse strand, counting down.
CATAGGAGTGGGAGTGTTCGACTATGCTGAGCCCGGATAGATTGTAACAAGTATGGTACGAGTCGGGCATCCTGTGGAGTGCCGTTAGCATACGCGAGGGGAACTCTGGAGTGACTTACTTTGATGGTTTGTCCCTGAGTCCGCCATCCTTCGCCTGACAACAGCATAGAATATACCGTGCCAGACCTTCGCTGCTGTACAAATTCTCACTCACGTCGCCTGTAATGTCACCGACCGAGTCTCGAGGACCGCCCACCGCTGCTTGTGCCAGAGGCCAACAGCCCCCCAGCCAGTGGCTATAACAACCATCCACCAATTTATTTGTGCGGCCGGCAAACCCACCTTCTGGTGCATATTGCCGGGAAGAGAGCCACCAAATCAGAGCATCGACGTCTAGAAACTTGCTAATTGTTTCTTGCGGTGGACCGTACAGACACAGACAAGCGAGCGCACAAAAGGCGTAGGACCCGTGCGCTTCGCCTCCAGGTGACGCTGCAATCCCCCCCTCATAGGTCTGGCAACGCGAGAGATACTCCCCGAGGCCATCCTTGAAAGTTTCCAAACCTGCATCACGAGCTGGAGAATCTGGCGGTAGTGAGAGTGGAAGGTTGAGCAGTGAAATGGCAACCAGGGCGCACAGAGCTCCTCGAGTATCTTCCTCGCCGCCTTCACATACCTGAAAGCCTCCATCCGCTTGTTTGAGCCGCCCCAGCCAGTGCCACATCTTTCCACGATCGACAAGTGAGTAGGCCTCTTCGCCGCCGACCAGCGCCAGGGACAGCAGCGCTGCATAGGTTCCAGCTTGGTGAGCATCTTGTCCGAAGCCACCACCAATGCCGCCATTGGGATTTTGCATGGAATAAATGGTTTTGACGACCCTGGTAGCACAGTTAGTCCACTGGTTCGTCCAAAAGCCATCCCATCAAGGGCTTGAGAGGAATAAAGAAAGCAGTGCAGAAAATGTGTTACCTTGACCGGAAGACGGAGACGTCTTCACCAAGCATGTAAAGGGCCACCAAGGCCCAGTAAACCATCCAAGGACGACTAGCATCAATGCCGACATAATGAGCAGGGAATTCCTCCAAACTCCGATGCAGGAATCCAATGTGCGCCTCCCTTTCTAAATAGGGCAATCCAAACTCATTGAAATCGAAGGGACTTCGGCTGGGGTCGTTGATGCCATCAAGGAGAGGCAAGCACTCGCTGACGGTTTCGTTCTGAACAGTAGATGTCTCTGTCTCCAATGTATCGAGTAGCAGGGGTGCTTGGCGGAAGTATGTGGGTATCTGATAGTCGGCATTGTCCATGTTGGGCGTCGTAGCGTGTGAGAAAGACTCCAAGTCGTAGAAAGTAAGAGGAATAGTCTCAGATGATGCGAGAGCTCAAGGTTTTCCTCTCAGTGTACATACTAAAATAGCGTCACGACGGAGATTTCTGCATGTTGGTATTTGTTCTCAAATTCCATGTGCGTTGGTTGCAATGCGGAGCACGTCAAGGCGACCACGACGTTGGCCTGACGGATCCTTTCCACGAATATCTACTCCGTGGAGTTGGAAGACCGATTGGTACAGGCAATAATGTGAGGGCAAGAATTTGTCTTGGTCCAAATCTCATTTCACCTCGTCTCACTTTGGTAATTGAGACTGGGCTGGGGATGTTGTGGTATGCCCACTACTGGATTGCGGGGTAGTTGTCACCGTCTCGAGCCACCACCAGTTGTACTGTAATAAGATACGGAGCCTCTGCTTGGCGCTTGCCCTTTAGCTAACATATGTATATCCAGTTTGCTTCGCTCCTAATTTCACATGGTGAAGAACGTCTATCGATTCAGAGTCCATACCCACTCTTGATATTTTAGATCAGTTTCCTCCCACTCCCGAATACTGACTGCATGTATGAACCCGTGCAGCAGGGGTATACCACATCGGCCTGACCCAGACCTCAACCAGCAGACGATTGCACGAGGTACTGTGGACACGGGTCGGTGACTGGCTCAGCCTGGTAAAGATGGTCGCACAACTTTCCCGCCAGCCGTTGCGTGGGTACACCGTCACACTCATGGGAGCCGTGCTGGGTGGAAGCAGCGACATCCTCCATGTCTCAACACATGAAACGTCGGTCTGTCACCAACAATTGCCCTTGAACGAAACCGAACATATTTACAGGAGCCTCCTGCAGTCTTGCTTGAATCACCAGCTGGAACTGTCGTTGCCATTAGAGGAGCAGCAATAGCCCGGTGGCTAGGGGCAGGCAGGCGGTCTCAGAGCCTTCACCGCTCTTCGAAAGGGAAGATTACCTTCGTGCATGAAGCTCAGCTTGCGATCCTTAATATACTGTTGTCTCAAGTCGCCATGAACCAGGGGTAATACGTGAACTGCACATGTGGCAAGATTCTAATGAAAGAACACAAGGCAAGAATAAATAATAATACCAAGCTCATCTGTAGTCCGCCCTTGGACAGAGAGGCGCAGCACAGATCTCGCTCTCACAGCCGAAGAGTTTGCACAGCAAAGACGATGGCAGGAATGGACTTGCTATGATAGGACTAGTAGTCAGCACCGTTGGCCGATTACTTACATTAGTGGTGAGCTTGTCTGTGGCATTGCGACATCTCTATGGCCGACCATGAATTCCTCGTATTGTTGCGGTCAGACCGGCTTGCCTTTTGTAGCAGGGGACTGCAGGGGGCCCGGCAGCGAGCGTTCCAGGCGCCTTAACCCTGAATCCGTGAATTAAATCAGCGCCACCACAGAAACAAGGGGTGGTAGAGACATGAAATATTGGTGCTGGCGTCGACATGCACGGCGAACATACCCTATAGGTGTTAGGGAAATAGATGTGAAAAGGCTTAGAGAGAATAGGACACGGAGAATCCAAATTGGGGTATTGCGATTGAGCTTTCTTACCCTGTCCCTGTGCCGTGTCTGTTGTTGCAGGCTTGAGAGAGGATGGCAAAACAGGGCGCAGCCACCAAAGGCCCCAGCATACAGTATGTGCGAGTTGTTGGAAATCCTTTGATAATGATGCTGTAATAATTCATTAGGGATTCTTTCAGTAAATAATGCCTCCATTCCCTGCCTCTTACCTCATGTCTTTCCTCTCCCTCTGTGTTGTGTCTTCTGCGTCGTTCCAGCCCCAAAGATCATAGGTGCTCCGTCTGTAGGTACAGTACCTTAGGCAAATCCACCGACGCCGCTTGTTCGACCCCCGGAAAAAGACGGGATTCCGAACTACTGCCGCCCAGAGCCCACACCCAGTGCCAACTACTGCTCGGTACCCAACTCCAAGTGCCTTGTACAAATCAGTGACCGCCAAAGTGAAAACGACGGCTGCTGGAAATCCACCTGACCACCCAAACTAAAGCACCCATTTTCTAGGGCTTGGGGCTCCTCAACAAAAGGTACGGAGGACGGAGCGCGACGTTCCTTGGGTATGCCTCTCCCATAGTCTATCCTACTCTCGTCTTCCACACATATGCCTCCTCGCCCAGTCTCTCATGATCGCTTGACTGACAAGACCAGTAGGACACAGACAGCATCCTCTTATCCCTCCTACACATTGTTAACCTTCACGAGCTGGTTGGCTTCACGGACAAATCCCAGCTCAGTTCCCGACTTTACCCTCCCCGAACTGCGTTAGGCAAAATGGGGCTGTGATTCCCACGACGCCATCTTCCCTCGGCCGGATCAGCCAGTCACGACACATCGGCAAGTCGGGCCCATTCTTATCCAGTCAAAACGACACTTATCGCTTGGTCGCAGCTGGGGCCTCATCCTGCAGGCGACCTTTGGGACCTTTGGCTCTCTTTGGGTGCTGACCACTCGCCAGTGGCCACAGCACCACCCAGCGATTCCACGAACCACTGGCATCGCACAAACACGAAATCCACCACCCACATCGCCCACTGCCACTCCCCTCCCACTTGCTCGTGCTCTCCCCGCCCGATTCGACGATCCGCAACACCCTGCATGCACTGCTCACCGCCTCTTCTTATCCTCTCCCGCCCTCGCACCTGACGCCCGCCTCTCAAGTCGAGCTCGTTTTGAGCGGTCACTTCCTGTAACTCTTGTCCTCAGTTTCCTCCCTCCTTACCTTTCCTCTCGACAGCTCTCTCTGCTCTTGCTTCACGAGGCCGGTGAGAAAGAGAGAGAGGGAAACAATCCACCAGTCTGTCCTCCAGATCCCGCATCTCTTATCCCACGAGGCTGACTGTCTGACACATTAGACATGGCGGCCAACGTCGCCCTGACCAGTGAAGACCTTGCCTATGACCTCGATTCAAGAAGCGCCTCGTTCTTCCGAAACCATGCCTGGCCTATACCAATGGATCATGTAGCAGCTACTCGCCCAGATCCAAGGAGGAACATTTCTCCCATCCAGACCAGCAACCATGGCCTGCGGCAGACCACCATGGCAGAACATCCCATGATGGACACCTGGAGGTTCCAACAACAACAACATCAGCAGCAGCAGCAGCAGCAACAACAACAGCACCATCAACCACCGCAGTCACAGCAGTCCAGTATCGACTATGCCAACGCCCAACAACCGTACGATTTGCATTACGATGCCCAGTTCCACGGCATGTCTTTACATCATCCCCAGATGACCATGATGCCGGTGTCGCAGACTCCGATGGCTTCGGGCCTGTCGATCGCAGGCCACTACCTTGCCCTCGAGACTGGTATTGAGGGCATGCCCCAGAACTGGGCCGACCTACAAAGCGAATTGATCAGCTATACGACGACGGATGTCGGATTGGCCGTTTCACCTTATCAGCAAATGACCAGCTCTCCGACGGGGTCCCACCTCGAAGTCCTCTCGCAACCCAGCTCTTGTGACGAACACGGATGGACCATGGTTGAGCCCAGAACGTCCTTCGAATCTTACGAGCGACAATTCTTCGTCGACCCCAACCAGACCGTGCACAATAGGACCTTGTCCGAATCCTCCTATTCGGACCTCGAACAACATAGCCATGGCGCCTTCATGTCGAATCTCGACATCGGTGCCTCTCAGGCAGTGTATTCGCCGACCAATTTATCAGACAGCGACTTTGAATATCCGGGACATAATCACCGCCTGTCAATAGATCACGGCTCGGCTCCGTCCATGAGCGTCAATCCGTCCGCCCTCGTGCGCCCGATCCCCATTCCCTCGGCCAAGACATCCGCACCGTCGATACGATCGCCCGGCTCCCAAGGTTCAGCCGGCTCTCCAGGCCGCAAGCCTTCCAGAAAGAGTCCCATTGCTGCAAAGTCGACCGACAAAGTCACGAAGAAGTCATCACCCGGTGGCAAAGAGGGGGAGAAGCGAGTTGGCCGAAGAAAAGGACCGCTCCGACCTGAACAACGGAAACAAGCCAGTGAGATCCGGAAGTTGAGAGCCTGCTTGCGGTGCAAATTCTTGAAGAAGACATGCGATAAAGGGGAACCTTGTGCTGGATGCCAACCGTCGCACGCTCGCCTGTGGCAAGTCCCTTGCACCCGCATCGACATCAAGGAAATTGGGTACTTTTTGAAGGACTGGAAGTTCGACTACGAGAGACATATCTCACTCGGCTTCTCGGTGGGTAATATCAAGGGCTTTTCCGATACCGAAAAGACGCTGTTCATCACTCACGGGTACGGACATATGCTCCCTGTCACCGCTCGAGAAGTGTACGTCAGGGATGAGACATGTCTGAAGATGGATTGGATCGAGGCCAACTCATTCGCACCCGATGGCTACGAGGTATCCACGGCCAAGCTCTCGGCTGGCATGGAAGGCATCTCGACAACAATGCTGAGTGATTACCTCGACCGACATATCGATGGCACTGGCACGTTTGAGAAGTTTGTGGATGACTACTTTGAGGGCACGCCCTTCCTCTCACAAATGCTCAAGACGGCATACCGATTCTACTTCAAGACCAATTCAAAGATCATCAAGAAGGCCTTGAAGTTGATGCTCGCGTACAACTTGACGCTGCACATTACCATGGTGGAAGGAGTGCCAAGCGAAGAGTCCTTTGTCGGCAAGATTGAAGAGCAGACGTCCAAGTTCTTTGGCAAGACGATGGCTCCGGTCATGATTAACTTCCAGATCAAGTGTGCCATGGCTGATATGTGGCGTGAATTGCACAAGGACGTTCTCGAAGAATTGTCCAGCCTGTATTCCAGCGTGTACAGCGGAGACAAGCTCAAGAACTGGCCGACCATCTTCATCCTTGCGTCAGTCCTGCTGGCTGTCTGGGAGTGCATGCAGTTTGACTGTCACTACCGCGTTCCCGACTCTGCGGCCGTGGAGAAGTTTTGCAACGACATGGAAACAACCCCCGTCGGCGTGGTGGTGGGCCTTTTCCAGGCCATCTCTCAAAAGCTCCCATCGTTCCTTGAATGGGACACTTCTAAGCACCACGCGCTCCTGGCGTCCAACATGGATGTGTGCAACACTATGAGCGAAGTGCGAGAACATGTTACGCGATATGGTGAGCAGATACCCCCTGGTCCTTTTGTGATTGATCCGCAGAACTAACCCGATTTGCAGAAAACTACTTACGGGGTCGGCCCAACGCACGGTTCGATCGCAAAGACTTTGATTCGTTGTCGAACAAGTTCCTTGCCAAACTTGTGATCCGGGCGAATTAGATATATGATGCATTTACGGCTTACGATGAGCAGTCCTGTCGTTGCAGATCTCACGAGATATTTGACGTCCCTCACGATATCATACGTTGCTTCTTGATTTGTTTTCACGTGTATCGGGTTGGACGACTGATGAACGACCACGGCGTTATGACGACGACGACGACGACGAACGCACTCATTAGCATGAATCTAGCCTTGAAGTTTTTTTTGGTCTCGATTATTTTTGCATATATATATTTTGTGTCGAAGGATCGGTCTATGGAAGGAGGACGAGGACGAGGAACCACGGCCTCGGGGAAAGGCCGGAGATTTCTTTTGGACGCATGAACAAGGATGGCGCCGTGCATTGCAATGAGCGTTCCCGAGCAGATCCTGCATCATCTTGACCAAGCACCATACCTGGACGGGGTTCATGGGCGGGAATGCATCGTTCGAGCAAGCTACATAGACCGCAAAGAGAAAAAAAAGAGGGAACAAAGAGGGGGGACCTCACGGCAAACTGTGGGGCAATTGTCACTGGCATGGAGGCGTGCACCTTCTATATGTAATGGGAGGGCAAGGACGGAGATGAGGGACAAGCCATGAGGTGTCGAATCGCTATCACCATCAGCCACTCGTCAATCGAGACGATGCAAGAGAACATTGTGTTTCTCTGAGTAGTAAGCAGAAAAGTCATTCAAATACTCAATATTTGATAGAGAGAGTCTCCCTGTTCCTCCCGAAGTGTGATAGGCGAGCTCGGGAATGGATGGGCGATCCCGGTAGCCATGGAGCACGAGTTCTTGGGAATTGGGGCTACCGAGCAATTGGCACAGGCTGGGAAGGGCATTCCTGATGCAGTAGTGGCAGTTAATAGTGGAAGATTCCTGGCTTAGAGGCGCTGGGGGGTGGCTGCCACTGGTAGCATCGCCCTTCCTGCCCCGGAAGCTTGGTCCGGAACGACACTGACGTACGTCCTTAGACCCAATGCCACCGGTGCCACTGCTGGAAAAAGTATTGTCGACTGCTGAAAAACAGTTTTTTTCAATGTCACTGGTGGCACCAAGAAACTGGAAGCAAGGAAAGCGCCAGAAACATCCCCGTCACTATATTTCCCCGGAGGTGAGCCTCAGTTGACCCGACCGCCTCCCTCTCACATGCCTGCTGTTGTTCACTCTTGTGTCACTTTGCACTAATCCTCGACCGACGACTTCAACCTTCGTTACACTCCTCCTCGACCTGTATCTTTTGGCTCAAAGCATCTGAATCTCTCATTCAGCGAATAGTATTATTCAGACGTCGTTGGTGATCTTCGCAGCACGCTACTGGGCACCGATTCTCGTACCACTTGAACAGTGAGGTGAGGAACCGCGAACAATACTCGTTGGGACAAACCACACCTTCCTCGATTCATCCTGTTGCACCTGCATCTCCATTGCATTTTTACTGGCTTCTTCGAAAGCATTGGGCAGGAACTCTCCCTCCGAACATCGACTTATCAAGTCCACGCCCCTGCCTTCGCAATCAACCACTTCAACTTCTTTTCCACGTCTCCCCTCGGCAATCTTGAGAAACACAAATTCGCACACGGCTGCTAAGGGCGTTTCACTTCTCCTTCCACCCAAACCACCGCCCGCCCCCCCACCATCCCCTTCACCACCACCAACCTCCTACTTCGAGTCCGTATCCTGCGCTTTCGGCCATACCTCGCCATCTGACCATCTTCTGAATCCAGTCTGAGTCAGCTCTAAATATCTACCTGATTCAAATTCGTTCCAAACATGCCTGCTGCCACCGACAGCCCTCCCAAGGCGGAATCACGGCTTCTCCTGGTCTCGAATCGTCTGCCAATCACCATCAAGCGTTCTCCGGAAGGGAAATATGATTTCTCCATGTCGTCAGGGGGCCTTGTCACTGGTCTTAGTGGGTTGGCGAAGAGCACCACTTTTCAATGGTATGGCTGGCCAGGGTTGGAAGTCCCTGAAGATGAAGCTGGCGGTGTGGTCAAGCGTCTCAAGGACGAATTTAATGCTATCCCGGTCTTCGTCGACGACGAATTGGCCGACCGGCATTACAATGGCTTTTCAAGTACGACTCCCTGGGAAATTTATCATCACTTGTGCGACGTGCTGACAAGCTCTAGATTCCATTATGTGGCCGCTATTTCACTACCACCCCGGTGAAATCACGTTCGACGAGTCAGCTTGGAATGCTTACACCGAGGTCAACCGCCTCTTCGCTCGGGCCATTGCCAGAGAAGTCGAGGATGGTGATCTTGTCTGGGTCCATGACTACCACCTGATGCTGTTACCTCAGATGCTCCGGGAAGAGATTGGGTCTACCAAGTCCAATGTCAAGATCGGCTTCTTCTTACATACTCCCTTCCCATCGAGTGAGATCTACAGGATTTTGCCCGTTCGAAATGAAATCCTGTTGGGAGTTCTTCACTGCGATCTGATTGGCTTTCACACCTACGACTACGCTCGACACTTTCTCAGCAGCTGTTCGCGAATTTTGAACCTCAGCACTACACCCAATGGGGTTGAATTTGAGGGCAAGATTGTCACAGTTGGTGCTTTCCCGATAGGCATCGACCCGGAAAAATTCACCGAAGGATTGAAAAAGGAGAAGGTACAGAAACGAATTGCTGTGCTGGAGGAGAAGTTCAAGGGGGTAAAGTTGATTGTCGGCGTGGATCGTCTCGACTACATCAAAGGTGTTCCCCAGAAACTGCATGCTCTCGAGGTGTTCCTGACAGACCACCCCGAATGGATTGGCAAGGTGGTTTTGGTCCAGGTCGCCGTGCCCAGCAGACAAGACGTTGAAGAATATCAGAATCTTCGCGCTGTTGTCAACGAATTGGTGGGACGCATCAATGGCAAATTTGGTGAGTTTTTGCGAGCCTGCTGTCATTCGTCTACATCCTGGTTTGCTGACAAGTCCAGGCACTGTCGAGTTCATGCCCATCCACTTCATGCATAAGTCGGTCAACTTCGACGAGCTCATTGCCCTTTACGCCGTCTCAGATGTCTGTCTCGTTTCCTCAACACGAGACGGCATGAACCTGGTATCATTTGAGTACATAGCCTCTCAGGAACAGCGAAAAGGTGTTCTCATTCTTTCCGAATTCGCTGGTGCCGCACAGAGCTTGAATGGCAGTATCTTGGTCAACCCTTGGAACACTGAGGAGTTGGCAACCGGCATTCAGGAGGCTGTGACGATGAGCCCGGAGCATCGCGCCATTAATTATGCCAAGCTGCACAAATATGTCTTCAAGTACACCAGGTAAGTTTCATGGCGCCGCTTTTTCCACAGTCACCAGCACCCTGTCTGACGCATGTATCCAGTGCTTTCTGGGGCCAATCTTTCGTCGCCGAATTGACCAGAATATCCGCCCAAGGAGAGAAGAAGTTGAAGTTACGCCGCGCATCCTTGATCAAATCGCCGTCTCAGCAGCCGCCTTCGGAAAACAGAGATGGGGATTCGGAAACGAAACAAGCCGCTCAACCGCCCCAGCCATCGACGAAACCAGAGGTCGAAATCGATGGGCGAGAAGCTTCTCGAGATGTCGGTCTCACGGCCGCGGATGGAGTCTCGAAAGAAAAGTCAGCCACTCTATGAGCTCGAGGGATGGGCTCGGCGAATCCTGACGACGAAACGGCACGAGATTATGTGGCACAGTCCCTGACGTGGGCTTCTGTATTGGAACAGTTTCAATCATGGATGGGGTATTACTTTAGACGGGAGCTACAGCAACAAATCAATGCAGGGCAAGGCGCTTGGGGGCCATAGACAGGAAATCACTCGATGACAGCGGAAATACATGCCTTTAAAGGCCATACATAATCCTACGAGTCTCCTCGTGAGCTCGAGAACTAACTCGACATGCTCTTTGGCTGCCTGCGGAGAGGATTGATGGAGCGAACCTCAGGGTATCTTTTCTTCATGTTCCTCCTCCAGCTTGTTCTTCATACACGTACTGTAGGTTGTTGGACCTCAACGCCCGTGGCTGGACGGCAGTGTGGCTTATGAATAACCAGCTCGGCCTTCCATCCGCCCACTCACTCAGGTTATCTAATTTGTCTTCAATGTTTCTTTGTTCTCTATTTTACATCAGTGGGGTGGTGGTACTGTAGGTTTTCCATGTATATACAGCAAGTAGTAGATAGGTCCTAAGACGCTGCTGCTACCTCTCCTGGTCCACGGCAGCACTCTGATTCGCATTCGCCCGGTGTTTCTTGCTGGCGCTGCCGCTACTACTACCTTTGCCACCGTCCCTCCTCCCCTTCTGCCTCAGGGCCAGTTTCTTCACCTCGCCCTCCGTCCCGCGCCATCTGCCCGCTTCACTGCCCACGCTCCTCTCCCGACGCTGCTCGACGGGCACACCGAAGGGAGTAAGCACGTCGCGGACGACGTAGCGCACGCCCTTCTCCTTGACGACGCCGTTGCGGTCACGGGGCCGGTGGCGCTTGACCACGAGCTGGCCGCGGGCGTCGCGCGCCTGGCGCAGCGACGGTGGGAATGCGCCGAACCGCACCACGTCGCCTTCGCGCAGCAGGTTGTGCGCGTCGTGCACCAAGCTGTGCGTCGCCCGCGTGTAGTGCTTCTGGAACTGCGCGTGCCACACCTGGATGTGCCGCGTCACCCGCACCGTCTTCTGCATCGTCCCCGTCCGCGTCACCGTCCCCACCAGCGTCGGCGACGTCGAGAGGAACTCTGCGTCCGCATCCGGGATCTCGTGCGTGGCCGAAGGGTAGATCAGCGAGGGGTCCCAGGACGAGGGGGCCGTGGTTTTCGCTTTGGGGGATGAGGGAGCCGGGGGCGTATATGGTGGGTTCTGTGGTATGGAGGCAGATGAGGATTTTTTTACGTTGGGATCCGTCGGTGCTCGTGAGAGTACGCTCGGGGCAACATTCGCTCCGCCGGCGCTGGCTTTGTGCAGGATCGAGGCGTCAAGCCCTTCTGAGGACGTTGGCGGAAGGTCACTGACAGGCTGCGCTTGGTGTAGGAGACATGTCGAGGAGAATGCTCGGTGCTGTTGTTGCTGCTGCCGCACGGAGGTCCTGCGGGATCGCGACAGACTGCGAGTCGCCGCCCATCGACGAGCAATCAATTGCGGCGAGAGTGTGAGAGCTGACGGCCCTGTCGCCCGGCAGGCACAAGCACAAGCACGCCGAACGAGCGCCGTTGCAGCCGCAGAGGAGGAGGAGGAGTAGTAATTCATGTTGATTTGTGCGGTCGTGTTGCTCGTCTGGGTCCCGGGGACTACAGAACCGTGGTATTATTTCGCAGGCATGGAAGGAAGGGAGAGAAGAGACAGGGGGAGTTCGGGCCTGACGTGAGGAATTCGCAGACTCGTGTAGGCTGCAGTGAGCAATGCCCACAAAGTGTACAGTAAGTAGTATGGAAGAGAGTTTCCTCGATGGTGATGTTGATGTTGATGTTGGTGTTGGTGCTGCTGCTCTCTACCTGCTTCCAAAATTTTAGGGTGAATTGGGAGTCGGTGGAGCTAACCACCCACCAGCCCTACTTGGCCATCGTGCCAGCCTCATAAGGTTAATAGCCCTAGGATCCTAGGTCTAGCCAGCCCTTGAAGGCATAACAATTACTGGATTTTATCCCTCGATAGCTAATCCTACAGTGATTGCTTTTCAGCTCTCGACCGAGCCTTTTCCCATCGGGCCGTCTACCGCTGCTCTGCTGCCTTGAAAACGCCAGGCCTTTCGTTCCCGCACCGTTCCCGCACCGTTCCCGCACGGTGCTGTTGATGGCTGATGTCTATGCCGCCCAGACGTCCTTGCCGACGCCTTCTATCCAGTGACCCAGATCATTGACATTGCTGTCCCACTCCTTCAGTCGCTGCCTCATGCCCTCGATTTGGTTTCGTTCCAGCACTTTGGGCTGAACCCAGTTGATTCTCGCAATCTGAGCAACCTGGTCGATCTTTCCTCGCAAAAGTCCCAAGCTGAGCGCCTTCATGATCAGGTGCTCAATCTCATCGGGCTTGACGTTGGTCTCTTGGCTGATGGTCTTGAACGTCATGGCACGGTCGTGTGGTGGTCGCTTAAACACCAGTTCTGTCAACGCAGCCAAGTTGATCTTCTGCCAGAGGAACAGTCGATGCGACTCGAGGATGGGGTCCTTGCTGAGGTTATTGGACATGCGGTCGAATGTGGCCAGATCTCCCCGGTTGAAGGCGAAGAGGAGGTCCCGTAGCCATGACTGGGGATGCGGGGGTTTCAGGACGTCGAGGATAGGATGGAGGAGCAACTCCCCGAAGTTGTAGATCTGATCCGACACCAATGCGGCGATGGCCAGGTTGTATGCTCGGTGCTGTCGTTGCTCGGTGCTCAGCTCTGACTCGTCTATGCATGCAAGATACAATAACGAGTTGCGGTAGTAGGATGTGTGGTCGTTCGCAGCTTGGAAATAGTCGGCATTGATTCGGTAGAAGGCCGCGTGGACCACGTTTTCCACAAAATCGAACTGATCCAATGTCTTTTGCGCCTTATCTAGTTGCTCCTTTGCTTTTGCCGTCTCTCCTAGTCTCAAGTAGACGCTTGCCAGCTCGGTGATGGTGTAGACGTGCGCTTCTTCAGAGTCCGGTTTGGCGACCCGATCGGCGAGAGTCGTGAGGAACTGGCTTCGCTCAGTGTCATCTATCAACAGTGTTAGCTTCTGATCTCCCGGACTGAATCTCCAATAATCACCTTTGATTTGCGCCGAGGCGCTCAGTGCCAATTTGACGAGTTTGAGCTGGTTGATCTTGTCGGCGAAACTGATGATGAAAGTATTGTAGATGGGTAATCTCTGAGAAGTGCTCTCCGGGTTCGAAAAGTATTCCAGAAGCGAGTCCGTCAGTTGATGCCATAGCTTGCGTTCCCAGAGGTCTTCGAAAGTGAGAAAGAGGTGTTGAAGTTCGGTGGGTGCTTCATCCCGTTGTTCTGCGAGGAAATTGGAAATTGCCTCGGGATCGTTGCGTTTTGACATTTTGATACAGGAGTGGAAGGTAGAAGAGAAGGCTACAAGTCGAGGACACTTCCGGGGTGCGTGGAAGCGAGAAAAGACGAGGGTGGGAGATGCACTGTGTATTGCAAATGGCGGAGTGTGTAGACAAGTCGGAGCGGCGCTCGCAGGCAATCGACAGGCGCGTCAACGGTCTTCGAGGTCACGTGTTCAACCTAGTAGCCTCCTCCCAGTAACCTCATCACGTATTCCATCAGAACGTAGTAATGTCGGATTCTGCGCTCGTCTCATAAACCTATACAAGTATTCCTTACCCTAGAGGGTCCTCTTGCTGCCATGGAGCACACCGACCTCTCCAAGCCTTCGCTAGTCCTCCTCATTGCGTTGCCTTTGGCTTCGTGTCTAACAGCCGATTTGTCCGTCTTGCCCACTCTTTCAGAGTTCTCTCTGCGTATGCCAAAGGCATATCCTGTCGTGGGGTGAGCAAGTCCATCCTCAAAGGGAAGGCAACCAGCAAATATGTCAAATTTGCCACATCTGTTCGACGGCCATCCGGCTTTCGATGAATCTGATTGAGCACAATACACCGACATCTGGCCACGCACAAGACCTTCGTAGTGGTGGAGTTTCTTCCACATCTCTCCTGTTGAAAGTCCTTTGCTGCCTCTCGTCCCCATAGCAAGTAGGCGCCGACTGCGACAACACCTTCTGCTATATTCTCGAAAGAGAGTTCAATGAAGAATCTCGAGACGGCTGGTTTCTTCTCGGTGCGGCTCACGAACTAAGTCAGAAACCAGCAGACTGCGGTCTCATAATGTATGCTGGTTCTGCCGCAGCGTCTCGTCGGGTGCACCTGCTGTGAAGCTCCCTTTTTTTCGAGTGCTATCGGTTGTTCAGACTTATACGTCCATGCGAGCGTGTCCTCGCAGGTAAATTTGTCTCTGAGGCTGCGATCTTCTCTGCCAGTTATTTTGAGCAGTTCTGAGTTGTCTCTGCAATCGCCCATGTCGTCGAGTTTGAATTTCTCGGGCGCTTTTAAAGTAGCCATACTAGAAGGGCTAAAATAAAATCCGGCACAACTAGTCCTCCTCGTTGTTGGCAGGGCCTGGGAGCTTATCCCCCGGACGGGATTCCAGCCTCCCCTTGTCCGCGCACCTCATATGAAAAAGGGATACCCTGTGGCTTTTCTCACAGAGAGCCATATGAGGATACACCGGACTTGGGGAGCTCCGCCTTCCGCAAGACGTAGCAGGGCATAAAAGAAGTCCCGTGTTTCTCATCACTAGGTGCCATAGATGTCTCGTAGCCGGAAGAGAGCCAGAACTGTCCAATGGTGACACCAGTAGTCGAGGCAGCCGGCCAAGGTTAACTTTCTTTCCGAGAGGGATGGAAAAGTCAAGTGATGAATGTGCAGGCTTAATCCAGATATGGAGCCAGGTAGCGACTCAAATCAAACCAATGCAGCCCAGATTTCTCATCTGCCGTCTGCCAGAAAGTGTACAGAATTGATTTGAGCCGCGTCCGGTACTTTACCGAGAGATCTTTGAATAGGCCCAACTTTTCCAGAACATCTTGTCGTTTTGCTGGGTCTTGAACCTCGAAAGCTGCCACTAGAAAGGCAAAGTCCATTGACACGACCAACCTGTTGACCAGGCTGTAGATAGAGTCGAACTGCTCGAAAATCATGTCAGAAAGTACTTCAGAGCGGTCCACAAAAGTTCTATAAGGATGCCGGAGTCGATGAGCGATTAACAATAGGCTCTGACGGAATATTTGCACCTGGGAAAGCATATGTGCCACCTCCCCCTGGGAATATCGGCTCAGGAAGTCAGACGGATGCGTAGGTCGCCATGCAGAGATTTTGGCTTCGAGAGACAGCAACTGCATCAGCAGACTCTGACGGTCGTCTTTGTCGGCGTGGTGGAGCTTGTTGGACAGGACGCAGAGGTCGTAGCCGTAGGTAAGCAGCGGTACGGAAAGCCCTAGGTACCGGTTCATTAAGCCTTCAGGTCGGATTCGGAATCTAAAGGTGGGCACTTCATGCCGAAACAGACACCCCACGAGTTCAACTTGAAGAATACAAACCACGAACGCGAAATCGTCATGATCAATATCCGCACGGCAGTCGTTCAAAGATGCGAGCGCAGGGAGCGTGTATCTGCATACGCGGAAGGCGCTGCCACCGACCACGTGGATGTTGAAGGTCAAGACCGCCAGAGCGAGGCTTAAATAGAGGGATATATCTCCTGCACTGGTGATCTGAAAGGAACGAAAAGTGCCAAGGCCTGACGTGGCTTTGTGGTAGTAGTAGGTCTTGTTGAGCTGCAGTATGCCTGGAGCTGAGCTGTCCGCAGAGATGCCAGCGCATGCCAGGAAGGCGTCTTTCAGCAGAGGCGTGGCGGTGTATAGCCGCGAGATAATGGCACGGAAATGGTCATCTTGAAAAGTCGGGCCCAGCACAAATCGTCCAAAGAACCTGTCCTTGTCCAATAGAACGAGGAGAGATTGTTGCTCGGGGGGTGTCAGGCCGACGAAGGCAGACAGATCCTGTGGCATAGCCAGGAGCCGACACAAAGCAACGGCCTCAGCAACAGGGGCAATGGAAGCATCTGTGGGAGAGGCCTGGGAACTCAAAGCGATCGGGTCTTGGGTCAAATTTGCTGCTGTTGCTAGAAAGGCTTTCTGGGCTCGAGGTTTGCGACCAGGTCGATTCACCTGTCGGCGAGTTTCGCAAAGTCGGCCCAGTCGCTGGCATCTCTCACAAACCAACGAACCATTTGATCGGCGACAGCATTCCTTGGTTGCATGGCAGCGATCACACGCCCGTTGCTGTCCGTGCTTGTCTTTCATTTATGCGCTTCCCCGTACCCAACCCGGTATACACGTAGAGATAAAGCGTCTTGTCAGCGAAATAGGTGCCTCGGTAGTTTACCGGCAGACTTTCCTGTTGACGATATTGAACACTGTGGACGGAAGCTGTGATCGGAGGCGAAGCTCGAGCCGGAGAACTCAATCTCGTTCATATATTTTCTCTCGACTCAAGATAGCTCCCCCAAATGGAGACTGAGGCTGAGGGAACGATAAGACCCGTGATTGATTCGATAAGGCTGGCGTGGTAAGGGGTTGCTAATTAGTGAGGCTCTACACATAGCCAAGTTTTGCTGCAAGGTAGGTTAGCCGGCAGACATTGAATCCACCTGCGGTCTTACCAGCACAGTCTCCAAACATCCACTACTCTTTTGACGGGCACCACAACATGTAGCAGAGGTCATTTTCTCTTTGTCTTCAACCCGAGCTGTGTTATGGCCACCATCGCCCCTGCTCGTAGTGACTCCCCGGCAAATCCTGTTCAAAGGATAACCTCTCCGTCAATTGGCAGTCCGGGTGGGACACCTTCGTCCTCAGTTCGCCCCTCCTTCGATCTGCCCAGGAACAATGCATCCTCTTCTTCTCCCTCTTTACAACAGAATGCCACTCTGGCAAGTCCCGCTTCGACAACGCAACGGCGGAATCGTGCAGCCCTTCGAGACTACTACAACCTCAAATCCAAAGGCGCTTCTGCCGCAAGTCACGAGCACCGAGATATAAGCCGCACAGCGAGCATAACCTCTACGACCTCTGATTCCACGATAGCCACCACCTCCACTGCCATACCGGAGGCTCCAAGCTCATCCCTCGCGGCACACTTGGACGACCCGAGCTTTGACGCCGAATCCTTCGTCTCCGATCTCTTGAAAACTGCCAGTCTGCGTGACATTCTGAAAACCGAGAGTTCACTGGTCAGTGAAATCAGGACACTCGACGGCGAGAGGAAGGCATTGGTTTACGATAATTACAGTAAGCTGATCAAAGCGGTGGGGACGATCGCTGAGATGCAGAAAGGGATGCACAAGGAAAAGGAGCAAGACATTAGAGCGAGTGTGCTGGCCAGACAGAAGAGTGAGCAAAATCCCAGCCTTGATAGTGTGGCATTGTTGGGGGAAAAATTGGACCGGTTGTTAAAAGTTGTAAAAGAGTTTGGCCCAGGCACAACGGATGGTGAGCGGGCAGCGAAGTCGATGGAGGCGAGGCGGATGAGGACACAAAAAGAGAGCGTCAAATGGGCGCTGAATGCTCCTGTGCGGCTGCAACAAATGATTGATCGAGGAGAAAAGGAGGGTGCTGAGAGAGAGTATATCCATGTCGCAGAAGTGTTGGACAGGTGGAGCGGGGTCGATGGAGTCGAGGAGCTCCGAGCCAAATGTGAAAAGGTCATGGAGGATACAAAAGAGGAAACGAGTGCAAATGAGCAAGGCGACTCGGGTTGAGAAAGTTTTGCGAATATCGGCGGTCTATTTGACCCCGTCATCATCACTTCCCAGAACTTCTGCTGCTCCATGCAGAACCTTCCGAGGCATGCAGCACAGCTTAGCCTCGGACTCGAGACAGAGTATCGCTTATCACTGCTACGCTGGATACGTCATCGACGCAATTCGCACACGGGGAAAAAACATGGGTGGCCAGTCATGCACAGAGAGCGAAACATGTCGCCCGTGAAAGGCGGACACACACACAGAGTCCGGAGGAAAGAGGAGGCGAACATCGTCGACAATGTTCTAAACCAGGGAAAGGCCTGTTTGGTCCCGCCTCGGTCACCACACTCGGAACACTCATGGACTCTTCTTTTCTTGGCCCCGGTTGGACCGAAATGGAACGAAGACACCCGAAGCATGCGGCACGCTGGGAACTCGATTGCGAGCAGGATACGGGGTACCAAATGCCGAAGACAGGACGGAGCACAAGGAACAACAGCGTATGCACTTCACAACATCCGATCACATGTCCTACTCCCTGAGGAATAACAGGGATGTATCTATCTGTATTTTTATATCTATATATTACGCCTTCTACCTACCATTACAAACTTCCAACATGTATGCAAAGGGACCATTGAGAAAAGTTAACAAAACAGACAGATACAAAAACATACACGTATAGATATATATGTGTGCGTATCCAGATGGATAGAGCCAAACTACTGGACTAGATCTAGAACCGGGACGATCCAAAACCAAAACCAAGAACTCATCATTAAGATGGGTATGTTCTCATCTAAACCTGGGTATCTGAATTCCCACGCCTTGTGTGCTTTGAAGGGGTATCAATCGACAGAGATCGTCATTTCAAAGCCTGGAGAGGAAGGTGACAAGAAAAACACGAAACAAAACACGGGAGAAGAATTGAGTCTTCCGCAGCAAGCAGTCCACCATCGAACCATTCCAACCCGTCCAACCGAATACACATTGTCAAAATCTCAAGTGTCCCATGCATCCGTCGTCCTCAAAACTCTAGTAAGGACTGTTCACAATCTCGTCTCTCAAATGGCTCTGCCTCCCACTTCTCCTCGGGGTCATCCCGACCCCAGAGACCCTCGCTGCCGGACCCATAATACTCTCCCTGGTAGGCTTCTTGAAGCTCTTGCGACTCACCATATCGACTTCGTTAGGCAGTGCCAAGATAACATTCTTATCACTACCAAATTCGAAATTGTCTGCCATGACTTCCGCCGCGTAGCGCTTGATCTGATAAGGGTCTCTCTTACCCTCGAGGACCTTCCTCAGCGACCAGGTGACCAGGAAGGGTCCCGTGGAAGTGATGATGCTAGTCTCCTGGCTGTCCAGTCCGGTGTTGAAGTGGGCGCGCGTGAATGAGATAGGTTGGCCTGTTTCGTGCTGGAATTGTGCTGCATGGTTTGGATTCAGGCAGAGGCGGCGAGGTTGAGGCTTCGAGTCCTTTGCGAAGGCTTTCTCAAATCCTAGTTTGCCTTCATTTTTGCCCTCCTTCTGTAGGTTATCAATCAGGATGAGGTAGGTTCTGCAGGTTCCGAGGATCCAACGACCATCGGCGCTGACGTCGAGGCCGATAATTGACTCGCCCAGGGCCGGGATTTGGGTTTTGGCATTGATTCCGAGACGGTCGTACAGTCGGACATCGCCCTTGTTGGATGCTAACGCAATGTAACCCTTCTCGGTCGTGGCAGCTGCGGAAAAGTCGTTTTTAGAAAGGTATTGTTTGAGCTGTGCTTCGACCAACTTGTTGCCCGAGACACGGGGATCGATGCGGAAGAGGGCATTCTTGCTGTGACCAATAAATGATTGTGCTGCCGTCCGTTGAGAGAACTTCGTTTCCGGGGCAAAATTGCTTACAGCAATGTCGTCGTGGATTTTCCACTCATCGACAACCTTGCCATATTCGAGATCCATGCGATAGAGCGAATGGGGGTTGTTAGGGTCTTGCAACACCATGTTCTGGTCCTCTTGGTGCAGCATGACCTTGGTGGGGGAGAAGAGTTTGCCCTTGGGTGTCTCGACCTTAGATATGTTCGTGGTGAACTCGAGATGTTTGTTGGGCAAATGTTTGAAGACACCAATCTTAGAGCCGCGAATTACGAAGGATCGATCGTTCTTGGTTCCAACAGCGAGTTGGGAGTTGACGTTTCCATCTTGGTTGTCCAGTTCGACGTCCTCCTCAGATTCGTCCTCATCATAGTGCTCACTTCGTGGACGCTCTCCTTGCTCTTCCTCCTCATCTTCTTCTTCTTCGACTTCCTCTTCGGCTTCATTCGCATCATTCATAGTCATGTCATTGAAGGCTTCCAAGACGTATTCACGATCTTGGTCTTTCACTTTGGCCCACTTCGTCTCGTTCAATTGTTCCCACAACGCCTGCATGACACCCTCTTGAAAGTTCTCCAAGACGGCCTGATCCTTAAACCGTAGCAGCCAGGAATACGCGGAGCCATCATCAGTGTAGTGGTTGAAGATTGCAGACAGGTAGTCGAAATTGAATACCGGATTGATGTCAGGTACTATAGCTTGGCCGAGCCATTCCCTGCCATTGGAACTGGTGATTTGAAGCCAGTATTGCCAGCCACCAAGATCTGTCACAACAGCCACAACGGACGGATCTTGAAGAACGAAAGTTCCTGACGTGAAGTCAAAGAGATGTAGCTCCCCGATTTGCTTAGTGAGGACTTCTCCAGACCGCGGAGCCGATTTTGCGACGGGGGCCTCCGTCGGAGCGGAGTCTCTCGACTTCCCCTGGTTTGATTTGGTAGGTGTTCTGACATCCTTCGCCATTCTCTCTGCTGTTTCCTTGGAGGTGGGTTTGGGGTCGAGAGGCGCAGATACTGAACTCGCAGCCGGGATTGCGTCGTCCGAGTCGAAGTAGAATTCTTGTAGCTCAGCCTCTGTAGCCCTCTGAGCGGATCTCCGGTATTTTCTTTCGAATTGGCAGTCGATCGCAGCTAGAAGAAATGTCTGAATCTTTTCTTCCTGGACTGAAGCGTCGCATACAAACTCATAAAGGTCTCCAGGGTCGCCGCTCAAGTCACGCCAGGCTAAGACTGTTTCACCACCTGACCGCCTCTCTGATCGAAAATGAAGACTCTGATCAAGGAGAAAGGTCTTCTCATCCTTGTCTAGACCCTCGGCGCCTTCGTCCTCGTCGTCCTCAGCAAGTTCTTCTTCCCCCTCCTCGTACGCGCGCTGTACAACAAGCTGGTATTGATATTCCTGCCCAGTCCGTCGGATAGTAGCGACAGCGTCTTTGTAGATGAGTTCAGAGTAGCCTTTGGGGGACAGAGGACGGACGAGGTAGAGTTGGCCCTGGGGGATTTCTGTAATAACTTCCTTGGAGCTGTCCCCGAAGAGATATTTGCTGACTGTAGAGCACGTTTGTTAGCTTCCAGAGCGCCACGAGTGGATAGCAGGTAGAGATGTTTCTTACCGTTCTTGATCATAAACATGATGGCGGGGTCTGGCTGCTAAGCTGCAACAAATCGACCCTGCGCGACGGGGGCGGGATATGATGGCAGGACTGTGAGTGATTGAGTTGAGATATGATTTTGTTAAGTTCGGAGAGGGTAGGCGACTGCGTGCTGGAATACTCAGTCCATCGTCGTTGTTGTAGGGCACAAGGGATGCAAGAGAAAACAATTCGCAGGCAGACTTTAGTGTAGGCAGAGTGGTGTAGCGAGGTGTGTGCCCCCATGACGCAACAGTCCTAGGCAACTCTGAGCCCTCCTTCCCCCCAATTCAAGGCACGGGCAAGCTTTCGGCAGCCGGCGACCGCTAAGACTTAAGCTCAGCCCTGATAGGACTGAATCGCACAAGGCTGAAACATGTGCTCCAAACGTCACGCCAGGGCACATTACCATCTGCGACTTATCTCCAGGGTTGTTTCTTTGTTTCTTTTCAGTCGTCGACAATTCGCGCCGTGTACCACCACTCTCGCTTCTAGGCTTTTCAGGCTTTCAGGATTTGCCGTCTTGGGCTATCAATGTGCTTATGGCATCAAACGACAGTTCAAACCCAGACAGACGAGATTCCTCCTCCCAACGCAAGAATGCCCGCCCAACACTCGCCGACAACCCTCATCAACCCAATTCAGCCGCATATCTAGCATACCCAGTCAAGCACGTGGTGTCCAGCCTCTATCGTCGTATGACCGAGCCTCCCGAGATCCCTGTCAACAGACTCCTCGATGCTCCTACCCTTTCTACCTCGTCAAGTGGCTATACTGCCCCGAGAAGAACTGCGTCTCCCTTCCAACCTCCGCCCCTCACTCCTCTTGAGTTGAGGCACACATTGTCCCAGAGAGCCGCAACCTCGTTACTATTGACGCGCTCACTGGCCGAAGAAATCCGACTTCTCCTCCCTCCCCGGCTTCAACTCATTGATCACTGGACGCTGGCATATTCACTAGAGGCTCACGGTTCTTCATTGGCAACCTTGTACGAACACTGTGCCCACGTTTCGACATATACACAGCGCTCAGGCTATGTCCTAGTAGTAAGAGATGGATCGGCTTCATCAACAAATGGATCTGTTTTTGGTGCGTATCTGTCGGACGTGCCCAAACCATCTCTCCATTATTTTGGCACAGGCGAATGTTTCCTCTGGCGGGCAAGCATATTGCCCACGTTGCGGGACTTATCTACAAACCTGAGCCTTGGTAAAGAGCCTGCGTCGAATGACTTGCTGGAGTTGGCTGGGTTGCCGCCTCCCCCCAGCGCTGATACCACGAACCTGCAACGGTTTACCACAATCCGTGGGGAACGCCGCACACCCTCGACATCAACCACCTCGTTGCCGCAGCCTTCCAATACCAAAGCTCCATCCGCACACTCCCAGTCAGCTCTTGATCGCTCAGGAGCTTCAACACCCGACCGAATCAGGTTCAAAGCATTTCCTTACAGTGGTGTGAATGATTTCCTGATCTACTGTGAGTCGGGATATTTCTCCATCGGTGGCGGAGATGGGCATTACGGCCTGTGGTTGGACGATGAGTTGAATAGTGGCATCAGCGAATCATGTCCGACGTTTGGTAACGAACCACTAAGCGAAGAGGGGCGACGATTTGAGGTTCTCGGCGTAGAGGTGTGGTATGTTGGCGCATGAACCCAGAGCCGTCCGTGGCGAATCGGAGGCCAGTGCTCATCTTTCGTCCACTGACCACTTGAGCTCTGACGCCTGGTACCTCGAGTGCCATTGCAGCGAACGGTCCGACCAATCTGAAGCAGCGCCATCATAGTCCGTCCATCTCAAGTTCTGGGCAGGAAACTGTCACGAGGTCGGCTATGTTGAACCATTGAGAAGTGAGCAGAACTGTCGTACACCGAGCTTGCACTGTTGCACTGCAACAGTACAACGAGTCTTCTGTTTACGGTAAACATACTGCTGGGCGACGAATCTGGGGCCGATCGCCAGTATGTGGCTGGAGTGGCCCATGCTGAGTGAGCTCTCTCGACACGCGACATTGATCTTGAAGCATGACCTGCATGAATCTCTTCCAGGGTTGCCGTCTACAAGAAGTTAGCCATTGTGGAGTGCCGACGGGAATCACACGCCGATTACTTCAGCGAATCGTGCCCCCAAGGCTGGTGAGTTGGCTGTTGACTTAAATATCACGACCCAAGTGGCCTCGTCGTATCAGGACTGGTGTCAAGTGAGGCCATAGCTTGTCGGTATTGGGGAACAACGGTTCCAACCCGCGATTCCCCATGCATATATCCCGTCCGTGGAGCAGAGGGTTTGGATTAGGTCAGTGGGTTGCCTTGCTTTGGTAATTCACGATTGCATGCATGCCAT
This sequence comes from Fonsecaea erecta, assembly GCF_001651985.1. NCBI lineage: Eukaryota > Fungi > Ascomycota > Eurotiomycetes > Chaetothyriales > Herpotrichiellaceae > Fonsecaea > Fonsecaea erecta. The sequence goes on along the minus strand of NW_017387249.1, from coordinate 1,592,429 downwards.
GCCAACCCTATCGACAACATGTCCTGAAACGGACTATGTTATACGCATCTGTAGAGGCAGGGGACGTCTAGATCTCTGCTCCTCGCAACGCAGTTGGAATCGATCGTCGATTCACTCCTTCCGGGCTCGCTCCACGGCGGACGAATGTTTTACTCAAGGGCGGAGGCAAGGCTCCTAGGCTCCACCTTTTATTTCCACAAGCTATACAGATGCTACTCTTCAAACCGGAATGTAAAACATCCGCGAGAGTTTGATGGTGGAGATCGATCGTCGATCGGGTCGTGATCGGGCGCAACCGCAGGCCACAAACGGCGCGTGCGGTTGCTGCGTATTCGTACAACAGTACATGCCTCAGGTTGTAGTCTGTCGCATCAGATATCATGAACCCAACGGTTTTGGGGGGCCAGCCACAACGACGTCATACCTCGAGCTGCAAGTCCAAACAAGCCACGAACTTGATGCTCTATTCCATGTGCGGGCCCGAATGAAGCCCAACAACAGGACAGCAGTGCGAGCTAGGGTGCCAGGCCAATGGCTGCCGAGCTCACACCTGCCGCAAGAGGAAGCGCGGGAGTTATCCGCAAAATGGAAGGCTGGATCCCAGGAAATGAATTCCTGCGGGAGTGTTTCGAAGGTACGAGGTACGCGGGCCAACATTGTACCCTGTGGGCCAGCCATGACGCAGGTGGTACAAGAGGCCAGCAATGCTACTCAAAGGAGAAAACATAGTCAGCAACGCTTGCAGCAGAAAAACGGGGGAGAAGATGCACCGGGCCTAAAATACCACGTGGTTGTGATTGTTGACCGTGAGAGTCGCATGATATGACGGGTAGCTATCTACAAGTCACATCCGGCAACTAGGTCGGGAGTGCGGGGGAGGCAAAAGAGGGCTTGGACGGAGAGTGAGAATAAACGACGGGAGGCGTCAAGTCGAGCCGAGAAGGGAGATAATACTAACATTTTCCCTGAACGAGGGATGGTGGCCGAAGGGCTGGTTGGCGTCTTGCACCGTACGGTTGGCCATGTTCGGGGGAGGCAGAGCGGCAACAGATGAAACAGACAGGAAGAGCAAGAATATCTCAAAACGGGTCGTGGTGCGATCGATGATCTGAACAGCACCATGGGGGTTAGTCATGATCATTCAAGCAGCAGACACGATGCAAACACGGTCAGCAATGATTATCCGAGGCGCAACGGAGGCGGACCAAAGCACTGATCCAACGTTCCTCCGGCCAGGATCCCATGAGGAGGACACGAATGGAAGAGGCCTCTGGACAGAAGAGGACTTGGGTGTTCCTTCACTGGATATCTGCTGGTCAGTGACCAGCTGGGAGACTCTGATGGCTTCAACCTTTTGACAAAGATAACATCATTAAATCAAGAAGCAATGTGAATGCAGTAACCCCGGGGAGGCTGGTGGATGCCTAAAGGAAACAGATAATCAAAAGACACGATTATTCAATCAGGAAACATTAATTGTCAATACAAGAATACATAAATCTTACCGGAGAAACTCAGAGATACCACCATTACATACGGAGAATGTTACCGAAACTAATCACGAGAGGCATTATTGCCGCGCTCTTCTTTCCCCTTCCCCGAGTTTGCGTCTTTTTTCTCGATGCTTTTCGGCCATGTAATATTTCGGAGGAAATTCGCACATTTGCTATTGCGATCTGTGCGCCCTAACACCTAGCAGCAAGGACTGCTCTCCGTATACGGGTCACCACCTGTCTGGTATAGAAGTCCTAATGACGTATTCGGGCAATGGGCCCTCCTGCGGAAAGAAGCAAAGATTGCGAGCTGGGATTCCAAGCTGCGGTGTGGCCGACTCAGCGCAAGCCTTCAGACGATGAGGCTATTGGTTCCGCGCACACATAATCGCGTCCTTGCACCAAAGGGGAAGTCGTGGACAGCCCAGAAGGCGGCCTCGCTTCTTCGCTCTTTTTGTCGCGCCTAAGGTTACTGTGTTAGGCCGGGGGGGCACAGGTAGGTGGGTTGCCGAATCCCGGCAAGGGCAATCGTTTTTCTTGATGATTTTTCTTTTTCCAGCGGGCTTGGGGGGGTGTTTTAGTTCCGAAGGCCGGGATAAATGGTGGTTATGCTTGAGAGGGGGAGACAGTTAGAGGGTTAATAATGGGAGATGGGTTAACTAGTGTAAAGTACGGAGTAGTGAGGGCGTATGCAGCGAGATGTGCCAGTTGTTCATCGAGCACAGGGTCCAGGTAGTCGTACGAGGTCCCTGACCATAAGTCGTAGTGGGAAATTCCAGGGTTTCCCAGGGTTAGGTGCCTAGGTGCCTGCCTGCCTACCTACCTAGACTCGGTCGGTCGGCGCCCAGGAGCCCAGGAGCCCTAACTATGAGGTGTGCCCGGTGGCAGTAGAGAAAGCTACTCGTACCTAGCTCGTATGGCCCCGGCACACCCCACTCAAGAATGGCCATCGTAATCCCTATGCAGCGTCAACAAGTGTCAAAAAGGTCAGTCAGTCACGATCCACGCCAGCATCATGTCATCATCCAACCCAAACTATCTTCAACCCACCACCCCCCTTGCTAATCGTTAGCTTTGACCTGCGTCTCCACCCCATGGAACCCGTGCTCCATCCCTGTCGCTTGCACCTTTTCTGCTTTGTGTGCAGACGTGTGTGTTGTGTTGCTGCGTACGAGTACGGCACCGAGCAGACGTGCATCAAACTTTTTGCCCGCTCTCCATCCTTCCCTCGAGTGGACTCTTGTCTGGTTCGAACGAAAGTCGAACGGCTAACACACACACTCTCTCGCTCATACCCTGGTCCGAAATGCTCATCATGGTGGATCCCAGCTAACTCATGTCTTCTTAGTAACCCAGCCCTTTGCTCTGAGTACCTACTGGGTACTACACATGATATAAGGCCTCATGCCTCATGCCTCGATGGCCTCCCTCTCACCCTAAGCTTCTCGAAACCCACCTCTTCGGATACCATTGTTGACGATACTTCCATAAGCTGACAGGCCAAACTCGTTCATTGAAGTCCAAGACTGTCTCGTCTCGTCTTGTCTTCGTATAATATTCTGGCCGTGCCTCGGTCTCCCTCCTCATCGAGTCTCCCTTCCCATTTTGATATAGTATACCTGTCGACCGACCTTGTCGCTGAGGACATATCATCACCCGGTCTCAACAACCCTGAACATAGATCAGCAATGGGCGCTACCATCATGACCCCTCCCCTGGAACCCTCATCACCTATGGACGGCGGAATTCGCAAGCGAGTATGCAAGGCTTGCGACCGCTGCCGTCTAAAGAAGTCGAAGGTCAGTCAGTTGCTTCACGTCTCGTATACCCTGGCGTGCTGACTCATTACCAGTGCGACGGTGCCAGCCCCTGTAGTCGCTGTAAAGCAGACAATGCCATCTGTGTCTTCGGCGAGCGCAAGAAGTCCCACGACAAGGTCTATCCCAAAGGGTAAGTCAACTGGTCTCCTACCGAACAAACCAGCCTTCTGACACTTGGATGTCTAGTTACGTAGAGATGCTCGAGAGCCAACAAGCACAACTTGTAGCCGGCCTACAAGAGTTGTACAAGCGAACGCAGAACGGCCTAGGCTGGACCGGCGCACCTTTGAAGGAGTCGGCCAACGGTGTTCCTTTGACCCACGACATTCTGGAGAGGCTGGGAGCCTTGAAGCAAGATGGTCACACAGGCGATGTCTTCGAGGAGGATCTCAGTGTTCTGCAACAGAGGCTGATCGCCGATGGCGCTGGTTTCATGCAGCGACAACCGTCCCACGATTCACACTCGGACAGCAGCGCACCCTCGCCCATCTACGAGCCCGTTGCCCAGCGGCCCAATTTCACGAATCCATTCAACCTGAACCAGTTCCCCCCGACACCACCGAACCAAAGCCCATTCCCCCAGAACGCACGCGTCATCCCCACCAAATCCCACTCGTTTCCTCATACTCAATCGAACCTCAGCTGGAACACTCCAGTCTCGGAATTTGACGACAGCATGGATTTCATCAACCAATTCGAGTCGCCCGTAATGGAGTCCAGCATCGATATGAACTCGTTCCCGCCAACCATGTTTCAGGATCATATCGTGCCCGCCGCCATCAATCCCTGCCTGACTATGAAGGATTGGGCAGGTCAGGAAGATCTTCAGCGCTACTTCCACGCCAACATGATTTCATAACCGAGGGAGGTTTCTTTTCAGTACACACGACTGTTCACGATCATATCTATGTAATGCATCCCAAAAGCGGGCGCACGGGTTTGGTTTTTTTGTGGGGGTTACTGGAGGGTTCATGCGGATATCGCTTCCGGCGGACACGGCGGCACCAATGACGACCTCGATGGCAAACGTCTTTTCTGCTAGTGGAGTGGAATTGTTGTCTCCTCACAGCTGCTCTACGTCATCCAGTGGGCCTTGGGTGTACCATGGCACCAGATGGCAAGTTTTTGATGATACCATACCTGGATCGGGACTTGTTATTTTCTTGTGCAGATTACTGCTTTGGGCGGAATAGGGAGGGCATTTACCAAACGGCGAAAACGGGCGGTCACAGCACTCGTTTATGGGCAAGTGAGAGACCAGGATCGACGCAGGCTGGCATGCCTCGTTGGATACCTCACCAAGCGTATATATATATATATTAATGCATTGAGCCGAGAGCAATCTCTTTACGTGAGTATGAATAATGCAAGCACGGCTGTGGTTCTATTTAAGACTGCGCGAGCCTACTTCAACTTCTCTGAACTTGAATGATCTTTTCCCTTTGGCGTATGTGTCTCTCTTCTAGTTCTTTCTATGTGTTTGGAAAAAGGTCATAGAGACTTCCGTCGCAGCTACCCCGCAACAGCCTCGTAGCATGTCCTACTTCAGTTCTTTGTGTTTATATTCAGAGCTTCAGTGGTCAGTCTAGTGGATCGCCTTCCTAAAACCACCATTTGGCAGACAGTGTACCTCTCGGCACTTGTATGAATCCATCGCAAGCTCAATTCAGCCTATGGTATGCTGAGCCGGGTAAATGGGCAGTAGCAACCACATATGTTCCCCGCCTGTTTTATTGGACAGAATGTCACTGCACTGAAAAATTCCCATCATGACCTCAAAGCCCCATCAACTCTCATGCAAAGTATCTTGTTATCACCTCTTTTGTCGACGACTATAACTCCACCAGCTCAACGCTGACCCCGTCTCGCTTATACCACGTTTGAACCGCCGCTGTCGTCGGAAGCATGTCGTCAGAATCTGGCTTCGCTTTCCTCCCGCAGGGTGCCATCATCCAGGAGTTCAAAGTGGGCGGCCAAAACATCGTGCTTGGGTATCCGACCCCTGAACCATATGCCGATTCGCCTTTCTTTGGGGAGACCATTGGCCGCGTGGCCAACCGCATCAAGAACGCCGAGTTCACTCTCAATGGAAAGTCGTATAAGCTAGCTGCAAACGAAGGCCCAAACCATATACATGGAGGCACCAAGGGTTGGGGTAAGAAGCAGTTCAAGGGCCCTCAGCCCGTCAATCGCAATGGAAAGGAAGCAGTCCTCTTCACATATGTATCACCCGACGGGGAGGAAGGATATCCAGGCACGGTAGAGCTGAGAGTCTGGTACATAGCTTCGACAGAGGACGAAGGTGGGGTGGCCAAGACAGTGCTTGAAACGGAGTACGAGGCGGAATTGGTCGGAGACGAGTGTGATGAGACCGTCGTCAACGTCACAAACCACGGGTGAGGTTGATCCAGACTGAGATTCATGCCAATCCCTGCTAACAGTGCGCCTGGACAGCTATTTCAACCTAAGTGACGGGCCCACGATCGAGGGATCGGTGGTTACCCTTCATACTTCCAAGTATCTGGTCGTGGATAGCGCACTGATTCCGACCGGGGCTATTGAAGATTTCCCTGGTATAGAGGCAGACAAACCTTTCGTCCTGGGTGCGACAGAGCCCGATATTGACCATTGCTTTGTGGTCGACACGGACACCTCAGAACTTCCCCTCGATACTCGCCAGAGACAGCTCAAGCCACTGATTAGTGTATCACACCCCCAAACCAAACTGCACCTGGATGTCTTTAGCACGGAACCTTGCTTTCAGTTCTACACTGGGAAACATATCAAAGCCGCCGCAACAGAGCACACTCCAGAAAGGGGTGCCCGGGCGGGATTCTGCGTGGAAGCAAGCCGCTTCATCAATGCGGTCAACGTGCCAGAATGGAGAAACCAAGTGATCCTCAAGCGCGGGCAGACCTGGGGTGCAAAGACGGTGCACAAGGCGTGGAAGGCATAGGGATATCAGACGCAAGGCTGAACAAGGCTCCCTCTCACACACCTTCTCCCTCGCCGAGGTTTCTAATCATAGAAGGTCTGATATCACGTGTGGGCGTGTGATGACGGGAAAGGGCGTATACAGACTCTTCGAGAATCTGACTCGGTGAGCACTTGCGAACGAGGCAGCACTAGAACGTTTACTCTCTCTCTTTCAACCCCCTGACAAATTCATCTCATCACTATGACGGCATAATAACGGCCACTGCCAGACAAAAGGCGGATAGTTCCCGTCGCTGGTTGCATGGGCTAACTTGGCCACTTTCTTGGGTCCTGGAGAAAATCACGCGTGCCGACGTTCCAGAAGACCATGTCGAAATGTGGATTTGATCTTAGAGGGGAAGGAAAATGCCTCATACCCCAAGAAAAGCCATCGTGGGAGATGCGAAATCACGGAGCCGCTTGATTAACGACCCAAAAAATATGTCGACGAGTGATGACTTTGGGTCACTTTGCGGTGCGTCGGCCGTAAGCAAAAGCCGAGTCTGCTCGGAAATGCATCCGTGGCCCGATCTCTTCAGGACGCCAGCGCCAGGGTCGATGTGGTCCCTGATGTACGGAGTACGACAAGATCAACTTTCCTGAGACCTCGTGATTTGACCTCTCCGAATCTTGCTGGTCTCTGGCTTCTCTTCTCCGCCGAGTTCTGGCCGCAATGCTGTCATCGACCAATTCGGAATACAACCCTCTCTTCGTCCAAAAATGCCTCTTGGGTGTAATGAACTGTCACATTCGGAGCATTCATTGTCTACAATACAGCAGGCAAGAAGGGGCCAAACAGGCTACATACAGCTGGGGTGGGCTCTAGCAAGACCATTTTCTTTGTGGGAGTTGTCGATCGAGAAATCATACGTCCAATCAAGCGAGTACGCATCCACCAAGACGGTATGGCCACCAACGTGGGGATGGCGTCGGATATCTTTTCTCCCGAATCCGAAAACCCTGCTACTCTCGTGCAAAGACCGCGCCGTACTCCTTAGCAGAGAGCACGGCGACCTATGGCTTGCCTGGAGCCCTGCCGTCCACCAATTAGTGTTTGGCGACGCCGGTTCTGGACCTGAAAGCAGCTGTTTCATGCGCCCCTACCAACAGAGTCGGGGGCGAACATCACATCCAAGTGGCTGGGCATGATTGGGCACGTTCGAATCGAGTCTCTACTTGTGATTGACGGCGCGTGAAACGGACTGAAGAAAGGGCGAGACGGCGAGCGCAGAAGACCCGACGTTCGAATGGATGTTGGTGGGCATCCCAATGCGAGAGTCGAACCACTCCGACCCCAATCGCGATCCTCGGCCGCGACTTCTAGAAGAACTCTTAGGCAATTATTAGCAGTCAATTGTTGCTGATAAAGGCGGCGACCAATGCGCAAGGCAGACCAGAGTCTTACGCATTGCCCAGGCATCAGCCAAAGCATTCGGCCATGGCATGGGCCTTGTCGAGCGCATGTGGATAGATGCGATTGGGCGAGTACACATTCAAGACGGCTTGTGATACGAAGCGGTCACGGCGCCTTCTACAGGTACAGTATTCCAAGCTCTAGGTCCACGTATTCGCTCGGGCTTCCAAAGGCGGGACCCCTAACTCGTAGCTATGACACCGTCTTGGCCTGTCCAATTTGTAAAAGCATTCCCCGCAGAACGCCTCTTGGTGGTCCTCGCCCGCGCTCTTGGAGAATTGGGACAAGAGAACGGAGTACGACGATACTGCACCTGGATCGGCGTCAAGATTCAGTAGTTGATCCAGGGGAGGATGACATGCCGAGCACACAAACGAACTCTCTGCCCAGCCACCCCACGGGCTCGCCAACCTTTTGCATTCGTGGACAGACATCTATGTTTTTTAAAGAAATTTATCCCTTCTTCGATGATCTGGGCGGGTGGGAAGGTTCCGCTGAGCAGGTTGCTGAGAAAGACTTCAGCTCCTCAGGCCAGCCGACTAGGCACAGTTTGAGGGGGGGGGACAAGTATATCCCGGGTGGGCTAGTGGCTCGGGCATAACTCGCTGCATAACTCCTGTTCGGGACATAAGCCCCAGTGCGGCCCCAGTGAAATGACGAAATGTTGCTGTCATCGCCGTATTACGGTGACCGAGGGTTTATCCGGTATTGTGACGGGGTAATCGACATTTCATTTTCAAATTTCGTCGTCGTCGCATGATTCCCCATTTTGGATCTTCCCTTCCGTCTTCTTGTTCTCAGTCGCGCAAACCAATGCAGAAGACACCAGACTTCCAAACTCGGCCCACCAGAAATAGTGCTGGCTTTTTCGATATCAACCCGTGTGATCTGCGGTCACTGTTGCCTTCTCCACGGCAGGCCTCACAGGGAGTAGCCTTCTGGTCCCCGTCTTCATCACCGTGGGCGGCGCTACAAGAAACAAAACAAAGTTCCTAGCCTGGTTATAACAACTTCCAACCGACAAGCGCTTTGCCCTTTTCGAGCTCGACTGACAGGCTCCTTGATTGGCCTGTCGACGGTGCGGCCTGCCGCTGACTCAGAGTGCTCACCAAATCTCTGTCATGGTTTGGGTGAATCTAGTCCCGTTCCACCGCCGGCTTTGTCAACACCTTCGTATTCTCTGCACAGCGGCTCGCAGAGTCTCCTCGGCCAGGGATTAGTGCTGGACCTCCCTTCTCGCATCGGCCATACAGCTCAAGCCAGCACTCTCCACTCGCGAAACTCTGTACCTCTCGCCCGTGTCACCAATTAGGTCTGGCCCCCTGCAGGTCCAGGGCGTGAACAAGTGAACCCCAGCTTCCTTGGAGTATTCCTTGCTCAGGCAAGTGTGACTTCCCGTTCAAGAAATGGTTGGCATTCAGCGACATTCGAGACTTTGCGATGTAGGGTCTGTCTCCCCGCCCCCTTAACGAGCGCCATATAGCAGACGACCTGGATCTGCGATCTGCATGCCATCTTGTGACTCATCAGGCAGCATGCCAGCATATGCGACCCTTCAGTGGGCTCTCTCCGCACATGCAACCCAGTATCAGGGCCTATTTCCTGAGCGGGAATAGACATAGCAGGTCCCCTCTCTGCCAAGGTACCTCATACCGTTGATTGAATGGTCACGGGATTCCCAACATCGCTCCTGGAACACCTTAACGGATCTTCACCGCCTCTCTACCATTGGCTTCCGACAGCATTCAAGTAATCAGAAGCTGTCCAGTGATATGAACCGTGGGTTTTCTTCTTCTGGCATTCGAGACCCGTTTGAGGTAGTGAGCTCCCTTCATTTCTGATTGGCAGACATTTTTCCAACCTTTTTAGAAGTTCTTTCAGACACGAAATGTGCGGTGGCTCTCATGCGCCCGCTTGTAAATCGAAGGGCGGCTTTGTCACCACGGCGTACAATTCGCCCCGATCCTTTCCATTCTCGAGTGACGAGGTAGATGGTCTTACAAACGACTAGGGGCGTCCTTCTCAACAAAGTCTGAGTAAATCGGACTTCGCCCGAGGTTATCTGCGCCATCCCACACCTGATTTGGAATCCAATGATTTCCCACCAAGTTTCCAGCGCAAGAATCAGGAGCCAAAGGGAGCAATGCCAGACCTCGTTGCTCCCGAGGCGTGGATCTGCGTTTGACCACTCAATAACCAAGTACCGGTGCTCATTCAGCGCCCGGCCTCCACGAGCAAACGGAGAAAACCTGACGACGGCGAGTTAGACCCGACATCAAACAAGGCGCTTCCGCATCAGGAAATGGGCTAATCCCATCGAAGCCACCCACCGAGCAAGGAATATTACGAGGATCCTGTTTCATGTTTCCCTGATCGACTCTTGCTCCAGATGGCACCGATATCAACGTCCCAGAAAACCCAGCCCCTCACTCGTCATCCTTGGATCATCTTCGACCACTAATCCTGACCGGAGACCGGTCGAGATTTATCAGAGGGATCAATCTAGTTACTCATCCTGGTGCGCAAACTCAATCTGTGAACCTGATCTCATTTCTTGTCCCTGAATCGACCGATCCATCACGGGTCCAGGTCTACCTCCGATAGGGGACCATGACGAACAAGCGGCTAAGCAGCACCAGTTGCGCAGAAAGTCAAACAACTTAACCCTACCTCTTCGGGAAGTCCCACGCAGTTGTGCTCGAAGAGGAAGAAACCTCACTTGGATGCTCACCCAGGACTATTACAATAGCACCTTAGGAGGCTAGTGCCTGGGAGGGTGTATCATTAGCGATGCGCCTCGGCACGTCCTTCGTCCAAGAACAGATTACACTCAGGAGCCCGGCCTAATTATATGCTGATCGTCGATCTTATATTCCTTTGAGACTTCGGCAATCCGGACCATGTGCGGTTACAGCCGTACAAAGGCTTATCCACCGAACGTCACAGGCTGCTTGTTCTCTTCTATGGATTGCGTTGATCAACATCCAGCCTTCCACTCAGCTGAGACGTGGTAAGTTGTGGGTTCAAATTGGACTATCTGAGCTGAGCTCCTCTTAATCGGAACAACACCACTCCACGGCGGTCGAGATTCAAGCGACGGGAATCGGGATTCATCCTAAAAATCCTCCGTCCGATCATTCTGCCAGATTCTCGATTAGGAGTCAACAATGATGTCAGTCGACCTCGGTGTGGCGCCAGTAGAACATTCCTTTGAGTTTATCTACGAGCAATACGACCGTAATTCCCTGTGCTGGGTTTGCTGTTGGGATAGATTAGCCATGTCGACCTGTACGAAGACGGCTTTACTTTCCCCGGGCCATTCGGGTCGACCGAAAGACTTCCGCACTTCCTCGCTATGTTTAACATCGTTCCCAAAGTTGTTTGTTTGACCGGAAAACCTCACGGGCGACTAACCCACAGTCTAGTTAGTAGTGGCATGATAGATATTCCAGGGAGGCTCTACGACGTCCACGCCGTCTCGCAGTCAATTTCCATTCCCCTTCTTGCCGCTTCCCCCCACCCCCTTCCCGACAGTGATGTTCATGCTGTGATCTCCGCCAAGGCATCCTCTCGTATCCTAATTACCCCCCAGTGGTCATTGACCCACAAAAGGAAGAATTCCTGTGATTTCTCCCGGCCAAGCTTCCTTCCTTCAATGGATCATTCATCCATCTGCGACGTGGTGCTGGGTTTCTTGGGGTGTTTGGATGATTCCATAGTTGACTTGACTCTCGCCCGAGGCACGCACGCCGTGGAAATTCGTCAACAGGCAGGAGGCAGGCAGGCAGGCAGGAGACAGAACATACGTACGTACCAGCCTCGCCAAAGTAGCAGTGCAGACAGAATGCGAGAGAGAGAGAATGCCTATATTGCTGTCATTGTCATTGATTGTCAGGGATAGATATCTAGATAATGGAAAACATCCATCACGACACAACCGTCAGAGCGAGCGGGATTGATTGCTTGCTTGCTCCCTCTACAGGAAGATTGAAGGGTGGCGCACAGATGAACGAATGAAAAGATTTCTTGGGACCGAGAGATACTATACTACCTGGCTGAGAAGGGAGATGGATATAGATGATGATCCCCACAATGATAATACAGTACAGTATCGACAACGCATGCGCTCTTGTTTTCCCATTCGATCGCCTCAAAGAGCGGAATACCTCAGGTAGACGGACGGTTTTCCATGATAACAATACAATAACGATGTGGTAATTGTTTTTTATCAACCCCTCTCTCTCACTCACACACACTCTCTATGGCGACTCTGAACATCCCTCGAGGCTTGCCACTGTCTTGTCGACTGTACTGTAGGTAGGATCTGTGCGTGGTGTATCAGGTTCGAGGAAGCGTTACTCCGGTTCAAATGCGTCCATGAATGCAACTTTTGTCGTTACCACATTGCTGTTTCCTTTTCGCCTTTCGTTTGTGTGCAACTAGTCTCGGAAGGAGAGACACATCGCGTGTGAGTTACCTGTTCGCAATTATAAGTGGATAAACAAAGCCGTCACGACTTCGAAAGGGGCCGCTCGCGTCCTTTTTTCAGATCGTTGACATGCGGAGGTGACCATTATCGCCACAACATCTCGTCAGCGTCGTGGTCGCTGGCTTCGTCGTCCCCATCGCGCGTTCCTGTTGTCAGATGCCACACCCTCCACCTCAGCCTCTCGATCACCTCTCTTCTCAGCCAAGCCCCACCACGGTCCGAGAACCACTTATCTGCACCTTCATCCCCGTCAGTATCCCGTGCAGAGCTTCTCCCATATCGCTCAGTTGTTTGCTTTCTTTGATCACGCTCCTCATCCTCCCTCTCCCATCGATCAAACCAGGCAAACAACAGTCTCAACTGCCACAGTTTATCTTTGTCCATGTGTCTCTTTTCTACACCGACCCTTTGCTCTGCCTCATGTTCCGTAGGGAGAATTCCCTTCTCGAACTCCAGTCGAGAATCCACAACAGTGACTCTGCTCAATTCTGCCGCATCGAGAGGCGTGGGGCCTAGGACCAGCGCCCGTTCCGCAGGATCAAAGTCCTTCAGAGCCTCGATTTCAAAAATCCATTCGAATGCGTTTGGAATTCCCGTCTTCGCAAGGCTGGTCACGGCGCCAGCTCCGGATGTGGAGCTGATGGCGACCGTGCTGGTATAAGAAGGAACAGCATTAGGGTCAATACTCGGAATTCCCATCGCCCAAGCTTTGGCTTGGAAGTCCGCCGTGAAAAGGTTCTTCGGAGGCTCGTCGTACGCCGCGCGGCGTCGAAGGACAACATTCACGGCATTCTCGCTTTTGATCTTTTCTCTCAGCATTTTCCCTCCCGCTTCGAAATCGAGATGCCCATCCCAGAACCCCTCACCCTTGATATCGATGGATTTGATGGTGTCGAACTCTGGTATCAACCCTGGCAAGCGGGTTGTCTGCGTCTCACCATTTTTCAGATGGATGCGAGCGGTCATGCCCCCTGAGACCGAGCGACCGGCGTCACCATCTCTTGCGACGAGGCACCGTCCCTCAGCGGCAAGCACCCATAAATGACGCAGAGCTTGAAGGTGGCCACGATTGTCGAGAATGTCGTTAGGAAATATCGGGTAGAAGGCGATGCACAAGCTTGCGATTGCTAGATTTGAGGTTCCGAAGGTACGTGTGCCGCCAGCGAGGAACAACGCACCAAGCGCCATATGTGCCGCAAGGTGGCTTCCGAATGGCGTCTCGCCGTCTGTGCGTCCATGAAGAGCCCGCAGACGGCGCATGATGATCAAATCGCCGGAACCAGCCATGACGGTGGCTGAAGCCAGGGCAAGGGTGTCGAGGCAGTTGCGCACACTATTCAGAGTCACTCGCGAATCGTAATTGTGTGCGGGTAGCCGGCTCAGGCGGATGAATTGGTCCAGGTAAGAGACGAGGAGGTCGCGGACGTCCTGTCGTTGAGAGCCAGCGAACCTCAGCCCGATAGCGAAGCAGATACCGGCAACAATGTTGAAGAACGGCATGTCTTCGGTGCTGAGAAATTTCGTCGCCCTCAAATCAATCCTCGACTTGTAGGGATCGGGAAGCGCCACTCGAATGAAATCGTTCGTTGGCTCAATTGAATCCCACATAATCAGATGTCGAGCCAAAGTCCGGAGAAGGAAGATATCTGGTCGGACATAGTCGAATTGGTGCAATGTATCTGGAATATCGACATTCTTCGCGATAACCGCGTCATTGGTCTTCATAAAAATGAAAGCAATGGCCATAACAGCCCCCGCAGTTGCGCGGTCGAGGACGTGGACCATGTTCACATTCTTCGTGCCCACGGCGATGGTGAGAAGGCGTCCCACAACACCCATATCATGAAGACCATGGAGGCGTTTGCCCTGCCCAAGATTGATGAGGCCTAGAGAAAATCCGGCCGCAAGTCGATAACCCTCGTCGCGAAGGACGTGGTCGAATGCAACACCCTCTTCCGGATCATCGTTTTCAATCTCGGATAGCATGACTTCAGACATGCGGCGGTGTTGAGAATTGTAATACAGAAGCCCAATTCCCATAATTCCAGTGGTTTGGGTCAATGGGGACAGATTGAGCTCAGCTGCACCGGGCGGCAGCAGACGGGTGACGTGCACGGAGAGCAGGCGCGTTATCAGCGTGTCCATGGTCCCCAGAAAAGAGGCTGATAGCCCCAGCAAGAGTCCGACAGATGTCATCGTGTGCTTGGGCGTGAGATACTTGAATGCAACCCATTTGGCCAGCGTTTTCAGATGTCCATTGAGACCCAAAGCAAGCAAAAATCCAGCGTGACGGTTTGTCAAGTCGTGCGGCTTGTTGAACAGGATCCACGAGGTGTTGATCCCTTTGGCTTCGGTCGAAATCATGAGACCCATCGAGACGCCGTTGTGGAAGAAGGCCCAAGCCACTTTCTCTTCCGTGAACGAGATCTTGTCGGCGCTAAAAGTCATGGCTTGAGAATCCTCGCTGGCATTACGCGGTTTCAGGATACATTGCAGACTGAAAGCAGGTATGGGCACCCTCTCAGTGAGCAGGGGTACACGAGCACTGAAATGCATCATCCCTCGGCCTGCAGCCACGGACAAGGTCCTGCGGGTGACGTGATGCGCCAGATCTTTTTGTGCCTCTAACAAGTCCACGTCACTCCAGCCAACCTGGGGAATGCACTCAACCACCGGAGGCTTTGTCTGGTTGACAAGCTTGGAGGCTTCCATGAAACGACGGTCTTCATTGAATATCAATTTGCTGATAACATGTCGGTCGGCCTCAGAGGATGCGTCCCATCTCTGAAGTGTTTCCGCCTCGATTGCAGACGAGCAGACGGCGTGATAGTCCTTTAGAGCTTCGTGTGACGATGGTAGCAACTGTGCCTTGTAGGAGTTGTGAGCGAGATCGTCGGTTCGTGGAGTTGCAGCATTTCGTCCTAGGATAAGCTGATTGACTCGGTCCCCGATTCTGTCCGCCCTGTACCGGTTCGTTGCAATTGTTTGATGGAAGGCAGCAGCTACTCCATCAGGAAGTGTGCTCAAGATGCTCTCATTGAACCCTGACCTAAACAGAACTGCGATTGCTTTGTGGGGGTTGAGCTGATCCTTCGATTGATCGATGAAGGACAGTAAAGCCAGCGTTCGGGGTGTTAAATCCGCTGCCTGCAGCCACAATGGATGGTCATGATTGCTCGGCTGTGGCAAACCAGATACACGAGTCAACGTCAAGAATGGAGCAGGTGAGAATCCGGTAATCCACTTTTCAAAATGTTCGTAAATTGACGGCGGCGGAAATGGTTGGGATGGAATTCGCAGACCATCGAGTAATGAATCGTCGTACAAATAGTCGGTGACCACTTCAGATTCGTGTCCATAGTAGGTCTTGCTCCCAGACTTCCAGTCTCCCCATCCAAGCCAATGTCCCAGCTGAATAAGAACGAGCAACAGCCTGTTTCTTGTGTCCTTTCGACCGGGATTTGCCATCGTGTTAAGTTTGTCTTCCTCATAAAGGAGATGCAGACCTAGTAAAATGCTAGGTATAGCATTGCATCGTTGCTCTCGGTCCCTGTTAATCGAAGTTGGCAAATAACCCTCCGGTCCGAGGGCACTTTCCCCTATCGGAGTCTGAGTGTACTCTCTTGCCAGTGCTATACATGAAATCAAGAAGGCGTTCTTCTTATCGGAAGTACTTTCAGAGAAAGATGCCGAGCTCGCCGCTCGGGAGTGCTTTGATTTTGGGGTCACCACCGTTGCACCAAGGGGCTTCCGCGACATCCAGTCCCAAGCGGGCCCTTGCATTCCAGAGGTTTGGTATATTTCGTCATCTGCATGATGCATGAGTTCGTAATTCGTAAGGTCGATGGAACTCCCACTGCTGGAGCGAAGAGCCGCTTTGTTTCGACGGCGCGTGGGCGTCGACTGTGGAGGTTGACCGCTGATGAAAGGAACTCCCAGCGAGAAGAGCACTACCAGCAGTGCTGTCCATTCCGAGGTCACTGGTGGCGCTTTGCCTCTCAACCACCTTGAGACCTCCCAGAATGCAACGAGAAGGCTTTCCTGTTGGTTTGAACCCAGCACCATGTGACACACTTTGAGAACCTTTTGCACAAGAGGATCTCGAGGAGCAAGTCGGATTCTCAGTGCATGCCGGCGCATGTCTTGGTCTATCGCGTAGATCTGTGCTTGCATTCCTGAGTCGAGCAATGCTTGAATCTGTATATCTTTACCTGGTATAACCCTCCTGATTCCCGTATCTTTATCCTTTCTAGGGCTAGATGACGGAGAGCTCAGGAACGGATCGTAGACTGCGAATCGAGCGGGAAGTCCGATCTGGAAGGACGGAGACCAGGGCGACTCGAGTTGCAAGCCAACCATCTGTGACCGAGATTGTGTTAGGACGACCAATCGCTGGATAGATCTATCCACGACCGTGCAAGCGTCCTTTATGCCTGGTAGTCTGCGGATTTCAGCAACTTTGAGCTCAAACGAATGCTTCGAGACCGTCGATTTCCTTGTAGAGCCGTGGATGTGGCTTTTCACCAGAACTCTGACTATGGTCATCTCTTGGATGCTCTTGTCCAGCACGCAAAGATAGACGTCCCTCGTTCGCTTACCATCTTGCTCGAAGAAGCCACTCCTGGACAGCTGCAAAACCTTCGTTTCCAACGCTGGACTGGACTCGGGAGATGTATGCCGTCTGGGAAAGCTTTTTACTTTAAAAAACCCAACACTTTTGGGTAGATTGATTTCTGGACCGTCCAAAATATCATCTTCGAGGCGGGTAGATTGCCGCAACGGGTCAAATTCTTCTAGAAGTCCCCGAGCTGAAATGTCCATGAACGAGGTACCATTGCTGAAAATAGATGCATTGGTCGGAAAAGAGCTCCTTCGTCGAAAACCAAGGCTCTGCCGATCGTTGAAGCTTCCGATTGATTCGCCTCGCCTGCCTGCCCTATTCAGACTCTGTCGACCTGCATGGCCCACTGCGAGGTCGTTGGATGTATTTCGATCTGTTGCAGTACCCAAATCTGTACGTGCCAGCATCGAACTGACTCTGCGGGCTGACCTAGTTTGCACTCCGACATCGCCAAACTCGGGCCCTAATTGAGAAGCCAGGTCATTTGCTGGGAAGGATTTCTGCTCCTCTAGAGAAGAGAATGGCCCACCATCAGGATACGGAGGACGGGATCCTAAAAGGCTTTCCCTGAGGGTGGCAGGCTCTCGACTGTAGACGTTTGAACTCTTCCTCAAAGATGCGCGAGATTTGGTGCCGCCATCCTTCTTACTCCGTGGTTGTTGGGGCTCGGTTATAACGTTCCCACCGACATGCCAGAGTGTGAAGGTAGTATTTTTTTGGTTGAAGGTCAAAGCCATGCTGACAGGTTGATCGCAGCCGCTTTCAGCGCCGCATTCGTCCCCAGTAGTCACGAAGATCAATTTCTCTGAACGTGGAAGAGCATTGCATTCTTCGAGAGCTTCACCTTTCCGGTTGCGACTCCATACAACGAGGCCTAACTCTGACATTATTTCGCTCAATGCAAAGGTCCTGGGCATGCCACTGGAGTTGGAAGACATCATCCTAGGGTCTGAGTGGCGCTTCTCTGGCAAGACCAGCGACGGTCTTGAGCTGTTGCCACCGATAGAAGTCAGAGTCTCGTTGATGGTGCTCAGGTCATGGTGAACCTGTTCAACGTAGCCAACAGATTCCTCATCACCCAGTTTTCGCTGTAGAATGAAGCCAGATGAATAAGGAAACGCAGATTCAACCTCAAAGGAGAGAGGGAAAACATAGCTATCGCCGGAGAGAAGGAATATGTGAACCTGAGTCTTGAACACCACCACTAAGCCCCGCTCTGATAGCTTCTCGGCTGAGTGCCGCTGTTGACTGGCCTTGTCATGATTTCCTGGCTCACCAAATCGAGTGACAAAAGCATGGAGAATAGTCTCCCCTTCCACACTGAGGTTGAGCGCTCTTTCAATTGCACCATTCCTGGACCATACGACGGCGTGTTCTGTGAGGAGAACCTCCTCTTCCACGAAATTCGAAGCATCTTTGTCGTACACCCGCGAGAGTGTCCATTTATACAGTGAAGCGGGAGGATCAGAGGGAAGGATCGAGGCGGCAACAAGGTATGGCAGAGCGCTGGGCTCATGGAGGCCGAGCGACTGGATTGAAGTCATAGCTCTGGAGTGACGGGACCAGGTCGACAGACATGAGGCCCAGGCAGAATGGATTAGAGCTGACAAGCATATCTATTCCAGTGGTGCCATGTACCTTTGCTGTTATGATGGGTTTGGCCACATATTGTGCTGCGGTAAAAAAAGAGGTGAATGTACGGCGCTCGACGCGTGGCTGACGCGATTCGGAGAAATCCAAAAGTTGCGGTTCAACTTCGCATCAACTGCGCACCGTCCTGGCCACAAATTTATGACAACCACCTAATTTAATTATTCGTTTGCTCCTTCTGCTTCGAGGCGACAACAGAGTCTGGCAGAATGAATCGATCGGCCGTGAGACAGAAAGGGCGATGGCAGCTCAGGTAAGTCCAACTTCGCGATCAATGTAGCCTCGTCTAAGTTTACAATCCAGCTACGAACTCCCACACGAAGCATTCAGATCGCATGTCTACCCTCGGCAGTCGTCGAATGGCTCTACTGTCATAGTCTACGGGCATGAGCAAGGCTTGCGTCTTGTGTGGTACGCTGGCAAGGGATTCAAGCCACCAAAGAAAGACGTTCCGCCACCAAAGATAAACGGGACCTCGAGGAGCGAACCCGTGGTCATCGATGTCGACGACGAGGACGATGATGCGGCAGCGGAAGCAAAAGTCGAGACGGGCCCTGCTGAGTTCAAAGAATATGAGGACGAAGTCGACCCGTCCGTACCATTTCGAGATGTGATTCGGCATGTCGATATACCATTGGGAACGGCAGCCTTGAGAATTGCAGTGCCACATATTGTCAAGGATCTCGCTCAAGCTCCTCCAGAGTCATGGCCAGCCGTTTACCACGATCGTATCATCGTTGCAGCCGCTTGCACTGATCTTAGTGTTCGAGTCATATCTGCTCCTCTCGATCCACCCGCTCCAGAAGTGCACGACATTTCCAAGATGGACGTCCAGATTGTGAAGATAGAAGGCTCAAACTCCCATCAACAGCTCGTCTCAGACATCGCAATTACTCACACAGGAGTCACCTCGAGAGAACAAGAGGACGCCGACGAGCAGACTCAAGCAAAACCTCAGATGCGCTCACAATCTCAATCCAAGCGGGGGAATGCAGAGTCCGACTCCGAACGCTGGTCACTCCTTGTTGCGTCAGTGTCGTGCACTGGAGCGGGATTGTTACTAGTTCACCAACTTCCGCTACACAATAATCGACTTACAGCGAACACAGATTACCGTGTCCCCATCAGAAGGATGTACCTCCGTTCCTCGTGCATGAGTGCGAGGGTTTCGTTCAATACTTCTCCGTACCCTGCGGAACGACATTCAACCTTGCTCATTACGGTTCCTGCGGATTCCACTGTCAAGGTCTACCAGATTTTTCCGACACACACTCGAGAGCGTAGAGGATCTACTGCAACAGCTGATTCTGTCTCCAGCACACGGTCAATGAGGGTCCCAAGCAGTGATCGAGGGAAATTTCTGATCACATTGCTCCCGCCCTTCAGGCAGGAGAGTCCGCAAGTTGTCCAGCAGAGACGAAAAGAAGTCCTGGATGCAAGGTGGCTCATCGGCGGCCGTGCTGTCACAGCTTTGCTCGAAGATGGCGAATGGGGAATTTGGGACCTAGAGGCCGTGGGACCTACATCTTCCAGCTCTGGAGCCAATCTCCTTCGTGGACACGGAAACATCTCAGGCATTCAAGGTGGCTCGTTGACTCGGTTTGCAGTTCGATCACACATCTTGCCTTCTGTGGAGCTCAAACAGAAATCTTCCTATCCTGAGGCACAACCAGCGTCTGGTTCTTTGGCACCAATGACTCCATCGACCCGCAAGGTGCGATCCGAGGGTCTATTCCAAGGCTCGACATCAGCGAGTGACCCGTCACAATCTAACGGGAAACGGTGCTACGGATCCATCTACGTGGAAGAAAAGACTCCGAACCGTGTCGCACACGACGAGTCCGTGGTCATCAGCTACGCGGACGAAAATGTATACATTCATTCCATCCTCTCTTTCTGGAAGGGCGAATCCAAACCAGTCCGCCTTTCGCGTGCAAGCTTAGGAGGCCAAGAACCGTTATCTCTCAGTCTCCTCCCTGGCTCAGAACCTTCAAGCAACGTGTTCTCCGGGACTAGCATTTTCGACAATTCACACTATCCTCCAGACTTCCTCATACAGACATCTCACCGTCTCATCCTCTCACTAAACCCGCTTTCTTCAAATTCTAGTGTCTCCGATCCGTCTGCCCAGGCGATAGCTGCCCCATCAGACCAAACACTGCTCGCGTCCGGCGATCTGGATGTCGAGGGTATGGACCGCATTCTTGATGACATGGGTGATGTGGCAGCAACGAAGAAACCTATGAACCTTTTTACGAAGAGCGTAGGGTTCCGCATTGATGATGAAGATGGAGATGAGGATGTCGACATGATGAGCCCGACGCCAGCGAGAAGCAGGGGTATGAAGATCTTGAATGGAAAAAAGGCTCTTGAACGCGAGTCGGCTGCGTCCTCGAGGAGACTGTTCACATGAGCGCCCCTAGCAGCTCGTCACAGTTGAAAAGCCGCGAGCCTGCTCGTGTCTTACAAGCAGGGATTGGTTCTCTTATGTTGGCGAAACAGGACAGATGCTTTGTACGATACCCGAAATCTCGAAGTCCCAATGTTTCCTACGCGCCGTCGAAGTGACAGCTCAAGCCTCTCAATGTGTTGGAGTGGATTGGGCCGTCGATGGCATCTTTCTTCCTGAACTCTTGGTCAGCTTCCGCCAGAGTTACCTTCTATGGTCCCCTTTTGAATGCATTATCTGCTCTCTGTCTTTCCACGCCCGTCTCCTTCATCCTTTCCCTTGTCCCTCATGAGTTGCTGGGCCCAAACCTTCAGGACTGCCCACCCCCTTTCTCTTCCTCCGTCACCCCAATACCTCTCATCCATATCAACGCCTCTCATCGCGATGCAAGGTGGAGCCCAAGGCGAGATCAATACCTTGACTCAATCCCAGGCTCAGTATTCTTCGCGAAAGATCAAACCCCCTGCAAAAGACCTCCCCACCCGATTCTGTCGTCGTCACGCCTTGGCCTCGTCTTTCCAGCGTTGGCCCACGCCTCACCACGGCAGAGGGAGGGCGGCTTTTTGTTGTTCGAGCCGCCAACAATAATCCATTCCGCCCTTTTTAAAGGTAAGGATGGATTATTTCACTGGGAATCGCAATGTTCAACTGCCGTCTACGGTTCCCAGTTGGCTTGCGTTGGCGGCTCACATCGATCGCATCATATTGGGAATAATAAATATATATCATAATATAACATATATCTCAGAGATCGTGCACCTTACGTTTGACTGCATTGTTTCTTTTTTATCTCCCCTTGACTGGACATCTTGTGATATTTTTTCTTCTCTTCTTCTATTTAGTTTCCTCGTGCTTGGAGCCGGTTGATTACTTCCTTCCACACATGGTCATTCGCTCACCCTTTGTCCATGCACGCGTGCATGCATGTCATATTACTGCTGGCTGGCTGTTCGCCGGTATCGACATGATTCGTGGTACGCGCCTCGACTGACGTTTCGTGGGCTCCTTTCGGGCCGGCAATCCACCTAATCTTACCGATCTACCTATCTATCTATCTGTCCGTCTGGCGTTTGTCCTCGATCCATCGACGCTTCCCTCGCTATGCAAAATGAGTAAGTTATGTCGAAACCAAGCCCCACGCAAACAGCAGCAACGCAGTACGCACGCCCCGCTTGACCAAAAAAAACCCTCCCGTAGCCATTGCAAGTTGGCTGTGATGCGGGTCCTGGATCGATCCGCTTGACACAGCGCCCGGACATTAATGCCGCGTAGCGAGCCGACGACGACGGAGAAGCAAGAACATGTTCCGACAACTCAGATGTTCCGCCGATCCAAGGATAGCAGCCACCACGTCCGACCTGACAAATGCGTGTCACATCGACAGGCAGGTAGATAGATCCCTTTGCCGAGGAAGAGTGAGGCTCGGTTTGTGCTGTTCCCTCAATGGCCGTGACCGGTTCGAACTTGAAGGCAGACATCCTCCCATGCTGTGAAAAAAAAAAAGATCGACGGCGCAGAAATCAAGACCAACGTATCATCGGCCAAACAAATGTTCTCACGCAGAATATCCCAACGCCGCCAGCTCCTTCCTGACCCCTTCTTCACTCTGGATCTTCCTCATCTGCGTATCCTCCAGCTTCTCGCCCCCAGCAAAGCGCATCTTCAGATCCTCGATCGCCCTGATCTTCTTTAACAGGCCTCGGATCTTCTTGTCCTGAGGGTTGCCGCCTGGGGTCAGGGGCGACGTGACTTCCAATTCGGGAGGGATTTGTGACGCTTGAGGAACAGGCGGAGGTGTGGGCATGGGAATAGTCGTGTTGATACTCGTCGGCGCGTTCGTGCGAGGTGTCTTGCTCTGCGGAGTGGCATTGGGTGCTCCCTGTGCAGGCCCCTTAGGCGTGCCGTTTGCAAATGGGTGGTGACGATCAAAAGTTGAGCTGTTCGTATCACCACGTTGTCGTCGGCTGTTGCTCCTGCTCCGTTCCTTCTTCGGCCCACTGGGTGGCTCAAGACCAGGTGCAGGCACATAATTCCTACTTCGACTGCGCTGATGGCCACGACCATCCGGGCTCCGACTCGGACTCTTTCCCCTCCCACCTTGTTGTCGTTGCTCCGGTGCAAGGTTACTGGCCGGCCCTCCACCGTGGTGTTGCTCGCGGGCTGCAGCCGCTGCCGCTGCCTTCTTTGCTTCTCTCTTCTTTGCGTTCTTTTTAGCCGCCTTGGACAAGGGTTCTCCATCTGCCCCCTCCCCGGTGCCCGTCAAGCTCACGCCCCCTCCAGGAGCAGCGCCAGGAGGGAGCGGTGTCTTTTCTTCAGCGGGCTCGGCTCCTGGAACAATGCGTTGCCGAGGTTTTCCGAAACCATTGATGTTGCTTGAGAATGACGAAATGCCCTCGCGAACGAAGGCGGCACCACCTTCGTCTTCGCGCTTGAAGGCCAGAGGCGTCACCTGTCCACGAGCGCCTGGTGGTCTGTACGCACCAGCAGGTTTGCTGGGCGTCTTCCGAGCTGCCATATATTCCATCGCACTACTATGTGCGGTGGGAACATCGGCGAGCGGGTTAGCACCAAGAGGATGAGCATCGGCCGGTTGCGGCCGCCAACAAACGTGATAGAGCTCATTCAGATCCTCGTTATACATCAGAGAGCCACCAGCATGCCAGATCCGGATGCCATTGTCGACTCGCAGTCGGGGCGACGTGGTTGCGGTCAAGATATGAATGCCGTCAGGCGACCATTCGCACACGCTTGCATTACTCGCCTCGATGGTGCAAATCTTGGCGACGTCTTTCTCCAAGTCATAAATGTCCATCTGACCAGCAAGATTTCCGAAACCGGCCACAAGAACGAAACGCCCATGGGGTGAAAAGAGCACAGTATTGCGCGGTCCGAGGGGGAATGTGTGCACTGGCTGGGCTCGGGCGTTGAATATCACAGTCTTGGCCGGCATATAGCCGTACACAACAGCGAAGCTGTTTGACTTCGGTGACCAAGCAACGTCGTGGATGGGGCCCTCCTTGTCTACCGCACAAGTTAGCACTTGCAACTCGGAGCAAGAAACCAGTCAGTCACCCACCTAAATCTATCCGTGAGTCGAAGCCGCCATTGGCACTAAGGAGGTAGAGTGTGGTCTCCCCGTAGTAACTTTTGCCGGTCTTGTCGACTTCAGTTTGTGCCAGCACAATCAAGGAAGAGCCATGGTCATTCCACTTGAGCTGAACTTTGTCGCCTTTGAAGAAATTCTTCTGTGATATGGGCGTGTTGAGGTTGGGCACGTTGTACACTCGGACAGCAGCGGGTTGTCCCTATTGTTCCGGTCAGGTCCCAGTAGCATATAAAACATGCCCGCGACAAATCTTGGAGGTTACCTTTCTCTCTGGCACAAAGACTGCAATGGTGTGGCTCTTCCCGGGAGACACTGCAAAGTCCGTCACACCCTCGACCCGGATTTTATTCCAGACTGTCTTGAGGTCGTGGCTCTCATAGATTTGCACTTCGTTGGTAACCACTCTCGCACAAAAGGTCTCATCTTGCGTGTATTGCAGGTTCCACCCAGTCTGAGATTTTTGTACGAATCTGGCGACCGGTTCCTTGTCGACGCCTTCCGCCAGGGCCTTCTCGTCAATGACCAGCCACACCTTGAGATTCTTGACGGCGTCACCGTTGTCATCTTTGGAAGGCCGTTGCCACGTGATTATGTAGGTACCCTTGGGCGAGAAGCCCAGCTCGAAAACATTCTCGGCGGGAAGGGTGGAGATGATGACTCCTGTATCAGCGTCGATAATATTGACCCTTGTCTCCTGTCAGTCCACCTCACTTTGGATCTCGTACACGTTCTGGGTATCATACTTTTCAGGGGAGGCCCATGCAAAATACCGGCCGCAGGGGGAGTAGGAGCAGCACCGCAGATTTCCTTGGGGTCTGGCATGCGGACAGTTAGCAACATGACTGGGCGGCTGTTCGGGCGACGCGTTAGATCGAACCTTTCGAAACCCGAGAGCGACTCGTAAGTAGGTGCACCGTTGACGACGCCGATCCCCTTAAGAGTGCGGTCTGTCATATGCAGAAGTTAGCTAAACAAAAGGGCTCGGACATATTTTGCCGCGGCCGTGGCGGTCGCCCAGGATGACACCTACAGGCAAACTGGGTAAGAGCCATTTTCCGCGGATTCTCCAGCACAGTCGAGTATGCCCAGCAGTCAAGATGGATAGACTTTCGCGTACGAGGAGCGTGGGTGTGCAGGAAAAGACAGTCGAGCGCCCACAAGAGATTTGTGTCGGGTTATCAACAACAACAAAGCCCGGCGGCCTAGGAAGTGTGCGGGTGGTGGTGGCAGCGGCGTTTGTGGCGGTGAGATTGTCACAATTCGAGTCTTTTCCGTACTTGATAACTTAATATCAGCGATTGCAGAAGGGGACACACAAATTGGACAGGGTGACGAGAGGGGCGGTGGAGGGAAGAGTAGGAGGAGGGAAGAAGGGTGACCAAAAAAAATGTCCAGCGGAAGAATGACCCAGTTTCGTGAATGCCAGGCTAGCGGTAGAGCCTGGGCGCAGTCATGGAAAACTTCATCTTAACGGTGTTCATCCCCTAGCATGGTTTAGTCCGGGCCCTTAGAGGCCCAAATAAATGGCTGTGCGCTTACTTAAGACAGCTGCCTAGCCAGGGCCATGGCTCCAGTGCCCTGGACTAGCAACTAGCCTGGTTTTAGACCGCTGCTTTAAAGGGATGTTCAGCCTCGCCACCTTATGTGTTGCCTCATCGACAGGGCGAGCAACGAGCTGCTATGATTGATATACTCCCGCTGTTCACCTAAGGTTGACCAGTAGTGTTTCATCCAGGATGAGCTGCTATCGGTGAACTGACTCGAATATCTCTCCTGGACTTTGGTAACAGGTATCATTCCTTCTCCCCGAGTCCCTGGCGATCCCCGCCTAAAAAGAACGTAAACAAACCCAACGGCTCGTAAACAAGCCACCCGCCACCCACCACTGAGCAAGTCTCAAGGGCTTCCACTACAAACCCGGGCTATCGATATCGTACAGTTGCAGAACTCATTCGTTCGTATTCCACCAAGAACAATCTTGCCCCTGGAACCCTGTCGTCTTACCCTCTAGCTTGATCTGACCCTACTCGTACATCGGCAGGGGCAAAATTGAACGCCGCCGCCATGAGCTTATTCCTTTTCGAAAGGAAATCTGCCCAATGTCTGCCCGTCCCCTGGCTGCATCGACTGCTGCGCCTGTTCCAGATCTCTAAGTCGATCTCGCATGACTTCCTCTGCCATTTCAGTTCCCATCCCTGAAAATCGATGGGCTTGAGGATGAGTAGTGGGGTCGTCGATGGGAGGGGCTGGCTGCATCGTCGTGTCGAGAAAATTCTGGTCGTAACTCATCCCATCCATCATCTTAGGATCGGTACTTCCGGCAGCTGCACTTGGAGTAATGCCACTCATGGGCGTGCTCTGCCCAGAGCCAAACATCGGTAAAGTCCCGGTCCGTGGGGTGGAAGGTGCATTGACGTTGGTACTTTGTCGAGAAATAGAAGCACGAGTGTTGTAGGGAGTGGAGACGGGGCCGCTGACTGTGCTACCTGCCCCTTCACCAAATCCGACCAGACTTGCCTTGTCTTCGTCACTGAATCCTCCTGTGCTAGAGACCCCGTCATCAGGATCCTCTCATCTTGTCTGCATCGTAGTCGACGCTGCCACTCGCCCAGGTGGTTCGGCCACCCACGCTGCCTGTTGCACTGGCGCTCCCAACAGTGCTTCGTTCTTTGAATTGAGGCGCGTTGTCAAAGGCTTGTCCATAGAGAGCGCCGGAGCCCGGGGCAAGGTGTCCCAGCGGTGTCGGTCGAGAAGTCGCAACCCTCTCAAGGCCTGCAAGGCGGGAGATGCGGTCGGCTCGTTCGGCTTCAAGAGTATTCGCAGATGCGGCTGCTCCTCGGCCGCCATGACCCATTGCGCCGTCTTTGATGGCGACAACAGACAACGCCGAGAGAGAGGTGGTGGTGGAGTTGGGAGTGCCGGGACCCATTTCGCTGGGTGTGGCAGGATCTGAGGGAGGCGGAGGGACTGCATACGTACTCGATTAGTTTCACTAATGGCCATTTCTTCAAACAAAGGGACCGCGACGTACGGTTGATCAGAGTGGGGCCTCTGTTGGGCATGGTTGCGATGTGTCTTTCCTCTATAAGAACGAGATTGCGATACAGGAGCCAAAGCCGAGACGGGCCCCGTGGACTTGGACGGGGTGTGGCAAGCGAATGGAGTGGTTGCCGTCGAGATGGGAACAGAAAGAGGGATCACGCAACCATTATAGATTTGCAGCGTGGTCGAGGACGGCGTGGAAGGAAAGTACTGGGGAGTCGGAGGGGCCTCCTGCTGGAATAGGTACTACTGCGGGGGACAAGGTGACAGAAAAGGTGGCGTATAAGGACCTTGTGAAGGAGGGATAGCGTTCGGCACAGAAGTGAAGGTGAAAAGGAGAGCCTGAGTCAAGGGTTATGGTCGGAATTCGCAGGTTGCGCAGAGCACAAGGGAAACTGGACGTGGACTTGAGGTTCCCCAGAAACGCCATGCATGCACGTCGCAGGACTGGCAAGTTCCGGTTGGCTACGTCATGGGTGGGCGGAGCTTCACGTGACATGAGTGCCTCTTGCTAGGAGCAAGCCTCGAACGATGCCAGACATACAGTACCCCGGACACATCCCTTCGGGAGGGAGGGAGCTGAGCAAGAGACGACCTGCGTGCCAGGCATGGGAAAAACCAATGCTTATTGTAGCTATAACCGTATCATACAAGTGCTGTTCTTCGTCAATCAATATCATCTCTTCGTCACTGACCCGCCCCTGCTCTAGCAGCATCTACCTCGCGTTGCAGGGCAGCAAGGTCTGCCAAGATGTCTCTGGGGTCACTCTTGGGAAAGCCCAAATCACTTCCTCCAGCGTCTGACACGTCCAGATGCGCCATTGATGGCCTTGTAGTTTCCATGCTACTTCGGCTTGAGCCTCTTCCTCGCCTGGGCGGCGGTAGCGGAGGCGGGAGTCCCTGGCTCAACCGCTTCGAGTAGGAAGGACTGGAGTGTAACCCTGGCCTGAATTCCGTATCCGTTACGTTCTCGTTCTCTGGGATAGAAGCCACGTCGATTGAGGGACGACGGTCGCCAGTACTGTTGGCTCGCCGCGCTGGAGGTGGTGGAGGAGGCTTTGTTCCGGAGCTGGAAAAGGCTGGGCTTGGAGGTCCATCTGTTTCGCTGAAAACTGAATAGCGAGAGGAGCTGCTCCTTGCCAGGGCCGGTTTCTTCGGTGCTTGCTGGCTCTTCCGGCGAGTTAATGGAGGCGCAGGAGGCACCTTTTTCTGGGTATCAGAATATCCCGCACTCGCAAGGCGATCGCTGGTAGAACTGTCGTCAATCGGAGGCGACCTTAGACTCGGCGCTTCTGAGCTGGCATTGTAGCTGCCAGGCAGCGCCAGCGAGTTGATAAAGCTGTCGAATTTGGCTGTTGGACCTTGCTCCGTCCCCAGATCCTTGAGGGGCTTCCCGCGTCTGCTCTTGGGCGGAGGGGGTCTTTCTCCTTTTTCTGAGATAGTCCCAAGCTGCGCACGATATGTGTTCGCCTCATTGCCCTCTAGATCATCTGAAGTTCGGGGACTTTCATCCGGCGCAGGTTGTACAGTCTCGAATATCGAGTGCTGTGAGATTGATGCTGTGTCCGCACTGGAACCACTGTCACTTACAGGATTAGGGCCCGACTGGATGTTCTGTACCCCTGTCTCGCGGGATGAAGAAGAACCCCGATCTCCCGTCAGCAACATCCTCTTGAAGGCGTCCACGTCCATGGCCGATTTCGAGAGGTCCTTTCCCGCGGCAGCTGATTGACTGTTGACCGGCCGTCGTGGAATGCTTGCAAATCGCCCCAGGGTCTCTCTCACGGCATCTTCTCTTGAGGCCTTTGTCGCCATCGACCCAGGCGCGGTAATCTCATTGTTCGCCCTCGCATTCTCCAATGCCTGCTCGATGGCGGTATCATCCTCGTCGGAAGCTTCGGCCGCGAAAGGATCGCTCGCGAGCGCTTGGCTATAGTCTGTCGGTGCAGGTAAAGGAGAGTGCGGGCTGGGGAACGCAGAGAGGAACTCCTGTCGTGTAGACTCGGGCGAGGGTGGATATGAGACCGGCGAGATGGGGATGGCCGGAGGGGAAGCGAAGTTCACATGTTTCTGCGTCGGACCGTGGACTGCTTGGGGGCTTCAGCAGACGCCAGAGGAATCACCAGGGCGTCTTTGACACACACGTACCTCTGGTATCAAGAGAAAGAGCGCCAGGACTGGTGCCGCGAGGATCCGATGTGAGACTAGGAGTGGGAGTGCTGCTTCCGCCAGAACCTTTCAATGAACTACTCTTACGGAAGGGATTTGTGGACATGAGGTCTCAACAGCCATGTAACCCGCATGAGCGCTCATTGATCTGTGTTTGGGCCAGGAGAGGTTCTGGGCAGGTCAGAGAAAAGATGCCCTGCCAACGAGGATAATTTGGGTCTTGTCAGTTTCGACTGGCATCGGACGGGCCTGGATAAGCACAGACGCGGAACCCATGTGGCAGCCCGCCCGCAACTCGGGACTTTGTCGTTCCTCGTCCATGTCCATGTCGCGACAAACCCGGTCAGATTGTGGGCACAGCCACTTTCCATTCATGCATAATGATGGCTAGTTGCCCGGTTCATGCATTTTCTCACGGCCGGCTGTGGTCCACAAATACTTTCTCGTGAAGCCTGCTCCTCCATTCAGTAACTTACCAGGATCTGATGAGCTTGTCACGCTTAGAAGTGGACCGTCGATGCCAACTGAAAAAGTCCCATCGCCAGCGAGGATTTACATTATGATTATTCCAGCCGTCTAATGGCGGATCATATCTCTATCTATCAAAGTACTCAGTTTTTGGGCTTAGCTCATGCTTTCCATAGCTTGATAAAAAGCCCATATCCAGCTGTCCTGTTTCTGGAAGTCCTCTGTCGTGTATGTGTCGGTGTCTCATGTTTCATGGGGAGGAACGAAGTCCCCTAGTCGGTCATGGGAAAATAAACAGTCGTGCCCAGTATGTACAACTCTTCTTTCCAAGGAATGAATGTTCTCTGGTCGACATCTGCGAGAGCCCCCTCTGCTGGAGGGCGGGTCGGAGAATCGACAAGTTCGGTAGAGCAGTGCCAGACTGACGCGAACAGGTCCTCCAAACTCCAAACTCCAGGGCTGATGCAAAAATCAAAGTAAGAATGAATGCCAGCGGATTGTGCGGCAACCATTGGTGTTGGCGGATAGATCAAGTTCGAGAGTTAGTCTGCTGCCATCCATCATCCGTCCATTGCCAGGTTTTCGCACCCTTGACGGGATGAAGCAGCATCGGCCGAACGACAGTTCTGCCATACACATCCTCCCATTCTTGACCACCACTTTCGAGCGCCGTGATACCGAGAAGGCGTTGGAAGATGGGCATTGCCTGAGCAGAGCTGTAATACCAGGTCATGTTGGTCCAGGCATATTCGTTCCATTTGCTGAACGTGCTATTCCAATGGCCCCCAGCCTGGCCGAATGGTCCGCCGTTGAACGTTGACTGCAACGCTTGAGGAGTCCAGAATCGGTCGGCGAAAATGGGGTGTGGAAACGTGGTGGATTTCAGCCCATGGTGGAGACACATTGTTTGAGGGAACATCTCGGCGTCAATGTGATGCCCGTTCTCCGCATTTTCATAATTCATGATGTCCAGTACGCGCCGACTGACTCTGCCCTGGGCAATGAGCGTTGCTCTCCTCGGTGTGGACGTGCCCTGAGCATAACCCCAGAGATAATTGCGGAACCACCAACCGGTGCCGGTCACGTTAAAGCTTGGGAGAAACCCAATCCAGTCGGCATCTTCACCAACTCCCCATTCGAAGTTGTCTTCCTCCTCTTTGGGCGGCTTAGGCCCACGGGGTTTGACACCTTCGACGGATACCGGCCCCCACACATGGTGAGGATCTTCCTCCATGGTCGAATTGCGGAAATCGGTGTCAAAATCGCCATGGACTGAGGGGATATAGACCCTGCCCGCTCGTTCCCAGATGCCCTTTCGTGGCTGATTGCGTCCGAAATTTTCCACGGCCTCGAAGAAGTCCAAGTAGTGGCCGGTATACCGCACGTCGAACTCCCATTGGTAGAAGAAATCGAATTCGGGGTGGTTGCGTGCGAACCATTGGATGATCATCCAGGGCGACCGGCCAACAAAAGCATGCTCCGCCAGGTTGGAATACAAGCTCCGAATCTGAGCGTGGTTCCAGACCTCTGTCATGGATCGAAATTCAGGCGGGATGTGCTTCTCGATCGTCGCTCGCGGTTCATCCTCACCGACAAAGAGTGGGACATTTTCGTCCTTGACGTGAAGAAGGAGAAATACCTGATACTTGCCTCCGCTGGCCAGCGAGGCCTCTGCAATCATTGCCCGAATGTTCATCACAGCGTCGGCAGTCCACTTCGCGCCAGTCCAAACACGAATCAGAATCGCGGTGCGTTTTGCCTTGTTGACCGTGCCAGATTCCAGAGTGGAGACTGGTTTGAAGGAGGATGTGTCATGTTTGTGCCGAAGATTCGAATACTGGATTGAATTCGCGGGTCGCTCTTTAAGCGGCCGAAAACGGTGCTTGTTGGCGACGGCACAATCGTCCTGCAATTCACCCCAGTCAACCATGTCCCAGTCGACGTCGCTCCTCTCCTTCATCTCTTCAACGTCGGTGGCATCCCACTGATCGATGCCATAAGCCTGGAAGCGGCCAACACGATCAAAAGATACCCCCCCATCCAATCCGGATGCCTCGTAGGAGCCAAGGGTAGGTTCAACAGCACCTAAAGTTTTCATGTCAGACACCAGCCAAGGACGGAGAATCGTACACGCTCACCGTTTGCTTGCCCTGGATACGCCCAGACAGCGTCCTCATAACTCTCGTTCAATGGCACACCGCGTGGGCCGACGCAGGAGACAATGTGTTCCACGGGCTCTTGGAACGCGCGATAGCCGTCATAGCGAACGAGAAGAGGATTTGTCTTTTTGCAGTCAATTTCACCGGTTTCGCAGGCGCGCAGGTGCGACGTTCCACGCGTCAAACCGTCATGCCTAGTCAAATTAACGCGGTTAGGACATTGACAGAGACAATGATTGGCCGCCAAAGGGTGGTACGGTGACATACGTTGTGAAATCTTTCCAGATCCATTCTTCTTTCTTTGCATTCTCCATTGTCATCTCCATCAACTCATCTTCGGTCGGTGGAGGGGGCGGAACCTCCGTGACTTCGGGGGTTTCTATGACTTCGGGAACATCTGGTACTTCGGGGGCTGGGGGAATATCTGGAGCAGGTTCGGGCGGCGGCGGTGGAGGTGTTGCACTCATTATTTTGATGAGAATAATGAAGCCGACAAACGTGGCGATGATTTTCAACACCAGACGTAATCGGGGCATGCAAATCTGCCATCTTGAAGGCTTCTTCCAGAAGTCGTGTCTGCCGGGTGTCCAGCTTGGGGGAGGTGTCTCGGGCTCGACAGGCGAA
Organism: Fonsecaea erecta; assembly: GCF_001651985.1. Lineage (NCBI taxonomy): Eukaryota > Fungi > Ascomycota > Eurotiomycetes > Chaetothyriales > Herpotrichiellaceae > Fonsecaea > Fonsecaea erecta. The sequence continues at coordinate 1,559,949 of NW_017387249.1, read as the reverse complement.
TCTTCAAGCAAGCCCATTTCGGAGCGGCTGCCAGTGATAGTAAGTCTTCTGGTCATAGGATTCTGGTTTTGACAGAGAGGGATGTTTGTTGATGAGACGGTAAAATGGTAACAGGCCTAAAAGAGCGACTGAAGGTGAGGAGGCGCGCAGCTGCTGGAGCGAGAGTCGATGTTGGCGGTCGTGGATGGAAGACGATGTGCAGGAGGAAATTGGGTTGATTGGAGGTGGACCAGCCAAGGACTGGAGGGGGTTATGCAGATTGGGCAATTGCCATCCACGGTGAAGGGACGAACGAGGGAACCGACCGGCGTGTAGGGGGGTTTTGGTGAACTGCCAGCGAGGGCAATGTACAGACGAAAAGGGAGGCACGGCCAACTCGACAAAGCGAATGAGTCGAGATAGAAGTACCTCGTACGGAGTACAGTGTACAGATACAGCGCAGGCGGGCAAACAGACAAGAGAAAACGAAGGGGCCCCGGGGGTGGGAATTCAGAGAAAAGATAGACAAGAGAGACAATACGGAGTATCCGTATGCCACTCCGGGGCAAAGTGGATATTGAAATTGAAGATGGCAGAGACAACTAAAAAAACTACCAGTGTTATCCTGGCCGCACCCGCCCTCTCCATCTGTCTTAGCACGCAACCTTGAGCCACCGTCAAAACCCCAAACAAGCCATGGCGGCTGAACCACCTACCAGTGGCGTTCAGGGCACAGAGACCATTGGCCCAGGGGCCGAGACGCGGGTGATGGGGCATTTGCACGCAACCAAGCACCCATATCCACCTCCTGATCTGTTTGTCCATGTATATTCCAACGGTATTTGCGTATCTAGGTACGCGAGCGAAGGCCTAGAGGAGAGCGGCAGGTGGGACGAGAGAGATGTCGAGGAGGTCGGGAGACAGGGCAGCAAGCTGGTGGCCGGGGCATCCCAGCATCAAGGTTGGCGCCATGCTCGAGTCAAGCTTTCTGAGATGGATGTCCGGGCTGGCGAGCCAGATCCATGTGCAACCAGCAAAAGGATGGCGCCGGACAGACGATATGCATCCAACGGCGGGTTCGCGAGTGAAAGCAGAGCAAAAACAAGAAAGCAATGGCGCCATCTAGTTCGTTATTCGATCGATGATGATTCGATGATGCGATGATTCAGGATACAACATCCGACGTCTTTCGTTACGGCTGTTGTGTTCTTGGGGAAAAGCTTGGTAGTTTGTACGCGCACGCATCGTTGCTTCTTCACTTGAATGGTTCCTTCCCTCACTCAACCCAACGCAAGCTGTTCTTGTTGAGGCATTGACGTCACTTGTTGTCGGTTGGGTTTCTGTGCGGATTCCATTCCCCACCAACGAAAAAACTCAACCCCCTAATGCGGGTCTGGCAGAAGAAGAAAGAGTCGACAGGTTGTCCTCTATCTGTGCTGGGAGTCTCACTTCCATGCTATTATTTCGCCTCTCTCTTCTCCAGCCTGTACCTATGTACAGTAATGTCCTCCGTACGAGGTACTCCGTGGGCTCCATACGGTAGCCATCTCGGTGGATGCCCTACCTATACTCGGTACCCCGTTCTGTACCGCCCGATTCCTACCGTGCCACACTCCTTCATCCTTCGAGGCGGAGGGGCCATAGGTCCCGCCCACCTATTACCCATTCCTCAGACATGGCCATCCACCAAAATCCCCATCTTACATGTTTGATCTGCGTCTATGGGTGGATTCCCAACCCGTTTCAGACCCCCATCAAGATCATACGCTGTCTGTCTGAAACCCTCTGTGCCTACCTCTCAATCCGGTAATATTGCTGCTCATACCTGCACGACCATGTCCGTCCGAGTCATCATTACCATACTCGTCGCGGCGGAGGCGATTCAGCCCAGCTATCTCATACGCACACGGCTCAGGTCGCCGACACATGCACATGTGAACGAGACTGTCGGTGGAAAGCAAAACTTCACCTCCGATAAGCCAAAGCAATACAGCCAATCATTCTCTGCCTTTTTGACATGTCAACTCTATCTTGCAGGACGCGGAGTCCGTCTCTAGCCAAGCTGTCGAGCTTGGTCTACCATTCATACTCCGGCCCGACCAACTTACAAAGCTCATCCTGCTCGGCCGCGTCGCTCTGCGCCTTGGGAACTGAATAGTCGATATTTTTACCCTCCGCTTTCTCCGCCGCCGCGTGTCCCACCAGCACATCCCTTACCTTGTCGAGATACCACTTGACCGCATGCTCTGTGGTTGGAAGGGAGGGCTTCGTCAGCTGCTGGATATATTTTCCGACTGAATTACGAGGATTCTGCTATACATACCTTCAATCGAGTGCAGCTTGCCCAATCCCAGGACCCCGGATTTAAACCCTTTCTGGGCATTGACGGCCAACTCGACGTCCTCAACCTCGACGAATCGCCAATATCCAATGTCATGCTCCATCCAATGGTCATATTCCGGGCTCGGTTTCTGCATACTCGACCTCCGGTAGGTTTCGCTTTGATACGAGGTTTCCAGGGCTCCTGTTGCGTTGAAGCGTGCAATGAAAAGAAGATTGTCACTGAAAATGACTGCACCGATGGGGTACAGCCAGGCTAGCCGGACAAGGTAGACCTGATGTCAGTGTCACCGTTCTTTCCCCACACGAATCTCAAGACGGACTTACTGATGTATGCTTCCGATAACCCTTCTCTCTTGGGGGGCAGGAAATGGCGTGATGCTCCTATACCCTGCCGGAGGTAGTACTGGTCCAGTGCAAAGTCCTTGGGCAAAGTCGTCGGGTGGCCAGTCTGGCAATGGTAACATTCCTGACACCATGTTACTGCAATTCACGGTATGGTGGTCTCAAAGAAGAGAGGCAAACCTGGAAACCATCCGCAAAGGTTTTCCAATTGAACTCGGTTCCAGCCACTGAACTGTTCCAGGTATGATCATACTCCCACCCGTCCTGAGGAAAGAGTGCAAACTCGTCCCCAATTTCCTTTCCTGTCTTCGTCGTCGGAGCTGGATCGAAGTCATCACCAAACTGCTCCTCGAAACTCACTGCAGGAGTCTCCCTTGCATCGAAATTCACAAAAATGAATCCCTGAGCTGTCACATGAGTGTGAATCTTGAACAACGAATGCTGCTTGGGATCAAAATCTGGAAGATTGCTGTATTCCCGGGCTTTATGTAGGTCTCCGTTGGGAAGGTACGACCAGCCGTGAAATCGACATGCAAGAACGGTGCTGGACCCGCTGGTCTTCTGAGTGACGGGATGGCCTCGATGTCGACAGATGTTGTGGAAGGCATTGATATTTCCCTCTTTGTCGCGGATGAGGAAGAAATTCCATCCAAACATCTTCGCAAGTACGTCAGCTTGGACATAATCTTTCCTGGGATGATGTCGAGCTCATACCTCGAGTGTCAGGTAATCTCCTGCTTTCTGAAAGCGTGCGGTGAAACTCGCGACGTGCCATAACTACGGTAAGAACAGATCAGTTATATCATCACCGAAACAGACGTTGGGGACCACGGTGAGAAACTCCTCTGGCCTCAAGCGAGGCTACGGTCGGGGACCACACAGGCCTTACCGTGGAGAACAGCGCCCGCCTCTCGAGCTGGAAGATTTTGTCGTCACGGTACCATCTATTGTGCCTCGCCTGTCAGCGCTCTGTGATGACAAGTTGCTGTCCTCTTTGACCAAATGAAAGGTCCAAACAAGGGGAGGCATATGCCGCGACGCGACCGTGATTGCATACCGAGATGGTGCCAAACTCAACGTCTTCCTCCCCAAGTCGACCGGGCGAAGATTCTTCTCGCGGCCCTTTTGCAGGTATCCGCCATTGGCGAGGAATTTGGTGCTGTCGACCGTCGTCATAATTCGGCTTCTGTGTAGAGTATACTAGTTTGTTGTATGTATTCCCTGCGCTTGGCCCGGTCTGCCCTTGAGGGACACCAGATACCGTCGGAGGATGCTCGTACACGGGTTTGAGGCGCAATGACAACTTAACAGCGCGTTGCTTCACACTCTTTCACTTCTGCAGAGGCACAGGTGAGACTGTCCAAATGCTAGACACAGGTGAACGTCGATTATCATTTATTTCATCATTATCATTCTTTTGAATTGTTTCTCTATCTTTCCCTCTCCTCGTCTTTGATAAGCCAATTTCTCTTATTCCTCATCATATAGACCAATACAAATCTATCGATCCATCCGTGTCCCCCTCATCGCCACGGAGAAGGCCGTCTGGGAGGGTAGGGAGGGTTCTTTTGCTGGATGCGGACAAGGCCAAGGTCTGTTTCTGGTGGCCCGGAACCAATCGCGCACGAGGGAATCGAATTCAAATGAGATGAACTGGGGAACACCAGAAGCCAGCCCAGATCCAGCCCCAGTCAACGTCCCTTGGAGCCGAGCATCTGATACACCCCTTGAGGTGTACGGGAAAGCCGAACAGAGAATGACTTTACACTCGGAATCTCTATCGTCTGCTTGTACTACTGACAACCTGATATGCCTGTCCCCACCATGGCTCTTGCCTTCCTGTTCCGGCCTTTTCCCAACGACACGACTAGCTCGAAGCACTCAAACAGCCACTGAAACTAGTCCATGTTCCCCCCTCCCTGGATGGTGTCGTCGTCAGCCCAGAATGGACCAGACCGATCGCGTCAACCGCATCTGTCGCCCTGGTGCGGGTTCGGACTTCAGCTTCGTCGCCTCTGCGGCTGGGGATGTTGGCGAGACGGGCGAAAGCGAGGTCGTCGACGGGCGGCCGGCCGCGGTGGCCGCGTTGGTCGTCGCCGTGATCAGGCTGTGCAGGAAGAGGCTGTCGCCGTTGCTCCGGGAGCTCGTGGTACGTGTGGCGGACGGGGGTCGCGATGTCGGCGCCGTCGAGGGAGTCAGGAGGAGCGAGCTGGAACTCGAGGACGAGGACGAAGACTCCTGGCGGGTATGGGTGCGGTAAGAACTTGTAGCACGATGGCTGTCTCTGGCTGGGGTGTCGACGGGCACCAAGCCACCCAGTCCTCTTGGCTGTGGCACCGTGAATGACTTGTGTTCGATCTTCTCTTCCTCGCTGCCGGGCTGCTGGGCGAGGAAGATGGAGGGCACCTCGGGCACCGGGGGCGGTGCATCCTCCACGTAACGCTCTGCGCTCTGCAGGCCTTCTGAGGACGGGGATAGCCGGTGTCTCCCAGTCTGCAGAGGTGCAAGGATTGTAAACGGAACTTCTAGATGGCCCCTGGGTGACGCCGAGTATTTTCTCTGGCGCAGCGCTCCCGACATTACCATGTCGGCTGGATTGGCCGTTGCCGTATACCTTGAGGTCATGGGCGCAGCACGTGAACGAGTTTGACGGCGGAGTCCATGACTTCGAGTCGGGGGGGAGTGCTGCGCAGTGACACTGTGACTGCCTGACGCGGGGTTGTCCTCGTCGGCACCGGTCATCCACGCGAAGGCGCTGTTGGACATGAGGTGGGTGGCGGCACCGGTCTGGGATGTCTCGCCGTCGGGTCCTGGAGTGGTGGCTGGGGGATCTAGACTGTTCAGCAATTGCTGGGATGTCACAGCAAGGTCGACGAAGGAGCGTGCAGGAGACGCACTGCTGGCCGGTGAGGGCACTAGGACCTCTCTCCACGGCTCCTGTCTTGGTTCCTGAAGAAGAACGCTGTCAGGGCAAAGCCCCGAGTCGATGCGCCGCCGAGCATCGAGCTGGGTGCTTGTCAAGAATGGCCCGATTGCCCTGGCCGCCTCTTCAGTCAATCCAACCGGCTCTTGATCGGCGTCCAGGGCTTCGAGCATCAACCGCCGGTTCGCGTCGACCATGTTCTGACGTCTCTCCGCGAGGAAGTCGAACCACGCACGGTCTGCCGCGACGTTGCCACACAGAGCCCCAAACTCCGCTCGGAACTTGTACTCAAGGCGGGCCAACTTGCTCTCACTGGTCAACTTCAGACCTTGGAGTTCCATTGTCATGTTGGCTTGCAGAGCCTGGAACTCGGATCGATGCCTCGAGCGCATTTTCTCTTGTCTCTCCTCGCGCTGTCTCTGGAATCGTTCCTGGAGCCGGCGTTCTCGCGCTTCCTTGTCCTGCTTGCCTCGGAGGTGCAGCTGAATCTCTAGGAACATGTCGTCTTCCAGCTCTTGCTGCGCAAGGGCAAACACTCCCTGCTCTGCATTGTGCCTCTCGCTGATCGCGTGTGTTCTCTTTGCAATATTGGATTCCATCTTTGCCAAGTTATCGCCATTCTCCTGCCCTTGTCGCCTTATCGCCTCATCACGGATTTGCACATGTTGTTGCTCGGCATGCGAATGCCTGTCATCCAAGCTTTTTTTCTGTGCTGGCAGGAGACCATTCCAGGCCGACTGAATCGCCTGACATGCGTCGTCGACAGAGAGTCGGAGGGTCTGTCGCAACTCTTGTGCCATTCGTTCTTCGTCCCTGCGTCTAGCCTCCTCCTGCCGAAGGCGCTGCTCTTCGAGTCTTGCAAGTTCAGCCTCTTCCCTACGCCGCTCTTCTTGTCCTTCTGCCTCAACCCGTTCCAGTTCCTCGACTCGGGCGATTATTTGATCGATTTCTTCAGCTTCGGCCTCCGCCATCCGCGCCACTGCTCCTCTGCGGCGTCTCAGCTCGGCCTGACGGTTGGCATCATCTATTTCGGTACAAGAGCAGGTCCGCCACTTTTCCCCGCAAGAATAGCAAAACTGCGCACCACACTTGCAGGTCATGTGTCGACAGCCTTGCGATCGCTGGCAAATGTTAGCCAAATTCCGTGATCCAATGAGTACAATGTTACCTCGACCATGGTCCGGCACTTGAAGCAACGTCGCCAACCCTGCAGTTCCGCCAGTACCATGGTTGCTTCTAGGCCGTAATCTTGAGGACAGTCTGCAGAATTCCGATGAGCCAAGCCGCGACATACACTGCAGATCTTGGTTGCACAGTGGGGACATTTCATGTTCGATATGCGGATACGTTGCAGCTTCAAAGGTGGTATCCATTTCAAGCATTTCGTGTTTGGGCAGTACCACCTTTCTTGAGGAGCAATCGCATATTCGGCAGCCTTCTCTTTGTACGCCTCCCTCTGTCTAGCATCGAGGGATAATAAAACCGTCTGCAGTGGAATCGCTGTCAGGCAGCACTTAGGCGGAAAGTTGGATTCGTTTTGAAGAGCAGTTGTGATCAGGGTGGTCAAGCATGGCTTGCAATATGAGTGATTGCAAGGAAGCTTCCTCGCCTCGTTCTCCGCAGTCTCTTCAAAACAGCTTGTGCATTCAACCTGCGATACTTTCTTCACCGGAGTCTTCTTCACACTGCCGGAAGGCTGCGACGATTCCTTGCCGGATTTGCTGGTGAGGTTTGTGATCAGGCTGATCGTAGACCCCAGAACGCCGCTGCCAATGTACCGTGGCCTTGGCCGATTTTTTTGAGAACGGCGTTCGGACTGCGTGCTTCGCGATTCGGATGCGTCATCGTGGTCAATCCGTTCAGAAACGACAGAATGGCGAGCTGATTCTGCGTGCGGAGGCGGATTGAAGGACAACGACCAGACAAGTATTTGTCTGAGCTTTTCTGGCAAGTTTGAGTCGTCTTCCACCAGTTGGAGCTCGAGTGGTATCTTCTGTCCAGCCCATTCATTGCTAGGTCGCAGATCTAAGTTGACGTCCTTAAATGCTTTCCACGTTTCTTTTGGGGTGTTCTCCATACTGCTGGAGGCTTTTTGGGCCTCGTGTGATATCGAAGCGTATAGATAGACTGTCAAGCCGGTCAAAACGAAGAAAATGAAACAGGGTAAGAACACGGAAGTCATTGAACATCATCAGTTGGCAGCTGCATTGCCCCTGTTACGTCGCGACATGGAAATGATGATGAGGCTTGTTGACTTGGGGGGAAATAGCGCACAAGGCTTGGGAGACAAACACATAATAACGGGGCATTCAGAAGGGTCAAACGGAGGCTTAAAAACACACCGGTTCGACACCCGAGGCAAATCAATCTCTGGGTCGCACGGCTTGGAGTGAGTCCACGAGTACGCCTGGTGATAGGATTAAGGCTCTTGGTGGAGGCATTGCCGGCAACCTCATGAAAGGCACTTAGCCTAACCATGTCATAGCGACCAACTATACAATGCGCGAAGGCGGAGTGCAGCACAGTGGAGGTGGAGCAGCGCCGTCCTCTGGTGGTGTCACATGCATTGCTGCGATGGGGGAGCTGGAGAGATCCGTGCCTTGTCGTCCGTAAGTCCAAGAGACGCCTTGAAGGCTATGTGACCAGTCTCAAAACGCCAGGTGGGTGCCAGGTAGGTCTGAAGCAGACATCTGCGCAGCTTCGAAGCGAGTATCGCCACGGCATGTGTCTTGGTCTCGAAGTGATTGGTCTAGCATACCCACGACAAGCCCTGGGCAGGGCCAAAACGGGAGGCGTTCTTGGGTGGTTTGGGTAGAAGAATAGAACCATGCCATCTCGGATTCTGGAAGGGCGGATTCTGGCCCCCACCGGGTTAGACTGGGCTGTGCAAGACTACCGCAGTTTGCCGACAGACAAGGCCAACTCTGACAGTGCCGTGAGGAACAACTATTCTCCGACCTTGTCGTTTTCAGATCTCATGACGGACGAGGATTGAGGATTGAGGATTGAGGGTTGAGGATTGGGACGTGTGGTGGTGGAAGGGGGCGTGCAACTACACCGACTCCAGGATGTCCGTGGAGGGTTCTGCTTCATTAGTTCAGCCTCTTACCCAAATACCAACAATCACAGGGTAGCAGATTCGGGAAATATGACGGTAGACAGTGGATTCAAACTGTGAAATGAATTCATTGACCCCTTGTGAGTCGTCCTGAGCCATGTTCTAGAATATTGACAACTAGGCAGGCCAGGTTGGCAACCAGTCGGTCTGATTCATAGAAGAGCAGCCCTTCCCAACCCTGGGATCGATCTGGTCATATGGCCACCTCACAGTGACGAGACTGCCATCTTCACGAGAAAAGGGCGGCTTGTGGTCCTGCTAATGTTTCCCAACTCCGCTTTCATACTTTTAGACTTTTAGTCCTCTTCTTCTTCGTCGCCCTCCACAGCAGTCTGCGCAATACGGTCCAGATCTCGTGCACCAGCTTGGGTTATTCTCCGTCCGCCCTTTCCGCTACCGCCTTCCTCCTCATCATCAATCTTCTCTAGAATGCCTAACTCCTCAAGAGCTTGCATGACTTTGCGATCGACGGCGCCGGATGCGTTGACGTGGTGCGAGGGCCGAGAGCCACGGTTCTTGGTGCTGCCGTGAACTTTTCGGAGACGGCCAACACCGACGGACTTTCGTAGGTAAACATGTCGAGCGACCGAGGCGGCTCTCACGTAGAACCAGTCGGCGGATTGGGGAGGAAGTTCGTTTGAGTGTGAGGTCTTGACCGTGTCAACCCAACCTGCAAAGAGAGTATTGTGAGCAATTTCTCCAGTGGGGTGCTTTGAGAGCGACAGATTCTTCTTTCCAACCGTCCGATCCCGGGCGGGAGGGGGAGAAAATGGTAAAGGGCTGGAGCGAAAGCCGTACCTGGCACTCGGAGTTTTCCTTGTCGCTTCAGAAATTCTGCATATGCCTCGATGAATTTTTGCGCCTGCATATCCGCATTGTCAGTCCATGCTCTCCTTGCTGAAATCCATGTCCAAAGGTGCCACGTCCGAATGTGAGATCTGCCTCCTCTTTCCCACCAGGGCTGATTGGATTTCCATCCGAGCATTTCGGAACGCACTCACATCGACATCTCGAACGGTAACGCCACCCATGATTGCAGTCGTCGAGACAGCACGTCTCAGCAATCACGATCGTGAATTGAGGGAAGGTGGTCGCTGTGGATTGGCGGAGAAATTGTCGTTTGGTATCGTCGTCAAAATCTTGAAGTTCGCATCTGCACTTGGCGCAGAAAAGTTGTGGGTTGAAAACCTGCCAAGAGTTACATGGATATCTTGGCGTGTTTACTGCGGGGTGCAGTGCCAAAGTGCCAAATGCACCCTACAGTATTCACACCCTACCATCCTACTCCGTACTTCTTGCTACAGATCACTATTATTTCAACTTCGGCCATCATTTACAATTTTTTCTGAACCGGGGTCAAATTACACAAATGGTTTCCACGCAAGCAGTGGCAACATACTCTCTCTGTCCGAACAAGAGGAACAAAACAAGAAGCTGGAAGAGCTGAGTGGAAGCAGAATCTCAGGCCTATGCAACCAAGATTCTGTCGTTTACTGCCACTTCTCCCCCGAGTGGCTGCAACCAATTTTTGTACAGGTATTGTGATTGCTTTCGCGAAGATGTGGGGAGGAGAATCTCCCTTGTTTCAATCCTTGGACGTTACTGAACCAGAGCTGCGGTGGCACAAGCAATAGCCCCGAGGTGCAGCAAAGCTCTCCTGCGAGGTGTATCGTCAGTAGAGGTGTCGACTCATATATGTGTCCACCACTTACATGAAATTCAATTTCGCCCACCAGCGGAGAAGGTCATGGGTCTCATACTTCTCGACTGTCCCCTTCTGGGCGTCTGCTTTGGAGTCTTCCTCCTCACCTCTCGTTGCAGCATCCGCTCGGCGATGTAGCTCGTCATTTGTCCGCTTCATGATTCCCAATGTAAAGGGCATGATGGATACTGAGAGAACCGTTGCAGCTAAGAGCAGACGCTGCTGGAGTTTTGCCTCCGTTGGCAGCTTCCTAGCTGTATATAGCCAATTTCCACTGGCAAGCAGAGCGAAGAACGGGCCCGCTTTCTTTCCAATGTTGTAGGCGACCTGCCATTGCCGAGCGAGATGCGGAAATTTCGTCGCCGGTCTCTGAGCAGAGGTGGATGTCGGAGAAGCTCTATTATCGGAGTTTGCTGGTGCTGGCAAAGCTGATGGAGGAGAAGGTAGCAGAAGTATGGGGACGGTCAGGAATGAGACGCCGAGGTTGGCGCCGAAGAACATGGCCGAAGACGTTATCCCGAGGGCAGTGCCCAGGATGATAGTGTTCGATTTCGACGACATGATGAGTGATGCTGCGATTGTCAACCTTGATCGATGGGCAGATGCCTGACGTTGCTGCTTGTGCTATATTGCCCTAATGATCACTAGCTCTTATACTGGGATCAAGCCTGCATTCGAGGAATCGAAGTGTTTATGATGCTCCAAGTCTGTTCTGAATAATGGACATGAGAAAATTGACTGTCTTTGGAAGCTTGGAACGAGTATCTGGGAAGTGGGAGCGTGGAGCTACCAGGCTGTACTCCGTATAGAGCGCGGCATGATGCGATGCCGATTGGGTCTTTTGCTGGCTGCCTATTCGCCTCAATACTCAGAACGCCTGGAAGTTCCTAGCGGCGCCCCTATCGTTTGGGTTCGAAAGGGGCACGAAGCAAGCGCCAGCAAGAGGCCACAGGCCAATAAGCTGCACTCTGGGCGACCCTTAGGCGACACGAGCTGCAAGGAGCACATGCGGGATAGCTATCACAGCTTCTACTGAGGCCAATTCCTGTGTAGTAGCTCGGACCAATCGCCTTGTTTCACGGGTTTGGTCTGGGTTAATTAGACCTTCACGAGATTGCACTGCCTCATCAGCCTCGTGAATGCGGCGAGCGCACCCCTACACCACACGCAGATACGAGGCCGAGATGCCGTGGACCAAATTGCCCTAGCCCAGTCCATTCTTTTACGAACAGCATGTGCCCCCGGAGTGAGGCTCCTCGGCCTCCATCTTCACGGGTTTACCACATGGATAGCTCTATTGCTTTGGCTCTCCCACTGAAGCCCCATCCGCAATGGACTCCTCTCTGTATCGCGATCTGAATCCAGAATTGAAGGAGGTCCGCCTATTCCAGTTTAAACCTGCTGCATCCTACGAGGATGAGCTCGTGGGTAACCTCACCACCGTGTCACTCTTGGACAATCCGCAAATTCAAACCCTGTCGTACATCTGTGGCCGTGTGGACAAGCTCAAGGGCATGAGATTGTCTGGCACTGAAGTATCGATCTACAAGAACCTGGACAGAGCCTTGTGACATGTGCGCCCCAAAGAAGTCACCCTGACACTCTGGGTGGACCAACTGTGTATTCATCAGGCGAATCTCGAGGAGCGCTCCCAGGAGTGCGGCATACGTCTGACATATACGACGTGGCTCTTGGAGTGCTCGTGTATATCGACTCCGGAAGTGACACCTTCCCGGAAGAACACAAGCACGTCTTGAACGTGGTCGAAACAATCAGCACCCTTGGTCGGCCGCACAGAGACGAACACTCCAGCGGATCCATGGATCTAAAGGGAACATGGAGTGCTCTCCTGAGGTTCTGCAAGAATAGCTACTGGTTCCGCATGTGGACGACACAAGAACTGAACCTGGCACAGAAGGCCACATTTTACTATGACCAACACGTGATACCTAGTGAAATTGTCGATGCATTCTATGTCTGGTACACAAATCATATGAAGTATGGTATGTGCTGTCGAGGGGACGATCACAGCACCCTCCTTGATTCCACCATTGACATTGCGAAGCGAGCGTTCGCTACGACGAGGGAGAATCAGACGGCCAAGCGGGAAGGGAACGTCCTCAGTTTGCTTGATCTGCTAGCCAGCGTGCGCCACAGACTCACAACCGTCCTTCATGACAAAGTATCTGCCCTAGCCGGTCTGGCGGCGATACCTCACGGTGTCCTGGACTACAAAGCCACGGCAGAGGTCGCGTTCGAACGGATCGTAGCGCACCTCATCGAATCAACGGGCACTCCCGATGTTTTCAACCACCTCAGTACCAACGTAGACCGACTTTTGGAAGCGTGTCATCTGCGCAATCATCTACCAGAAACGAACGCAATGACTACGACTGTCTGCCGGAGCTGGCACCCTGGAGTCCAGACTGGTCAATGTACTTCAAAAGCACAGAGATGAACTCCTTGGAGGAGCGGTTGGGGCTGCTGCCGCTATACAGTGCCTCGGGAACCGTGGCCGCTTCGGACAAACACAACGAGCCCTAAGCTTCTTGTGCCGGGCGTCCGCTGTGGCGTCATAGCACAAGTCGGCGAATGTGACGAACGGCCCCTAATCTTCCACGCCAACCTGATAGAGGCCTTGGGCAAATCGGCAGGTGTCGATATCGACGCCCCACGGCTTTCCAATGGCGATCTCACCAGTGCCAAGCTTCGTTTCATTGTGGCCTTGGCTGGCGGCATCGGTGTCACGTCGGATGGTGCATTCTTTCTGATGAAGAGCCGCGAAGACTACCTTCGCAACAAGTATCTGTTCACGTACTGGTGGCAGTTAGAAATGCGGGAGGCAGGGGAGTTTACTGTATACTGTCCACGGGATCTTGTTGACATCGTCAAGTATTACGATGAAAAGTACATGGAGAGTTTTGCCGCACGGTACGAGTATCTAGTTCGACGGAGTTGCATCCTTCAACGTTTTGTCGTCCTGGAGGACGGGAAATTCGGCTTCGCTCCTCCTATTGCGCTGGTCGGGGATCTGGTCTGTGTTCTGGCGGGAGGCCGGACACCTTTCGTCCTGGGCTCTGGGAAACGAGTGTGGACGTCGCGGGCGAGGCGTTTCAAGCCATGTACCAGCGTGCAGAGGAGCGAACCGACACCCGCAGAAGACGGTTGTTTTCAGCTAGTCGGTGATGCGTACGTTGAAGGCTTGATGGATAGTTCCATGTTGACGGATGCGACGAAGATGGAAGACTTCGTCTTGGTGTGAGTATTTTAGGATATTTCCCAAGACCTTTTCGTCTGGGTAATTGCGCACATGACGTCGGAAGGTTTTCCACAAGGCTGGGCGGTTTCTATAAGAAGAGGACGGAGACAAAGTTTTTCTAATGCGACCGCGAGTACTTGCCTGTTATAGGTATATACATGCGGTGATGAGGAAGACCATTGGCTGATTCCCAAGCGAGACTAACCCCTTCTGTCCATTATCGCGACCATGGGACGTATTTGGCACACAGCCGCAATGAGGCAGAAACGCAACAGGTTACAGCCCGGGGTGAACCACATCTATCCCTCTTGGCCGCACGAGAAGAATGTTGTATAGCCTGAAGGTCTATATCGAGAATATATATCAGTACTGCCACAGATCTTCAGCACTATCCACATCAACTCACAAGGCCGCAGAACACATCCACTATCGCAAGAACACCACCCTTGCACTCAGCCGACCATTGTCCAGGGTCCTACCAACGCAAAACAATCTCGCCAACCATATCTCTCACAATGGGTCTCTCCGCATTCGAGATTTTGGACATTCTCGAGCTCATTTTCTTTGTCCCTGCTCTGGTAGCCTCGGCATATGTCGTCTACAAGCAAGGCTACCGCAGCCGACTCGGATGGAGGCTGCTCGTCATGATATGTCTATTCCGATTGATCGGCGCCATCACTTCCCTCGTCGCCGTCAGGCATCCATCCAGCGGCTTGACCATCACTTACGATGTCATGAATAGCTTTGGTTTGTCGGCCATCATCTCCACAGCCTTAGCTCTCTTGGATCGCGTAGAGGGCGGGATGGCATCACACGGCCTGCACCATCAGATTTTCCAGCTCCTGCACGTCCCCACTCTTGTCGGTCTCATCCTCAGCGTGGTCGGGAGCGTCAACCTTTTCAGCGGCAGCCACTCCAATGTCTCGGCAGGCTTCAACGAACTCAAAGCGGCCGTCTGTCTGTTTTTGGTTGTGTTCGTCGCCGATTCCCTCATCTCGGGACATTGCTTCCTAAAGATCAGTCACGTCTTGGCCTGTGAACGTGGCCTCTTGTTCGCAGTCGCTTTGGCTCTGCCCTTCATGGCAGTCCGCATGATCTTCTCCCTCCTGTGCGTCTTCGCCAATGAACCTAAATGGTTCAGCACTTGGAGCCTGGAGTGGACCGCCATCCTTGTACACGGCATACTGGGCGTCCTCATGGAGGCCATCATTGTCGCGATCTTCATCGTGGCTGGCTTAACCACACCGCCTGCAGCCCTCCCACCCGCTCACGAAGGTAAAGTGACTTACGACTTGGGGGCCCGGAGTGTCTAAAGGGACATTTTCATGGGCCAGCTTGGACAGCTGCAACCAATCTGCGGAAAAGAGCGTTTTAAAGAAATCAGTTTGTCACTCTGAGCGTATTGTAAGGTGTTCAGGCACATATAAGGGCACTGGATCAGGCAAGGGTTTCTCCTCCTGTAAATAGTGGTTTTTCTGTAAAGGTCTTGCTGCACTGGAAAATATCGAAACACAATGCTTTTCCTGTACCATTGACCTCGGTCAAGTTCTCGTGAGTGATGCGACAAGAGCTTGTAAACATGAAGCAGGAGAGCCAGCCGAATGACGCCTTGAAGCGGGCATTTGGACCAGGTGGACGCCGATTGGCCAATCGTGCAGCCTGCGCCGAGTGCCGCAGAGGGACCAGATTTCCACCGCATCTGAGGACAAGTTGTCTGCTCAGCAACCACCACCTGGCTGGAGACTTCACAACTCTTAAAGAGCTCCTCCTCACCCCCTCTGAACAAATCGTGCGGATATCCTCCTCATTCTCGACACGGTATGGACGTCATCCTGTACCGATCAAGACAATAAAAAGCCTCGCACATTGTCGGCAAATCTCCCTCTCTGTGCACTCCCTCCGCACTATTCGTCCTCTCCACTCCACCGTCCGGATTCAACGCTTCTGTGTCGCTGCCTAGAAGTCTGGATTGAGAATTGCGTGCACGAGACCCGGGGGCAGTGATCCAAGATGTCGCAACAATACCCTCAGCAATACCCTCAGCAAGGTGTGCCTGGGCAGGAAGGTTATGGTCAGCAGCCACCGCAACCACCTGTGGCTCCAAATTATGATAACTTCGAAACCAATAACCCTCCGGGTGTGCAACCAGGGCCTGCTCCTGGCCCGGCTCATGCTGGTCGAAAGAAGCGTGCATATGCGGGACAAGCTTATGAGTTTGGTGCCGGAGCAAATGCTGCTCTAGGAGGACAACAACAGGCTGGCGGCGCATACTCTGGGTATTCCGTTCAACAAGATGCAGCGGGCTATCCGCAAGGAGGTTATCAACAGAATCCTGCGGCTGTGCAACCAGGTGCAACGCCTCTATATCCTGGTCAAGAGCCAGCACCTGCGTTGGGTGGCTACCAACCTCCCGCTCCGGCCTACCCTGCGCCTGGTGGTGTTGCGGGCGTGACCCAACAGTTTGGCGAGATGGACATCTCGCAAAAGCCGCCTATCGCCGCAGCACCGCAGCAGGCGCAACGTGCTCCAGTCTTGAACCAACTCTACCCGACAGATCTATCGAACCAGCCATTCAATGTCGCGGAGTTGGACTATCCACCTCCGCCAGTGATCCTCCCTCCCAATGTATGGACGTGCCCTTTCTCTTTTCGGTGCCAGAAGCTAAACATCTTGACAGACCAGCGTTACACCGTCGCCTTTCGCTAATTGCCCACCAAAGTTCGTCCGGTCAACGCTGAATGCTGTCCCCACCACCCATTCCCTGCTCAAAAAGTCGAAACTTCCATTCGCCCTTGTCATCCAGCCGTACACTTCTCTGCACGACATCGAGGATCCAGTCCCAGTAGTGCCCGACCAAGTGATTTCCCGTTGCAGGAGATGTCGCTCGTACATCAATCCGTTCGTCACTTTTCTAGACCACGGGCACCGATGGAGATGTAACATGTGCAACCTGACCAACGATGTGCCGCAAGCCTTTGACTGGGATGCGGCCGCACAAAAAAGCCTCGACAGGTGGCAGAGACCAGATCTGAATCACGCGGTGGTCGAGTTCATTGCGCCGCAGGAATACATGGTGCGGCCTCCACAGCCGCTTGTCTATCTGTTCTTGCTCGATGTGAGCTATGCGGCGGTGTCGAGCGG
This sequence comes from Fonsecaea erecta, assembly GCF_001651985.1. Taxonomy (NCBI): domain Eukaryota; kingdom Fungi; phylum Ascomycota; class Eurotiomycetes; order Chaetothyriales; family Herpotrichiellaceae; genus Fonsecaea; species Fonsecaea erecta. The sequence goes on along the minus strand of NW_017387249.1, from coordinate 1,543,142 downwards.
ACTGCTGGCGACGACGGCAAGATGTATTCGAGAGAGCTTGGATCGGATACCGAATGCAGATCGACGCACACGTCTGGGCTTTATCGCGGTTGACTCCGGTCTGCACTTCTTCAACATCCCTCGGGATGGGACTGAGAACGCCCAAACAAGCATGCTCGTTGTTAGTGATCTTGAAGAGGCGTTCTTGCCCACACCGGCGGATTTGCTGGTGACGCTGACGGAATGCCGCGAAAATATCGAGAATTTCTTGGATAAGCTTCAAGAGATGTTCCAGAACACCCAGAACGGCGCATCTGCCATGGGATCTGCCCTTCGGGCCGGGCACAAGCTTATCGGACCAGTCGGTGGGAAAATGACGGTGGTCACTGCTTCGATCCCTAACATCGGCCATGGCAAGCTCGAAATGCGCGAGGACAAGAAGCTGCTTGGCACCTCCAAGGAAAGCAGCCTGCTACAGACAGGGAACAGTTTCTACAAGAGCTTCGCAGTCGAATGTTCTAAACAACAAATCTCAGTGGACATGTTCCTGTTCTCTTCACAGTACCAGGACGTGGCTTCCTTGAGCAATTTGCCCAGGTATACCGGTGGCCAAACATACTTCTATCCTGGCTGGAATGCTGCCCGAGAAGAGGATGCCATGAAGTTCGCCAAAGAATTCTCCGACTACCTGTCGGCAGAGATTGGTCTGGAGGCCGTTCTCCGTGTTCGAGCGACGACAGGACTGCGGATGAGCACATTCTATGGCAATTTCTTTAACCGCAGCTCGGATCTCTGCGCGTTCCCAGCATTCCCGCGTGATCAGAGCTACGTTGTGGAGGTCGCGATCGATGAGACCATCACAAAGCCGGTGGTGTGCATGCAGACCGCGGTCCTCCACACTACCTGTAATGGCGAACGACGAATCCGAGTCATGACTCTCGCGCTCCCCACCACCCAGCAACTGGCTGATGTCTATGCTTCGGCCGACCAGCAAGCCATCACGGAGTATTTCAGCCACAAGGCCGTCGAACGGGTCCTGAACAGTGGGCTTGACAGTGCCCGGGATATGATTCAGAACAAACTGGTCGAGCTTTTGGCCACATACAAGAAGGAGCTTGCAGGAGGCAGTATGGGTGGAGGGGGGCTTCAATTCCCTGCCAACCTTCGAGGCCTGCCTGTGCTTTTCCTTGCCTTGGTCAAGAACTTGGGCCTCAGGAGATCGTCACAAATACCCAGCGACATGCGATCAGCAGCTCTGTGTTTGCTGTCGACGTTGCCCCTCCCATTGCTGATTCAATATATCTATCCCAAAATGTTTTCTCTGCACGACATGCCAGACGATGCAGGGACGGTGGACGAGAAGACTGGCGAGATCATCCTCCCACCGCCGATTAATCTGTCATCAGAAAGGATCGTGCCGTATGGGTTGTATCTGATCGACGACGGCCAGACCCAATTCCTTTGGGTCGGACGAGATGCTGTTCCACAGCTGATCCTCGACGTCTTCGGGCTATCGGATAAGAGTCAACTCAAAGTGGGCAAGCAACGACTACCTGAGTTGGACAATGATTTCAGTGAGCGTGTAAGGGCAGTCATCTCCAAGAGCCGTGACCACAAATCCAAAGGGGTGGGCAGTATTGTGGTGCCACACCTCTACGTGGTGAAAGAGGATGGCGAGCCAGGACTGAGACTTTGGGCGCAAACGATGCTTGTGGAGGACCGAGCGGATCAAGGAATGAGCTTACAGCAGTGGATGGGCATGATGCGTGAGAAGGTACAGTCATGATTGAAGATTCACCTATGCTGGGCGTGGATTGCTAACTCCTTTGGTTACAGGTCATGCAGTAAACAAACACCCACGCCCCGAAGACTAGATGGACCTCTGGGCGACCACACAAACAGGAGGTCGCGGCCCTATGAGACCGAGCAGACAAGATTATGCTTTCTGATGGTGGAAGAGATAGAGAGACAAAGGTCAAATGACGCACGCAATACTCGTGGCCACACCATGTACACAATAAACTCGGGTTAGATAGGAAGGCTCGTCCCGCTTTGACCTATCAGGTAGTCAGTGAACAGGGTGATGGATGAGGCCACGGGGACGTGAGCTATTTCTAGCTTTTGGAGCAAGCTCGTTGAGAGATGAAACGCTGATCCGACAACGCTCAAACAGGGCAGCTGGGTGGCTGAAGCCTGTGACAGGATTGCCAACTCTGTCTGGGCCGTGGATGGAAGGGGTTAAGCGGGCTATTTGGGGGCCGTCCAGGGCCGTCTGGGGCCGCTACGTTCTGCTTAGCCCCGCCTAGTGAGCCAATGCCGGCGCCTATTCATCCAGACGTCCTTCAATTCGACCTGCGGCGTGAATGGGGATTCGATCCTTGGGTGTGAATGCCAGCTGCTTCACTCGCCCTCAATGTGATACACACCTTCGGTCACCTTGGGGCACCATCTCGTTACAGACAGTTTGTTCTCGTTTTTCTTTGTTTCCTCGCTTCGTCCATTCCCTCATTGTTGAGACTTCCTTGCACTGTCCGATCGCAACAAGGTGGCATCACAACCTCCCAATCTGCAGAACCCCGCCATCACAACCCTGAGCACACTCTCAGGTAACCGACAGATCCTTACCGCCCTGAAGCCATCAGACTTCAAAGCTTGAACCTCGCAGGCGAGAAGCTGCATCAAGCAACAGTTCCGTACGTCGCCCTCGCTCTGTTCGTTGTCGCATGCCGCAAGCAGCCCAAGGAATGTGGAATTGACATTCTGCCGCACTTAGCACACCCCACAACCCTCTCTTCCGTTGCTGCGCAGTCCATCCATCCAGTAGAGATATCTCTCCTTGCCAGTATCGACTTGTTACCTCCTTGAGCGCTGCCGACTGCCTCAACTTAAGTGCGAGACTCACATTCAGACACCCCAGCGTCCACTGTGAAACGGCGCAGACAAAGGCGGAGCCAGCTTCGGCTACTAGGGCCCAAAGCGCAAGCGAATCATCCTCTCTGCCAGTTTCGATTTACAAGGCCACAATCTCACGTCCATTCTCACTCCTTCGAGCTGAGCCAGTAAGGCGAAGACGAGAGCTACCTGCGTTCGAAGCACTGTTGTCTGTGTTACTTTGGATATCCCATAAGACTCAAGAGGCCGGGACACGTGCTCGATTGGCTTATCTGTTGATCCGACAAGGCCATACTGTGACTTGCTGGAAACATGGGACAACCACAGCAACAAACTGCGCCATCGGGAGGCTCCAGAAAGATCTCGTTCAACGTCTCTGATCAGTACGATATCCAGGATGTTATTGGGGAGGGCGCTTATGGCGTCGTCTGGTATGTTTACCGTGTTCATGAAATCTTCACACACACCGGCTGACTCCCCAAAGTTCTGCTCTGCACAAGCCATCTGGCCAAAAAGTGGCAATCAAGAAGATCACTCCGTTTGATCATTCCATGTTCTGCTTGCGCACGTTACGAGAAATGAAGCTGCTACGATACTTCAACCACGAGAACATCATCTCCATTCTGGACATTCAGAAGCCACGAAATTACGAGTCTTTCTCCGAGGTCTATCTCATTCAGGTGGGTTTCGCGCCAATAGCAGCAGGGAGCCAAGTTTTGACACTTCTCTTTACAGGAACTCATGGAAACCGACATGCACCGCGTCATTAGAACCCAAGATCTCTCTGACGATCACTGCCAGTATTTCATCTACCAGACTCTGCGCGCCCTCAAGGCCATGCACTCTGCGAACGTTCTCCACCGTGACCTGAAACCATCAAATCTGCTACTCAATGCCAACTGCGATCTGAAAGTTTGCGACTTTGGCCTGGCCAGGTCCGCAGCTTCAACCGACGACAACTCGGGATTCATGACTGAATATGTTGCGACAAGATGGTACCGTGCTCCAGAAATCATGCTCACATTCAAGGAATACACCAAAGCCATTGATGTGTGGAGTGTGGGGTGTATCCTTGCAGAGATGTTGAGCGGCAAACCCTTGTTCCCCGGCAAAGACTGTGTGTACCGCTCCTCTCGTGACTGTGGACTGTGCTGACTGGCCTCTAGATCATCATCAGCTCACCCTGATATTGGATGTCCTTGGAACTCCGACAATGGAAGATTACTACGGCATCAAGTCCCGACGTGCGAGAGAATACATTCGGTCGTTGCCCTTCAAAAAGAAGATTCCCCTGAAGGCGCTCTTTCCCAAGACGTCGGATCTGGCGTTGGATTTGTTGGAGAAATTGCTGGCATTCAACCCTGTCAAGCGCATTACCGTGGAAGAAGCCCTCAAGCATCCGTACCTCGAACCGTACCATGACCCTGACGATGAGCCGACCGCTGAACCCATCCCGGAAGAGTTCTTCGACTTTGATAGGAATAAGGATCAGCTCAGTAAGGAGGAATTGAAGGCGTTGATCTGGAATGAGATCATGCGATGAACTCGATGAGGTCCAATATTGTGTTGTCTACCACCTGCTTGGAGGAATGGCGGAAGCAACAAAGCAGAACCAGATTTTTCAAGCCTTGTGAAACAATGTGCAGAAAAGAGTGGGCGACCAGACGATCAAGGCAGATGCTAAATAGAGCCAAGGGCTGATGCGAGCGTCTAAACATAATGCAATGGCAGGTCCCGGCTTCTCTGGATGAACAGAAACTATGTGAGGAGGTCATGGCAATCTCAGCGTTGTCCTTTCATGTGTGCTTCTAGCAAGCATTCTCGTGTTTGTCATAGCTGGAAAGAAATGCATGGACCGAAATGAGCCGATAGAGATCAGATCGATGCAGAATCCAGACCACGAAGCTCCTTGCAACTTTCTTTACTTTCAGGATAACATTCTGTTCTTCCCCTTTTTATCCTCATCCGCCTGTTAACAGTGACAGCGGTCTCATAAACCTCGTAGACTGGTAGCATCGAAGCGAAACAGTTCAAAAAAATCGCGAATATAATTGGTCCGCAAGATCACTCGTATATGATTGGCTGTCTTTTATAGAGTCACGTGTCACTGGGCTTTTTCGCGTAGTTATATTCACGCCTAGGCTACTGACGCCTAACCTACCACCTAGAGTCTACCACTACGGGCACCTAGAGTCCATCACTAGAGCACCTAGGGCCTAGGTAGTCAGGTTAACTTTGCTTTTCCTCCCTACCAATACGGTATTTCATACATACAAACAGACCCGTGAGGACCCTTGGCAGGCAAGCTATGCTCCGTCATCATAATACATGGCGGGTCGTACTTTATTCCAAATGCAGATGCTCGTAATACTGCTTCTGGCCCAATTCGAACTGGATGTGCTATCAAGTGCCATCTCCTCTTCCTTGACTATGATGGAGAACTAAGTCTGGCAACTTTCCGTTTTGTCCCTCCCCTCTGTCGTTGCTGTGATACTACCTCTAAACAAGCCTGCGTTCAGAACACACCGGCTCTGCTCAGCAACTGCTCGTGCCGCATGCTCCCGCACCACACGTCCCGCAGCCCCATCGTCTCCCAATGGCGACCCGTGGGCTTTCGATCGACGGGGTCAGATTTCGAGATGCCCAAGGGCGTGAAGTGACTTTTCGCGGCATCAACGTCGCTGGAGACTGCAAACTCCCACGTCACCCAAGCCAACCCTCTCACGAATTCGACAACTTCTTCGACGCCAAAAATGTGTCCTTCGTGGGACGCCCTTTCACAGAGGAGGAGGCACATATACACTTCGCGAGAATTAAGAGATGGGGCTACAACCTCGTTCGGTACATATTCACTTGGGAAGCGCTGGAACATGCTGGACCGGGCCAATACGACGAGGAGTTTATAGACCATACCATCAAAATCCTGCGAATAGCAAAGTCCTACGGACTCTATGTCTTCATGGATCCTCATCAGGATGTCTGGTCCAGGTTTACCGGCGGGTCTGGCGCACCTCTTTGGACTCTGCATGCTTGTGGGCTGGACCCAGAGACCTTTGCAGTAAATCAAGCTGCTGTCGTTCACAATGCTTGGCCGGATCCCGCACAGTTTCCCAAGATGCTATGGCCGACAAACTACACCCGCCTGGCGACTGAGACGACGTTCACCTTGTTTTATGCTGGCCGGGACTTTGCACCGAACGCTATCATAGATGGCAAGAACATCCAGGACTACTTGACAGACCATTTCATTTCAGCGTGTACACATCTGGCCCAGAGAATCCATGATGCTGGCGGTCTGGAGGACGAATGCATTATTGGGTGGGAAACGATGAATGAGCCGCATCGAGGTTTGATCGGTTGGGAAGACCTTAACGCGCTGCCTGAAGACCTCAAGATGAGGAAGGGAACAATGCCAACCCCGTGGCAATCCATTCTCACAGGGGCGGGGCGTGCCACAGAAGTCGATGTCTACGACTTTAGCACCTTTGGGTCATACAAGAGTGGTCGGGAACTGGTGGATCCGGAGGGAACGTCGGCGTGGCTGTCGACAGATTTCGATGACACACAGTACGGATGGAAGAGAGACCCAGGCTGGAGACTGGGCGAGTGTCTATGGGCTCAGAACGGCGTCTGGGATCCAAGCCAAGACCAACTGTTGAAGCCTGAGTATTTCGCGTCCATACCCAAGTCTGGAGAGAAATTGGACTATCTCAAATACACCAACATCTATTACATGCATCATTTTCGGAAGTACAGAGATGCTATTCGGTCGGTACACAAGAACTGCTTGATTTTGGTGCAGTCGGCTGTTCTTGAGATACCTCCGAGCATCAAAGGCACTGTCGACGATGACACGAGACTGGTCTTTTCCACACATTACTACGATGGCATCACGCTGCTCCAGAAACACTGGAACAAATACTACAATGTTGACGTCTTTGGCATACTGCGCCACAAATACTCCAATCCTGTGTTTGCTGTTCGGCTCGGCGAGACCGCGATTAGGAACTGTCTAAGGGACCAGTTGAAGGCGATACGTGACGAAGGGGTGAGTTATCTCGGAGATCACCCAACACTTTTCACAGAGATTGGGATCCCCTTCGATATGGATGATAAGTACGCCTATAAATCCGGTGACTATTCAAGCCAAATCTCAGCCTTGGACGCAAACCATTTCGCCCTGGAAGGGTCTGGGGCTCAGGGGTTTACCTTATGGACTTACGTCGTTGAAGTAAGAAGCAAGCTCTCCTGCCATGTTCAACTGCTAACATCTTCAGAACAATCATCAATGGGGCGACTTATGGAATGGCGAAGATCTCTCCATTGTCTCAGTCGATGATCCTCTCCTTCCAAGCGCCTCAACATTGTCTGCCCTACCCTCTGCCAACCCCTCCACAGCATCTCTGGGCCAGCAATCATCAAGCACCACACTGTCTGACTCGACCACAATAAACCCATCCAACCTCAAAGACGCACTACTAACTCCTCGGATCGATCAAACCCCCCAAGCCACATCGAGCACGGCGGAGGGGACCGTGGGTTTCCGTGCCGCCGAGGCATGGGTTCGGCCCTCTCCGATTGCAACGGTCGGCGACGTCGTGAATTACGGCTTCGATCTGAAATCCGTGACCTTCACATTCTCCCTGACTTGCGACAGTGCAACCAAAGAATCCGTTCCGACCGAAATCTTCCTCCCCGAGTTCCATTTCCCGCCCGGTAAAACGCAGGTGGAGGTCAGTGGCGGGCGATGGAGGATCGACGCGGTGGATGTCGATGGTGAAGGCATGCAGGTTATGAAATGGTGGCACGGCGCCGGCGAACAGAGCATGACCGTGAAGGGCATGAAGAGGAAACCCGGGGCGTTCAACGAGGAGGATGATTCGGAAGCTGGGTATCTGGAAACAATGCGGGAGAGCTGCTCGGTGATGTGATGTGGTGTGATGCCGCGTCAAAGAAGCCAGCTTTGAGCTACTCGTGCACGAACTGAAATTCCTGCTTGGGGCCGGTTGGAAACAGGTGGCCATCTAATTGCTGTCTGTTCTACACATACTTGGCGCGACTGTTGCACCTGGATGGGCACCGGTATAGCCATATGATGACAGCCATTTTTATTCGATGCCGAAGACGAGGAGGAGGAAGTATACAATGAATTATAGTAGTACAGCGTTTAGCGCTCCGCCAACCCTACGAATTTTTCGTGGTCGCGGTCGCGGTCGCGTACACATATCATATAATGTTGGTTCCCGAAACAGCCCCAGCAATGAATGCCCTTTCAACGAGGCTGACGACGACCTCTGTGGTAGAGGACACGGAGGTTCAGAACTCTGTCGTCTACCACCGTCCAGACTCATTTCGGCGATCCATCCATCACGCGGGATTCGTATTTTGTCCCGGCTCCGGCTCCGGCACCCGCTGGTTCTGCAGCTCAGCTTCGAGAGCGCGAGATACTCGTTCGCCGTTCCTTTGTTCCTCCTTGTTGACATCACGATCACCGTTGTCATCATCATTATCATCATCATCGTAATCGTCCTCAGCAGTATCGTCACCGGCACCGTCGTCGTCCGCCTCGGCAGGCCTCCCGTTCTTTTCTCCATTTCCTTCTCCTGCCGCACTCTCCCTCAACTTACCACCCTTCCTCTTGGGGATGACCCTCAAAAAGGCCTTACCCCAGTCTTCCTCCTCCAGGTAGCGCAGCAGGATCTCCACGACGTGGTTCGTCGCCAGCACCTTGCGGGACGTCATCTCGAGGTACTCCCCGATGGGCAGCTTTGCCGTCTTGATCCCGCGAGCCATGGCGGTCTTGTAGCAGATGCCCTTGTGGCGGTTCTTGTCCACCAGTCCGCCGACGATGTACGTCGAGTAGGGCGACAGAGTGGTGAGGGTGTCGGGCGAGTCGGAGGTCAGGTAGATGACTTCGCCTTGAGGAGGTACTGGCGGGTCCGATGGCGAAGAGTGTTGAACCCCTGGTTCGGCGGACACGGAGGCATTTGGTGTTGCTGTTTCCTGGGGCTTGAGAAGGCCATTTCCATCGCCTTTTCCGTCCTCTTCAGATCGTAAAGAGTTATCTGCAGCTTTGAGATCTTGAGATGTTGCGTCCTTAGAAACTACCGGAGATTCAGTGCCAGCGGGTGGAGCAGCAGCAGCAACAGCGTGTTTCTCAAAGCATCCGACCAGCTTCCCACCACCTGGCCCTCTCATCAACTCTTCGGCCTTCTTCGCCGCCTCAACAAAGTCACCTTCCACGAAGGTCACATTCCTCCAATTGAGATAATGCTTGCTGAGCACCGTATCGAATCTCTCCTTCAGTAACCCACCCCAGGAGCTAATCACGAGGTGTGACTGATACCGCGTGCGAGAGTTGTCCGAGTATGACCGCGTCAGTTGCGAGCCAAGCGATATCCGTTCTTTTTCCATCATGAGCTCGTCGAAGCCGCAGTCTATGAGGATGGTCATGGGGACTTGGACGGGACGGCGGAACTTCATCTTCGGGGGTGGCTGCTGTGGCGGCATCGACGTCGTGGTCTTCGTTCCGTCAACTTCTCCTACCGTCCCTTTCCCGCCGACAAGGGACGGTTGTTGCAGTGTTTGGAGACGATTCTGTTCCTCCTCTTCTCGCGCTGCTCGTTTCCTCGCCCTCTTCTCCTGTATCTTCTGTTTTCGCTTCGCTTTGCGGTAATCTCGGGCCGCCTCCCATTCTTCTCGCTTCTTTAGTTTCTTCAGCTGGTTCTTAGAGAGAGGCTTCGAAGCGTCGCCGTCTTGCTGCTGCTGTGGCGCTTTGTGGCTGAGGTCTGGTTTGCTTTCAGAGTCTAGCTCTAGGTCGTCCGACTCATCTCGACCGTCGACTTCCTCTCGTGTGTCTGGAGGGTCTTGAAGATTAGCAGCACACTCCTCTGGCTTACTGTTTTGCATCGACCGAGCATCGGCGGAGCCAGTGACCGTGCCAGGCAGGTTTGACAACAGAGGAGGAGTATCTGCATCTTCAGTCAGGCCAGGGTCATTGTCCGAGTCAAGCTTCCGAAGCTTTGCAGGGCGCTCCTCTGCCTCCATAGCAAGCGTCGACGGTCCGATGTGGTCGGTCGGCGCAGTGCACATAAAACCTGCGAATATTTTTCTCCAAGTATAATATATGTTGCGCAGCACGTTGCCCGCTGCTTTAAGCTTCAATGTCCCAAATTGGGCAAACCTCCAACTTGAGCGTCGACCCTCCAACCCTCCAATTGACCTCATCTCAAACCTCCAAGCTACTTACTCTTCACCACCACCCGCGCTGTCTATGTAGGTCGCGATACACCCTCAGCAAGACCCAGCCAGCCTTGGAGGACCTATAGACAAAATGCCTCAAGACCTCCCGCCCACAGGCGGCTACGAAGCCGTCCAATACAGAGTACGTTGCGTCTCCGAGCTCTCTTTCTTCCCTCCATACACTGTTCCCTTTCCTGTCCCCAATTCCCCGATCCTCGTTCAGGAGCCACGGCGGCAGCAGTAACAGCGCAACTGACATTGTCCGTCTCTTTCTTTTTTTCCCTCCCGCAGCGTAACATCCCCACCCGCGGTCTCAAACCCGTCTGGTACCTCGTCGGCGTCGGGCTCGTCATGGCCTACGGCTGGCGCCAGGTGTTCGTCGGACAGCGCGAGAAGCACGAGATGGCCCGAGAGAAGATGTGGAGCCGGATACACCTGACGCCGCTGCTGCAGGCCGAGGAGGACCGAGACCAGGTCCGGAGATACTATGCGGATCTGGCCAGGGAGAAGGAGTTGCTGGGCAGCCAGAGCGGGGCATATAACAGTGATCGGTACGTCCCTCTTTCTGTCTCTCTCTCTCTCACACACAGCTTGTCTTCTGGATTGGTACAAATAAATGCGTCGAGGACGGAACTAGACTGGATCGGGTTTACATGGGGAGAAACCGGGAAGAGGAGAGCCAAGGATCCTACGACGTTGAAAGAGGGGGAAGAGGAGGATGCCAAAAAAAAAAGGGAACATGGCCTACGAACATGAGAAACGGCATGCTAACACACCTGCAACTGACAGATTCGTGAGACCGACGTTTACAGCCACGCCCAACAGAACGGTGGAATGAGCGCGGTACGGGGGCGCTACATACATACATCGCAGACTTGATCATCAGCATTCGCCATCCCTTGCCCGGCCGGCTCACATTGGCATATCCTCCATCCGAATCTTGTACTTCTGCAGACAGACGCTCGCAAGTCCCCCCTACTGAGCGACACAAAATACATCCCTGGAAATCCGAGAGTCAAGCAGGCACAGGAACCAAAGACTCCCGAGGGAGTAGAGGATGTGGAGGGAGAATGTTTACCAATCCGACGTGTACATAAATCAGATAAAAAAAAACTCATGATACAGAAGACAGCATTGGAACAGGGAAAGTATCGTTCCGGTACAGATGATCGACTTGTAGTAAAGAAGCTGCCTTTCACAGCCCACTACAGTCCTGTTGAGCTTCATGAGCCATCCCAATGGGCGCTTACAACTAACTCCTCCAGCCCCATTACGGTCGTGTGAAGGGCCCTTCTACCCCTGGAGCTAGCTGGCAAACATATCCGCCACTCCAACCAAATCTGCCCCCTCGTCCGCAGCACCGCGGCCGATCCGCTGCCCTGCGTCCTCGACGCCCTGCATGCTCAACATCTCTCTCTCTTTGTATTTCTCCAGGATCTTCGAGTGCTGCTGCCTCGTGTCGATCTTACCGAGCTCACTGACCCGGACGCCTCTCACGCCCTCGAGCAGTGCTAGGATGATGGCTCGGCGCCTCTTCGACCGCGTACCCACCGAGGCTTCCTTGAGGAGCAGGTTAGCTGCGTGGTCGACCTTGGCCTCGGTCATGCCGGGCAAGCTGAGGATCACCTCTCGGGGCGTCGAGCTGAACGGCGGACGCTCGTGGGCGGGCGTGGTTTCCGTGGCGGGGACATGTCTCGGCAGACCGTACGAAACCCAGATCGACGCGATCAGCTGGGCGTAGTGTGCCTGATGGTCGGCGAAGTAGCCGTCGTTCAGGCAAGTGATTGCCGTCTTGAGCATCGTGTTGGACACGAACTCGCGGAATTCGGCAGCTTCTGCACTGCTGATAGAGCGGGGGTTTGCAAACTCGGGAACAAGACGATGGGCAGCCACAAACATCTGGTAGGACGACTTCAAATCCTTGAATGCAAGTCCATGGTTCACGAGGACAACCAGCTTTTCCAGGATGCGAACATTTGACAGCACAAAGTCCCGCATCGTCTGCTGAGAGGGGTCCGTCAAGTAGCCGCGATTGACAATCGCTTTTTTGGAACTCGGTTCCTGCTCGCGCTTCGCTTCTAGCCAATGCGTCACCATATTGACGGCCCGATAGGTGGTTTGTCGCAGCACTGATTCGTCTCTCATCTCATCGTCAAGGTTCTCCTCATCATGCTTGTTCTGTTTCCGCTGGTCCATCCTCTCCCACTCGATAGAGAGCTTGGTGTCCATCTGCTCAAGGACGGATACCATGATTGGAGTGAGGAAATGCTTCCGACTGTCCGGCGGACATTCGTCGATCAACTTCGGCAGCATCTGAAGCATGACAGAGAAATGGTGCAGACTCAGCGGAGCTGCTGTATCAATGGCGGCTTGTGCGATCAGCTCGGGGAGCTGCGGCATGTCGTAGAAAGTTGACCCCAGCCTGCCCAGGGTGTGGAGGATACTGTAGCATTGTTCCAGGTAGCCTCGTATTGTCCCGCGCACTGATGATGCAAACCCCTCGAGCATTGACTTGGAAGCCTTGACCTGACTGTGAAACTCGCCCATGGAACCCGCCGAGATCCCAGCCTGCCAGTATCGATCTCGGAGAACTCGTCGGATGACGCCCTCCATCCCGGAGGGCACGTTCGGCCATGTTGAGGGATTGTGCAACTGGTGATTATAGCTTGTCAGGCGGAGGACGTACTCCAGCACCGTCGGGATCATGGGTGACCACAGCTCGCGTATCATATTGTGGATCTGAGAATCCTGTTCGAGTTTCTCGGTGGATATGCTCAGAAAGACACGAGTGACTCGAAGAGGTAATCTGGCATAGGCAGACGCCATTCCCTGCTGAATCTGCACCCCACGACTGTCGTACGGCACCGCGGCCCAATCTTCAATCTTATCCGCTTCTAAAGACGCCAGGTAAGGCCCAACCTGATCGAACCCCTGGAAATGGGCAAAGGCCTCCGAGCTGCTCAGAGCGGATTGATAGCTTTGGTCCGCCCACGCTGCAGCAATGGGACGGAGAAATTCCTCGAGCTTAGCTTGACGCTGGGCGGCATCGACTCCCGTCGCATGTTGGATGATTGAGAAGAGTATGGACTTCAGATCAACCTGCAGCCGCTGACTGGTACTCGTTGTATCTATCAGATCGGAGAACTTCGCTTGCAGCTGGTCGTAGAAAGTGACAAAATAGTCGGCATGCTGCAACGACAAGCGCCTCAACTCCATCGTAGCAAAGCCGTGCAGATCCTCGACAACATCCGCATAGGCGGAAGCCTGTTGCCCGACTATGATGAACGACGACAAAATGTGCTCCAGGACACTAAAGGCAAAGCCTGTGTCCTTGTGCAGAGCTCGGTTAGAAACTTCAACTATCGTCTTGATCTGGCGTTGCCTGATTTGAGGGTCTTTGAAGTGTCTGTTGTTCATCAGCTTCAGCATCCAAGCTTTGGTTTCTTCCCGCATTCTTTGTCGTAGCTGCTCTTCTTCTAGGCTTGTGCTTTCTCGGTGGAGCCCCTGCCATCGATCAAACCCTTTGAAAGCAGCGTCGAGCATGGCAAAGTAGGAATCAGCGCGTAATAGAGGCATCGACACGCGTTCGTACCTTGTAATGTCGAAGTGTTGTTCCTCTGCTTCGATGTCGTTGAAAAGGGCATCAACCCGACTCAAGACGGCATGAATCGCGTCCTCTAGTTGCGCGAAACAGATCCACTCGATAACAGCCGAGCAGAGCCTGCGATAGTTCCAGAAGAAACCCTGGCGTTCCGGAAAGAGTTCGATCTCTTCATTCATGATTACCACCACGGGGTCCTGGGTATCTTCGGGAAACTGATCGTATTGCATGAGTCGTTGTGAAGCGACCTCCAGAAGCGGGCCAATGCATTGAGATACGGCAGAAGTCATGCGCCAACTCGGCACCTCCAGCATCTTGACCCAGGAGTGAATGACGGAAATGGAGACGACCAGACTTTCATTTGCTGCCACCGTGGTCAAGAAGCGCAAAAAGGGAAATAAGTCGAGAGTGCCAACATCGGGAGGCTTGTACTGGCACATGTGATCCGCCAACATGGACATCAACTCTGACAGCTTTTTCGAAACGACATACTTGCTGCTGTCCAGCTCATTCACCGAAACAACAGACCAGCTGTAGAGTTGTCTTAGGGTTGCAATACTGTCTGGCTGAATCAGAGGGTGCACAAGAGCTTGCACCTCGAGCTCTTCTAGCCGCAGTCTTCCGTACAACGACAGTAGGCTATCGATCGCAGCCAAGATGAGGTCCGGGTCGGCCTGGGTGAGAAACCCACACGCTACTGCCAATGCCATTGAGTGAACAATAGCCGGCGTCATAACCCAATTGAAGACAGACCGTATAGTGGCAAGAGCTTTCAAGACGACCTCCTTAAGCCGTCCCTCTATGCTGGGACTTTGGATTGCTTCCTCGAGAAATTTCCTGATTCTGGTGAGCCAGCCGTCCTCTCCATATCGCATGTGGTGGGTGGTCTCGCCGATCCTGATGCCTCCCGCGAAGTTTGAGCTAGACGTAAAGATCTCGACAAGCGCTGAGTTCAAATCTCGCCCTCGGATGATGGCAACGCTGTCATCACGAACAAATACGTCTTCGGACAGATTTTCCAGTACCGTGAGAACAAAGTCCTTGCGGACAAGGTCCTGTTCCCAAAGATAGACCAATTGCTCATCCAAGCCGAACATGTCCAGTGCCCAATACCGCTTGGCCAATTCAATCCATAGCTCGGCTATTTTGTTGCGAATGAAAACAAGGTCCGTGTCCTGGATCGACCGGCCCAGCTCGTTGATACATTCTCGGAGTTGATTGGTTTGCTGCTCGGAGAGCTGGTGAACCTCGTGCCGGACGATATGGCTGAGAACGGAGAGCCCGAAGTGTTGTACCAGAGGTGGTTGCGATTTGTCGCTTGAGAGGGCGCAGCCATACTGAAGCGCTTCGTTGCTCAACTTCAGACTCTCTAGATACTCGGAAGCTTGTCTCCTAATGTCATTCTTGGTGGTGGGATTGTGGATGACTTGTAAGGCCTCTAGGATGTTGGAGATGTCATAAGACTGCCCAAGTGCTCCATTCGTGGTGCCATTGGCCGTGGCTGAGTCTGTCATCGCCAGCTATGTCGATCTATATAATGACCCTTTGTGACTTGCGTGGCATGCCGGTCTATGGTAGACCGGCTCAGAAAGTGGAGGGTGACAATATATAGAGCCGCTTCTGTGCTGGTTCGGTGTAATTCTTGGTGGAAACTTGTAATGATGGCAGAGATTGCAATACCAGATGTTTCTGTCGTTTTGATGTTTGCCTGGTTCACAGTGAAAGATTTGTCACCGCCGCCACCGCCCGTTGTCGTTCCTTTGTCTAGGAGAGCATCCAGACTTGACGTCCAAAATCCAACACGCTAATGTCTCACGAGTGCATCTGCTGGCTTGGCAGACGGCGTCAAGGAAAGACAAGTAGAAGGAGAGATATTGGTGGAGGAACAAAGAGCATGCGACACCCGCCACGGTGCAAGTGACGATTTGCGGATCAAACAAACTCCTTCCCAAACAAAAGGATCGTCTCGCCCAAAAGGGCAGGTTTAGCCGGGCTTGTATATACGTCGCTTGTCACCACTTGCCTTGACCTCAGATCGTTCTTACCATATGTGACACCTGGTTATAGGGCTATATGTACTCTCCATAGCCGACTGGAAGGGCCAAGGGGAGTCGACTCGTCTTCCTCTGCACCAGGCCTACACACTGCCACTCCCTGTCGCTACTGCTGCACCGCACCTCCGCCCATACCTTTGCCCATCTTCCGGGCCCTCCCTTCGCGTCTATTGTGGCTCGCTCCACCCCTGCCCCTGCCTTGCTCCTTTCGCTTTCTGGCAGCCTGAGTCGCTGCATCCCCACTGGGACCTGCAGTACTCCCTCCGCCACTGCGACCGCGTCCCCATGTGCGGTTCCCCCTGGTCTGTGCCTGATGTACCCGTCGACTTCCGCTCTCCCCTTCTCCCTCGCTACCCTCAGGAGTGTAGTCCTCCTGCCATCGTGTCGGAGCGAGCGCAGCTTGATTTCCTCTGAAAGTCTGTGTATCCGCGTATTTCTTTTCCAGGCGATCTTGCAACTTGGAGTCCTTCTTCAGCATGATGGCCCATCCCTCCAGCTGTTCATCACTCATTTCGGTCTCGCGTTTCAGATCTTGCCGGACCTTGGATATACGAGTCTTGATGTCGCGTGCAAATAGCTCCTGGTTGCCTTTCCACGCCCGGAATAATGCCTCTTCGTGAGGATTCTGCTCAGGACCTCTTTCCGGTTGCGGCCTGGTGTCAGTATCGAGGGTCGAATCTACTGTGCCACCCACGTCAGCGATGTCGTAAGTGTCGTCTCGCTCGTCGTCGTCCGAGTCAAACGCCGCCAACGCCGACAGTATTGCTGCTTTCCGCTGTATATGGTCATGTTCCGTTTCGGGGTGGTCAATTCTGACATCCTTCCGCCCTCTATGCAGCCGACCTGTCGATATCTGAAGCTTGTCCAGCTCGTCTCCATCGAATATGTTCTTTCGCTGTGGAAGTAATGGAGGTGTCGAACGTGGCGCAAGATCATGCGCTGGCCCAGCAATGCCAAGCTCAGGTTCTTCGAAGGCGTCTCGATTGCGAAGTCCCACCGGAAGAGAGTCAGGCTCTAGTAGCGCGGCCACCACGGCCTCTGTATCATCATGGAAATGGTCGAGCAGCTTGAGGATATACCCGTTTGAAATGTTTGGAAAGAGGTCGTGCACCTGTGATATCTGCGAGGCTTTATGAATGTGCATCTCTTCGTTCACACCAGCCTTTCCTTTGCCTTTTGCGCTTCTTCGTCTTCTCGGGCTGACTGGGGGATGTAAATGTTTGGTGTTCTGTCTATAGGTGTTGAGAGACTCTAGCAGCCCCTGACCTCGCTTGCTGGAAATCACAGAAGAGTCTGATGCGAGGTGCCTTAGGAAGGATGTACTGCACACCAGGCTCGAAGACAATGTTGGCTGATTGGGTCTTGCCTTCGTGAGTCGATCAGCTTCTGACTTCATGAAATAAAGGTGGTCGAGCAGGAGCGATCCGTGGGAAGAACCGTCAGACATAAGGCTGCGCAGGCAGTAGAAGATGTGCTCAGTCAGTATTCTTTGGGACGACGCAGTATCAGGCAATGTCTGCAACCGGCTGTAGGCCTCCATCAGCGTCTCCAGATAATCTGAGCCTGTCATAAGAACGAGACCCGTGTCCGCGGAGACCTTAACGAAAGCATTCATCTCACGGAGTCTAGCTGCAAGCACTCCAGAGTTGGGTTGCGCCAAAAGATCTGCCGAGACCGTCTTCTTCCAGCCCTCCACCACCGCCGTCATTTGGGATTGATCCCTCTTCCAGAACATCTTCAGCGTTGCCTTCCAGTCTGACACGCCCGCATACTGCATGCTTGCCTGGCACAGCAGTTCAATGAGAGTTGCTGCATCATAGTCGAGGGGTGAGTCTATGACCAGCAGGAGCCTTCTCAAGAGCAGATATGCGCGCTTCAGCAACAGTCTTTCCTTGTGCAAGCTCGATGATTGTGTCGCAGCCTCGGCTCGACTTGACTGGAAAAATGACGCGAGAAAAGAGACGCCACTGGCGTCCTGACCGACGCTGAATCTGGAGAAATCCTTGTCTGATAGTCTCAGGCGGAATTCCAGACTGAACAGCCACGAGTCAAGACATGCTTCCCACTCGGCAGGCGGCAGGCTGGCTTTGACGTTTGGGTCTGGGTAGAGGGCCAACGGCGGGAGGCTGCCCTGCTCCATTCCTAGCAGATGGCGACTGCTCAAAGCCCGTGTCTGGAAATACGTATCTCTCTGCCCGTTGGAGAATTGAGGCCTTGTCGGCAAAGTGGCTCAACACAGTTCAAACCAAGTCAACTTCATCATCAGTGACTGACTTTCTAAAGAAGTGGGTGACTAAATAAACCCTTGGAGAGCGTTCCGTAACAGGCTTAGTGTGCGGCCCAGCCCGTCGCCAAGATTTCAATCGCACTTTGCGGCCAACGTTATCGCTATCGAAAACCATCGCAGACAGATTCCTTCTCTCTTTCCCTTTCTCCAGCCTTTCATCACTTTACCGAACCCAGTCGTTCAGGTCTTGATTGGCGCAGACACTCTCTCAGCCCTCTGAACGCCGTCTCGCTTCACGAACTCACACCACAGTCCAGCCCTCACAAAGCGCACAAAATGTCGTTCCAAAAGCCCGAGAAGGATTTCGGCGAAGGCCCAGTGCGTTTCCCCCCCCACTCACTCACTCAACTCACCTTGCGCTCGCATCTCCGTCTCTGATATATATACCCCCCCTTCTCTCTGGTAGTTGGCCGTGAGGAAAACTGACATTGTTGAGCGCGACACCAGAAAATCCACAAGATCCGCATCACCCTCACCTCGCGCAAGGTGCAGTCCCTGGAGAAAGTGTGCTCGGAGCTGCTCGACCGCGCCAAGACCAAGAACCTCCGCGTCAAGGGCCCCGTGCGCCTCCCGACCAAGACACTCAAGGTCACCACGCGCAAGACGCCCTGCGGTGAGGGCTCCAAGACCTGGGACATGTACGAGATGCGCATCCACAAGAGGCTGATTGACCTGAACGCCCCGACCGAGGTCGTCAAGCAAATCATCATCAACATCGAGGCGGGTGTCGAGGTTGAAGTCACCATCGCGGCATAGAGGGTGGAAAGAGGGAAGATGGGGGGATTCATAATACGCACGCCTCTTATTTCTCGCTGGCGGCGACGGAAGGAAGGTCGTGACGGCGAGGAAGCGAAAAGGTTGCGGTGGTCATGCGCAAACCTGGCTTCGAGAGATGGCATAGGTTCTGTTCCAGCCGCTAGATCTATCTACCGGAGTAGAGAGAGCCTGTCTTCACGAGGCAAGAGACTTGTGTCAAGGAATCAAAAGCAAGAAGATCTCAAGAAAAGAATTCGCGTGTTGTGCCTTTCAGTCCGAGCTCTTGAACCGTCCATGTTGTGCCCCAACCTAGAGAACAGCTGTTCGCAGTGCCCCAGCCCTACGCTCGTTTTCTACATTGGTACCGAAGTGTCCGTCTGAATTTGTAGCACAAGCAGATCCATCTCCGACCCCAACCCCAACGCCCCAATCCCCGGGATCTCTCCGTAGAACGCGGCTCAGAAGTCGTAAATCCCCCATTCTCTCAACGGCGGCACCAGGGGAATCTTGCCGTCGAGGAACTTCCCTTCGGAGAATAAATGCCTAAAGCGATCCACAACGTCGGCGGTATACTCCTCCTTGGAGCCTTCACTGTCCTCGATCTTGTCCTCTCTGTTCAATGCCACCACATCGGGCGTGGCTCCGGCGTCCGGAAACCAGATCTTTTCCAGGCCTTGGCCGTCCGGGCGTCGATAGCAGGGTATGGAGTTGACGTATTCGACGCGCTGGCCGCGGTAGGAGATGACGCGACCCGAGACGTCCTTCTGCGTGGGCAGCAGCGGGAGCGTCTGGGTGTAGTGCACGGCGTGGGGAGGCCGGTTGATGAGTGGATGAGGAGTGGTCGAGGTGTTGATGATGGGTTTCGCGATTGGGGGAGGTTGGGACGCTGCGGGGGCTGCTTGAGGCGGCTGAGGCGCGGTAGATGGTGCAGAAGTGGTTTCGAAAGGATTCGCCCGAGACGCAGGACGTGAAGGTGCAGGGGTATTGGTGTCCATGTTCTCGTCCTTGGGCTGAACCTCTGCAGTCTTAGGAGCGAAAGGGTTCGCTGGAGTGGTAGCCTGCCCGAATGCCGGAGCCGCGCCCTGACCAAAGCCAGCTGAACTGGATGCGGCCTGGCCGAATGGTGAGGCCGTGGACGCAGGTGCTTGGCCGAAGCTAGAGGTAGGTTGCGGTGGCTGTCCGAATGCTGAAGCTGGTTGCCCAAATGCCGGTTTACCGAACGCTGATGGCTGGCCAAAGGTAGATGTGGGCTGCGATGGTTGTCCAAAGGCGGAAGAAGGCTGACTAGGCTGGCCGAAAGCTGAAGAAGGTTGACTGGGTTGTCCGAATGTCGAAGAGGGCTGGCTGGGTTGCCCAAAGGTCGACGTAGGCTGTGAGGGCTGTCCGAATGTAGAGCCCTGCGAAGAGGGTTGCCCGAACGCTGAGGGAGACTGACCGAAACCACTTGATGCGGACGCTGGCGCAAAGGGGTTCTTCTGGGGGTTCGACCCAAAGCCTGAAGACCCAAATGCCGGCTGACCAAATCCAGAAGACGGCTGAGACGGCTGGCCGAATGCAGAGCTGGTCTGCGGAGGTTGGCCAAATGCTGATGTTGGCTGTGATGGTTGCCCAAAGGTGGATGCTGGTTGCGAGGGTTGTCCAAAAGTCGACTGCCCGAACCCAGGGCTCCCGAAAGCCGGTTTTGCAAAGGGGCTTGATGATGATGCTCCTGCTCCAAATCCACCTCCACTTGCAGGCTTTCCGAAGGGACTGCCTGTTGAGCTTCCTGCCCCAAAGCCACTCTGCCCAAATGCTGGTTTTCCGAAGGGAGAAGTACCAAAACCGGAGGCTTGGGTGGACTGGCCAAATGACGATGCAGCGGGCTTCGCGAACGGGCTTGTTGTCGAGCCCTGGCCAAACCCGCTGCTGGTACCGCCACTGAATGGATTCGAACCAGCAGATTGCGACTCAAATTCCTTGATAAATTGATCCAGCGGCTTCGTCCCATCCATCCGTAGAAAGTCGTCTCTGTTGGGGTGCTTCTTCTCCGCGTCCAGGACAAATCTCTCGACATCGCGCGCGTTGTTCAGGATCTGGTCGATGCTTTGTTCGGCCTTATTCCACAGGGCGATGGCTTCCTGATCGGCCTCGTTTTCCTTCCCCTGGCTTGCAAACTCGTAGAACCTCACGCGCACCTCTTCGGGGCTGAATTCATTCTCTAACAAGAGCGAAGCTGGAGAATTCCTGCCCGGGCCATATGCGGAAAGAATCCACTTTGGCCGGCCCTTCCCAGCTGCAAGGTCATTTGGGATCTCGTCCTGGTTGAACTGCCACGCATCTCTCCGGGCTAAATGTGATGTCAGTAACCCACGCGGTTTGTTGGGCCAAGCTGTGGATAAAGGAGGCGAGTATCTCACCATTGCTGCCTCCGCCGCTTCCGCCAAATCTGTTACCCGAGAGAGCGCCAAATCTGTTCTGGTTTGCAAAGCCTCCTCCCGGATGCTCGTTCCGACAATTTGCTGTGAGAAAGAGCCCGTCAGTTTCGCCCAAAAAGCCGAGGTTGACAAGGATGTCAACTGTAATGACAGGATAGGAGACAAACCACCAAATTTGCAGTTTCCCTGCAAGAAGTATTTGCAGACGACCATTATAGCGTCTCTTTCGCCGTGAATAGGCGCTCCGGGGGAGTGGGCAGGGAGCGCAGAGGAATGGCGCAATTGCAGTGATCGAGTCGACTTAGTCAGACATTCCGACCTACGACTCCAATCTTCCAGGCGTGACCAGAACTTAAAGAAAGTAGTGAACTCAAGCTGCTGAGGTTTTGGCAGCGCAAATTCTCAGGACAGGGACTGATGTTCGCGTCGCGATATCCTTAGCCTTCTGTATTCTGGACTAGGCTCACTTGGTGGACGAGATAAAGAGGCGCAGAACCTGAACCTGGTTCTGGTTGTGATTGATTAAAGTAATCGGGTATGTGAAGCAAAATGGTCGTCGACATCCCCGTGAAAGTGATGCGCCCAGACGCGTCCAGAAATAGTTTAGCGTTCTTCAGCCTTGGACCTCAGCCTCGCTTCACCATGCCACATCCCGACATCAGGATACTTAATCGTCCTCTGTTGTATTGAGCAAGTCCCCGAGGCACACATTGCGCTACAATTATGCGAGGTACAAAGGAAAGCAAAGTCTACGAACAGAAAATCCGAGTAACGGGAGGCACACTTCAGTTTGCTGGTGATCAGTGCAAACAGCAACCACACTTCTTAAGTCACTTTCTATTCTTGCTATTTCGACTGCTGTGCAATTGCTGTCGCCCACTTTCTCGCATGTGAGGTCTTATATTGTCCTCTGGGCTGAAAATCTCCTGTGATCCTAGGAATCAATCATCCATCCATTGAGCTTGAGTCGAGACAGCGGTTAGCCCAGGTCAGCGATCAGCTTTGGCCACAAGTCTGGGATTCGAGGGTAGATCTGTTCGCAGGTGGCAAGAGTCTGGGGTGCTGGCAGCCAGAAAGGAAGGTCCTGAGCACGGAGATTCAAGACACACATTCCCAGAGGCAGTGCAAACGCTCACATCGAGGTGACATATAAGTGGGCCTTAGATAGCTCCAGACCCGGTGATGTACAGGCTCCAGCGCTAATCCCTCATATGCAACCTCATTTCTTCAATGCTTGGGTAAGGAAGACAGAGGATGCGTTTCTGAGGTTATCTCCAAGAATGGCGTATTCTCTTATGCATACGAGATTGTAGTGATCAACCGTTTCAGATCAGAACAGGGACAACAAATCCTCGTTTGTCTTCTTCCCGGCAGCATTGTCAAGTTGTTGTTTAGCAGGTGGGGGCTGTGACTGGGAAAGATCCATCGAAGCGAAGCCATTCAAGATGTCGCTGTCAGACATTCCCCCGAATGCAGACGCAGTCGATGGAACGGTTGAAGAGCCTCCATTGCCAAACACTCCAAGTAGGTCATCCATGTTGTTAGCCACGGCAGGTTGGCCAATCGTTGGTGAGGCCACTCTTTGTGGTGTCCCTGCAAGTCCTTCCAAGCCAGAGAGGCCGTCAGAGGGCTTTTCCGACGCCGATGCAGGTGCAGCACCATCGAAATCGATGTCGAGTAAATTTTCGATGTTGTTTTGTGCCTCGGGAGCCTTGCCTTGGACGGCCGCGGCGGCGGCTGCAGCGGCCAACGGGTTTTCGCGTGCATTCTGCATTTGTTCTTCAATTGCAGCGCGTTGTACCGCATCAGCTCCGTAGCGCCCTTGGCCAACAAATTGCTCTGGCGGTTTGTGATAGACTGACGCTAAAGTCGAAAGCTCGCCGAGCAATCTTTCAAGGAGTGTGGGTGGTAATGATTGGATTGTCGTGGTTATGGGGGGTTTTTCAGAAAGAACAATGTTCTTTGGAGCGTTTTGGTCGCTTGTGTTGGAAAGAAGTCGCCAGTACACATAAGCTCGGTCGCGAATGTCGGGGTTATCGCTTTCGGCAGTTGCAGCATTGAGTACCTTCTGGACGAGACCTTGGGCCGCTTGTGGTCGCTTCAGGAACAGTTTTACCACGGCGGTAAGGATTTGAAGCTGGGTCTGGATCATCGTTAGTGCCCTGTACCGTGAGGGAGTCCGTCAAACCTACTTGTGTAAACTCTTCGGCGAAGCCATCCACAAACCCACCAAGGATGTCGCCGGCATTGCTGATTTTTTCTGCATACTCACCGACGATCCAAATCAGAGACCCTCGTGCGTTCGGTTCGTCCAGCTCATCGATACATTTGCATAAAGTGGGGATGATTCCCTCATAGCCTGGGTATTTCCGGAAAATATCCTTGATCACGACAATCACCTCTTGCACCACATAGTTGACCTTTGTGTTGATAAGGTCCAGCAGAGCATTAACACAGCGTTCGCTGGCACTCTCAATCTTGATGGCAACTTGCCCAATGGCCTTGACGGCTCGGCGTACAAAATCCATGTCCACTTCCAAGGCATATTCTTTGAGTTCGGCCAGCAATTGGTCCACGTTCGATTCATTTGCTATACGCACCATTATTTCAAGTTTTTGAAACTTGACATACGGTGGATCGTTGTATTTGCAGAAAAAGACCCGGATCTCTTTGCTGAGAATGTCGGGTTGCTTCTGCAGAAGAAGGTCGATGTTGCGGAGGGCAACATACTGCACTTCCGGCGCCGAAGAAACCAGTGTGACCAGTGGAGGCGCCATCTTCTTCAAGTATGACTGTTGCGTTTCCAATGGAAGGTATCTCATGTGCAGGAAAACAGCCTTGACTGCTGCGACGACCACACTTGAGTTGACATGCTGAAATTGGGGGGCCACTCTTTCGCAGATGTGCTCGGCTTCTTTGACGTCCTGCGCCTTGTATTCTGCCAGTGTACTCAATATCGTGACACGGCCCCATTCCGTGCACTCATTCAGAGCCATGAGGAGCTTCTTCAACGTGTTGGGTGTGATATGCAGGGCGTTTGTCTCGGGTGCCGATTCGTTGATCTCTGCAAGGGCTTGGACGGAATTCGCTACCACCATCGGGTTCGGATCACCGATCATCTCCTGTAGTGTTTCCAGGAAGCCGTTCTCGAGGCACATAGTGGGATTGAGATCGAAGAGCTTTGCGACGCAGATGGCAGCGGTCTTTCGAACATAGGGCGATTCATCCCGGAGGGTTTTTCGCAGAGGTTCTTCCATATAGTCAATCATTTTGTCAACTCTTATACAACCCATCGTTCGGATCGCCAGAGCGCGGATAAGGGGATTGGGGTCTTCGGAGTCTTGTACAAAGGTGTTGACAGCGAGAATGCAGAGGTCAGGGTGTGATTTGGCATAGTTCCTGTGGTCAATGTCAGCATCATAAAGGTTGCGGTCGAGTCTCCGGGATACTGACATCAAATACAAGTAGACCAGTTTCTTCTGGTCAAGGTCTGAGGTCGCAATGTTTTTGAGGACGTCCGGAAAGAGTGCGGAGACGTCTTTGCCCAAGGTCATGGCCATGATTGTCTTTTGAATGGCCTCCTTCCTGCAGTCAAGATATGAGACTCTTGTCCAGGCCGCTCCAGATTAGGTTGGGCTTACCGTTCGTAGGCATATTGGGATCTAGGATTAATCAGTTAGTCCCATGCATTTCGAACACGGTGTAGAATCACATACACAAGACCAGCTCGCAATTCAAACGTCTCGCCTTTCTTGGGAGGCGCAAAGGCGTTCCTCACCCTGTTCATCGCCATCTTGTTGGGCTCGAGGGGGACACGGAATCTGGGCGAACTATCGTAGCAGGCCGGTCGAGGTTGAGAGGGGCTACCTTGCCATTTCAGAGGGTTGCTCAATCCATGAGTGTCTGCAAGATTCAGAATCTCTCAAGCAGGGCAGTAGTCTCAATCACAAAATGTTGACACCTGACACGGTCCGGGGCAGGTCGTGGAAAGGCAGCGTCAACGGATGATCTGGCGCCATTTACGGAGTCCAGGTCAACCTGAACCGCAGACTGGAAGTGCCAAGTGGCTTGGTGGATGGACTGCTGGGTCAGTCTTCTTTGGGACAATAACGATGCTGCCCTGAGCACGTATTAGTGGATACCATTAAGTCTCGTATCATTGGCCCTGAATCCATACTGCCATAGCAGCGACATGCCTGCAGTAGAACAGCTTAAACAGGGTTGTTCTCTGTCTCTACAAGATACGTTAGAGCAGACAAATTCATGTACCATCCGATATCCAGGTAAGGCTCGTTCGATTGAGGCAATTGGTGGATAATGAATTGCTGCCGGAGGCCCTTCAAAGGTATGCAGCCACCCAACATAGTCACTCTAGGGCATTAAGCTTTAGGCACACCCCAGGCAGCATAGAGACATCAAGATCAAGTACGCCGTCATCCGCATTTCCTCCCACGCATGTATACATATCCGATCCGTGGCTCGTTGGTCTCGAAGACCCCTTCTCCGCTGTCCAACTTTGGAAATCAGTCACTCTGCTTAGAGCGACCCTGGAGTCGAGAATTCTACCACAATGTCCCTCTCCTACGCCGTCAAGATCATCCCTTTCTTCGCGTCGCCACATCTGGCCTCGCTCCTCGACTTCTACAGGACCTATCTCCCAGACTTTACAATTCACCCGCATCCCACTGACGCTGCAGAGCCCACGTTCGCGTCCGTATGGGCGGGGCCTGGCGCCGCGGCGAACATCTACATCATCCAGGACGAGGAAAAGGTTCTCGGGAGCTGCATGATCATGATGAAATCGGTGCCTGCATTAGATGAGCTGTACGAAGGCCTTGTCGCCAAGGGATTGAAGCGATTGGACGTGATCGAGTGGACGGGGATGCCTGTGTCCGCCGACACAAGTGAACCGCAGACGGCTCTGGGACCCATCGAGGATAAGTCCTGGGGGTATCGCCAATTCGATCTCGTTGATCTGCACGGCAATATGATTGTTTTCTTTGCATTCTTGGAGGGGGAGTAGGGGCAGGAGGGAGTACTGAGATGGTTCAGCGTACTTTGGGGGGCAGGAAGACAGCCACTGGGGTTTTCAATCCAGGATATCAAATCAACGAACCTCATCCAAGTTTCATTGTGATCGTGCAGGGGGGGGCGGGGGGCTGGACGTTAACATGGCTGGCGGGAATGGCAGTGGTAACAGAATCACTGCCAGGGATGGGAGGTGTTAAAAATCAAGAAGTAGGTGAAGACGAGTGTAAAGAAGCGTGTTCTTCCAGGGAAGTGGCAGCTCTTGTTCATTCCGTGTCTACCCCAGTCACCTTTTCTTCAACGTACAGATGACGCCCTCCTGCTGCACGAACCAGTGGTTACAGATATGCCACTCCTTTTCCGGGTATGTCAACTCGACATGATACTGTCTGAGGAGCTCCGGTATAACTTTGTGGATTTCGATCCAGGATATATTGCGTCCGATACACTTGCGGCTCCCTGCCCCAAAGTTCAGCTCCCAGATGGTGTCCATCTCCTTCAGCTGGGTCTCTGGCGCCGTCAACCACCGATCTGGGTTGAACTTCTCCGGCTCTGGGCCGAAGACGGCTGAGCGGTTGGTAACCCAAGGATTAATACCCACGATGGTCCCGGCTGGAATGTGATAGCCCTGGACGGTGAGGCCTTCTGCGGGGACATGTCGTTCCATAAGCAAGCCGACCGACGGATGAAGACGCATGGATTCCTTAACCACGGCGCCTAGATAAGGAAGGGCCGTGGTGGCTTCTTTGAAGGTGATGGGTTGACTGAGCTTCCCCTGCCTGTCTGCGTTGTCGATTTCACTAACCAGACGATCCATACATTCGGGATGGCGGCAGAGGAAGTAGACAATGGCGCGGAGGGCGATAGCCGTCGTATCACTGCCAGCGAAAACGTTTGTCGACAGGTGGACCACGATGTCGCGGGTATTCATCTTGAGGGGGTCTGAGGACTTGACATATGCCCAGCGACTCAGCATGTCACGGCCCTCGACATCGGCGTTGATCAGCTCGCCGTCTCGCTTGATGCTCGCCCGTCCGTTGATTGCCTTGAGGGTGAAAACTAGCACTTGGTTCCAGGTCTCCATGGCAGGCATGAGCCGGGTGAAGAGAGGATTTCCCAGGAGAGCATGGTGCACTTCTGGGACTTGGCCACAGAGTGCTGCATACGCTAGCATGCCTTCAATTGCTTTCATCATACCCTGTTCCCACAAATTAGCTGGAACTCGGGGGTCAGTTGAACGAGACTTACATCAACGTCTTTGCCTTGGTCAAGAAAGCCAAGCTTACTTGCGAAGGTGACCTCTCCGACGACATCGAAGGCAAAGTATTGTAACCAGGCACCAAGGTCCACGGGTTCACGCTTCGAAGCAAATTCATTGAGGCGATACATGAACAGATTGACGCAGGAATCAATGGCGGCCTCTGACTGCAACAAGTTCGGCAAGCTATAGGCGGCCCCGATCTTGCGCTTCTCAATACGATGGTATTCCGGGTCACGGGTCGAGAAGAGGTTCATCTCTGGCTGTTTTTTCCACGAGATACATTGTATGGGATAAAAGGCTGTCTTGGTAAAGTTCTCCTTGATCCCGTAGATGACTGGTATCAATGTAGGGTCGGAAATGGACACGTGGTTGGGCCCAATGCGTACGACGGGCCCGTACTTTTCGTGCAGACTGATGGCGGTCAGGTGAGCGTGGCCTCTGTAGACATCATACAGCCTCCATAATTTAGTGTAGGCTGCCACTGGAGGTCCGGGGATGTTTCTGAGTCCTGGTCTGAACCTGCTGTATACCAGTGAGATCACCCACAGACCAACGACAACAAGGACCGGGTAGGTAGCACCGAGATGCTTGATAGATGAAACGAGACCTGTGGAAGTAATGATAGCCATATTTACAGGCAGATTGTGAAATCCTGTGAAATGAGAGACAGACGCAGAAGGGTTGACTACGACTCTCGCTCGCCGAGACTGCTTCTGGCGTCCTTTGTACATTTATTTCTGCTGTTGTTTGATCAACATGCACCCGGATAATGCACGGATGGTGGCATTCCGCAGGATGAATGACCACAAGTCTTCGCCGTGTCCGTTCATCGAATCCCAGTGTCGGTGATTGGCCATGGAAGAAGATCTATGTGCAAGGTTTGGAGCTTCTTGCTGGACCTCGACCACGCCGGGGGAGGCAGCCCCCAATGAAATCTGGGGCCCCTTCCCCCTTGACGAGTAGAGTGGTGCGAGTTATAATGTCGACGAGAAGCTGTCGAGAGAGGCACCACTTGGGGGGGTCCATCATTGTGGGTCTTCAAAGGGCATATACATGACCAGGGGTCCTCAGGAGAGGGCATCAATCAGTGGAAGCAAGCTCCGACAAATCTAATAGGGGGCCAAGGCACTGCCTCCCTTTGCCCCGCTCATTAGTTGCTGTGTGTGAGGCGCACACTGGTCCACTGTTCGTGTCATAGTAGTATATTTCTTGCTGGACAGCTCCAGCCAACCTGGGGTTTAAATAGTTCCGTAGTCCCGGATCCGAGGCAAAGGGTCACCGGATGTGGGATCCCCACACGGAGAAAGCAAGTTCATGCTCGTGTCAAAGTGATGCTCCATGCCTTTGGGAGCAATGGGGCATCATTTGCATTTCTTCTCATCAGGGATGGAACTCAGCTGAGAAGCATGTGGCAGTCAATGCCGAGGCTACCAGGGCCACCCTTGCTTGCCAGGAGGCTGTACAAGATAGGAAGAAATCTCTCCCCCGCCCTGCTTCTAGTTCGCAATAACACAATAGCTCTCAAACACCCCTGGTGCCAGCACAAAGGTGGCACCTGGAGGGATGCTATCCATGTCGACCCTCGTAGGCGGAGGTATATGCAGCTCTTTGGGCTATTTTGACGTCCATCTCCCTTAGTGCCACTCTGTCATAGCTTTCCGTTCCCTGTAAAGGCCCTTTGATTGTGGGCATTCCATGCTTCGTTGTTACAATGCAGTGACGGCAGAAATCCAAGAGTGGGAATGCACTGGTGTCGGGGACATGCCTCGATCTCTCGGTGAATGTCGCGGCACCCAGCGCCATAAAACACAGCACCAGGGTAAGTCCACTCAGGACCACATAAGCTATGACAGACGCAAGTCCCACAACAATCTGATTCCTGCTCACGGTGAAATACACCGGGCTGTTGCGTTCGAGGCCGTTGGGGAGAACGATGTTGTCGTAGTTCGTGAACAGAATGTTGCTCGGCAGCTCAGAGACAACCTGACGTTCAATGTAGCCTGTCTGGCAGAAGTAAATGGGAATTGCCAGCAGCGCCTGCAGAGAGTTGACTGCTCTTGATTGGAGGGCCGGACTGCGCGAAACGAGCTCGGCGATTGAATTTAACATCGAGGCAATCATTGCTGGGAACATGAATTTGCCAGCTCCGAGCCCCAAGATTTCCAGTGTCGTGGATGTTGTCAGGTCCGTGTCGTTTGCAAGACCCAGGAAGTTGTCCCATGCTTGCAATAGATCAGTTGACTTGAGGGGTGCCGTTGTCTCTGACATTTTGCTGAACTCGTGAGAGATGATAGTGCCGTTGAGTCTCGAGTACGCGATTCTCGCATGGCGGAGAGTCGAGGATAGACTCGTTGACCAAGTTGGTGTTGAATTCCATGCTGACTCCTTGTCACAGTTTCTGGCCAGGGTGTCGGCATAGCTGCAGCTTGAGTATCCTAAAGAGATCAGCAACAGTGCCGGCAAGTCTTCGAAGAAGGAGGCTTCCACTTACTAGCCTGTATCTGATTCGAGGCTACGTTTTTCGCGCACAGTCTGAAAGCACCAAGAGTAGACCCAACCGCCTCAGTGTAATAAGTCCGGCATTCTGTCCCGTTGTCAAATACCCAGCCAGCATCTCCTTCAGTGAAGCGGAGCACATAGCCTTGTTGATCTTCAACAAGCCAGGAGTCGGCTCTCGGATGTGCATCCGTCGTTATCTGTGCAGCTATCTCCTCCTGACCTGCAGCGAGGTAAATAGATCGCTCGCACGTTCGTCCACTACCCACACCGGCTGTGGCAGTGCAAGCTTTCCTGCGACTGGCGTCCGAGATGTCTACGGCGTGAGTCGGGTCATCCAGAAACTGGCTGAAAGAGGCTCCGAGTAGGATGTCCGTAAAGGGTGACAATGTGATGGCCACGCTGGTGTTCAAAGATCCCAACCCAAAACCGAGCGGTGCGACTGTCTGGCCCACCTTGTCAAACCTGAGCACGGTTCCCACCTCACCTGGAGGTTGTCAGTGGTGTCTAGGTGTTAGGAAGGGGCCGGAAAAGGGTTCACTCACTCATGATCAAGACTCCCAATATCGGCAATAGCACCACAGCAAGGAGCCTAAGGCCTCCCCAGAGTCTTGTCCTGGCACTGGACCGCGCCTCGGCAGTGAGTTTTATCAGTCCCAGAATCCCAGTTCCCTCTTGGAGGCACAAGTATTCGGTCAGCGGTATGCCGCCTTCGCGGACTGTCAGAAGCCACTGCAATAGCTCAAATGAAGAGGCCACGGTAATCGCAAGCAGGAACGCCGTCACTTCAGACAAGGCTCGGAGAACAAAAATCGCATTGCTCGGGGATGAGTTGATAAAGTCACTCTTCCACAAACTGGGTCTAATGGCGTACAGCGCTGTCAGAGCCAGCAGGATGACAGTGAAACATGCTGGAACCCATGCAATTGCGATTCCCCTCCTCTTCCTCGCATTTCGGCCAACACCAGCACCAATCGTGTCTGACGGCGCTGTTCCCGCACTGTGGGCTTGTAAACTTGAAGTATTTCCATGGCCCTCTTTTGATGAGCATTCGGATATGGCCAGGCTCACGACCCTGTCAACGCCTGGGCCGTCAGCTTTGTTGGACTGCGCATTGTCCTGGAAGGATAGATCTCGACCTGAGTGGTGAGACCTGGGTCGCTCAGATGCTGCCATGTTTCTTGAAGACCTCTACAGCAGTGCAGAGGCAGACGAGGCAATCATGAACATCGAGGTCCAAAGGTGGACAGTGTACAGAAGACATTGTGATCTTGGAGACGTGCCGTAAGGCTGAAATACTAGGTAGACGAACCCAAGACACGACGCGAAGCTCAGGGGATGACTGATTGTTGAATTCAATACGAGATTTAAGAGTGTTACCAGTCCAGCTTGTTCGACGGTGGAACCTTGTTGGCTCGTGTTCGCTAGATTTGAACCCCTTGAGGCTGGTGTGCTTGGAAATAGGGCTGTTCTCGACCGCTCTCGACGCGAAAGGACTCAGCCGCTTCTAGATAGCGTCTCACAAACTGCCAAAGTCAAACAATAGTTTCATCTGTCTGTTTGCTGGATTTATACGAGGCGATAGCACTTGCCCTCCAAGCAGTGGTCTGCCTGCCAAATACATAGTGGATGGTGTGGCCAGCTGTGATGGCTAGCAACAGTAGATTCAATACAAGTACTCCTACCACCAGTATATCCTTGCGCTTCCAGCCGTCCGCGCCGTGCCACGACTCACTAGCATTGATACTCACATTCTCATCTCGCCGTGAGTTTGCCGGTCCACAGAGATGTGCAGTACCTTCATATTTCCGCTGGTGCTGGGGTTTCTCGGGTCAGCATTCGCCATCACCCAGGCTCCCAAGCTTCCTTCCCTCCTCATTCGTCAAGAAGGGGACCTTGCATCCTGCGAGCTGGTCAATTCCATTGCCGCGGCATGCTCTGCGAGTACAAGTAACCTTTTCGATCAGGGTTTCAGCGTTGCGGCTTCCTGCCTCTGTTATTCGGGATCGGTGTATCAGCCTTCGATTTACGACGGGGCTATCGAAACATGCCTGGCGTATCTGTCCACCGCCTCACCACCACTGTACACTTCACTTGCTGGAAGTGGCCAGACAGGGAGTCCCTGTGCATCGGTCGGCGACGTTCGTACCAACACGGCGATCGACTCCAACCTCATTTCTTGCTCGTCTTGGTACAGCATGGAAGCCTCGTGCTCCGGCGACAATATTAACTCGTCGCCCCCACCATTCTCAATCCAAGCAAGCTGTCTGTGCTATACGAGCTCAGTATTCGCCCCTTCGGTCTTTGATGGCTACTGGGACGGTTGCCTGGACTACTACAAGACCGCATCCTCGGCCTACTACTACGAAACACTGTCCTCACCAGGGAAGGATCTCAACACGCCTTGTGCGAGGGTTGGCGATGTCAGGACGTCGACCGCGGACAGTTCGAGTTCTGCTGCTCCAGGCCAAACAATGTCAACCACCCCTACCACCACCGCCAGCACGAGTAGCAGCAGCGCACCTATTCAATCGGTCACAGGAGAGAGTGCAGCATGTGCTTTGCCTGTGCCTGGTGCATGGTGGCTTCTTTTGACAGTGATGCTACTTCTCTGATTTCTTTGACGGGAAGATTGATCGTGGTCAGCAACTGCTGGAAAGTGTAGATTAGTGTGCCAGAGTACTAGTTACCAAGTACTAGTAGTCCCAGTCTCGCATCATCCAAAAGCTCAAGTCACTACAATTTCTGGCCCTGGCGTCGGGTTAGGCTTGCGCGTCTTGACTTTCCCAGTAGCATAGCTGTCCGACTGAATTAAGGAGTCATGAATCGCAACCTGGACCAGGTCGTGTCCAATATTGAAGCGGGTCCAGACTCAGTTGAGACCGGCTCATTAAACTCCTGAATCTGGCCTGGGCCCAAAACAACTTGACGTAATTGTGAGCTTCCTAGGATCTGTAAAGCAGCCGGACAGGTACTACCTTACTGTATAGACGAGGTGTTGATTGTATCTGACGCGCGACGCTGTATGGAACAGGCACCAACACGTATCCAAGATATCTATATCAGAATTCAACAGTCCGGCTCAAGTTGTACTGTAATCAACCTGCGCATGGCTGCATCAATATTGGCAACCTACACGTTCAAACCCGCTTCAGAAGGTGTCGGGCTGGTTTCTAAATATCGGGAGTCAGCTCACTCTAATAATTAGTATGTACACCTGGTTGCACCACTGCCATGCCTCCAGAACAGTGTAAGGGGAGGGGTTGACGGACGAAATAGGAAAGTTGGACTGTTAACAGAAATGTAGCTAGTCTGCTTTGGTCGAAATTAGTGATGCGCTTTACGAGGCATTATCAGGTCTATTACTGACCGAATACCACTTCTTGGACAAACCCTCCCTCTTCTTTTACTCCGTACTACATATTATATACATACCATTTCTATCTGTTTTCTAGATATTCGTCCTATGACTTGCCCACCTCATGGATATCTGCCTCTCAATCCATCACTACATCCAAAAAAAAGGTAGGAACACTGTTCGCTCATGCGCCTACATCGGCCCAGTAAGCCAAGGGCGCCTGTGGGCTCCCACCGAGCCCCCTGGGCCAGCACGGCACGATATGCCGCCCTCACAAGCCCCCATAGCAACTACCTGTTTAGCCCTGGCATCGCATACTTCACACAACTCACTTATGCCCATCGGTCTTTATAGGTTCTGGGGTAACCGCTATACTTGGGGAATTCTATTATGTTTCGAGTTCTTATGCCTATATACGCTAGATATCTCCCTGTATAATTTATATATAGTGAGTGTGTACTCGTTTAAATATCCCCGTCGATCGTTATAGACCAGGAAGAGATCCGCGACCTAATAGTAGTGTCCCTTGAAAAGCTTCATGAAGACCATTTTCCGCCTTGGGCCCCTTGGTACATCGCATCTCGAGAAGGCCTTATAGAGGAACAAGGTCTTACAGGTGTACGTGACCTCCTGGAACCGTCCGATCTAGGGTTCGCAGTCGTCCCTGCATTTTCCAGTCGTCTTCAGGTCCATAGAGTCAAGTAATACCACAACCACCGACAGCTGAATAGCGATGGGGGTCTAGCCTATTCCGATAGTTCATCGGCCAGCCGGGAGTCAGCTACATTTGCGCGGGCTTCTGTCTCTGAGATGTGCGGCCCCGTGGGCAATAGGGATGGACAAAGGAGCGAACAAGCTGTCAGCATTCGGCTCGCTGAGACCTCGATGACAAGTTGAAAATAAACCGCAAAAATATAGATGTACATGAATTTGGCTAACCATCCAAGAGGTACCGGAGACCGGGTGATCCGTATTCCATTAGCTGAACTTTCCTTGGTGGACAAGACATATCAAACGCCAAAGGAATATTTCATGGACTTTTTCACTCGGACGACATCCGCAGCGATGTCACTGACTTCGTTCTTCTCCGCAGTGGCTGCGGGTTTCGGCCTTGCCAGACCATTGCCGCGTGGTTGCGTCTTTGGCCTCCTTAGGCGATGGAGTTTCAAGGCTCTGCCCATCTGTCCGGCGAGCCAGGGGATCTGGTCCGGGCGAAGCAACGAACCAAGCCTGAGTGGCTGCTTCTGCGCGCCGGTCAAGTCGAGTGGCTCTCCCGCCAGGCCCAGGACAAAGGCCATGGGCCCGATGATGTTGTAGCCGCCCATGCAGAGGTTTTGGCGTTTCCTCTCATCGGCAGTCAAGGGCACGACGTTGTGGTCTCGCGCATATTCCTTGGCCGGACTGCACGGATTCGAGTAGGGGTCTTTGTCCGGCCGCGACGGCCACGGGTACTCGATGCCGGCCGTGTCTGAGAGCTCGTGGATGGATCCGGTTTCCATGCGGCTCCCGAGATGGAACGGGACCGCGGCGGAAATCTCGTCAACGCACCGTTGGAGCGTCTCCTCAGCACTCGTCCTCCACCCCTCAGACTCAGAGAGCAGCACGTCGTTCTCCCTCGGCGTGGCCCGCACCGTTTGGTCCGCGCAGAGCGTCATCTTCAGGAGGAGGAGCCTGTAGCTGGTATACGCATGCCACACGCCGGCGATTTGCACGGACGGGTATACGTTACAAAAGGAGCCATACAGTCCCGCCTTTCTCACCGATTCTGGGATTTCGTCTGCTGCGAGTCGCAAGGGCGCGTAGAACGAATATTGCGCGTCGGCCCAGACCTGCAGGCGCTGGTCGATAGCAGCCGCCGTCCTCCTGAACGACGCTATGATGCTGAGGTCCCTTGCAGTGAGCACCTTCTGGCCCTTCGCGAATCCGGCTTGCAGAGTGGATCTATATTGCTCAAACACGGCCTGCAGGTTGGCGAGGTCGATGGCGATCTTGTCGAGGTCACTGGCTGGGTTATATGGCATGGGGCCGTCGTCTTCCCACACCGCCGGGTCAATGACAACGGGCTGGCGAGTCCGGATCGCCTCGGACACCATAGTGCTGCGCACCTCTTGCAATAACCGCTTGGAGGCCATGTCCCGGAAGCCCCTGCTCTTTCTGTACCTGACCACGGCATAGGCGCCTCTCTGGTGGCTTCCGTCGACCTTGGCCATCTTGCGGTAGGCAATCAGTGCATCCCGGAACTGCAGAGCAATAATGGCAATCAGGGTCGTGTCGGACTCACATCCCGCCGGGGTCATAAGGGTCTCCTTCAGGAGGTCGATGGCGCGGCCGTAGTACTGTCTCGACAGTGTCGAGTCTGGCGCCACGCCACGCCACATTGCGAGCATGGTCGCCGTCAGAGAAGCCGTGGCGGCCGATATCAGAGAGCCCTGGTCGGTCGGCTGGTGGTAATACGGGATCAAATGCTCGAACAATCCGCGCGAAGACTGCACGCCGCGCCCACCCATCATGTAGTTGTGGGAGAAGAAGCACAGCGAGACAAAGTTCTCGTCCTCTTCGAGACTGGGGACCACAGCTTTGGGGTATTCGTCGTCATCGTCGTTGCCCTGTGCGGCTTGGAAGAGTAGCATCACCGCCTCGGTCTCATCTCTGAACTGTATGCCTGGGGGATCTGGCACGCCGGGGCAGGGCACCCCCCTCTTCAAGCAGTTTTTGCAGACGGGTCGGCCTAGATCGCACTTGACGCGGCGCTTTTTGCAGGTTGTGCACCCGCGCGAGGGGCCGGCGTAGACCATCTTCACAGGGTCTCAAGATACTATTTGCGCTTGCGCCGACAAGGATAATGTCTTCAACATATGTAGCCAGCTCGGCATGTCCATCCAAGACTAAGAGCACCCGAAGGGCAGGTGAGGCTGTCGAGAAGCCAGTGTCTCTGTCGAAGCCATAGGGCTGGGAGTTGATGGAGAAGGAGTTGGTGCCAAAGACCCTTCGTGAGGAGAGTCGATTTAGCATGAAGCCCGATCGCCAATCCCATCCAGTCAGAGACATGCCAAATGCATCACTTTTCGCTTCAGCAGGAACCGGCTGAACTCAATCCTTGGGGGGCCTGACTTGGGCGCCTCAATCCCGAATACGAGTATGGTTCGGTCCCATTGCTTCTTCCCTCTTTCGAGCTGGCAGCAAACACTCTCCTCCTCCCATGATGCCAGGCTTTGTCGTCGGTGCAGAGGCGTCTCAGACAGTGTGGGTTTTCCAGTCGGGCGAGCGACGTGTGGTGACCGACTGGGATGATGTGATGTTTCGATTGAGAGCTATATAGATGAACTATTTCAAGGTTGTAAAACAGTAACGGTAGACTGGGAAAGTGCAATTCAGATCCTTCTGGGCACGACAAGACAGTCTCATAATAACATGCATGCCCTTCGCGCAACACTGGTTTCTTCCTAATACCGCAACGCAGGTCTTCCTCACTCGTCACTCGTCCACGCGGGCAACCACGCCCTTTGACTCAGCCGAGCTCTGACTGGCTTTGGCTTGGCCGATGGCGTCCCGGGCCAGAACATCCCCAAACCTGTCCACGGTCAAACCTGCCCGGCCGGGATGCTTGAAACCGGCCTCGACCTGCCTCTCGTAACTGACGAGCCTTAGCCTCTCGCCCTCCGCCGGGGTCAGCTTCAGGTACGTCTCGACGCCGATGGCGTGGACCGCCAGACAAAGCCACACCGACATGCCGAACGTGAGGTGGAACGAGGCCGTGACGAACTCGGGGCCGGGCCCGTGCACGTTGGCTTTGATGACCACCGGTGCGCTCGAGTTTGGCGCCGTACACTCCGGGTAGAGGTATGGGGTGGGATTACCCGGCCCAGGCGGAGCGCCGTACAAGGTGTACTGCTTCCAGATGTCGCCGCACGTCTGCACGTCGAACCAGTGGCCCTGCTGGTGCTGGGCGATAAAGGTGTTGGCGGCCATCTGGACCAGGCGCACCGAGACGATGCTCGCCGCGTAGACCCAGGTCCGGATCATCCATGCCCGGTGTTGGTCGATCTGCAGGCGTTTGATGTTGACGTATGCCAGCACCACCGAGACCGTGGTCATGGTTCCCAGCAGACCAAGGCCGGCTTGGGTAGACGGTGATCCGCCTCCTGCGATGGGAATCACCATGAAGGCGCCTGCGGTGCCGGTCAACAGCAAAAGGACAACGGTGTAGCCGTTCAATCGGTGGAAGAGCACGAATTTATGCCTGATCGCAGGAACGAATTGGAAGCAGACTAAGAAACCTGCCGGGAGGATACAAGCGAGATGGAGGATGATCCCGACCCGCTTGTAACCTGACTGATAGTGAATCGCATCTCCTGGAATGGTACTCTGTATATGATTAATCCAGCGTCAGTCTCAGTTCGGAACCTATGGAAGAAAGGCCTCTCTGGGTCCAGGCAGGGCAGGAGTATACCTTCAGAAAGATGCCGTCAATGTTCAAGTACTGGAGCCGGGCAAGCACAAACCCCATGAGGGCCCCGACGAGTATGACGAAGAGTATGAAGTTGTACCCCCTCTTGAAGCCGAATGGGTGGTATATGCGCCGCGCGAACTTGAGCCAGAGCTGGCCACCATTGACCCCGGGACTGTGCCCTGAGGAGTGGTGAACGTCAAGAGACATTGACATTGTGAATGAGGGTTCCGGTCAGCGAACTGATATGGACGAGGAAAGAAAGGAGGCAGTATGAAGTGCGCCAGGGTGAGTGATGTTCTGGGAGGGTGTTATACCACCCTTCAACTTATGTGCTGGGATTGAATGTGGCATCAAAGCATTCCATGTTGGTGGCATGGGCTCGACCTTTATAGACAAAAGCATCATCCAGGAGATCTGCCCTTCACAGATTCTCGCAAACTGGTCCAGAAACAGAATACTTGAGCCCCTGAGGCTTGGGTCTTGACTCGCATTGGTGAATGCTCTTTAGCCCTGGGTGGGCCATGGTCCTGGCGGCGCTACCGGTGGTTGCCTGCGGAAAGCCTGACCAACCTTCTGCGCCAGACGATAGGGCAAACGAATCAACGAGAATATCAGTAGAAACGAGCACCGCCTTTCGGGCTGGATCAGCGATGCTGGAGCATCGACACTAGGTCGATTGCACTCGAGTTTGCGAAGCGAGTCCCGATCCGGAAACGGGCTTCTGCTCAGATGGCGCCTAAGCTCCTTTTGGACGACTTTGCGAAACTATTCTCGATTGGGAAGTATCTTTGATTTCTGATGGTACTATGCCGATCAATTGCTTGCAGGATCCTACCTTGAGATAGAGTTGATGTGCGGCAAGCGATGAACTTGGGTCCGGTGTCGGAATCTGGACATGCGTAGGGACATTCAATTGATTCGAGTAGAAAGCGCACATCTCACTCGTCCCCTCGCTTCTAGAATAACCTATTTCACTATGCATTTAGAAACTCGTCAGCAAGTTGCCGGCGCTGGGACTTCCTATACCAACTTTGCTACCGCACAAAATTTGAATCCGTCCACTTTGGGGACTCGCATATCAGAGCCACCAAGCAATAGGCCCAGGCAGCTTTCGACCACCAGGTGGAAAACTCACCAACTGGAACCACGAACAGCTGATTTACCTGCTGAGGGGAACCCTTACACGGTGCTGTCCATGTCCCTTCCAGCTCGTTTTCAGGGCCGAAAAAATGACTGAATTGCTGAATGCAGAATATCTAGAAATTCTCCGGATCCCAATGCCCCGACTGGCGAACTTGCTCGGCGGCAGCAGATCGAGTCAGATCGGTTTGTATACATATTGTCGAGACTTATCTTGGCCGTGGCGAGGCGAGAACACGATACAAAGCACCACCCCTGTCAAACCCTTATCTTCGACCCCAGGGTAAAACATGAGTTGCGTGGCGGATAGACGGCTTCGTCGTAAAGGCGTGGCAGGATGAAAACACCTCACCAAGAACAAGCATCGAAGCTTAGGGGAGGGCAGAGCCAGAAGGATTCAGTACCGATGGGCATCAAGCTGCGGCATTCGACAACAGTCCAGCCTGGCAGCAAACAGCTGCAGTCTCAGTTGTTATGTCGAGCCTACTACCGCATCAATTCCTCAGCAGTCTCAACGAATCTGGGCCCCCAGCCCGCATGCAAAGTTAACTTCCAGTTTCTGCAAGATATGGAATGAAAGGATTGGCTTTGTTACAATGTTGGTCATGAGCACCTTCGCGCACACCTCGAGATGCAGGTCTTCATCGCCACGCCTGATCTCAAGTTCCAGATCTTTCGGTCGAGACGGTATTGGAAGTCGAGATCCTGAAAGCATTGACTGCGGAATGGGGAGGCGTCCATCGTAGGAGGCGACTCCACTATGCATTGCTATGTCGAAGGTGGCGAAAGCCCTCAAGTTGCGCGGAATGGCCAGCGATGGAGCCAGCTTGAGTTTATCAACCGGTGATATGTGAACCGGAGGGTTTCTGATTAGAGGCTGCATGCAATAAGCCTGTGACACCTTCTTGTGATTACAAACGCCGAAGTGGTATCTACGGCATCTGCTCACGGAAATGTGTTTTCAGCCTTCGGCCGATGACCGACAGCCAGCCCCTGAAGCTCTTGGTCTGGCGCATAGAACCCAAGGCTAACGAACCGGGCTATTAGGTGGAATTTGATTGGTCAGCCTGCTCCAAATCCCCCGGTCCCACTTCTCCATGCTTTGCCATAGACGACAGGCCAATCCGTATGGGGTAATGAAGGCCACGGGAGGTTGGATGGAGTTGTGCGGTCTAGACTTACTTACCGAACTTGACGACGGCTCGACGACGTCCAGGGAGGCATAAGAATCTCGAGTGTCGTCGCGAGGGGCCTCTACTCCCTCGTCGAGCACTCAGCCCTCAATCACCAACATAGAGCAACCGCGAAAATGAGTGACAGTCATGTCGTTTCAGAGATAGGAGTGCAGACAGACTTCCCGCCCGGAACCGTCTTGCTTTACGACCGTGAGTTGTTTTGCAAGCTGCCCAAGACCTCTTTGCAACAACAGCTGACTTACAATGCCTGCCATACACAGCGGCCAGGGCGTCGACAGAGATCGTCCTCCATCCCATTCCATCAGTTGATCCAAATGACCCCTTGGTTAGTCCTTACAAGCCTCGCACCCGTAGCAGCCGTGCTTACCTTTGTGGAAGAACTGGTCCAAATGGCGCAAGGCGCTGAACTTCACATTGGCCAACATCTTCGTCCTCTTCACTTTTGTCCTCCTCGACATCTCCTCAGTGGCGTACGGCTCATACACGGTAGACCTGAACATCACATACTCGACCTTCACAGTCGCATCCGCCGTCGGATTCACAGGCCTCGCCATTGGGTGTGTGCTTTTCATACCGTTTGTCCACAAATACGGCCGGCGTCCCATTTATCTTCTGAGCTGTGCTGTGCAGTTTGCCTCCGCAATATGGTACGCCAAGATGAATAGCGGCGGCGAAATGATTGCCGTGAGCTTGTTGTCCGGTCTGGGGGGTGCCCTCAGCGAAACCCTCGTCCAGGTCACCATTGCCGATCTGTTCTTTGTGCATCAACACGCGACCATGAGCGCTATCTTCTTGCTCGTGCAGGCTGCGGGATCCTTCTTAGGTCCGGTTGCCGCAGGCTACGTGGTTGTTTCGCAAGGCTGGCGATGGATATGGTGGTGGTGCGCCATCTTCCTGGGAGTCAACCTCTTCCTCGTCGGGGCCCTGTTCGAGGAATCCAAGTACATCCCTGAGCTAACCGGTCATCCACCGGCAGCAACGTACCTGACCGAGGTCACCGCGACTGACAAAGACAACAAGAACGACCTGGTGTTTGTAGAGAAAGGCGACAGGGACCTCCGTCACATCCATTTGAAGCCACGATCATACAGACAGCGAATGGCCCTGTTCACCAAGACAGAAGCATCGGTCACCCACCATTTCTACCAGCCATTTATCATTCTTTGCATGTTCCCAGCCGTCGCGTACACAGCCATAACATATGGATGCTTGATAGCATATTACGCTGTCATTGTCTCGGTGGTAGCTTCGACCATCATCTACCCACCGTACAACTTCAGCGCATCAAGCCTGGGTCTGATGTCTATTGCTCCCTTCGTGGGCTGCGCACTGGGCAGTATTGTAGGCGGACCGCTGAATGATCGACTGATCAGCTGGCTCGCGAGAAGGAACCGAGGAATATTTGAACCGGAGATGCGCCTCTACACGTCTTTACCAGCGGCAGTCCTCAACATCGGCGGCATTCTGATTGTGGGGCTGGGTCTTGCGCATGTGAGACTCTCCCCCTCAGCAATTGTTGGTGAATGATGCTGATATAAGAACTTTCAGGGCTTAGCGTGGCCAGCTCTCACTATCGGCTTCGCAATCTTTGGCTTTGGTCTTGTCATTATCGGAGATGCTGCTCTGGCGTACTTGACCGACTGTTATCAGGATGTGAGTTTGCAACTCCTTTGCCTTCGCAAGCGCCGTCGTCATGATTGACTGAGATGGCAGATCGTTGGCGATGCACTCGTCGCCGTCGTTTTCGTGCGGAATGGATTGTCTCTCGTCATCATGTTCTCTCTGAGCCCCTGGCGCTCTGCACTGGGGATTCAAAACCTCTTTGTATCGCTCGCCATGATCGCCCTTGCGATCTTCCTTCTTCCCATTCCACTGATGGTATGGGGGAAGAAGGCCAGAGTTAAGACTGCTGACAGATATCGCAATCTTTCAAACC
The DNA here is from genome assembly GCF_001651985.1 of Fonsecaea erecta. Classification (NCBI taxonomy): domain Eukaryota; kingdom Fungi; phylum Ascomycota; class Eurotiomycetes; order Chaetothyriales; family Herpotrichiellaceae; genus Fonsecaea; species Fonsecaea erecta. The sequence continues at coordinate 1,501,052 of NW_017387249.1, read as the reverse complement.
GTTAGTCATCACGGCGAACTGTCGTGTGATAATGCTGCGGGAGTGGAAGCTACGTGACAAAGGACTGTCTCTTCATTCTAGATGCCGAAGCCAGGGCACCGAAATGAGAAGATCCTGAAGTCGTGGGAGCTCAAAGTGGAAACGAACATCAGCGAAATGGGGTGTTGTCTGATTCTTCTCGCCCCCAAAATCTGTAAACTTAAGGTTATTCTCCTCACAGACCTGACCATTCTGAATCTTAATCTTGTGGATCTCATGGATGTCGTCGAACAATAGATGCCAGCCTGCTGCTCCTTCTCCTCATTCTTAGAAGTGGGAGTCAGTTGTGGGCGTCTTGATTGCCTGGGGGAGAAAGAGACTGAAGTTGCGAGGACGATGGGCTTGCCATGGATTTTGTTGCTGGAGTCATTGTTGTGGCAGGTGTAGGTGCCGATTAAGTAGGTGTTTTGGTCGACAGCTTTGAGCTTGTGATCTGAGGCGAGGTATTGGCGGGCTCCAGTCTGGATACGGGAGATGGTCCATTCAGCTGGAGGGGTGGCCAGTTAGTGGACAGTATACATTTCGAGGGGGAGAGGAGGGGGATATCTCAGCGTGTGTTAGACTTCGCCAAAACAGCCATGTCACTAGGCTGAGCAGGTATCGATATCGAGGATATCGAGCGGCGAGTGTTACCAGGACGAAGAACATAATGCCTACGGACAGACAAGAATGTTGTTTGAATGAGTAGCCAGGTCGGTGTGACAGTCATGGTGATCAGGCCGGCGAACAGGACTGAGAGAGTTACTCCTGTCTACCGTGGCTTGTAGGTCTGCAAGTGTCGGAGTGTGCCAGCCTCGATACAGGGTCTTGAACAGGACATGAAGGACCTGCTCGAGTCAGGACGGGACATCAACCATGGATGAGTCGACAGTCTCAGATCCATACTAAAGCGCATGTCAGATAACTAAACAACAACAGGAAGAAATGCCCATGTACGCACCACTCTCCGTGGGATCGTCCCAGTGCGAGACGCTCTATAGCTTCATAGCAAGGGATTGTAGGGGTGTTGAAGCCACGATGAGGCGCTCGGCAACTGATGCCGGCAGCTGGTGGTCTGGCATGGGCATCTCGAACTCCGGATCGATGTAGTACCCCCCGTGCTTTTCGACCTCGTACTGTAGAAGCTGTTGGTGGTATTAGCACAGTGACGCTCTCTGGGATTTGGAAGCAATGCCTTTGACCCATAGCCCGTCCAAGTGAGCATTTTGCTATCTGCACCCACGTTTGCGAAGGTTGGCGGCTGTCTCCTATATACCATCGAGTAATATACGACGGGATAATTCATTCCATAGTCTTGGCAACCCCGTCAGTCACAGGTGGTCCAATGACACAAAATACGGAGAGACATGAACTCGTAGAAGCAATCATTTCCCTGTACCACGCCGGCTGGGTAGGCTGGGTAGGCTGGGTATCTTTCTCCGAAATTCTCCGTGCCTCGTAGAGGAAGTTTTGAATGAAAGAGCCAGGGTTTGGTTGCATTCTAAGTCTTCCAATATCGTGAGTTCGAGGGTGCTCCTGAGACCAGATAACGCCATTGTTCCACGACCTGTAACCAAGCTTTTCAGGCGATTCCAACGGCCGCATGCCCAACTTTGATCAGCCACATCATTAAGGTGCTCGTCCCGAGGCTTCAATATTGAGACAGCCAGTGCCTAGACTCGAAGGAAACCATCGGACCTGTGTCCAGAATAGAATGAACAAGAGCCGGCATTCTCATGCCTTTGACCGTGGCTGTCTTTGACAAAGGTATTTCTCTTGACGGTGACTGACTGGAACATGTTGAATCGAGCTCATCACATTGTCGTGATCGCTAACCCGAGTTCTCGGGTCCTATCATTTCGGGTTCATTGCCCGCACGCCTGGCGTTGAAAGGTGACTTTTTCAAGTTTCGATCATCGGGAAACGATGGTCGAATGACCAGGAGAATCCGGAAGGAGATCACGGATCTGCAATTCCGAGAAACCCAAGCAGGCGACTGGTCAACAGCCCCTTCAGGCCTCGATCAAGGCGATCATATGGAAGTCTTTTCCGGGATGGGTCATAGTGACGACAGGATCGATCTACCTTTCGTCACAAGAGAGACATCAACGTAACATCTGATCTTGCTGCACTGGGCCGTGCAGGTATAAGACTATACCCTGCACCTGGCAAAGTAACCGACATTTGGATTTTTTACATTCTGATGCACATCCCATGCATCATCAACCGGAACCATTAATCTGCGTGCCTGTATGGCAGGTTCTAACGGACGAGAACTGGCACCGTTTCCAGATGCTGACCAGTCCATTGAACAACATGATAAGCTGGGGAGCACACCGCAGTCGCCCTCGCGCAAGAAGGTGAGTCTTGCATGCCTCGCTTGCAGGAGGCGCCGCACTAAGGTATGTTCTTCTCATCCGCAGCCGCTCGACCAGACTGACTCTTGAAGTGCGACGGTGGCATACCTTGCGCCTCGTGCCTCTCCCGCAATACCGAGTGTACGAAGGATGAGAACGATGACGGCCGGCGCAAACTTGTGGTGAAGCGTAGGATAGAAACACTAGAAAAAGACCAGCATTTTCTGGATGATCTGCTCAAGGCACTCCGGGTCCTCGGACCTGACCAGTTGAATGACCTTGTCAGCATGATACGCACCAACGCCGGACGACAAGAAATCAAGACTTTCCTGAAAGACGCTTTTACCGACCCTGGAGCCGTTGATGAACAAAGCCGCCAGCACGAATACCGAAGACATCGTTATATGCTAGGTCGGATACAAGACATGATAAACCCTCCGTTGCAGCTCCCCGCAAAGCCCTGGACGACTGTTACAGACGACGATGACCTCGTCTCGCACCTCATGTCACTTTGGTTTACATGGGCGCATCCTTGGTGGCATTGGGTGGATGAGAAGCAATTCATCAAGGCGATGCAAGCTGGCGACACTTCTAGCTTGATCTGCACTCCCTACTTGGTGAACATGATACTGGCAGACGCATGCGTGAGTGTGGTTTCGTTGGCGGGATCTCGGCCATATCTCAACTGACTTGTGCACCATCAGTTACTGGATACACTGGGCGAAGACGGCGAAGAGCCTAACCTGGAGCTGCGGCAGCAGTTCTACAATGAGGCCAAGAAGGGGCTCGATGCTGAAGAAGGTCATATTTCTCTTGCATACTTGGCGGCGCTGGGCGTTCAGTGGACATAGTAAGTCGAACCCTTCTCGCTTCTGACCATGGCTGACAAGGTGCCTTCTGTACAGCCTTAACACAAACGGTCAAGACCAGCTAGGCAATGCAATACTCTACCAGCAAGTCTTCCTGACGAAAAGCCTGGGAAAGTGGCGGGCAAAGGTCGCGAAGGACCCCAAGATGACAGCACAGCAACTGAATGCGATTGACCTCTCCAGTGGGCGACTTGAATGGACGTTATACTGCCTCGGCTTGTTCGTCGGCCTGGCTCTGGAGGAAGTCCGACTGTTCGACAAACCACCCCGTCGGATACCAGTGGGCAACCCAGAGACGGGAAGCACCTGTGATGAGCACGCGGAATGGAAGCCATACCCACTTTCGCATACATCTGTGGACTGGCACCCTAATTGCCACTATCTCGCCTACATAGCGCTTGCGGAGGTGATTACTGAGGACGAGGCATTGTACGAGGAGTACAGAAGGTCTGACCCGCAAAAGATGGCGCACAAGTTCCAACGACTCTTCACAAAGGTGAAGGCTTGGGGGGAATCTATTCCACCATGCATGAGGGACCAAGATAGCTGCATGCCGCATGTTATTGCCCTGCAGTGAGTTCATCCCCCATGTCCGCTGCACGTGCTGTTTCATCCTGCTTGAGCGCAGGATGCCTCCTGTCGCATATGTGATACTAGGTTTTCGAACACTGACACTCCATTTGACAGCACACTCCACAGCTGGGTCATTATAACAATGGGCAAACAGACTGCCGCCCTAGAAGGCGGCACAGACAAGCCGTCACTAGTTTCAACGCCCCCCTCTTTCGAGAGTGACCGCTGGAAACACGTCTGCAGAACCGAAGCCGTCCGCATCAGCGAGCATCTGGACCGAATGCGCCAGAGCTGGGGTGCCGACCATTTCCCCGTCATAATCATTCAGCCCGCCACGGTCGCAGCCTTTGTGCTGCTCGAAGACCTCGACCGCCCTGACTGTCAGGCCGCCTTCTACAAGCTATGTATCGTGCTTCGCGCTGCGTGTCGGCGGTTCCGCGTGTGCAAGGGCGTTCTGCGCCTTTTGGCGAAGACGGCGAACGAAACCGGGGTTGCCGTCTCTGGCGGATGTGCTGAATTGCTTGCCGATGTGGATTATTCCAACATGATGGAGTTGGATGGCGTTATGAGGATCGATGATCTGGGTTTGGATTATTTGCTTGAGAAGTGGGATGACTTGGATCTTGAGGAGGCTTCTTGAGATGTCGGGCGCGCTCGTCAGGTCAAATCGTACGAAAGTCGCTGTGAGTGGCAATGCTACAAAGACCGGTGCCAGGTCCAGTGGCCGTCGTGCTGTGGGCATTCGTTGGGAAATCGCGCGTAAATTGGACTCGGTCCGAATAGAGAACCTCTGCTAGATGCATCTAAACCGACTTCGCATTCTTCAGCAATAACGGACGAGGTTGGCATTAGTGGCGTGGCTGGCCCTTGCGTTTGCATCCAGATACCCAATCAGTCATTGACAGTCTTTTATCGAGGCGATTGATTGAATCTTGGTAGCTCGACTTTGACAGTCTATCGATAATTCTTCCCACACACCAGTTTGACTTGCGTGGTTTCCGTCGCACATATGTTGTTATCCGGCTATTTCGTCTGGCCACAACATGTCGACTAATGTTAATTTCAGACCCGTGTGGAGAGGTCGGTACGCATGCAGAATCGCAGGATGACAGGCGACCGTTCAAGACAAGGGTGAGTGCAAAGCGAGTGCCAGGAGGGAGGTTGGAGGTGAGCGTAAATAAAAGCGGCGCGGTCGGGTTGAGCCGCGCACGTGAGCTGCCAAGCGAAGGGACACTTGACGCAGCGGAGCTTTGGAAGGTCGACCGCATTGAAGCTCCTCGCAGACTACGACTCTCAACTCCTCCAACCCCAACTCGTCTCGACGCTCGATTGCCTGCGAAGGCTCCATTCCGGTGCTGCATTGCAAGATGCACACCTGCCAACCCGCCACCCTCGCGCTGCGCGCAGCTCGGTCGTCCTTGAAACCCAAATCCTTCCGCCGCGGGTACAACTCAGACATCGCTATCACGCGGACAGGCAAGCCGATCATAAAGCAACCGGGAGGAAGGTCGTCGTTAGGAGGTTATACAGTTACCGTGTTCGGTGCCAATGGGTTCCTTGGAAGATACATCGTCCAGCGACTGGCGAAAAGAGGTTGTCAAGTTGTCGTTCCCTACAGAGATGACATGGCGAAGAGACATTTGAAACCCACTGGCGACCTGGGAAGAGTTTCGTTCATGGAATTCGACCTGAGAAACACGGAGTCGATTGAAGAGAGCGTACGACACTCCGATATTGTGTTCAACCTGATTGGCAAGAATTACCCGACCAAAAACTTCAGTCTGTGGGATGTCAATGTCGAGGGTGTGGAAAGAATAGCTGAAGCCGTGGCAAAATACGACATCGACAGGTTCATTCATGTTTCATCGTACAATGCCGACCCTGACTCGCCATCGGAGTTCTTCAGGACAAAGGTGAGAAGATACGGGGTCATGTAGAGAACAACGGCCACTAACACCTCTTGCAGGCTATGGGAGAGCAAGTTGCAAGGCAGCTCTTCCCCGAGACCACCATCGTTCGGCCAGCCCCTTGCTTCGGCTTCGAAGACACTCTCCTGCATCGTCTCGCCGGTGTCACCAATTTGATCACCGTGAACAACATGCAGGAACGTTTCAATCCGGTTCATGTAAGTTCACCTTCGTGCCCCCAGCAGCTGCCATATGTCTCTGACTCTACGATTCTAGTCCATCGACATCGGGATGGCACTGGAAAAGATCGGCTATGACGACACCACGGCGGGCGAGACCTTTGAACTCTACGGTCCCACCAACTACAGCATGCGTGAAATCGCCGAGCTCGTCGATAGGGAAATCCTCAAGGAACGCCGTCACATCGACGTGCCTAAAGCCCTCCTCAAACCCATCCTTTATTACCTCAACAAGGTCATTTGGTGGCCAATTATGACTGCGGACCAACTGGAACAAGAGTCGCTGGATCAGACCGTCGAAAAGGGGGCCAAAACATTTAAAGACCTCGGGATCGAGCCGGCAGAGTTGAGAGATCTGACGTACTTGTATCTGCAAGACTATCGCAGCAGCTCCTACTATGATTTGCCGCCTGCGACGGCAAGGGAGAAGAAGGAGGCAAAGAAATATCTGCATGTAATTGATGATCAGTAGATGAGCCAGAAGGGGTGATTTGTGCGAGCCGAGTGCGCAGGTGGTCGGGAATGGGTTGATTCAAGGGTTTCTAGTTGAACTGGGCCTCCTCGACACCTGAGAGATTGTACATACGTAGTCTAGAGAGTGAGATTCAAAAACATCGGATCAAATTCGGCAAGGGAAAACCCATCGTTGTCATCCTCAGTGCCACAATATGATGTGTTGCATAGAGCCAGAAAAGGTGGGAGTCTACGGACCCTTGCACTTCCTTGGCGAAGATGTCGTTTTATCCACCACAGCTCCCAAAAGTACAAACCTAGCCCAGTCCGGCGCTATCCCTCATACCGATGATACGCCAAACATCTTTCTAGCCAGGTGAATCTTTGGACGAGAAGATACCTCATAGATGACATCCCTTCTTCGCAAGCACTCAAGAAGAATCGAACGAACAACAACCAATGGTCAACACGAAATGAGCAAGCAGCAAGTTGAAAAAACTACTTTTACCCTCTCCGTCCCCTTCCTGCCTTGGAGGCCCAAAAAACAAAACGTCAGCGACAGGGTTCGAACCTGTGCCTCCGAAGAGATGTGATGGCCATTGAAGTTTTGCAAAACGCTGGTCCGTCCTCACAAGAAGAATTCGCAACGAGTTGGATAATTCAAGTCACACGCCTTAGACCACTCGGCCACGCTGACAATGATTTATACCACCTGGTCAATAACTTTGACCGAGAGAATCATAAGTAAATTGGAGGATGATAAATCATATCTGTTTTTAATTATGACGTCATATCTCGACGCCTTTCGGCTCCGCTCTCCCCTCCATCACCGGGGGAAGGACGACATACGAGAATACTAATGTACATATCGATGACTCCAGGAGGGTGGTGTGGAAATGGAATATTAACTCTTATCAGTGAAGATGGCCTCACAGCTAATGGTTATTCAGATCTACTTTAGTGCTAAAGGGCACTCTTTCTCGCTGAACTGTGCCAGTTGTTATTTCTGAGGTCGAGCTCAATGGGTATGCCGGCTCGGGCGTCAGTAGATCTCCCTTCTCAATGTCGATGACCGTCAAGCCCATTAGCCTTTCCGTGCACTGGCGACGACGCCCACCCACCTCCACACAACTGGATCGGATCCATACTTCTCCCTCACATAATCCAAGATGGCTCGCCGTGCGGGTCCTTTGGCCTGCTCGAGCCCATCCCTCGTGTCCGCGAACTTCTCCTTCCAGAATTTCTGAACCATCATGTCCAGCGAGAACGGCAACATGGCCTCCACATCTGCGACGGCCATCTTCGTGGTGTTCTCCACAACCTGGGCCTCGACGTCACGAAAGCCACACTTCTCCAGATGTGCCTGGACCTCTTCGACGCTATCCCAGCGTTCAGGTGTCTCAGAGAATGCGTGTCGAAGTTGTTCGTCCTGTGGAAATGACGGCAATGAGGGATCCGTCGCGATACCTGCACGGTAGTCTGCAAACCACGGGACGTCTTGCCAGGCACTGAGGCTCAGGGTGCCACCCGGCTGCAGAATGCGGTGACATTCCCTGATGCCGGCGAGGGGATTGGGCAGGATCTGTGGACCGAAGTTGAAGAAGATATGCGTGAACTGAGAGGAGGGAAATTTGGTATCCTGACAAGCTAGCTATTAGCGCCGGATAGACATGTTTGAAGGAGAGTCGCCGCAAACCATAGCATCAGCTTTTACGGCAGACACACTGTCCCAGCCCAAGGTCTCAATGCGCCGTGATACATTGGATATCATTGCATCGGAAATGTCTGCGCATGTGAGGTCAAGCCTAGACTTCTCTTCCGGGGAGAGCCGTGACATGATGTGGGTGGAAACGACACCGCTTCCGCATGCCTGGTCGAGGACAATAAGGCGGGAATCGCCCACGGGTGGAAAATTAGCTTGTCGAAGGAGTATTTCTGCGAACGGCCCCATGATCTGGTCGGCTTGAGAAAACATTTTGTCGAACTGGGTGGAGTCCATGTCGTGCCTTGAGCAACGAAATCAGAAGAACGTAAGTGTATATTCTGTGCACTATTTAGGGTATGCCCTGAGTATTGAAGGTCCAAGCAGCTGGCCCCTGTCGAAAAGTGCAAGAAAGAATGATGTCCTTGCGCAGCCTTCTTGATCTGAACGCCCTTTAAGCCGTCTGCTTCTTAAGGTACTCCCCGAAGGTAGAGCGGAAAGATATGGGAAAACTCTCCGACCTTATATTAGCACCACCACTTGAAGTCCAGGAACTCCAAATGTTTCCGGGAGCCTTTCAGCTTGAGGTAGAGGCCCAAACTCGTCCAATCGCGGCCTGTTGTCAGCATTTCAACTGGGGAATAGCAGCCAAGTTTGACTCAAGCTCTGGAATCGATTGCCAACCTCTGAACTGGCTCATTATGCCTACCCAGCAAGTGAAGGCTTTCAATCTCCGAAGATTCGGTTGTCATATCTTGTGTCTGCTCAGAGCGCAATTTTGATAACATTAGACTGGTTTCATGAAGCGCGCCATGATCTGTTGCTCACGGAGTTAGGACAATATGCTGCCGGTGCTCGTGAATGTTTTTATTTCACCTCTGCTTCCACAAGGCAAGAACGAAACCGCGACCCTTTGCGTCACGCGTTCGATAGGTCCATACAGCTAGGCAGACAGATAGGTCCACAACAACTTCCCACGTCTGTAACGGATGAGTGATGTCGAAATGCTCGTGTGGGGGGCCAATGGTAAATTAGCGACTAAGTCAGGCATCAATACTACCCAGAGAATTCAAGTTTAAAATACTAGTTTAAAATACTGTACACTTCGGGGAGCGATAGCATTGTCCAAGGACCGCCTGTAGAGGGACCAAACGAGAAAGTCGACCTCTGCTGTTAGAAAGAGAGTCCTTGTTTTCGATGTCGAGAAACCGAAGGTGCACACGATGAAATGCTCCTCCGTAGCCAAGATCTGGGGCGGAGTGCAATTCATATAAGATCACTCTATACACGTGATGAAGACGACGATTTCACCTGGTCATTCTTTTTATCCAGAATCATTTCAATAAGCCTCTGCTCTTAGGACGAAGTACCGATATGGTAAAGGCCCTGTTTTCGTGTGAAGAGGGTAATGCTATTTCAGAAAGCGCCGATCGAAGGCGAGGCAGTAGGTGCGAAGTGACTTGGCCAGAGCCTTCCCCTCCACAATCAACCGCGGAGAGACAATCCGATTTCTCGTCATTTGCTGTGTGAAGGGGGTGGGCGTCGGTCTGTAAAGGGCCCTGCCAATGGCCTCATCCAAGGCTGCCTTGAAGGCGATCAAGGCTTCCTTGGACGCCAGTCAATTCGCCAAAGCGGCGGAACAAGCTGAAGATTTACTCAAACAAGACGACAAGAATTACACCGCCTGCCTCTTTCTTGGATTCGCACGAGAGAAGCTTGGAGATGTGGGCGCTGCAGAGAAAGCTCTGCACAGGGCTGCCACCATCAAGCCCGACGATGTCCAAGCTTACAAGGGGCTCGTGAATCTGTACGAAAAACAGGGGAAAGCCAAATTGGACCAGTATCACGATGTCGCATTCAGGCTGGCAGAGATATACGCTAAGCAGGACGACAAAGGCCAATGTCAGAACGTTATTGACAAGTATGAGCTGTTTGCGAAGAAGCATGGCAGCCCATCACAGTACCGTCAGGCTCTCGAGCTCATTCTACCGACCTCGAGCCTTTACGCTACACTTGAAGGCCGTGTGTTACAACCGAGTCTGGCGTACCAACGCATTCTGGAGTCGGCTGAGGCCGAAGAGAAGGAGTGGATCAACACCCAGATCGGCGAAAGGAGAACCCGTCTCGGAGCAAAAATCGACCAGGTGACTCGACAGGTGAAGTTCGAGGCCATCAGCAGATTCCAGATCGAGGAAAAGTACGCTGCTCTCATCGACTGGACCCGGGATGATGATGCTCGTCACGATATCGAACAGAAACTGTTCCAGCGTATGTTTGACAATCTGCTTGTCCTGCCGCAGGAATCTAAGCCGGACCAACGGGACAAGGTTTTGAACATGGCAAATGGCATGGTCATCATCAAACACCCCTTTCTCTTGGCCTGGAAAGTCGCCCTAGAGTGGGTGGATGCCGAAGAGCTGCAAGACTGGGACGTCAATATCTTTCGCGAGTACATCGACTACTTTCCAGACGACGGCCTGAGCAAGGTCCTCCGTGGCTTTCTCGACAGCGACGCCTCGCCCTTTCCGCACCTCCCAATCGAAGAGAAAGAGGGAGAAGAAACGCCGCAGAGGCTGAGTGAAGCAGACCAACTCATTCTGATGAATGAGGGCCTGGAACAGTGTCCAGAATCGTTGCTCGGCCATCGCATCATGGCATATGTCTATCTCGGTCTGAAAGAGTGGGAGAGCAGCGTCGACATCGCCCGGAAAGCCCAGAAACTACACCTCGACGCTCAACGGCGCTATTCCATAGACCTTCAAAACAGCCTGGACGGCGTCAATCTCATTCTCGCAAACGCGTTGATCACATTCCAATCGCCGCGGCACCACCCCGAAGCCAAATCACTCTTCCAAGACATCCTCCGTCGAAAACCCAAGCTCACTGCGGCCTTGCTGGGTGTCGGGCTGATCTACGAAGACGACGAGGATTACGCGGAGGCAGTCAAGTTCTTCCACCAAGCAGCCGAACGCGATCCCGATAACGCCAGGATCAGGATCGAGCTCGCGTGGTGTCGTGCGCACAATGGACAACTTCGCGAAGGCCTACAAGAGCTCCAGGAGGTGCTCTCGACTATCGAATCAGAAAGGCAGCAGAACTTGGCCATGAAATCAGTCGTTCTCTACCGAATCGCGTACTGCAGCTGGCACATCAATACTGCTGCGGCCGCCCGCAAAGACAAGTCTGGACCCTATCAGTTTCTCATCGCATCCATCAAGGCGGACCCGAGTTACGCCCCCGCGTACACTCTCTTGGGAATCTACTTTCAAGACTACGGCAAAAGCAAAGCGCGAGCGCGGGTTGCATTGCAAAAGGCGTTTGAGCTCTCGACCTCAGAACTCGAAGCCGCCCACCGGCTCGCAAAGACCTTTGCGGACAACGCAGAATGGGACCTCGTTGAACTGGTCGCCCAACGCGTTGTTGCGTCGGGAAAAGCCAGGCCGGCTCCAGGTTCGAAGAAGAAAGCCCACAGTTGGCCATACACGGCACTGGGCGTGGTGCAGATGAACAAACAGCATTACACGCAAGCGATTGTTTCCTTCCAGCAGGCACTGCGGATCACACCGGACGATTACCACTCGTGGGTCGGACTCGGCGAGAGCTATCACAATGCTGGGCGCCATGTCGCTGCCACCCGGGCTTTTACCAAAGCTGCGAGTCTCGATCACGGTCTTTCGTCCGAAGAGACCTGGTTCGCCAAGTACATGCTGGCAAATGTTCAACGAGAGATGGGTTCCTTTGACGAGGCCATTGCTGCGTACAGAGAGATCCTTGTGCTGAAACCGACAGAGTTTGGAGTGCTTATCGCGTTGCTCCAGACGATTTCCGAGAATGCATGGGCAAAGGTTGCGCTGGGCATGTTTGGCGAGGCGGCAAAGCTTGCCTCCTCCGCGATCGAGTTGGCGAGCCGCATCGCCGAGCAGGGCACGGACGTGTTCAATTTGTGGAAATCTGTTGGCGATGCTTGCTCGGTTCTGGGGCACGTCAAACTATATGCGAGTTCGGCAGATGTTCAGGCGGCGTCCGATTTGCTCCAGATCTCTCTCCAAGACGAATTTAACACGCTCGCCGAAATTGACAAGGTCGATCTCGGATTCCTTACTGTTGCCGGCGACGCTTCAACTCCTACAGACAACGCGGACAAACATCTCGTGGCCGCGATTCTAGCTCAGAAACGTGCTATTCACGCTTCTTCATCCGATCACCTTGCCCAAGCAGTCTCCTGGTATAACCTAGGCTGGGCAGAACATCAAGCGTACATTTCCGGCAGCACGTCCCTCAGATTACAGGGCAAGAAACCTCGCAGATTGCTCAAAGCGTCAATGACATGCTTCAAACGAGCCATCGAGCTGGAAGCGGGCAACTCGGACTTCTGGAACGCACTGGGCGTGGCGACTATGACGCTCAGCCCTAGAGTGTCGCAGCATTCGTTCGTGAGGAGTCTTCATCTGAACGAGAACAATGCTTGGACGTGGACGAATCTCGGGGTGTTGTATCTCCTGAATAACGATATTGAGCTCGCCGGTGAAGCTTTCACGCGTGCACAGTCGGAGGATCCAGAATATTCCGAGGCCTGGATCGGCCAGGGATTTCTGGCGATGTTGTACGGAAGCCTCAATGAAGCGAGAGGCTTGTTTATGCATGCCTTCGAGATTGCGGACGCCCATGTGCTCCCTGCCAAACGTCACTTTGCGCTCTCCGCATTTGACCATTTGCTCAAGGATCCCTCTCGGTCTTCAGAAGTCACGGCTTTGTTGAGGCCGCTCTTCGCCTTGCGCCAGTTTCATGCCCTGGAGCCTGGTGACATGATCGCGAGTCATCTCATGGCCCTATTTGCTGAACGCGCAGGCGAGTACTCTACGAGCGTAGAGGTCTTGCAGCAAGTTTGTGACGCTGCGGAAGCCGAGTATGAAAAGTCCGAGTCGGACGAATACCTCGTCAAATTTGCTCTGGCGAAAGCCGACCTGGCTCGTACCCAGCTTGCGTGTGGCGAGTACGAAGAAGCAGTCTCAAATGCGGAGACCGCGCTCGATCTTTCTGGTGAACCCGGCGATCTCGGCGCAGCATATGCGGAAGCTCGCCGAAAATGGCGATTTTCAGGGCACCTGACGGCAGGTCTTGCGCACAGTCATCTGAAGCGGATAGAAAGCTCGATCAAAATGTTTGAAGTGGCGCTGCAGGAATCTGACCAGGACCCAGATGTGGTCTGCATGCTGGCCCAAGTCCTATGGGCAAAAGGCGGCTCCAAGGAGAAAGAAGCAGCGAGATCGCAGCTGTTCGATGTGATTGAGAACCATCCGGGACATGTTCAGGCGGTCACTTTGCTCGCAGTGATCGGCCTCTTAGACAACGACGAAGACGTGCTGGAAGCTGTAGAGGAGGATTTGAAAGCCTTGAGGCGTGGGGACGAGATCTCAGTGCTGGACAAGATTCACGTCAGCAAAGTCCTCGCAGGCATCGTTGGGTGTCGGCCTCGAAAAACCTCCACTGAACAAGTGGATGGAGTTGCGGTGGTAGCAGATGCGCTTAGCGGGATCATGCTTGCACCCGGGCAACCACAGGGCTGGCTTGAACTCGCGCAAGCCGTGGACGACGAGGATGACCGAGCTCACGCTGCAGAGATGGCGGTGCTCAACGCCGAGAGACAAATCCCGCCGGGTGGCAATCTCACTGCAGAGGATTTGGCAAAGGCGTACGAAGGGACTGGTAGGGCGGAGGATTTTCTTAGGGCGAAGATGCTTGCGCCGTGGAGGCCGGAGGTTGCTGCTGGAGCATTTTGAGGGTAGGCGAGAAATCCTTATGCATATGTTCTCAGGGTACGGCCCACGAACTGTTGGAGCGGATGATGTGTTTGTCCAGAGAGCAAGCGAACGCATTCTCTTAACCCATAGTTGTAGAGCTGGTGGATACCCTTGTGAATCAATAGCAAGTGAGAGAAGTTTAGCGAAAGGGGCGTTGTCCCTTCTTGATTCTCTCTTCTCATCCAGGCCCCCTCTTAGCCAACCCTGGCGGCATTTTCTTCTCTTACTAACGCGGTTAATCGTTGCTTTCTCTCCTCCTTCCACTTCTTATCCCAGGCCTCGACCTTTCCACCGAGCGCGACGCAGTTTTCGGGCGTGAGCATGACCATGCCTCTCCGCACGACCGTGCCAGGCCTCAGAAGCAGCTTGCACCCGATGAACATCCCTGGATCTTCCAGGGTCGCCGTGGGGCCGAGATTTCGCGCCGACGGCGGAAGGGAGGCCGACGCCGCCGTCGAGAGCCCGATCTTGGGGATCTTGACCAGCTCGAACGCGAGGACTTTGGTGCCGCGGGCGTCTTGCAGGAGGAGCTTGTGGGGGCCGAAGCTGAGTTTCTTGCTTGCCGACGACAGACCCGTCGACGAGGAGGTGTTGGCGCCCGTCACTGTAGCTGGTGCTGCGGTGCCGTTGACGACCTCGTCGTCATCACCCATGCCGTTCACTGTCCGGATGACTTCTCGCCCACGGACCTCCTCGCCGCGCTCGACCCGCTCAATGGCCTCGACCTGGCTCCACTTGCTACTGCCCACGTCGAGAACATCGAGGACTTGGGCAATCACTGTACCTTCGAGTCGTCGCTCCTTGACATTCACATCGCTAATGCCTGCGGGGAAAGCCTCTGCCGTCGTCCCCGGCGAGACGGTGGTTGTGATGTCGCTTGCGAGAATCCGGAAGTGCGCAGTCGAGATGAGCGCCGGGAGAGGGGGCGGGTTTGGGCCGCGCGACGTGAGGAATGTGTTGAGCCATTGCGGGTTTACGGCAATGTTGTGGCGTGTTTGAAGGGCCGAGGAGACTTGATTGTGTAGAGGATGCATAGTATGTGTTCAAACGGGGCTGCCGCTGGAGGAGGCGACACGAAGATGACCAAATCCCACATTAATATCGAGCATCGACGAGGGGCGAATACGCATGGAGGTTGTAGTTGAAACGAGATTCATGGGGAGTCAACTGGCGCTATATGCCTTCAGGCAATCAATTACATGAAAAAGGGGGAATTTGTTCGACAGTCAATGCAGTCAATGCAGTCAATGCGAGGCTGATAGAATGACAACGGCGACGCCAAGCCAAGAGTGGCTTCGGAAGAAAGTTGTTCCTGGATCTGAAGTTAACACCGTCTGGTACTATCAACAGACGTCTCTGAAGCAGTTCAGTCTGGTAATAACGATGTCGACCTTTGATCAAACACGTCGTGACGCAATATAACTATCGGGGCAGCACACAAGTTTGCCCTCTTTTTAACCTGCGTTGAGCAGTACGGAGTACACCATTACCAACAGTGTTCCAAGCGTCCACACCTAAAACTCGTACCATGATAATCGGCCACATGGAGATATACTGTTCTACAGATTATATGGCGGCCGGCGCGATCAACATCTGCCCGCCATCAGGATGGAGAAGCTGATTGTTCAAAAACAGGCCGCCCTTGCCCACCAGATACAGAATGGTTGCTGCCATGTCCGCATCACCGCCACCTCGGCCTAGTGACGATGGGAGAAAAGTCAGTCAGGAGCTCTTCGAGTGATAGCATGGCACGCCAGTTGTTGACCGTGTGGACCACGGGCTCGACTCACCTGCAGGATTGCTGATCTCAGAGCCCAATTCACTCTTCTGAGTTTCGTCACTTTCACCAGTCGTCATCTCGCTGGGGAAAATGCCCGGAGCGATCTGGTTCACCCGCACTTTCGTCTCAGCCAGCGTGCTGGCTAGCATGCGCGTAAGGTGTACGAATCCGCCCTTGCTGGCGCCATAGGCCCACTGTCCGTTGCTCGAGCCTTTCATGAGGCCACTGATACTGGTCACATTGACGATGCTGCTAGTGTAACCAGGGGTAACATCTCGGCCTTTGCTGAGGAGCGGAAGCTGCAGAGTCAATGTCAGTAATACACCTCTATGTTGTCAAGAAAGATTGGTTGCATGGGTGATGATGGAGCAGGCCTGGTCAAGCTTCTGCAAGTGAATTGACCTTTCTGCAAAGACTTTGGGAGGGCGAAAGACTCCAGAGAGCACTTACGAAAGCGGCCGACATGAAGAACTGAGCCGTGATGTTTGTCAAGAACGTCTCTTGCCAGTTGTCGACCTCGGACTTGAGCATATGCTGCGAGATGCTCTCTGCAGATTTCATGTCCGGTTTGCCGGCGACAGAGAATTTTGTGTGGTCGTCTCGAGCAATGCCGGCGTTATTGACCAGCAGGTGAATGCCATTTGACTCCTGTTTAGCCACCTCATCGGCGAGCCGAATGCATTCTTCCTTCTTGGTGATGTCTCCCGGCAATGCATGAATACTCCCGGGCCCCTTGCTGTACTGTTTGACCACGGCGTCGAGCGCCTCTTGCCGACGACCTGTAATGTAGACTTTGGCACCATTGGACTGCAGCGTCTGGGCTATCATCAGCCCAATCCCGGTGCCACCACCGGTCACGACCGCGACAATGTGCGAGACATCGAAGAGCTTGCTGGCCTGCAGGTCTTCATTGGGCAAATGGGACGTCTTAACGGCAGACATGGCGCGGAATTGAAAGACTTGGTAGGTGTGTCGTGGAGAGAAGGACTTTAGCAGGTGGGATGCTATGTTAGTTTTGCGAGGGAAGAGGGAGCGAACCATTGCTTTGCTCCAGCTATATAAGCTGGCCCCTCGATATTCAATAGTGTCATTGAGTTTTAATGCTTATGAGCGAAGGGCCATGGAGCTCATTGCTCGGAAGGCAGAATCGAAGATGCAATGATGACGTTTGGAAGACTTGCCTCATGGATACCGGATTATGCTCCGAAACCTATATAGTTGCATGCCACGGCGGCCCGGTCCTCGCACGTGGCCGTTGAAGATCTTGTCAGGGTCTGCAACGTTGGGGCTAATTGCGCAGGAACTCATCTCCGCTGTCGATAGGAGCGCTGAAACTGACATTTACCCCTGTTACCTCTGGTGACCAAGAACGCAGGCCACCTCACGCAATTATGCTGGCATCGGACCAAAGCCGAAGAGTTGCTGTTGTAGAACGGATGAAGAAGGTACACCTGTCTGCGTTACGAATACTTTCTAGGGTATGAAGGCAGCTTTGGGACTCCCTCAACTTCTGCCCCTTCCCACATTCTGTACTGGCGTCACCATCCATCGTATACGGCGTATAAACAAGAAGCAGCATCATTTCATCAATATCACAGGACTTGAAGAAACATCGCACACAGTACAGACAACATCACGGCACCAAACTTTTCGAACAAACCACCATCAACCAGTAGTCGACTTGCTCCGCTTTTTCCGTTGCCGGTGCTCAATCCAAACGGCAGTCCTTGGTATCCAAACGTGAGATTCTGCGGGATGGTCGTATTCAGGCACTTTCCATTCGCAATATCAAGTCCCATCAAGTCGTCTGGCACCTTGAAGAACATGTAACTCTCCTGGCTGAGGCCCTTGAAACCCTTGGTATTATATGGAAACTTGTCTCCAGGGTCTGTAGAGGAGGTGTTGCGGAGGAAAATGCATTGGACTTGGCCGGGGTACTGTGTCGCCATCTCGGGATAGTCGCGCATGACGTCCGAGTTGCTTGTGTCCGCAATGAGGATGAATTTTCGGTGCGGGAAAGTCTGAAAGATCTTGTCTAGGAGGAACTTTCTGATCGATAGAGTGGCAGAGACGTCGCTGAAGTTGAGGGGTCGGGTGTCGAAGCTACCGCCTGGGTCGACGGGTCAGAAACCATTTCATGGACGCGGAAACAATGTTTGCTTACCTGGATAAGTGTCGTAGATGAATTGCATGTAGTTGCGAGTGATTTGCTCTGGAGTGGTCGTGAGGTAGTGAAAATGCATGTTTGGCAGACTGACGGACCAGTTACGGTAGATGTCTGGCATGTTCATCCACGGTGTAAACGGACGAGCGAAAGAATTGAGTAACCCTTGCTCGGGCTCGTAAATCTTTGTCACACGAAGTATGTCATCGATGTCGGATATAACGGTGAGACCTTGGTCAGAGACGAGGTACGAAGTCGCGTTCCCCGTGTCAGTGCCCTGGGCGTAGACGTTCAACCTTTGTGGGGCAATGTCCCCCGTTCCTGGAGCCAAAGTGAATGAGTTGTTGTCGATTGGGATGAAAACGTCAAAGTCGCCCTCCGGGGTGGTTGGATTGGGCAGAGTCACAACCTGCTCTCCGCCGGCTGGAGTCACGCCACCCCCTCCTCCAGGCTGCCCGTTGCTTCCAAACTCGGGGCCGGGGAGGATATCCATTGTAACCGTTTGATTCCCCTGCTGGACAACGTAGATCTCTCTCGTGAGGTTGCGCGCCTGGGCCTGCTGTGATGGTGGAAGATCCTCGATGCTCGTGCCGATAAGGTAAAAGTTGGCGAGTCGGTCCACGGTGGCATTGGAAATATTTGGTTGTTTGAATACATTCCCGTGGATCCGTAGATTCCAACCAGACGAGGTCCAGTTGCCATACCCAGGGATGTTCAACACTTGTGTTGGAGTGGCAACCAGATCCGAGCTGCTCACTCCTACAGAGCTCATAACAGCACTGCCCGTGGGTAGGTTCTGCAGGTTGGGTAGCAGCCCATTGGAAACGTATGAGGGGATAGCCGTCCCCAGTTGGCTGAAAATCGAGTTCACGTATGAGTCTACGTCGGATTCCAGATCACTGACGACGTTTCGCCTTGCTCCTGCATACGACCCATACACGGCGAGGGTCCGCGTTGGTGCAGGTGTAATCAACGCTTCCTCTTCTGGGGACACTTGAGTCGGCACCGCATACGCTTGAAGCCAGAGAATACAAGTCGCCAGGAGGAGGAGTCGCAAAGCCATGCCTGCTGGGCTAGCGTCAACGGTGAAGGCTTGGTAAAGGCTTGGTTTTCGTTAGCGACAGGCACCACTCGGACAGAGGGTGTGTGCGCAAACAATGGGGCGTTTATGCTTGTGAGAATATGACGCTCGCACAGCTCATCCGGCACCGACCATCCGTCCCCTTTACCAGAATACCAATAACGAATAAAAGCATGCGATCTTAGACAACCAGGAGGAAAGAATGAAAGGAGTACCTCGACGGGTGTAGGATTGTAGGGCAGAAATGAGTGACGGACTCTTGGCTAGATCTGGCAGCTCGCGGAAGGAGCAGGAAGTGAAAATCAAGGAAAGTTGCCCCAAGCTAAGGCGCGCCATGTGGGAGCATCGTCGCTCATCTGGGGATCGGGGAAGTGTGTGTCTATCGCCGTCGAGCTTGAGTGGCGGGGAGCTTCGAAAAGCCCTAATCGGGAATTGAGAATTCGATGACGTCAATGGCCTGGAAGGGACTAGTCTCCGAACCTTAACACGAGGGACCGACGCACCAATCAGCTGCAATGTCATTCACTCCGTAACAGCCCCTTGACCTCCTACCACACACCCAACCAACCCCCCCCCAACGCTCGGGTTTAGACAGCGAGATAATTTCCAACCTGCCTCTATCTTCATGGTTCCAAGCTGGGCCGTGGTGGACTGTGGCATATCCAAGTATACCATGGACAACTGGAGCACACCAAGTGTCTTCTCACGTCTCACAGAGATCTCGTCAGGACAAGTATGTGCCTGGTCATGGTTGACCCAAGATCACCGCCTGGGCTTCAGCTGGTTGTCACTGTTGGGTGTTTACAACCCGGGTTTTGCATCTGGAGACTTGCCAACAAGCTTTAACGCACTAACCATTTGAAATCTCTGGGCCAAATATCAGCGTGTTTCCACGATTACACTGGAATCTGACCTGGACTATGGATTGGTAGCCAATGACCATCATTCCATCCAGTCCAGAATGGCCCTGTGGCCCACCTCCATTTGCTGGACAATGCCCCAGAGAAGCTCATCTCGGCCTCTTCCAAGGATGGGCTTCCTCATTCCACACGAAAACCCCTTGAATGCTTCGTTCCTACCGTTGCAGGCCCGTGCGGTAGGGTCGAGGAGGCAGCCCGAATGGAATGCAGCATTCTGATTGTGTTGTTGTGATCTCGCGTCTTCGAGGGCGTGTTACTCAAAAGCCAACCACATCTGCGATTCTTCTTGACCTTTTTGCAATCACCAGTCACTCGTTTGGTTTGGAGTTCTGCAGTCCTCCACTTCTTCTCAATCCTGTTTTCGGTTTTGGTGTTCACAGATTACGGCATATAAAAACAAGTCAACAGGGTGGCCCACCATGTGGCCATCATCGTCGCTCCTTTTATCCTCTCTGGCTCTGAGATTTGCAGCAGTCAACGCGCAGGCTCTGGCCACTGTCACCTATGGCCCCAGCGGGCCTTGTCCAGTGCCATCCGTGACCAGCGTCGTGGTTGTGCAGGCGGGATACTACAGCTCTTTCTTTCAGTCAGCCTCGCAAATTGTGAACCTTTTTGGCAACGGTGAAACGGTTACGATTGAGAATGCCCCGACGACGTACATCACGAACACATACATCACCACGACCATCATCTCCACGGTCACGAGCGTGGTCAGCCCTTCAACTACCTCAAGTACCTCAACTAGCCCAATAACTTCCACAACTCCGTCCGGTAGTGCGAGTGTTGGGCCGGTGACTACAAGTGCGGCTCCTGCCTCGTCGCTCTCAACGTCCATCTCCACAACCTCCACACCAACCTCGACCTCGACCTCTCCGGGGCCCTCAACAACTTCCACGACAGAATTCACTCCTATCCCGCCCCCTGCTACGACTCCCACCCCGCCACCAGTTCTGACTTCTACATCGGTTGACGCCGAAGGAAACACAATTTTAGTCCCGATTACACAGCCGCCACTGACTCTGGGTGAAGGTCTGCCCTCGGGAACCGTGACCGATCTTCCTGCATCGTCAGCCGTCATCATTGGCATTGCAGTCGGTGGTCTCGGCGGTTCGAAGGTGAAGAGACAAGATTCAGGCACGCAGGCGCAAGCCTCTCAGCTGCTTTCGGGGGATGATGGCGGCTCCAGCAACGCATGTGACGTTGCCGTGAGATATTTTCTCCAAGGTGGACAGCTGACGGATGGTACCGCTGTGGTCGGTCGTAACACTACCGACTACGCTGCTGTCATAACTCCTGATCCCGATTTCAACAATGTCACCACCGTGTTTGCGTTTGTTAATGGCATTTTGCAGTGGGACTCGCCTGACCAAGGCCTTGGTAGTTTTTATCACTGCGGTGATAATAAGGTGTGGGCGGGCTTCCCGTCTCCTCCACGGCCTGATTGCTACGATGTCACCCTGGGCGGCATCGCCGCCAGCGCTTGTCCGGTGCCGTATAGGGATCCAGACGTTAGTACCTCGTCAACGACTATTTCCTCGAGCACTTCAACCTCAACGGATGTGGCGTCCACCACCACCACCGAAGTGACCACGACCACGACCACTGATACCGAGAGTCCGACATCGCCCACCACAACTCCCGAACCGAGTTCCTCGAGCGACCAAAGCTCGACTGAGTCGTCAGCGATATCGTCCCCTTTTTCAAGTTCGGCACCAGTCGTTACAAGCTCCCTGGGCCAGACTACCGAGTCCACTGTGGTTTCAGCCTCCTCGAATGCCCCGCCCGCCACGACAACACCTGCGTCTACCGGCTCGCCGTCCTCAGCGCCGTTTGGGACGAGCTCTTCAATTGTTCCTCTACAGTCAAGCTCAACGAGCATAGCGCCTGTGCAATCGAGCTCTACAAGCATCCCTCCTGCACAGTCAAGCTCAACAAGCGCTGTGTCTGTACATTCCAGCTCGGCAACTGTTCCGCCCGTGCCGTCAAGTTCAACAAGCCCAGCACCGGCACAATCGAGCTCGACAAGTATGCTCCCTTCACAGCCAAGCTCGTCGGGCACTGTCGTTACCTCATCAAGCTCCACCAGTGTTCCTGTGCAATCCAGCACGACTGCTGGAGCCGCACCGACAACGGTCGTGACCAGTGTTTCCTCTGGCATTTCTTCAAGTGGAAGCACTGGCGGAGGCACGAGTGGATCAAGCTCTACATCGGCAGTCATTGGAAGCACAAGCATGAGCAGCTCAGCACCGCCTTCCTCTAGCGCATCTCCGAGTGCGAGCAATCCTGGCTCGACGACCCCAGCAGGTATAGTGTCTTCCTCTCTTTCCTCATCCACTGTCCTCCCCACTTCAAGCACTACATCCTTGTCCCCAAGCAGCAGCTCTATAATAGCAACCACGTCGTCCTCGGCGCCAGCAGCTGGGACCTCATCGACAAATGCCGCAACGACACCTGGCAATACTTCCTCCCTAGCCACTACGCCCTCTGTATCAAGCACAAGTTCTCTGGCGGCAAATTCCCAGTCGACAAGTCTGGTCTTGACGAGCCTTACGACGACGGTCAACTCTTTGCCAACGACGTCCTTAAGCCCCGGTTCCACGACAGATAACCAAGTGTCGACGAGCTCCTTAGGTGCTAGCTCCACGACGGGCAACGCAGGGTCGACGAGCTCTCCTGGTCCTAGCTCAACTACAAACAATCCAGTATCTACGAATTCATCGGGCCCTAGCTCCGCGACGACAAGCGCTCTCGTAACCACGTCTGTGGGAACAACAGGACAAGGGACAAGCCAAACTTCTGTTGTAGTGTCTTCTACAACTAGCGACGTCGCTTCATCCACTGCTCTCGGTAGCACGACTGGTGCTAGCTCTTCTCTAAGCTCTGGTACGTCTCAGCTTGTGGTTTCCACAAGTTCTTCTAGTCCTTCTTTGCTTTCTTCTGGTCCTTCCTCAACCTTGGAGACGTCGAGCAGCGCAACTGGTGGTGCGACCGCGGCCTCGTCGACTACAGACTCCGTGTCCAGTGTGGGCTTCTCTTCGACCTCGCTTGGATCGACTGGAACTTCACCTGCTACTGGTGTCAGCACCACGGCGCCTGGCATTACTTCGTCAGATCTTGGTACTTCGGTGTCTACTTCTTCGACGGCAACACCTACGACCATCGTTTCTTCAAGTGCAGCTTCGAGCATGAGCACCGCCAGTGCTACGGTGCAGAGCAGTCTCTCTGGCGGTACAACATCAGCCTCTGCTACGACCTCGAGCCTAGTAGTGTCAACGGGTGCAGGTACAATTGCTTCATCTGTGCCTTCAGGCTCATCCACCACGAGTAAAGCAGCATCCATGACCTCCAGTACAGCTGCTTCATCGGCGGCGTCAGTCTCCACAACCTCGAACATGGCAGTGTCAACGGGTGCTAGCACAGACGCCTCATCAGCACCGCCAGTCTCTTCGGTATCCTCGGCATCAACAAGCCCTGTGGGAGGGTCCTCCACGGCGGGTGGTATCACAAGCAACGCTGGGACATCCTCGACAACAACTGGCTTAGGGCCGTCTGTGTCAAGCAGCGTTCTTTCGTCGTTATCTGGCCCTACTACATCGTCAAGCTCGTCGACTTTGGGTTCATCATCTTCCACCGCTGCAACCTCGAATCCCACGGCACCTGGCACTTCGGTCACATCATCCTCAGGTACGTCACATATCAATTTAAGCCCATATCATCTTCCATTGTTTCTCTTGAACTCTCCTCCAGCTGGTATCTTGTTGAATGCGAGTATTCTTGATGCTCTCCAAGGCATTTCTCAAGATCCTTTTCTACAAGTTCTGTCGCAGTGAGGTATGGAATGCACGGAATTATATCTCTTCCCACGACCATATCTCCTGAGACATGTGGACTTCACACACATCTGCAGGGGTTTTCATCACAATCGTGTGGTCAATCCCGAGATATGCCGAACAAGTGTGAAGGAAAACAGTGTTCGACGTTGTACATGTGCTTCAATTTGGTCTTTGTCTTTCTAGAATTTGACTGACTTTGTCCGATAATCTAGCTTCCTCCTCCTCTGGGACGGCTGGCGGCGCTCCAGGTGCCACATCATCTACAGCATCGAGTTCGACAACCTTCACGAGCGGGACCACGACGAGTTCAGCAGGGCTGACTTCCACCACGGTCACAGGTCTGAGTACGACGCCGACTTCCTCCTCTACCCCTATACCCAGTACAAGTTCAGGAGGTCAGACGTCAAGCTCGATCAGCGCCACAGGCTTCGCCACGACCAATACGGTCAGTTCGAGCTCGTCCACAACGTCCAGTGCGGTTGGCACTACAACTTCG
This sequence comes from Fonsecaea erecta, assembly GCF_001651985.1. Classification (NCBI taxonomy): domain Eukaryota; kingdom Fungi; phylum Ascomycota; class Eurotiomycetes; order Chaetothyriales; family Herpotrichiellaceae; genus Fonsecaea; species Fonsecaea erecta. The sequence goes on along the minus strand of NW_017387249.1, from coordinate 1,476,859 downwards.
ATTGCTAGCTCTGGGCCACCTACCTCAAGCTCTGCCAGTGCAGTCTCGACTGCGTCAACTGCAACTAGCGTCACAACAACGAGTGTGACGGGTTCGACGACCAGCAGTGCGTCAAGCTCTGCCGGTTCAGTCTCGACTGCGTCAACTACCACTAGCATCACCACGTCGACTGTGAGGAGTTCGACGGCCAGCAGCGCCTCAAGCTCTGCCAGTGCGAGTTCGACTGCGTCAACTACCACCAGCACCAGCGTTACCACATCGACGACTGCAACAGGCTCGACAGCCAGCACTACCACAAGCCCGGCTAGTACAGTCTCGACTGCGTCAACCGCCACCAGTGCTACCACGTCGACGACTGCAACAAGTTCGACGGCCAGCAGCTCCTCAAGCTCTGCTAGTGCGAGCGCGACTGGCTCAACCACTACCGGCGCCAACACATCGACTGCGACGGGCTCGACCACTTCATCGACCAGTAGTGCCACCAGCTCCACCACCGTTAGTTCGACGGCGTCAGGGACCTCTACGACGAGCTCGACAGGACAAATTAGTACTGCCACTCCTTCTTTCACAACTACCCTTGGCACATCTGTTTCCAGTGTATTGTCGATTTCCACAACTGCTTCAGGTTTGCTGACTTCGATTTCTATAGTATCCTCGTCAACGACATCGACCGCCCCGTCTACATCTGCTTCGGCAACTACTGCTGCGGCTGTCACGACGGCTTCATCGACGACACCGGTATCGACAACAACTACACTTACCACCTCGACGGCTCCGGTCACAACTACGACTGGTGCATCCACTACCAGTAGTAGTCCAAGCAGTGCAAACAGCTCAGGCGGTTCAAGTGGTTCAAGCAGTTCATCGCCCGGTTACCCCCCTGGTCCGAACTATTCGTCCTTGGCCTCTGTAGTTACCGTTAATTCAGTCGCCGCCGGAGCTGCAGGGACGTTATGCGCCGGAGACAACATCACTCCAGGGGCTAGCCAGCCAACACCTATAGCTACAGGCGCATATAACTATCAAAAGGTGGCACTAGCCGACTATCCAAATACGGTCTACGAGGTCGAATGCTGGATGAACGCCGGGAGTACCGGCGGTGCAATTACTACTGCACCGGGCAACTATTATTCTCTCGAGAGCTGTATCGACGCTTGCACGGTAGCTGGACCGAGTTCCTGTCTCGTTGCATACTGGAATTCGGTCGCCCATACGTGCAGCCTGTACAGCAAGGTCAATAGTGGTGGTGTCCCTTCTCTGGCTGGCGGGCAGACCCCGGCCAAGGTTGTCGGTGGTGGTATTCGGACCGCAAGGCTCCTTACGGGCCAACCAGTCCCAAATGTGGTGGACGCAACTTACCTCCTTGCTCCCGGAGCCGATCTGGGGCTCTGCAACAACGGCAATTACCAGTTGACCTTTATCGGTGTGTTCTATAACGGGGCCACGGGTACGGGCCCTCCCACGATCAACACGAACCGAGACAACATCTGGTATGTGTCTTGCGGTGCCTCATACCAGAATTCGCAGTCGGGGACGCAACTTGTCCCAGCCTACTCCCCGACGAACCCCGTTTTCGGCTTCACCTCAGCCCCGACAACGGCGGACGACTGTGCCCGCGTCTGTCAGTCGTATCACAGTTACTTTCTTTTGTTCGGCGCGGGCAACCCCGACTGCAACCTCTGGCAGTGGGTTCCCAACGCCAGCACCAAATGCCAGCTGTTTCCTAGTAATGCTGGCGTTGTCAATGGCCAAGGTCCACCGACCATGACGGATGGGAGTAGCAATAGCATCTTCGCCGCTGGCATCCTCCGGGGTAATTCCGGGACGGAATACTCGGGACAGGCACAGTACAAGAAACGATCTCTCCCTGCGGGCCTGGACTATCGGCGCCGCCATGCCAGGGACTCTCTGATCGACGACGGAAGTGTCCCGGATGTTATTCTTAAGTTCAACAAGCGGACTGGCAACTGGACCGAAGTGATGTGAGAGGGACGGTGTGAGGGCAGTTCATGATGAGGACACACCTGAGTTGTGGGAGAAAGGGGAGGTGTATGATGGGTTTTGTAAGGGCATTCTCCTGGGGAATCCAGCTACTTTTCGTTCTGTGAGAGGGGTTTTTTCGTCTGAAGGTTCCGGCTGAATGTCATGCATTCGTTAGAGCTTGATAGGGCATGCTCGTTCTAATATATCTTCTGATTGACTGCAGGAATGGGGATGTTTCCAAGGGTTGAGTACTTGTAGGTGTGTTCGCCTACAGAGAGAGAGGCTGACACAAGGCTGACACTGGGATCATTACCCGCCTATTTTGAAACGAATAGGCACTCGTCCTCGGTTAACCGAGATGAAGTTCCCGCATGGCATGCACCGTATCCGTGATCGTATTCGCGTCGGCCCAGGGGCATGTGTTGGCGACCACGTACCTGGTGGGTACCTCGTACAGCTAGACTAATCCGCGTCAATTTCCCTTCTGCTATTACATATTACATACCTACTATCAAGCGACTTCTGCGTACGAGTACCACGTATTTTCCAGGCAGCAGGGGAGCCCGGCTTTGTCCACGGCCTTGTCGCCATCTCCTTGTTTCTCTCGAGGACCTGTAACCATCATCACAGGTGGGGGAACGAAGCTAGAAAGCCCGCTCTGCACGACTGACTAGCCGATCCTGCTTTTCCAGGCAGCCGTGAATCCATGACTCTTCCAGTGGGTCGACCGGCCAGCTCGCTTCGTTACCCGTACCCATGGATCATCGCCGTGGTTCCCTTGGTCGAGCCAACTCAAACTAGAAAACTGTGGGCACCTCTATAGGGCGTTGACGGTGGGGGGGCGGGGAGCGTGATGAGGACTTTGGGCCCACCGTTCCATTCTTCATTTACAATTGTTATAATGTCGAACTGCCATTGTTGAAAAAGTACTAACCATCAGACCTGTTGCTGGAGGAGGAGAAGAAGAAGAAGAAGAAGAGGAAGAAGAAGAAGGGGAAGAAGGAAAAAGACATATGTCCCACACGGTGATTATCAGAGATTCACAATGAGCAACAACATCGAGGAGCCGGCGTCCGTCGTCGCCGATACGAAAGCGGGCAGTACTCAAGTCGTCGAAGAGACGACCATCACTATCAAGGAAGAAGAGGAGAAGAAGAAGAAGAAGAAGAACGAGTCCGAGAAGACATCCCGGCCTCCTCTCTCGAATTACTGGGTGCGTCGTCTTCTGCATCGATGGTCCGTCTGGGTCTTGCGTCGTACGTGTACTGACACAGGCCACGGGCAACACAGCGAATACTGTCTTTCCGCTCGAGACGCGATGGATTGGCTCTCTGCATCAGCTGTATATGTGCTGTTGGATCCGGCACGGTGAGTTATCATATCAATCAATCCATCAATCCATCAATCAGTCCCGATGTGATGTGGATGAAGTTCGTGGCACGGGCGGGTACTGATACATATATATATATATTCTCTGCCCGGCAGGCACTCCCACTTATGAACATCGTCTTTGGGGCCCTCGTCAAGGACTTCAATGGCTATTTCCTGCCGAATGCGACGGTGACGGAAGGGCAGTTCAAGGCAACTGTCAATCAGAACTCGTAGGTCCTGCGTTCACATCCAGCGAAGAAGCCATTATTGCTGACCGCTGCAGGCTCTATCTTGTCTATCTATTCATCGGCCGGTTCGTGCTGACATACATCTCGACGGTGAGTGAGCCTTGCCGAGACGACCACTTCTGTCTTATATCCCGATGTCGAGAGACCTCTGTTGCTGACTATGACAGTTCTGCTTCCGCGTCACTGGACTGCGGATCTCTGCCAGGCTGCGCCTTTCCTACCTCCAGTCCCTCTTCGCCCAGCCCATCAAGAAGCTCGACGAAGTGTCCGCCGGCACGGTCGCCAACACCATCACGGCGTCGTCCAACATCATCCAGATCAGCATCTCGGACAAGCTCCATTCGCTCTTCATGGCCGTGGCCCTGATCATCACCGCCTACATCATCGCCTTCCGGTACTCGCCGCTGCTCACGCTCGTGGCCAGCTCCTCGATGCTCTTCGTCGTCATCGTCTACAGCGTCACCACGCCGTTCCTGATCAAGCGGATGGCCCAGATCGAGAAGGCCAACGCCAAAGCCGCCTCGATCGCCGGCGAAGTCTTTGGGTCCATCCGCGCCGTCTTCGCCCTGGGGGCCGAGCAGTGCCTGACCAAGAAGTACGACGCCGCCGTCCAGGAGTCGCAGCGGTACGGCCTGGCCATGTCGCCGCTGTACGGCGCCCAGGTGGCGCCCGGCTTTTTTGCCATGTACGCCAGCTTTGCGCTGTCCTTCTGGTTCGGCCTCAAGCAGTTCCGCGAAGGGCATATTGCCAACATCGGCACCGTCGTCACGTAAGTTTCATCCCGTTCAATCTGATGCGTTGCTGCTAAAGGGTACGCCCCAGGGTCTTCTTTTCGGTTCTGATTGTGATGGCGCTTCTGGGAGTCCTCGCCACCCCCATCATTGCCATCACGAAAGCCATCGGCGCGTCGACCGAGTTCTTTGCCATGATCGACGCCCCCAAGATCTCGTACGAGGGCGTCACGGACCCTGACGTGTCGTCGCACGATGATGTCGAGTTCGACAACGTGGACTTCGCGTATCCCAGCCGCCCCAAGGTCCCGGTCCTGAAGGGGTTCAGCGCACGGTTCAGAAAAGGGAAGACGACGGCGCTGGTCGGCCCTTCCGGATCGGGAAAGAGCACGATTGTGGCGTTGCTGGAGCGCTGGTACGAGCTGGACAGGGACGACACCGACAAGGACGAGGCCACCACCTCTGCAGCACAGGAACCCGACACTCACCAGCAGGAGCCACTGCCCAAAAACCAGGGCATGATCGCGATCGGAGGCCGCGATATCCGGGACACAAACCTCAAGTGGTGGCGGTCACAGATCGGCCTGGTCCAACAAGAACCATTCCTGTTCAACGACACCATCTTCAAGAACGTCGCGTCCGGGCTGAACGGGACGGCGTGGGAAAAGGACGACGATGCCGCAAAGCAGAAGCGAGTCGAGAAGGCATGTCAGGAGGCCTTTGCGCACGAGTTTATTCGCCAACTCCCCGACGTGAGTCAACGTTGTCTCACCCCATGCATTGACTATTTGACTGACTGACTGACTGACTGACTGACTGACTTGGGATCAGGGCTATCAAACGCGCGTCGGCGAGAGCGGCATCAAGCTGAGCGGCGGGCAACGACAACGGCTGGCCATCGCACGCAGCATCATCCGCGAGCCGTCGATCCTGATCCTGGACGAGGCGACCAGCTCGATCGACGTGCGCGGCGAGCGCATCGTGCAGAAGGCCCTGGACCAGGTGTCGCGGAACCGCACGACCATCGTGATCGCCCACCGGCTCTCCACGGTCCGCAAGGCCGACAACATCGTCGTCATGCGCGACGGGCGCAAGGTGGAGGAGGGCACCCACGCCGACCTCCTCGTCGTCCCCGACGGCATCTACGCCGGTCTCGTGCACGCGCAGCAGCTCGAGGCCGAGACGGTGCCTCCGACAAACGAGGCCGTCGAAGCGTCGGAGCGTGAACAGCACGAGACACCAGACGACACGGGCGTCCCGGCCCAGCGAGACGAAGAGAGCAAGACGCAGTACAAGTACCGCGGCTTCATCATGTCCGTCGGCCGGATCTTGTATGAGCAGCAACAGTACTGGATCTTTTATGTTTTGATTGTGCTGGCGGCGATGGGAGCAGGCTGTAAGTTTTTGTCGTCGAAGACCATTCCCACCACAGGATAACACGGCAAGCTAACGAGCAGGGGACCTCTAAAAACAGCGGCGTTCTCACTGCAGAGCTGGATCTTTGCGCAGCTGATAGAAGTCTTCACCTTCACGGGCCAACGGCTGAAGGAACGAGGCGACTTCTGGTCCCTGATGTTCTTCATCCTCGCGCTGGGGATGGCGGTGGCGTATTTCATCCTGGGGTTCCTCTCGAACCATCTCTCCGTGGTAAGTCAGACAGACGGTCACCACGGACCCGGTTGATGGAATGCCCTGCTCACGACCACTTCTCACCACACAGCTCGTCTCGTCCGTGTACCGGCGCGAGCACTTTTCGAACCTCCTCCGCAACCCCGTCTCCTTCTTCGACGCCGAGGGCAACGCGTCGGGCTCGCTCATGGCCCGGCTGGCGACCGACTTCAAGCTGCTCAGCGAGCTGATCGGGCTGAACGGGGTGTTCCCGCTGATCTCGTTCTTCAACATGGCCGGCTGCGTCATCATCTCGTTCTACTTTGGCTGGAAGTTGACCCTGGTGACGTTTTTCTCGGCCATGCCCGTGGTCATCGTCGCCGCTTTTGTGCGCATCAAGTACGAGATCCAGTTCGAGGAGTGGAACGCCAAGGTCTTCGCCCACAGCTCGCAGTTTGCCACCGAGGCGGTCGGCGCCTTTCGCACCGTCACCTCCTTGACCATGGAGGACTCGATCATCCGGAAGTACGCGGATCTCCTGCAGGAGCAGATCCGCGACGCGACGCGACGGGCCACCCACGGTTGTCTGGTCTTTGCCCTCTCAGACAGCGTCGAACTGTGTGCCATGGCCTTGACTTTCTGGTGAGCTGCTCGCCTAGATCCGTGCTTCGTTCCTGGAGACCGCTTCGCTGACACAGACCCCCCTCTTTTTGCTGAAGGTACGGAGGACAACTCCTGGCCAGCCACGAGTACAACATCATCCAGTTCTTCCTCATCTACGCCGCCATCGTACAGGGCGCCCAGGGGGCGGGCCAATTCCTGAGTCTTTCCCCCAACGTGGCCCGGGCCACCGCGGCGGCGAATCGCATCCTGGCGTCGCGAAGCACCGAAAATGACGACGCCACCACCCACACGAACAGCGTGGTCGTACCACCACCGCCGCTGCCGTCGAATGAAAAGCGGACGGGCGCCAAGGTCGAGTTCAAGGACGTGGGCTTCCAGTATCCCACCCGCGACCGTCCCATCTACCGCCACCTGAACTTCACGATCGAGAGCGCGCAGTTTGTGGCCTTTGTGGGCCCCTCGGGCTGCGGCAAGACCACGGTGATCTCGCTGCTGGAGCGATTCTACGACCCGGTGGCGGGGACCATCACCTTCAACGACCGCGACCTCCGAGACACGGCGGTGGCGTCGTACAGACGCGCGCTGTCGCTGGTCGCGCAGGAACCCAAGCTGTTTGACGGCACGATCCGCGAGAACTTGGTGCTGGGCCTGGACAACGACGAAGTTAGTGACGACGCCATCGCACGGGCCTGCAGCGACGCCGAGATCCACGACTTCATCCTCTCGCTCCCGGACGGGTTCGACACGCCGCTGGGGATCAACACGCAGACGTCGCTCAGTGGGGGCCAGAAGCAGCGGCTGTGTCTGGCGCGGGCGCTGCTGCGGAATCCGTCCCTCCTCCTCCTCGACGAGGCCACGTCCAGCCTGGACTCGCAGTCGGAGAAGCTCGTGCAGGCGGCCATCGAGCGGCTGGTGGCGCAGCGCAGCATGACGGTGATCGCGGTGGCGCACCGGCTGGCGACGATCCAGAAGGCCGACGTCATCTTTGTCTTTGGCGAGAGCGAGGCCGGGAGAGGGTCCCGGATCCTCGAGCGCGGCACACACAGGGAGTTGCTGGGCCGGCGGGGGGCGTATTGGCAGATGGTGAGTATGATGAGAGTGCTTTTTCCCGTCTTGTCTTGTCCTGTCCTGTCCTGTCCTGCCCTTTCTCTCCTTGATGTTATGTCCCCGCCTCTTGTTCTGCATATGCTAATGCGGGTTGTTGTTCCCTCGGTTAGTGCCAGGAACAAGCCCTCGATCGGTAGGTGATCCGGGGGGGAGGGGAGGGGGGTTTAGCGAGAAGCGGGGGTTTTGTATGGGCATGCATATGTACATGCACCCCTTGGGCTTGGGGACAAGTCTTGACCATGATTCGATCGAGGTTGCGCCTAGACGTTGTGCTGTGCTGTGATGTGTTTGTGTGTTTGTTGTGTGGGTTGCGATGTCATGGGCGTGTTTCCGGCGGCGGCGCCAGAAAGATGCGGTGGGGGATTTTGTTGTTGTTGTTGCTGCTGGTCCTCCTCCTCTCAACACCACCACCACCACCAAACTCATTTGTATTGGGCAGTTACCTAGCTGCTTTCTCTCCTCATTCCCCATGCATGCACACATGCACGCGTGCATGCGGCTTTTTCCTTTATGCGGGGGAGGAGGGACGGAGGGCGGAGTGGAGTGCGGTGCGGTGCGGTGCAGTCCAGTGCAGTGGTGGAGCCGTGGAGACGTCGTGTCTGCCCCGGATGTTGACGCTGCATGTTGGTTACCAAGTCAGTTGGTCCGTCATGTTTGAAGAGTTGAGACGAAGAAATGGGGACGAGGTGAGGAACTGAGTGGCAGAGATGGAAACCCGACAGAAAGAGAGGGAACACCGACAGACACACACGTTGTGTCGTACTGTATCCAGGATGAGCATTGGCACACATACGACACACACAACTGGACACGATGTGATGTGACCATGACATGACATGATATGTACAATATGGGAGGAGACGACAAGAGGGAGGGGAGGCCTGGGAGAGATACTAACTGAACCATCTCCCCTTGATTTTACCATGCTATATGGGTCTACTGGTTACTGGGAATTACTCGACTCACTGACTGACTGAACCGTGAACCTCTCTCTCTTCCATACATATATACACGCTCCAAATAGAGAAGGAAAAAGGAAAAAGAAAAAGAAAAAACAGTCATCTATAGTGTCGTGCAGTCCCATGTCCTCCCAGAGTTCTGCTCACTATATCCACGCGTAGGGAATGTGTTGGCTGAGTGTATGTCTCTTCCCCTCCTCCTTCTCCTCCTTCTCGCACCACTTCTTCTACTCACGGCACCAACAATCCATCCATCCATCCATCCATCTCTTCTGTTACTCCCTCCTCCTTTCACAACCTCGTCTCTGATATAACTGCAGTGAAAAGGATCTGTACGTGGGGGACACAGACTGCCCACTGCCCACTGCCCAGACCCCCACGAGCTTCAACCCTCACAGACCGCGACCTGTCGTGGGGGTGTGTCTCTCCTTCGGTCGGTCACCCACTTCCAAAGACATCATAGCCATGGTCACGCCCCGATACATAATATGCAGTCATAATCTCAGCATTGAGTTGACCCGGATATACCTGACAGGGTTTGATAAGCCCTATCTCGTATTATTATCGTGGTCAGCCGCGGGCGGCCATGTCCTAGTGCCCCAGCCCAGCAGTGACCAGGACTTGCGCGCGCCCTCAGCTTACACACCACCATCGTCGGGCGAGCATGTCCAGGTTTCCGTTCCTGGTCCGCCAAGCAACAGAGCTGAAGTCGGAGAGTTCTTGCTTCAACGGGAGGGAAGGGATAAAGGTTTTGCCGGAAGGGTTGGTTGGGTGGGTGCGTGCACGACCGACGGTTTGGCTTATTCTCTTTCTCTTTCCATTGGGGCATGGGAATAGATCGTCCTCTGCTCTGTTGAGATGCTGAGATCCCCATCCCAGCGTGGGCAGGTGCAGGTGCCGGTGCAGACGCACGTTGTGCCGAAAGACGCACCGAGAATATCGCCGGGGCCACTTGAAGTCGGCTGGCTCTGCACCATGTGACGATTCCCTTGCTCGCGTCAAGGTCGAGGGCATGGCTTCTACACATCCATCTCTGGAAATGTGTGTTTGTGTGTGTGTGTATGATGAGGTATCGGATCGGAGCCGCTGGCGGATCATCCAAAGTAAGCCGGCGGCGGCGTCCTCGTCGCAGTGCGCTCGCCTGGCTGCCGCAGACGCAGCGGGACGAGCAACGCACTCAGGTTGTCCACGTCTTCGTCGTCATCCGACTCCAACCCCGACGGCACCTCCACCTCGGCCACGTCCACGACCACCTGGCTCTTCGCCGCGTCGTCCGCCTTCGACCCGTACGCCGTGACCGCGAGCGGGATGCTGCTGTGCAACGAGTACTTGGGCGCGCCGTGGAACGTCATGCTGAGGTCCAGCGTGTACGTCCGCGACAGGTACTTCCAGTCCAGTGACGGCTGGGACACGGCGTCGGGCACGGGGAGCTCGAGTTGTGACGTCGCCACGTACGGCTCCGCCGCGGGGCGGGTGGTGGTCTGTTGGTGCTGCTGCGCGCGCCGGGCGCTGTCGTACTGTGGGAGCGGCCGGAACAGGATGGTCGACTTCTGCGCCGACGCCGTGGTCTTTTTGTAGATGACCTCGCCCGCCCTCAGCCTTGTTGGGGAGGGGCGGCCCGGCACGATCGAGAAGCGCGTGTTGACCTCCCACTTGGCCTCGACCGAGCATTTCAGCGACTGGCGCCCGTCCATGGGCAGACTACCACTACCGCTATTCCTCTCGGCGGCGTCCATGGCCACGGTGAGCGGCACGCTGATATGGCGCTTGCCCGTCTGGGGATCCCGTCTGATGGCCACGTCGCCCTCGGACCAGGTAAGGGAGAGGCCGGGGACTTTCTGGAACCGACACCGCGACAGGATGTCGGGTTTGGCGCGGATAGTCAGGGGAGTCTCTCGCCCGGCCGAGACCTTCAGGCAAGGGTACAATGACGAGATCTGGATGTGCTGGTTCAGGAACCCGACCTGGCGCCCCGCGCGCCGGAAGTTGACCTCGATCCAGTACGACACCTCGCAGTCGCCGTGCTCGACCCGTGTGTCGTTCAGCGCCGTGCTCTGGGTGATGGTGGTGGTGCCCTTGACAAGACCGGTCAAGGGGAGAGGGCGGAAGATGCCGTCCTGCTGGCCCGGGATCATCGTGGGCAGTTCGAAGTAAAAGTCCAGACTCCGCACCTTGCGCGCGTCCGTCTCGCTGATCGCCGTGGGCTGGCGGAAATCTGAGGCGGCTTTGACGTCCGTCAGGGTGATGATGTCCTCGATGGCGTGCGTGTAGCCCACCGAGGATGTGATGACACCTCTCAGACAGAGCTGCACCGTGTCAAACATGTGGCGTCGGACGCAGTCGTCGAGGACACTGAGTCTGCCGTTGATTCGGGAGGGGCCCCTGTTCCTGTGTGCCGCATCGTCGACATTGTCCGGGAAAGGAGGCGCAGCCTTGCCTGGCGTCGGCTTCCCGACCTGCAAACGAGCGTAGATCATGGTTTTATTGTTGTTGTTGTCTTGACGTCCTCTTCTGGGGCGGGACAGACTTAAGAAAAGACCCGAGAAACGGCACCAAACTTACCAGTATATATATGACCTTTTTTCAATGCCCTTTCTATTCTCCTGAAGCGGGAAGGCGACCCACGAGCCAACACCGGAAGTTGACATGGGTGGGTGCGTGGGTCAGCTGCGCCATATCTTTTCTAGTTCTTTCGGACTTCGCATCTGGGTCTGGGAAATATCGGGCTAATCAGCATCCAGACCGGTAGGAGTAGGGGGGTTTGTTCGTTGATTGTCCATCCATGGTCGTCTGGCTTCTGGCTACTGACCCGACCGGGGCTTATCATCAACACGGAAAAAGAACGACCGTACCGAGTCACACATTGACTATACGGGGAGCTGAACCGAATCCCGAAGCCGCCATGTGCCACCCACACATACTCCACTCAGCACCACCACGCAGCAGCAGCAGGGGATCACCGCGGCTGGGGGGGTCTAGTCATTCAGTCGGTAGCCCGGGCCCACGAAGGAATGAATAAGACTTTTGCGCGAGAGAATCAGAAAACCGTGACCCTAGGACATTGGCAACTTGACAACTGGACAGTTCCTCTCTCACACTCTCTCGCGCGCGCGCAAGGCAAAGTCCCTGGCCTAGCTCACGAGCTAGCTACCTAGCTACCTAGGAGGTTACGCGAGGCCCGAGGGTCAGAGTCGCTCACACCCTGGTTCGTGAGTTTGACTATGTAAGAAAACACAGTTACAGTCGTGGCTGCACCACCTCGGATCAATCAATCAACCCTGGCCATCTCAAAAATCTCAGCCCTCTTCCACCTCAAAAGTGTCCTCGTTACGAAGGACCCTTACTTACTACGTATACAGAACAACCACATCAGCTTGCAGCCCAGCCCAACAGGACAAAAAAAGAATCCCCCGTCTGCATGGAGCAGCCAACGGTAATCATTTCCCGTATCCCGTCCGGGTGTACGTGGTCACAGGCCCCCTAGGGCCATCATTTCCCGGTCTTGGGAGTGGCCGAGCAAAGCCTCTTAGCCTTTTAGCTGGCTTGTTCCCAGAAATCTAAGCTCCCGACGAGATGATGGCGCTTTGCCTTGATTTCTTCTTTCTTGATTGGGCTTATTAACTACACACACGCACACAAGAAACGCGGTCAAACCACGTAGACCTGCCGCTCTCGCCTCCCCTGGACAACCCAAGTCAGCAGGACTGGTGGCGCACTTGTCCACCACTGGATGGTTCTTGGTGATAAATTTCCCGGGAGGGATCGAGAAGGAACGGTAGCAAGCATGCAAGCTGGTCGGGGCCTGGTTTAGGAATGAGAGCAGCAGCAGCAGCACAAAAGCACACTAGGAAGGTCAATCTGTTAGTCGCATCGGGTCGAGAACCACTAGGTCTTGGGCAATTGTCAATGACCATCCACCGCGGTGGGATGAACAGAAAAAGTCGCCAAAGGAAACACCCCTAGCTAGTGGGGGTTTTTTTCCCCGGTCCCTTCGGCGAAGCTGGACGGTTGGTGGCTCTTTGGTGGCTGCTGGGTGGGGGAAGATAATACTTCCTTGGGTTGGCAGGTGTTCAGTCTTATTTTCTCCACCGCTTCTTAACGAATGGGTAGGCCAGGTGAGGCTTCAACAATGGATTTATTCAGCTCCTTGCTCAGAGAACCTGGGGGAGGGCCATGCATTGCTGGTGCATTGCAGGTGCAGGTGCAGCTGCGAGTCGATAATGGGTACATAGCCACAGCAAGTTCGGTAGCTAGGGTTCTTACCCAGGGTTCACCAGCTCACCAGCCTCAAAACGCCGCCCTTCGCCTGGATATGGTGGCTACTCGCGGTTAGCAATACGAGGTACATAGCATGGTACTTGGGTTGCGGTCTAGGCCTCCGACATCGCACAGTAGATACCCGAGATATGCTCCAGGCTCGCCGGCGCCCGTCAAAGACGTCCAAGCGGCGTCTTCCACCGAACGCTCCCTAGCGAGCCAGCACGTCCATGTCCGAAACTCGCGCCTTGACTATTACTATTGTTACTATGTGTCCTTTTGTCGCATCGCGTCTGGAATCCTACTGCTGCCTGAGAGAAAGACGCCCAAAATCCCGAGGTCAGTGTGTTGTTCGACCTCGGACCGGGTGTGTGATCTTTGGGATCATCTTTTTTAGTGTGAACGATGATTTCCCCACTCGTAGGGAAGACCAGGGGGCCACGAGCTTATGGATTTCTTTCCTATTGTTACTGTTCCGAATAGTGGACACGTTCCACCCACTCACGAGGACCCCGCCAATTGCTCTGCTTTGCATTTCCTCTGTGTGTGTGTGGTGGCACAAGGTGAGGCCTGACCTGCGGCGTCGATACCTGCAAGGCTGCCGATCGAAGATTGGATGGGCGTTGGGTTGGACGCCTTTCAGGCCTCACTCCTGCGTAAACGATCCCACGGTCACATTTGATTCTTTATTTACTTGGTCCTGTCATAGGACGCCTTGTAAAAGGGACTGCGGGCTGGCACGAATAGATCCACAGGTGATACGGTTTCTGGCAGCCCTCTCCTCGAATGCTCTCGCGGCTGCGGCTGATGCGACGGCAGCGGCATGCACTTGCCATTGCTTTGGGGGGGGTGTTCCTTTTGATTGCGGCTGCTGGCCTGGTTGCTAACGGCCTTGATGACGAGACTAGGAAGAAATCCTGACATCCGCGCCGGCCTTCCATCTTAGATCCGAAATTGTCCTGCTTTATGCGCCATCTTGCCTGGTGGATGCCGGTTGTCGTTACCGTGTTTACTGATCTCATGTCCCCAAAGTGGATTGACGTCCTGAAGTCGTATCCGCAGCTGGAGTGGCATTCGGAACCGCATCCGTCGAACAAGCCCGTTTCGTATCGCAACCTAATCTTCGCAGCTGCTGGCGATGGCGTCCGGGGAAATACGAACAACAACAACCCTTCTCGGCACCGCCGACAAGCTCACAGCCACTTGATGTCAATGCAGTTGGTAGCGCCCGAACAGCTCTCTCTGTCTCAGCTCCAGAGCGTGGCATCCTCGTGTCGTCTCTGTCAGTCCCACAGGACCTTCAAAAGCTGACTGGTCCTGCAGACCGGTTGCTGTCGACAATGTGACGTCTCCATTTTCTATGAGAGATCATGGAGAGTGTCGGTTCTATTTTTGATCACTGCCGGCATCGAGAGGCAACGCCCTGCTTTGAGGCTAAGGAGGAATTGTCAACAGTTGGCCGACCTTCGTCGCGTCGAATCAACATCGACGGTAAGGACTTCTTAGCCACCATGGCGCAAAAGCCAGTTTTCGACACTAAAGTCGTCACAGAGACATTCAACAAAAGCTCCCCAAGACGATTTTCTCGAGTCCCACCAAACGCGTCGTTGATTCGTTGTTTCCCATCCACCAACCTAGAGGAGGCCTGGGCGTTTGGCTTTCCAATGCCCTTGCTGTTGTCAGACTTTGTAAACAACTGATGGCAAACCATGACAATGTTGTGGAGTGATCATGTGGCAAGAGACATCCTATAGAGGACACATGCCCTTGTGCGTGCATATACGACAAGTGTCCCTGGGGGATACCACTTCTGTCGCCCGTCAATAATGGGCGGACCATACGACGGGAGCGTGACGTCTAGTTGACAGTTCTTGGAGTAGCTTGATATGCATCCGGTGGTGTGAAAGGGGACGGCTGCTCAGATGCTTCGTTCCATATCAAGAAAAGCCATTCTGAGTTCATTGAGAATAGTCGAATACTCACAGTCCTCACAGCTTGCCTGCAGAAGCCGCGAGGCACCTTATGATCGTGTCCATGAGCACCCAATTCTCCTATTGGAGATCCTGGCACGATAAGCGGAGGCGGAAAGGTAGCCTCGTCGCTGAGCCTGTATGGGCATTTGATGTTTGGCTTTGGCACAATCAGAAGCAGTGTTTTGAATAACACTCTCCGGTAGGTGGGAGCCTTTGACACCACAAGTCAATTGAAGTTCTGAAAGGGACTTGGCAAAGCGAGGCATCTCGAACGTGGGTCTACCAGGGCTGCATCGAACTCAGGGTTCTTAACTTGACGAGGGACGTACCTTCGGGAAGACCACAGCCGTAACAAAAACCCATCAATCTGGCGCCAGACAAAAGTCGAGCGGCTGAGGGAGCGGCTATGTTGTTAGACCCCCAGAACATTACCAGCAGAGTCGCATATTCGCCAGTCTCTGCGTACGCCAAACGAGCAAAGTATCCGCGAGCCAGAGACTTTGTGAGTTTCGGGGTGGTACGGGAGCAAAACGACCGAGGCAGAACTCGCGCTAAATGGTTCGCACGTAAGGCCTTGTGATATCAAAGCATACGAACAAGGCTGACTGGCATTTCATGGTGATTTTACAAACCGGCAATTAGTCAGCCATGCCATGCCAAGATTCCCCCGCGTCGCTCCCCACCTTCCGCCCCCACCTTCTAACCCGGTTTGTCGCCCGGTCTGCGTTCCACTCTGCCAGGGCCATTTCTGGTCTAGCGCCGGACACTCGACCGCTGAGCCCAAGTAAGATTCGAGGGCTAGCAAGAGATCTTATTTCTTCCAATTTCAACCTCATGGCGGCGACATTCCCCATCGCCAGGCATCCGTCTTCAATGATTGTGCATCTCACCAAGCGAGCCTCGTAGCTCCTCCGGGCGTCGCCATGGCCGAGACCGAAGCCGCCGTGCCGCAGCTCGAACCCCGCCGAGCATGTCAAGAGTGCAACCGCAAAAAGACCAAATGTGACATGCGTCGGCCCGTTTGTGGCCTTTGCTTACGTACGGGCAACTCTTGCACCTTCCCGCTGAAAAGGAAGAAGCCCACCCGCAAACCCCAGCTCAAGACCCAGTCGCGGAAGATCAGTGACAGCCTGTCCAAGCTGGTCCAGGTGCTGGAAGCGGCGTCGCGAGCTGGCGAAAGCCCCGCCGAGCAGGACGGCCGACGGGGCATTCCCCAGACAGTGCTGCGAGACTCGCTCAAGGGACTCCTAGCTGAGATCGCCGAGACAGAGAACCACGCTGCCGACAATCAGGACCAGTCCGCCGACCAGAACAACCGAAATGACTCTGTGTCTGACGCCGATGAGAACGAGGATGAAGACCCTGACACCAACGAGCCAGAGCTGGAGCAAACGCCACCCGCCACTTCAACCGAGGACACCACGAAAATATCGACTCCGTCACTGCTCTCGACCCTACCACTAACGTCGACAGAAATCCCTTGTTCGGTGGCCCTCGACCTGATCTACATCTTCTTTGACAAGGTCCAGGCGTGGGCGCCCATCCTGCACCGACCGCGGTTTCTGGCGCGATTCGAAAAGGCTCTCCTGGTCGATGGCGATGTCATGAAGGGATTCTCTGTCGACGAGTCGCTGTTGTTCTACAGCATCTTCGCCATGAGCGCGAGATTTTCCAACCATCCAGTCTTTGCCGACACCCCGCCGAGCAAGCGAGGACACGAGTTCGCTCTACGTGCTCGAGATTGCTACGCCCAGGCCCGTTTGATTAGGGCCCCCACATTGACTTACCTCCAAGGCTGTATCCTTCTGGCCTACTACTTCTACACGTCAGGCCCAACGCACCAAGGCTGGATTCTCATCGGCGTCTGTGTCAGACTGGCATACGATCTGGGCCTCTCCGAAATCGACGACGACGACTGGAACCCGCTCACGCCCATGGACGCGGTGGAAAGGGAAGAATGCAGGCGATCCTGGTGGGCTGTGTGGGAACTGGACACGTTTGCATCCACCGTCTCCCGCCACCCGTATTCGATTGATCGCAAAAGAATGGCCGTCGCCCTCCCCATCTCGGACGAAGCGTGGTTTGCCGAGATGCAGGTGTCATCTGCACAGCTCAACATGCTCCCCGGTCA
The DNA here is from genome assembly GCF_001651985.1 of Fonsecaea erecta. Taxonomy (NCBI): domain Eukaryota; kingdom Fungi; phylum Ascomycota; class Eurotiomycetes; order Chaetothyriales; family Herpotrichiellaceae; genus Fonsecaea; species Fonsecaea erecta. The sequence goes on along the minus strand of NW_017387249.1, from coordinate 1,459,867 downwards.
ATCCTGGAGGTCCTTACAGGGGTGTAGCAACCAAGACGAGCGGGCGTGGTTCCTGGTCGCCAATCACTTCATGGCGACGGTCCATGACCGACTGCAGCAGAGACAAGACATAACCTCGGACGAAAAATTGACGCTAGAAAACGAGATATGCTGTTTCAAACTCGCGCTTCCTGCCTCGCTTCGGCTCGACGCCGAGACTTTGTCATTCACACCGACGACGTTTGCCCGGTGCAACTGGGTCATTGGGACTCATCTCATGCTGATGGCGGCGTCCTTCATGGTTTCTGGGATCGCCGCGGCCGAAAACGACGACCACAGCGTGTCCAGTGTGGGTACCAGCGCCTCGTCACCGCTCCGCCAGCGCGCCATCGACTTGTCACGGATCATCAGTCTCTGGGACTCCAGATACATTGCGATCGCCCACCCGTTTTTTACGTGCATGATGCTCCCACCTTACTACGTGGATGGCGACATTTTGAGAACCCAGCCTCTCATCGCCTCTAGTCACGACTTGGGGAAGCTGGTCCTGGCACACTTCAGCGAGAGATGGAAGTTGGGTTCCGTTGTCGCCGGTAAGACTCCTCCCCATTTTATGGCATTGTCCACACTCTGACCACTGTGACAGAACTGGCAAAGATCCTCGAGCGAGGAGGCACGCTCGACGCCCAAGAAAAACAGCTGGCCAAAAGATACGCCGTATTTTTCCGGATGCCACGTCTCAGCGGCAACAGCCCTCCGGATCTCAATCGGCGGGAGAGGAACAACTCGATGATCAGCGATAAGATTGCATACCCAGGCCCCGCAGAGGTGCAGCAGCAGCAGCAGCAGCAGCAACAGCAACCGCAACCGCAACCGCAGCCACCCCCGCCGGAGGAGTATCCAACGTCGCTCGACATGTCTGGCCACGCGAATATCGCCAATTACCAAGCGCCGATGTTCGATCCTCAAAACTTCCCGTCGCTCCAGCCTCCGTTTTTCGAAGGGAGTGGTGAGATCGAATTTGGCTTCTCGGACTTCTTTGGTGGCTACCAAGACTTGGATTTCATGACGGGCCCAACATAGCCCCTAGGCAACGATGGCGCCGCCGCGGCCGCCGCCGAGCTGCTCTGGCCGATCAATCGCCCCTACCCACAATGCAGGGTTCCCTTGCGCGTGCTAGTGCCTCGGATGTTGGCTTTCTTGTACAAATTAACCGGACGCCGCGTCCCACCCATCGTGGCGTCCAGCGAACACGGTGTCACGTGGGCGGTGATCGGTGGACTGCTGAGGCCGTCCATGACCGTGTCCGTCTTGTCCCACGATCGGAACTATCAAGCCCGCAGACCAAGCTGACGGACATATCTATTCCGATATAGTTGTCGTCAAACTATACGGCTGGGGGGAAAAGGGGGCCGCGGGGTGATCTGGGGGCGTGGTGATATATTACACCCTTGGACACTCTCTGGGAAATACAGCTTGTTCCTGTGTCGGCCATCTCGGTCTCGTTGGACGAACACACCGCAGCGTTCAAATTGTTTCCTTCTCATCAAGGCGGAATGGCACTCAAGCAAGTTCGAGTGGTCCGGTTGGCGCACGTGGTTTACCAGCACCCCGATCTGGAAAAATCCCTCTCGTTTCTGTCGGACTTTGGCTTTGTCGAGGAGCACCGGACGCCCGACCGCGTGTACCTGGGCGGTTATGGGATCCAGCCCTTCCTCTACGTCGCCGAACGATCCCCAGACGACCAGAAACACTTCGTCGGGGGCTACTGGGTGGTTGACCGCCTGGAAGATCTGGAAGCAGCCGCGGCCCGTCCGGGCGCCTCTCCGATCCAGGACAGCGATGCTCCCGGGGGTGGGAAAGTCGTCACGGTCGAGGACCCCAACGGCTTCAAGGTGGGCTTTGTCTACGGACAGATGCTGAAAGAAAAAGAAGGGCCCGCCCCTCCTCTCGAGACGACTGCGCCCGTCCCCAACGGTGCCCTCGACAAACCCAGAAAGGGCCGGTTTCGCCGATTCAAGACGGGGCCATCTCCTCTTCACAAGCTCGGACACTACGGGTTCATCGTCCCGGGGAGCAAATTCGAGAGCACGCTCGCCTGGTACCGGGATCTGATGAATTTGAAGCCTACCGACGCTGTCTTCAACCCGGCCACCGGCAAAGATCAGACGTGCTTTTTGCACATCGACCTGGGACCGGAATACACTGATCACCACGTGAGTCAATGTGGCGCGGCCATCGTGGTTTCTCTAGATTAACGAGATGTGTGTACAGAGTTTCTTCGCTGCCACCGGTCCCGAAGACCGCCCTCCGTTCATCCATCATTCGAGTTATGAAGTCGACGATTTCGACGTGCAGACCCTCGGCCACGACTGGCTCCGGTCCAAGGGCTGGACCAACTGCTGGGGCATCGGGCGCCACGTCTTGGGAAGTCAGATCTTTGACTACTGGTATGTGAACATTCTCCCCCTGCGGTCTCTCCTACCATGTGTGGCTTACAGTTTGCCCCGTTGATAGGTTCGATGGCTCAGGATTCATCGTGGAGCATTATTCGGACGGGGATCTCGTCAACGAAGACACGCCCTTTTCGAGAGAGCCCGCCGCGCCCGACACGTTACACGTCTGGGGGCCCAACATCCCTCTGGCGTTCCTGTCGGCCAAGATGGAGGACTCGGGCAAGGAGCTGCCGGTGCCCCCCGACGCGATGGAGGGGAAACCCGCCCAGTACAGGGCGCCCCCCGTGGTGGCAGCTTGAGATGCGGAGGAGGATGAAATGTGCATGCACTCCCAACGCTATGACTGACTGGCTAGACTGGCTGGGTTGGCTGACTTAGGCGTATGCGTGTAGGCAGAGCAGTTGTATCTTTTTGTACGAAATGTTCACCTGTGGAAGAATATCTCTCTCACACCATCTGTCTGTCTGTCTATGGATAATCTCTGTGTTGCACACAAAAGCCACCTTCCTCGACCTTGTGAAAGAGTCATCCCATCCTACGCACATGCACAACGGGCAGAGATAGATAGTGAGCCATAGTCCATCCTCTCTGTGCCATGTTCTTACATGCCTCGCACTCCAATTAGGCAACCACGGTATGTATTTTAGTATTAGATTCCTGCACCAGTCCGAGTCTAGCCCCAGACAAACTCTCTCCACCTCCCACACGCCGGTCGTCAATCCGGCCCTCCGTCTACAATGCCTATTACCTTCTGGGTGCCTACCTAAGCAATCCGGCTTATGTACCCCGGCAATGGACGGTGCAACACTGCACACCGCGTCGCGGCGTCGCTTCTTCCACCACCACCACTACCTAAGAGTCAGCATTGGGCCGGTCGGCCTACGGGCGCCTTCTTTCCCCCCCTTCTTCCCACTGTGGCCGTGAATGGTATCCTCCTGTCCATGGTTGGTCATCATCGTCAAATCATCAATCCCCCAGGCGGGGAAGATGGAGAGCGAGGGGAGTGGTGGTGGTGGCGTCTCAGTTCAGTTGTCATCATCGTAATGATCGTATCGAACAGGTATTTTCCGCAAGAAAAGGACTCGGCCGAGACCCCTTTTTTGCGGGGGTCTTGACTGTAATATGACAGGACTGACCGGGCTTCGTTCCCCTTGTATATTCCCTCTTGGAGGAAATTGTGTACATGGTCAATGTATGAGTGGCTTACGGCTCACTACCCCCCGTGGAGAAGAAGCTTACCTTTTCCCCCCGGGGATCGAGTCCACTTGCGGACTATCTCCGAATGATAGTTCATTTCCTAGACCGCATATACAATATGTCTATATATATATATATACACAAAGCTGGGGGTCTTGTGAGGTGACTCGTCACTGGAGAAGAAACCTCTTCCCCCACAAACCAAAATCCATGCCCTGCCCTGGCACACCTGGCAGGGAGGTGTATTACAGAGGGTATATGATATAGTGTTGTACATATATACGTATCCTCGGACGACCAAAATCCTCTCCCTTATACATTTCATCCCGTCGACAAGTTAGTTTGGAGTCCTTGAGAAAAACTCCAGCAACGGTTCTCTTCACACACACACACACACACACAAAATGGTACGCACACTCTCGAACACGTATACTCCAAATCAATCCAAGTCCATGTCCCCATCCATGCCTAACCATCCTCCTGCCTCTCTCTCTCGCCATCTCTAGGTCATCCAGCACGAAACGCCCGTCCTCGTCGTGGGCGCCGGGCCCGCCGGGCTGATCGCGGCTCTGCAGCTCGCCGAGAACGGAGTGTCATGCATGCTCGTCGAGCGCAATCTCGACACCACCAAGTGGCCCAAAATGGACATCACCAACTGCCGCAGCATGGAGCTGTTCCGTCGGCTCAAGATCGATCGGGGGTTAAGGGAAGTCGGTACGTTTTTGCTATCAGCATTCCATTGTTGGGTCAATCCTTTGTCTTGGGCTTCCCCTTTTTTTGGGTTTGATGAACCCTGGTGGTGGCCATGATGATGATGACGACGACGACGATGGTGAATGAATGGAGGAATGAATGGAGGATTCGCGGCTGACGAATTCGTGAATCCAGGAGTGCCGCAGGAATACTCCTTCGATGTCCACTTCAGCTCTGGCTTGTCTGATGGAGGCGAACGCATCGCCAAATGGGTAATTGATGACCTCCCTTATCCTGCCTTGACTGCCTCCTCCCCCTCTTCCTTCTCCTTTTCTCGTGACCAACACGGGACGAAACGACTAATTTCTCCCTCGTGCCCTGATCCCAGGATCTCCCCTCGCCCGACTGGTGGCGCGCCCACATCAAAGCAAACAACGACGGCTCCATGCCCCGCGAGCCCTACCAGCGGTGCTCGCAGGCCATCTTCGAGGCCTGGCTCAAGCCGCGCATCCAGGCCCAGCCCCTGATCGAGTCCCACTTTGGCTGGAAGTTCGAGACGCTGGCCGAGACCGACTCCGGCGTCGAGAGCGAGCTGACCGACACCGTCACCGGCGAAAAGCACCGGATCAAGGCCCAGTACGTCGTCGGGTGCGACGGCGCGGGGAGCCGGGTGCGGAAAGCGATCGGCGTCGAGCTGATCGGAGGTCCAGTGTGAGTTGTGCTTGTTATCATAATGTGCTTGTTGCTGCTTGGAACATACATGATTCTGACGTGCCAGTCCCGCCAAACTGTACCTCGTCCACTTCAAGTCGCGCGACCTGAGCCGCATCCAGCGACAGGGCCAGTTCTGGCACATCTTCTTCACCAGCGGCCACGCCATCATCTCGCAGGACGAAGTCGACACGTGGACGTGCCACACTCCGCTGCCGTTGGACTTCGACGTCTCGACGCTCGACCCGGAGCAGGTGGTGTACAACGTGCTGGGGGGTTCCCGGGAGCCGTGGCCCATCAAGATCGACCAGGTGCTCGTGACCAGCATGTGGCGGCCGAACATCTGCATCGCCGAGAAGTACATCTCGTCCCACGGCCGCGTGTTTCTGTCCGGGGACGCGGCGCACCAGAACATCCCCACCGGCGGCTACGGCATGAACACCGCCGTCGGGGACAGCTTCGACATCGGCTGGAAGCTGGCGGCCGTGCTGTCGGGCTACGGGGGTTCGGCACTGCTGCAGAGCTACGAAGACGAGCGCCGCCCCGTCGCGACCAGGAACATCGAGCGCTCCGGCGTGCACTGGTCGCAGCACTCGTTCTACCGGAACCTGGTGAGCCAGACCGGCGACATGGTGACGGCGCAGACGCCCGAGGGCGACGACCTGCGCCGCCGGATCGCCGAGCACGTGCTCGCCAACGACGGCGAGAACAAGGACCACGGGATCGAGCTGGGGTATCGATACAACGGGTCCCCCGTCATCGTCCGCGACGAGGACACGGAGGACGGGGACGAGGTCGAGCCGCCCTGGACGCCGCGGCACTACATCCCCTCGACATGGCCGGGGGCGCGCGCCCCGCACGTGTTCCTCGCGGACGGCGCGACCAGCGTGTTCGACCTGTTCGGGCGCGGCCGGGAATTCTCCCTCGTCGACTTCACCCGCGAGGCGCGCTACATCGCCGCCTTCGCGCCCGCGGCCCGGAGCCTGGGCGTGCCGCTGAGACCCATCCATCTGCCCGACGAGCCGCACGTGCGGGCGGTGTGGGGGCGCGACGCCGTGCTGGTCCGGCCCGACGACCACGTCGCGTGGCGTTGTTCTTCTTCTTCTTCTACCGACCCCGGGGAGAAGATCGACGTGGGACACGTCCTGGCCGTCGCGGTGGGTAAAGAGTCCGCCGGTGATGGTGGCGGGAACAGGACCAGGACGAGGCAAGATGATGATGATCTCGCGAAGGTCAAGCAGAATGGCTTCACCGGCACCATTGGCAATGTGGACCAGGACAAGGTCGAGGGTCTCGCGGCGTTTCAGCGTTGAGATGTGAATATGTATATATATATATACACCCCCTCGTATATACGTGTATATATCCATATATATAACTATACTATGTATCAATCCACTTCAAGGAGCAGCCCCTGAGCCCCGAGTCCCGCTTGGATACTTCCTCTGACTCCGGGAGGAAGTTGTTATGTGGAAATATGGACCAAACAGTATCATCAGGTTCAGACGTGCACATTCGAGAGTCATGTCTTTTGTGTCTGTCTGGCCATTTGATTGTCTGGTTGAGTCTGGGTTGATGTGATTTATATCGCCAATTCCATATGAAACCCCTCAAACCCAACCCTTCCTTCCTTCCATCCACAGGACAGATTCTGACCTTCCCCGGTATATCTAGATATCTAGATAGATAGATTGGTCTCAGCAAGGTTCCATATCACGTCCTCCATTTATTGACCCACTACACTACACAATCTTCTTCACCTTAATCCCTCTTGGATCCTTCAAAGGCACAAAGGCACAAAGGTTGACCAGGCTCGGTGAAAAAGGGGGGCGCAGGCAAACAAAGGGTTCATGTACCGTGACGGCAGCGGAATAAAGACGGGCAGGGCATTGTCGGCGATGCAAAGGCAATGGATGAATGAATGACTCCGATGTCAACTCCATAATCAATCAGCGAAAGGACCGAACTCAACTTGTCCAGCACCTCTAAACAGATGCTGCCACTGTGAGGAATTGAACAGTCCCTCTCTGGTGGATTTGGGCTACACCCTGTGCTCGACGGTGCCTATCCCCTTGTTGTTCCGCTTTGTTTCCTCCCAATATCCCGGGTTCAGACCCTGTTCGATGGCACTGATCTGCAGGGCGAGGACGGGCGAGAACTGCCGCCCCCAAATGAAGCTGCCGCTCATGTACCAGAAGCCCGGGAAGCCGGTGGGTCTCCACCACTGTGATAATGGTCAGCATTCAAAAAAAGCGCGGACAAGGAAGGAGGAGGAAGAGGACTCTCTTGGAAAGAGAGACGTAAACTTACTCCGATCCGCTCCTGCTCGTTGTCGAGGAACCCCAAGTCACCAACCTTCTCGGCGACCTTCTTGCCCATCAGCTCCTTGACGGTCAGGATGTTTCTCTGGTACCCAGTCGCCAGCACAACGAGGTCGGCCTGCACCTTCTTTCCATCGGCCAAGACAATCCCATCGGGGACGAATTCCTGGACACCGTCACCGCATTGGTGCACCTTGATTCTCCCATCCGCAATCATCTGACTGGCTCCCTGGTCGATGTAGAAGTGACCGGTCTTGACAAAGAGGTGATCGATAAAGCCATATCCCGCTGTCTTGGCCCGCTTCAGCCTCAGACCTGCCTCCTCGAGGGCACTAATCATCTCTTTGTCGTGCTCCTCCATCATGTGCGTTTGTCCGATGTTCAGTGTCCGGGCCACTGCGATAGGGAACGAGTTGGCTATGATGTCTGCCTCTTCGGTAGAGATGCCGGGCGTGTTCCAGAAGGATAGGTAGGCATCTTCCAGCGCGGTGGCCGAAATCGAGAAGATGGCATTGCGTTGGACGATCGATACCTCTTTCGCCCCCGAGTTGACAAAGTCCTGTGCAATGTCGTGGGCGCTCGTGCCGGCGCCGATGATGGTGACCCGTTTGTTGGGGAGGTCAGGGAGGAGGCGTGCGGCTTTGTGGTGCATCGAGTGATACGCCTCGCCCGTGAACGAGTCTCTGCCGGGAATTTCAGGTTCGATTGGGTGCCGGTCGAACACGCCGGTCGCCAGAACAAGATGCGTAGGATGGAAGATCTGCTTGCCGTCGTCATTCTCTGCCTCAACGGTGTATCGACGCGCCCTCTCGTCGTAGTCGATCTTGTTCACGGTCGTGCTGAGCAGATAGTCCAGTCCCATCACTTGTCCATAGTGTTCCATCCAGTTGGCGATCTTGTCCTGCTCGAGCCATCGCGGCCAGTTGGTCGGGAACTTGAGGAAGGGATAGTGGTCGGTATAGATCGGTGTGTGCGTCCTGACCGTTTCGTACCTGGCACGCCACGAGTCACCGAGTCGGGAGGTCTTGTCAACTAGCAACGCCTTGACGCCCATGTTCTTGAGATGTGCGGCGAGCATGAGACCTGATTGTCCTAGACAGGAATCAGTCTTTGAATGCTCAGGTCAACTTGACAACTTACCGGCACCGACGATCAAGACCTTGAGGTCATCCTTCTTTTCCCCGTTGACACCATTGGCGAGTCTGGTCTGTGTGTACGACTGTTGTAGTCTCTGCTTGTCCAGCTCGTCTTGGCTATTGAGTCTCTCCAGCTGGGTGAACACTGTCCACGCTTTCCAGTGAAACTTGTCCACGTTAATCAGTCGGACAAGACCGGTGCCCGAGCCATCACGAGTCCGGAAAGTAAATCCACCCTGGACCCAGATGAATCCCGCCATGTCTACCAAGCTCGCCTGGAGACCACCGGTTTTGATGGCGGTCAGCTGTCCGAATCCAGTGGTCGAGCTGGTGAGGTACTCTGCCACATCTTTGAGACCGTTCTTGGTCGCGATGTCCCATGAGAGGCCCGTAAAGTCCCGCCACCAGGAGTCATCAATAAAGAGGTCCGAGAGGTCAGTCGACAGACCGTTCTTGGGACGCTTCTCCAGAGCAGCGAGCCAGTTGGCGACAATGTCACCGGCATCGACGTCGTCGCGGTTGACGCCGTCGTGGAGCGTGAGAGGTGGTATGGAAGCAAGTGGATGGCCGTCCATGATTCAGAGGCGTGATGAGACCGAGCAATGTTTCTCCCCAAAGAATTATGCTGCCACGGATGCACCGGTAATATATATAGAGAGAATCAAGTAGGCGTTCCATCTTGGCCACACCACGGCGGCTATAAGGCAGCAACCAGCAACTAGCAACAATGGACGGCCAGCCGCACTCGGTGCGTTATACGATGATGGCGTACGAGCGGTGTCGAGGCCACCAACTCCAAGACTGAGACGCGACGATCGATACGAGCTGTCTGACCTTGGTGGACTGAAGCATTGGGACGAGACCAGTGGAAGGACAGCCATGCTGATCCAGAGCAGCCTGAGCAGCCCGAGAAGCCTCCATTCCCGGCGTGTGATTACACGCACGCCGTCCAGATCGAGAAGGTGTCGTGGCTGACTTGCCAGCTGAAAATGGGGATGTCAATAACGGTCACTGGCTTTATGGTGTTGTAACAGGACGCCTGAAGATGAGGGCACCCGACGACTCCTCTCGGCCCATTCAATTGATCTTCGCTCAATCAGGCTCCAACGCCAGTGAGCGAGCTCCCGCTTTGGAGGGGGAGGGTCGTGAAAGATGGACATGAGTCGCTTTTCCAAGGTCATCATCATCTCTTACCGTTATTTGTTCGGGATGCATCCTGGTTTCGTGGCGCCTGACTTGACCTGGGGACGAAACAGGAGCATTGGGCAGTGGACGTGACCGTCTGTTGCTGGTGCTTGGCTCAATCCACTGCCGCACTGATCACATTTTCTAGTGAGAGGTGGAAAGGAGATTGAAAGTAGTCGTGCAGCGACGATGTCTCGCCAAGAAATTAATAAATTACCGAATCTGTATTTATACACTCTTTCTTCTTCTTACCACACTCTCTCTCAGACCAACCCGCAACCACCAGCCAGCAGACGCACTTCAACAAGAGGACCTCATCCCTCCGTCCCTGGTCATCATGGCCCTCCCCAATCTCCGTCGTCTCTTTGTCGAGGCACGCACCGAGGCAGAAGAGAACGAGTACTCACGCAACGCTGTAAGCTCTCTCTCTTCCCTCTCTATCTCTGTATATTCCAGCATCCGTGAACCAATTTTTGAGCATTAGTTCTAACATGCCTAATCTAGTTTTACAACCTGGTCCTCTTCATCTCGTCTGTGGCCGTATTCAGTCTCGTTGCACAGCGCATGAGCGGCAATAAAGCTATCAGATAAAAGCCGCCGACGTTGGTGTCAGTATCCAACGAATCAACACGTGGTCTCGAAAGCTGTGCGAAGGTTCGCATGACGCCTTCAATCTGTCTCCTCACCGTCGCTACTCAAAAAATCATAGTTTTTCGCCCCTCGCACCAATCTCCTTGCGACGGGCCGCGGGCTCTGCGTCCCTTTCTCACCGCGACCCCCGTCCTCATCTGCGGCAGCACCCCAGCGTTCTGCTCCTTCTTGGACGGCTTCGATGTCGGCGGCCAACTCTCTGGCCTCTCTGATCTGGCTCGCCTTGTCTAGCGAGTACCGTCCAGTCATGCCGACATCGGCAAGCATCTCTTTCAGATGCTTAATCTTGGCTTTGGATGTTTCGTAGGGTTTCAGCTCTTTCCCCCACAGCTTGCGGATGCCGCATTTGACGAGCCAGCCTTGGAGACGCTTGATCTCGGCCTGCTCGGGGTCCCCATCGGCGTCAGCTTTGGGTTTGGTGGAGGATTTGCCGGTAGGCTTCTTGGGCTTTTGTCCGGCGGAGTCTTTGCTCTTCCTGCTCTTCTTCGGAGGAGGTGCTTCGTCCAAGAGGACTGACATCTCACTGTCCGAGCCATCTTCGGCGTTGGCGCCTGTGGTTTCTCCTTCATTGGAGGATTCTTCTGCGGCAGTGCCGTCTGCCTGTTCCTCCTGCTCGTCGTCTGGGTCAGAGTCCACCACCTTTGCTCTCTTGCTGTGGGGCCCCTTGGACTTGGTTGGGTGTTGTTTCGGAGGGGCTCTGCGTTGTTTGGGTTTCGGCTTCTCTTCCACTACTTCTGAGTCGAGCTCGCTCAGAGACGAAGACAGGTCGGAGGAAGCATCCTCGTCGTTTTTGGCGACAGCCTTGTGTCTCTTTTTGGGAGCGGTCTCTTTCTCCACGGACTTGCGCTTCGCAGAGGTCTTCTTGGGCTCTTTGGACTTGGCCTTTACGGGAGAGCTCTGTACCTCGGACTGGTTCGCCTAGCCGCAGTATTAGCTCCTTAGATGCGACACGGTACTCTAAGCGTCCCAATGTACCAGCTGGTCCTGTATGACATCTCTACTTCGCTGCGCCCACTCGGTGTGATTCTTGTAGAAACCTTTTGTCAGGCCCAGTTCCACTTCCGAAGCTGTGCGAATGTAGTTGTTCGAGAACTCGATTCCCTCTCTCTGCGCTTTCATTACCTCGCGTCGTAGACTTTTCTCGAGTTCGTTGTCCGGCGGCGCGGGTGTGGTCGAGGCCTCTGACAGGTCAGAGACGGACGAAGGCATATTGGATCTGGTCCGTAGAGAGGATATTGGATGGGACAGAAAGGACTGGGCCGTTGCGCGCGGAGTGTGTGGGATCAATGGAAAACGCGCTGGTCGCATCACGCCGATCAGCTCGAGACTCTCCCCGCAATATAAACAACATCAGCACGTGATTGTCCGCTCTAAGCCTATCAGGGCCAAGCCCCTTACAGAAGGTTAAGCGAGCCTGCATCGGATATATCGGTGTTTGCAGCGCCCGTTGAGGCTCCAACGTGATTTGCAATCATGTTCCAGCTGCTATTTGCTATTTGATGCTTGTAAGGACGTATGAGGGACGACTGCGGTGACCAGAGGAAGGTCGTGTGGTGTACAGGATCAGCGAACCGATGTCTTTCCCATTTCCAGGTGGCACAGCAACCGGCTCCAAGGATGCAGAGCGTGAAGACAAGCCGCAGCAAGTTGCGCCAGGAGTGGTGCTGGACAAGGATGGGAAACCGTGGGTTGATTTTCTGTCCAGGACTTGGCTCCGTCACTGACTACGAGATAGATGTCGAACCTGCACTTCCACCGCTGCATGGATGGCGATGATGAAGCAGAGCGGCAAAAAGACCAAATCTGTCGCTCCTGTTCCTCCTCCACGAGCCGAATGTCCCCCCGACGTCGAAGAACTCGGTCGTGCGACATGGACATTGCTGCACAGCATCGCGGCGACCTATCCCGAAGCCGCCCCTCCCGAAACCCAGTCAGTCATGAAGCAGTTCATTTCGACCTTCTCGATGCTCTACCCGTGCTGGGTCTGTGCGGACGATTTTCGAGACTGGATGAAAAAGCCCGGGAACGAGCCCCAGGTCAAAGGGCAAGATGACTTGGGGATGTGGATGTGTCAAGCGCATAATGCGGTGAACGTGAAGCTGGGGAAGCAAGAGTTCGATTGCAGTCTCTGGAAACAGAGATGGAAAGATGGGTGGAAGGATGGCCGATGCGATTGACCATGGTGTCGAGCTACCTGAAGAAGATACCGGAATGTACGATCATACAACGCACGACCGACGACGACGACTGATGTGGAAGAATAGATCGTGGACATGGGGCATCAGCGACGGCGCAACTCCTCTCACCATTGCTATTACATATTGTACACCAAAGGATGACCATGTACAACACCACCACCGGGGTGACGGCAAAGCAGATAAATAGAGACATATATACAACGATAGACCAAAGAGCTCAAGGGTATGTATGTGCGGCTGAAACCAAGGCGTGTATAATTATCAACGACGGAGCCATTTGTCCAACAAGGCATAATGTCATACTCAACACCACAGGGCGAAATTGCATTCCACTAACACATACATACCATCAAGGGGACGAATTTACTCATGTTACTTACGACTGGGCAAGACTTCAAGCAGCATTCCCTGTCCCTGTTATATCTATATCCACAGCTGAGCCCCAAACAAAAACACACCCGGATTTGCTCTGCCACGCGTACATTCTTCAGTCATATCATCATCATCATCATCATCATCCATCCCTTGGCCGAAACTTGGACTCTCGTCGTGGTGTTGGTCTGTGTCTCTTGATATCTTATCTTCCGCTGGTCGTTTCTTGTCCCCTCCCCCTGTCCTCGTCGACGTGCCACAAGAGTCCAGCCCCTTCTCGGCAGGGACCTAAAGAACTTGGCTACCAACATGCTCTAATTGAATGAGTTTGAAAACCCCTGTACTACTTTGTACCGGTACCGTCTCGTGCTATTATTGACTGAGGTTTTCTGGCAAGCGAGGACGAATTAATATCCTCTCTTCTTCTGCTTCTCTTGGAGGAACTGTGCCCGCCGAGCAACATGAGGAGCAAAGGACGACGGTGATCACTTCGCTCTCTCACTCTCTTTCTCTTTCTTCTCTACCATGCCCTTGGTCCGCCGCTCGTCTGTCCTAGCTCTGGTCCTTGGAATATTCATCTTCGCATTGCTCTTCCACAACACCCGCAACAACAACTCTTTCTTTTGGGAGCAACCATACCTTGCTAGCCAGGATGGACCACTGTACAACCCGTCCCTCTTTTTCCCCGGCACCCCCAAACCGGCCGGCGAGAATTACACCCGCGTGTTGGTCATGGCACGCCTCTCGACCGAAGACACGTCGTGGCTGGACCGAGACCTGCCCGACCTGCCCAAGAAGATATATACGGTCGACGCGCCCGACTTTGCCCCCAAAGGCGACGAGGCGATGGCGTACTTGACCTATATCATCGACCACTACGACTCCCTGCCGGACATCGTGTTGTTTTTCCACCACTCATCCAAGACAGACGGGCGCACCAACAACGTCGCCTTGGACAACGACACCGCCATCACGATCAAACTCCTCTCCGACGCCCACGTCATGCGCCAGGGCTACTTCAACACGCGCTGCCACTGGGACCCGGGGTGTCCGGACTGGCTGCACGTCGACCGGCCCCGACGGCAGTATGATCTGTTGCGCAAGCCGCAAGAACCGGCGCTGACGTCGTCGCTGTTCCACGACCTGTTTGGAGCCGGCGTGTCCATCCCGCGCTCCATCTCCCAGCCGTGTGGCGCCCAGTTCGCCGTCTCGGGCCAGCGCATCCGCCAGCGCCCCTTGCACGACTACATGCACTACCGCAACTGGCTGCTCCGGACCTCCTCCGCCTCCCTCAGTACACCCCTGCGGAACGACAACGACACCTTAGCTTCCGGCAGCGGCAGCAGCAGCATCCTAGAGTACGCGTGGCAGTACGTGTTCGCGGGGGTATTTGAATTCTGCCCGCCCACGCACCGCTGCTATTGCGACGGGTACGGGCTGTGCTTCGAGGGCGGCGCGCGGGGGCTGCGCGCGTGGCTGGACGCTCGCACCGAGAAGGCCGGGCTGGACGAGCACCTGCGCGCACTGTGGGCCGCCGGGGACCGGGGCGGCAGCGACGCCTTCCGGCGGCTCAAGAACCGCAGCGGCGAGCTGGGTCGGGAGCTGGACCGGGCCCGCGAGCGCGCGCTCCGGCGCGGGTTCGATCCACAGACCCGCGCGGCGGCGTGTGGCAGGGAGTGGCGGGAGGGTGATGGCTTCTAAGGAGGGGGGACTTGCTGATATCGCTTGCTGCCCTTCTCCCCATTGACCCCTATGTACAAACCTATATACAGTCCCCCTCCCCTCTCTGAAAAGGACCCGTCACCATCTCCGGTGACATCTCGACAAGGGAATATTGTCGATCGAACGACTCCCTCCCCTCTTCTCCTCCTTTTCTTCTTCCTCACGCAAAATGGGATCCTCGAGGAAATGTGGTTCGTGGAATTGAGACATAAACAAGGGGGAGGAAGGGCGGATCGTGAGCCTGAAAGGAAAGCTCGGGTTGGAAGAGGTGACTCCTCGCCAACAACGGCACTGGCATTGGCACTAGAGCCAGAGGGAAGGACGAAGAAAGAGAGGCGTTTTGCGGTGGAGAGGTCTGACTGACGAGGCAGGGTGACTCTCAGCTACAGTAGACAGGGCAGGGGAACATGACGGGGATGGCACATGAGATAACTCGTCACGCCTTCGTCGCGGATCTAATCGTACAAGATATCTCTGTTTCACTGCCACGATCTGATATATATTGGTAAAGCACGCATTGTTGCGTTTGGAAGCGACGAGGCTCTCCGAGCAACATGTTGCGTTCCAGCAGCATAACTGTATCAAGTCGGCACAAACTGCTTCTCTCGGGTATCACACAAACAATTCCCATCCCACGGACATCCAAGTGCAACGCCGAACGGTGTGATCAAGACCCATGACCGATGAAATGTCCCGGAATCCGCTCGTCCGTACCATAGACCTCGACCAAATCTCGCTCCCATGTCGCAATCCTGCAACAAATCATAGCCGATCCAGATCCGACCTTAGTAGTTCATGACCATCTCGCCTGACCCAGTCTTCGGATCATTGGCACCATCAAAGTTTCCTGGTGGAAAATCGTCGAGGCTCCGGTACGCCGGGGCTCCTCGGCTGCCACCTCCACCGGCAGGACCGCCGTTTCTGCCTCTATTGGGGCCTCCGCCTCCTTGGCCACCACCGCGTGGTTTCGGATTGGTGTTCATTGCTTGATTATTTCCCTTACCCCCAGACAAGTTGGGGTTGTTGCGGTTGTTGAAGTTGGCCTTGCTTTGTTGGTTGCGCTGTGCAAACCGCCCTCCCCGGGAACCATAGCCACCGTCATCTCTGTCGCTTCCCGGCGCCACGCGAGCATAGGAATCTCTGTTCCGCGAGTTGAAATCGTCCGCAGCATGTTTCCGCTTGTGTCCTGCTTCCACATCATTGGTAAAGTATCCCCTCCGGTTGCCTCCTGGCCAGCGCTGAGTTCGGGGGGCGTCGTCTTCAATCTTCAACATGACCTTGTCGGCGACCGTCGTTTCGAACATGAAAGCTTTGTCCGGAGGGACTGACTGCCAGGTCTGTATTCTCGCTGCATCGATCTGCCGGGACCCCTTTCGGACGGCAAGGACCACAAGAGGTGTGGGATCTTGCGTGTAAATTTGAGTGTCTGTGACTGGAGCCACACGGGCAGCCCAGATACGGTCTTCATATTTGGCCACGCCAGTAACCTGCCAAGTGACTTTCTTCCCGCGTCCGCCCACCTTCTTGAGAATATCATTCCGAGGGTAGTAGGGCGTGATGAGGATACTCGACGCAAAAAGGCGGACTTCACCGGAGTCAATCATGCCCGCAGCGATGTTAAACAATGTCAGGAGGCGGGCAGAGTCGGTTTGATTGATCATGTAGCCAAAGTAGCAGAATTGCTGATCGATCCTCAGGTGCTTGCGGACCGTCTTTGTCAGAGTGGGACCCCCGTTGGTGATGGCGTCGTTGTGGCGGGTGACGGCTCGCTGGACGACCTCGACTTCGGTCTCAGGATTCAAAGTCGTCTTCAGGTCACAGACGTGGACCACTTCCGCGGTGATCGGCTTCCGAGGTGGCGGCGGTTGGTCCACGGGATGCGACAGGAATGATTTGTTCAAGCGCTCAAAGTAGTCCCTAAATCCTTTGACGTGCTTGGGGCGATCCTCATAGATCCTGATTTCCTCCGCATTCTTGTAGCTGAAGATGAGTTCTTTGAGGAACTCCTGCTTGAATCCCATGGTACTCTCGAATTGCTGGCCCGAGGGGCCCACCTCCGGCTTGAGGACGACCAGGTCAAAGTCGAGTTTCCGTGAGTTCAAGATCCTGTTGACCAGATCCGCGAAATACGTCTCTCCCCTCCCGGTCAGCAAGACCGTGAGGACATCCTTGGTTTGGCTGCTCAGCTCCACGAGCTGGACCACCGTCTCGTTCCAATGACCTTCCCATGCGCGGGGTTCTTCGGCCTCCAGACCGTCTCCCGTGGCGGCCAGGATGCTGTTGTCATGCCACCATCCTCCGTATGCGAGCGTGTCGTATGTTTGTAGTAGGCCCACAGTAGGCAGTGCCCATATCTGGGGGTTTGGCAAGGGACTGTTGAATAGAGTGTTGTCGAAGTCGTAAACGTGAATAGACTTGATTGTGGGCACAGGAGGCAGTTCCTTGCTCTTGCACGACCAACGCCTGAGGCCATTCAGTGAATAAGTGGTCTTCATGGTGAGGCTCGAGAAGATTCGTACGGACAGGTTAGGCTGCCAGTGTCGAAACGGGCGCGGCAAAGGAGGCAATCGCTGTCATTGAGGTCGGAAGGCGAGGCAGAGGAAGAATCGACGTGCAGGTAGGCGCATCGGAGGTGGTGGTAGTGGTGTGAGACGAGTCCACAACGAGGACACTTGAGAGATTGACCCGCTGTATGGTGCGAGAACAAGAGAAAGAGTCAGAAAAGACGAAGAAATGAGACAAGGCAGCGAGTTGGTAGTTCAAGATGGTGGTTCAAGTCAAGTTGGTGGTTCGAAGGGCGAAGCCGACAAGGCGAAGAGGCACATTTGGGATCGGCAAACCTGCCTTGGAGGGCGTCACCACAAAAGGAGGAGAAAGGGAAAAAAACAACCACCAGTTCGTCTATATGTATATATATATATATATATGGCCACGATGGTGTACGCCTCTATCTCGATGCTATGGTGAAATACCCCCTTGTACGCCCAAGACTTCCGCTCAGATCCAACTATCTTCTTCCTGTACTGCGTATGTCCCTGCCATGTACCCTGAAGCCCACAAGAAACCCAGAGCCGCTGTATCACGTAAATTCTTGATGAACCACAACATGAATGAATGCATAACAGCAGCAGCAATAAACCCTCGAACCACACAACCTTCGAAGCAGGCTTTGCCCCCCTGAACGACAAAGGCAGAACTGTTCTCAACATGAATACTCGAGAGAGAGTCCGGATGCAGGTAGGATGCCTTTGAGCTGATGCGTAACAAGGAGTGGTGGATCCTCCTCCCATGGCCCAGACACAATCCATCGCAGCAGTAAATAAACAGCGAGAACAGCCCAATCCTGAGTGCCATCCCAGCTGGCAGTCGCCATCTCATAGACAATTCGCCATCTAGAGAACTCCCGGCCCAAAGATCCCATCTGTCGCCCTGATCCTCTCGCTGCGTGGCCGGAAAATCGCCAGGGTGAAGCCCATTACCATCCGTCAATGCGATAGGCATTCCAGGTCGGACGGAATCGACACACCCCTTTCTGCGCTCCCTGTTTTGCCCAGACAAATGTCAGCACTTACCACGTGGGATATGCCATGAACTTGAGGGAGCACACCATATATGATATTGGCCGCCTTACTCGACAGAGCCGATGGATTCGTTCTGATACGACCACCCCGTGCCCAAAGACCAGGAGATACACGATGAACGAAAGGGGAAGAACGCGGTCAGAAGAAAATTACAGGAAGAAATAAAATTCCGCACACCGTTGTTGTGCCTGATGCCCACGGCGGACGCCCTTGTCACCGCACCGCCAAGGTGCAGCAGTACCAGGGTCCAGTTTCAAGGTGATATATTTTTTTGAGACCGGATTCCCTCCAAGATTGACAACCTGATCTCGGGCCATCGAGCAGTGTCAAAACAGGTCCTCCCGTAACATAGGGTTGTCAATCGCCTATCTCCGCTTGGGACACTGCCTAGGGGGACCATCCACCCAATATTCCATTGCTGCTGGGCCCGGCAGTAATGGCGAGATAGGACAATGCAAAGGTAAGTTCGAAAGGTAAGTCTTCTTGTTTTGTTTTTGTTTTTTTTTGGGTCTATCTCTCGCCCCCCCCCCCTTTTTTTGGTGCGGCTGTGAATTGGAATCTGTTGTGTGTGTGTGTGTGGTGAGCAGACGGCAGAAAAGTTACAGAGGTGCGGCAGAGTGACAGAGAAAAACGCGAACCAGAAACAACACGGTACCGGAGGCGGCAGGATTGGATATCGTTGTTGGTTCAGGGTCTGCTGTGGATATGTACAGTACAACTAACTGTATTGTCAAGGGTCCAAACAGCGCCCTTCCTCCCACTCAAGTTCTCAAGTTCTCAGGTTTTCCGTGGAAACCGGCGCAATCATGTTTTTGGGAGATTGTTGTCTCTGTTATCTGCTCTCAAGTCGTGCCGGGGCGCCATCTTTGTCTCCTCACAGCGACGCCCTCGGGTTCGCATCCTTACGCTTGACCTCCTCCAAGAAGGGCATGACGGCCTCCAAGAACTTCTCGGGCTGGTCGATGTTGACGGCGTGTCCGGCGTTGGGGACGACGACTTTCCTTCCCCCGGGGATCTTGTTGGCCATGTACTCGCTCGCGGCCAGGAAGGGCGTGTCGTCGGCGCCGACGACCACCAGGCTGGGCACTTTGATGGTGGGCAGCGACTCAATGACCTTCGAGTCCCGCTGGGCCAGCATGCCGCGGGCGGCGAGAGCCAGGCCGGTGGCGTCGCGGTGTGTCACGGTGGCCCGCTCGGCGCTGAGGCCCTGCAGGACGGCGAGGCCCTTGCGCTCGAACTGGGCGCCCGTGGCGTGCGCCGTGCGGTTCCACTCGTCGCGCGCCGCGTCCTTCTTGAACCCGGGTCCCGTGTCGATGATGAGCAGCGCGCGCACCCGCGCCGGGTACACGCGGTAGAAAGCCAGCGACATGTATCCGCCGAGGGAGAGGCCGCCGACGATGGCGCGGGTGTCGCGCCCACACGCCGCGTCCAGGATCGCCGCCATGTCCGCCACTGTGTGCGCCTCGCTGTACGCCGCCGGGTCGGCCGGGTAGTCGGAGGCGCCGTGGCCGCGCATGTCCCACAGGATGAGCGTGAACGCCTGCGACAGCGGCCCGATCTGGCCCGCCCACATGGCCGACGTCGACGAGTAGCCGTGCGTCAGCAGCAAGGGGGGCCCGCTGCGGCCGTGCACTTCATAGTACAGCCGGACGCCGTCGCGGGTGAGATGGGGCATTTTGATGGTTTCCCTGGTTGATTGGATTGGATTGGATTGGACTGGCAGGACAATACACAATCAGCTACAGCGAGAGGGACACCGCGACGTCTCTCATGCTGGGGATTACAGTATGAGGTTGATATCGGTTCTATTATAGTGTATATATATATATATATACACATATACGAGGTTAAACTTCTGACCAACCCGACCCGTCTGGCGGGGGAACCGAGGCGATATTGCTTGCGAGCGTCAGAATGCGGGGAATGATGATCGGCCGCCAACGACGGGGATACTACTGTGCATACGAAATACGAAGGGCATCCGTTGAGTCTGGCTGGGGGGACTCGAGCTTGTTTTCGCCGCGGCGATATCGTATCACGACATCCGAGGAGAGGAGAGGAGAGGAGAAGAGAGAAGACGTCGACCATACAATACATATATATATAACAACCTGCAGGGGGCTTCGGTACGCTCGCTCTTCAATGGCTCAAGCATACATACATGCTCAGAATACAACAAGGTAAAGACTGAATGAATGGCTTGGTTATGCATGATTGACCCCAACCACATATGCCTGAATCTCCAGTATATACCAGTCCCAGTCCCAGTACCAGTACCTGTCACCAGCCTGTGCCTGTGCCAGCAGTCCAGAACATCCGGATATCCACCTCTGTTATGTAGCTCGCGCAAGGACATGTCGGACATGTATGTATGTATGCATCCACACCGCGGACATGACGTCAAGGGGAAGGAATGCACACCTTTTACCGCCCGACGAACGGTATTTCTCCTCTTCCGATAAAGACCTAATATACGTGTTTGTTGATCCCTTCACTTTCTTTCCTTTCCCTTTCCCTTCTCTTCCTGGTCACTAGTCACGGTAACAGTGGTGATAGCGGCGGTAGTGGTGGGAGTGGTGGTGGTGCGGTCTCGCTCCCTCCAGAACGTGCAGAATCCCTCGATACCTCTCTCGAAATACTGGCTGAGAGTGCCGGCGAGCGTGATGACCGGGGCACATGGATGCGTGCAAGGCTCAGTTCCGGCACCACCGAAAACCCCGGAGCTGCAGGAGGATTGGGGACCTCGGAGTAGCGATACCCAAAAGTCGCCGTGCGTAGGTGGTCTCGGTCCCTCTGTCTCACCAGAGGCGAAGGAGGATGTGCTGGTGGTGGTGGTGGGGCGTCGTCTTTCTCGGCTTGTTGCTGCTGCTGCTCCTCGTCCCCCTGGCTCAGCGGTGCTTGACCGGCCCACAGGACCTTGGCTCCATGGATGATCCACTCGAGCTTGCTGTCCGGGATGCCTAGCTTCTTCAGCTGAGCCTTGTTGCGCAGCCGGAAGATCGAGTAGCGTCCGGACGTCCAGATGATCAGAGCGGCGATGAAGATCAGCGTCATGAGCAGGCCCGTGGACAGCTGTACCGTATCCATCCAGACGCTAATCACCCGCGGGACGGGGAACGCATAGATGGTGTTGACGGTGGCAAAGTACGTCTGCCACATCCTCAAGATGTCCATGGGCGTCGGCGTCGGGACGGGGAGTCCTTTGCTCGCGGCCGACTCCAGCATATTGGAAAAGTACGTTCGGTATCCAAACGTGATGGAATACGTGTCGTTCGTCCAGATCCACGGAATGGCGTCCTCGTCCGGCACCACGGGCTTGCGGCTGATACCACACTCGATTCGTGTATAGCTGGCGTTGCGCACCGGCCCGACGAACCGCCACGTGTCTTCAGCGTCAAGCGTGGCGTCCGTCAGATCGGTGGCGTTGAGGTGCGACAGGTGCAGCACAGAGAAGCAGATGTCCATCGTGGCATTGTTGGTGTACATCCGATCGTCAATCGCCGGGTCGGATTCAATCAGGATGAAGAACAGTGCCTCCTCGAAAATGAAAGCCGGCTCGGTCTTGGACCATGAGGAAAAGTCAACCTGTACGCGATACTTGGACGAATCCAACCACTTGGGATCATAGGTCTTGCGATAGGTAGGGAACGCATCGATAGGATCGCGGAATGTATAGTTGCCGACGGCACTGACGTTGGGTAGATGTGTCTCTTCCGTAAAGTTGCACGTCAAAGTCCACGTCGGATCCCACTGGCTTGACTCGTAGATCCAGGGTGACGTGTAGGGGGGCAGGTATTCGAGCATGTGGTCGACCGGGAAATTCGCTTGGTCCAAGCTACGGATCGTCTGGTTCCACAGCACGTTCATCTCGAGGAGGTTCGCCTCATACCCGTCCCCCTTGATCGTCGGGAGGATCTCGAGGGAAGCTAGTTGGACGGTCTGGGTGCTCCTGAGCGACACTTTAGCGATGGGACCGGCAAACATACAGGCAAGTGTGACCGCCACCACCACGATCAGCTGGCTGAGAAGATGCCAGTATTCCCTTGAAAAGACCCGCTGTCGAAGCACCCTGAGGATATCCCACCCATCGCCGGGCCCGGACAGAATAATGAACTTGGTCAATGGCACCTCAGAATTGTGTCGGAGGATGTTGGTGCTTCCTCGCTGCCACCAATATTTGGAGAACGCCCATACTCCTAACGTCCCCAGTATAGAGATGATCACGTTGAGCCCCGCTTGCACACTGGTCAAACTCCACCGCGTCGAGAGGCTGATCCACGCAAAAGTCATTGCGAGAGCTTGTGTTGTGGCCTAGATAGAAAGAGTGGTTAGAGCAAAGAGAGCAGTGCCATCGACTTCAAAGGCTGCCATATTGTAACCCCAGTGTCCGTGTCAACAGGATCAATATATCTTGACCATGTGGCCATGGAAGTGTTCATGGGCTCTAAAGATGGCGACTCGGCACTGCCACCTTTAGTCATGTTGCACAGATGTTTCGAAGGCTGTGTTGGATTCGTGTCCCTGGGGGATCTTCTCCAGGAACGCCTCATCCGAGATGGAAACACACCACAAATTCTGGCAAGCCTACCGAGCAGTGACACAACTGGCAGCGCCCGCCCATACAACCGCTGAGTCTTCAGCTGGCACCTGAAGGCTTCTCATGGCAACGGCCTGGCGTGGAACGGGGCTCGAGCGCTAAGTGTTTGCCCGACGTGGCTGGGAAGGAATTGATTGACGGAGAAGCAGCCTGCTGGTCGCTCTCCTTCGTCGAACCCTTCATTCCTGCCTTGATTCCAGGCCGACGATGTCAGTCTGAAAGCCCGTCACCATCACTCTTGAGCAGGGGTACCTCTACCCGAAGCGTCCTGGGTCGGTCCGTCTTGATTCAAGCCATCCTCTGTGTGAAGCAACGATAAGGCCGGCAAAGGTAGGGCACCAATCAGAGCTACAGCGAGTGTGCTGATTGCCATGACCAACAAGCCTCTCTCGTATTCAGAGAATTTGGCGACCTATTAAATGAGCACACGTATCGCGGGAGACGTGAAGAGACAAGAGTCTGGTTGCCTTTTCTGCCAGGGCTTTGAAAGGGGTGTAGTGCGCGGGTTGTATGCAGGGATTCATGGAATCACCCCATGTGATACCTACAACCATTGCGCCGTGGCACAGTGCAGGGGAAACCTGATTGATATGTATAAGTCAAAGTCCACATGACAATATGGTTCGTGTCTGCCTTACCACCCAAGTATTTCCGGGATTGAGATTTCTACCGTCGAGCATCTGGTTTGTGCTCTTTTAGATTGTCGACTTCTTGTCAGTACTGATATCGCATTACAGATCACCAGAACCAAGTCACGCTTCGGAAAAGAGCCAACGAAAAAAGCACAGAAACAGCTTCAGCCTTATTCTCGCCATGCCAGAAGTAACCAAGGTTCAGCCATGGAAGTCAGTTTGGCCGGCGCCCAACACCACCGATAGCAAAGAGGGCGAGAAAGACCAAATCCCTCATTTCAAGCTCTCGGGGGCCAAGAGCGCCGAATTTGGATACGAGGAGGAAGTCAAGGTTGACGAACCGAAGCCTGAGAAGAAATGATCTGCTCCCATTGAGGTCGTGATGCCGGACAAGCTTACGGGGCCAGAATATTCGTGGTCTAAGCGCAGATTGGCGCCGATATTACACTCTTTTCTTGGAGATCTCAATATCCAACGTGGAACCAAGTCATTTTCGTATTCTCAGGATTATCACACGTAGAATATGAAGGCCCTTAGCTCGATACTGCTTCTTGGTGCTGCGTTTTCGTCGGTGTCTGGGTTGTGAAAGCTTGCGTGTGCCACACCTGCAACACAATGAGTGAGTTCGTCGAACCTATAGAGGCCATTCGAGATGTGTTGAACTCACCTCCGCCGCTCGGCAAAGAAGAATCGGTCTGTTGAAATACAATGACCTCGTCTTCTCGCAAGTCCTTAAAGTAATACCACTTGTGTCTCGGACTGTAGTAAACGCTTTCATTCTCGGTGAAATCCTGGCTATACACGACATCGACCACCACGCTTTCCGACGGTCGGTCCAAGGTACGCCAGTCACAAAGGGCCAGTGGCCAGTCATTGCCCGGCCCTTGGAGTGATTTCCAAACGCTGTGTCATGAGCCCGGTGCCCTCTACGAGAGTTCAAGTGCCCGACTTACTTGACGGTGATCAAACGCTGGTATTGGCCTGGAGCCATATTGAACGCTCCTTGTGCAGTTCGCGCAGCCGAATATATCGAATAGTCTGGCACTCAGTGAGCACCGTAATACTGCAGGAATGCCTCAAGATGCTGACCCATGTGCGCAATGGTGGAAGGCTGAACGTTTTTGAAGAACGGCTTGTTGGTGGCAGGGAATTCTGGGTCTCTCTTGCGGAGCTATCAAAGTCAATGGCAGGATACCAATGCGGATATCGAGCGTGTGTACTGACACTATGCTCCAGGATTCGGATCTGTGTTGCCTCGGGAAACTTGTGCCACAGCATTCGTTTGATGGCAGGATAGTAGATTTTGCCCACTTTTTTCTTGTCATCAAATTCAGCCGATGGCAAGCTGCATTCAATTTTTGAAGCTGAAAAGCCGTACTCTTCCAAATTCTGAGCATTCTCGAGCGGTCGGAAGTTGCGAATCAACACCTTTTTGGGTTCGTCCACCATGTTTGTCTCTGGAATCGCACCCCCAGCCTGGAACCTGAGCTCGTAAGGTTTTTCATGCTGATGCTTTGGATCCATGGTAAGATATTCAATCTCACTCCATACAGCACCCTCCAAAATACTATCGTCTTCTGGCTTTAGCTGACCCTGTTCATCCCTGGCCATGGGATGGGGAACCTGCGCCTCGGGCGAATTCGTCATTGCAGCCAGTCGATACTGGTGGTGAGTCTCCAAAGGACGGCTGCGGAACAGATTGAGCCTGAGAATGGTCTCGGTGGGCACCGGAGAGGGGGTTCCTCGTAGCACACTGCCATCTCTCTCCGTTCTAGCTGATCAGGCTGTGAGCACTGGGATGCCCTTGTAGTTGCAGCAACGTCCGTGGCCATTGGGATATTATTGGCTGCCCTTTCTCCACGTACGGTGTTATCTCCCCTCTTTCCTCCTTCACCCATGCCACTAGGCCGTGAAGGTGAAAGTCGCACGAAGGCGGTTGCCTTGTGAAACGTGGGGTGATGAACGGCATGGGTAGTCTCCTGTTTCGTCTCGTATGCGACGAACTACGCCCCGCCGCTGAGTAACCATGTCGACGAAAGAAGGCGCGCGTCCTGCGTGGTTGGGCAGCATTGTCTAGAGTGTAGCAGGCCTGATTTGTCTGCACAGGAGCTGGGCACGGAAGAATCGCAGCCTTGAGCTTGAGAAGGCCCATTCCATGCGCATTATATTTTCGCCACAGACGGACAAAGCCCGAATAAAGTTCCCCAGCGGACCCTGGTATACCAACACCAAGCTGTCGGAGTGTCCCAAAGTCCCCTCGCATGAGCCGCATTGACAAGGCGCTCACCTGCGAACCGAGTAGCAGTGTCTTGTGATATCTTCTCCGGTTCGCTGGAGCGGACGGCCTAGTCTCTAGCGGTGGGCAGGTCAACGCATCCTTCCATTTTGGAGTTCAGAGCATCCCGCTTGCCTGTCTGTTGGTTGTGCGGGCCAATCAGGTCCATAGAACATCCCCAATCTCCGTCTCGGGCACAATGTACGGTGACACCTTATCCCTGACATGAGTCCTTTGCTCGTATGCATAAGCCATGCCTATGAGTTTCGCATCATCGAATCTTGCCCCGAGGAAACTCAGCCCAAACCTGAACCTGTTAGCCACCACGTTTATCTGTAGAATGAAGAGAACGTACGGGATATTTGGAGCAGCTTCAATCAAGTTCCACGAATTCTTCGAAACTGGGGAGCCAATGGGATAAAAGCCCATTGGCACACTCACTATTGGGGCGCCGACAGTAGCAGCGAAGCTAGAAGAGAAATGTGTTGGCAGGATAACGGCGTCGAGGTTATAGCTCTTTAGTGTGCCGAGAAGACCCCCATCATCACCGTAGAACAAGTTCTGCTGATAGGCAGGCCAGAATTGGGGGGAGGTGTTGTTCCAGTTCTGGAGCGCAGCATCCCACACACCAGTGTCTCTATCCGGATAGTCTTCCAGAGGAAAGGACTGAGTGAAACGACGCAAATCCGCGAGGGAAGTGATGTTGTTTGGGTTGTATATCAGAGAGCTTAGATATTGTTGTAAGTTGACGACAAAGTCTGCTTCAAGAATGATTGTCGGCAACTGCGAGGTTTCGAATTCTGCAGCTGAGGTAAAGTTGGTATCTTCGACGATGGTGGCACCTGCTTCTCGTAAAACGTCCAGTGTTCATAGAATGAGTCGACTATTGGCTCAGTTGTGTTGGTGGAAAGGATTGATATGACGTTGCTCGGAATCCCAAGCCTGACGCCGGACAGTGCAGAGAGTTGACAAGCAGCAACAAAATCCGGAACACTGCCACCTGGAATGGATGAAGTATAGTTGTCCAGTGGATCGACCCCGGCGATTATTTGCAGAATTTGAGCACCATCTTTGACGGTTCTAGCCAAGGTCCCGACAGTGTCCTGGTGCTCGCTGATTGGGATGACCAGGTGCCTCGAAGTTAGCCCGACAGCTTCAAATGTCAGTCTGGTCCCACGCTCGCTGTCAAAACACACTTACTTGGTTTGATTCCAACAATGTTATTGAAATCAGCAGGATCTACAATGCTGCCATCTGTTTCGGTGCCCAAGCAGCCCAGAGCTAAGCCGAGTCTGTCTGACAGTCAGTGAGAGGAGCAGATTCCACTTGGCATACTTACGCGGATGATATGCCACTGCCGCTCGAGCTGCCCCACGGATCTTCTTTTGGAAAGTAGGGCCCGTACGACTGCCCTCCGTATGCTGACCAGCCATTGCTAGTGTTCAGGGATCGAAAGTTTGCCCACTGACTGAGATTCGTCTTGCCGAGCAGGATAGCTCCTGCGGCTCGAAGCTTTTGTGCGACCGTAGCATCTCTTGGAACTTTGGCTCCCACAAGAGCCCAAGAACCAGCTGCGTGAACGAGGTCAGCATCGACTCAGCCTTGCTGTTTTAACAATATTATGTTCATATACCTGTGGTGTTCATGCTGTCATTGGTGGCAATCTGATCCCAATCAGGAGGTCAGCAGCGTTCCCTGATGGATAAACGACACCGAATGGACACGTCTTGTTCTTCTTCTTGAAATGGGTTACCGACATTGTTCTTGATCAGGATGGGAAGCCCATGGAGAGGCCTATGGTAGTTAGTGAATCAAGGTCGGGAACTCAAGGATGGAGAAGTGGCTAACCCACGAGTCAAACCTCCCACGCGCTCGTCATCCAATTGGCTCGCAATAGCCAAGGCATCTGGGTTGATTTCCGTTACAGCATGTAGGGTGTCGTTGACTTCATGTATTCTCGCAACATAAGCCTAGACATGGGTCAGCAAGACGGCTTTGATATAGTACAGCTTTGGTGCGGTGTAGGATTTGCACATGCCTTGACAAGATCAACGCTTGTGAATCTCCTACTGGCAAGGCCTGCTTGCAGTTCGTCGATGGTAGCTTCCAGCAGCCCCGGATACCCTGCTCAAGTCAACCCACAGTACACAGAGACGAGATAGCTACTTGCCAGAAGGCGCTGGTCTGTGACGAATTACCCCAGCACTGACGACGCCGATGAGCAGCAAGGGCACGAGGAAAAGGACGAGAAAGCCTGCGTGTGGAAAGGTGCTTTTCCTTGTCATAGCGACTTGCGGATCTGGCGACGTCGAGGTTGGGAGAAGTTCGTATGACGCTTCTGCTGAGCGGTCTTGAGGTAGGATGTATTCAATGGACAGGGCTTTGAGCTTCTGTCGGAAGCGACCCCACAGAGATTGCAGCATCGCCTACCACTCACTCAACTCAGCAACCGGCCATCGAAACACCGACACCACCGGCGGATAATATAGCGGCTGCAGTAGTGACTCGAGGTTGCGTTCAGCATCCCAGCACTGCCCGGGTGGTTGTGGTGCCCTGCGAGCCTGCGCCCGGTGCCAAGGAACCACGTGTTCGGGCATTTTCGAGCTCGGTGCTTCCCTGCGGCTGAAGCTCAATCACATCTGCAGAGTGCGCGCCTTAGCCTTTTCACCCCAGGCTCCTCCTACCTTTTTTTGTGCGCAAGTCTGCAGCTTGAAGAAACCTAGCTTCC
Organism: Fonsecaea erecta; assembly: GCF_001651985.1. Lineage (NCBI taxonomy): Eukaryota > Fungi > Ascomycota > Eurotiomycetes > Chaetothyriales > Herpotrichiellaceae > Fonsecaea > Fonsecaea erecta. The sequence goes on along the minus strand of NW_017387249.1, from coordinate 1,431,433 downwards.
GCATTGGAAATTGGAGTCCATAGGATCTGCCGAAGAGACGCAATACACCATCCCAAGGCAGCAAGAAGACCACGAGCTCGAGGAACCTCATCGTGTCCCCGCGACTTTAAGGGCACGAAATATCACAACCGAGAGAGCTCGGCAGAGGCTTGTTAGTCGGAGCGGGTGACATCCACTATTAAGTGGAACGGGGGTATTCTCCTCCGTCCGCTGCCAGTCTCAGTGAGGAAGATGGTAAAGTTCAGTCTAACAACAACAGCACAGTGTCAGCACTGGTCCCAATCCTGCCCCAGGCCTCACCTATTACATATGTCAACCTGCTCGGAAATTCATCGGACCTACCACTATCTCGTGCGCACTCTACAGAGATGACCTCCACTGACTCAATATTGCTGCACTCGAGGATTGCTTCCATGTCCTCGACACAGATTGAGCTTGAATTCTACGCCAAAAGGGTGATGGGCATAATTTCAGGATCAGAACCTGCTGCTACACTCCCACGAAACACACACTGCATGGCTAATCGCGTCTTAGGGCAGCTTGTTCAATCACTCAATGACGACGGAGCCCGGCGATTCGGTACCGTCTGGAATCGATTAGAGAGTCCTGGCAAACCGGAACCCGTTTACTCGAGGTTCGTTCGTTTACCGCCGCAGAACATCCTACGCAACACATTATGACAGTACATGATGGTGGTGAACTCGAGGAGAGACGGGTTTTGATGGTGGCATGAACAAACACTGCAATTCTCGCGACGGAACGGGATACGCTCGCCTCCACGGTCGCCGCGCCTCGCCGGTGACGAAACTAGCCAGCATTGGAACATACTAGCGTCGAAGTCACCTAGAAGTATCATGTTCTGTGACAACGACCGTTGGTGTTCGAGAAAAGGCCGAAGCCTGTATGCAATATGAGACCTAGGCTGGATTTTGGCAGCATGTAAAACATGACCCATATGTACTATCCACAACTAGTGGCAGTAATGACAATGTCGTCCCTGTTCGTTTCCCCAGCGGCTCCAAACGCCCGTATGTACGTAGTCATTCCGCAAACCAGGACTTGAGAGGGCTGGTATCTCTTTCGTGTGTCAGCGGATATCCGTTCCCTCACCGTCAGACGGATTTTCCAAGATTATGTCCTAGAGGGCCAATGCCGCTTTCACCCCTTGGGTCCCCTCACTAAGACAGGGAGGAGAAACCAAATCTTGGTGAGGTGAACGCCTTGACCGTCATCTCTTCGAGCTCGTCGTTCCACCCGCGGGGAGGTGGTGCCTCGGAAGGGACGTCCTTCAGATCCAAACCATCGTGCCGCTCCAAGACCTCGGTCAACAGCTGCCTGAATATCCTCCACGCACGATAACAGGACAACGAACTCCCACTCATGCACCAGAGGTACGCCATGGCCTTGCGCAAATACGTCACCAGTTGTGGGACCTCGTCCTTGAAGTGTTGCGCCCCGAGGGCGAGCTCCAGCAGCAACACGGCCGCCGCTTGCGACACGAAATGGAGAAGGGCCCACCACGGAAGCAGCTGGTACGCTTCATGGGCTGTGGGATAGTCAGGCATCAATGACAGCATGGACATGGCGGCATGGATGCAGGCCCGTGCCGAGCTGCGGTTGAATTCTTTCGACTGGCTTGATTCGTCCTCGATAATCACCTCGCAAAGGCATGGACGGTGGAGGATCATCTCCAAACTGTGATAATACAACCCTAGTTCGATCTTGGCTCGAGGGTCCGTGTCCGTGGGATCATGACCCTGGAGAGACACCTCTTGTGGAGAGTTTTCGGCCCAGGTTCTCAACTCAGACTGCAGGTCACCAATCTTGCGCTGAGTCTCGAACCACGAATCATTGGACGTTCCGCTATACAGCTGCGTCGCTATCCTGTCACTGATGCGGCAGAGGTAGAGTCGTTGAGGCAAGTATGAAGTGGGCACATCACGTCCTACCGACGCAAAACTCTTCCAAGGGACAGCGCCACCCGTCATCTGAGATATGCTGCGGCTACTGTTCAGGTAGTCGAGCCAGATCTTCCGCGAGGCACCAGGCGAACGAAAATTGTCGGTTTGGCCAGAGAATTGCTCCGTCTCCTGCGGAACGGTATAGAAAAGATCGATGGGTATAGTCATATCCGCCGAGGATATGGATTTCGGCCGCCCCGTAATTTCAGCAATCAAGATCTCGAGGCTGTAGAGCGAATACCACGTCCGCGCTCGTCGTGCCTTGTCCAATCCGCTCACGGAGGGATCTGTGATGTTCATATGCAGGCCCAGAGCCGTTGCGTGTCGGGTCGCGTGGCCAAGCGTGTTCCAGGCTCTGTCCGATTGATTAGCAGACGCGACACTCCCAGAAGATGACAACGACGCACCGCGTAATGGATCCGTTGACAAGAAGGTAAAACGCCAAGAGACCGATGCCCTGGACACGCTCGATGTCGGGGTGGTCGAACATCACTCTGTGGTCAAGCCCGAGCGCCCGTGCCCTTGCATAATAGATGAGATGATCTCCATCACCGTCCCCTTCGGCTAGCTGGGTAATTTGCAACCACTTTGCCCCAATAGCCCACACGAGATTTGCTAGCGCTAGCCATCGCCGCTTTCCCCATGAGGAGGTTGTCGTCCCCTTGCCCGTAAAAGAGTATGCCCTCTGGAGAAATTCCTCGCGGAGGACAAAATGAAATGCGCCCTGCATGGAGTGGAAGAAGGCTTCCGATAAAATAACCAGAGATTCATCAGCCGGCCAGTGATACTGATCGACATAGTCTTCATCCACGGACAGCACGTTGATGTCATCCATGAAATAGATAAAGTCTGCCGTAGTCGCGAGATTTTCGTCCATTTCTGCCGTATGCCACGGACTGCGGTCGGGCGGCTTGCATCCCCGGACGATCTCAAACCCACGTTGGATCCAAGAGATCTCCGACATCTTTCCCACGAAGCCGGAAGCGCCTCCTCCAAAGTCTAGAGACACAATATGGTTTAGCTCTCCCTGTCTGCCAGGAGACCCCACGCTCGATCGGGCTTTAGCTTCACCGTAGGACTCGCCCACCCGTGGCCGACCTTGACTCGATGTGGACGATGGAAGTTGGGAGACAGAGGGTGCCGTCCGGCTCTGCGACTGGCTGCTCGCCGGTCTCCCGGGCTCGTCTTCTTCCTCGTCTTGTTCAGAGTGCTATCGACTTTGTTAGGCGTCAAGGGAGATCAGAGAGTGCGCTTGTGACGAATAGTTACCTTGGTCAGGAGCTGCAAGATGCGAGTATTCTCCTCTGGGCGAAAGTCTGGCCGCTCAGCTACTGAGCGAAGTGCAGCGACCAACTGAGCATTCTCTTCTTCCAGGAAGCTGATGCGATCGAGACTTTCGGCCAGATCCCTGTCCACCGTTAGCGACATACACTGGAAAAACACCGGTTCACGATTAATACTTTTTGTTGCGTTCGCGTTTGCGATCGCCATAGACGCAGGCTGCGCCGTCTTTGATACATTTGGAACATCGATCACCCCCAGAGCACTTTGTCCGCATCAAGCGACAGCGATCGCAGGCGTGCGACGTGCGCACGTTAGCCACGTTAGTCTTCCTCGGATGACGGGGCTTGGGAGGAGAACTTCCTGGCCGCCGCTGATGCTGTCCGTGCGACGAACCAACGGGACTGTCCATTGACTGCGACATGGTGCTCTTTTTTGCGGTGCTCCGGGTGCCATAAACGGCGCCAAGCCAAAACTCTCAAGCCCAGAGAAGCCTGTGCCAGATGAGCCCGTCAATATAGCAACATAGGAAGAAACGAAGATGAGAGAGGTAAATTCCGTAATGTTAAATCTCCTTATCATGCGGTGAGGAGAACGCTCATGCACTCATGTGAGTCGTCACGGGAGGAAAAGCTCGTTGGTTCGACAGGAACACTTGTTGTCTGTGGCAAGTCAAGTCGTAAGACTTGGAATTCGAGATGTGAAAACGGGTCAGTTTAGCGTCATCGAAGCAGGAGAAGATCGAAGCGGTCTCTCAGGCGAATAGAGCCGTTGTCGTGCAAAACCACCGTTCGCCATTACCTCTGCCGCCGGTGATCGTGAGCGGGAAAGGTTTCCGGCGATGGCAATTCTGATGTGCACATCAGCCCCCAGGAGGACAGGGATTGGAGCAGCTGAGTCCACATGGTCTGGAGATGGGATAGCATGGCAGGAATCAAGCCAATTGCGGCTATCTCGCAAAAAACTTCCGCCCTCTGTAGGCGAATAGCAAAATAGCGGAAGTGTTGGGCCCGTCCATTCTTTCTCAGTTCTGGGCCGATCCCTGTGGTCCTCGTTCCTCCCTTAAGACTCCCCAAGGGAGGGTGGCAGGGAAAGTCAATGCGAATAGACCTGATAAGCGCATCGTTTTCTTCCTTTGCCTTGCAGTCCTTCTTACCTGTCTTCACACATCCAGACACGTTATGCTTTCAGAACGGTGGCGAATTTCCTGCTATGAGAGGCCGTTGGTCGGACAATGTCCTGATCGCCGCTGTCATTGCAGGCTCGATCCCTAGCAGAGCATATCTAAAGATTCAGCAAGCGCCCTTGGATTGCAATTTCTCCGCTGAGCTGAAGAAATAAGCGGTCTGCCGACACAGTGATTCAACACAAGGAAGAGGTATGGCAAAGCAGAATCAGAAGATCCAGGGGGTGAAAGAAGCCCTCTATCGCCGATGAGCCTATGAGAAGTGGAAGAACTTCGCGGAGACCGATGAGACCAGGCGAAAGAAAAGGTGTCCAGCGAGCCAGGTCCAGCCACCAAAAGCGGGAAGAAGTGACGTAAAGGGGGGGTAGTGCTGGTGGTGCGCATGGCAGAATGGGGCCACTAGGCGACCCCCAAGCCCAGAGCTAGGCACCCCTGGGCCCCATCCTCAGGTGCGTGGACAGCAACGGCCTCTGCTCCAAGTGCCCACAAGACTCGCCGCTGACGCTCAACCACCCTTGTTGGGTGCCCCCCCTTCCTTTTACCCAGCTTCGTCGTCTGCCCCCGCCAGACGACTACTTAGCTGAGAAAAAGTGCGCTCAGCGTCCAATCAGCCCCTCCAACCCAGGTCAACAAAATTTATCTTCATAGCTCTTTTTACCCTCAGGCGTTGGTATTGAGTGTGTTAAACACAATTGACACGTCTTGAACCACGATTGATCACTTTTGTCACCCTCTCGTCCAATCGATCCTGCAGTCTCGGCCATCTACAAGTCTGATTGACGAGCTTCTTGAGTTTCCTTCGCAATGACGAAGGTCGACCACAAGGCTGTTCTCAGTGAGACATAGGAGCTCCTGTCCCAAGGAATGAAATACACTGACCTCGTCGCCAGTTGTCATCGATGGATGGGGCATCCCGTCCGAAAGCTCTCCTCCGGAGGGCGACGCCATTGCTGCCGCCGAGACCCCTTTCATGGACGAGTTCGCCAAAGATGGTTCCAAAACTGCTCAAGGCTACACTGAGCTTGAGGCTTCATCCCTCGCCGTGGGTCTCCCAGAAGGCTTGATGGGTAACTCTGAAGTCGGCCATCTCAACATCGGCGCAGGCAGAGTCGTCTGGCAAGATGTTGTGAGGATTGATCAGACCATCAAAAAGGGCGAAATGAACAAGATTACCAACATTCAAAAATGCTTCCAGCGGGCGGTCGACGGCAATGGCAGGCTTCACCTCCTGGGTCTCGTCAGCGACGGAGGCGTCCATAGTCACATCAACCATTTGTTCGCTCTCTTGCAAGTTGCCAAGGAGATGAAGGTCCCGAAAGTCTTCATTCACTTTTTTGGAGACGGTCGAGACACGGACCCCAAGAGTGCTGCGGGATACATGCAACAGTTGCTGGACAAGCTGAAGGAGCTGGGCATCGGTGAGCTGGCCACGGTGGTTGGTCGTTACTACATCATGGATCGAGACAAGAGGTGGGATCGTGTCGAGATTGGCATGAAGGGCATCGTGCTTGGTGAAGGTGAAGAATCATCCGATCCCGTTGCCACGATCAAGGCTCGATACGAGAAAGGGGAGAACGATGAGTTCCTCAAGCCCATCATCGTCGGCGGAGACGAGAGGAGGATCAAAGATAATGACACCCTTTTCTTCTTCAATTACCGATCCGACCGTGTCCGAGAAATCACTCAGCTTTTGGGCGATGTTGATCGATCGCCCAAGCCGGACTTCCCGTATCCCAAGGGGATTGAAATCACCACCATGACGCAGTACAAGACCGACTACAAATTTCCCATCGCATTCCCACCTCAGCACATGGGCAACGTTCTGGCCGAGTGGCTGGGCAAGAAAGGCTTGAAACAATGCCACGTCGCTGAAACCGAGAAGTATGCCCATGTGACGTTCTTCTTCAACGGAGGGGTGGAGAAACAATTCGAGGGCGAAGAGCGAGAATTGATTCCCAGTCCGAAAGTCGCCACATACGATCTCGACCCTCCCATGAGCGCTCAAAAGGTGGCAGACAAGCTCAATGAAAGGATAGCGGATCAAAAGTACGATTTCTTGATGAACAATTTTGCGCCCCCGGACATGGTTGGTCATACCGGAGTCTACGAGGCGGCGATCAAGGGAGTGGCCGCCACAGATGCCGCCATCGGTACGGTGTATGAGACGTGCAAGAAGGAAGGCTATATCCTCTTCGTGACAGCCGATCACGGCAATGCCGAAGAAATGTTGAATGAAGAAGGCAAACCCAAGACGTCACACACGACCAACAAGGTTCCCTTTGTCATGGCCAATGCGCCCGAAGGATGGAGCTTGAAGAAACAGGACGGCGTCCTCGGGGATGTCGCCCCCACGATTCTTGCAGCGATGGGACTCGACCAGCCGGAAGAAATGGGCGGCACAAGTTTGTTGGTCAAGAAGTAAGTGGACCTATGCATGGAAAAGAATGATTATCCTGGACAGTATCGTTCTCGCGTTCTCGCGACGCAGGTCTACCGACGCTGCAGTCGACGGTTGTTGCTGTTGTCATTGTTATCTGTCGTTGTCGTCGTTGTTGTTGTTGTTGTCGTTGTTGTCGTTGTTGTCGTTGTTGTCGTTGTTGTCGTTGTTGTCGTTGTTGTCGTTGTTGTCGTTGTTGTCGTTGTTGTCGTTGTTGTCGTTGTTGTCGTTGTTGTCGTTGTTGTCGCGAGCACTGTAGCACTAGAAGGCATGATGAGCTGATGAGACATGAAAACCCCAATAGACGAAAGGCAGACACATTGAATCCAGATGCAGGAGAATAGAATCCTCCCTTTCTGAAAAATGCAAGCGAAACCAAGTCCCTCCAGTACATACCTCGTACAAGGGCGTGGGAATCGCATCCTTCGGGTCCGGTCTCGTGGCCCGAAGGATCACATCCACACATCCGCCCTCTATTTCTGTCTAGAACTTAACAGGTTGTGTGGTATATCTCTCTCTATGGCGTGGAAGAGCCTATCTAAAGACTATCAGGAAAAAAAAAGATCTGCTCTTATTCGACAGCAAGTACCATATAACTATGTACGTAGGGCTCAGATAAAGTGGGCAAGCAATATATATGGGAAGAGTCGGCTATACAGCGGGCGATGGATATTTATTTGTTGCAGATACATACTCTGTCCCCGCGTAATACATCTTACCAGAAGTTATCATAGCTGCATCGTGGTGCCCACCAATGATACGGGCGAGAAACTTGGACGGAGGGTGGAAAAAAAAAGGTGTGGCAAAAAGGTTTCTAATCGACAGCCACTCCCATTACATACTGTACATAGCTTTGTATCCAGTCCGAAGACTCTTGAGTGTATGTACTGAAAGGGCGCGCCAACCACCGCTCCGCCACCTTTCATAACCACTGCAAACTTGGTCTCTTTCCAGTCTCAGTGTCTGGCCACTACCAACTTACCAACTGAAGGCGGGAAAGGGGTCTGTCTGGCTGACTTTTTGCCCGGTCATTTCAAGATCCTCCCCCTCCCCCCCAAAGACTCAAAGCCATATAATTCGCCCCGAGAAGCCTGAATTTAGGGGGAAAAAAGGGAGGAGAAGCAAAGGAAAGGAAAGAAAAGCAGCACTTGACGTTGGAAAGAGGGGAAAAAAAAGAAGAATCCTCCACGCCCAAAAAAGCTCGACGACGACAAAGTCAACAACCATGTCGCTGACAAGCTCGAGCCCCGTCACCTGTGCGCAATCCGCCTCGCTCGCCTCACACACCCTGTCCATCCTGCCGCTCTCGGCACGCAATGATGCCCTGACGGCCATCCACGCGGCTCTGGTCCAGCAAAAGGCGGAGATCCTCGCGGCCAACGCGCACGACATGGCGCTCGCCCAACAGGCTTCGTCCCAAGGGGAGTTGAGCCAGTCGGTGCTGAAGCGTCTCGACCTGGGCCGTAAGGGCAAGTACGACGACATGCTGAAGGGGATCTTGGACGTGCGCGACCTGCCGGACCCGATCGGCATGGTGGATCTGCGTACGAGGCTGGATCGTGGCCTAGAGTTGGAGAGGGTGTCGTGTCCCATCGGCGTCCTACTCATCATCTTCGAGGCGCGGCCCGAGGTCATCGCCAACATCGCCGCCCTAGCCATCAAGTCTGGGAATGCGGCCATCCTGAAGGGTGGCAAGGAGAGTACCGCGAGTTTCGAGGCCATTGCCACAGTCATCGGCCAGGCCCTGGCTAACACTCAGGTTCCTGCCGCGGCGATCCAGCTGGTCAAGACCCGGGATGTCATCGACGATCTGCTGGGCTTGGATCGGTACATCGATCTCGTCATCCCCAGAGGCGGCAATGAACTGGTCCGATACGTCAAGAGCCACACAAAGATCCCAGTCCTGGGCCACGCCGACGGCCTGTGTTCCGTGTACCTGCACAAGGACGCAGAGAAGGACGTGGCCATCAAGGTGGTGGTGGACGCCAAGTGCGATTACCCAGCGGCGTGTAACTCGGCAGAGACGCTTCTCGTGCACGAGGCGGTGTTGAAGACGGTGCTGCCCAGTGTGGTGGAAGAGCTCCAGAAGAGGGGCGTGAGGTTACGTTGCGACGAACAGAGCAAGAAAGCATTGACGGAAGTGCTGAGTCCTGCGAACGCAGCCTTGCTGCAAGACGCGACCGAGGCGGATTTCACAACGGAGTTTCTCGACCTGATCATGGCCGTCAAGACGGTCCCAGGGACGACTCCGTCTTCAAACGGTTTACCGAACGGCCACTCGTCCCCCAATGGCGGTGGTGATGCCCCATACAACGACGACGCAAATGATCCTTCTCTGCTCCGGGCCATCGCGCACATCAACACCCACTCATCGCACCACACCGACGCCATCATCACGCGCTCCGCCGCCGCGGCCGAGAAGTTCATGTCCGCGGTGGACTCGGCCGGCGTGTACTGGAACGCCTCCACGCGGTTCGCCGACGGGATGAGGTACGGCTTCGGCACCGAGGTGGGCATCAGCACGAACAAGATCCATTCGAGAGGCCCCGTGGGTCTGGAGGGCTTGACCATCTACAAGTACAAGATCAGGGGGACGGGCCAAGGGGCCGGGGAGTACGGCGAAGGCGAGGGACAGCGGAGGTTTCTGCATGAGAGGATTGAGATATGACAGGAGACATTTCGAGAATTGACCCTCACTGGATACCGGTATTTGACTGTAGCTACGTTTTGCATCACGGGCATTGTCACGCAACTAAAAAGTTCAGGACTGCAAAGCAAAACATGCGACAAGAACACAGAGAGGAGGGGAATCGAATCGGACATTTGGTTTCGTTTGATCAACGCATTGGAATTTTCGTCTTCGCGTGTCCCTTACTCTGGAAAAATTGACAGCGACCACGGCAGGCGGACCCCATTTATTTCTCTCTCTGTCTCACAAAGCCCGACGCGCCTCGCATGAGCAAGTTTCCTTTGGTCTCTGCTTCGAGAGGACGCTTTGACGAATCGGGACGATCGAGCAGCTTCGCTTGTTTCGCATTTCGTGTGTCTGGCTCCCAGGTTCCGTAGTAGAGTCACCACCCCATCTTCATCTGACCCCCTCGATCTGGTGCAATCGAGATATGGTGACATTCATTCCGTCTTTCACAACCCGCTGAAAACACCCGGAATTCCATTGAACCATCAACGACCACCATGACCATCACCACTACCACCAGTAGCAGAATGTCAACGTGCAGGCGACATCTACACCTTGAAACCCTTGGACCGTCTCCTGCCTCTGGCCTTCTCGAACTTCCGGCCCTTGCTCTCGACGTACGGCTTCTTGTGCTTGTGCGGGCCGAAGCCGAAATGCTTGACCGCCTCGCGGGCGTTCTTGGGACCCCGCAGGAGCACCACGTTGCTGCCGGTGGGGTGTCTCATGGCGAGCTGGTCGAGGGTCAGGCACTCACCGCCGGCCTTCTCGATGCGGGCGCGGGCAGTGGCGGTGAACCGCAGGGCGGCGATGTGGAGTTCGGGCACGGTGAGCAGGCGGTTGTCGTCGGTGACGGTGCCGATGACCGCGATGGTCTTGTCCTTGTACGCCTTTTGCGCCGTCTCGGTCGAGACCTTGCTGGCGATGCGGGAGATGGACATGGGCGGGCGATTGATGCGGGACATGAACAGGCGCTTGAGCACGACCTTGTTGAAGTTGGAATCGGTTCGGCCTGCGATGGGATGTGTCAATATTTCCCTCTCCGTTCATCCTCTTTCAGAAGCTCAGTGTCTTGGGGTAAAACATACGGGCAAGGAAGCGGTAGAGCTTCACCAAGAGCTTGAGGTAGACATTGTCGCTCTTGGGCGCCTTTCGGTGGCTCGCCTTGACGTGATGGCGATCGAGGTCGATACCTGGAAACAGCGTCAGTAAAACAATTCTCGCGAGAACCCGAACCTTGGACCTGCACGTACCCATGATCGCTGGCTGTGGTGGATGTTGTTGATTGACAAAGGGTCGGCGACGTCCTCAGAAGGTCAATCTGGAAATTTGGTCGACGTGAGAAACTAGCGGGTGCGAACGCTGTGCGGCGTGCCAAGATTTTCTGGAAGCTAAGCCATTTGCGGATTCAAAAATCTGGAAGTCACGTGGACTTCGAATGCCAATGCTAACAGCGTATGCCACCCATATGCCGAGTACCTCACGTGCTTACTGTACCTCTTACCTCTTCCCTTCCCTCCACTCTCAATCAACTAGACCTGCTTCTTCGAGGTAGCTGGCTTTGGCAAGCATCATCATGATGAAGGGGGCACCCGGGAAAGACAGTCTCGCAAATGAATTCTCCCAGACTACCAATACAAGGGCGACCAATTCAATGTTCAGTTTGATCTACTCTGGAAAATAATACTCTCAAGACTTCGAGTCCACCAAAGACTTCCGTGGTAAACTTGTGTGTCGATACTCCAGAAAGTGCCTCACTCCAGGTCTCTCTAATCCATTTTCCTCCGACCTTTGGACTCCATGAAATTTCGCCATGCCCCCATTTATGTGGAATGTACAGCGGCCCTTGCAAAAGCGGTGCAGCTCTTCTGTAAAGGGCAGAAATGCTTTGATCTCGATGTCCAGTGCTTCCCTCTACGCAGGCGGTGCCTTGGTCCTGGGCTTCGATTGGTTTCGAGACCTGTCGAGTGTCTTGGTGAATCGTGTGTCAAAAGCCGTATATCGCAGGCTGGCTTTGCTGATCTCAGATAGGGTCTCCATTCTCCTTTTCTGGGGCTAGACCAACCAAGAAATCCCTAGTAATCTCAAAGCTGAGCCAGCTGCTAGCCATGCTCGGGGCGACCTTGAGCAGATTAGGCATGATCCCCTTGTACAGTCCAAGAACGCCCTCCTGTGCGATAATGGTTCTAACGGCATCCCAGATCGATTTGTATTGGTACCCCATTCCGTTCATGGAGTTGATTTGAAAGCGCCGTCGGAGGACATCAAATGGATATGTGCAGGTCTGGGCGACCGCTCCCGAAATGGCACCGGCAGCAAGCTTTCGATACCAGACAGGATTCTTCTCACCCGGTTCCGTGAAGTATTGCCTGACTGATTCATAGACCATGAAGTTGAGGCCGACATAGGGTGCGACGCCAGCGACTGTGGGGATAATGCCCCGGTAAAGCCCCAGCACACCGCCCTCATTTTTGTACATCATAATCATAACCTGCCACATCCCTGGCAGCTTCCCTTCGTGTTTTCCAAGCGCGGCAAATGAAGCTGACTGGATGGACAAGCGCGTACGAACAATATCCAAAGGGTAGGTGAATGTGACAGAGGTGATGCCGGCAAGCCCACCGCAAATGAGTCGGCGAATGGGGTCAAGATCAGCACCAGGTGACGGTTCTGCGAAGCGTTTGTAGACGTTATAACTTCCGAATTGTACGGCTGAGTAGGGTATTATGCGTATGCAATTCGTGCCGTTCCCCCTCATGAAACCCCTCCAGCCCTCGTCAGTATACATCTTCTTGAGAGCTTTGACAATGGACATCTTGTATTCGTTGCGACCGGCGCTTTGTATCTGGTACAGAATCTTCAAGCGTTCGAGAGGAGAGACGACAGTGCGGGAGACGGCGCCTGCCACACCACCGGCGCAGAAAGCGGCTGTGAAGGGTGTTGAGAAAAACTCTCGCAAGGGGAGGAGGACATCGGACGCTGCCATGTCGGTCGGGTTCTATATGTGTTAGGACGTGGGGCCAGCCGATCTAATGGTTCAAAGGTCACTGACCTGCGGTATACTTGGTAGCTCTCGTAGGGAAGTCGAGCTCTCGCCTATGTTACCGTTGACAGTAGTAAGGTCCTTCTCTCCGAGACGCATGACTATGACGTGAGTTTTGCGAAGCTGATAGTGAAAACAGTGTCGACGGCGACGGTTGCAGGAGTGCAGGCGTCACAGCAAGTGGAATTCTGGTGTTGAAGGCGGCTGTGGCGTCCATGGAAAATTCTTCACGGGCTTCGATGTGTGGACGAGAACATTGTGCGTCTGTGAAGTGTCTTTTCCCCCCGAGCTTCAGACTAACGTCGTGTATAGAGATCAAGGCCGGTGCTTCAACACGAAGCAGACCCGTTGTATCATCCACCTGGGTTGATAGGGTCGAAGAACAGCGATATGCGGACGACGGATACGGGACAAGTCGGACAAGAGGATCGCGCGATTGAAAAGGGAAATTGATCGAGTGGAGGTGTCGAGGTGGGAGAGACTTGGTCGGCCAGGTGGATTCAAGAATGTCAAACGGTGAAATGAAGGAATAGAAGCAAGAAGTGTGTGTGGTAATAAAGCATGTGCCAGTTGACAGAGTGATAGAGTCGGTTTCTCCCCTGTACAGGTTCGCAGGCCAACGTGTGACCCCTTCCAAAGTGCCGTCTGAGCCTGACGGCCTCTGGGCCTCGTTCCGATGACTTAGCCGTGGCAGTGACTGGCTGGGCTGTGCCAAGCCCCATACTCTGTTTTCGGTTTAGCCCCGTTTCAGTCTAAAAATGAGGCAGAGGCTGTCAAACAACTTCCCGTCTTCCTTCCTCCAGTTCCATCCATTCAATCCTCCTCTGCCCTATCCATCATCTGTTGTATTCACTCTACCAACCAGAGATTGTATTAACAGTCATTTGGGACTAGAGTTCAGGCGCTTGGCGAAGGCTGCGAAACGACATCGACCACGACAGATCAGCTTGCCACCTGGCCCCTTTCACTTTGCCATTCCAGATTTGATCATGTCTCGATCTGGTACCACCCTCTATGTCACGGGTTTTGGTCATGGCACTCGTGCCCGTGACCTTGCCTATGAGTTTGAACACTATGGTCGTCTGGTCAGGTGTGACATTCCTGCTCCCAGAACTGCATCAAGCCGTCTGTAAGTCACGAAGATTATCTGCCACCGCCCACGAGATCTGACATCCGAGCAGCTTTGCCTTTGTCGAATACGAGAGCCGTCGCGATGCTGACGACGCCTATCATGAGATGCATAACAAGCGAATCGGTCGTGATGATGTCTTGAAGATCGAGGTACGGAAGGAAGAAAAACCTCGTTGAAGCTCTACACCTCACCGAAACATATTATCTGACCACCTGTTCTTCTAGTGGGCTCGTACCCCCCCATCTGCCACCTGGCGATATGAAGCCGGTCGTGGCCGTCGCGATCGAACTCCTCCTCGCCGTTCCGCTCGTTCTCCCTCCCCCCGACGCCGCGACTATTCCCCCCGCAAAGACGACCGCCGCCACCGTGACCGAGACCGGGAAAGAGACCGGGACCGAGATTACGACGACCGTCGCCGCTCTCGCAGCCCTGCAGATCGCGACCGTGATCGAGACCGAGACCGGGACATGAAAGATGACCGAGACCGCCGCGATGACGACCGCGATGGGGCTGCGAATGGCGATGACCGGAAAGGTATGATGGAGATCGACACCGACGCAGCCTGGGATTGAAATGCTGACACCCGCATCAGCTCTGGACTCCCCTCCCCCAGCTCATGATGAGCTCGATACCGCGGAATGAAAAGGCGGCGTGAGCCGCCATCCCCCACCTGGCACCGGATCCAGTGTGCTGTTACTGCGAACGAACAAGCGAGCTGCGATCTTGCGATTGGGCAAGACCACAAGGTGCTGAGTTTCCAAAGGGCAAGAATGTGCTAGGTTTTCCTCAGAATTTTTCGTCCTTGACATTGTTGCTATGATGATTCAATTGCAGAGCTTGCATGACCTGAGGGTCTCAGGCATAGCAGTGAGCGGTGGTAAAAATTGACTTGACATGGGATTAGATCGACTTCGAGCGAACGTTGCAGGTTCAATCCTGTACAGCAGCCAGCTTATCGGTCGTCAACCGTTATCTTCGGTAGCGTACGAAGTATTCGATCGGAGCGTCGATACGGACAATCGGACGATACCAATCTTGACAGCATGTACCGCCGTCCTCAATTTTTCATATTCCTATTCGAACGTTTCAGCAGCTCTAGTATCAGCCTCGTTCCCTTTCGTCCGCGACGATGCGCCGCATCCTCGGTCTCGCATTTCCTCGTCCCCGCCGCCGCCGTCGTAATCCCCCTTCCCGCAATCTCACCACCTCATATTCCCAGCGCAATTCCCACGTCCTATCCTGCCGCCTCACACGCACGATCCATGACCTACGAGCTCGTTATCCGGCGGCCAGCACTATAACGCCATCGGCACAATCCGCGTTCGTTCCCTCCACGCGCGCTATGCTTGACTTGTCCTAAGTTACGATATCGTGGTTCCTCTCCGTCTCCCCCACTCACAATGCGACACTCTACCCATTTTCCTATTATGTTTTCTCTCGATGGTGGGCTCGTCCCTGTCCTGATGATGCTCTTGATCTTGATCAATGTAGCAGGCGCTGCCCTCCAGTTGGGAAGGTAAGTCTTGTAATACTGTCATTGGCAACCTGTCCTCGCGGACGCAGATATATTCATCGAATACATGAACTCCCAATCGCATCTGATTTTTACAGAGTTGCTCTGTTACTTCCCCTCCTGTAATTGCAAATCCCTCGCTATCGCCCACGGGCTTCTGGTGGTGAATATTCCTGACATTGCACTCTTCGCCATACGATCCATCGTGACCTTCTTGGCTCCATAATGCTGTTGAATTCTGATCCAAATGTTCCTGGTCAAACATGGTCTCTATTACCCTCGAGAACTACGGCTTGTGCTCGCTCAACATCCAAGTCAGCAGATCTACTTTGGTCACCACTGCTACTGGCTTTAGAGAGCCGCCCTTGTTGCTTGGTTCGCGTTCTGTGACGATAGCCGCACTCTGCCACTGGAAGAACCTGTTCAATGCACTTAGAGGGGTGTCCATGGTGATCTCCACAAAATGCCTTCTTGTGCCCTTGCTCTTGGTCTTCGCGCCCATGTCGCTTGGGGACTTCTGCGGCTCCGAGTCCTCGTCCGCGGACGTGGTCATCAACTCAGAGAAGTCCGTGTGGTCGACGGTGACTTCGCTGATCTTGGAGAAGTCGAACATGACGTCGCTCACGGGGCTTTGGCCTGTGGCGCGCCCGTGGCTTATCCGTGACAACAGATTGCCCAGGGTGACGAGGCCGACTAATCTCTTGGAGCCCTTTGGCGCGAGGACGGGGAGTTGGTCGAAGCCCTTTTCGCGCATTACTTCGATGGCACTGGAGCAGGGACTGTCCGACGTGACTGTCTGGACGGGTTTGAGGCGCAGATGACGTACACGAGCGCCTTGGAACGTGTCGTCTTGCTTTATGCTCTGGGTTCTCGAGAGTTGCGGTGAGGAGGGTTCAGGCGGAGGGGTGGGAGGAAGAAGGTTGTTGGCGGCGAGCCAGTCGTCGTCGACGAATTTGCTCAGATACGAGCGGATGCTGTCCGGGAGGATTGCCACGATCACATCGTCTTTCCCGAGTTTGAGGTCTCTTGCGGCGGCGACCGTCGCCGCGATAGCAGACCCGGAACTTCCTCCGACTAACAGCCCTTCTTCAGCGATGAGGCGACGGGCGTAATGGAAAGAGTCCCGGTCGTCCGTCTTGTACCACTTGTCCACGACCTTCTGGTCAAGTACGTCCGGTATGAAGTCATAGCCAATCCCCTCAACTTTGTAGGGTTGGTTCGCGAATTCGTCGTTGAGGGTCGAAGGGAGAGCGAGGATTGAGCCCTGAGGATCTGCAGCGACAATCTTTATTGATTTATTGTGTTTATGTAGACCACGAGCGAGGCCTGTAATTGTGCCACCTGTGCCGGCGCCGGCGACGATACACGTTATAGTGCCGTTTGTCTGCTGCCATATCTCTTCCGCAGTTCCCAATTCATGGGCAAGGGGATTGTCCGGGTTCCCATACTGGTCCAATATATGGGCATTAGGCAGCTCTTTCTCCAGGCGTCTAGCAACTCCGATGTGTGATTCGGGGCTGTCGAAAGCGGCTTGTGTGGGCGTGCGGATGATGGTTGCGTTGAGAGCTTTGAGAACAGCGACTTTCTCTGCAGACATCTTTTCAGGGAGGGTGATGATGGTCTTGTAGCCCTTGAGCGCGGCGACGAGTGCCAATCCGATGCCACTAGAACCAGAGGTTTTGTATATCAGCCGCAAGCCATTCTCCTGGTTGGCTCCCGCTAATTGCTCTTACTTACGTATTGCCACTGGTAGGCTCGATCAGCGTGTCGCCCGGTTTTATTCTTCCCGACTTCTCAGCTTCTTCGATCATACGCAGGGCTATCCTGTCTTTGACACTCCCTCCAGCATTGAAGAACTCGCATTTGGCATATACGGTGGCTTCGATGCCGAGAGACTGCGGAATCTTGTTCAGACGGACGAGGGGTGTCTGCCCGATGAGTTCGAGTGAGGACTGGTGTGTGCCATGGGCATGTAGCCGCTTGCCTTCTGCGGAGGCCATGGTTGTGAGGTGGGTGAGATGACTGAAGATTGAAAGAAGCCGCGCTGTTCAGCGCAGGGACATGGATAGAAAGTGTGGTGAACTTTTCATAGAAATGAGGTGATGTATCGCCGGGTGCGGGAGCCAAGCCGACGGTAACCGCTGCGGGGTGAATTTTCAGGATCAAATCCTCCACATACAATGGCAACAAACACACGGCAAAGTCTCCCATCATCTACACCAAACTGTAGCTTTCAGAGGTATTCAAGCACGTCTTTCGCCGGATTGGATTAGTCAAGGCTACAAGACACTGTCTTGAAGCCTTTGAATCTTGGAGATTGAGCTGCGCATTGAGCTTCAGGCGGACGCCTTGCTCGTGTATGAGGAGGCCGGGTTGAGAGACTCTCCCTACCTGGCCTTCAGCTCCATAAGTACCTACAGAAGAGAAGTATCTCCACAGTCTGAGCTTGCTTATCGATAGTCTTCATCATCGAGCGGTTCAAACCATGGCACCCCCTTGCTTCACCAAGGTCTACCGCAAGAGCACGTACCCAGCAATTGATCCCTCAAGGCCTGAGTTATCGGCAAAGGACAAGACTGTGGTAGTGACGGGGGCAGGCGAAGGGAGCATTGGCGCTGCTGTGGCCTTAGCATTTGCAAAAGCAGGCGCCCGGAAAATCGCGTTGATCGGCAGAACAGAGGAGTCGCTTCAGAAGACCAAGACAGCAATTGATCAATTATTCCCAGACGCCACGGCCGTGGTCTACATTGCAGATGTCTCTAGAACGGAGAGCGTGGGCATAGCTGCACATCACATCCGAGCGGAATTAGGGGCCTGGGATGTCTTTGCAAATTGTGCAGGGTACATTCGCATGTCCACAATCGCTTTCGCATGGACATTAGCTGACATTGCCCATTAGGTACTTCCCAGACTTGACCACAATCACGGGGGCAGATGAAGATGACTGGTGGAAAGCATTCGAGATCAATGTGAAGTCCTCAGCTCATTTTGCAAAGCACTTTCTGCCCAAGTGCCGTCCGAATGCGACGTACATCAGCACCAATGCTGCGGCTTGTCACTTGGGGGCTACACGGCTTCCCAAAAGCTCGTCGTACGTTGCCTCGAAGTTAGCTTTGGCCAAGCTTGACGAGTATGTGGCGGAGGAGAATCCAAGACTCCGGGTATTTACAGTCCATCCCGGCGTGGTTTCTACCAAGATGAGTGAAAAAGCCTTCGGAAACCTTGATCACTCTCCGGCTGGTGATTTTTTCGACGCACCAGAACTCCCAGCGAATTTTATGGTCTGGCTCGCAAGTTCGGAAGCCGATTTCCTCAAGTCGGGAAGATTTCTGTGGGCTAATTGGGACGTCGAGGAGTTGATCGCCCGCAAAGCAGAGATTGAAGCGGACCAAGCGCTATTCAGGATCACCATTGGAGGGTGGCCGTTTCAGTAAAGATCCGTGCATAGCCATTGACAAAGGACGAATGGAGTTGCTCACGAGAACTGAAAGGCCTTGTCGACATAGTGCCCACCCTGCTTCCGAGTCTGAGGGTTTGCTCAACACATGTCTACCGTCTACACGGAGAGTGGGCACCTTGCTTCTGGATACAATACCCGAAGCACACTCGTGCGTCTGTATGGTTATATATATATGGAAAAATATCTGCTTGGGACTTTTGGGGGTCGTATAACCTTGGGCCAAGAGACCGGCGAAGCAACCTCCTCGGCTTGGTGGGAGATAGATGTTCCCAACATCAGGTAGAAATCCCTGGAAAATTGAGGCTCTTCAACAGCTAAGCGGCAGGGCCTTCAGGCTAGTGAGCCACATCTCTGGCGCTATCAAGTCAGGCGTTGTTTCGAGCTCAACCTCCTCAACCTTAGGCCCTCGGCTGTTTATCTGTCGTTCTGCACTTCGCACCTCTTCGGACACGGGATCTGGGGGCTGAGACAACTGCTTGTTGGCAATGGCTTCTGGCCGCTCGCTTAGCGAGGAATGAGTCTGGCCCCATTTTCACACCAGATGATTCGACGCACACACGGAGGGCGTGGCATGGCGTCTTGTTTTCTCTTGCATGTCTTCGTGTTTGTCCAGCCCTACCACTCCCAGCGACATCCATGCTAGGGCTTTTGTCTGGGCCTCAGTTAGCCAACCACTTCATGAAGGATAGTCACGGGTCACTGTGCCGCAGGCAATTCTAGGCTGCTCCGGCTCTCAGGGCTGAACGACACTTCAACCAACCGGTGAAAGTCGAACTGGCAATACGAGATTGGTCTGTGGCTGTGGCTTTTAGATGAATGGGGATCCTCCAAGATAAGTCTTGATGATGTGGTCGCAGCCGCATTGCCGTGTGGACTGCATTCATCAATACGAGGCTCTGGGTTCTCTTGCCTGCTGCCAGCTCCCACGGTCCTGAACTAGAGGGGAAACCCTTGGTCCGTGGTCTTGCTTGTAAGTGTCGGTGACTTCTTGTGCCACTGTCTGTACTGCTCAACTCCTACCACACACTTCGCTCAGGTTTTTCTCCCTTACAACCCATTTCACAAGGATGAGGCTCTCATTCCTCGCCTTCTCGGCTCTGCTGTCGGTGATTGTCGCTCAGGATACCACCACCACTGTTGCAGGCCTTACCAGTGCTGAAGGAACCTCTCCCACCAGCACAAGTACACAACCCATCACGGTAACGGTGGCCGTCGGAAATGGAGGGAATACCTTTGTCCCAGATGTGGTTCAGGTTTCGCCTGGAAACTATGTTGGTATGTCCTGTGTCCTCGAACAAGGCGATTCCACTGTATGTTCGTGGTCGCTAACGCTAGCGTTCAGAATTCGACTTTTATCCCTTGAATCACTCGGTCATCCGGGCGGCATACATGTACCCGTGTGTGCCTTATGAGTTGACGGGTAAGGGATATGGAATCGACGTCGTCTGATCGATGCTGTTGTTCTTTGCCTCGATGCACCTATCCCTTGGGTCAAACCGTGGGCTAACTATCGACTCACCCACAAAGGTCCGGATAGAGTTGGATTCTTCTCTGGCTTTTACCCTGTCGACGCCATCCTCGGCGACCCGCCCAAGTGGACTCTTTTGATCAACGACACCGATCCCGTCTTCTACTATTGCGGTGCCCCAGGCTCATGTATCGGCTACCAGATGGTCGGGGTCATCAACCCCAATGCCAGCCAATCTCTACAAGTTCAGAAACAATATGCCGCAAACTCCTCCTTTATGCTGGAGCCCGGTGAGAGTTGGCCCGCCGAGGAAGATCCTTTCGCGACCACTTCTACGTCGACATCCACGGCGACTGCGACGTACACCACGACATTCACTACGTCGACTGTGTCTCCGACGCCGACATCTGCTACCCCGACCGCGGTCGCGAGCGAATCCGGCCACTCAACGCTATCGACGGGGGCCATTGCAGGAATTGCTATAGGTAAGTCTGTCGATCCCAGCCTCTGACAACCTGCGAGACTGCTCGTGCTAAGCCTGATATCAGGAGGAGCAGCAGTCGTCATCGCAGCCGCGGTCTTGTTATTCTTCTGCGGTCGCCGGTCTAGACCCAAAGACGGCGGCGACCCACCGGCCGCGTCGACTCCTGCGATGGGCCCGATCGCCAGTCCGCCGGCGTACATTCCCCCTAACAGCTACGGCTACATGTCACCCACACAGAAACACATGTCGGTGACCTCGATGCCCACGACCGACGCCTTCGGCAACGCCGTTCCGAGCGGCGGCATGCTCCCTTATCCGCAAGCCTTCCCGCAAGGAGGCTATCCCGTGCACCAGCAGATGCCGCCGCCCCAGAACCTGATGGGGAACCCGGGCCAGCCGCAATCGCTGCACCCTCCGCAATGGCCGCCCTCCCCCTCCAACGACATTTTCGGCGCCGCCTCTCCAGCCGCGCCCGTACCGGGCTTATACCAGGTGCACGACGCCCAACACCACCAAGCACCACTGGCGGGCAGCGCCATCGCCACAGAGACCGCGTCCATGCGAGCAAGCAGTCCGAACTCCATCGCCGGTGGAGGGGGAGGAGGAGGAGGCATTGAAGCGTTCCTTCAGCGCCAGTCACGCATGAGTCCTCCGCCAGAGAACGAGGTGCAGCAGCAGCAGCAGCAGGCCGCTCCCCTTCCTCCTCCGATTTTGACGTCCGGTCCATATGAAATGTCCGCGACCGGGACCATGCACCGGTTTTCCTAGACCGGAAAAGAAGTAAGAAGACTGTGCCTGTGATCTAGCTATTCAGCTCCAACGAGCTGTCATCGCCATACCTATGTAACCCCGTCGTCTCCCATCATGAGTCTGTGGCCCCTTTAGTGGAGAACAGACAGGAAATAGTGAGAGCAAATTATCTTTGCGTCCCGTCAGGTGTTCCTGTTTGTTGAAGAGATTAATTTTGCATGGCTGGATTGATGGTCATGAGTCTGAACTGGGAGCCCCTTTCCCTGGCGGGGTGGGAGGCCTCTATCGTCGATCACTCTATGTCTCTAGATACCTCCATATTGCGGATCGGCATTCCAGGCATGTCTATCTCTATATAATTTCTCGTTTACCCTCGGTCTATGTATTCTCTCATCGCTTCCGCAAGTAATCGCCGCCCTTCAAAGCGCTCAGGACCCCGTAGACTCCGGCGATGGGCCAAATTCTCCACACGCCCTTTTCCACCGGCATGCGGGCGTCGCGCAACACCCGCCCCTCGCCGTCAACCTCGAACAAGTCCTTTGTCCGGACCTTGTCGTACACGCTCGGGATGTATCCCTCGGCGTGGTATTTCTTCCTCAGGGCGTCGTACCACCTCTTGTCGTAGATGGACCAGAATTCGTCGGCGGTGTAGAACGTCTGCGCGTACAGCCACTTCATCCCGCCTAGGGACTTGAGCTTGGCCTCGATCAGCCGGTTGATCGTGACGTGAAGGGTGTTGGACGGTGTTTCTCCCCAGACGCCGATGTTCAGCAGCGTGTTGTCGAAATCGTCATCATCGCCCTCGATGTTCCTCTGATTCGCGTCTGGGGTTGTTGTTGTTGTTGAGGTCGAGCTTGGATCGAAGTCCACCGCCGATGAAGGCTGGTTGCGGAGGTGGGGATTCATGCTCACGCTTGCCCCATGCTTTAAGGGACACAGCCAGCGCGGATATATGTGCGGCAATTCCCGGTCCAACCAGTGGGAGAATTCCGGAATGTTTTTGTTCGGGAGGGCCATGTCTTGGATGATGAAGCGCTGGTATAGACCCGAGCGGTGTAGCGCGTGGTACATGATGCGTGTGTGCATGAAGTAGTCTGCCAACCAGCGGACGGTACGTGTGAAGGGGACGTAGAAGTACGTGTATGCAAAGCGACCGGTCCAGAAGGCGCCACGGTCGTAGCGGAAGAGGTAGTCCGTCAAGGGGACGAGGTCGCGTGGAGTAGACGGTGAGCATGGAGATGGAGACATAGAGCTGGTGTTTTCGGTGCTATTCATTCTTTCTTCGGCGTGGAGATAAAACCACGGGTCCCAGGGCTTGGTGAATGTGAGAACTGGCAAGTCCTTGTTCTTCTCGCTTCGTTCAGCCAGTCGGCCCGCCATGATCACGCCCTTCTCAGGGGCGAACATGATCCCGTCGAGGAAATCCGCGTCCCCCTGCTTTGTTACCTGCCTGATCACTTCTTCTGCGTGTTCAATACCTCCGACCCGGATATACGACAATTCGACAAACCCTTTTGCCGGGATCAAACGCATCTCGAACAGGGTGATGATCCCCAGTGTGCCGAACGTTCCGGCCATGCCGTGGAACAAGTCTGCACGCTCCGTCTCTGAGGCCGTCACGACTTTGCCGTCAGCGAGAACCACCTCGAACCAGGTCACGCTCCTGTCAAAGAACCCGTACTTGAAGCTGCTACTCTCCCCTGCTGTGCCGGCAAAGCCACCTCCGACCGTGATGCCCGGGAACTCTGGCACGACAGGAGGTACCAAGCCGTACTGCAGGGTGGCGGCGACAAGACGATCCATGGGGACACTGGGTTCCACGAGACATGTACACTTCGACGGTGAGACCCGAATGACATGATCGAGCGTCGAGATGTCGACCGTGGCGTCCCGTGTGCGGTCGCTGAGGCGAGTCGAGTTGGTGTTGCCATGGAAGATACGAAAGGGGATTTGGCGGGCATGGAAGCTGGCGATCCTGTCGGATACCAGCGACACCGCCTCATTGTGCTGGCTGAGGAGTTGATCCGAGACACCTCCACGCTTCTGGCAGTCTCCCATGGCTGACAATCCCCTCAAAGGAAGTGGTTTATACCTCGAGCAGCCACTAGTGGTCTCCGTCCAGATCTTCAAACATAGTTCCCATCCGCGCACACTCTAAAGGCCGATCCGAGTGTGGATCACGGGCAGAGGCAGAGCTTTCAAAGACAAGTCAATGCCACTAAGACCCATGTGGAGAGGACTGAAAGGTTATATTAATACCGTAGACTGTGGTTATCGGATCAGACGGAGTTGCTCATTCTCAGGTTGTATATCCACTTGCACCCAGAGGCTGTATACTCTGCAGTATACGTTACTACGGAGGATCATTGAGTTTGGGACCCCACGTGACCCCCCCCCTGAGGCTGCGCTCACTCCCATATTGATCCTTCGATGGCCTTTTCCACTTGCCATAGACACGCACTCATGCTCAAAGCTTTGTTGGGGCATCCTTATAATCGACATCCCTGTGCGGCCAGTGTCCGCTATCCAGAGCAAACTGCACCAATGTGCCCTCACCGCCCCAATATTCTGTAGCGAACGCACGCATGACTTCCAGCCCATTGAGCAAGGCGCCGCTCGTCCAGAGCTTGCCGTCTCTGTGCCAACGCTTTTCGACCCAATTCGTTTCAGGATCGGCCGCTCGGAGATGCGGCAATATGAATCGAGGTGCCGCCACCGTCTTCTTCTTGAACAGCCCGGCCTCGAACGCCGCTTGCAACCCCGAGCAGATGGTGATGAACGCCGAGCAGTCCTCGTAGCTCTTGCGCACGAAGTCGAGCTCCGCCTTGTTCGGGGCATAGTTGTTCAGATGCGCTCCCATGAGGACGATGTCAAGGGGTGGACACGTCGAGAAGTCGTCCTGCACCACTGGTTAGGGGCCTGATCGGAAGGACGGAGAAAGCGGTCAGACTCACGGTCGGCTTAATCAAGAGGCCGCCGGTCAATTTGGCAATGTCGCCCGTCTCATTGACCCAGTGAAACTCAATATCGAGAGCCTGGGCTGCCATGCCTTTAGGGCCGAACTGCTCCACAGTCTGAACGAAGTGCTTTGACACCTCGTTCAACATGTCAATGGGAGCCACATCAAGGATCTCCGTCTCTCTGTTGCCTGGACTCAGTATATTTCTGGGAAGCTCTGGATGCAGATCACGTACGCGTTCATGAGGATCACTCCGGCGTGGATGGTGCGGTTGGGCTTGGACAGATCAAAAGGTGCCGCCATTTTGTTGGTTCCGAGACACTTCAAACTATGGTTGTTGCTGTCTTGCAAAATATCCCAATATCCAAGTCGGCATTACTCATTTTATAATGCAGTTGCAACAAGGCACCCTGCGTCCGAACCCCATGGCTGTCATGTAACTCAGGGAACGTTGGTTTGCAGCAAGATAACCCCCGCCACGGTCATCGGAGCATTCACTTCTGTACTGAGCATGTTTTCTTCAAGCCAATATCCTCTTTGGATGTTTGATGGATTCGCCGCCAGCCACCCAGAGCCTCCAGATTGGCTCTGCCTATTTTCGAAGACCTTCCCGACTCACCGAGCCTTGTGGAGGGATTATTCGAGGTCGTACACCGCCGGGCGCTACACCTGCGGAGCCTTGTTACATACCGAATGGGGAAAACAGGACCAAAGGAGCATGGCGTCGGAGGAATATTGACCCATGCTCCGCTCGTGCTTCGATCGAGGAGTCTGCGAAAGAGCAGTTAAGAACCCTCCCCTCATCCCTTGCTCGAAAACTCTCCTCATCCATGACATGATGAAGCAGAACCCGTTCGCAGCGTGCGCAGGGAGCAGAACTCGGCACCTGGCTTTCTCCAAAAGGCTCATCCTCGGTCCAACCGAGGATGAAAAAAGCTTCTGATCCGCGGCAACATTGACAAGAGAAATAGCTTGCTAAAGGGAATGAATTCCGTCCTCCGGACAAGCCTTGAAAGTCAGTCTTGACGGACACTGCGACTCTGCACATCGATTTGACAAAGTTCGTCTTCTCTTGGCCTCTAAATACTTTTCAACATCGGTACTCTACCTCGGCAACCTATCCCCTGATGAGCGCTATTTGCGAGCCACCCGGCATCGATGTCGACGGTACAAAGGAATGTATGTCCCCACGATGTTGGTCATGGCAAGAGATCGGCCACCCCTTTCAAATTGACCGCCAACAACTATACAATTCCCTACTGTCAAACGCCCTTCGCTCGTCAATATGCTCGCCGAACGTCAATGGGCAGAAATTGGATCGTTGCGGCTGAGACCTCGCTTCATCAATCGAAGCAACCAACATCAAAGAGAGTTAACCGAGGACTGAGCGCCTTCATCCCTGTCATACCTACAGAAAGGCGCCTTGTTACGAGTCCCTATTCTCAACGTGGCATGATCAACAGCCACTATCTACGGTCCCACGCCGTAAATGGTAGATGCTGGAGAGGGACGAAGTAGGAATTTGCGGGGGAAAGCAACTGGGGCGCCAGGCTAGTGAGGCTTGCGGGGCGAATGGACTCCCCGGGCTGGGGAACCAAGACCGCCACCCGCTTCGTACCCTTACTCTATTTCGTAAGTGATACGATATGTGCATGCTAGGTAGGTCCTACGCGCCTCAGCATGGGAGAGCTTGTTGGGCTTCGGACGTCGGCCAGCTTACGGTCGTCTACAAGAAGGTTAGTGTGGGCTAACTTGAGACACTATCCCGGCGCCTGCAGGATTGACGAGATCGATTCGCAAGTATTACTCAGGACTGCTGACTCGCTGGCAGGGGGCGTGGCCTTGAGAAATAGCGACCTACCAATTACAAGAAAGAGCTAATGTTTAGCACAGCACACATAATCGAAATCCCTCCAGATCAAAGCCGCCTCCCCCAGCATTCTAGGTAAATGGAGCCCCGTGTGTGCCAACCCCAGATTCCAGGCTTTGTTGACCCACCTCCTGACCGAGGTATCCGGTAGCTACCAAAGGGGTTTGAATGCAAGGCCTCGACCCAAGAAGCGGGGAGCCGTGGTATCTGAACAGCAGGGTATTTGATCCAGATGGTTCTTGCATGGTCGCCTGCCCTCTTCAGAGCATCTTCCGCTTCCTTCCCCTAAGAGCTCAGCCCCTGGAGTTTTCGAATTTGCATTGAGATAGCCAACATGAGCGTCGTACCACCAGAGAATACTGACAGGCTCGAGCACGAGAAGCAGCACGATGCTGAGCTCCGTCATGACAAAGAGATGCTGGAGCATCGAGAGCATGTTCACTCCGGAGATGAGAAACAACAGACCAAGGACGAGTTGACTGCCGCCAGCGGGTCTTCCTCCGAGCCCCCCAGCGAAACAGCACCGGAGTATCAAACCAAGACCGTATGGACGCTGAAGACATTCGTGGCCACCCTTGCTCTCAGCGGGCTCTACGTCGGCTCCCAGATTCCCCTTTACTTCGTCGGCGGTTCCCTTTCATTCATCGCAAAGGACATTGGTGGTTCCGAGGCATCCGCCTGGTTATCGGTGTCCTACGCACTTGCCCTTTCTGCGGTTGCTCCTTTCTGCGGCTATCTCCAGGATCTCCTGGGCCGCCGCCTCATCACCCTTGGTGGTGGTGTCTCACTGATGATGGGCTGTGTTATCCTCGGTACTGCCCACAAGTTTGGACAAGGGGTTGTCGGCATGAGTTTTGCTGGTGCTGGTGCGGCAATTGGCGAATTGACTGCTCTTGCTGGGTAAGGAGAGACACAAGAACCGTCAATTGAGCCGGGGGACTAACAAATGCTGTGTATAGGACCTCTGAGCTAGTACCCGTAAACAAACGAGGAATTTACCTTGCCCTCGTCACAGCCTTTGTGCTCCCGTTCACTCCATATCTGATGTACGCTCAGCTCCTGTCGACCTACCACACTTGGAGATGGGGCATGTGGATCTGCTTGTAAGTCTGCACGTACTTGTTCGGCGACGCCCAAACCCAGCCAGAACTGACAGGTACAAAGGATGTGGAACGGTCTCTGGTGGATTATCTTATTCGTGGTATACTTTCCAGAATCCCAGACGCGAGCCAAGGGCATGGCAGCCAAAGCCATTCTCAAGAGGATCGACTACGTTGGCGGAGTGCTGTCCATTATGGGCTTGACTCTTGTGTAAGCTTCCCTTTTATACTTTCCTATCACTCCATCTCTAACAGAAACACATAGGCTAGTCGCCCTACAAGCTGGAGGTTACTCTCACCCCTGGAAAAGCGCATTTGTTATTGCTCAATTGATCATCGGCGTGTTCCTGATCGCCGCCTTTGTGATTTGGGAATGGAAGATTTGCAAAGACCCTATGGTGCCTCACGAGATGTTTTCTGGACAAAGAATTGTTGGTATGGCGTATGGAATTGCCTTTATTGCAGGTAAGAAACCCTAAAGAACTCTCCTCGCCCTGGCTCAATTTCATGATAAATGGGTGCTGACACACTCGTTTTCTCCTTTAGGGATGAATTTCTACGCCATGCTTAATTTCTTCCCTCTGGTGTACAGCACAGTCTTTGACCCTGATCCGGTGCATGTCGGTCTGCGAGGCATTGCTCCCGGCCTGTCCACCACCTTCGGTGCGGTGATTGCAAATGCCGCGTTGTCCTGGTTCAAGGGACATAACCGAGAGATCCTCCTAGCCGGCTGTGTTATCATGAGTAAGTGTCCCTGACTCGTTCCATGTCGTGGCACCTCCCTTGTCCCTTACACACGACCCTCTTCCTCTCCCCTTCTTACACATGTCTGCGTGCGTCGTTACATCGACTAATCATTGTCTCTCCAGCGGCGTTTGGCGGCTCTATCGCGGCAATCACCCCGGACCGTGAGGGCCTCGCCATCGGTCTAGGAACTATCACCGGCTTCGGGGTCGGCTCTGTGCTGGTCCCGGCCGCCACCGTGGCCATCACAGTGACACCGGATACTTCGATCGCGACATGCGTCGCACTCTCGCTCACGATCCGCGCCGTCGGCGGCAGTATCGGCTACGCCATCTACTACAACATCTTCATCAACAAGCTCACGCCAAACCTCCCCAAGTACGTCGGGGAGTACGCCATCGCCGCAGGCCTCCCGCTCACCTCCGCCACGGAATTTGTTGAGACGTTCTTGACTGTGCCCGCCAACATCACCAGCGTCCCGGGCGTGAACGCGACCATCATCCAGGCTGGAACCATCGGGTCGCGTTGGGCGTATGCTGAGTCGCTGAAGTACGTGTGGCTGACCAGTATCTCGTTCGGTGGGTGCGCCATCATCGCGTGCCTGTTCATCGGCAACATCACGAAGTACATGACGAACCGAGTCGCCGCGAGGATCAGGGAATAGATGTGGCCCTTTGTCGTCTCGAAGCGCGCGAGGATGCGGATATCAGTGGGGAAGACTGGAACTATATCCATCGACCCATGCATGCACCTATTATGCATTCTCAGCGGCTTTCCTTTTGAGACCATGATCCCCGTCGACGATGGGAACAGGACGAGTCTTGGACTGGACTTGGACGAGCCTTCGACCTTGACCTTGATCTTGACCTAGATGCTTATGCTAGCCAAAATGAGACCGAGACCGGTATATACCTATATCTATATATCTCTATCTACATACAGCACACAAAATGTGGTCGATATAATACATATAATTACATATGTAATACGCCCGATCCACGCAACATGCGGTAATTATTTCCAGTGTCGCGGACCATTTTGTCCCGAATCGAGACGAGACGGCTTGATTCCTCGAGCGTGCAAATAGCCATCCATGTACTGTATGTCATGTATATTACATGCCTTGAGTATTCCAGCCGGAAACGCTGGCAGAACGAGCAGAAGGCACGGACGATAGGGGGGGCTTGCATCTAGAGTATGGGCTTTTTCCGTCCTTTATGTGTAGTATACAGCTCTATAAGTCTATCTCCAACAACTTTTTCTCCCGGCGGCAAGGAAGCAAGCAAGTAAACAAGATAGACAAAACATCATAACTCATCTCTGATCCGCTCGTCGCTTACGAGCTTCTGCTGGTCTTCGCCACCACCGGCTTCATCCAGATCCTCGGTGTCCATGACCGCCGAGTCCTGTTTCTCCTTTGCTGCCCGAATAACCTCGGCGATCTCCTCATCGTACAGGGTCCATTCAGGAACCTGCCTCCTCGCCCTGTCCAACTTGGGTTCCTTGGTGAGCGGGTTATTGCACAGATCAATCGTCTTGGCCTTGGCTAAGCTGGCGTCGTCGCACCATGTCTCACACCACAACCATTCCTGAGATAGGCTGTGGATGGGCAGGTTGTGTTGCATGTGATTCGGCAGATCCTGGTCCAGGTTTGAGAGACTGGCAGGATCCGCCGACAGCGCTTGGTACTGTTGCCTGAGACGATCACCTGCGGCGAGTTGCCGGAATCTCTTGAGGTCGACAACATAGAGAGCCGATATGTGGTAGGGTTTACCCCTGAGATATGTCTCCCAGTAGCCTTGTTTCCAAAACCGGAAGCCTTCCATTTCCGTGCGAGAGTCGCACATTGGGGTAAATCCGTAGGGCGCTCCTTTCAGGTCCACTTTGTTTAATTCCATCATGTCAGTGCGGACGATTTGGTCGGCATCCACGAAGATGACTTTGTCCAGATCCAGCGGAAAGAGCACGTCCAAAAACAAGATCTTGTATCCCCAGATTTCTCGCTGCTTCTCCTTCTGGCCTCGGAGCCAATGAGGCCATTTATACGTGACCATTTCGTAGTCGAAGCCGTAGTGTTTCGCAAGGACCGGCAGAGTGCTCTTAAAGGATGGTGACAGGAATTGCTCGATGAACCAGAACTTGACGCTATGTCTAGTGTGCTTCATGACGGATACCATCATGATATTCAGCATCCTCTCGTACAGGTGGCCCGACGCCACCGAGAAGATGTTGATGTCCGCGTTTGTCGAGGTTTTCTTGAACCCCAGCGAGGAAAGCGCCGAAGATGCGAAAGACGCTCCCTTGCTGAGGTAGTCCATAGCTCCCCCAAACGCGGAGGTCTCTAGAACATCTTCCTCTTCCATGCCGGGTTTTCGGGAAAGTCGAGGGAACAGAGTTAACCCTTGGAATGAAAGCAAAGCGACAGACGTGGTCTCATCGCCCGGTTGAGCCGAGTAACCATGTGGGCCAACACTGTCAATGTTGAAAATCTTTGAAGATCTTCCTGGCTTTAATGATATTTGCCAGTACCCAGGATTGGCTTTGAATTGGAAGTATCCCAAATTGGCCATAACGATGGTATCCGTAAAGTGCGGCTCATTCTCAGTCCCCAGCAACAATTGTACGCCACGAGGTGGTGGACCATTAGTCACGTCCCTTGCATGACCTTCGATGAGAATATGTTCAAGCTCATAGATAGCGTCAATATTCTCGCCCTCGGCCAAGTTGCTAAGCCTGATGTTGTCTAAATCGTGGATAGATTCTTTGGGAGCCACCAGCCATGACGGAGGTACAATCATTCCAAGGTTAAATAGTGTATCCTTGGGAATGCCGCTGAATGATGCTGTGGGAACCACTAGCGAACCCCGATCGTCAAAACTGGGCTCTGGGCTGATGACTTGTCGGAAAAAGCGTTTGACCGGCAGCTCAGTCAACCTGTCCTTCGGATTCAAGAAAATCTGCACGCTCACGCCACTAAGCTGTGACAGGCTCTTCAGAATCGGAACCCATTGCTGGACAAGCTCAGAGGCCGGGTCAATGGCAGCCACGATCTGAATGTTGACATCGTCGGAGTTCGATATATTGATGGATGTATGAGTGCCGTTCCAGATTTTGAATCGCTCCAGCCTGATCAAGGGCGCAGATTCCCTCAAACCCTCCGGCAGGTCAGACTTTAAAGATCGAGCAACGAGCGAGGTGATCTTTGCCAGGTCGAGAGCCCCAGCGAACCGGTCCTCCAGCGCAAGTCCAGTGATGGCCGTTGTAACCGGTGCTATCCTTTCTCTCCGTTCGAAGTCAAGCAAAGACTCGAAGTCGACAGAGGTGAAGCTCTGTTCGAGGGGTCCCAGGAGACGACCATTCAGCCATATGCCATTCTGGCCTTCTGAAAACGATAGCGCCCGGATCAAATCTGTCTGAGAATGCCAAAATTCAGCTGATGCATCTGTGTTTTCATCGCTCGAAGGATTCAGACCGCCGTTGAGCAGCTCCTCGAGCCGTCCGACAGCTAAGTCCTGTCCGTTCTCTTGCAAAAGGGCGTAAAGAGCGTGGGCAAAGGAGGAGGTCTGCGCCTCGGGGTTGGGATTGTGAATGATCAACAGCTCTATTTCAGGATTTCGCTGGTGGAATAGCAGTGCTTCCAGAAGCAAGGCCCGCCCGGCTTGGGATTCAAGGTCCACGACGATAAGAAGATGGGCGCGGTCGCTCAACAATGTCGCCTCTGTCCCGGGCAGCCGAGGAAGGCGAGCAAAATTATCAGCAAATTCGGTGGCTATTTGGCCGACGTCGACAATTTTGACGTCTTTGGGGTCATCAGGGAAGACCATCTCATTGCGCCGCTTGACAGCCTGGAAGAGGAAGAACTCGGGGATCCAAGAATCTTCCGCGATGGCCTCTTGAAACACTGCTTGCTGCACCAGCTGGAGATCTGAGTACAAACGCGCACTCAAAAGCTCAAACCAGTTGTCCGTCCTCCGTAAGACCACGCCGTTGACGAGGAAGGCGGGATCGGGTCCTTCTAGAGCTAAGCGGGCCAGATACTGATCCCGTGCCTGCAGTCGTAGATCCAGGCGTTCGTCCGTTAGAACATCTTGAAACGACAATGCCTCCTTTCCTTCTCTCCTGGCCCGACCCTTGATAGCAGTATTGAAACTTTTCTCTGGCCTCGGATCCAACTTTTTAGCGGATACAATGTCAGAAAAGAAATTCATCACAGCAGTCAGACCATAAGTGTCTGAAATATAATATGCCACTTTTGAATAAATGTTCGCTGTCTCCCCTTTCCCGATGGGGATCAGAGCAATTCTGATGGGAACTTGTCGCCGGACCAGACTCTGTAATGACGTGGCGGCCAGTTCAATGTCCTTGATGTTGCCCATATCTATGGGCACGATGAGGTTATGTATATCGCGAGATACTTGGGGAAGCTGCCCAGGATATGTCCTTTGGAACAAAGACCGCAGAGACGATGACCATCCAGCATAACGCTTATCTTGCTCCAGATCATTCAGCCACATCAAGATCCCCCCAGCTTCGGAATCGTCGCGCCAGTCAAACCGTTGAGGCGTTTCATTGGCCTGTGCTTCGGCGATTATTTCACTAGAGAGCAGGCTAATGGCTTCGGACGGTGTCAGCCCTAGGTTCTTGAGCTGGGCAATAATGCGCCTTTCTCTTCGCAAATGGTCGAGCAGGGAGTAGGCATTGATCTGACGGGGCTCGATCTGCACGCCGTTGATCCACAGGACATTGTATCCCGAGGGTAGAAACCGTTCTCGGTTTGCCCGATGTTCAAGGATGAAGTTTCTGCTGGCATTTGCCGCCGCGAGAAGGGACGAGTACCTGGGAAAATCGGACGTGACTTGCAGTAGGGTATCCAGAGGATTCGAGCTTGAGACGATGAAGCTGGCGGCATTGAGGCCCAAATTGGCAACTTCTGAAGTGGTCAGGGGCTTCAGGTCTGTGAGCTCATCTTCCTGGACATTCTCCAACGAGAGCTGCTCCGGCGTTGAGTCTCCCGACTTTTGGGCATCACGGTCGTCGATAACGATGTAGTCTGTGCGCTTCAAAACGAGCTCCACCCCATAGCCTGTGACATAAATCGGTCTGCGAGAGATCGACGCTGAAGGTCTGTAACGCACCCTGTACGTGGATCTCCCTTCCCGAGCAGTCTGGCTGACGACACTGTGAAACTGACCGAACAAAGGATGAGTGATGTCCGCATAGAGGATAGATGTCGGCCCATCAGCGGAGGCACCGAGGACCCGATCAAATGGGAGATCGTCCACCGTATCTGGAATGGAAATCGCCTGCTGAGCACGGTCCAAAGCAGGGGAGCAAAATTG
This sequence comes from Fonsecaea erecta, assembly GCF_001651985.1. Classification (NCBI taxonomy): domain Eukaryota; kingdom Fungi; phylum Ascomycota; class Eurotiomycetes; order Chaetothyriales; family Herpotrichiellaceae; genus Fonsecaea; species Fonsecaea erecta. Next base: position 1,398,014 of record NW_017387249.1, on the reverse strand, counting down.
CTGGCCATCCAAATAAACCCAGACGGGGCAGGCGGCGTCCTGCGCAGCCATCAGATGAGGTTGAACCGAAGTGGTGTAGTACTGGAAATGAGCCTCAACTCTGGGGGCCGCAGCATGCAGGGCGAGAGCGAATTTGAAGGACGAAAGGGACTCGGAAGTGGAAAGGTGTCCGTCATCTTGTAAGATATCGAGAAATCTATGATACAGCTCTTGTTCTGATTGCAAATCCGCAAAGACGCCCTCGGCGATGCGGTCGAGAAGAGGAAAGTAGGACGAGGAGTTCTCAAGTGCAGCCGTTTCTCTGGTCGAAGGTTAGTGCATGGTCGAAGCATCGATGAAGGGAGGGGTGGGCAGTGCGCACAGCAACTCAACCAGGTAAGGGCCGGCGGCGAACGAGGTCTGTAGAGCGACATTGACAGAAGGAGAGGCTCGTGCAGGGACAATCAACGAATCCCAAGACCAAAGAGGGAGCAGTAACCACGTCCAGGGTATCTTTGAAGTCCGCATTCTGACGAGGCTCTGTGGAAAGGAGTGTCATAGATGAGATCCCCTCGCTATGTTTTTGTTCAATGGTGCATCTCGAACGACATAGGAAAGCTAAGCCAGCACAACTGAAATCGAGCCTGTGGAAACCAAGGTGCAGAAAGCGAACGGTGATGGACTTGACGACAAGGTGGGTAGGTGGGTGGGTGGTGGAGAGGCCAGATTGTATAGAAAGGGGCCATGGAAATTAATTTCTATGGGGAAAAACTATCTGCGCGTTGTCGCGTCTTCTCCCCTTCCACGATCGGAGTTCATTGACGTTCCACAACCTCCCCTCCACCAAGACTCTCTCGTATGTTGCTCGACCGATTCACCGAAGCGGCGGCCAGATCCTGATCAAGTCAGTCCAGACCTCTCCTCCCTGCGACCTCCTCCCTTACCGTTCGTTTCCTTGCCTCAACCAAACAAGAATGACCGGATCACTCTCCTTCAGCGGCTTAGATACTGGTCGCGGAGAGCAGCCGCCCTCGACCAATTCTACAAGCAAGGGATAGCGCAGACCGGGCACAATCACAAGGGATATGTGGTCCTCTTCAAACGTCTCCTCGACGAGTACTTCCAGCGCCTGCACAGTTCATGACCGATGCATTCCGATGCCTCAGCTGAAGACTCGGTGACATTGCACGTTGGGTATCACTCAGACCGTTCCAAACGAGGGAGGAGCCACTACGACGCGACCGTCTCTGATCGCAGCTACATTGCTTGTCACCGCCTTCACATGACGACCATTCCCACGGGCAAACAGCATCATTACAGAGGGCAATGTCGCACCACTATTAATTTCTCGCTGAGTCCTCGTTCAGAAGCTCATCCATCCATCTTGACGAGCGACAACCCTGCCCTTGATCCCTTCGGAACAGAAACACCTCCGTCAAGCCCAGGGATTCGCACCTGGCACTCCCTGCGACGCACAAATCATTCCAAGATGTGCAAGACCGAAGCGTTCAAATCTCACACCTGCCCACATCACTGGATGAGCATCGTCAAACCATGTGGGCCCGAAGCGTCCTTCAAGAACCAGGCTCACCAATACACTCCGGCACGGAGCGCCTGGAAAAGACTGGTGCAACCAGAATACCTCTCTGCGCCGGCCAAGAGCTGTCCGAATTGCAATCTGAAGGGGGACTACGATGCAGACAAGACACGAATCATTCTCAGGAACCCCGGCGAGGCAGGCAATCTGGGCAATGGATACAACATGACCGATGGACGGGGGAGGGTGACCCCAGCGAACCATTACACGAGACATGGTCGGCCAATGTCATATGCTCCGACAGGGTTTCATACCAATGGCCAGTGGCAACAGGCTGGGTGCTGTACTGTGATGTGAGGCAGAGCGCATAGAGGTTTTGTCTCTGCGGCGAGCACAGGAGCGAGCTGGAGGGAAGGGTGTATATTCAGCTAGCCAGGAGCCATATCATTCTCTGAGCCTTCTCTCTCTCCTTTCTTCTCGTTGACCACTTCCCATATGTGCATATGGCATCATCATCCACGGAACCGTTTCCGCTGCGCAGTTATAAGTCGGACATGACCAACGCCTCCCTCTCCTCGTTGATCGATCACGCAATCGCCCCTCTCGATTGGATCAACCGTTGAACCCCTCCCTCGCATTCGGAGATGCCCTGTAGACACCACAGGATGTGCCTACGGTAGGCATTCGCTCGCTATAATACGTGAATGGAATGGGGCATGAGGTCAATCAACAGGCACGAGGACCATCACGGGAGCAGGACGACAGGGATGGTTTTTTTTTCTTCTCGTCTCTCCTCTTCTTCTCATCACTGTCTTGACTTGATCCTCGTGCCCTCTCCATTCTCAATTCCTGTTCACCATCCTGTAGAACAGAGTTCTTGAGAGAAAGGAAACCACGACATCTAGACTTGACCAGCACTCGCTGACCATGGCTCCCATAGCAGTTGAACCGTCTCACCCTCCTCCTTCGACAATGCCCTCGAAGTCCACGCCGCCGGTCGACCTGTCCATCTTCCCCGACGGGTTCAAGACCTCCGGCCAACACCCTCCGCTCTACGACCAGCTGTACCCGTACGCAGCGTTTCCCAAATCCATCTCCGGCCCCACGGTATGGTCGAACGAAGACTACGCCTCGCACCCGGAGACGTGGACGCACGTCTTCTCGGACGCTGAGATCAACGAACTCTCGTCCGCGGCCGACAACTTCATGGCCCAGGGCCTGCCCCTGACGGGGATCAATCCGTCGAACTTCCCGCTGCCCAGCATGGCCGCGGCATTGAAGTTGATGCGCAACGAACTCCTCAACGGCAAGGGCTTCATCCTGTACAAGGGCTTCCCCGTGAAGCAATGGGGCTCACACAAGGCTGCGGTGGCGTACATGGGACTGGGCACGTACATCGGGTACCCGGTGTCGCAGAACGGCCGGGGTCACATCCTGGGCCACGTCAAGGACCTGGGCGAGGACAGCACGCAGATCGACAAGGTGCGCATCTACCGCACCAACGCGCGACAGTTCTTCCACGCTGACGACTCGGACGTGGTCGGGCTGCTGTGCATCGCCCGTGCCGAGGAGGGCGGCGAGTCCGACGTGGCCTGCGTCCACCACGTCTGGAACATCCTGCAGGCCGAGCACCCCGACGTGGCCGAGCTGCTGACCCAGCCCGTGTGGTACTTTGACCGCAAGGGCGAGGTGTCCCAGGGGGAGGAACCCTACATCCGCACCAGCGTCTTCTACCTCGAGACGCCGGCCGAGGGCCACGAACAGCGCGTCTACTGCAAATGGGACCCGTACTACGTGCGCAGCCTGACGCGCTTCTCGGACAAGGGCATCATCCCGCCGCTGTCCCCGGCCCAGGTGCACGCGCTCGAGACGCTGGAGAACGTGTGCCAGCGCGTCAAGCTGCACATGATCCTCGAGGTCGGCGACATCCAGTTCCTCTCCAACTGCCACATCCTGCACGCCCGCACCGCCTACCGGGACTACCCCCCCGACAGCGGCATGCCGCGCCGCCACCTGATGCGGCTGTGGTTGAGCACGCCCGTCAGCGAGGGCGGATGGAGACTGCCGTTCCACGACGCCGACGAGCGGAAGAGAGGCGGCATTCAGGTGGATGACACGAGGCCGGTCGCGAGACTGGATGCAGATTGATTGAGTTCGGCTGTTTCCCCCGGGGTTGGGGAGGAGGGCTGTGCGTGCATATATATATACATACCTACATAGAGAGAGGATGAATTTGCAGGGGTGAATTCAATTCTGGAACGTTTTGGAAGAAACGTATAGACGAACATACACACGAACGATATTTCCTGGCTCATTCGACTCCCACACGCAGGTAGAGGGCTTGTCATCGAGCACTGACTCTGGATGGATGTACTGCTGGTACAAGTGGTACATATCAACACCATGCACCTCACCTACCTCGATCCTCGATCTGAGATTTCCCTCCCACTGGCTATTTTCTGCCAGAGCGAGCCCTGCATCCGTCTGTTGTATGACGAATGACTGGGCACAATACTGTATGTAGACGTGACTCGATATCCCCGGGGCCGACTTACTATTAGCACCATGGCACGCCGCCTGAGCGCGATCGGCAACCCCATTAGCATGAGATAATAATGATAATACCACACCGGTGGCCGAGGAGGGAAAATGCACCGTTTTCCCTTTCGGAATATGCCTGCTGTACATACATAATAGTACAGTATTATTAGCACTGAGTATTTCTCGAGAACAGCTAGCTACCTACCCCTGAGCCGGTTCCCGGTCAGCATAAAAGCACGGACGGCTTGGATCTCAAATGCAAGCATGGTTTTTTTGGTGTGCAGGGGGAGACACTTCCATCTGGACCACTGTGTTTTGACGCGACAGATCGAGATGGCGGCGTGACTGGAGACCGGGCGGGTCACAGGGAGCTCTTGAGTGGGTACAGAGAGCGTTGAGATGGCTGGCTTGAAAGGGAGGCAGGTGTCTGTGTGTGTGTGTGTGTGTGTGAACAGAAACCCTTTTGGGAGAATGGTAGGCAGGTAGTAAGTCGGTCTTGACCAAAAGCTCGGGATCAGGTCATCCCACCCTCGTGGACTCCGGCATGGCGGCTGATCGTCTTGAGGAGTAGTGAAGACCATTATTGGACCAAGCGCCGTAACAGTAATAATATTAATAGAGGAGAAAGAAGTCCGCCATCATGACATGCGGCACCGAGAGGGCGCCCAACCCCCCTAGCTCCAAGCCCTACCGAACGTTAAAGACGAAGTACGGCATGCGGATACGCCCTTCCGTGCTGTGGCTTCTCTGAGGGTACAGTAGGTAATCTGCCCGCGTCAAAACCCGGGCTCGGGGTTGAGCGCATGGTCGATCTTCATGTGTGCTCCACCTGCCCTTCGCAGGGGAAGAGCAGGCATCGGTGTCTCGCAGTTGTTGGATAGATAGAATGCGTGCCCACCCCGCCCATGCAACAGAGATATTCTAGGGCAGAGACCATCCTGGACGTTCGTGATGCATTCCTCCAGGAGGTGTGACCCGATCGGAGCAGGCTCTCAGATGAGTGAGCAAGCCCGATCGCCTCGTGGTCCCAGGCGTTGGGCCACGACTCGATTCGACGTTGCAAGCTTCCTGGATCTGGTAGCTTGACATGCGCGATGACAAAGACTGGTGAGGCGTCAGAGTAGGACCGAGGTCGCCATGCAGCTTGATTGGGTGTCTTCCTTTCCCTGGAACGCCAAATGCAGAACGCCTCGGGGGGGGAAACCAGAACGCGGGCGCCGCCGTAGACGATGATGGCAGGGGGCATTATCTCAACCGAGTAATTGCAGTCCGCGTCCCGCTATACTGAGTGTAGGCATCCCACGTCTCCTCCAACCAAAGAGGCTTCCCCATGTCCTCTCGGGGGTCGCCAGTGGTGCATCATGAGTCTTTGGGGGTTAATCAGTCCTCATAGGGCCAGGTCGCCTACTCCTACCCAAAACGCGCAAAGGGCCGTCCCCGTCTCATTGGACCTCTGGGACATCGGGCTCTGGCTGGACGAATGAACTGAGTTCGGGGTTCGCGCCTTGAGTGTTGGCTTTGCTTGGTTGGTCTGGGGTGGATTGGCACTGCTCTGTGTGCTCTCTCACCAGTGGCCTGTCCCTTGCAGCAGGGCCCCAATTCGACCACGACTCGCTTACTCGAAAACTCTCCTGGGGTCCCTCGTCTAGCACTGGGTTTTGGGGGGCATGGTGTGAGTGGTGGTGGCTGGGTTTCGACCCTGCATATTTTTCCGGGCGGATTATCTTCTTCCGGAGCTGACTTGGATAGCATCGCGATTCATCCACCGCGGCATCAAGCAACCATTGCTGTGTTACTCTCTTTTGGGAGGTAGTGACCGATCATGAGGTATCCCCTGCCCATCTTTCGCGTGCATACACAGGCAAGATGCTCTGACGCAACATGTCCACGCTCCCAAGACACTCGGCTGCGGACGAGGTGCTAAGATTAGCGGATATTCAGCGCGGGCCTCCCGGTCCCTCTCGTCTTCAACATGTCCATATATTGTTGCGAGTGTCCGGTCCAGTTGGAAAGCACCGTGGACAAACATGCTCGGGCTCCGAAAGGGATGGATCGTTCCAGCGACCGTGACCCGAGGCAGGTTCCCAGGACAAACCCATTGTTTCCCCCACCCCGACAGCGAGAAGATGAGGAACAGGAGTCACACCGACGACGGCAGTCTCTCCATGGACGGCCCGCGGCACAACAGCAACGACAACAACAACAACAACAGATACCACTCCATCGTCGCAGCAGCTCGGTGCGATCTAACCTCGAAGTTGCTCCACTGGGGACTCCCGGGGCGCACGAGTTGTCGACCTCGCCCTTTCCTCTGCCTGGAAACAGCTTCGTCCAACGTGCGATCCAATACTGTATGGTCGATCTCCCCCCCTCAGATGAGCAAGGCTAATGTTCGCCTTCGGTCCAGATGTCAAGCAGTACTCTCCGACGACGGTTCAGCGTCCTCATTTTGTGGGCGTTGGCCCGGATCTGACCCTGTTGCGTGATTACATTCCCTTCATCATGAACGATCGTATGACCTTCTCGGCAGTGGTTGCCATGGCCTCCTTCGGTGCCAACATAGCCGCCACTGGTAGTCGCGAGGCTCCCTCGGAATCTCTGAGGTTCTATCAGTCGGCTGTTTCATTGGTCCGCGGGAGGTTGGCCAATGAGTCGCAGCAGGCCAGTGATGCCCTCATCGTGACCCTAGCCAACCTGTGCGCGTTTGAGGTGAGCAGACGCTCTTCCGGAACTCGTCTTGTGTAATCAGCCTACTGATTCCGTGATGCTTAACCCTGTAGGCCTTGTCGGGAAACTATGAGGCGGTTGACATGCATACACTGGGTATCAAGCAAGTGGTCAGTCTTCGTGGTGGCGTGAGCCAATTAGGTACTTCTCCCGCTCAATCACTCGGTCATTTGCACGTACCACTCTGACCAGAGGCAGGTTTCGAGGGATTTCTGAAGACCGTGGCGACTGCGTAAGTGCTATTTTGGTTCTGACAGGACGTTGGGTCCAAAACACACATGACTAATCCATGACCGATGCTTCCTTTGTCTCTCCAGGTGGCAGAACTTTTATGCAGCTCGACACTCTGTCTCCCTGACCGATCCGCGCTTCTTTCCTGAGGATGGCATCTTCACCTACCCCGAACATCCCTTCGACCCCGAGTTGTGTGATGTGATTTCCCGGTTTCCCTCTGGACTGACCGACATCGCCTTGTCGGGCATGCTGAGTCATCAGATCATCAACCTGGTCGCCCATGTCAACAGCTGGGTCCAGGAGGTGAATGTCTCTCTCAAAGATTCGGACGTATACAGCCTGCATGATTTGTCCCAGAGTTCTCGCAACGTCACCCTGTGCGGCGAGTTCCTGCACAAGCGAGGATTGACCATGGCCGAGCAGCTCCTCGTTCTGGCACTGACCGCCTTCTGCTATTCCACCGACTCGACACGCGCCATGTTTTACCTGACCAATGCTTTCCTCCAGCTTCGTTGCAAGCACATGCGGACGCAGTATATTGAGGTGACGGAGAGAAACGAGGCATTTATCACATGGGTGTCGACCATGCTGCTTGCCACGTTCGAACCATCAGCGCAGCCTTGGTTTTTGGGCCTGTCAATCCTGCGAGCGCGACCGACCCTGCGAGACTGGCAGGCCAACGTCAGGATTTCCGAGAACTTTTTCTGGAACGATGGTCTCTCGCTGAGGTTAGCAGCGAAGCTCGGCCACCTCCGAGGAACAGAACGCCAGGGTCAGGGCTGATCCTGCAGAACTTGAGGATGTTCCCTTTGATGCAGATGATACCCGGTGACGCCATGAGAATGTGGAGATATCATCATCTCGATCACGCACAGATTCGACGGGGCCAGCTGACAGTCCAAGACCAGCCATCCGTCCAACATCACTCGCTCACCTTGGCAGTTCACAGAGAGTTGCCCAATGGGGTTCCATATAATTCGCCAGTCAATATCCTCATCTGGGAGGAGCATAACACCAAACTCTCTCATTCATCCAGATCCTCCACGTGGGGCCGATGCAGCGCTCACTCGCTCCACACAGACGCAACAGAACCGGCAGAAGGTCTTTGCTGGAGATAGCCACCGAAAATCAATCAACAGAACAAAGTGGCACTGTGCGAGGGGTTATCGAAGGCTGACACGGCTCTTTCTTGTGTTACTGTTGAGGCACGCGTTACGGCGGCGCGAGGTAAACAATTTTCCATTTCCGGCTAGGCGCAGCCAAGCCTTACATAATTCTGGCTTGGCATGTAATGGGGACGTCGTCGACACGTTCAAGCGCGTTCCATGTCTTGTTCTCTGTATGTATGAATCTACACTCGCTACATAGCTCTCTCGGTACATTTTCCTCAGGCAATAATTGGAACTGCCATCACGAGGCAACCCGACACTGAAGCTCCTAATATGGAATCACCATGTCTACATCGATAATGCCCACGTCCCGTACGGTAGACGGAGTCTTCGCATCGGTCTTCCCGCCTTCGGTCGTCAAGCCCCCCAAGAACCGTCGCCGTTTCGCGCCCAGGACCCTTGCAACCATCCCGGAGATCCAGACTTCCTTACACCAGCACCTGAGGGTCCTTCTCGGAATCGGTGACGAGACCTTCGTCTATGGCCAGGAGCAATGGGTGTCCAATGCTGGCTTTCCCTTCCACAGCCACCTCGATTCCTGTCCGCCACTCGACGAGCTCAGGAAGCCGACAGCAACTGACCATGCTACCCAGATCAGCAGAGAGGCACAGTCTCCCATCTGGACTATGCTTGCGGGTTGGGGCGCGACGGTCGGTGCAGAGACCGTGGTCAAGCTCCTCGCGTCGGTACTGAATGAATTGATGACCGAGTTTGTGACCTGGTCCTACGCCGGAATCTACCGTCAAGAGCTGCACCTTCACCTCGAGTTTTGGGTAGAACATTTGTTTTCCCGGATTGCACGCAAGGTGCTCGTTTGCCTGGACGAAAAGTTGGAATCACAAACTCTCCCGGAGACAGAGGTGAGGAAATGGATGGATATGGCGACCGCCCGTCTCGGCGCTCTCCGCGTCGATGAGCTCTTCGACGTCATCGTGGAGTGGGACGCTACCGCACCCGCAATCGAGGACTTGCGCCATTTCACGACAAACCCGATGACAAGAGGGTACTTGGCGCACAACTTTGCCAATGTCCTGCAAGCACGTCTTCTCCACCCTGGCGCATCGACCATCGAGATCCTACAATTCTATATTTCCATCATCCGCTCGTTTCGCATCCTCGACCCACGAGGAGTCCTCCTCGATCGAGTCATAAGGAGACTCCGTCGCTACGTCCGAGAGCGAGACGATACCGCCAAGGTGATTGTGGGCGGACTGCTGGCAGACGTATCACCGGACGAAGAAGGGCGGCCGCCACCGTCCGACCCGACCGTCCTGACAGAACTCGCTCGTGAATTGACCAGCCACACCGCACGAGACAATGGGCCGGATGACGGTGAATTTGACTGGAACAACATGGAGTGGATTCCCGACCCCATCGACGCCGCCCCAGACTACTCGAAATCCAACAAACCCACAGATGTAATCGGTAGTTTCGTTACACTGTTTGAAACCAAGGACGTCTTTGTCAAGGAGCTTCAAGCCGGGATGGCGGAGAGGCTTCTCAAGAACAAAGCCCACTTCCACGAGGAAGTCGGTATGCTGGAGCATTTGAAGATACGTTTCGGAGACTCGGGACTGCTCGTGTGTGAAGTGATGCTGCGGGATGTAGTGGATTCGAAGAAAGTGGATAAAGTCATCAGGAGGGAGTTGGAAATGCAACAAGCGAAGACAGGACGCGACCCCACGGACGGGGATGACGGGGTCCAGATTCACGCAAGGATCCTCTCCCGCCTGTTCTGGCCGGCCATGCCCGATCAGTCATTTAACGTCCCACCCGCGGTGATGGAGGAGCAAAGAAAGTACGAACAGGGCTTTAAGGCTCTGAAGCAGTTGCGCAAGTTGACCTGGATCAATAGTATTGGTCAGGTGGAGGTTGACTTGGAATTGGAGGACCGTACGTACCACGAGGAAGTCTTTCCATGGCAAGCGACCGTCATCTACGCGTTCCACGATGAAGGTGTCGGAAGTGCCGGGCAGCCGGTGAGAAAGACCGTGACGGAACTTGCCTCGGAGCTTGCCATGTCTCAAGCCCTCGTTCGGTCGGCCTGCATGTTCTGGGCTTCCAAACGCGTCCTCACTGAAGCCTCGCCGAACACCTTCGCTGTTCTTGAAAAGCTCCCCAGCGGAGCCGACGCCGCCGACGACACGCCGATGGGCGAAGCTGGTGCATCCGCCAACCACCGATCCAACAGAAATTTCGCCGCCGCACAAGCAGCCGCTCTGGCCGCGGCTACAAGGGAGGCCGAGGAAGCAGAACGCAAGCAAAAGATGGCCATGTATCAACGATTCATTGTCTCGATGCTCACGAACCAGGGCGGCATGCCGCTGGCCCGGATCTCGATGATGTTGTCCATTGTGGTGCCGGGCGGGTTCCCTTATAGTAATGAGGAATTGAAGGAGTTTCTGGCGTCCATGGTCAAGGAAGATGCGTTGGAAGTAGGCAATGCGGGTATTTATCGAGCCAAGACTTGAGGACGATGACCTATGATTACGAACTGACGAAGACGAACGGGGAGACGGCGATGAGGCGTGGACTTCCCACGGCGAACAGACATGCGGTTCCTGCGGTTGTCGTTGTGGCAGCTGTTGATGATACGATGGATGGGCAGCAGCGTTTGTTTGTGTGCATAGCAATAGTGGACGTGCCCCAAGAAGATCAAGGAGGCCTTGAGGCGACGACAAGCATTAGAATTACCAGAGAAGCGAACAGTGCCACGAGATGGGTTGGAGGAGCACCACCCAAGTCACTATCGATCATATTCTGCCTACATCGATACTCTATGCATGTCAACATCCATCCATAAAAAAGGGGGTGATAAACACTGTATTAAGCTTAATCCGAGGATACGCCGCCACACCCGTTGAAATTTTGACCTCCATATTCTTTGCCGTCGTTGTCCCAAGAACATAATCATAGTGATACCCCAATTCCCTTCATTGGTCTTTGCGTTACCGCGAAAGAAAGACAAAGAGAGAAAGAAAAAGACAGAGATAGAGAGAGATACCGTCTGTCTGGACCGTGTGGACCGTCGCAGGATATTCTCTCTCGTTATTGCTGTAGAAAGAAAAGAAAAGAAAAGCAAACAGGAACTAGCCACTACAAGAGACCAGAACCAGAACCAGAACCAGAGGAAAGCGAACACTCGACCCGAGACGCAGCAATGAGGTCGTGAAAAGCAGACAGAGAGGACTAGGAGATCCTGTCCTGTCCACTTCCTTTCTTTTCTTTCCATATCTTCTGATCGACCTACGAGGTCGAGGTCCGGGTCGAGAGACAGGCAGACACACAGACACACAGACACACAGATACACCCTAGAGCCTCGCGGCCCACGACGCGACACAGCAACAGCAATGCTCCCGACCCCGTCGACCTCGCACGTCTCGTACGACCTGATCTACGAGCCGGCCGAGGACTCGTACCTGTTTCTCGACACGCTCTCGTCGGCGTCGGAGACGGCGTGGCTGCGTTTGCGGTTTTGCTCCTCCTCCCCCCCGTGCTCCTCTTCTTCTTCTTCGGCGCAGCCAGAGCCAGAGCCAGAGCCAGAGCAACCCACCACCAGTTCCAGCTCCAGAACCAGAACCAGGACGACCGCACAGGCTAACAACAAGAGCCCACCGCCCCTCCTGGTCGAAGTCGGCCCCGGGTCCGGCGTCGTGGTGGCCTTTCTGGCCGCGCACGCGCCCGCCATCTTCGGCCGCCCCGTGCTCGGCCTGAGCGTCGACGTCAACCCGTACGCGTGCCGCGCCACGCGGACTACGGTCGAGAAGGCTCTCGGGGAAACTCAGGCGGCGGCGGCGGCGGAGATGACGACGACGACGCTGACGACGACGACGACAATAGACGAAAAGAACCCCTGGAGCAGGAGCAGGAGCAGGAGCATCTACCTCGCCTCCCTGAACGGCGACCTGGTCACGCCGCTGCGGTCCGGCGAAGTGGATGTGCTGGTCTTCAATCCGCCCTACGTCCCGACGGAGTCGGTTCCTGCTCCTCCTGCTCCCCCTCCTCCTCGAACTACTACTACCCCTCCTGCCGCTTCTCCCACGTTCGCGGACCAATCGCACCTCCTCGCGCTCTCCTACGCGGGCGGCCGCGACGGCATGGACGTCACGCGGCGCCTGCTGCGCCAGGTGCCCGCGGTGCTGAGCCCACGCGGCGTCGCCTACGTGCTCTTCTGCCGCGGGAACCGGCCCGACGAGGTCAAGCGGTGGATTCGCTCGTGGGGGTCGGGGTCGGAGTCGGAGTCGGAGTCAGAGGCAAACGATGGCGATGGCGACCACCACCACCACCACCAGCAAGGGCGGTGGCGCGCCGAGACCGTGGGCACCAGTGGCAAGACCGCCGGGTGGGAGAAGTTGGAGATTGTGAGGATATGGCGCGAAGAGGAGAACGGGAATGAATCAGTGAGTGAGTGAATGAATGAATGAATGACTGGACGAGGAAACCGAGGAGAGCGGCAGCGAGTGATGAGTGACCCGAGGGGACAGGACAAGAGTGTATCAGAAAGGTACGTGCTGTACACCACCCAAGAGACATACTGGTCGTGGACGTTTGTGATGTGATACTGTACAACGGAGAAGCGGCGAGCCACAACCACAACCACATCTTTTCACGCGATGCACCACGTTCTCGTGAAGTAAACAGCATGCAAAAACTATTATTATTAATTACTTTCGTCAACTCGTGCTGTGTGGCATTGTTTGTCCAACCAACGGGACGACAACTTTCGCTAAACAACTTCCTCGAGATCCCAGCCACATTTTTCTTCTGTGTCGAGATTTCGAGAGGGCTTTGTTTCTCTTCATGCTTGGTTTTTGTTTTCCCCCATCCATATGCAATCCAAGGCTGTGCAGGAAGGTAGGTAGCATAATTAAGGTACGCAATTCGCGAATGTTCGGTCGGAGGTGTTTCAGAGAGAGAGAGAGAGAGAGTGGGGCGACGATAAGTCGGTGAAATCAGTTGACGTTAATCAGAGGCACGAGAGAGAGAGGCACGAGAGGGAGAGGAACAGGTTGGCGGTCGACTGGTTGTTTGACCTGAAACCTTACAGAAGAGCCACAGCTCTGCCAATTCTGTTAGCATTTGAAATGGGACACCAACGGGGTTGATGGGAGATCTTACCCTGCAATACCCGCAACGACAGCAATTCCTCCAGGGAATTCAGGTCGGTATGCGGCGCCGGTAAAAGTCGCTGGAGCGACTGAGGTCGAGGCGGGAGCAACAGTCTCGGTTGGCGCCTGGGGCTGTCCATCGCTGATTTGAGTGACAGGGGCGCCCGTTGGTGCTTGGGGTTGACCATCACTGATCTGGCTGACAGGTGCACCGGTAGGAGCTTGCGGCTGTCCATCGCTGATCTGGGTCACTGGTGTCCCTGTAGGAGCTTGGGGCTGTCCGTCGCTGATCTGGCTGACGGGAGCACCCGTTGGTGCCTGGGGCTGTCCGTCGCTGATCTGGGTCACGGGAGTACCAGTAGGGGCCTGAGGCTGCCCATCACTGATCTGGCTGACGGGAGCACCAGTAGGGGCCTGAGGCTGTCCGTCGCTGATCTGGGTCACGGGAGTACCAGTAGGGGCCTGGGGTTGCCCATCACTGATCTGGCTGACCGGCGCACCAGTAGGGGCCTGAGGCTGGCCGTCACTGATCTGGGTCACTGGTGTCCCTGTAGCGGCCTGGGGTTGCCCGTCGCTGATCTGGGTCACTGGTGCTCCAGTAGGGGCCTGGGGTCTTGAGGAGGTTAGGAATGGAGGCGAGCAATAGAGAGAGCCCGGATTAAACTTACTGGCCATCGCTGATCTGGGACACCGGCGTTGCGGTGGGAACCTGTGGCTGTCCATCCGAGATTTGGGAGACAGGTACGCCAGTCGTTGCTTGCGGCCTACGAAATGTTAGTAAGGACTGCAGGTAGGACCAGGCGTGAGGGACAAGCATTGGTGAACTTACTGGCCGTCGCTGATCTGCGTGACAGGAACACCAGTGGTAGCCTGAGGTCTGCGAAGGGGTCAGCGAACACACGCTACGAAAGTAATACCACAAGAACACATGAGGCCGTGTTCTAGCTCAATGCGAGCATGTGCCGTCCGTACGATAACAATGATGGTAGGAGACACCACAAGAACCAAATCATGCCATAACAATGAGGGGTCACTTACTGTCCATCTGAGATCTGGGTAACGACCGCCGAAGTGACCTGGGGTTGGCCATCCGTGAGTTGAGTGACCGACGGGACGACAGTCGTGACTGCTGGTTGGCCATCATTTGCTTGTGTGGCTGGCGGAGCAGAGGATGCGATCAGAGCGTAGATATAGATTGGGACACAGTGGGGGGCCCAGTCCCGGTCGTACAGGTTATAGAATGATCCGCTCAGACATTGATACCAGATGGCAGAGCCACCCAACGCAAGGCTTGAGTTGGAGCAGAGAGAAAACCCGCTTGTGTAGATGGCCCCGGCCTGTGGAGGGTTGTCAAACTGGAATTGATAGTTGGAGGCAATATATCCAGTACGTCCGGCTTGATCTTTGAGGATCGAGTCCGCAAGAGTGAGGGTCAGGATGCCAGAATTTTGACGCTGAATACGAGTCAGTCCATCTGGCATGAATGCGAGTGACGCAGGGGGACCTACCTCGTGCAGGTCCCGTTTGGCTGAGGACGAGACATTCACCACAGTGATCTCGAAGCTGCCGCTATACGAGGGCTGGCAGCCCTCGGGAGCTGGAGACGATGGAGCAATTGCAGAGGTCACACCTTGCGGCATGGGTGAAGCCAGGACGGAGGCCGCCAAGGCCGTGAGAAGAGCGAATGTACGCATAGTTGCAGTGGGTGTAAGACGGGATGGCCTGTTGCTGACACGGCTACTCGATCTCAACGAGGGTGGGCAGACGCTGAAGCGAATGATCAGTGCCTTACCGAAGGATTTGGGAGTATACAATAAGCAACACTCTTGAGAGAAAAAGAAAGAAAGAAGATGAGCACCGGGCGGGACGGTTTTATGAAAGCACTGTGAAGACGGAAACTCGCCAGAGGAAGACATTCGAAGCCATCCTAGCGGTTCCCCTGGCAGTCGAATGAGAGTCAATGATACATCGAGAGGTCGTCCGTGACAGCCGGTCAGTGGATGGACGTTGATGTTAGTGTCGAGTGTTCAATGCACGTTCTCTCCACCATCTTTCCAGCACACCACTGTTCCAGGTGTAGCTTGAATCCAAAAGCGTTGTTTTTCCTTGCCGACCCCGCACCCAGTAGGCGGATGGTGTGGTCGCTTGGAGCGCCATTCGATGTCCACATCTTGGCGATCGTCGTGCCGCCGAGGAGCTCCCTGTTCGGGCGGGCTTCGTGTAATTCACATGTGTGCTGCATGTCAAAAAAAACTTTGATGGAGAGGTCACAGCCAGTCCTCACGGCGAAGGAGGACAGAAGAGAGCTTGCTGACCCACCCATCTGGTACCACCGAGATCAGTCAATGACGAAATAGACTCAGGACGCCGCTGCGAGAAGTGTGTAACATCTGAGACATGAAGCATCAGACGGTTGCATATGAAGCCTCTTTCGGGAACCTTGGTCGGCCAATTCGACTTAGCAAGGCGGGGAATGAGCTGGGGAGGGATCCTTAAGCTTTCGCATGGTGTGATTCCGACCTGTCAGCGATGTGGTCGGGGTTGAAGTTGCAGTTCCCGTTCAACGAGATGCGAGGTTGCGAGCCAGCACAGCCAGGGCGCCGAGTTGGGATGGCTATTGCCAGGTTGTGTCTCCTCATATTGACTGTTCCATCTCTTTTTGTGTTTCGCAATTCGCCCACAATCGAGCGGCAAATCTCACTTGGCTGCAAGGAGGGGAGCGAGTCGAGGGATGCATTAGTGTCATGTACGTTGAGGTGCAGTGTGAGAGTTGTGTGGAAAACCCCTCGTGATGCTTGGGTAGGCGCCTTCCCAATTGGGGCCTAGCGTGTTCACGTGCTCCGCGCATTCCGAAGTCGAGTGACAATCCCTCGGTACGAATTCTCCGTCCCCTCCTCGCTGAGAATGGTAGTATACGGTACATACGTGGATACACGACGTCATCAGCCGGCCTCGGCCCCAATGGGCGTCTGGATATCTACCGCCTGGGCGCCTCCCGCTTCCACTCACGGTTCCAGAAGTTCCTGCATCCATCGCATCTCCACCGCACTCACTCCACGGGCATAAGCCTTTGTCCCCGTGTACACGAATTCATTGTACATAATAGCTTCATACTTTCTTCGTTGGCTTCCAGAGGTAGATGAAGGCAGAGAGAACAACACGCTGCTTGGGTGGATCGCAACCACCTGGTTCGTGAGAATGGTACGATAACTCCCATCGGGGCAAAGCCGCGCCACGTTGGGGTGGAAGCCGGTCATAATGCACTTGAGGATGCGAGTGGGTAGAGTGGTCCTGTCGTGATCCCGCGGCGGATCAGCCTCCCGTGGTCCTTTCTCAACCGCTCTACTCTCGTTCTGGGTCTGGTGCCGGTATCGGTCCATCAGTGCAGTGAGTTGTTTCCTGACATCCATGGCGCCGCTCATAGCCCGGTGCGAAATGTGCCGCTCTTCACACCAGCGACGGCGATCTGTGTTTTCCGCCACATACGCCTGGACAGTGGCTAGGAGTGTGAGATGATCTCCCTCACGGCGGAAGAGTTGGCGCCGTGCTTGCTGGGCACGACCTTCCGGGGAGTCTTCCTCAACATCCGAGTCGCTGAGATGAGGTCTGACCACGTCGCCAGACGTTGTGGCAGATGGACGGTTGTGGATGTTGAGGAAGATGTTCTCGACACTCAACGCCGAAACAATGTCAATGATCTCTTCGACACAGCCATACGCTGGCTCGGCGCTGGCAAGCAGCACCCTCGCCAAACTCACAGGAAGGGGTAACACGCTCATCTCCCGTCCCAGCCGGGTAATCTGCCCACTCGAACTGTCCAATGCAGAGAGCTGAAGGAGGTGGATCATCGCCCTCTCGAGAGCCCGCCGTGGCGGAGAAGTTAGGAACGGGAACTCACCCAAGTTATCAATCGAGTGCGCCTTGAGTGTGAGAGCAAGCTGGCTAAGGTCGCAGCGCAGGATCTCGGGTTCGGTATCCTGGGCCAACTGGTAGAAATCTGCTTCGGTGTATAACCTGTATGCAGTTCCCGGTGCATCTCGTCCAGCTCGCCCAGAACGTTGATTCGCGGAGCTGCGAGAGATGGGGACGGTGAGGAGAGTGTCCAGGTTGAGGGAAGGGCGAAATAGTCGCTGCTTCGCCTTCCCCGTGTCTATTACATATCGAATCCCGGGCACCGTGATACTGGTCTCGGCGATATTCGTGGCTAATATGACCTTGCGTGTGAACTTGGGGGTTGGTTGGAAGACACGTTGTTGCATGTTCGAGGGCAAAGCAGCATAGAGAGGGAGGATGAGGAGTTTGGGGAGCGTCGCCGATTGCTTGGGATCTTCTTGAATCGAGAGTGACCATGAACTCACCAGGCTGAGGAGAGATTCGACGGTCTCTTGACCCGTGAGAAACACGAGAATATCGCCTGGTAGAGGGGCATGCGTGTGAATGTTTAGTATTCGCTGATATGCCGCATCAATGACATCGGGAACTGACGTTGGCGTATAGTTGATGGTCACAGGGTATTGACGGCCTTTGATGAAGAGTGATGTTGCTGTAGGAGGCACATGTCTGCCAGGGGTGTCTTTCGCGACGCCATGGCTCATGTCGGGGTCGAGCTTGCCTCTCGTTTCCGCAGCATCAATACCATTTTCTTGGTCAGAGAAACCAGACGATTCGCCATTTTCCTCACGGGACTTGCCATTGGCATTCGAAGGATCTTGGTGATTCTTCTGGCTCGTGCCGAAGAAGTGCTGAATTTTCTCCATGTCTGCCGTCGCACTCATGACCACGATCTTCAGTGCAACGCCACCCCTCCCATCCGTCTTATTTCTGAGCCCTTGCATCCGCCTGAGAAACCCAAGCACCAGATCCACATTGACGCCGCGCTCATGAACCTCGTCCACGACGACGGCAGAGTAGTCTTTCAACCAGGGATCCCGGAGCATTTCCTGCAGGAGCATCCCTTCGGTCAAGAACTTGATCCGGGTCGAGGGACTCGTGCTGTTCTCAAACCGCACCGAGTACCCGACTTGGGACGCCGGGCTCGAGTTGCCCAGCGGCGTGCCCATCTCCTCCGCCACGCGCCGGGCCAGGGAGATCGCGGCCACTCGTCGGGGTTGCGTGATGGCGATGCATCCTCCCACGTTGACCCCTACACCACCAACTTTCTTCGTCTTACACCAGGGTTCGTTCACCAGGAACTGTGGAATCTGCGTCGACTTGCCCGATCCCGTCTCTCCGACCAGCAGCAGCACATCGTGATCCCTGAGCTTCTGCCGTATTTGGTCGGCGTGGCTGTAGATGGGTAATTTTTGTCGGCCTGGCAGTAACAGACGAGCCCGCTCCTTCAAACTCGGGGTTTTGCTGCCGCTTCTGGGGCTGTCGTCCTTCGCTTGCCGCTCCTCGAAATCAACGGTCTTGCTTGTTGCAGTATTCCGCACAGTGCTGGACCGATGGCGTTCCAACTTGTCCTTGACGGATGCAGACTTCGAGGAGAAGGCCTCCGCCGCAGATCTCTTGATCCCTTTCTGCAGCATGGTCGCCTCTTGCTTCCGTCTGGGCGCTTGTTGCTGTTCTTATTCGAGTTCTTTACTAGACATGCGTAATGGTCGAGACATCAAAAGCGTCGAAACAAAAAGACATTGCAGATCCTATCATACCAGCCTGTTTTTTTGGGGGGGGGGGGGGGGGGGGTTGGTCAAAAATTGCAGACGATGGCGAAAGCAAAATTTATTTCCCTGCAGCCTCGTCGCGGTCTTCCCCAGGCTTGGCACGGAAATCAACTCCACATTCCACGGATTGACTTGGAAGTTGGTAACGAATAATATATTAACTTTCTGCAGGAGAACTATCAGACAAGGGATGGATGAAACCTATTACATTGAAGCTAATAGAAGTTGCGTTCACCCGGACTCGATGCACCATACACCATAGATAAAACAGGTGGTTTTACACGGTTCACTCGGGCAACACGTCCCAAGTCTTTATTCCTCGACGCTTTTAGATCAGAGCCTGCCCTTTAAACATAGCCTCCCTGACTTCCCTAATCACGTCTTTTCTATCTTTGCCTCCCATCAATACAATTCCCCTCCCTCGCCGGTTCATCCTACCCATACGTCCCAACCGGTGAACAAAATCTATCGTAGTATGTGGAACGTCATACAACACCACGTGCCGCACTGCGAGAGTGTCAACACCGCGTGAACCAAGGTCGGTGGTCACGAGAACCTTAACATCCGGGAGATGCCTCGTCGGTCTAGATGGCTGGGTGGGGTGTGTCCCCGATGTCGAGGGGTTCGATGAACGGTCAAAGGGAACGAAATCCTTGAACAGTTTCTTGGAGGTCGAGGACGCGGAAGAGGATGGTTTGGACGAGCCTTCGACACGGTCCACAGAGGTGAATGTTGCAAGGATTTCAGCCTGGCGCTGCTCCGTGGTATCCCTCGTCAACGCAACAGCTTCGATACCCTTTGACACTAGAAATCGCGCAACTTCTTCTGCCTTGTCGCGCTCGTTGACAAAAACAAGGATATGCTTGACCGTGTTTTTGGGGTTGAGGTCTTCGTGTACAGCCCGTCCTAGTGTCCAGATCACATCCGCACACGCCAAGTCACGGCTGCCACGGTAGGGATCCTTGTCGATGTCTACAGCGCCCAACTGTACTCGGCGCGGAATCGTATGTAGCTTGGGTGTGACGATACGTTTGCAATCGGGGAACCTCTTGTCAATGAACCTATCAAGACTGTTTGGGATAGTGGCAGAGCAGAGAATGAGTTGCTTCAATGAGGGGGCCGCACGATCGATGATTTCGCACGTTGTCTCACTAAAGGAGCGGTCGAAAAGAGAATCAGCCTCGTCCATGACCAGATACTGAACGCGTGATAGGATATTCGGCTCCTTTTTGGCGATGCTGGCGATCAAGTGGGGGGAGGAGACGAGGATGTCGATCCCTTGGGGGTTGAAGAGGCGGCTGCGGATAACCGTGGGTGTGTTCGAGGAAGAAATGCCCGCAGAGCGATATTTCACAGTGTGCCCGATAACTTTGACCACCTTTGTAACCTGCGCCACGAGCTCGGAGGAGGGGAGAAGGATGAGGGCTCGAGGCCGGCCCATTGACTGGTTTGGTGGTGGCTCGTCAGCTTCCGAAGCGTCTGCTTCGAAAACGCGGTTCTTGTCTTGTTCTTCCCTTTCTTTGACACTCCGGGCTTCACGCTCGTGCTCTTCGTTCCGATCAACCTCTTCTTGTTGCTTAACGGCATTGATGACAGGTAAGAGGTACGCCAGCGTCTTCCCTGAACCGGTCTCTGCAGCGAGAAGGAAGGTCTTGTATTTGTGGGGGGGAGGGTTCCCGTCTGCACCCACCTGTTTCTGCTTTTGATATTCGCCCTTTTTGCTGAGGAGTGCAGGAATCGCCAATTTCTGTACAGGTGTAGGGGTATACTCCGTCAGATGTGGCAAGACCTGGGTGTATATAGAGTCGACAACTGAGGGCATCAATCCCAGCTCTTCAAAGGAGGCGATTTTCTCCATTTGCTGCTTTAGCTTGGTCCGTTGGCCGTAGGATAAGGGAGTGAGGATCTGCTGCATCTTCAATGCGTGGAAGAGAGGTCGTTCGTCTTTGTCCTTTTTCTCTTTTCTCTTCGAGGGTGGAGTTGATGCAAAAGCCATATCGCCATCTCCGTCAAGAGGTGCTGTCGTCTTTGCCGGCAACTTATTTGCCGTTGCCTGCGCCTTGATCTTCGACCTAAGGGCCATCCGGACTCGTGAAGGCACTGGTCGAGGTGCTCTCGCAATGGGTAATCGCGCCACGGTTTGATTCATTCCTGCAAAAGGACCTGCTGTATCCCTCCTCGCCACTTTCCTCCCTGCGTCTGTCTTCCCTACATCCTGTGTGAGAGTCATTCTGGAAGGTTTCCGGCGCTGGCGCATGGCTAATGCCATGGACCTCTGCGGCTGCCATTGTCGCGGTGGTAATCTGAGCGCAGAGATGAGAGCTCGAAAATGGCAAGCTGGGCAAATAGCAGCAGAGGACGACATGGACGGCTATGCAACAAGGGTCATTGGGATCGGACAATTGAAAGGGACAACGCAACAGTGCCGTTATGATGTTGAACTTTTTTTTCCCTGCGCACCGCGTTCATGCGGCCCACTGTAATAATCAATGCGTACGAGTTAGGCGAGCCGACACCCCTTGCAAGTGTGGCGTCCCAGCCCGGGGCCTTTCCAGGCCTTTCCGGGTTTTGTCTCGGGTGGACATCAGCGCCAACACGTTGCCTGGCAACCGTTGGTGTCGCGGGCTTTGTTGTTGTTCTCCAGTTAAACCGCCGTGGGGGGGCCACTTAAGTTTCACATATACCACCAAACAACGTTGAATATCGAATATCGCAATACTAACACTCTTAACGAGACTTCTCTCTGCTGACTACCCTGTGTCAAAGAGTGGCCTCAATTGTGGTCGCAGTTGGGCAGTCAACTGTAGCTCGCAGTCATTTTGCCATTGCGCTTGTTGCTCTCATTTCTACGCACCCGCAGCTGGTCTGCTCATCAGGCTCAGCACAGACCTTCTGCCATTCTTCCCATCTTTTGGTGCTGCCTATCCATACCTCATTCCTCCGTACAGCGAACTATCCCCTAATTCATGGTCTGAGCTCGACATCTGCCACATACACAAAGCTATTGTCGAGCTTCTCTGCCCTGAGCTATGGCCTCTGAGGTAAAAGACGAAACTATTGATATTGACTTCGTTTTGCTCACCTTCTGTCTCAGGTCCCACCTTTGCGCATCCAAAAGGGCGGCAGCAATGGGCCTGGCTCTTCGCCGTCCAAATTGCCACGAATAACGAATCGTCCTCTGTCCGAGCTGAGTCCTATGGCAATTCGCAGAAACTCTCCAAGTTTCCCGCAACCAAAGGTACGTCTTCCGCTATCGATCCAACGACAAATCTGACATATCTACAGGGCAAGCTGTTCAGCAGCGAGAGTTCTCCTATCGGCTCGTCGCCCTTTTCCTCGAGTTCACCGCGACTGTTTTGGCAGGGCCGCGACCCTAGTTCTCCTGCAAGAGAAAATACCGAAACTCCTCCCGCCTCCTCCCCCCAGAAGCGCTCGTCCATTGAGAACTTGAAGAAGGCTTCACGAGTGAAGAACAGTAGCATGTTTGCCCTCGAACAGAGCACTCACTATGATCCTTCGCGTCCAACGATTCTGGACGGCCGCCCTCAGAGCATGCAGTTTCCCCGGCAGTCATCACCAATCCGTGGCTCGGACGCCGGGCGAAAAGAAAACTTCGCGCCGTCGGACCACACCCAGTCGGCTCAATCACAAGGGAAACAGCAGGAGGATGAGTCCAAAAGCACAACCAATCCTGTTACACCCCTCTCGCCAAGTCGACTGAATAGCTCACCGGCGAAGTCGTCACTGTCGAAGAAGACGGGTTCAGCGTTCAGAAGCAGTGGCTTCAACCCCGAGACCGGCATATGGGAGGACGATGAAGACTTCCAAGACAGACAACTGCCCGCTGGCCGTGGGTTGCACCGTCATCAGAAAAGTGTCACGTTTGACCAAGCCCCTCCACAAATCAACGAGTATGAGATGACCACACCCGCGCCTTCTTCAATCGCGTCCGGATCGCGAGAGGGGAGCTATGAATCTACAGATGATGATGAGGAAGAGGACGAGGAAGCAGGCTTTGAGAGAGGCTCATCAGTCGACCATGACGACAGCTTCGACGCGTCCCTTGAGGACACTGAGAAGACCCCGGTCGTCTTGCCCGAGGACTGGCGCTTCATGAGTCCCGAGAACGCCAACACTGACCTGTCTCGTCATCAAGAAGATGTCTTCGAAGATGACTGCGGTAGTCCCGCCCCGACTGCACAGCCAGGCATTCCATCTTACCGCCCTCACCAGACAAGCGCAAGCTCAATTGACTCCAACGGACAGTCTCGTCCGCTCCCGCCACTTCCTCCAGTGGCTAGCTCACAAGGACATGCGGGTTCTGACAGTCTCTCTGGTGCATTTGAGCGTATGAGCGTTGCTTCGCGATCACTTCCAAGCCCACCAACAGCTACCACCATCTCGAAAGCAGACATTCAGAAGATCGGGAATGGGACTTCTCTCTCCGCGGAGGACAGACTGAGATTGATGGCACTCCAAGAACAGGAGAGAGAACGCCGGATGAGGCGAATGGGTTCCAAAGACGCTGTCCCCGTTCGGTGCTCCAGTAGTGAAGACTTTGTCGAGAGTGGCGATCCACGCCCTACCCAGTCTGGATCTGGAAGCTCGACCCCACAGCTTTCCAGGGCGTCAATCCTTGAAGGTTTGCGTGGGTATGTTGGTACCGACAGTCGACACAGCAGCGAGGATATTCCAGATGCTTCTCGACAGCGGGATTATTCCTCTCTCGATCCTGACGTTCCCATACCCTCCCTAGAAGATCCAACGCAACCGCGCATTAAAGTGGAGGAAGATGAAGAGCCCGACTTGTACTCTATTCCGGACATGTACATGGGACGCAATGTCTCAGGTTCAGACGCGAGCACAAGCCACGATGACGACCTCACCAGCCAGTATTCGCAACCTTCGCAGGTGTCTTTCCGTACTCAAATAACGGAGGAAGGAGAAGACACGCCAAAAGCACAGAGCCCAGCTCGAGAGTTGAACACCAAGCCCATCACATCTGAGCGCGTGTCTTTGCCAGATTTTACCGACTTTGGCAAGACAAGCAGTTTCGATATCGGCCTTGCCCCGTATTTGAGCCACAAAGAGGAGACAGTGAATCCCATCAGCACTGTTGCGCCGCCATCTCAATTACCTGACCTCGCTGCTCTCCGTCAGTCGATTCAGCGGCCATATACACCAGAAATCCAGCTGAGGCCATTCCAAAGTCGCCCAACGTTTAGCGCGGAGCAGCCTGTGCCAGCAACACCTGAATCCGTGGTTAGACACCCTATTACACGTCAAGATTCTCCTAGCAATGTCGACAATGACGCAGGACAGGATGAGCTGGCGGCACAAACGGAAAGTGACCGTTCATTTAGCCCATCCGACACTGGTTCTGTTTTGAATCATGGCAAGGAACTGTCACCTGTCTCTCCCATCTCGGCCGAGTTTGATGAGAGCACAGACACGGCGAAAGACAACTCCACTGATGCAGAAGCAGGCGACGAGACGCCACCCGAACCTGACAAGAAAGAAGGAGAAAAGAAGCGGGTTAGCAGCCTGTTACCCTTGGACATCCCCACCACAGGACTGGACGAAGGCCTCGGATTGGGTCTCGAGAAGGAATTTGACCGTGTTGTGGAAGCCCAGAAGGTAGAGTTTGAACTCTCATTGCAACGTCTTTATTACCCTTTTCACGGACGATTTCCCTCCAGTGAGGTGCCCGACGTGAAGGACTGGAAAGGAGAAAACCCCATGGAAAACATCCCATACCTCCCTAAACCTCGTGGAGCGCGTCCTCTGCGCGGAGCACATCTTGCTATTTCTCCCGATAGATCTCCTGATGAAGATTCATTTGCTAATCGAGCTGGCCCCCGACAGAGAGGATACTTGATGAGACAGAACACCAAAATTGTCGTCGCAAGTGAACGTATATCTCAGGATGAGTGCCGATCTCCTGGGCTTCCGACGACAACTGAAGATGGTCTGCTGGGCGTGCCCGCGGAGGCTAATCAGGTCCACGCATCACCGCGCAAGACGAGTCAACCAACTTGGACTGCTGAGCCATGGAATGGAAAGGTCCGACGGAAGAGTATTCGAGTTGGTGGGGAAAAGGCCGTCAGTAAGCGGAAGCCTGTCGAAGGCCCTGTGCCGCCGTTACCGGGACAGGCAAGCAATGCTCAAGAGAGCCTCGACGCTGTTGCGGAAGACGAGATCGGAGAAGAAGAGGAATGGGAGGATGGAGCTGAACGTGGTCGACTCTTTGTCAAGGTGGTTGGCGTCAAGGACCTCCAGATGCCCTTTCCTCAACGTAAGCAATTTGTGCATCCTCTGTGGGAGTTCAAGCTGATCACAAACAGACGAACGCACCTTCTTCGCTCTCACACTGGACAATGGCATGCACTGCGTCACGACTGCGTGGCTCGACCTTGCTCGAAGCGCCCCTATCGGTCAGGAATTTGAGCTGATTGTGCTCAATGACCTTGAATTTCAACTCACCCTACAGATGAAATTGGAGGAGCCCAAAGTTGAGCGGCCGCAGTCTCCTTCTAAGCCGCCCCCGTCGCCTAAGAAGCAAGGAGCTTTCGGGAGGCTATTTGGATCCCCCAAAAAGAAGAAAGAGTCGGAAGTCAGAGCTCAGCAAGAAGCCCAGGCTGTTAGAAGACCGGTCACGCCGCCGTCTGCATACGAGCTGGTGCAGGGCCTTGTGGCAAAGGACGGTTCATTTGCTCGAGCCTACATTTCGCTCAGCGAACATGAGAAGCAAGCATACGGAAGACCGTACACAGTAGACATCACCTGCTTCAACGAGTGGGCTATGGAAGAGGTCCACGTGGGCAGTTCGAGAAGCAAGAAGAGCGTGACACAACTCCAGCGCCGCCCGCCGTATGAGATTGGCAAGTTGGAACTGCAGTTGTTGTATGTGCCGAAACCTCGAGGAGCCAAGGAGGATGATATGCCCAAGAGCATGAATGGTGCAATTAGGGCACTGCGAGAGGCCGAAGAACGTCTGGCTCAACAAGCGAACATCAAGGAGTTTGAGGGCTACCTAAGCCAGCAGGGAGGCGACTGCCCGGTTTGTGGATGCCGGTCAAAGAACTTTGGAACCTTGTGCTGATAAATGTGTTTAGTACTGGCGACGGCGATTTTTCAAGCTTGCCGGAACCAAGCTGACGGCATTCCATGAGACGACTCTTCAACCCCGAGCAACAATCAACCTTGCGAAAGCCACGCGCCTCATTGATGACAAAACGGCGTTGACGCAAAAGGAGACTTCGACCAAAGGTGGCGGCCGCCGCAAGAGTGGCTTTGCGGAAGAGGAAGAAGGCTACATGTTTGTGGAAGAGGGTTTCCGAATCCGCTTTGCCAATGGAGAAGTTATCGACTTCTACGCCGACTCGACCGCCGAGAAAGAGCAGTGGATGCAAGCCCTCTCGCAGGTCGTGGGCAAAGGCGTGCAGGGCAGCTCGGCCCCGATCAAAGGCTGG
The DNA here is from genome assembly GCF_001651985.1 of Fonsecaea erecta. Classification (NCBI taxonomy): domain Eukaryota; kingdom Fungi; phylum Ascomycota; class Eurotiomycetes; order Chaetothyriales; family Herpotrichiellaceae; genus Fonsecaea; species Fonsecaea erecta. The sequence continues at coordinate 1,371,583 of NW_017387249.1, read as the reverse complement.
ACTGAAATGGTGCTCAGACGGGAGAAGAAAATGAAGACGGCTGGTGCAGGTCAACGTCCGAAAGCCGGTCACCAACGAACGGAGACTTACCATGCCGGTGGTGGGATGGGGCAGTCACACAGCCCGGCGAAGGCAGCGGTAGGCCGCGAGGAGAGGCATCGAAAGACGAAGAGTATGTATGCGTGAGGAGCAAGAAGGATAATAACCAGGATTGTGGATTGATGGGATTTCAAGGGCGTGTTTGAATATGGCTGGGTCGGTGGGCGTTGATCAGAGAAATATGACGATAATGGATGGACCAGGGTGGGCTCTGTGGGATTGTTGATGTTCCAATTCGATTCTATTCGAGTCGAGTTCGATTTTCTTTTCATGGGAAGACGATCTTGATGCAGCACACGATCAATGGGGGTGGCATTGGAGGAGATCAGTGAGCCAGGACTACGACTGACTGACTTGCCACACATGTGAAGCCAGTGAGAGATGTGTGCATCCAAAAGAATTTGTTTAGAGAATGAGATGTTGAATGAAACCTTTGCTTGAGTTCGTGTGTATCTCCCCTTCCGTCTATGTGGCACAATTTTTCTTAATACTCGGTTTGTATGGGAACCTCACCAAAGAGCCAAGATTTCGACTCCTCAGAAAAACATGCGCCATATGGACGAAGGGGTGGTAGATAATACGTGTACTAAAAGGTCGGGAATATTTTACTATTTCGACGCCCAAACATATGAAATGTATTAGTTTCATATACAATCTTAGGCAAGGATGTATCAACTGATGACTATTATTTATGTTTCGTCTCTGATATCAACCAACTGGCGCCGCTTGGTTAGACAGGGCTGACAACACAAACTTGCCGAGAAACGGCGTCACTGGGCTTCTCTGTAGCCCTTAAACGGGCACACAACACACTCGGTCTGGTGCGTGGTCTTCCTTCATCTCTGTTCTTCTCCTTCAGAAAGTTATCGCCGTAGATGCATCAATGTCTTCTATATTCAAACAATGCGTATCTATCGACCATTTCGACGGATGAGTCGTGCGTGGACCCAATCTCTGGGTGCAAGACAACGCAAAGCCTCTGTCGACAATCGACAGCGATCCAGCTCGGCAACGATGACATGTACTTGGTGCAGCAGCATCCTGATGTAAGCTTTTCGCTGTTGTTTTGTTTTTTACGTTTGAGCTTCCTTGCTGAAGGTCTCTGGGGACGCTGTCATTTCCCCAAGTCTTTGCTGAGTAGTGAGGCTGGGTCCATGTCGCATTGACGCACGACTTCACATTTTCACCACTGGTGGTCCTGGACGGCCGCCGAAAGGCCGTGACGCGAGATTGGATTCGGCAAAAATTAGACCATTTGCTCTCCTTTGATGGCGATGTCACTAGTCGGAAGTTCCTGAGGGCTATTCTCGTCAATGACTACGGGACTGACAAGCCGATCGATGTTTCCACTCTTCAAGCCCTGGAGGATTATTGCTGTAAGGTGGTGTTTCGATCGGATGCCCGGCTTGATCTTGTCGAAAACCCCTTCTTTCACAACATTCAAGGCCTCTTCAAAGCATTCAAACCAGAGCCTGACCACCAGGAGGCTTTCATTCTGTCCACCATCACCTCACAGTCGGATGAGTATATGTAGCTAAGACCCCGCGAATTCTGTCCCTGCGACTCACTTCTGTGTAGCTACGAGCCTCTGATGGCAAGTACTGGAGGCCATATTCTCGCAATAGCAGTGCCATCCAAGTTGGCATTCACCGCGAGTGAGGAAAAGCCCCTGGCTGGGATAAGGATAGCGGTCAAAGACCTTTTCCATCCGGCCTTTCACCTGGCCGAGCCCATCCCGGCCAAAATGCAGCTCAAGTCATCTCAGAGCGGCTTCGGGGGTACAACCTAGGCTGCATATGACAACAGCCGGAGCGGTTGTGGTCTCTCTCTTGTCTAGGAACGAGGTGACCACAGTCGGGAGCATAAGTACGTGACAGAGTGAGATCAGGGCAACCTGTGCAACAGTGCAGAGCGCGTGGATGAGCTGGTTTGCCCCAGTATCGAGGTTGAGGATCAGCGGCCTTAGTTAATAATAGTGAGTTTGGTTGGAACAAATGGGGACGTCAAAAATGCGTTATTAGAACCAGCAACTGCATTCATCAATACTCTGTAGTCCTATTACTAGCGCCTTGGCTGTGTATATTAATTCACAGGGGAACAGAGTCTCAATGAGGAATCTATGGTCCAAAGTCATCTACGAGGTAATACAGTATCTATCTTTGCTGATACGCAGTATATAGTCTAGGTTCCCTCGCGATTCCCTTCCATCGGCACAGCCCGGCGGAAGCCTAACCTGCCTCATTTGAGGGTATCCGAGTCTCCAATCGTGATCGATGAATTTGAAAGTGATTCCGTCGGGACTGCGAAAGTCGCGAATCGCGATCCATTTCCCCGCATTGCGATGTCGCTGCCGCGGGAAAGTTCGATTGGAGTGACGAGGTGGGGGGTGAGAGAGGAGGGAAAAAGATATGGTATGTACATATCAAACGGGTTTCCCTTTTTTTTCTCCAATCTCATCAATCTTTTTCTTCATCCATCGATTCGTTGTGCTGGTGGGTCAACCCGAAAATAAAGGTAGGACAATCGAAAAAAAAAGATCAAGAATCAGAAGAGAAAGACAAAAAGGGTGTCGTCGAGAGTTGAACGAACATCATCTCATCGCTGTCAAGGCACGAAAGACGAATACGAGGGGGTAATATTATATATACTATCTACTATCCGAAGTCAAAGAGCGAACGTTGGCCTCCTCCAGTGTGAATCTTGATACAACCATCCCACAAAGCACGCACCCAAGACCAAGACCAGGACCGCACAGTACAAACACAAACACAACAATGGCCCCTGCCCTCGACGTCTACGACCACTCGTCGGCCGAGAACCGCACCGTCGGCGCCCTGGGCACGACCACCTCGGGCAAGAAGCTCAGGATCCGCTCGTACCCCAAGTTCGAGTCGCTCGAGGAGGAGCGCCTGTACCGCAAGCAGCACCTCGCCGCCGCGTTTCGCGTGTTTGCCGATCGAGGGTTCGACGAGGGCGTGGCGGGACACATCTCGGTGCGGGATCCCATTCTGACGGACCATTTCTGTGAGTTTTGTTAAGAGTTCCACTTCTTCTCCTAGAGGTCGGGAATTTCGGGGGGTTTGTTGGCTTTGGCGGTGCGTGAGAGGGTGAAAATGTAGCTGAAGAACAAGTGAATGGGACAAAGCGCATGAGAAGACTCTGGTGTTCTCTATACCACGACAAAAATGATGTCCAACATCCTCGGGACTGGCCCATACTGACAATGTCTGACCGACAGGGCTCAACCCTCTCTCGCAGCACTTCTCCCAGATCTGCGTGTCGGACCTCATCCTGGTCAACGAGGAGGGCGAGGTGGTGATCGGCGACGAGCCCATCAACGCGGCGGCCTTCGCCATCCACTCGGAGATCCACAAGGCACGGCCGGACGTCGACGCCGCCTGCCACGCCCACAGCGTCTACGGCAAGGCCTTCTCCGTGTTCGGGCGCGAGCTGGACATGATGACTCAGGACTCCCTGCGGTTCTGGCGCAGCCACGCCGTCTACGACAACTTTGGGGGCGTCGTCCTGGACCGCGAGGAGGGCAAGAGGATCGCCAAAGCCCTCGGGAACGGCAAGGCCGTCATCCTTCAGAACCACGGCCTGTTGACGGTGGCGAAGACGGTAAGATATCTCTCTTCCCTCGTGGAATATGTTGGGACGAAGCTGAGTTCCATTTTTTTGGTGTTGTTCGTTGTTTAGGTCGACGCCGCCGCCTTCTGGTTCATCAGCCTCGACAAGACCTGCCACGCCCAACTGCTCGCCGACGCCGCCAGCGCCGGCAGCGGCAACAAGAAGAAGCTCATCTCGGACGAGGAGGCCGAGTTCTCTTTCTCGCAGGTCGGCACCGACGAGAAGGGCTGGCTGGCCTTCCAGGGCTACTATGACGAGCAGCTGGCCAAGACGAACGGGGGGTTCTTGAAATGAAAAAAGAAATCAATTCCTGCTGGCCTGGGTCTGTGGGCACCGTTGCGGGGGGTGATTCCCAGGCCCAGAGAGCACATAAAACAGGCGCGCTGTGTTCGTTGTAAATCAGCTTTATCCTATTTACTGTCTTACCGGGGGAAGATATCGTCAGAGCACCCCAACGAACCCGGGGAATCTCGTTGGCCTCTTTCTCCGGGTTGAAAGCGATTGATGGTAGTTCTGCGTCGCCCACTTCTCAACGTTGACATTCTCTGCAGTAGGCAGGCATTAGCCATCAAATGCTCTTTTTTCCCCTTGTCCTTGACCGAATGCCGCCCCTCTCTGGCTATCTTGAGGTCGAGTCGCAGGGGTGGATATAATATGTGGAAATGGATATACAGAAACAATATGTCCTACCCAGGTTGCTTGAAAACGCCGTCTAGGTCCAATTCAACCCTGCGTCAAAAGGAAGTCAGTCGGGCTGCCTCGGAGATAGATGACCATCCTCTCGTCCGTCTCTTGAGTAGCCCGAACGCTTGAGTTCGCCCTTGAAAGCTCAGAAGCTTATCAAGTCCCCATTGTGTTGTGGTACGCACGACTCCACTATTAGCAGGTCAACAGCCTCGGAACTGGACGCAGCTCGACTTCGGATATACCACAAACTGAAGCCTCACTAGCCAAAGCTAATTGAAGTCTTTCCCTCGAGGCCTTCATCGTGTCTGACGTTCAGGTGCCGTACAATATTAGGACGCCGATGTGCGACGGCAAGCAGTGGTTCGAGGCTGAGAGTCTTAGTGGTCAAATCCTTCGGGACAGATAGACCCCAATGGATAGTCCTTCGAGGCCCTTTCGTCGAGGACAAATTCTGGCCCACCACCAAGACGTCACTAGTTGAGATCTCGGACCAAGTTGGCGGCGAAAGAATTTCAGCTTCCAGCACCAAGAAAGAGCGGACCCCGGCTTGTAGTTGAAGACACCTATACCCCGCCCTCTATCTCGGTTGAACGCAGGGTGGTGACGATGTCTTTGGATCATGCCTCCCCGATAGCGCGACGTTCGGGAGAGCATCCTCAAGCATAAGTGGTGCTGTTGCCCGCCTCCTGGGACTCTTGTCACAAACTTCCTCAGCACACGGAAACGGCCAAGATCGAACGACTTTGAAATCGCCCAGCATGCCGACAGGGAGCTGCTTCTGCGGCAATATCAAGATCGAGTACACTGGAGAGCCAGCCATGACTGTGGGTCCTCCTCTGTCCGCGAAGCCATGTCTTGTCGATCCCGCTCAGACTGACGTCTTCTCCATCTAGGCGCTCTGCCACTGTGCCGACTGTCGCAAGATCTCAGGTGGAAACTACTCGAACAACTTCGTCGTGCCGAGCTCCAATTTCAAAATCACTCAAGGAACCCCCAAGGAAATCACCAAGACGGCGGACAGTGGAAAGTCCATCACCAGCGGCTTTTGTCCTGACTGTGGTATGTGGATGACCTCATAGATCCAATGTCGTGCTTTGGCGCGGGTGTGTCTGATTGTATACCATTCTGACAGGCACCACGCTCTTCCGGTACGGCGACAGCTTCGGCGGTATCGATGGCATGAGGATCATCAAAGCGGGTGTCTTGGACGACGTAAACCTCATCAACGACACCAAACCTGGCGTTGAGTTGTTTGCGCCAGAGCGTATCAAATGGGTCCCCTCTCTGGAAGGCGCTGGCCAGATTGATGCAATGCCGCCCTCTTGAACGAAAGCTTGGATAGAGAGCGAGCGAGTCAGAGTAAAAGAGGATAGCAGAAAATAGTGGAATGAAAGATGGTGGCTTGAACTCTGGACCATGCAGGGTTGAGTAATCTGGTCATTGAAACTTCTCTCACCCGTGTCTCTGCATTGCCAATGATACTTAGTAAACGGCCGGCCAGCTATTAAATGATCCTTGCGCTTGCTGAAAATGATATTGACAAAAATGGCTACATCGAATGTTAAGCTGGAGGACCGTGCAAGATATGGAGCTTCCATCGTCCGGTCCTCAGATCCTGTCGGAATTGCAAGGCGATACCAGTACCACTCCTTTCTCCATCGCCAGTCCAGAAATTAGCGCTCGCTCCTTATAATGCGTGGGTATCATAATGCATCTGGCTCGCTTCAAACAAAGTCTGTCCAAAACAGAAGGCGTGCCTTCGTCAACTTGTCCAGTTACTTAGAGTACTTCACCGCACAAGGTGGACGTTGGTTTCGGGGTCGGGCTTTCTAGATCATCGGATGCTGCCGAATCTTTCGATGGGCTCCGCAGAGGACTTGGGACGATCACTGTTTTCAAGGGACTTGGGAGAGGCGGAGCGGGTGAGTTCTTTCTCGATGGGCTTGACAGCGGACTCGCCATCGCCAGGCTTCTTGCACGGGCATGCAGTTTGCGTTCTTCTTCCCCGTTCCAATCTTTGGTAAGCTCGGCTCGGACTCCTCGGCTCCATTGTCGAACAACGTCCTCGAAAGAAGACCACACGGTGCTGTCGCTGACCTGATTCGCGACAGCCATCACGTCGAGCTGAAGCTTGAGCTCCCACCTTAACTCCGCAGCCTTGAGCCAGTATCGAAGGTTGTCAGCACGCCGGTACGGTTTCGCGACGTCTTCGTGGAAGGATTTGATATAGTCAAATTGCCTCTTGGACCGTTTGACTGCAGCGTTATGCATCTTCACCAGATCCTTGCCGTCAGCCAGATTGCGGAAGAATTCTGGATTCACATCGGCTTTCTCAGGGGATGGGCCTTGACCGATCCCGTGAAGCAGGAAGTTGAGGAAGTTAATATCTCTTTCCTGCTCTCGATCAATCCACTTGGCATCGTCCATCCAGTGCCAGTCTCTCCTTTCGGTCCTGTCGGCCTCCTCCAGTTTTGCCTCTTGGTCTATCATCATGCCGACATCACTGACCCAGACCAGCACTGCAAGTCTTTCATCCTCACGGAAACCGCCCGCGAAGTTTCGAGAGGCACATTTCTTCAGTACATCCAGCACGGAGTAGAGATCTCTCCGCAATTCCTGATCGGATCTTATGGAGTTCAATCTCTGGGGATTGGGGTGCAGAGTGTAATAAAGTCTTGCGGCTCGAATCGCTTGAGTGGCGGTATCAAGGACATGCAACCCTTGGATCTCGTAGAATCCTTGTGTCTGATCTTCAGAATTTCCAGTGGTCGGGCCTTCACAGGATTCGACAGCTTGTAATGCGTTCTCCAAAGCTTCCACCAGTTCTTTTTTCATAGTTTTCTGATCCGGAGGTGGGGCTACATATGTCGACCGGTGACTGTACGTTGATACAGTTGGAGGTAACATGACGTCCGTGCCATCCTCCGGCACAGCGTCCCAGTTGGCCTGAGACTCATCCTCGATTGGAGATTCAACCAGCTCTTGATTTGCAGTTAACGAGAGCTTTGGGATATCATATTCTCCATTCTGTTTCTTTTTCGCCATCTGGCCTCCTTTGCCATCCAACAATCCCGTTCGAGCGAAATAGTATTGCAGGTGGGCGATACTGCCGAGGCTCATGACACTCTCACGATTCTTGGCCGATTCGGCAAACGATCCTCCCTGAGGACGTATGTAACCCCGTCGACGAGAATATGTGCTGGTTCGAGAAGTTGTCGAGCCATTGGAGTACGAGGACCGGCTCGAGACCGTCGAGACGCCCGAGAAGGATCGGTGGGATAAGAGTGTAGAAGAGTCAGGGGTCGCGAGGAGATTCGGGGAGGGTGACGGCGATCGAGACGGGAGGCTGGAAGATGACAGGTCTAGATCCGTGCTCATGGCGGCCGGATGGTCACTGAAAGCCTTGGACTGGGGGAGCACAGGGTGTCTGGATATCGTTGACCGTGGCAGTCCGCTCGAAGTGGGCGTGTGACACAGAAGGGGACAGAAATTGCTGACCAGCAGTGACAGATAAATCGACAAGTCCAAGTGAGTGATGTTGCAATGAACGACGAAATATCAAAACGATCAAAAGTGCACGAAACAACTGCAAAGGAAGATGGACCTGGCCATGACAGTAGTTGGTGGTCGAGAGCAGGGTTGGATGGTGAAATTGCATCGAGACGCTAGTGCCAGATTCGCGGTCGAAAAGGGGAAGAGAGTCGGGAGAATCACCAACGGCCAGCGGCTCCTTCATCTCTCGCACAGCCATCTCTGTAGCAACGTCTACGGAGGACACATCTTGGCTTTCTATTTTTCAACTCCGGCAATAGATTGCAAGCCGACATCAGAGCTCTCCCGAGGTAGGTGTATAAGGATCACAAGGTATATCTCACCCCAAACAGCCGTTTGTTGACAGACCTGACGCCCGGTGACGCGCACTTTCGGGCTTCGGCGCGTTGTTGGGCACCCACGCACCTAAAGTTCGGCGGGATCGACGGGCACAACCGCCCAGTCAACGGCATAAGGGCGCCCGGGCCCCAGCTTCAATTGTCTGGAGTTGTGGCTGTCGTCATAGGCGCTCAATGCTCGTAACTGCCCCGCACCCGGGATGCATAATTCATGGCATTTATCATTTTTACGTACCTTTTGTCTGCTCATGGGCATTGAGGCATGCAGTAAGTCATTCGAGACAAAATCAGCGACATCGCCACTTACACCCTAAACGTAATTGCTATCCCCAACTGTTCATCATGGTCAAACGAATTGCATTCAAAGTCCACGGCAAAGTGCAGGGCGTCGCCTTTCGGTAAGTGTTCGTGTGAGGGAGTTTGAGTGATCGCCACGTCTGATCCGAAACAGCGACTTTACCCAGAGGAAAGCCTCGAGCTATGGCATTACTGGTTTCGTTACCAACACCTCAGATGGGAAGGTTGGGCTTCCCTCTCTATACGTCCATTGATCAGTCACCATGCACCCAATGTATCAGACCACTTGCTGACATAACCTCTCCACCCTTAGGTAGCCGGAGAAGCGCAGGGTGATGAGGAAGCACTAAAGAAACTGAAGGCGGATCTGGACTCTGGACCTCGACCAGCCCACGTTGTCAAACTCGAGATCAAGGACATTGATGTCAAAGAGGGAGAGAAGTCGTTCGAAGTTTCAGTATGAAGGGTTGACGACAAACCTCGACTGACTTGTATTTGCCGCGAAACAAGAGGGTTGCAATGCAAGTCTGGAAAGAAAGGGGCTGATATCATCGTTGGAGACATCCGCCAGTGGCTTTTGTGCACTTAGCTCCCACATCATGTTGCACATCCGGACCTCCCAAGCGAGGTTTTCGGTAAGACTGTGAAAATAGAAATCTGAACAAATAAGCAATCGATGCTGAACCATCTGGGTGCCATCAAATCGGTCACATATACCTAGTTTGGGAGAATGAAATTTGAGCAGCGAACCTATCCGAGCTTTATCCAAGTAATGGGCTGCCGATTTCTCCCGAGATTCAAGCACGTGCCAGGCCATCCTTCCCAGTTGTAATGGACTCAGCCTTCCAATGTCCCGATCTCTGCCGTCCTTCTTCAAGTCAGCTGTACTCCGTACCTGTAGATCCCCGTGTAGTCACCGAAAAACCAGATCTCCCGGAAAATCAAGAGCCACAATGGCAAGATGATGTTTTTGTGGCCAGCCATGCGGTTGCAGCCACCTCGTTGCACCTGGGGGCCCTTTCTGCACGAGACTGCACAAAGGCAATGTGCACGTCTAGACTCGGAAGGTATTTATTTCTAGAGAGGGCAAAGCTCCAAATGCATAAAGTACAGTGAAGGGGATTTCGATGCAAGGGACCCAACAAGGGCAGGTACAGGTGGGGTTTTGGAAGTTGAAACTCGTGTGAGTCAGCAACTTAGAAAGACACGGCTCAGGTCTAGCCACAAAGGTGGGACAGCCATCCAAATGTCGCACCTTACCACAAGCCCTGGATACGAACTCGAACCGCGTTGCTCCTCCACTTGTTCCCTTCCTTTTGGCAACTTGCTCACTGTCTCTGCTACATTGCGTCTTTGAGCACCTTGGATGCCTAGAGCGTGTTCCGAAATTGGCGCATGTGGCGCATGACAAACTAACCTTTGACACACGTTCTCCGCGCTCTTCGGATGCTGGCCCTGTAGCCATTCAGGTCTGATACAAAACTATAAAACATATCCGTCTATTGATATTCTTTGCTGGGGCTTTACTGCTTCTCTATGTGCTGACCAAAACTTCCACGACTCCAGGAGACTTGACCAGAACCTTTTGCTCACCCTGCAATTGTACCCTTTGCTTACCATAGATTCTCCTACCCTCACGATGACCTCCTCGAAAGCCCTATTCACGCCAACCCTTGCAGCCAACCTATCCAGTGCAGCGAGGAGAGGCCTGTTTCTTTCGACGATCACTGCTGCAGGTTTAAGACCCAGCTGTGCAGCCATCAGACCATTCGATGCGCAAGCGAGACGAAACTTCTCCGTCTCCCACAAAGCGCAACTCGAGTTCTTCCCACCGCCCAAAAACCTCCCTCACATCAAACTGACGTACGCGCTGGAATTCCTGTCTCACAACCTCCACACTGACCCTTCACAGTCCTCCACCATGGCCCCATCCCACCGCCACGGATGAACAACTCAAGAGCATCGAGATTGCCCATAGGGAAGTGCGAGGTGTGTCAGATTGGATTGCATACAACACGGTACGCTTTTTGCGATGGGGCACCGACCTCGTTACCGGATACCGCCACGATCCCACCAGACCTTATGTGATGAGCGAGAGGAAATGGCTGGTTCGTTTCATCTTCCTCGAGACTGTGGCTGGTGTGCCGGGAATGGTTGCTGGGATGCTTCGTCACTTGCGGAGTCTGCGGGCAATGAAAAGAGATAATGGATGGTGAGAACCATTGCATGGTGATCAAGGCTGTACCCAAGGCTGACAATGATCTCCTCAGGATTGAAACCATGCTTGAGGACGCATACAACGAGCGGATGCACCTCCTGACGTTCCTGAAGATGGCCGAACCCGGAATGTTTATGAAGTTGATGATTCTCGGTGCCCAAGGGGTCTTCTGCAACGGCTTCTTCGTTGCATATCTCTTGAACCCCAAAATATGCCACCGATTTGTCGGTTATCTTGAAGAGGAGGCAACCAAGACCTACACCTATGCCATCGAAGACCTTGAAAGTGGCAAACTGCCGGCTTGGGAAAACCTCGAGGCACCAGAAATTGCCGTGAAATACTGGAACATGCCGGAAGGCAAGAGGACTATGAAAGACCTTCTATACTACATCCGAGCGGACGAGGCGAAGCACCGAGAGATCCATCACACTCTGGGCAATCTCAACCAGGCCGAAGACCCCAACCCGTTCGCCTCGGAGTACAAAGATCCTTCTAAACCTCACCCCGGCAGAGGTATCGAGCACATCAGGTCGAAGGGCTGGGAGCGAGAGGAGGTTATCTGAGCGAGCCACACCCCGGGTATTTCAAAAGAGTTCGGAGCATATTCAAATACCATTGGAGGTTTCTCTTCTTAGCGGCATATCTGGGTTTGGCGTTGCAGGTGCTGTGGAAGGCAAATGATCCCCACGGCTTGACTGAGACTTAACGCAGGTCAGTCTAGAATTTGGCTGGCTTGCAAACATTGATAGATACCGGGCGGCCTTGTTATTCAGGCTCCATTGGCACCAAGTCGATATATAAAATGGCAGCATTCCCCATTCTCAAACAGCTCTCGCTTCGTATCCGCGTTACTGCACTGTCATCCGAGTTCTTGTTTATACAAACACGGTAGAGCTGCTTCCAGCCTGTCCGACCGAGGGCCTGATGTCAGAGTGCATTTCTCAGGCACAAGCAGCTCGATCCTAGTGGTCCGTCACGCCTGTCAGCCCAATTTTTAAGCTCCGCAAGCGCGCCCTGGGAAGGACTGCGTTCCCTAACCCTGGTTCGTCGGCTTCGCCTCATGGTCTAATCTTACCCAAACAAATCCCGGGGCGTGCACTGCCAACAAACTTCCAACAGTCCAACCTCGTCCATCTAACTCACCGTCACCCTTCGCCTCGAAATAATAATACACACCGCCAACATCTCCGGCGGTCCAACTGCGCTCAAAGCACGTTCCACAGCGTGTCTGCTCACGATTTCTTTAGCTATAGCCTCCGCCCGGCCAGTTCCTGAACACGCCAAGCTGCAGATCACTCGTCCACGGCGATTCTTCCGCACATGAACAACACTGCAATTGCAGCTATACCCCGTCTTTGGGTCTCCTGGCCTCAAATCTTGAGCAACTGATCAGGCTGGACAGTCAGCGCTCGCTGTTTGTTATGACCTCTGCTCTCCGCCGCCCGTCCATGGTGGAAACCCCAAGCGATGTCGATCTACATCAACTCCTTGTCCCCTCTTCGTCGAACGATGTCTCTTCCCAACACCAGGCCAATTCCGCGTCCTCCGAACCGAGTAGCGATGCTGGCTCCTTCGTGATCCCGGACAGCCTCTCCAGAAGCAACTCCGTCTTCTCCTTTTCAAGGGCATCCTTCAGCAGTCAGATCGCCAGCCTCACTTCGATTAATATTCCACAAGCCGAGTCTCTTGCCGCCACCGTTAGCACCCTTCCGAGCGCCCGCAAGGCCGTCAGAGCCATCTCTACTGCCGCCGAGCAGATACAATCATGGATCAAGAAAGCCTTGAAAGTTTTGGAAAATCTTGAAGCCGAAGACGACGTGGAATGGGCTGCGGCTGCTGGGAGGTTGGGTTTGGATGAAACAGACAAAACTATAAACAAATTCGAGTCTTTGATCAATATGTATGTTCTGTCGATCGAGGAACTGCAATCGCGTCCCGACATTGGCGATGCAAATCCCGAAGATCTCCAGGCTGTGGTGGAACAGATGGAATCGGTTTTGGGCGGCTGGGATGACGTCCGCAAAGACTTGAAAAACGTTCACGAACAGGTGGAGCTCGCCATGGAATGGGAGGAGTTGTGGGCGAAAGTCCTCGGAGATGTGGGTGCAGAGATGGACGCACTGAGCGCGATGGTCTTTGAAATGGAGGAGAAGAGACACACCGCCTATCAAACACAGACCCACGTTGAGTCAAGTCAAAATATCGATCTGAACGAGCTCGAGAGCTTCATCGATGAGCCTTCTCAGAAAAGAACGACGCCGAACTCGCGGTTTAGCATCCCTTCTTTCGAATCGTCACCCCTGGGGTCTCCCATTATCGAAAATCCGCAGGACGACTCCAATTTACTTGCACTCTTCGCTAGGATGCAACCCCTCAGAGCCTCATTGGATTTCCTGCCTATGAGACTATCCATGTTTCAGGCGCGAGCGGAGAAGATCTTCCCCATTGCTTGCCGAGAGCTCGATGACAAGCGGGCGCGGTTGGAAAGAAATTGGACGGAGTTGTCCAAAGAGGCAGAGACCCTTCGGAGAGAGCTCAGCGAGGATCGTTGGGTGATTGTGTTCCGCAACGCCGGCCGGCAAGCTCAGAAAATGTGCGACTCGGTTGAACGAAGTATCCTGAAGGTCCAGGAAGCGATCCACGAGAATTTTCAGGCGACGAACCCGTCCGCTTTGGCTAAGAGGATCGAAAGTTTCGAGGCAAAGAAGATTCACTACAGCCCGGCCATTCAACGGGTGTTGGGGATCATACAAAAAGGTCTCAAGGATCGTTTGACGGTCAACGGAGAAATCCTCCGTTTGCACAAGGACTTGTCATCCAGATTCCGAGATCTTACGGATACGATGGACGACCTGGATAGCCTCCTCGAGCCTGTTACCTCGCGGCAGAACTCGAAATTGCGAGAATCTATCTCGAGCATCGTCTCCGCAGATCGCTCGTTTACCAGCACCAATTTTGCTGGCACTCCGGGCAGCTCTCCTCCTTCGTCAGTTGATCTCCCTCCGCAGCGACACGAGAAGCCTGCGTCGAAATACGGTCTGAATGGGTACACAAAACAGCGTACCCCCTCCACGAGCAGGCCACCACCGCCAGTCTCAAGCAACAAACGAATGTCAATGCTACCCCAGACGCGGCGGCCCACCACGCCAATGTCGCATTCGAGCAGTGGTATTCGGCGTGGAACGTCACCTTTGCCGGGTCCTCCCTCCGTATACCGTCAAGGCGTCTACACCCCTCCTGTGGTGCCTGCGCCTCGACCAGAGCCGACACCGCGTTCGAATAAACCCAGATGGTCCGCTGTTGTGAAGTCGTACGACAGCACAATAGCGCCGTCGTATCGATCTTCTTCCACCACCACACCATTGACCGCGAGAAGGTATACTCCGCGATCTATCTCTTCCAATACTGCTTTGCCATTGCGCAGTCCACTCAGCCGGGAAGCATCCGCATCACCTTCATCCATGGTGCCTGCCCTTTCCAAAAGAGACAGCCAACAATTCAGATCCTTTGCCGAGCGTGTCGCTGATCCCTTACCGGCAAGGACCAGCAGTTTGTTGGACCCCGTGCCATATCACAAGACCCGGAATTCGAGTGCTCCAGCGCCGGGGACCATTCGATCGCCGTCTTCACTTGTCGTGAACAATCAAAACAAGCCTACAATGAGCGGAGGGTCAATCCCGCGTCCGCCTTCGTCTCTCAGTAGGAGTTACGGTTCTTCGCAAGTTCCCTTGCGATCAACATCTCTCAATCCTCGACTTGATAATAGGCTGGAAGGCAGCCCTAGGAAGGGTGACGATTGTCTGGAAGAGAATGACAGGGCCAGTGAGAACGACGAGGACCAAACGACGGAGCCGAGTTCGAGTCCTTTGTCAAAGCGCACGATCACCAGACCCAGCAGCGTTATGGCGATGAGCGGGAAGGCCAAACGGATGTCATTATTGCCTGTCCCAGTTGGAAGTGGCAGGCAAAGTTCACTGGGTTCGAGGATTTCTTGAGAGACGGCAGCCTCCTACAGCAGGCCTGGGAAGCTGCTCCACGATCGTTTCGTTGGGATATGGGGAGAGGCGAGCGGACCAGTGCCATTAGTTTTCTTTGTGTTTTGACAGCGTTCCAAGCGTGTACTTTCCGCAAGTTTTTTCCTACCGAGCCAGGCAATTTATTGTGCCTGATACCATAGCGCGCAGAATGCGGCATAGCCATCCATGCCAGAGAATACTGTACTTCCTTGAACTGGCATCATTGGCTGGCTGTCTTAGCAACCTCAGAGCCTCAACAACGATGCTTCGCCTACAAAGCCACGTAATTAATTGGTTAATGAAGGGAGGTATAAAAGGAGATATGTACCTATGCTGTGTACGTACAGACCGTCGTCCGACGGCAACCCCTCCAAACTCCGAATGTGTACTCGTATTGGCTCCCATGGTCGTCATGCGATTTGGATACATATGTACCCACCTACCGCGCCACGAGATAGATGGATGGGTTACATTGTACTACGATTGTTCATCCGCGAGAGGAGCTGAGCTCGAATAATCAAATTCCGACGATACCGGATCCTGGACACTATCCAAGGTCTCCTGCTTCTTGCATTGCGTGTGTGTCGCCCGTATAAGCCATCTATCTGATCCTTGATACATAAAGAGGCCGGCCACGTGGCCCCCGCCCCCCACAAAAAAAGGCTTCAGGTGTGTATGCACGCACTCACTCAATCTCAATACCCCAGGCCATAGCCCTTGACGCGGGAGAAATAAAAGGGCTTGTCGTTCCGGAGATGGAAGTCGGCCCAATCATTGGTGAGCACGTTGTAGCTCCAGAAACCCTTCCACACCAGCTTGTTGTTCTTGGTGGTGTGCCGCGAGCGCGCCGACCCCGCCGACTTCAGCGACAAATGCATCGTGTACATGTACCGCGGGCCGGCGCCTTCGGTCTCGATGTGCAGATCGCCGGGGGACATGATCGGTGTCGGGTTGGAGGACGGGAGTGTCGTTGGTTCTAGGCTCTGGTGCGGGTTGGTGGTAGTGGTAGTGGTGGAGGGCTCAGAGCCCGGGAGGTCCAGGCTCGGGTGGCACAGGCGCCAGCGGCCGCGGAGGGCGTGTTTCATCACGTCTCGCGCCGACGGGGGAGGTGCGCCTGCATTGGAGGCGGTGGAGGCAGCAGTGGATGAGCCGGGTTCTCTGAGAAGGGCTGGTGCCGACGAGGTAAAGTTCAAGGGATGTGCTGCTTCCTTTTTCCCGGAACGGACGAAGGTCAAGTTCTCTGGTGTCAGGTGGTGGACCACTTCGACCGGCTCGTTGGTGGTGAGAAGGGATATACAAGTCCCGTCCCGGAAGAATCGCAGATACCGGTAATACGTGACGATGTGGACCGGGTTGGTCCAGGTGCTTGCTGTGACAGAGGCAGCGCCCGGTCGAGTGTAGTTGACCGTGGAGATGTACACGCCCGTGAAGCGGACGCGGGGATAGTTGTGGAAGACGTCTCGCCAGATGGTGTCCTTTGGGAATGGAATATGTGACACACGGAGAGGGGACGGCGAGTCTTCATCTGCGAGGTCGTCGTCCAGCACACGGAAGGTGATCTCGCGACCCTGCAGGTCGGTGTTGAAATCGTATCGTTGGCTGGCGAGGCCGAACTCGGGGCCCAGCGCCACCCGTCTCCAAACGGCGTTGTCGGTCACGACATGATATGCCAGTTTCCTGCAGACCAAAGACAGCCGGACATATATGGCTGGATCCCGGATGGCTATGTGTTCTAGTAGCTCCAACAGTACTTCTGTGGGCAGCTTCTTAATGGCGCAAGGCGGAGGACGGTCGCCTTCAATGATGGGTGGTGCACCCTGAATTTGCGCGTGTGCAAACGAGTCGATCAGTTGAGAAAAGGTTAGATTCTCTGGGCCGGGTTCTTTGAGGGAGTGATGGGCGGTGGAAGGGACGGTGACAGGGGCGTTGGAGGGGTTGGGGTTGGGTGTTTTTGACTTGGCTGCTTGAGGGAAGTGCTTGTTCTTGTACGACTGGTCCACCTTTGCGTCGAGCTTGTAGGCTTTGCGGTAGTGGGAGAGACTGTCGCCCAAGTTCCCCTGACTCTCCTTTTCGACGGCACGCTCGAAATGCTCCAAGGCACTGATGGGTTCTTTCTTCGACGAAGCCCTTGCGGTGAAATCATCGTCGTCCACACTATGGACTTTCAGACCTTCCATGCGCGGCGCGAGCGTGGCCGAGCTGCTACCGCCGGCTTGATCTGCATCGCTGTAGTGGTCGGAATCGTCCTGTTTGATATCTGCCGCCGGATGGCGAGTCGGGGGTTTGTTGAGGGGCCTTTCAGGTCGACCATCGCTGGTCCTTCTCTGTTTGTACTGGACTGATGATCCAGGTTTCTTTTCTGGCTTTCTCGAGCGAGCACTGACTTCCTCTTTCCATTGCTGGCGGAATTGCTCGAGTTCTGACGCCGGTTCAGCCATTGGATCTTCCCTGACGTATTCGTTGTGCTGAGAAGGGCGGGGGACCTGATATCCGGCAGTAAATGACCTCGTTCAGTAAGATGAATCACCTCCAGGCATACGCCGTGTGGGCCACTAATAGAATTCGAGGCTGGGACCGGGAGAATCAATGTCGTCAGTAATACAGATGGTAGATGGTTGGGTGAGTCAATGACCTGGGGATCCCCAGGAATGAGTGGCGTTGGAAAAGGGTACGTACCAGCTTATCTAATGGCCGTGTTATCGCCGACGAGTGGCCGGCACACTTACCCGATTAGTCCCCTCCGACAACGGCCGACTTTCCTCTGACGAAGTTTTTGGCGGCAGCTCAATCTCAAAAGTCTCCATGTCATAATTCATAATTGCCTCCCTCACGCCCTTCGCTTGATATCCTCTCCTCCCAGGCAGACGCTCGAGTATTGAGGTTGATTCTTAGGCAAAGGCTCTTCGCTGGATCAGTCGTCACTGTTGGAGGTGTCTCCGGCTTGAATGTCCTACTCATTCACTGCGGAACCTGCGCAGTCGATTGACGAGCATCCCCTCTCCCAACACGCGCTCGGCCACGATGCCCAACAACAACCACAAGCAGAGGGACAACGGCATGACAGAGTACCGTTCTCGCAACAGAGTACCGGCGACATGTCAGCCTCAAATACTATCGATATAACCACCACTCAACGCATGATCTCCGCCACATGGGGCAGCATCTTGACCTCACTGCTGGGTATGTCACCACTCTCAGCACGACCTACCACTAGCCCTTGCTGACTCTTGTATAGTGACACCGCTCGATGTTGTGCGTGTACGGTTACAATCCCAGCAACCTCCTCCGCCCTTGAATATCTCCCGGTTTCCCGCATACTCTACCAACTTCAAACACCTGCCACCCGATCTGGGCGTCAACTCATGCTGTCGAGAAGTCTTTTTTGTCGGAAACAATGGTCAGTTCTGCCTTGCGGCAAATGGCTCCGTGCAGGAGTCTTCGGCACTTGCAGCTGAATGTGCTGTTGAAGAAACCCAACGAAGGACTTTCAATTCCACCCTAGATGGCCTGAAGAAGATTGCAAAGAACGAGGGCTATTCGACGTTATGGCGCGGGCTGTCTCCGACGTTGGTGATGGCTATTCCTGCCAACGTCATATATTTCACAGGCTACGACTGGCTGCGTTACCATCACAACAGCCCGGTCAGGAAGGTCTCATCCGATGCTTATGCCCCTCTGGTTGCTGGTTCGATCGCACGGATAGCAGCTGCCATTGCCGTGTCGCCCATCGAAATGTTCCGAACTCGAATGCAAGCGACCTCTGGAATTGATACGGGAGTGTTTAAAGAAACTTTACTTGGCCTGCACCGCATGACCCAGACCCAGGGATACACATCGCTATGGCGTGGGTTGACTCTGACCATGTGGCGAGATGTACCATTCTCTGGCATCTACTGGTGGGGATATGAAGCAATCCGGAACAAGTTGACCGATGCTCGACAGTTAGCCAAAGGGCAGCATCTCGACCCTGCCCGCTCCATGACCGGTGGACGAACAGCTCAAGCACACGAAAACCACACAACCACCTTTGTCGACAGTTTCGTCGCTGGTGCGGGTTCCGGCGCCGTTGCTGCTTTCGTCACCACTCCCTTTGATGTCGGCAAGACTCGCCAGCAAGTCTATCACCATGCTGGAGACGACGCTCCCTCGGCCGTGGCGGCACGAGAGGCCGCCAAAGCTGGCAAACATATCCCAGAAGAGCTGTCGATCCCACGCTTCCTGTACCACATTTTCACCGAGGAAGGCATGAGGGGGCTTTTCAAGGGCTGGGCTGCGCGCTGTCTAAAAGTCGCACCGGCATGCGCAATTATGATCAGCAGCTATGAGATGGGCAAGAAATGGGCGAAGACAGTGAACGAAAAGAAGGAGAAGAAGGCTATCGCTTAATTTTTGGGGTCTGGTCAATTTCCAGCTCCGCCAGGGAAATGGAGGACCTGTTTTCGTGATGAATATGAGTTCATTCAATGAATTGTACCAATACCAATGGGCGCGGTTTCGGGTCCTTAATGTACAGCTGGCACGGTGTTGGTGGAATCCTTCTTAGCTACAATATTATGAACTCCTCCCTCAGGGAAAGGAAAATGGCGTTGCAACTTTAACCTCCGTTCGACGTTATTATGAATTGAGCGCTTCAGCATCACCCCAGACTCATTGCATCTTCAGCTCAGTGTTTCCACGTATTATGTACGGGCATTCTCATCGTTTTCGACCCTGGCCAAACGTCACCATCAAACAGATCATTACCTAACACCATTACGCCCCTCCAGTTCATATATAAAGCATCCTATGCCATACTCACATCCCCTGGGTCCTGCATGCCACATCACATCAAACTAAAGTTGCGACATCAGCGCGGCCTGGGCGGCGGTCGACGCCGCCATCTTGACGCCGCCCTTCGCCAGATCCTGCGCCACGTACTTGCGCACGAGCAGGTCGCGCTCCTCCTTCTTCTGCCGGGCGTACTCGGGGTCGTTTAGGGGGCAGCGCGGGTCGACGTCCGGCCCGGGGCAGGTGTGCGGCCGCTCGTTGTCGCGACACCGGTGCCGTCGCCGGTTCAGGGGGCATTTGGGGTCGACGCACGTGCACGGGTGGCGTGGGTCGTCGCACGCGTGTGTCGTGGCCACGATCGGGCATTTCTTTTGCCAGCATGGGTGCTCCGACGAGGTGTGGTGGTGGTGGTTGTTCCCGTACGTCCGGAGACGCATGTGTGCGTGCGGAGTGTGCTCGTGGTCGTCCGGCTGGTCGGGGTTTGGTGGATTGGAGGGCTGATTGGGATTTGATGGCTGGCTAGGGTTGGGGGGTTGATTTGGGTGCGATGGTTGACTGGGATTCGATGGCTGGTTGGGATAGCCTGGTTGATTCGGGTTCGGCGGTTGACTGGGATAAGATGGCTGGTTGGGGTAGGACGGCTGGCCTGGTGGATTGCCGTTCTGATATGGAGGGCAGTTGTTCTGGTAAGGGGGTTGACAGGACGGATCGCCATTGTGGCACGGGGGCTCGTCATGGTTCATCTTGTCTGGGGGGTTCGAGAACTGCGAATGGTTATCGCAACTGTCCTCGGTGGGAGCCTCTGAACCCGAGTCTTGATCCATGTCGCGGTCGTGGTCATCCCTAGTCCTCTTGTGGTGAGGTGGGTGATGATGCATGGGCGGCAAAGGCGGCGGGAACTTGAACCAAGGGATGCGATTCGGGTTGGGGCCTGGTATTTCTCGAACTGCTGTCTGTGGGGGGTGCTTCGAATCGAGCGAGCGATCTGACCAGCGGTCCGTGTCATGAGGGGGAAGGTGTTTTCCGCGCCGCTTGTAGCAGTATTTGTAGATGAAATAGCCAATGACAGCCAAGACGACGAGTCCGACCACACTGCTCACGGTGCCCTCGACGATTTGGGGTACATTGTTCTTCTTCGGAGCGTCACCAACGGCAACGGTGCAGTTCTCTGGCGGCAGGTTCGAGGTCACACCGACGACGAAGATGGAGTTCTTGTCGGCGTTGTCGGCGGTGACCTTCACGTCAATCGTGTCGGTACTGGGAGCAACGACAGAGAACCCGCTACCATAGTAGCTAGAATAGTAATCTGCTGAGCCTTTGGCAAGGGTCTTGCCGCCAGAAACGATTTGGACCGCCAGAGTGCCAGCATCGACGCTTTGAACATTGAACGTAAGCTGCTCCTTAGACCGTGCACTATAAGTCATGGTTTGTGTCTCGGAGCCCGAAATGAAGTGCGACGCGTCGAGACCAGCCAGCAGAGTGGTAGTATCTCCGTCTGGATTGTCGTTTCTGGTAAGACCATTGACGATGATACCGTCAATAAAAGCTTTGGACGCATTGTAGTTCTGTATGGTAAAGTATCTTCCACCCGAATGCATAATCGACGAAAGGACATCTGTGTCCTGCAAACTGGAAGAGTCGTCCAGGAACCCGAATGCCACTCTGATACCGAGGCTGGTAGCACGGTTGATTTGATTCACGAGGTCGGAAGTACTCGAGTCCTAGGGAACTAGTCAGCGTCACTGCAGTAACGTTTTCCGAGTGCATGACATCGAAGTTGACCTGTAAGCAAATGAAAGCGGAAGATTGCCCACATGGTAAACCCGTCAAACAAAAAGGGGGAGCTCAATATCAACGTACCTCTCCGTCAGTGAAGACTAGAATGCCACTTCGTCCGGCAGTGTCTCCAGTTTTTGCCGCGGTAAGTTGTTGAATGGCCATTTGAACACCGCCTGCAATATAGGTGCCGCCATCTGCGCCGATCTGTGCCAGCGAGCTCGCAGCCGCACCGGGGTCTCCAAGCGGGTAGTCCAGATAGGCCTCGTCGTCAAAGTTGATGACAGTGACCATATCTTGCTTCTGGGTACTGGTCACCTCGCTCTTGGAAATAAGCCAGTCAAGGACCATCTTTGCAGCGCTGACGCGATATAAGTAAGGGTCTGAAATTTCCATAGACCCAGAGCTGTCGATCACCAGGGCAATCTTGCGGTCGCCATTGTTTGAGTTGGCTCGCAGGTTTGTGCAAACCGGAGATGAGTCGTCTCGTGGAAGGAGATGGGCATTAGCAATGCTCGCCAAAAGAACATATGGCAAAGAGAGAGTAATGGAAAACATGGCAATCAGAAGAACAATAGGGCTGCCATGGGGTAGCTTTCTCTGCTGGGTCAATGAGGGTCGCTTCGACCCTATATGTTGTCTCTCGCGTGGTCATCAGCTGGAAGTCTGATGGAAACAGATACCACTCCCGATCACTTGGCGGGCGCTGCAGATGGCCGTTTCTGTCAAGACAACCTCCACATGAAGAAGCGACAAAATGCACTAGACAGGAGAGAGGCAGAAGGGGGATGAGATTAACTCGTTGAGACGAGGGACCGAGTCTCGACCAACAGTTGCTCCGCTGCTGTTTGTTCACGGCTGAGAAGTCTTAGGCACGAGGCTGGACAGCAACAAACTAGTGAATTGTCCTGAACGGCGCTCGTATTGTCGCCTTGATTTTCTCGTCTTGACCGTGTGAGCCTTCCAGCCATTCTCAATCCAGAAGCACTAGATTGAGAAAAAGAGATGGCATTGTTGCAGAAATCAGAGTTTCTATGCATGAAGTCTCAAGTTCTCGTATCGCCGGGGCTAGATTCGCCAAGAGAGTCCGGGTTCTCCCTATGGCGTTCCTGGGAGTGAGTTCAGGTCTTGACATCTGGAGTGTGTTCTCGGCAAGTTCACGAAAGTCCATCAGAACGTGTGAACGTGTGAGCCTCAGCCTTATCAGGGCCTTGGCTGCGATCTCCGCTGCGTACTTGGCCGGCGCCACAAGCACATTCATGGCCTATGAGTTCATGGACATCAGGGGTTCTCCCAGGAGGGGTCTCATCGATATCCCTTTTGCTCAGTTTAAAATTTCCCCGTATTGAACCTCTACACACTGCCAACCGCCCGGGATGCAGGTTTTAGGTTGGTTAGAACGTTGACACGGTGGAAATTAGACAAGGCGGAGTTCCTCTTGGCGAGCATCGGGATTCGATGAAGCTTGTTGTCGCGAGGTATGAGGTACAGTGAGGCTGAGAGATGCGGTCGGAAATTCATGGGCGAGAAAGTTCCGAAGCTTTGCCAAGGGTCTTGGCAAAAGCCAAGACATCAAGCG
Organism: Fonsecaea erecta; assembly: GCF_001651985.1. Classification (NCBI taxonomy): domain Eukaryota; kingdom Fungi; phylum Ascomycota; class Eurotiomycetes; order Chaetothyriales; family Herpotrichiellaceae; genus Fonsecaea; species Fonsecaea erecta. Next base: position 1,348,624 of record NW_017387249.1, on the reverse strand, counting down.
GGATGTTCTTCGAGCCCCTATTCCAGTCCCAATGGAGGTTGCCAGCACCGCCGCTTTTGGAGGTGCGCTTTCCTTCTCCCACACCCATCCGGGAACCCAAAACAAACACTTCTACCCTCACCACAATCACCATTACCTTCACCATTACGATGGCTGGCGAAACCGCTCTTGGTCCGCAGGCTAACTTCAACATCATTGCTACCGAGATACTAAATGTCAGGAATGGATCGCCAGCAAGCTATCTAACAAGTGTATTGCCTATCTATAGGCGCGGACGACAGAGATTCCGAAGCTGGAGAGCTTTAGAAGGCAGTCCGCGACCCGTACGCTTATATACATCCAGCCCCTGAGAGTCTTGGCACCCCTTATTCGGGACAGCACCTCTTGTCCGTAACACTAAAGATACCAAAAACACCTACACTCGCCGACGGTTCAGCAACTTCTCGACGAGTTCCGTGCAATAAGGGGGTAGTTAACGAGAGACACGACGGCAATACGGCGAGACATTGAAAATGTCCGTCAGCAAGTTATCGATGTTCGTCAAGAGCTTATAAATACAATTACTGCGTCGTATGTACAGTTCAACTTATTTTAGTATTACTATACTAATTCTATAGGAATCATATAATAACGCAGCCCGCGTTCAGAATACATACCTTCGAAAGTCAAAACGAAAATCTTGTATCGTTTATTAACGCTACTGTGACGGCAAGGCACATATGGGATGGAGAACGCTCCAAAGATGTGAATTCCTATTGTACGAAGGACTAAGCTGGAGAGAAAAAGAAAGAAGAAAGGGAGACGGCGGCAGGTACGGGACTCGGTCAGCCAATCAGATCGCCGTTCCGACTGATCTGGGTGACCCGGACTCCGCGGCCGTGACAGCTACTACCGGTGCCGCTATCCTTAATTTCCCTCATATGTCATTCGAGATTCGATACTACAACAACTGGGTATTCCTACGCAGGGTGCAGATTTAGCGGAGGAGAAGCGGTTACCCAGAGCTCACCTCGGGTTACTAGAGGTCGCAGCCTCACCACATCCATAAGTGACACGCTGTACGAAGTGCACGAGTCAGAACTGTATTGATAGTTTACGATTGATGAGAATCAAGATCATGATCTAAAGCAGCGGCTAATTTCCCTGCAAAAACTTTACATCTCTGGAGTCACCATTGGTCCTGTTACACTCCATGCCCTCGTATTGATCACAGGAGACTACACATTCTAAATATATATATCGGCAACCTGGCCTGCTGTCCAGGATGTGCGCCTTGGAGTGTTCGTATTTCTGCAGCCCTTTTGCTGTGGCAATTTCCACAATCTGGCATGCGAAAGGACTCACTCGTGTAAGTTCCATTCTGATCAGGCATCAGGGCATTTTCTGCTGTATATATAGACTGCAGCAGCAATGGATTGCTCCTGGGGTGCCTGTGAGTATCCTGCCCGTTCTTTTGGTTCAAATATCCCCAAGTCGCTCGTTGCATTCGGGTTCAACAACATTCGTCTTCTGTCCAAACCAGCCCAATAGCCTCTGTTGTGGAATCTCTCCGAGCATCTACATTCCACCTGGTCCATCATGTCTTCCGAACAAGGTTACTCGGTGGTCCCTGTGCAGCGAATCTTCCTGCCCATCAGGATCGTTCAGATGGTCTTTACCGTCATCATCTTCGGCATTGCGTGCTACCATCTTTCTCTGGCTCCGAGTTATGATGTGGGATCCCACCCCCTGAATGTTTACGAGTATTCAACTGACATCTTGCAAGGCTGGCGGCCTTAGCCTCTTCACCGCTCTGGCCACTATAATCTTCCTGATCTACTGGTTCGTGGCAAACAGTCCAACCAACACTCATCTTTACAATTACTGGGCTGTGTTTGCTGTTGAGCTCTTCGTCCTCATCTTTTGGCTCTGCACCTTTGCCCTCGACGCCGACAAGGTCTCTTTGTACGTCCAGGCTACAAACTATTCGTCAAGCTACGATGGTACCGACTATTCCGGTGATGGTACCACCAGCGGTAGCGGCACCGTCTGCTACGCCGGCGTCTGTGTCAACTACAAGCGCGACCTCTACAAGCGCAGTCTCGTCAAGCGGGCTACTGACTCCGTATCTGCAACACTATATGTCGCCCTTGCACTGTCGGTGATCAATTTGTCAGTACTCCAACCCCCTCGCGGGTCAACGTCTCTGTGCACTAACGGACTTTAGTATCCTATTCGGCGTCACCTTCGCCCTCTACACCATCAACATGTTCCGGCACCGAGCTGCCCTTTCGAATGCAAAAGGCAACAATATCCCCATGGGCAATGGCCACGTGGCGGCCAACCGAATGGAGAAGGGGATAGTCATGAACGGACGCCAGTGAACACATGCTGCTTTGATGCCAAACTTAGCCTTGTGGTACAATCACAAGTGGTCTGTGAAGAAAGCTTAGAGGAATGAAGAAGGGCGTATAGGTTACGTACCGGATGGGTTGTCACAAGGAATATTAAAGCGGCGTGGCCGGCATAATAATCTGGGCGCCCGTGAAAACGCCAAGGCTGACGGCAGCAACGACGCCCCAAAAGCCAACAGGTATCAGATGGACTTCTTCTGACAACGATTCTTAGACATGATTTCAGTCTGCAATAATGGGTGCTATACGGACTATAGGCATTGTTGTGCTAAGCATCTCGTTTGTTGTCTTCGTTGCTCTCTTTGGTCGACTCCCCGTCTTCAGGTGAGCGACTTTCCTCCCCAGTTAAAAGTCGTCTGGCCCCAGGTTCTCACAGGCTCTTACAGGAGGACACCTATCGCCTTTCTCCATCGACTGCTCTGGAAAATTATCCCAAATGCCATTGTATTCATCGATGAACGGCTCACTGGCCGCCGTGTCACGCGTAGTCTCGCGAGAACGGGTGATTATCTCATGAATGAGAAACATCCACTTATCCTTGTATGTTTGGGGACCGAGCCCCAAGCCCGGAACGATATACGCGCTCACAGACGCCTCTAGATATTCTTTGTCCTCTTACAGGTTGCCGGCGAATTTCTGTTCATTCCAGCAGCATGGGGTCGTCTTTCGACCAGCCAAATAGCAGTGTTGCCCCCTCTGATTGTTGCCCCTCTGGCGTTTCTGTACCTTTCCAATACTACATCCTCAAATATCACCCCTGAGAATCACCGGTCGGCAATGTTGGCGTATCCCTATGACTTTGCTCTCTTCCATCCAGGCTACTTCTGCTCTACCTGTCGATTTCCAAAACCAGCCAGGTCTAAGCACTGTTCTATATGTAAGGCGTGCATTCAGAAACAGGACCACCACTGCATCTGGATCAACAACTGCGTGGGAAGGAACAACTATCTATGGTTTCATCTCCTCCTGGTCAGCATAGCCACACTGCTTTTCTACGGTTCATATCTGGGTTATGTCTTGCTCGACCGAAGACTCCAGGAACGCCTCGTGCCGCCAGCGCTGACGAGAGGCAGTTTCACGGCCAAGCGGTGGAGCACCAGGATGACATGGGGCGAATACGCACACGCTTGGGCATGGGCTATTTCCATAGAGTGGCGTATCGGTGCCGTCATGATGCTGGCTATGATGTGTATCCCGCTGGCGCTGGGATTTCTTTCCTATCACATCTATCTCATCTGGGCGGGTATGACTACGAACGAAAGCTCGAAATGGAGTGATTGGAAAGAGGATATTACAGACAAGGTAGTCTTCAGGGCAGAGATGACTCGCCTGAGAGAAACCTATCCACCTCTGCCTGAAGACGTCGAACCTTTGGACAAGGATGTGAAATGGCCGGCGGGAGTGCGGGCCAAGTGGTGGCTGGTGAGGACGAGAGATGGCAGACAGCCCACAAGGAAGGTCAGCAGAAAGGCAGGAAATACTACAAATTCCGGGGCTGGAACGGGAGGAAATACGAACGGGGAGGAAGAGGTGCCGGACGAGCGTTGGGAACCTGTTTCTTCAATTGCACAGGTTGAGAACTTGTATGATCTGGGTTTCTGGGACAACCTGTGGGATGGACTGTTCAATCACGGATGAGGCCGTTCGTAGCACAATAGGAGAGGACTATGGGAGTGCCGGAGACTCGTACTTGAAGACAAGTTTCTAGGTATATGGTTTTCAACGAGCGTCGAGCATTCGAGAACGACAACCGAGTACATTTACTCCATTCCCCCCAAACCGATACCCCCTGGTTGGTATTATTAGAGTATGAGCATAAGGCGGCTTTTCTTTCCATGCTGCAGGTTCGATTGCGTAAATCGTCGGCCCGAATATCTGGCCTAGCGCAACAGCGAGTCCACATCTCGTCACGTGGATTGGTGCCGGCCTCGCCGCCTTTGCGGTGAACTTCCCAACTTTCGAGAAGATTGAACCGCGTTTCTAGCAGTCAGCCATATTTGCAACGAGTCTCGATCAATCGACGGCGAAAGTCGTTGCGAGACGCCCGTGATTTCAGGATGCTTGCAAATGGCTCCGCGACCTGCCAAAAGGCAGCGCAGATCTACCATCGTCCTTTCCGACGGCAGCGATGAAGACTCGAACCCGCCGTCTCCCAAACCTGGAAGAGCGACGAGTTTCCAACGGGAGATCACATTCGATGGCAGGACGTCTGCAACAGTGTCTCCAGTGAAGTCCAGACCGACGAAGCCTGCCTCAAGGAAGGCTGCGGCTCAACCCTCCCCAGCGTCCTCGCCTGAAAAAGCGAGAAAGAATACGAAAGTCAAGACCGAGGTAGAGAAGAACAAGTCACTGCACAACTTCTTTCACAAGGCGACAGAGGAACAGAGATGGAAGAGAAAGTCTGAAACATCAGATGTAGAGGCCCAAAATAACGGCGAGCTGAGCGATGCCATCGAGGACGACGATCTGTCCGACGAAACTTTGCAGGAATTAGGATTCAGTAAAGGCAGATCTCACACCAATGCAAACGGGCGCATACCAGGGACGGTGTCTGCGGTCGCTACCTCCAAGCGGAATGCTGATGTTGGAAGTCTACCATCGACCCAGAGATTCGTCAAGCCTGGAGCAGCATCAAATCGAAATGTCAACGATTTTGGAGACCCATCTCACATCGATAACCACGACCACCGGCCCTGGGCCGACCGTTATGGACCTACAAATCTCGAGGAGCTTATGGTCCACAAGAAAAAGGTAGCAGATGTTCAGAATTGGCTGCAGGGCAAGTTGGAGGGGCACAACAATCAGAAGCTGCTCGTACTAAAAGGCCCAGCCGGCAGTGGCAAGACCACAACCGTTGGTCTGGTTGCAAAAGCGCTGGGCTTGCAACTCGTCTCGTGGCACAATCCTGCTGTGTCGGAAGTGGGTGCGGGCAACTCAATATCCGCCCAATTCGACGAGTTCTTGAATCGAGGCGGCCAATTCGGTAGTTTAGCATTCGATCAGGACACTTCAGAGCGAAATACAAGAGAAGGGGACTCAGGCCGTCGACTCCTGGTTATTGAGGAGTTTCCGGCAACGATGACGAGATCTTCGAGCACCCTGCAGTCATTCAGATCCGTCATCCAACGCTTCCTTGCTCAGGCTAACAAGCCTTCTTCCACGGCATTTCGTAGCCAACAGAGCTCCAAGGACATCTACCCCCCGGTGGTCATTATCATCTCCGAGACTTTGTTGTCATCTTCCACAGCGCTGACGGACAGCTTCACAGCTCACCGACTGCTCGGCGCAGAGATCTTGAATCATCCATTCGTGACCACCATGGATTTCAACCCTGTTGCGCCTACAATTCTCACGAAAGCGCTCGACTTGGTAATGAAAAAGGAAGCGAGAGACTCACGTCGACGTAGAGTTCCGGGTCCGGCCATCATCACAAGGCTAGCTGAGATGGGCGACGTCCGTAGTGCCGTCAACTCCCTCGAGTTCTTGTGTGTCAGGGGAGGGGATGGGTTGGAATGGTCCGGCACCGTTGCGGCGAAAGCGAAACGGCCATCGAAGAACAAGGAGAACCTGGCATTGACAGAGGTGGAAAAGAATTCTTTGCAACTGGTCTGCCAGCGTGAAACAACACTCGACATGTTCCATGCTGCGGGAAAAATCGTTTATAATAAACGCGAAGATCCTCGCGTATTAGACACTCGAGCTCAACCACCACCAAAGCCGCCGGACCATCTCATGCATCTTTACACTCCAAAGGCCTCACAAGTGGATATTGAAGCCTTGCTCAACGAGACAGGCACGGACATTCAGACATTTATCTCTACCTTGCACCAAAATTACATTCTGTCATGCAATGGCGATATGTTTGAGGAGTCTTTCGACGGCTGTGCTGACATCCTCTCGACGAGCGATCTCTTGAATCCCGAGATCCGCCAAAACAGGCGTCGCCATAACAACTCAAACCCTAACTATGGGATAACGCAGTCAAACATCCAGACAGGAACTTCGGATACACTCCGACAGGATGAAATTAGCTTCCACGTTGGCACAAGAGGCCTGTTGTTCCATTTACCACATCCGGTTAATCGGGCAGCGGCCACTATACCGGGTGCGAAAAGAGGAGATGCATTCAAGATGTTTTACCCGGCAAGCCTGAGGTTGTGGAAACCCATCGAGGAGATGGAGGGACTGTTGGAGACATTTGTCTATGGCGGTGGGACCTTGGTTGGCAGAGGTGATGGTTCTTCCGTGTTTACTTCTACCAGCAGAACGGGGACTATGTTCGCTGGCGGTGATAGGGGCGTTGCGAATTGGCGAACGAAAGAATTTGCGCTGGACAACGCCACCAGTAGCTCTTCGGCACGAGTCAAGCAAGAGCCGTTAGACACATCCAACCCCAGTCTCGTACCGGAAGGTTTTGAAGGCACCGCTAACAACCCACCTCCTCCGATTGTGTACTCGAAGGATATCTTGACAACCGAGCTTCTGCCATACATGACTCGCATCTTTACGGCGAGGAGACAGGATACAACAACCTTAGAGAAGATTACCAAGTTCAAGCCGACCACCTATCTATCCACAGAGGAAGATGGATCTGAAGAAGAAGACGATATGACTATCAATGCCACATCTGGCGAAGGGGCTGGACGGGCGCAGTCCCTCACTCCAGCCATCAGAAGCGCAAATGCAACGCTCAGCAACTCGACACAAGGTCTCAGGAACTTGAAGAACGACGTGCCAGTAGCGGCTGCCATGGCCGTGGAGAAGCTCTACATCTCCGACGACGACATCGAGGACGACTAAGTGCCCCCAACTATCGTGCCACTTCAGGTAATCCTGACATGATTCCGATGTATCAGGAGAGCAGACTGTCCCCAAAGTCCCGAACCTAAACCATCCAAGAAAAAAAAAAACAGTGTTACAGAGCAGGTGGGTGGGTTGAGAGAGGGAAAAAAAGACTCCCCATAAACGGCGTTTCCGGTCCAATCCGGTTTAGAAAAGAAGCCGTTTTGAGTGATTGTTCGACGATGGAGCCAGCGCGAATTACTACTGCAGGGAGGGAGAGCTGATACTGGACTGTACCTTGTACATCGGGAACAATACACAGGAAAACTTACAACACACGGAAGGAATGAAAATCATCATCATCACGAGCGTCCAGAATAGATGGAATCTGACACTTAGCTTCAAACTACATAAATGGCCCCAAGAGGTTTTGCTTCTCCTTGATTTGATTGCTTGATTTGAGTCTTCTCCCGAGAATATAGTCCGTAATGATATCAAGTAACCACTTGCCAGTTGAGTGAGTGACTGCTTGCTTGCTTGTTAAGTGCTTATGTACTGAGTACTAATGTATACATACACTTTAATTACATACGTTGCACAGCCTGGGGAAGGCTGTATCGGAAGAAGCTATATGGAATACTCCAAAGAGACACCGCATAGAGCGAGTACTGGTTCCTGTCTCTCCTGTTATGCTTGCTGTGGCCAATGCGGCGATCCTCGACTCGTATAGACCGTCATTATAATGCTTGTAGTTCCTGTCCCGTCTCATTTCTTTTCTTTTCTTTCCTCTCGGCTTTTGTATTCCCCATGTGTGGAAATGGCTTCGTCACCTATGGTCCCCTGACTGACCGTTTCTGGTCGTTTGCCTTGTGTTGTGCTCAGGTCTGCTGGAACCATCCATCCTCCTTAATGCGAAAGACAAATGTAACCCCGGTAGCGGCAAGCAACCCCAAGCATAACGCCGTTGTCCCATATTTATCATAGTACCTCGACACACTGGCCCTTCTCTTGCGAATCATCTGCACCCGCAAATAATAAATGACAACACTATATATCAATGCTGCGGAAGCGACAATCGTAAACCCCCAGGCGGAAATCAAACTCACATTATCTCCAAAATTTAGAAGCGCCGCTGCAATGGAGCCGATGATGATACTGAATTCCAGCCACGAGAGAAAGGTGCGTTCGGCAGCAAAGTAAACCTTTGGTTCCACACGAACGGGCACATGGATGCGTTTGCCCTTGGGCGCCTTGAAGCGTTTCACTTGGACTTGCCCGGTGAGCTGGTTTCTGCCGCCGGCAATGCCTCCGTTCTGTGGTAAACGGGTGGTTGCAGGGATTTTCTGGAAGAGGTTGAGCACACGATCGCCAACCAGGTGAGCCTGCTGCTTCAGAAACAAGGGGTAATATTTCCACGAGCTGGACTGGCGGGCTTGTTCGAGCTCGTCTTCAGCATCTTCTTCTTCCGAGTCGTACAGATACTCGTCCGAAACACGTATGGCCGCGACTCTTTCTTCTTCGTCTAAAGAGTTGCCAGGTGCCGCATAGCTGTCTTCTACGGCGTCTCGGTTCTGAGCCCGACTATGCTCGTCGAGTGCTCGTCGTGCGGCCTTCAAGCGTCTTGTCCCTTCATCGTCGGTCTCCTCAGACGGATCAAACATGGGTGTGGTCTTTCCAGTGGTCTGAGCCTCAGCTGATGGATCGTCTGAATCATACTCGTCCTCATCGACATCACTGGTTGAGTAGCTGGCTGTATTGGCAGGTCGTTCAATGCCGAAGCGGTGGGTGATAGGTTTCCGAATGTCAACGTCCATCTGGGGGAACCAGAACGGAAGAAGATTGATGCGGGTAGGGAAAAGGGTGGCGGTGCCATGGATGAATTTCGAAAACTTGGGGACAGCTTCGACCAGATGGCTTGCCGTCAAGTCTCGAATCCACTGAGGTGGTTCTTGGCCGGCTTGGGTCTGCAACTTGACTTCAAGGACGGCGTAAGGGAATCGTTCAACATCCTCCGCAGGCAGCTGGGGAAAGGGCCAGTCGATCCCAATGTCCATTCGTCGCCAGTTCTTACCGGCGCGCTGTCGGCCATCAAGATTATCTTCGCGGACCATGGTCAATTCGGTGTCCAATGATATTCTCACACGGGCGTCACCTGGAAGCTGGAACGCCGTGCGGTGGTAGAAAGACCTGGTCACGGGGACGAGTTTCCGGCTGATAACACGGTATTGGATCTCTCGAGCGAGCTGTTCGAGGTCGTCAATCTCCTTGGCACTCTTCTTTCCCTCCTTTCGCATCTTCGCAAAGACCTCGTCCACGGTCAATGTCCCGTTCAAAAAAGCATTGACATTCTTCTCTTTCAGCGTGAACCGGGCTTTGACAGACTTTTCCCCTGTCCAATCTTCGCGATGAGTCTTCCTCTCCACGAAGATGGTCTCGTTTTCCATGCCACCGTACCATCGAAGGCGGATGGCCTCGGCGCCTTCGGTCTTCTTGAGACGACCCATATACAGCTCCCATGTTTCCGGGTTGTCGTAGTAGATGGATGAGATGGCAGAATCCTTTTCTTCAAACTCCTTGTTGGGGTTGAAGACCAAGACAGGTAAATGCTTGAGGATGATGAGCTTCAACTCTGTGATATTGTCCGGATGGACCCAGTATTTGGTTGTTTGACGGACAAAGTTCTGCTGGGAACCGCCGGCGCTGCTGTCTCCTTTTACCGGGTTGCCCCGCGTGCGGACCAGGTCGTAGAGTTTCGAGAGCTTGACGATAAAGGCATCATAGTTGTCTTGAAAGAAGGGCTTTGCTTTGAGGCGGGTCGCGAAGGAAGGACGTAGGATCAACTGGGTTTGCTTGTCATGCTTCTTAATGATCTTCTGAAACCCCGTGTAGTTCAGTTGTGTGAATTTGGCCAGGTCATGAACGTCAGCGATAATGTCGGAAAGGTCGGCTTCTAGTAGGTCGAAATCGTTCTCGAGCTCCTCGTCGGCTTCTGAGCCATTCTGATTCTGGCGCTCTTGCCGTTCGACCACCTGTTTGACTTCGGACTCGGCCGCCTTGATCCTTGATATTATCTCCTGGCTCTTGAGCTTCTGGAACGTAAAGACCTTGTCCAGCTCGGCCTCCAGCAACCGAATAAAGTTGGCTTCGTCGTCGTCGGTCCACGACTCGCGCTCGCCACTTTTGCCATTAACGAAGGGCTTCTTGAGGGCGGCTTTGAGGTCGTCATAAGCAATGTAGTGCCAGTAATAGTCCTTGATCAAGGACTGGCGGAGCTGCTGACCGAACCTAGAGGAAAGGTGGGTGGTTAGCGAGGAATACAACAACTGGGCGGGGTTGGCTTCAGGGCATACTTCATGGCGAGAGGAACGGGAAGGGTGCTGCCAGACTACGGCATTGAAGGGAAAGAGATGTGAACGTATGGTCGACTGAGTAGAAGTGACGAAGGACATAGAGCTTAATCGTGACGAGAGATGCAGCAGAGAATAATAGACAAATGCTTTGGGATCATGGTGCAGCAGAAGCAAAGCTCCAAAGCTAACAAAATTCCATGCAGGTAGAGGTAATGGCCTCGATGAACCGCGAATCGGGCTCGTTTGCTGGAGCTTCCGGCTACGTAGGGGCTTCATCTGCGCCTCGGTGCTGACCCAATGGCAACGGCGGGTTTGGGGAACGTGCGCCTGTCCTCGTTGCTTATAAGGCCAAAGCGTCCAAGGACAGCAAGTGGCTAGCCCGCTAGTGGGGGCTCTAGGGGGTCTGGAGCGCCGGTCTAGGTACCCACTGCTAGCATATTCGGGCATCGGTGCCCACCCCATCAGGTACATACCCTAGCCTAACAAGCTGCCTCGTGGGTAGAGAGGAGAAAGATAGGCTTCAAGCAGCAGTATGATTAAGTGGGATGAAGATCTCAGTAGGGCACTCCACCATTGAGATGCTAAACCGTGAGTGTTCAATGTCAAAATTGACTATTATCACCAAGTCGCCGACGACAAAGAATTATTACCACAGCACCAGTCGCCATCAATGGAGTCCCTCAGTGACGACAAGTCCGCACACCATGTCCATATGTATCATGTACCTGCTCATAATAGCCTGGCGAGGCTGAGAGAGATCGTCTGCGGGCCAGAGCATCCACCAATCCACATTCTGGTAATATTAACCCGACCATGATACCACAGATGAGTGGGGTTCCTCGATCTACCGAGTACAGCTTCCCATAATCCATCTGCTTGTCTACAGTGCTCGAGGCATGGGCCATGTCCAAATGAACATACGCAAAAGGTAACTGCGATAGTCGTCGTCTGCGACTTCCGCACTGGGACTGGAACCAAGACAACACACAACAACACACAGTCGTCGTCACTTGGCTTTTTCTCCATCTCTTCATCCAACCCTGATATTGAGAAAACGGCACCAACCATCTCCATCTCTTTCTATCAGGCAGTTTCAGCGACCAAACTCCATTGCATTCCATTCCTCGTCCCTCGTTTCCTCGCGCCATCTCTGCACTTCGTTCGACTCATCAACCCATCAGGCAACCGCGCTAGCCTCAAAGGCAGCCGCAACCAGCTGTCCGAGGCTGTGCTCTGTGTTTTCCACCCATGAAATACCTTCTTCCGCCTTTGTTCCATGTGATATCTCCCGCCTTCCGTCTCCATGCTCATCTAACCCCCTTCCCGCCATGACGTCCTCTGCAACAACCCAGGTGGCTCTGAGCCAGGTTCCCGATCTGCCCAACGAAATCTTTCTGCTCATTATCCAAAGATGTCCCCGAGCCACCTTGAAACAGCTGCGACTGGTGTCGAAGAACCTCGCTCACATGGTTGACCCGTATCTCTGGCGCAAAGTGGTTCTGGTTCCAAACGACCACTCTATCCTTGGCCTGTACAGCGCATTGCAGGGCTCAAAGGTCCCTCGTCATATCACTAGTCTGACATATGATGGCCGTTTTGGGTCGTTCTTCCATTGCATCAAGGGAATTCCGTCAGACCGGACTCGCCCCATTTCCAAAGAGGAACGTCGCAAAGTGATGGCCTTCCTCGACCGCACCGGCCTTGAAAATTTCAAACCTTATGAAGAGGCCGCCATCGAAGTGGCCGTCCTCTCTAGAGCATTACGGATCCTGCCCAACCTGCAGGTGGTCCGCGTCAAAGAACACGAAGATGGGTCTCCTATTGCGGCAGCCAAGGTTCCCTACTTCTATCTCAGGTTCTGCAAACGCCTCAGGGTCGACCCAGAGACGGTCAATTGGAGTTCGATGGCGGGGACTTCGGGTAGATCCTACACCAAGGGATTTCTTACCGCCGCTTTCTCTGCTGGCTGCCACCTTCACACCTTCAAGGCAAAGAACATAGATGGGCGGTCAATGTTTGGAGTGGTGCCTATCAAGGCGCCCGCCGGATTTCAGCAAATTCGTATATGTCGAGCCGTCACCGAGAACCTCCGCGCCCTGGAGCTCTCTTTCCGGAATGACACGCTGATGGCCACCGCCAACCATATTGAATTGATCCGCGCCCTCTTCGCTGGAGCCCCGAACATGAAGACGCTGAAATTGCGGCTCACGGATTGCAGTGCCAGTCATCACCAGTATACTGAGGATGACTTGGTTTCGGATTTTTGTGGACTTCTGGAATCCTCCGCCGGAACATGGTCGTCTGCGCCTCTCGTCCCAAGACTGGAAACCCTGATTGTCGACGCCTGCATCTGCCACGATGAGGACTTTCTTCACTTCTTGAAGATCCACGCCGCCACCCTGCGACGCTTGGAATTGTCCAACGTGACCCTCATCGGTGGTGAAGATCGCCGAGAATGCTGGGTCCGCCTGATCAAGCACTTGAAGACAGATCTCAAACTCACTTCGGTTTCCTTCAGCGGATGGTTCAGCAACGGGGGAAGGCAACAATGGTTCGTTGCAAAGGATATTGGAAGCACAGACAGGCTGAAGGCTAAAGTGGAAGCCTATGTTACAGATCCACGGATTCGAGAATGCCCCCTCGAATCCCTCGCCATCAAACCAAATCAGGGTGATGTCGAGCAACCGGCAAATGGAGAAGAATTTGAAGGGGACCTGACCTGGACCATGATCTACTCCAACCAGACAGAGGACCAAATGGATTGGCAGCTGCTCCAGCCATCATTCGGCGTCTCTTCAAACGAGGTATCCCCACCCCCGTCAGCGTCTGGTGATGTCGGTCCGATAGAGGAGACGCAATCTGATGGTTACATAGGGCATGCCGGTAAGCAATTAGACGACCCGGAACAGGACGAGTCTCACGACGAGTCCCCAGACGACAAGCAATTTTGCGCCCCTAAAGCAGTCGTGTCCTCATTTTTCAAAATACCTCAGGCCCAGGCTTATGCGGCTAAGGGGCTTCCCGTACCTGCCACCTTGTCCTTGTACCATTCTGATTGATAGAGGCCACAGGACGGGTGGTCTGGTATTGTTATCCTATGCAGCTTTTTTCTGGGTGCTCTGGTCTTTGATGGCAGCCTGTCTCTTTCTTATTGATACATTGCTCGACATAGCCAGCCAATGTGGATTTTCAAGGCTGCGCAGCTCGCAGCCAGGATAAGCCTGGGGCATTCAACGTCCGTATTTGTAGATGTCGAGGGCGTCAGGACTCAACTTTGGGATGGTGGGTGAGGCTCTCTCGCGTTGGGTTAACGAACATCACGACATAATGACGGGAATACATCAAACGATGAAACTGGGAGCCGAGACTCGAACAAGGGCTTGGTTGTATATCTAGTAAAAACGATGCTGGCATGAAAGTCTTCGCTAGTTAGTTAATTGTGCTGGACCTTGGCGAGGATGAGTGCTGGGTAGCTAATCCCATTGACGGAATGCGGTCAGAAAACTGTAAATCCCAGTCGAAGATTCGGGTTTCTCTCGATATCAAGGAGGATGGAGCCAAAAAAAGAATGGGAAAGAGAAGGATCGGGAGAAACAACTGCTTCCCCTGTGACTAGTCCTTCCACGACCTGGTTAGGAATGGGGACGCTCCTCGCCTGCTGTGCTTCAAGAATTCTTATTCTTATATGTACAACACGGCCCAGTCTCGCCGGACACGGGCAATTGGTCGACTGTAAGGCCTTTCAGGTTCACTTGTCTTCCTCCAAGATTGGGTGCTGGCGGATTCGAAATTCCAGTGCCATCCTACAGGCCCGGCTCGTGGCGAGACTTCCTCCTTCTGTCTATCGCCCATCACAGCTCCCCATCTGCCCTCAGGACGTCTTTGCTATGATATGGCTCGCTCAACAACGTGGTCTGCCCAGCCCTCGGCTCGCAGGTCATTCTCTGTTTCCCCTCGTAAACTTGTGGTCCCGGCCGCGGCACCTTCGACACATCATACCCACTGATGGTGGCCGAGTCCTTGAGCGCCTGCAATAACTGCTTGACCGTCTCCGGTGTGAGATCCTCGTAGTAATCGTCGTTGATCTGGACCATGGGCGCATTGACACAAGCACCTAAACATTCGACCTCGAGGAGAGAAAAGAGCTTGTCTTCGGTCATGTGGCCCGAGTGGATGCCCAGAAACTCTTCACACGCCTTCATGATCACGTCGCTCCCGCACCCGCCCAGCATGCACGGCGTGGTGGTGCACACCTGGACGAAATATTTCCCGACTGGGTTGCGGTTGTACATGGTATAAAAGGTGGCAACTTCGTAGACACGCATGGGCGGCATCTCGAGGATCCGGGCCACCTCATTCATCACGCTGATCGAGGTATAGCCGTGTTGGCGCTGGCCCAGATCCAGCAGGGGCATGACGGCAGCCTTTTTGTACTGCGGCGGATAGCGCTTGATGATCTCATCGATGAGGCGGAGGTTCGTCTCGTTGAACTTGAAGGGGATAGAGGGGTTGTTTTCGGGAGTATTGCGATGCTGCCTTCTCTGTTAGGGGGGCTTTCTATTGGGATGAGATTTAGGTGTGCTACTGACCACGGCAAGCGATTCACTTCTCGACGACGGGGTGGTTGAGAATTGTCTGGGATGGAACAGCTGTCTTCGCGGAGCTCGGGGAGCTGTCCTGGTCGCCTGGCGTACCAACTGTGGCACAAGCTTGGACGCCATGGTGGGCGACTTGGTGACTTGATCGCAATTTACTTCGAGGACGACCTGGTAAAATGAGCCTGCGACGTCGAGAAGGCGAGACTGTACAGAAGGAGCTTCCACCAATGACGAGGGAGTCAATGTCATTGTGCTCTTAGGGGGAGTATGATCCTCCATATCAGCCAGCTTTGCACTAACATTTGTCACGATTCACCGTATTGGTGATGAGTGGGTCGTCATGACTGTCATTTGAAACTCCGCAGCCGTAGCCTTTCCCCTTCTCCACGCTGGCCAGATTGAGTCGCCAACGAACGATGCGGTCTTGATGAATATACTCTCCTTGAAAGGCACGAGAATGAGGCTTTCATCCGTGGTGGGCGCGGTGCTCGCGCTGTGCGTCGGAGTCTTCGGGGCAGAGTCGAATCTCACCGAACGTCGAACCACGCAAACGATATTAGCAGGCGACTTCAAACCTCCCCCAGTATTCGAGAACACCAACCTCGTCCGGACCATCAACCTCGAGAAGGGCTACGTGCGAGAGACCACCAATGTGCTGGTCACCAACACGGACAAGTCGCCCCAGTCGGACTACTATATTCCCTTTGAATATGACCTGATGGGCAAGATTGGCGGGTTCGACGCCCGGGACAAGAAGACGCCAGAATTTCCATTGAAGACCACCATTGCGGCGCTGTCTGCGGTGTTGGACGATCAAGGCGGAACCTCAAGGTATGCAGAACCAGTCCCGGTTCGTCGCGGGGAATGGTAGCTGACTGCTCTAGACCTACTCAATACTATGTCATCCACCTCGCGGAACCGCTGCCACCCAAAAGCACCGTCACTCTCTCAATTTCGTGGAACGTGCTGGGTGTTCTGACGCCTTTGCCCGCCTCTATCAGACAGGAAGACAAGCAATACCTCGTCTACAATTTCTCCGCCTACGTGCCCTCCGTCTACAAGACCGTCAAACAGAAAACAAAAGTCAAGTTCCCGTCCGCAGACGTCCCCGAATACACCACCACCAGCGGCTTGACGTCGGCCACCGACCCAGAAAAGCAAGGGACGTCGTTCACATATGGTCCATACGATACGGCCAAGGTCGAGCCAGGCACAACCTATCCGGTGACTGTGCGCTACGAATTCAACAAGCCCCTCCTTGTCTGCAGCCTTCTCGAACGAGACGTCGAAGTGTCCCACTGGGGAGGTAATTTGGCGACCGAAGAAAGATACTGGCTGCGCCACGACGGTGCTACACTTGCGAACCAATTCTCTCGCCTGGCATGGAGCACGCAAAACTTCTACATCAACGCCGGGCAGGGGTCTACCTCCGCCGTGAGGGAACTGAAGGTCCCGCTGAAACCAGGCACGGCCGACCCGTATTTCACCGACGACATTGGAAATGTCTCGACATCGCGTTTCAGACCCAACAACGTCCGTGAAGCAAGCCTGGAACTCAAGCCTCGCTATCCCATCTTCGGTGGATGGAAGTATAGTTTCCGCATTGGCTGGAACAATGCGCTCTCTTCTGCCCTCCGCCAGCTCAAGACTCAATCCGACACCTACATCCTGTCCGTCCCACTCTTGGAAGGCCCCAAGATGCCGGAGGGGATTCAATACGAGCAGCTCGTTTTCCGGGTCATTCTGCCCGAAGGTGCTAAGAACGTCAAGTGGCAGGCTCACGGCGGTACGGGCGTTCCGCCTCTGCACGCCGAGTATGATCTTCACAAGACGTTCCTGGACACTTTGGGGAGGACGGAGTTGAAGCTGACGGCCTACAATGTTGTCGACGAAGCGAGAGACGTGACCATCCTGGTGACGTACGAATACCCGTTCCTGGCCGCCTTCCGCAAACCCATGACCATCTTCGCGGGATTGGCTGTGGTGTATGTGCTCGCGTGGTTTGTGGGCAGTGTGGACACGAGTATTGGCAAGACGAAGACGAGGTGATATCTTACTACTCTGGTCTGGGGAGTGAGGTGCTGGAGCAGGTTGACACTTGCCTTGATGGATGGATGTATACCTCTCTTTTTGGTCTGTAGATTATCGTCGAAAAGTGGCCCCTTTTTTTTTCCTGGGAAGAGATAGAAAAGCTAGGTAGGGGTTTCAGACCCCTTCGGTGAAAAGAAAAGTGTGGAATGGTCCTTTCTTCTGTCTATCCCCTCCCCTCATTGCACGTTCATTTCACTTCGTTACTATTCAAGCGTCTGGATTCGTGATACCTGTGCCCGACTCGTAAACCATTCCCCCAGGAAAACAAAGCTCAATCATATCCTGAAACGCTCCCTCCAGCTTCCCCTCCCGAGCGTGTATCCCAAACGACACGATTCAGTTATTTCCAAAGAGAAAACACCAAACCAAAGAGCACTTCATAGTCGATAATCGATAATACACAATAGGATTGGGTTTTGTTCTTATCTTCAGCCCGTACACCTCTCCTCGGGCGGACGATACCCGATGCCTAGGCCGTCCATGAGCCTCCTCTCGCGGTCGGCCCAGGTATCTAGGTCGTCCCACTCGATGGCGTCGTCCTTGAAGTCACTGCGTTTTAAAGCCTTGACGCCGCCGCCGCCGCCGGCCCCCATCAATAGCCGCTCCAGTGCGCCGCCCTTGTGATCCTTGGGTCGCGGGGCTTCGAGGTCCAGCACGAGCCCGTTCCCGCGGTGGCGCACGCCCGACGAGTCGAACTTGAGTCCGTGCGTCTTGCGCACGAAGCGCCGGATGTCGCGCTGGAAGGTCGTGCCGCCGCTCCAGCCCAGCACCGCGCAGCCGACGGTGCGCCACGCCGAGACGATGATGTCGACGCGGCGGTGGATGTTGGGGTTCGTTTTCCGGGCGGCCGGGCCCGTGTCATCGGCGGTCGCTTCCGGGTCCTCGCTCGCGTAGTGCGGGTCCTGCCACACGCACAGCGCCTTGTCCAGGCTGTCGAAGCCGTGGCCGTGGCTCGTGCCCCCGCGGAACGGCAGCGTCGCCTGCCCGCGATCACTGGTCGTGGTGTGCAGCGTCAACGTGTGCGTGATCCAGCCCTCTTCCTCGAGACTGCGGACCACCTCCACCACCAGATCTTGCGTCTTGGACGCTTCGCGGTGTGACAGGATGACGTCCACGTCGCCCGAGAAGGCCTTGCCGCGCCGGTATCCGCCGACGATGATGAGTTCGATGTCGTCCGTCGAGCCGAACTTGTCTTCCGGGACGTGGAGAACAGATCGCGCGTGCCGCAAGATCACGTCCCCGATCGCCTCCACCTCGCGCCGGGGGATCTTCTCCAGAAACTCGTCGTAGTACTTGACGCCGATCTGCTGCACGCGGGTCAAGGTCGACCAGCCAAACTCCACCACGTCGTCGAGGTCCTTCCAGCCGTGCTCGAAGTAGAACCTGCGCGCCGTGTCCGGTCCGACGCCCCAGATGTTCCAGAAGAGACGCAGGTGTTGCAGGTCCTGATCGGCCTCCAAGTCGCGGACCACTTGGATGAATCTCTCCGAGTCGTCGGCTTCCGGCGGCGCAGAGTCTTGCCATTCGCGCCACAGCGCGGCGATCTTAGTTTCGCAGCCGGGGAGGCGGGTGATTTCTTCGACATGAGCGATGCGGTACGGGTAGGCGGCGATCGAGGCAATGGAGGTCGAGTAGGCGCGAACCCCGATATCGTCGAGTGTGAGGACGCGGGCTTCCTTGATCTTGGTGAGTTGGGCGATGAAGGCGTCGTTGGGGGTGTGCATGGGCGTGGAGCGACAGCACGCGTAGGCTGCGTTGGGGCCGACTGCCCAGTCCGGAAGAGGTGGAAGAGGGTGCTTGGCTTGGTATTCGAGTTCAGACGTCGTGGTGCGATGGAGCTTCGGCCGCTTGTGATGGGTGGAGTCTGCCTGTGAGGACGAAGAATGGTGGTGGTGGGCATGGTCGCCAAACCGGCGGCGAGAGGACGAGGGCAGGACCGCTGCTTCGGCCTTTGCACGTTCCAAAATGGATGTCGACACGGCCGGCTTGGACGCCCTTCGTGCTGTGATGGCTTGAGATTGCGACGCAGATCCTCCTACCTTGACATACGTGGTCACGGGTGCGGGCGCTCTGGGAGAGACTTCGTCCGCTGGCTTGGGGATGATCCTCGCCGCATAGACCATGTAAGGTTGGTATGGAAGCAGACGTCCCTCGTTGAGACAGGCTTCCAGCCAGGAGAGTTTCAGGATGAGAATATGGACTGATAGATCAGGCCAGGACACTTGGGCGGCGGGTGGAGATGCGCCTTCATCCCCAGATGAATCTGAAGATATCGAGATCGGGCTTGAACTGAGCCGCTTTGACCTTGTCGAATACCGGGAACTGCGAGCATGCTCTGCAAGCTTGACTTTCTTCCTCGCTGGGCCTTCCTGCACACTCTGTTCACGACCCACATCTGCGTTGGAGCTCGTCCCCGGCAAGGCTGACTCTTCTGTCCATACTCCCCTCGCCCGGAGATCAAATGCGGCACGCTTCTTATGGGTGACTCGACCTATGAAGACTCTGGCCTCTTTGGCATCGTACGTCAATTGGCCGCCAGCTTGGACGATCTGGTCTTCCGTGTCATGAAGTTCTTCTGGCTTCAAGTGAGTTGGAAGGATGAAGATGGGCGGCGACGCTGCCAAGTCCAATGGATGAGGGGGATTTGAGGTGGCCATGAATAATAGGTCGAGTCATAATCCAAAAATCCATGAAACTTGGTGACATGGAGAAAATTCGGGTCGCATCAGACCCAAGAGATGTGGAGGAGGGTGGTGTAAAAGGACATATTGGGATGGAGAAGTGTCAACCACGGATGGGGACCGCTACAGATGCATATTAACCGTTAGTTGTTGCGCCTTGCTCATTCTGTCATCAGCAGCAAAGAGGTGAAGCCTTCAATGAGGACATGGTGAGATGGAAAATGATGCATCGTATTCGGGAATTGAGTCGCTCTGATCTCGACGTCTTGTTCCGTCCAATCAGCCATGGCGGTCGGGATCTGAGGGTGACGTCATACTGAGAAAGCCATACAATGCTTGCAGAATGGTGTTTTCGTTCTCTATACCGAGTATTCTCTCCGACTTGGTACTGTCCCACTATGTCGGGAAATCGAATGGCGCCCTCATTGACATCTGGGCTCGCTATTCACCACTATCCTCCTCGTCTTCGTCGTCTTCCAAGATATCATCCAACCGTGTCGGCCCAAACCACTCGGTCTCGTGCTGCCTCTTCAACACAGAAGCAAAGTCTGCCGCATAGTCCCTTTTGTAATACTTGGTCAGTCTCTCTTGGGGATCCGTGGTCAGCGGCAGGAGATCCGTTTGACCTTCTGGTGGTGTGATGGCTATCGCTGGAATCTCAACCGCTCCTGGAATGATATAGTTCTCTCCTTCGGCCTCTCCATCCGCAAACTCGGACTGGATCCAGAACCAAGTATTAGGCCGGACGAGCATGAAAAGCTCAGTTTCGGGGATTGGCGATCGGTTCGGTTTGCTGTTCCGAAACCTGGGTTTAGTCTTTGACGGGCGCTTTTTCGGCGTCGGCTCTTCCCACAAGTATAGTTTCGATGCCAGTGCAGATGTCTCGAGAAGACCTCTTTTGTTGGCTTCGATGCACGGACAACAGGGGCCGCAATTTGCTGGAATGGCCTTGCTCGCTGCCGGCATTCTTATCACCCAGTCCGTGATTGATTTCTGTGTCAGCTTCTTCAGCGGCGGGCCGTCATCGTCTCGCTTTGGCTTGACCACGTAGTGATCCGATTCATCGATGCTTTGACTGCGTCGTCTCTTCCTTCTGCAGTCACACCATTTCCAGTACTGCCCCAGTACGCTTTGACGAAGATCGGCCCACAAGAAGAACTCAAGAGTCTCTGTATCAGCGGTGGCAGTACTGGAGCGCGTATCGACGAAAGCAAAGTAAATGAGAGGGAAGTTGAGGAGCTGAAGAAGACGGCTGTTACGTGCCCGATTGACGTGGTGCAGATCGATGTCGCTCTCGAAGTCTTTGCCACTTTCGACACGATGCTTTGGACTTCCAAACCATTTCACGGCCCGTTTTAATGCTGCTCGAGTCTCTGCCAGGTCAACGGATGCTTTGAACTCTAGGGAGGTCCCCGATTTCTCTGCCTGCACAGCTCTGACATACAACTCCCTGGAATGGCGATAAGCGGTCCAGCTATTTTCGATGATGCGGTGTGTAAGCCGGTTGTCTGGATTCTCACACTCATAGTCTTCCTTGAGTTTCCTTGCTTCCAGCAGTTTCCCTTGCTCGATGAAACACATGATCAACTGTACATAGTCACGCCAGCTGTCATATGGTTCGGTGCCGCTCAGGTTCTTGACGTCGTTAAGCTTCGAAAACCGTATGTTAAATCTGTACAGGCCTTCAGCTTCCACGACCCGCCCATCGCGTTGCAGTGCCACCGCAAGCTCATACAGCGTATACAGCAGATAAGCTCGGGTAGTGTCATTGATGTATTCGTCGTGCGACGGCAGTTCAAGAAGTCGACATACGGTTCTTTCCGCATCGTCGACCATGTCTAGCATGCATTGGCAGCGCACAACTCGGTACGTCAAGCAGCAGATAGAACTCCCAAGAAGTGGGGAAAGCTCGTAGGTTCTATCTAGCAGTCGTGTCCCGAAGACGAGGGCACCCTGATACTTGCCCATGTTCATGAGATTCAGCATGTGCTTTTCGACCCAGTTCAGTGGCCTGGTGTCTTTGTAGCCCCATCGTTCTTCATATGGTAGATCTCTCCAGTGAGACATGGTCATGCTAGCTTGCAATTAGCATCTAACGGGATGACCCGACGGCATTTCGAGGTAGACCTACTGCGAATGCTCCAAGGCAAAAATGTCTTCGTTTACGGCCGCCTTATATCTCGACATCCAATGGTGTCGCTTCGCCAGGTCGCGGGGATCAGTGTCAGGCTCGGGGTCAGCCAGCAGTTCTGTGAGCATCCGGTTCGCTTCAGGCCAATTGCTCTGGGCAACGCTGAGGTACGCTTCTGAGTCCTCAATCTCGCGCCAGGTCTGCGCGCCGATCGGATCGAGGGGGAGGTGACGACTAAGTACTCGCTTTGCCTCTCGAAGTTCATGCTCAGCCGCACCATATTCCGACAGATTCATCAGGGCGTTGGCTCTCACTTGACAAATGTGGATGTACTCTCGGTCCAGAACGATATCAAGGCCCTGTCGAGATTGTATCAGAATGCACATATCGAAAGCATGAGTTATGGTCACGCCGGCCAGGATCTGGTAGATGCCGTCCTCGACAAGAAAAACAGCGACATTTTTGAGAAATATCATGTACTGCATGCTGCAAAACTGCGAGATTCGCCTTGGTTTGAGATTACAAAGCGACGCAATGTGAGTGAGCATCGGCCAGAATTTTTCGGGATCAAAGATGGGGCCTTTCTTCGGCAGCTCGTGTTCTGGCTTGGTTAGATAGTCGTTCAACACCGAGATCCATGCGTGCAGGAAGTCTCTCGTCTCTTGTTTGTCCTCGACTTGTCGGCGTTTGATTTGCAGCCAGCGTTGTACCTGAGGATGAAGGTTAATGGTGGCAAGCTCTGGTCCTTGGTCTATCTCCACCAACCCACTCAGACGGAGCAAGCCCATCGCAGAGTGAAGGCCTCCCGGATTGTTTTGAAATATTGGGAACTTTTCAACCAGAGCAACGGGAATCCCCATTCCATCGACAACTGAGCAGATGGAGAGTAATCGGCCTGCGGTGACATTATAGTCATTGAGAGCATCCCATAGAATAGACATGATGACCGAAAAGATCGGACTGCACTCCGGCCACGTCGGACCGCAGCCTTGCTTGACCTTGTGTAAACAAAGTTGTTGGAAGCGGCTGGGCGAGAGCCGCAGCAAGCGCATGCAGGCACAAGAAAGCGCCAGGTGAAGAGGCGCGGTGTGCCACGAGTTTTGTTGCCAGTGCCAGAAAGCGCGAAGACAGTCGACAGCATCGTTGCTGTTCGGCACGGAAGCCCTGAAATACTGCATGGCTTGTTCCTCGCTAAGTGCACCAACATAGAGGCACGTCGTTCGGCAGGCCAGCTTCAGTCCACATTCCACAGGTAGTACCTGGTCAGCACTGCCACCCACGGTCGGGACGACGAAGGAAGAAGTAAGGAGTATACGACAGCGTTCCGGAAGAAAGAGGTCGGATGTGTTCAGTTCCGTCTCCATTCCATCTTCCAGAGAGGAGTGCAGGTCAAACACGACGATAAGCAATTCATCCCGACGAGCTTGCAGCGTGGATGTGATCTTGAGAAGAGTATGGGTCATGGTGATACCCCGGGCAAGTTGCTCTCCGGTAATTTTGGTATACGCCGCTCGATAATCACGGACGAACGATTCGAAGGTTCGACCATCCAACCATAGGATCTTGCAGCCTGTCCGGGTGGAAAACTCCAGAGCAGCTTTAGTAGCAATCCGACGCTTGCTGCTCAAGTAGCATTAGAGATGTTCACCCACGAGAGATTGGTGATGGCATACCCGGACCCGGGGGAGCCCCAGAGCAAGATGCTTGTATTACAGACTCCATGGTGGTCGTGGGATAGGTTGAGGGCTTTTACCACCAAGGCCACATCGTGCGACTGATCGATTGTCGGTGGACTATAACCATTGACCTGTGGCGGAGACGGTGATGCTGGTGCTTGGGAACCGGCGGGGAGTTGGGAAGGTGACTTGCGATCCATGCATTGTTGCTCGAACGATCCAACACCGGTGCACAGAATTGGCCTGAGAGGATTTCATTGAAAGGATGTCCGTCCCTATTGCTACCCGTGATCCATCTGCAAGAAGACACGGAATCGGATGAAAGAGAAAAGCTTGACGGGGGGGAGAAGAGGCGCCACAGCCAAAGTGCCTAGGCGGCCCTTTACTTAGTGTGATGACAGGCTGTGCCAAAAAGTCCCCCAAGGCTGGTGGCTGCTAGGCTCCCACCAAGTTTCCCCGCAGGTACCTACCGGCCCCAAGGTCCCCCCCAGGCGGCCCCCTGTTGCCCTCTCTAGCCCTTCATTATTCCGCCCAGGTTCCAGGCCATCAGAGCACCGTGGTTTTTTACGCGCCATGCTTTGTCTGGCAACCCTTTACAGCCACTGCTGCAGCGCGAGTGTCTCTCGACTGGCGTCATCCTCCGGAAGACTGTTCCTCTCTCTTGTCCCTCTTAATCCTGGCACAATCTGCGTCCCAAGAGTGCGGCTGAAAAAGATTCTCCACCCACCTCTTCGGCTGTCTGGGGCTGGAGTTCGCCATTGGTTCCAGTGGGGATTGTGCTCGAGGTTGCAGATGCGCCTTTTGTTCCAGCCAGTCTTGCACCAGGATGGTCCCAAACCGGTGAGCAGCGTCGAAGGAACATGTGATGGGATAACAGGCCCGGCCTGTGGAATGTGGCCAAGGTTGATTGGGCGAACTGCCCAAGACTCGTTCTGGAGAAGACGAAGAACAGGCGACTCGACGAGCAAAGACTGGATCCATTGAGGCCAGGGTCAACATCAGTCTTGGTGGTTGAAGAGTCACATCCCTGTCCTGATCAGCCTTCGCTTCTGCCCAACTAAAACCGCTCCTCGCCAGTTCCGTTCTTGGCTGCCATTCGATCACCCCATCTGATCAGTGTATACCTGGAAGCCATGCATGCAGATGCAGTGCAGGGCACTCACTCTGGTCTTTCTGGGCACGCCGAGCCGACCAGGTCCAGTGACCGAACGGTGTCCAGTCGATTTTGTAAGTTGGGCCGGAAGCCTCTTCAACTGGAAAAGCAGATAAAAGTCGTGCACGTCCACCGCATTGGTCGTGGACAGATCCTCCATCATCTACACGCTCAAAGCTTGGAACTCATGGCTTCGTCTTCGTCCCTATCGACCAATACCAGTGAGATGAGCTCCAAACCCTCGATAACGATACCGACACCAACTACGTCCGCTCACAGACCTGATATGAAAGGTCGCAGTGCCAGTGACGACTCACATAATGCCATCACCAGTTCAAGAACTTTGTCTCCCGCAACCACGCTCTCCCCGCTGTCAATGGAGTCTTCATCACCCCCGACGAAAGGTCATCTCAGTTTCCCCTTCCCCTTCCCCTTCCCCAGATCACGGTCCAAGTCCCCAAGGCCCCCACCACTAGACATCAGCATTCCGTCCTCCTCCTCCTCCTCATCCAACAACATCAAGCGCACCCAGAGCTCGCCCATCCCGGTTCCGGGGTCTTCTTCTCACGACCACCACCCACGGACGCCGCGATACACGTCCGACGGCGCCATATCCCCCTCAGCCACGAGCCCGTCGTCTCCGGACCTGCAGAAACGCGACAGCTGGATCCAGAAGAAGTCGCGGCATAGCGGCAGCTCGCCCGGGGGATATGGACGGCACAGCGACGACTGGCTGTTTGGCGGCATCAGCTTGACCCAGACGGCCAAAGAGATTGTGCATCGCGGCAGGAGTAAGAAAGAGGAGTACGGTACCCCTTCTGGGAATCGTTGACCGTCTCTCGGAGACTCCACGACGACACTCCTCCAGGCTTATTTTTAACGAGCAATTAATTGGTCATGCCTGACTGGGTGGCTATTTGAATGAGCGAGTGAACGAGCGAACGAACGAATCAACCACTTGAGCAACCATCCTATCAGCTGAGCATTAGCTTGGTTGTCGAATCCGATGAGCAAGGCGTTCCCTGGGGTTTGTGGGCTTGATACCCTTTATTTTCCTTTTCCTGCAGAGGATACCAGATTGGACATTTGGAAGGGAACCCATGGTGGTCAAAACCTGGAGTATGGGAGTCATGAATCTTCTATTTTTTTTCCCCGGATGAGATGACCGCTCCTACTACATTCACCTGTCGCGACACTCTTATATACTGACTGATTCTGTGTGTAAAACATCGACGCCCCAAATCTATCCATCCCTGGCTGGAAGACTCACAGCTCGCGGACTGCATGTGTGTGTGTATGTGTGTGTGTGTGTGTGTGTGAGAGTAACCCAGTACCTTCTTTTCATATAACCAACAATATGATATCATATGATGGACCTCTTCTGTTTCCATTTCTCCGTCCTGCACCCAGAGCGAGCAGCATCGACTGCCTAACTAATAACCAACCACCTCGCTCCTGTCTCCATCACTCCCTCCCTTCCACTCGCACACGCAACTCACCTCACCTCACCTTACCTCACATCAAACTCCCTCTGGCGGTGTGACCGCGCATCCTCGCCCCCATATTTCTCCTTGCAGGCCTGGCCCAGGTACCCGCTGCCGGCGCGCAGAAAACACACCTTCTGCGCCGGGTTGCCTGTTCCGCCACTGATGCGGCGGTCCGGGTGCGTGCTGGACTTGGACTCGTGGCGCTCGTAGAGTTGGAGCAGAGGCGATCTTTTGGCGTCGTCGTCGCCACCGTCGTGTGTAGACGACGAGGAGGAGGACGAGCCGTTGAGCATCTTCTCCGTCACGAGGTGCCAGAATGTCGCGTTCAAGGGTGCCGTGGACGGCCAGGAGATGCCATGCCCGTGAGAAGACGGTGCGGATGTGCTCTCGTCACCACTGTCGTGGTCATCATCGTGCTCATTCTCACTCTCGTCCCCGTCGACAATCGAGTAGACGTGGCGCGTGTCGTACTCAAATTCCCAGACGGGCTTGGTCCAGCTCAAGCTGTCGGACATGTTGGCGAAGTACGTCTGGGCGCCCATGACGGAGAAGGTGGTCGCGTCGATCTGGTAGATGCGGAATCCCGAATTGAGGCCCGTCAGGGGCGTGATGGACGGGCCGATGTGGCTGATTTGGAGCGGCTTGGTCAAGTCGATTTGCGTCGTATCGCGCAGTGTCTGAGGGCCGGAACGGGTGGTGACGGTCACCTGTGAGGAAGGCAGGTAGTCGTAGAAGATCTGGACTTGGTCTTGGTGCGTGTGCCTATAATACGTTCAAAGAATAGTTAGCGCACTCTGGTTCAGTCTCCGATTATATGATGATACTGGTCCACACTCACCCGAAGAAGATCGCCGCGATGGTGGCGGGCGAGAAGCGCCGCACGATGGAATAGAACAGCGCCGTCGGATTCGGCATGCTGGCGGAACCGTCATATCCAGACAGCACGTGGGCGATGATCCAGGCGCGCTGGCCTCTCCTTTCGCACGCTGACAGCTCGTCCGCCACCCACTTGAGGATGCCGCTGGGATCCGGGTTGGTCACGTTCCAGTAGTTGAAGATGTTTTCCTTGTACCAGAAGTCGGAGTTGATGGAGATGACACGCAGCCCCTGGGCGGTGGTGGTGGCGTAGGCGCCAAAGTGAGTGCGGGCAAACTCGGCTTCGGTGTCGTTGAGCCACGCGTGGCCCGACCACAGGGAGGAGAGCAGGTCGTAGTTCCACTGCAGGATGTTGCTGGTCCGGTTCGTCGGGTCGGGGTCCATGCTGCGGGGGGTGTTGAAGCCGACGGGGAGAGTATCGTGGTTCCCAAGGGCCGCGTAGACGGGGATTGTATCTCCCATCAAGCGCTTGAAGACTTTGAACGTCACCTCTTCCTCGTAGGATACGTAGTCGTGAGAGAGCAAGTCCTCGGGGTCGTGCGAGACAATGTCGCCTGTGAAGATGCTGAAGGCAAGCTCATCCATGTCCACAAAGGCGGGCATCTCGATGAGCGCCGACAGCGCCAGGTCGGCGGGCGTGTCACAGAGGAACGATCCAAACCTTGAGGCGGGAATAGAGGCGTTGTGGGAGTCGGTGAAGAGTTCCCTGTTGACCGAATATGGTCGGCAACACATGTAGTCGGAGCAATTGCTCTCAGATCCGATGTCATAGCGCGGGTCCAGGTGCCAGTCGGAGAGATGGAGCACGTTGAACGTTTGCTCTGAGGGTGCTGGGGCTATGTACGCCGATTCTGGTTTCGGGGAGAAGTAGAAGTCTTCGTCGATCAGGACCGGAGGCTCGACGTCACAGAATTCGTAGTTGACGGAGCACCAATGCTGCATGTCGCCCGTGGCCAACGTCATCTTCGAAAAGAGCTGCGCCATGTAGGCGCCGTATCCAGCTCCGCCTTTGAAGTGCGACTCGCACGACGCCGCTCGGAGCTTGGACTTGAACTCCGGCACAGCATTGCAGGCTCGGATGAGCACATCCGTGAAGACGGTCACTGGCTGACTGATAGCCGCGATGTGCAGCACCTGGCCCGCGGCAATACATTTTGAGCAGCTGTCCGGGTAATAGGGAGTGTGCAGGATGGACAGCAACTCGGTCAGGATTGACTCTTGGATCGCCAACTCGCCCAGAGGAGTGATGGGCTCTGGTAAGGGTGTTTTCTTGTCGTACGCGGGGACTGGCCCTGAGCCGTTGTAGTAGAGTTTGATGACATCCTTGCCGATGGTATTGGTGAGTTGCGGATCCAAGGCTTCCGGAGAGCCAGCCAACGGTGCCTGAGCCGAGGCGTGGGAGGATGAAAAGGCTGCTGTGACGAGTGAAGTATGCTTGAGAATGGCCCAGTAGCCCCACAGAGCGCCAACGAAGGAGAACAGCATGAAAAGGGTCGAGGGTAAGCCAGCCGCGAATCTCGCCGACATGTGTTGAACAAACAGTACAAGGCCTAATGGTGTGGCTCTCAATTGTTATTGTTCACCGGGTCGTCCAGCGACGGGGGGCATCCGATGAAGCCACTCATGCGTGTCGACACAGGAAGGCTGTGATAAGTTGCTATGCAGCTATACACGCAGGGATGATGCCGTCGACCAGATGCAGGGTTGATGGATGTTGTTGAAATTGGGCGAATCGACTCAGAATCTGAGATGAAGTCATACTCTGCACACGGCGGAATTAATTTCCGTGGCCCCGACATTCTGCCGCCTCTAACGACATCTCCGTCATCCACTGTGTGATACAGCACCACCAGCTCATCTTCAAGTACGTACGGTAGACTATGAGTCGAGGCTAGACAACAGCTTTACC
Source organism: Fonsecaea erecta (assembly GCF_001651985.1). Lineage (NCBI taxonomy): Eukaryota > Fungi > Ascomycota > Eurotiomycetes > Chaetothyriales > Herpotrichiellaceae > Fonsecaea > Fonsecaea erecta. The sequence continues at coordinate 1,319,497 of NW_017387249.1, read as the reverse complement.
CGCAAATACAGCAAGTCATCCCAATGAAGTCGATCCCCAAGGGTCATCTCGACGAGACATTTCGACGACAGCGTCGCACGTAACAAGACGTCAACGACTGACAGATGCTTCGTACCACAACCAGAAGCAGGAAACCTATCTCATACGCTTGGGTTCTATTCCATATGAACCTCTGAAACAGGAGACATTGAATGCCCCTTCTTCCAAATTGCTAATATCCTCAATGGCAGCATGATCGCCTGGAGTACATATATTTACACACACTTATTCTCTCTCCCTTCTCCTCTTGTGCCATGTCTCTTACGTACTCAACACTTCCTCAACCCTGTTCTCCTTCTCGACCAGACCCTAACTGTTTCTGTGTGAGCCTCCACCCAAACCCTACGGCAAGATGCAATCTCATCCGGCCTTCTTGCTCGTCCTGGTGGCGTGCCTGGCGCGAGCCTTGACCGTCTTCGCAGCTCCGACTCCCAACGAGACTCCTAGTGGAGTGTCATCCTGCTCTGGATACACAGACACGGTGTGTTCCACCTTTCACCGTCAAGCTCATTTCTCCATCCATCCATGGCCATTCTAACATTGTTTCCGGGCTGGGGTAGTTCGACGAGGACGGCTACGTGTTGGTGCCCCAGCTCAATCCGGTCGGCACGTATCACGGCGTGACCTACACAGGCTTTGTCGGCGCAGTCAGTATTTCGTTCTGTATCCTCTGGAGACTTCAGCAGAGTCGAGCTCAACCCTGACATGCCATGATACGCACCTCTAGTCGAAGGGGCTCGTGACAGGTAACGTGGGCGGCGTCGTTCCCGTCTCATCCCCCAACGTCGCCGTGGGCTCCATCACCGACGTGCTGGTGTACTTCGGGCAGCTAACGCTGCAACCGTTCGGGACCATCACGGCGGCGCCCTCGGGGTCCTTCGACCTCGTCGACGCCTGGATGGGGTGTTTCCAGCAGCAGGTCAGCGCGAACCTCCCGGGCCTGGCGCTAGGGTGCACAGTCACGGTGACGGCCACGGACCAGGACGGCAACCAGATCCCCGAGACCACGCTGTCCTACGACCCGCCCGACCCGCTCAACGCGGCCATGGTGCTCGTCACGTTCCCCAGCACGTTCCGGAATCTGCACAGCGTCACTTTCGGCATCGCCACCTCGACATTGTTGACGGCCACCACAAACTTAGCGCTCGACAACGTCACGCACTGTAACTACCCATAACACCCGTCCGTGGCGATCTGGGGTCTGGGATGAGGTGGAGGTTTAGGTGTCTGGGTCGTACCGAAAGGAAACGTCAGCGTCAGCGTCAGCGTCGCCATCAGCATCAGCTTTACTGGTGATCCGAAGGTTTCGAAGTCATGCATGTTCCTGGTGGTCTCTATCTCTCTCTCTCGGGTGCCGGTCGTGCACTGCCACTGGTCTGTCCGTTGCAGCTTGAGTCTCCAGTAGCACTATGTATATGTACGTAGTTGGTTGGCTCAATGCGTTTATGAGAATTTGCCGGAACCGGAGCCGATAGACGTACATAGCTCTGTAAAGATGATAAGAGAGAAACAAGGGATTATCAGGGCATACAGTATAGTATTCGCGTGGCTCGCGCCTGTCTCGACTGGGGACAGTACGTATGTGTGTACGTAGGTTATGTATGCAGGCTTGCTTCTGTCCAACCCCTCCAAATATCCAGTATCCGATTCCCATTTCCTAATTGCCCACTCGTAGCATCCCAGAAGTATTTCCATTTTAACATCGCATCGCATTGCACTGCACTGCATGCCATGGCAAGATGTGGCAAGCAAGTTCATGGATCGTTTTTTAGTAGACTTTTTGTTGCCCTCTCCAATACCTCTCAACCCGGCCTGAAAACCCATGGGGAGAGAAAAGGGGCAAAAGATACAATCAGACAAACAGACAGATGGCCTCACTCACTTTCCTCGTCGATTTTCCTCTTTTTTTCTTTCTTCCTCTTGGTGCTCAGCAGACTAGAGCATATCAAGACCTATCGACCCGATTCCCAAATCCCCAAAATAAAAAACAACAAAAACAATATCGCTCACAATAGCCGACCCAGATACTTGTGTGTAGTTCGCGAACGCGCGAAGGGGGAGAGGAGGACGTAAAGATTCCCCCTCCAGAGCCCCAGTAGCAGCAATAACAAGAACAGAGAATAAACAAATGTGCCGCCCAAGATGCTCGTAACGTTGATGGCATAAAATGCCGCAAATCCGATAACATGGCCGGCGGGGAGGGTGATGATTCGAAGACGCTCCCAAGTCCTTTCAGGGGGGGTTGACTGGTACAACACGACCCCGATATTGCCTCCTTTATCGGTGGATAGATAGATTGTGGTGTAGCTCTTCCGGCCAAGTACACCATTCTCCGTCCTTTTTTTCCTTTTCGTTTCCTTACTTTTGTTTTATCTTTGGAGCCCCTGCGAGTTCCTCTTTCCTTCACAGTTCAATGCCCAAAGCTGCCGACCCAGCTCCCGCTGGGCCTCACAATATCGATGGGGACGCTCCCCACCTGGACCGAAGGGATGATGCCCAATCCCTGCTCGCGGACTTCCACGGAATCTCGGCCAATCTTCTCACTGATCTCCTCCTCAATCTCGAGGTCAAACGACTCTGCCGGTCGACCCTCTCGCAGCGCCGGACTCGCGAGCTCTTCGTCGAGCTCAAAGAATCCGACGCCACTACCTCCATCCACGGCGCCAACGAGCCCGCCGGAAAACCCGGACTCGTCGGGCGAAGAGATCAAGCGTGGGGACTGCAAGGGCGACGACGAGGGTGGGCTTCCGTTCAGCGCCGGAGATGGTGATGGGCTTGGGTTAGGACTTGCCAGTGGGGACGGGATAGGCGAGATGAAGCGGCCCCTTGGTCCCCTTCCTCGACGTCTCTCTTTTGCGCCTAGGAGTCCCGGACTCCCCCTATCCCTCCCACCGTTGACTTCCTCAATATGTTGTCCAACCCCAAGTGACTCCTGTTGTGCTTCTGAACTCACATCCTTCTCGGCCTCCAGCTCCGGGCTCGGGCCTTCTTCGTAACTGCTACTCGGATCGACAACTTTGAGATCCGCCAGCTGGAACATGACATGCTTCCTCCTCCTGCCTCCGCCACTGGCGCTCCGTAGAGCACTGGGGAGACTTGCACTAGGCAGGACGGACGTTGACTGAGTGCGCTTGGTCGCGACGACTGTTGGCGAGACCGGCTGTGGTGGTAGTGATTGGGACGATCGGGCCTGCTTTTCCAATACTTGGTCCGCGCGTTCCTTGGATTCCGCGTCCAACTGTAGTCGTTTCGCTTCCTCTTCCTCGGCAGACAAGGGCTGTGGACTCCGCACAATCGGCTTACGATCGCGCGACTCTAGAAGGGGCAAGTACATGGGTGTGAAGACACCGGCAAAGGGGTCAGATCGGTCTTTTGAAGGTGTAGGAGTGGACACGGCCGGAGGATCACCCTTTGACTGTGCGGGCGGCGGCGTTGTCGGAGCAATTGTGGGAGAACGGGGCCTTGTCCGAGCCAGGATCGTGGGCGTAGGCGGTGTCCCCAGCGTATGCAAAGGGGGAGTGGTCTCGCCCGCAATGTTCAGTTTCTCCAAAGACAGAGTCGGCCCGCTCAGCGGTGGCGGCTTTCTGACCACCTTGTCACCTCCTGCTCCGTCTCTTCTCGTTTTGTAGCCCGGCCAGCCATTTACCGCACCATTCCGGGTCGAAGCCAACAGACTCAAGGCAGATGTCGCCGCTGAAGGGGCCGATGAAGGCTTGGTGGGCGTGCCCTGGGAAGCACTGTTGGCACCCGCACGCGACCTCTTCTTGTTGACCCAGAGCTGCTTCTCAAACTCACGAAACTCCCGATCCTTAGCAGCCTTGAACCTGGCCACCTCCTCGTCCAACTGCCTTCTCTTCTGGTCGAGGGCATCGAGGATTTCCGAGTCCGAATCACTAGTATTGTCGGGCGAAGGGAGGGCGTTGGGCACAATGCTTTTAATGCATTTCAGCTGCGCCGAATTTCTGTACATGGTCACGATAACCCCCTAGTGCTCTCTCCTGTCTTCTGCGTGGTAATTTTTTTTCTCTCCCAGTCGAGGGAAACTAAAAAGAACCAGCACCATGCAGACAGGTCACCGGGGGAGGAGGGAAAGCTCTTGGTGACACATGAATGCAAAATTCGGGATCCAGATTCTAAGGGTCGGTGAAAGGGCCCAAAGGAGACAAAAGGCTGAACGCGAAACGGACGAGGTGATTTTGCGAGAACTCCTCGTCCCCCTTTGCGCGTTTGTGTGGTGTCTTTGAACGAGGGCAGGAAAACAAGACGACAAGCTGGTGGTGACGGGAGGGATTCCCGTTCGAATGAGAACGCGGTTGGTGGCGGGTTTAGACGGAGACGGGCGGATGGAGAGCTTTTAGGATATTGTCAACCCGAACAGAGCTGCGTATGTGCGCGTCTGCGTGTGAAAATTGTGATATTATGGAGACTGTGGCAGGGTGGACGTCGGTGAGGCGGACGGGCGTCGTAATGAGGGCGACGATGGAGTTGCGGTCCAGGGTGACACGTCAAGAGGACCTCGAGAGGGTTTTGTCTCAGACATGGGACATGTGAACCCAAGCACTGACAGAATGGGCTTGTCGGAGCCGGCTGAACGACCTCGAAATTCGGTGGAACGGTTGTGGGATCCCTAAGTTCGGGGATCAAGGGATTAAGGTATTCAGGTATCCCGTTATCCCAGCTTTGGCTCTCAGAGAGAGGACAAGAGGGGAGGAGGGGGGGAGGGGAGAGGCTTTTGGCTTTGGGAAACTCTGCTGCAGAGTGCAAAAAAGGTGCAACCCCACTTCTTTGGGTGTCTTGTCGCCGCAGATGGGGGAGGAGAGTTCGATGGTGGATAAGGGCGAACGAGTAGTGGAATAAAATTTGGGGGTGAGCAAGGGGGGAAGTGAGTGGGAGCACAGACTCAAGGGATCGAGAGCGTGGGAGGGAGCAAAAAGAAGCGACCAAGCGAGGGAAGCGAGCAAGGGCTCGGCCTTGGTCAGCACCAGGAAGGATCAAATAGCTATTCTGAGGTGTTGGTGGGTTGAGTCTGGACTGCACGACGAGGTCGAGGTACCATCTGACTACTGCCTCTAGAGGGGGCTATGGGCGGTACAAGTACTTTCTTTGCGAGTACTACATCAAAAGGCAATGGCAATCCATCGGTACCTCGGGAGAGCGGTAGCGCCCGCTGAGTCAGTAGGAGGGCGAGAACGAATGCCATGGAGGACAGTGATCGTGTCTGCACTCAGCCTAAATTGATGGGCCAGACAAAAGGAGAATAAAAGGGAAAAAGTGGACAAAGGATTCAAAGGTTGAATATGACCGATGGGGAGGGAATTCAGTATCGATATCGAACATGATAGACGACGACACTTGATTATCGATTGGAGAAAAATGGGCTGATCGTCGACTTGGTCAATGTCACGAAGGAGTGAAAGTGTGGGGGGAAAGAGGGACAAGAAAGAAAACAAGTGATCAACATGGGCAATTGGAACAAGTGCAGCGAAGGAATTGGGCAAAGATGTGCGGTCAGATCGATTGGGAGATAGACGGCCGATAGACGAGCGGGCAATTATCTCGCGGTGGGTGTGGCTGGGTGGGTGGTGCCCTGTCTGTTCAATAGTACCTGCTAGTAGCTACAACCGCTGGAGGTTCCCAGTGAGCTTGTCAGCCAGCCCAGCAAGCCAGGTACCTGAGACTTCCCGAGGCAGGCCTCCAGGCCTCATTCAGGGGGAGTCACAGGGACAACTCCAGGCTGCACTAGGCTTGACCTTGGCTGGACCGAGTGCCCGGGGGGGAATTCTAGGGCCCCCTCGTCTCCAAGGCTCTTCTCGGCCTAATCATCCCGAAATCGCACACGTGACTCCACTTTTCCCCGAATCTGCATGTGATCGATCGGATTTTGAGCAAGAAAGAAAAAGCAAAAATTTTGGGAACAAAAGATCCATTCAAACCACTGTTCCCGCCTTCACCGCCACTTGGGCCCTTTTGCGGACCTTTAACCTTCCATTTCATTCCTCTGTGTCTCGGATTAGCTCAATCTAGTAGTGCCGGTCCGTCGCCGAAAATCGGACACGAATCCCAGCAATCACATCCCTCCTCTAGAGTCCAACAATGATGAAGCCAACTATCCGTCCGTATACATGTACCGTCAGAAGGCCGCCCAATTGACCTGTAACAGAGTAGCCCCTTGTAGACAACCCAGTATGGTGTCTTCGCTGCCATCCCCAGCACCTCCTTTGCGCAAATCCTCATCAAAGCGCTCGTCTGGTGGTCTGTATTCGCGCTTCCCGCCTTCGGCGCCGGTACTCGCGCGAGTACTCCTCGGCCGGATCCGTGAACTGGTCATCGCTGAACCGGGGCCAGTTGTACTCGCTGAACTTGACCCGGCGGTCCTCGGTCGACGGAAGAGGACCCGAGCCGGTCGAGGCCTCGTGCTTGTGCGATGTTCCCGCGGCGGCGAGAACTCTCGGATGCACTCCGGCTTGCACAGTCACAACCGGACAACGCGCTTCCCTTTCGTAAGCCGTTGGGTGCAATGGTGAACCAGGTGACATCCATGCTCGATCTTGCACGTCTTCAGCTGCCCTCGTAACCACCGGTATGCGGAGGTTGTCGAGCACCGTTTTCATTTCGTCCTCCAGTCCGCGACCAGTGAATTCAATGGAAGGAATCCGTGGCTCCTGGTACCGTGTAGAGTGATTTGTTTGTGACGGATCAGCATTCAGAAAGATTTCCTTGTGCAAATCCACCAGTGGCCACGAATAGCTCTGACTTGTATGACCGGTAGCCACGCCATTTGTAGTGTTCTGATGTCGAGCTGAGTCGTTCCCGTTGTGCGTTGCTCGAAGAACTGGCGGGACGCCATGGACAAACCCAGATTGCAAAGTAGGTGGGATGTAACCGACGCTCCCATGCTTTAGCTTCGATCCGGCCGAGTACGCTTGAAACGTGGCGGTGCCCTGGTTGTCAGTGTCTAGCCTGCCAGGATATGCCTTGAACTTGTAGCCATGCCTCTCCTCATCAGCAGGGATCGGTGTAGAGTCGATGTTGAAGCATTTTATCCTCGGTTGCGGCTTCGCAGGCGATGCAGGGACAGAATCTAGCTCGACTGCATTTCGCAAATCCGAACGGAAACGTTCAAAGTCATCTGGCCTATCAATGACGAAGTGAGGGTTCGGATGAGAAAAGGATGCATATGCTCCGAGTTCAGGAACCATCACCGGACCCATCGAGAAAGTTGAGAGGAGTGAAACGGTGGATGAAGCCGCTCCGGGGTGCATGTCTAGCGTGGTTGAAAAACTGCTGAGCGATCCGGCCCTGTATGGATTATCGATCGAAACTTCAGGATGCTCGCCGGTCCCGGATGGAATATGGACCAAGGCTTCAGGATGCTCGTGTTGGCGTTCTGTTGTCTTCAACACAGAATCGCTGCGTGTGTCTGGCTGGCGTCGTTTCGATCCACGAAATTCTGGACCGGCAGTGTTAGCCAGGAACTCTTCAACCGGAGCAGCAGAATCTTCTGACTCACTCTCAGCCATGGACCTGAAGCACCCTGAACCACGTCTGTCATACCATTCTCGAACTGTTGCCGTCTTCTTCTGTGCCGCCGCTTTGATTCGATCAACGAATCTCGCCTGTCCGGCTTGATGCGGTTGGGCGCCTTGGACTGTGTCAGGCATGCTTGATTGAGATATCAACCGAGGGAGAGCTGAACTTGCAGGAGGTCGTTTTTGCAACCACCCAGTTGGCTCAAGAGTGTCGCTGGGTAAACGAGCTGCAGACTCGACTGCGTCGCTGCATTTATGCTTTTCCATATCATCGCGCGTTGTTCTGTCTTTGTGTCGCAGTCCAAGCCCCTGAGGCAGAAGCCTTGGATGGAAACAAGGATGTTGGTCTCATGGCAGCCGAAACAACGGTACTTTGTCGTAGAGTGATTGATCATGGAGGACAAAGCAGAAAAAGCAGAAAAAGCAAATGTTGGCGCCTTTTGTTGATCTGGCTATCTCGGAAAGTGACAATGACAAAGGACGGAGTCGGTCCCTTTCTTTGTCGTTACAATGCCCGAGTCTCACGTCACGGCGACGTTAGTGCCACGGTGTCTCCTCTCCAACACACGCTATTGTCACTGTCTCAATTCATAGGAATGTATCCTTGCACCTGCTTGACTTGCTCGCACCACTTGAGGATTGATGGCCATCTCGAGAGATTGAACCCAGCATCGCCAGCAATATGAGTGTACGCAAAGAGGCAGATATCGGCCAGGGTAATCTGTAATAGTTATGTTTAGCTAGTTTTCATGATAACGCATCTGCTAACATGAGTTTGTGACAAGCATGAAGTAGTTGAGGAACTAAGGGCGACTCACGGAGTCACCGACGAACCATCCATATTCGTTCTTTGCAAGGTGATCCTCCATACAATCCAACGCCTGCTCCCCCGCCGAGATCTTGCCCTCAATTTGTGCCAGGCGGGATTCATCCAGGTTCTGCCGACCAATGGCAAGCACCCAAAACCGGAGAGTTGCGATGTTGACTTCGTGTTGATTCTGTTCGAAAAACATCCAGCGCAGCATTTCAGCACGCTGTAGCGGGTCCCAAGGGATGAGAGGTGGCCTTTTTGGGGACAAGGAAGCTGCCGCGGCCGCCGTGTCGGCGAGATAGAAGCAGGCCGCATTGCTTTCGGGCAGAAACGTGGAGTCACCGATCTGGAGGACGGGCACCCTGCCAAAGGAAGAGACGGTCTGCAGGAACTCTGCTGTTCTCGTTTCACCGTGGAGTATCGAGTAGATGCGACGGTTAAGCGGAACTCCCAGCAACGCCGCAGTCAAGCGGACCTTGTAGCAATTACCTGAGATGGGCTCCTCGTGAAGGGTGAACTTGTCCATCTTGATGTGAAAAGTACCGTTGGTATCGTGTTCGAGGCTGATGAGGATATAGAGACACCTGGCTCGTGGGGATGCAATCTGTAAAGTCTACCTACCTAGAAAGCTTTGTGCTCTCGAAAAAGTAAAAGATCTTGTCGAGATGACTGCATGAGAGGAGCTCTGGTCCATGTATGTGGCACTCACCGTTAGATATAACGGTGTGAATGAATAGTCATGATCTTGTCATACTCGGCGCTAAAACACGCCCTTCGAAACGTGAATGGTTCTGCCTAAGCAGATACAAAAGGAATTTCATCTTGTGCCATCTCTAGGTATGTAATGCCTCGAATCAAAGGGTAAGGAGATCAACAATTGCTGCTGTCAATCGTAGCAGTCCACAAATTCAGGCGCCGGGTCTTACTCACGCTTTATATCATCAGCAGTCCAGGGAGGGATGCCATGCGCGGGGGGTGTGTTGTCCTTTCGTTTCAAGGTTTGCGTCTGGCAGACGCACTTCTCGAAGTCGCTAATAATGCCAATGGGGTTTTGTATCCCAACAAATCTTTTGCGTCCGTGCTTGAATAGGCGCGGAAGGGGCTTACTTCTCCGGGAAAATCATCCACGATTTAGATCTCTGAATTCCTTTTTTCCTCAAGCCCCGGAGGCGCATCGTGAAACTTGATTCGTCACATCCTTGGTGGCCCCCCGGGTCGTTCGCTTTGTCGCTCCGGACCCTTGCCAGGTCCCATCCCGCTCCTCACTCCGCACGTGCATGCATAGAAGTCCGAGGAGTAGTAGTAGTAGGCAGGTTAGAACGAGGGTAGGGGCATGGGATAGATATGCGGATCTGAGCTTCGAGAAAAACGCCATGCCACATTCGACAATGTCCTGTCCATACGGGTCATTTGTGGGAGCCCCTCGTTCGCCGAAGACACTAGGTGACTGATTGCTGCGTAGCTCCTCGTAGGACAAGAAGACGTCGGAAAGTCGGCGGTGACTTTGCCCGTGGCTTTCCTCATTCGGCTACGGTCGACGGAGAACATGTAGATGAAGATGCATAATGTCCATGGCATCAAAGTTTGATAGTAACCATGTCCGAGCACTTGTTCCAAAATGTGGGTAGCGGTAATTCCCAGAGGTATTGATCAATACGGCCTTGGTTGTTGTTGGTGGATGAGCACGAGCACAGCTTGAGCAGAAAGCAAACTACGGAGATGAGGTCACAATGTGCGTGAAAAGGGGGCATTGGGGATCACGTGCACTTCCCCAGATGCAAGGGGCGAGGGATCAGGTCAAGACTATTAAAGAGTCGCATGCGGAAATCATGGTGGTTAATGATAATTCTATTTCATTTCCAATCTGGTTCTTTGGTCATGGTGTCTAGCCTGTGGTTCTGCCTTGACATATGCACCCCGTGCCCACACATCCAAATCATTTAACCCATGAAGTGAGGCTTTTCTACCGAACCGACTTCGCTAATCCCAAAAGAACTTTTTTCTTTTACTGCTGAAAAGCACGCTCTGGAAAGCCAAAATATTCTCAGCGAAAGGAAAAGAAGCTCATAATGGAAATGAAGGTGACGAGCAGGAGAGCCGTTTAGGCAATGCCGCTACCACCGGTGAGAGTGATGATTTGACCTAGATGTTGAAAGAGGTTGTTCGTCAGTTGCGAGTTCCCAAGCACCACGGCAGATTGCGGGGCAGACTTACCGTTGATCCATTCGCTGTCAGGGTGGCACAGGAATATGACAACCTTGGCAATGTCGTCGGGAACAGCACATCGGCCGAGGGGAATCAGCTTGGCGATGCCGGCCTCGATGACCTCGATAGGGGTATCCTTGGTGGCGCCGGGAGAGTAGTGCCAGGCGTTCTGCGCGAACATGTCGGTCTTGATACCGCCAGGGGCAATAGCATTGGCGGTGATGCGTCGGGGACCACCATCGGCCGCGAAAGAACGAGCAAAGCCCTCGACGGCAGATTTGGAGCCAGCATACAGGGCGTGGTTAGGGACACCCAGGCGGGCAGCAATGGACGACATGAAGATGATGCGGCCACCATCTGAACAGGGACAAAACCATCAGCCAAAGGGGTATCGAGGATCAGTGGGCGTCCACTCACCGCTGAGGTATTTCAAGGCATGTTGGCCGACGAAGAACTGGGCCCGGGTGTTGAGACCGAACACTTGGTCGTACAACTCCTCAGTGACATCCTCTGGCTTGGAGAAGGCCTCCATGCCGGCGTTGTTGATGACAATGTCCACTTAGGAAGGTCAGCACGTGACATTGAACCCCCGGGGGGCCGCAAGTCTTTTCAAGGTCGATTGACTTACGCTTGCCAAAGTGCTTGATGGCCTCCTCGAAGAGCTTGGTGATCTCAGGGACTTTGGAGATGTTGGCCTGGATGGCAACAGCCTTGCCGCCGGCCTTCTCGATCTCAGCAACAGTGGCCAGGGCGGGCTTGGCAGAGCTGGCATAGTTGATGCAGACAGCAGCACCACGCTCAGCAAGGGTTTTGGCAAGACCAGAACCAAGGCCACGACCGGCACCCGTGATCAGGGCCACCTTGCCATCGAGACGAATCTGAGATTTGCCGCTCATGTTTGTTGCTGGAGGTTTCACTGAGCGGGGGTCAGCAGGCGGTGAGTGAGACACACAATGGGACAAACCAACGGTGAGGGTTCGACGACGAGATATCCGACAAGTGAATGACGGACGAGTCTATATCAGATAAAGACGAGTGACGCTGCAGCACGAGGATGGGATGAAGAGAGGAGGAAGAATACAATAATGGATGTTGACCGCCAAAGCAAGGGGGAAGAAAAGAAATAGCAGTTTCAATGGGCCATATAAGAGAGACTGCAGAAAATAGGGGGCCAGATGGGCCAGATTTCTACTTAGGGGGAGAGTTTGTTGTGCGTGTGGCCTTGTGCGTGTGGCGGCTCTCCCTCTCTCCCGACACTAGCCCGGAGTGCGACCAGCGACCGCGACTACCCTGATACTATTGATTTCTTTGTTCCTGGTGGTTCCTGACACGCTGCACAGTCGGTGAGTCGGGCCAAACGGTTGAGCGAGGGTCTGGGGCCTGGCAGCCTCACCGACGGTCGGCGCGTCAATGGAGAGGCCAATGGACCAGTCGAGAGCTGGGCTGGCGAACCCGTGTGCCCGTTCATATCGAGGCGGTGAGGGCGGTGAAGAGGGGTGATTCATGGAGGGTGTTGATTGAGCTGGAGCTGCGGGGCAAGCCGCTGAGGGGCTTTATTATTATTATCGTTGTGATGGAGGGGTAATTGTGGGCGACATCGTGACGAGCAGCAGATCAGCCTCACCGTTGGGCAATGGCCAGTGATTATCAAAGGTAAAAGGCAATTGCTTTTGATGGGCTACAGAAATAGATACCGGACGAAAGAATATCACACAGACAAGGCTCGAAGGTCTGCCGCAGTGGTCGGGCACTCACCACGGAAAGATATGTTAATAATGGCTTGCATAAAGGGCGGAGATGCGCCAGAGTTATCACCATCTACGCAGTACTCCGTGCAGTAGTAAATAGGTGGACGGCGAGGGAAGACAGCGGTTCCTATCAACGAGCGACTATTAAGGAGAATTTGGTTGAAGCACCAAAACTGTGTGGCCTCGGAAGTCCGGCGAGGTGCCTTTTCCCAAGAACTCTACGTATATAGAATGTTGAGAAGAGAGTCGAGCTGAGTCGAGAGACTCAGGTGAATCAATTATTATCGCACATGTTGGGTGGCCGCTCTTCCCTCAGTGTCCGTTGAGTTCGTGAAGATCAACCATCGACTCTCCCGCAGTGAACATCTCGACTTGTTATTAGTCACGTCCTCGCAATCTATCTCTGGGCCAAGCTCGACAATGTCTCAGATTGCCAGCATCTGGTTTGATGTTTCCAAGATGAGTGACGAGCTGTGCAGAGAAGACGCGGGTTGAGTTAATTACCGCCGGCGTATTCACGCGTACCACGCCATGTACGGGACCGTTACCGGGTCTAACTCTTTTGGGGGCTCCAGAGTCCGAGCGCTAGTAGGGGGTTGATCCTTGGCTCTTTAGCACCCGTTGTCCCTTGCTGCGCTGCACTCCTTTGGCCCCTCCCATCCATCCCATCCATTTTTAGCAGACCCACCTGGTTCCTTGTGCCTGGCATTCCTTTTTGGACAATGATGAACTGTCCTCGTATTCTTGTTCCCAGTTGGCGTCATCAGACACACTCGCTTTTTGTCTCAGTCCGTGAACAAGACAATGCCCCCTTATTGCCTGATGCCAAGCCTCTACTCAGGCATCCGTTTTCTCCATCTACCGAGGACTCCGTACTCCGTACCTACTCCGTCCTGCAAAGCATACGGTAGCTGGATGAGGAGTCAAACAAGGCTTTGAGGGTGTCGCCTCAGGCAAGGCTGATCGGGAGCTGCTTGATATACCATCCTCGTATATCGATCCCCTTGATTCTCTTCTGTGTATTCTATGCTTCCCCTGTACCCATGGTGGTTTCCCAACGCGTACCGAGTAGAGGATCCCCGTCTCGAAACTCCGTAGCTCGTCAAGCTGGCCCAGTTGGTCATCTATAGCACGTTTGCGTCCTTGTGCCCTTGCTCCGGCTCCGATCACGGTCCCTTTTTTAATAGATCCGCTCTTCGAACGGACCATACTATCGCTTGCTAAAGTCCTGAAGCAAGCCGACTTTGGGCTTAGACCGCACAATCCTCCCCAGTTCCCCAGCATTTTACCGGTCATCAAATTTCCAGCCATCGACGGTTGATCTTCGTCTGGCGTGCTTCAAGTAGATCTAACGTCGATCTAAGAGGCACCACAATGTCGGCACCAGCTCTGGTCCGATTGCCCGACCTATATCTATTTCGTCGACCAATCTTCCCTCTCCTCGACATGGTTTGTATCCATGGCCATTCATACCGCCGAACCTTGGTTCTGGCTCCTCTCACATTGGCTCCGACCGTGATGCAATCGTCTCGTTAGTGTCTCTCTTGTTGTTTGAGAATGACCACTTGGTTCGGTTCCCCTGGCGTCGGGGGCTCCGTAGTTCCACTTGAGTCCTCATAAAACCCTCACACCCCCAGCTGGGACCTGTCCCAAGCTTTCCAAAGGCTTCTGAGCCTGAGAGCGAGCAAAGAACGGTGGTACAATGCAGACATGAATCGTGTTTTCAAAAAGATTCTTCCAATTCATACGGGCTGATCTGCATCGCCATTGGCTTTCCTTTACACCAAACTAGGTCCGACTCATACCCAAGAAGCGATACCACGACATCATACCGACGTGCGCCCAACAATCCCTCCCACCCATGATATATACCTGTCAATTAAAATCCCCCCCCAGGTTCTCGTTGCGCCCGTTCAACCTTTCCGCCCTGAAGCGAGATATGCGAGTCAACGATCCCGGGGACATCTCTCTGCCGCTTATACTATTAGGAGTTTAAGTATACCGTCGTCGACAACGCCCGCAATGACCTCGTCATCATCAAAAGACATGAGACGTATATTCATCAACTGTACAAGAGGCGAAAACATCACGCCATATCGTTCGAGGAATGTGAAAATGGCGTGTTAAGGTTCTGAAGAGGTGAGGTTGCCATTCAACACGGCGAGGCCCAAGGACCCGTGGTCGTCAGGCGTAATTCCCGGCGCCAACACCAGCGTCCGATCTCACATGTCTTTCCAGCTTGCCATGAAGATGCGGAGTTTGCGCTTGATGCCGTCCGTCAGTCGCATCGAGGAGTCGTCATCTAAAACCTCGATGCAGTGTTGCAATAGATTGGAAGGGACATCCATGGGCGCAAGGGATCCATCTGACCGGGTGAGCATCGGAGTGCCTTCTTGGTATTTCATATATCTGCTGATGGCCTCGTTCTCCGGAGTCAAATCATCAATTGCGAACGGCCGGTCAGGCTCGGCAGGACCATGTGTGGGTGAGAAGCGGCCATTGCCGTTGGCCATGCTGGTTGCCCACCCGGTCAATGCCACTCGATAAACTGCACCTGCCCACCATGGTGGGCGCACCGCATGAGGCATTGATCGGATCAGGCGAAGTATCTGTCCGCAATGGAAGAAGGTCTCTTCCGGTTGGTCTATACAACGCATCTGCAACCACGATGCGTATCGGAATGAGCCAAGAGCAACCTCCCGGCGAGCAAACTGCTCAATGTCCTTGAAGCTGGTGATGGCGTTGAGTGATATTAGGTGATACATGATTAGATTTGCACATGTCGTCCAACATGTGCCTTTGTTGCCCGCAAAACTCTGCTTGCTGATGGAATACCAATGTTGCAGCAGGGAGGAAATCTCCTCCAAACAAGCTCTTGTCGCTGCCTTGGACAACCCACGGGATGCTTTGGCATGATTACCGCCGTCAGGTAGGCACGCAATGAATTGGCGTAACTGGCATACTTGCGCTTGAATAGGGTGCAAGAGCAATCGAAGCTGGGTTGGTGAGAGCTCCTTGCCCGCCAGGTCCCCGTCAACGAAGCTGGTGAAAAAGTCTCTGACCGACGCAGGGCTTTGATATGTCAAGCCGTGGGCTTTGTCGAACAACTCAAGCCACTCTAGTGCAGTCTCGGCATGCCAAAGGTCATCAGAGTCGGGCATGGGTGCATGGAGGTTTACGATAGATAACAAGGGAGTGGTATCGGAAAACAAACTCATTTCCTGATCCACAATTACCCAGGAGTGAGCGAGCCTGTTCATCGGGTCAGCAAGACATAACACCACGCAGCTTCTGCAGATCACGGTAACAACTCACCGATGTCTGCCCTCGTGCTCCTTCCAATCCTCCCAGGCCCGATCTGGGTCTTGCCTACGACTTTCAAGAGTGATTGACCATTCGTCAAATTCGAGCATTCCAGAGTGTGCCAACATCTAGGCAAAATCAGCAAGGTCTCACTTAATCCACTGAGGGAATTGACCTACAGCAAGGTACATGCCGCGTTGACCCATGGCCATCTATTCGCTGAGTTAGGGACAAGATCAGTCAAAGTATTCGGCATCTGACTTACATCCATGTGCCACTTGTCACCCGACCAAGCGGCAAGGCAGGTGAACAAGAGAGCAGATCGGAGCACCAAGGTCTCACGCGCTTGGAGGACGTCCTTCTCGATCGTGTCAAAGAGTGAGATTCTACAAGCTTCTGTTAAGCCACTGGCAATGTATCTGGCCTCGACGGTGGCTGTTGCCGAAGCTCCAGAGGCGACCATAAGCAGGATCAAGAGGCTTGCGGCCTTGCTGTTGTTTGATCCCATAAAAACATTGGGGTCCAGTCGGCCGGCTGGAACTGAGGAGTAGTAGGGTTCATATCGAACCACGTAACTCCTCAAGAAGTACTGCATCACATCCGGTGGCGGTAACATCAAAAATGCATCCCGACTGGAATCTGGACTCGATGGAGTGTCTTCTCGAGCTGCGTGATCAGCCTTGTGTATGTCCAGCGCTTTGTGCAGGAAACTTTGAGTGATGGCGAGTAATTTCTCTCGAGACCATCCTACGATCGGCTCGGTGGCTATTTTCCGTTCCGTGGCAATGTCCAGGAAAGACTCATCAATCTGTGCGGACCATGCCGCCCAGGTTGCCTGGTTGCGGAGTGTTTGAGCAAGGCCCTCCAAGTAGATGGCAGCCGTCTTCGGTGGAGCAAAGGAATATTGTTTGTCGACCCGGTTGCACTGGAAGAACGGCCAAGCATGGTGGGCGGCCACCACGGCGTCAGGCTCCTGCAGGCCACTAGTGGTGGAAGAACTGGAGGGTGAGAGGCCAGCCGGGGGCCGGTATTGCAAGTGGCTGTGAGGGCTTTCCAGGTCCATTCGAAGGGGGAAAGGTGTGGCTCCGTCCGGGATTTGAATGGGAAGAGGAATATGGGCTGGGGTCGGAATTCCCATCTTACCATGCAGCAGGAATTGCTCCGGATGATCGTGCATCATGGCCGAAGGAGGGCTCATGAAGTCTGTGAGTATGTTGGTAGAGTCGAAGTCTAGCATACCCGGCTGAGCACTGCTCATAGCCAAGAAATGACTGTCACCGTCATGGTCGTAGGGGGTCCCGTGCATTTGAATGAAGTTCTCCATATGAGGCATACTAGGCATCATGGGAGTGATCGGGATAGTCATCTCTGGGGGTGTTTGCGTGAAGCCAGCTCTCAACATTCGCGGCTCAATGTCTTGGCCGAACACGGCCGGAGCAATTGGTACAGGGTGGTTTGCGTCGGTGAGGCTCAACCGGTGTTGAGGCAGGGGACGATGTCCCATACTATCTGGGATAGTCATTTAGTCTTCAGTCTCAACACGAGAGCGTATGGGTAGGCTCACTGGGAGAGACTCCGTTCACGCCCGGAGTCGGAGCAGAGAAGTGAGACATTTGTGACACATGGAATGAGGCCGACGAATGTAGAGCACGCTCTGAATTTGGGCGTGGGAGAGGATGGCGCCGGTTAGGATTATGAGACGAGCGACGAGTGGCCCGAGACTGGCATACAATCTGTTTGCTCACGCATCTTGAGCATGGGACCTGTGATGCTGCTTGTCAGAACAGCTGAGATGCCAATATCGTAGAGCCAGACAAGCTCTCCCTGAGGGTTTGCGAAGACCCGGTGTGTGAGGCACTCCGATCTCTTTCCACACCCACTGTCTCACACCAGCTCGGCTCCCCTCTCCCCTCTTCCCAGGAGTAGGGCATGTCGTATTGACGACTTGGACTGACCTTTTTGTCACATTTTGCTTTTGCTTTTGCGCAATGAACACAGGCTATAGGCATGCGTTCTGTGGGCGAGTCCATATTGTAAGGACTTGTGGAAAGAGAGTGGACTATAATCTGAAGCAGTCCTGATGCTCAGGACAGTATACAAGACATACGCAGGGAGCCGTTGGTCGTTATGGATGTGTCTTTCTCTCTTTCTGTGTCAATGTAGAGTGAGAGCCAGTGGCTTGGAGTCTGAGGCCGACGACGAGAGGAGGCTCATACAGATTGGGGCGGAGGGCTGACGGTGAGGTTGTAACCAAATTAGCATTATCTGTAGGGGCTGAGACGTAACGATAGAGAGATAGGTCAACTGCTGGCGACCTAGCAAGCGAATGTGGACAGTTCCAACGAAAGAGTCAACGAGAGGCAAATACTAGCAACGGTGCTGTGAGCGAGAGTGAGGATAAAGAGAGGAACACAAGCATATACAAACAGGAGGACGCAGTCAGATGCAAAAACGATCGACGGACGATGGATTGGAATGGATGGATGGATGGAGACACATGAGATTCTCGAGAGAAAGAGTTAGAGTGTGAGGGCCGCGAACACGAACCACCGACCACTCACCTGTGAGTGGGCGCGGCAAAAGTTGACCAGGGACAAAGAAGGGGCAGGCAGGGCTGGGGGGGGAGGGAGGGGGGCGGCCTGCAGATAGCCAGGACCCTAATCTTTTTTTTTCTTGGGTGTGGTTTTGTGGGTGAGTCGATTGCTGAATCGTTGCAGCTGCAGGCGGGCCCCAGGTGTGGGCTGGGGAGTGGGTTGGTGGGATGTTCAGGTAGGTGTGGGTGGAGGGCTGGCGCCCGTGGTTGAGCTCATAGGGCAGAAACCAACAATTACCGTTTTGTGCGTTTTTGGCGGTAATGTCCAATGGTATCAATACCAGGTGGTGCAGCAACAAAGCCTCTCAGAGATCTCTTCCCTCCCTTGACCCTCTACCAACTAGCCTCTGCTTGACCTGCCCAAGGGTCTAGGCTTCAGCTGTCGATCGTTCTGGGAAAGAGAACAGCTTGGTTGGCTTGATGACGGCATGCATATCGCTCCACCTGTTCGAAGGCCTCTTTTTGCTCTCTTCTCTTGTGCCCTTGTCGGATTTCCTTTCGTTAGTCCCTGCTCTGCTTAATGCACATGGTTGCGCCGTTGCTCTTGTTGTTCAGCCAGTGATGGTGACGAAAACGCAGCCACCGCCGCCAGTGCTGGTGACGAGCAAGGAGCTCTTGAGTCTTGATTCTTTCGAGGGAGGCTTGCCTTTCGGGCGAATGGGCTCCGCCAATAGATCATGGTTAATTGAGACCTCATCCCCAAACCGGGCAAAAGGTATGCAGGCCCCAGGTGCTTTTTGGACGTTCGAGGGCTGATTATTGGCGTGCCCGGCCAGAAATGCGCCCAGAGCATGCAGCGACCACAACCTGGAATGCTTGCTGGCCATCCACCTTCGCCCTTGTTACCCCCACCACACCTCTCCTCCTCTTTGGCTGCTACGGGCTGCTGCTGGCAGCTTCACCTCGGAAAGAAAGGCAAGGCATCTCCGCCATGCAGCTTGCGGCATGATGCATGCACCCATCGTGGGAACGACAGAGTTCAATTGTCACGGCCCGAAATAGCATGGGGGCGATTCCTCACCAGGCTCCTTCTTCCCCAATGCGTCCACCCTTCAGCTTTCCATCTTCCTATGCTGCAGTTCACTGCCCGAACTGTCAAAATGCGAGGGGATCGCTATGCTAGGGTTTTTTTCTTCACACCTGTTGGCTGTCGTTCGGCCGCTTGACTGTTTGGGGTGCAGTTACGAATGCGAGGTGAACGGTGCAAGTGGACCAGGTAATGCTCATCCCTCTGCCAAAGGCTGTATCCTTGTCTGGTTCCCATTTCTTCAAATCAATGACTAAACCATGTTGGACCAATTTGTCTACCACCTAATATGATGTCGTCAAGGATCTCGCATCGGCTACCTTTGGAGCGAGAGTAAGACACGGCAGCCGTGTTGTACCTTTTTCGTTAGACTCTCGCACTTTTCCCGTCTTCATTCTCAACTACCCCGGCCCTGGGTTCCCGTTTGGTGAGCTTCCCCGGTCCTGGTATTGGAGACGATGCCGTCTCGTCCTGCTGCTGAAGGTTGCACGAGATAATGACACCATGCCGTGCTTTGGTCTGCGGTTCCTGTCAGACAAGGATCACCGCAAGCCACGTCTACTACTCTAACCTGGCCTCATTCCGCGCTGCCCCGTCAGTCTGGCTGTTGTTGTGCCAAAGCCTAGCTAGAGAACGAACAGACCCATTTTTGGGCTACCACATGCCTACGTACTCGTACTGTAGCACTGGCTCGCCAAAAAAACACGAGTGGGCAAACCGTTGTGCTGTAATTGCGCCTCGATGCTACTACTAGCTGCTTGGTTTAGGAACGCTGCCTTGCGAGTAACAACGCTCTTGGAACACGGGATGTGCCAACAACTGCACATTTTACCGGTTGATGCGACAAGATCGCCTGCCAATGGTTCACCGCCTTGGGGCTAACCAGCCAGCCATCCAGCCATCTTTCGAGCCGCACACGTAAAGGCAAAGCAGCTGGGACTTCGCTGCATCTTTTCCGAGCTGGGCATGTGTTTTGATGTCAAGAGCCCGGCAGCCGAGCTGCCTCCCCATCCGATATCTCGTAAAATGCGTGCCAGCTCATCCTTTTCACGTATTTTACAATTTGATAAATGGATATAGTGTGGAGAAAACCAGTTTACCTTCGGGGATTAGATCGCCGGGGATGCAATGTGGAGGGCAAGGAAGCTCGTTCAGTCGGATGGTCCGCGCACGACTGCTGCCACCAGGCTGCGCAGTTCGAGAGTCTTGGAGTAAGAGTAGTCCTTTTGGGCCTGTCTCTATCTGCTACCTTATCTCCTCGGCCTCAGGATGATCATTGTCAGACTAGTACCACTATGGCCGTCGACCTCAGGCTCCGTACCAAGACCAAATTGGCAAAAGTCTTGCAAACACTCTCCGAGTATGTCCTCGTTGCTAGGCATTTGTTTCCCTTGGGCTCCGCAACTGGTCTCTTGCAGCCGCCTCACCCAGAATCGCCTCGGCTAAGGCTTGCTGATAACGACAACAATACCACTGGACGAGTGTCTCCCACGAGAAACGGCATTTGTCCAACATCTCTGGATTCTCGGCGGAGAGCATTTCGATTTTGAGCGTAACGAGCCGCTAGTTCTCCACCTGCACCGCCCTATTTGGAACTCTATATCGAGGAGTTTGGGAGTTTTGCCGGGGCGCAATGCCTAAGCTCCCCAGGCATTGCCATTCGGAAGCGAATGGACAACCGCAGGATTTCAAGATCCCGCGCTTGACTCTTGTTATAGAAGTGGTGCACAAAAACGACAATTATCGGCACGGATGGGTCGGCATTGGAATCATCCACGGCCGAAGTGAACCTGTTACAATGTCGTTTTGCTCATTGGACATTTTCCATTACCCTTCCATTTTCGGTTTCCTCACTGCCCACCAGAAGCTCGGGTAGGAAAAAGTACCACTCTAATATTCAGCACGCTCAACATGATTACTGTCTCCAGCCTGACAAAGCCATGCAATGTTACATGAGCCTTCTACTTGTCCTGCTTGAGCATTAGAATGCGGCTCGAAGATGCAAGGCCGGTCACGCAATCGGGGCACCGAAACCAAAGTGGGATGACTTACCGGAGCAGGATACTCCGATCGATATTGACTTGAATATTAACTCTGATGCCCTCGCTTAAAACAACGGCAGAAGAACATGCGAATACCTCAGTGCCCAGACTGCCCGCCTGGTCGGCCCCATATGGAGCTATTCCAGCTGTGCATCTGGGATCAGGTATGTTTACACTATATTGCTCGCCGATTTGTTGCTCTGACCGGGATATCGCCGAAATTCATAGTACAGTCGGTTCATGTATACTCGTTCAGAGTTTGTCATACTGGCACTAAGTATGGTATAGTGCGCCTTGCGAACATCAGGCCCCAAGGGCCAACACGCCTTGTACCCTTGCCAGTACAAATTTTCCTTACGATCGCTAGGATATGCCTGCAAAATCCCGATGTACGTGTCAGACCATGTAAGCGACCTTTACCGCGGTCTGTACCTACTTGGACATGGAAAACATGTCCGTGAATGGTTTCACAGCGGTATAGTAGCGCAGAGGACAACTACAGCGTCTGAGCAGTTCGTGCCGAAAGGGTTCACGACTCGTGGTATCTCTCCGACTTCCCATGCAGCAAGGCCCCGAATTTGCTTTTCTTACACACAGTGTGGCTCCTCCCGCCATTGGCGAGAATCGCTGCGCAAAATAACCCCCAACCAGACTGCGCTGGAACCATCAGTTGCTGGCAATCGTGCCGCCCCGTGCCTCCTGGATCCTGCGAGAGAAGGTCTCCCGGCACCTCCCCGGTCATATTTTAGGCAACACCTCGTCAAACGAAACGTGGCTTGCCAAAATGGACAGAGAGATGACCCTGAGAGGAGCCGGAAACAACAAATCGTTCTTGATTCGAACCCCAATACAGCCACTTTTGCTCTTGACATCAACGCGTTCGTTAATTTCACATCACATGCTGCAATCTCTCTAAGCTCTCGAAGTTGAAAGATTTGGTTCACCGCATGAAAAACCTTTGCAACTCAGAAATGACAGTGATTCATCTGATTGGATACCCAGACTCTGCTTCCAACCGCTTTAGTTGTCGTGGTTGCCCGACGTTGTACGGCATATCAAGGACTATTGAGGCGGTAGGAGCGGTTCGCACGTTTTCCGAACACCTCTCACAAACTGCCTTGTTTGCAATCATTGTGAAGCCTTCTCAGTACCCTGGGAGTGGTCACGGGGCCCAAAATGTTGTAATTGTCATACGTCGAATGCACAGTTGCAAACCGGTCTGGCTGCTACAGGCGCTTGCTTCCCGACAGTGAAAATACTATCGCGGTGCGGCACAACTTACTTCAGGGCGAAGCCGACCACAAGCACAGGCGATTTGGTTCACAAGCTAAACTCTTCGAGTGAAATGATATCTCTACAGCAGCTGGATTGGATCTGTTTCAGATCCTTCACGGCGAAATAGACTGTCAAATTGTTTGACAATCCTAATGGCGTGGCGATTTTTTGTAGTTTGAATTGCTGGTCTAACAAGGTCGGGATGCACCAACCTAGTTGTTGCGGTCTGTCACGGTGTATTATGTCAAAAGATGGGCCTCCTGCATTCAGTATCGGATGTTATCTGCCCAGTCTTCAGGGGGAGTGGCTGGCCTTTATCGCAGTTTCAAGTCGGTGAGTAAAAAAGCAAATCGCCTGGCCATAGACCCGAGTTCCCGAAATCCAATCGGGCAAAACCACGTTTCTCAAATCAGGATGGATTCCTGTTTTGGAGTGTTTTGATTCTTTTGGGGGAGCACATTCGGTGGGCTCATTGGCCCCCAAATGCACACCGCTACCGATGGTGTAAGGCCAGCTCTCAGATGAAGATACGAAAATATTGGGCTTTCAGGGTCCCAAGCCACGGAAATCTGATCCGACTGCCGAAATCCATGACGCTTGGACTGTGCACAAGTGGGGTCTGCTCTTCAGTCTCGAGATCCCACATCGAAGGGGGCACTGGGGGATCCCTGGAAGGAGTTTGAATCAAGCCCTTGGGATTTGCTCGTTACCGACTGACAGGGAAAATCACTTGCATTTGACGCCATTATTAGTGGATTTTCTCGATCACGAATACGAATGGGTCGTGTTTTCTTTGTGAGGGTGTGTGTCTGGACGGGGTAAGTTTGGGAAACTTGGGAAAGATGGTGGACAGGCTCTCTTCATGTCAATGTCTCACGTCAGGGTGGGAGGTGGGGACGAAAGCCACTTGGTATGGAGACGCACCTAGGACCAGGCAGGCTTACGGGGCAGGTGAGCAGAAAGAGTCAATAAGTCTTTGCATGTTGCATATGCATTGGTCCCGATTTGGCTTGACTCTCTTATCAACTTGATACAATGATTTCGTGACTTACCGTGTTCAAACTTGCTGGCTCCATCAAGTCAAGCCACCATTTTCCTGCTTGCCGAGAGGTAATTTTTGACATACACACACAACGTGGTGAGCCCTACAAGCTTTGTCATTGATTTACACCTATCGAACCTTGCCGTCCAAACTTCAAGGACTAACTCAAAGTTTATGTCCCAGTCAGGAAGAAAGATCCGCCATTCCGCTGCGCGACTCGGTATAAGTAAACACCCTGCTAGGAACCTGACATAATGAGGCTCCTTCCTTTTTCTGATGCTTTTACGAAGTTGTTCCGGCCATCGAGGAGCTGGTCAGGCCCAGACTCTCGTCGATCGGTGAAGGGGATCGAACTCACACTGGTAGGATCCTCGACGGTAAATTGCGAACGAGAATCATATTGGCCCAGTATTTTGCAGAGCGATAGAGAGAGAGAACGAGATATCCTCTCTGATTCCCACGGTGGCCGCCGGAACGGGAAGGTTCTGTGTTCGGCAACCTCCATCGACTTGAAAGAAGTGTGTGGGGTTTCGTTTGGAGAAAGTGAAAGAGAGACAGAAGGCGAAAGACGAGGAGAGGATCTCTTCCCAGCTACCTTTGCCGGCTCACGATGCTGATCTCTTGATCGTCCCTCTATCCCAACCTGTGTCTGCCGGATTTGCGATTCCTGGGGGGCAATAAACCCACCACAAAAATTCAAGTCATGGATCGACAACAGCTGGAATGCTCTTCCAGATGCTCTGGAAATGAGCATCTCGTTTCGTCTATGCCGATACTTTGTTCCATGTGGCGAGCAAGACTTGAGCGAGATCTTCGATCCTGTTCTTGTGCGTGGTGATCCTTGGATCTTGGTATGTCGTGATTCATCGTCTTCCTCCCCATGTATATTCAAGTGGGCCGTCTCCCGTCGACATATGCGTCTCCTCGGAAAAAAATACCTCTGCATGGAGCATTCATTCTTACTCTGGTGGAGTGACAGCGAGGATCATCCCTACGATATACCAGCCATAACTTCTGGCGATCCGCACCGTGCCGGCAATGACAGATGGTCGATCTCTTACTTGGATCCCCAGTTGCATCCGGGAGCCCTGGTTACAATGGAAGAATGCTTGCCAGACCGTCTCTTGTGGAGAGTGTGTTACAATGCTCGGAACGCATTACGCCTCGATGACTCCTCTGGAACATCGAACCGGGGCATGGTTACCCTGGTACCCTTTCTTCCTGTGGCAATTTCAACATCGGGTTGGATATCTCGACAGACCCATCGTCCTATTGTGGAAGCTGAGGATCATACAGATGTATCGAAAAGAGGAGAAACAAATAATATGTGATTGAGGAGAGCCCGCATGTCTCTGTTCCGAAATCCAGTGGAGTAGAAGTCGTTCAGAGGTGCCAAATCTTGGGATCCTGCTTAAGCATTTGCTTCTGGGTAGGTTTGACGAAATGGGCGAGAAGAGATGTTTCTTCTAAGCATTGCATACAGTTTTCAGCATCAAGAACACTCACCACACCCCGCCCCAACCTTCTGCGCTCCCATCTGTGTCGTTCCTTGACAATCCATGCTTCACGACCATCCAGAGCCTCAGGGAATGCTTCCAGCTGCCGCCTTCCACACATGCTAGCTGCTGTGGCTTCAGTCAAAGTGGTCATGGCAAACTCACATTTCGTGAACCTTTACTTTCGGGGCTCGTTGCCGTGCATACAGAGCGTTTCGATCCTCTTGTCAACGGGACTCCTACTCAACGTCCAGCGAAAAAGATGTATATTGCATAGAACGTTGCAGTTCACGCTAGTCAAACCATCATTCACCAACCTCTTCTGCAAGCGTTCGATAAAATAAAATTGGGCACGTCAGCCTCTCCCCTTTCACTCGTAGAAGCTGATAGATGCAGAATGCAGGCGTACTTGGAGGAAGATCTGCTCGGCGAATGGTGGGCAACCAATGTGTAACTATGCCGACGGCCATGGACTCATCCTTCGCAGGGAGGGTTCGATCACAAGATCAGGCAGCTCTGATCACAGAGCTACCCTCTCCTTTGGTGACGAAAGGCCCCTAAAAAGTCCCTCAAAAGTACAAAAATATTGGAGCAATCGAAAACCCCATCAACAAAAATAATTAGCATGTTCGAACCCGGGATCGAACCGGGGACCTTGTCGGGACAAAGGCTCACAGTTGTGAGCAACACGTGATAACCACTACACTATTCGAACACGATTTCTGACGAATTTTCAAACTAAATTTTGCTTGTCTTATCTTTATAGTTTTATAGGTTCGCTAAATATCGGGCGGCTCCGGTGGAGGCGATGTGGAAATGAATTGTCGCTTGGTTGATTCACTAACCCTATCCAGCACAACTTCTCTAATTTTGGCTCTTCCCCGCCCTTCTCCCTTTCATTGTCAGACCCGAATACTGTGTTAAAGGGGCTCCTGGGCTTTCTACAGGAGAGAAGGGTCAAATACATGTAGGATGACCTTCAGTTGAGGGCCCCTTACTGTGTCTGGTCGAATTGAGATGCAGTACTGAAAAAGACAAGAACAATGTACTCCATGGAAACGCCTGCCCCCAGCACAGCATCTTTTCTGAACATACGCTATCATTGAGTAGGCGCACGTGCAAGGACGAAGGCCCATCCAGGGAGTCGACTTAGGAAATAAGTAGTGCAGGCTGTTACAGAGTCACCATCACTGAGCACTCAATAACGGTAAGGTAGCCACCACATGGATATCTAATGTTTGTTGATGAGTACGGTCGCCTTTGGTTGTAACCGTTATACCTGCTTACGAATACACCCGGACCCATAAACAATAGATTGTTGTAAAATCTTCGGCATGAGGCGCTCGTCAAAGGTAAATGGATAGTTCTTGACCTGGTTCCTGCAGCCTCCCAGAACACAGAGATGAAAGAGCCCAAAGTCCAAACTCGATACTATTCGCAGATATTATGCTCCGCTCATGCTTCCTCCATCGCAGCTGAGAACATGCCCTGTCACGTACGATGCACTGTCTCCAAGAAGGAAAATGACACTATCAGCTAGCTCGTGAGGTTTGCCCATTCTCCCCATTGGTGTGGCGGTACCCAGTCTCTGTGCGACATCTGGGAACTGCTCAAATGTTGCTCGCTGCATGCCAGATTCCGTAAGCCCTGAGAAGTTTGTATGTTAGTATTGATTCCTCTTTGCAGTCTTGCGTTTCGCTACAGACGTACCAGGTGCCAGGGAATTCACACGGATGCCTTCCAATGCCCAGTCCAACGCCCATGTTCGAGTCAGACCAATGACGGCGTGCTTTGCCGCGCTGTACACGGCAAGACCTTTGACAGCCCGCAGACCTGCGCCGCTGGACGTGTTGACGATTGCGCCTCCACTGCCTTGCTTCTTGAACTGCCAATATGCTTCCGTCCCACAGTTCCAGACGCCGGTCACGCAGACGGCAAAAATCTTTTGGTACAACTCGTCACTGACAATGCCCCCTTCGTAAGGGCATATTCCAGCATTCGCACACATCCCGTCCAGCCTGCCAAACTTATTCACAATCTCTGCTACCCAGGCATGTACCTGTTCTCGAGAGGAGACATCGACATTGGAGTAGATGAGGTCCGGGATGCCCTTTAATTCTTCTGGTTGGGGGCTGACGTCGGCGACGGCAATTTTGGCTTTGAGGAGAATCAACTTGTGTACAATACCAAGTCCAATACCCGAAGCACCTCCCGTGACGGCGATGACTTTGCCTTCAAGTGAGTTCCGCTCCATTGTTGCGGTGAACGCAGATGTGTCGCTTCAATCTGAATGGACGGAAACTGTTGGCTTATGATTTAGAGAGTTTCGTCACGGTTTTGGTGTCTATCAGCAACAGACAACTAGTCTATATCCAGGTTCCACGTGCAAAGAGGTGCTTCCGGCGGAAATGTGACATGCCACGCAAACGCCGAGTTGGCATGGGTCCCTTCATGCCGTAACGCCTGTGTCTACTGCCGGCTAGCGGAGATGCCAGGTGACAGAGGAAGTGAACGTTGGGGAGAGAATTTCGCAGGTCTCTTGCTCCAGAAGGCTAACTTTACAGCACAGCTATAGCGTTCGGCGGACTGGCCACTCCTCCTGTTACGTTCAGGGGCGCACTTGTGAAGAAAAACGACCACCGCCGTTCTTGTTGGCAGAGGACCGACAAGTCTTCCAAATTCCACAGCTCACCCAGGGGCATACCAAAATGGACCAATATCCACTCATGAAGCACTACCTTGGATTCGTCACCCCAAGGAACTGGGCAGACTTCGAAGCCTGGAGCGTCTGTGGCGACAGCCGCAACGTGTCTGTTCCATAGCCACCGCACGGATGCCATAGACTCCTCTACTCCAATGAATGCTTCCCCTTTAATAACGCGAATTCTCTCCTCTGGCGACGCCGACTTGTACCATGCACTGTAGCCCGTGCGAAGTAGTAGAATATCACCTTGCTGGATTTCCAGCTTAAAGTGCTGGGCCATTTGGTCTAATTCCATTGCCGTGATGGCATGGCTTGAACCTGCATTGACCTGGCTTTGTCCAGTCTCCTGTCGCCAAAGTGGATAGTCCAACAAAATCCCGCGGCCAACTATCCCGCCTCTCTGTAACCATCCTGAACTTTCAGTCAGTTGCTATTTCTGCACAAACAGGATTGAAAGAACATATACGTACTGTGTGTACCATTTCTTCCATTCCTATTCTTCAACACGTCTTCGAATTTAAGGCCATTGTAGAAGAACCCATCTTTTTGGGTTGCACAGTGTGTCAGGCCGTCCCACTGGGAGCTGCTTTGGGTGTTGAAATGGAGCTCGTCATCGTAAACATACATGCCCGCCAAAGAACGATAATTGATCACATTCTGCTCGAGCTGGCGCCGCGTGCCCAAGCGCTCGCTGAAGTGATCGAGGGGGAAGTCCAAGGACGCGGATCGGCCACTCTTGACCTCAGCGGCTGCACGCTGAATTACTTCTGGAGTAAGGAGGTTCAAGGCTGTTTACAGTCATCAAAAGCGCTTGGGAGAGGACAGGATGAGTGCCATTCTTTGAAGGAGATGTTTTTTTGGTGCACTCACTTCCAATCTCGTCGTCAGCGCCCCAAAACCCCCAGGTATTGCCCTGCGGTCTGCCTTCTACTGGTGGCAGTGCATCGAAATCAGGGAGAGCCTTCATCTTGTGGGATGGACAGCACGATCGATTGTCAGTCACAATACTATAGCATCAACGAAGGGAGACAAAGGCAGCACTTCGCCCAAAGAATGCCAAAAATCGTGTTCGTACCTGGGCAAAAATGTTCCATGCGCTTGTCGACATGACCCAAAGATTGTTTCCGGTCCTTCAGCCACTGCAGGCGCAAGAGACCGAACGGAGTCTGCCATACAAGTGCGGAGTTTCACACCCAGATATTTCCCGATTAGGCAAGTATTCAGACCCACCGGAATACAGCTCTTTAGATGGTCAGGCTCCGACCAGGGCTCTTGTTGGCGCTATTCGGAGTTTCTGAAGAATACTATGTGAATTGCTCTATTCACCTCCACGCGCAACGGTCGTCGTGATGAAAAAGGCCAAGTCAACTTGTTTTTCGAGGTGTGTCTCATGCAGAAAAAAGCCATTGCTTCTCTAGTCTCAGAGTAGAGGGCTTTCGCACGTCCCAAATATGGAACTTCTACTGCCAACCTGCGTGTGGGCGGTGCTCAGCGGTCTAGTATTTTCACTCTGGCCTGTACGAAGTCGACAAACTAACTCGGCCGACAGATCGCTCACTTGAAGTACAAGCGACGAGAACCGGGCTTTTTGTAAGTCTATGTGCTATACATCTTGACATATTCGTCAACTAATATGCTCGTCATAGTCAATATCTTGTTGAATTGGCAACATTGATCGTGCTAGCCTTTGTCGGCATTTTTTATCACTCCAGAGTGATTGTCACTAGTATAGGGCTCACCTCTATCTTCACTGCGCTGCATCTCCTTGCTCTGGGGTAAGTGCCAGCTGTTTCTCATGGCAACAGGAGCCGTGGCTGACCCATGAATACCAATTAATAGTTCAAGCATTGCCGTGTACCGAGTGTTTCTGCACCCACTCAAGGATTTTCCAGGTCCTTTCCTGGCAAAGATTACCAAGTGGTATGGATTTTACCTTACTGGCCTTGGTCGAACATACATCGATTACGCGCAACTTCATGAAAAGTACGGCGATGTGGTTCGCATCGGCCCAAACGAGTTATCCTTTGTAAACCCAGAGTCCGTGAAATATATCCATGGATCGGCGGCAAACAAGCTATGCAAAGGCCCGAACTATGATACTCGCTTGTGGGCCGATGGCATCAGCCTCGGAGACGAGAGAGACATTATGGCACACAGAGTGCGCCGAAAGTTCTGGGATAAAGGGCTTGCAATCAAGGCTATAACATCCTACGAACCCAGGCTTGTGAGGATTATTGACGTCCTAAAAGCCAAGTTCGACGCCTACGCCGGTAAGCTATACATCAACCCAGAAGCTAAGGAAACGTTTCGCTGAGGTTATTTATTAGGGAAGGAAATCGACGTGGGAGCTTTCATCGACTACTTCGGTTTCGATGCCATGGCAGATCTTGCATTCAACGAGACATTTTCCTTTCTCGAGAACGAGAGCTCTGGGGAGTTGGCGGTTCTTGTCCGCAAGGGTCTCAAGATGACGGAGATGATTCGAAACGTGCAGTGGCTGTCGCCAATATTCAAGTACTTACCCATGGATCCGGAGGACAAGGCGCAGACCGAGCGATTTGCCAAAACTTCAGCAGAGCATTTTGAAAAGAGGCTGGCCATGGGGACGAAACCAACTGACCTCTTTACTTACCTGCTCGCACACGATGAAGACGGAAAGTGAGCTTTTCCTTGCTGAAGATTGTGAGCCGGCAAGGCTGATAATGTATTAGGACTCTCGCCAAAAAGGACCTTGAGTCTGATTCACCCGTCATTATCATTGCCGGAAGTGATACCACTGCGGTCTGCTTAAGGTTGGTTCACCTGCTTTGATCATACATCGAGCGACGAACTGACTACCGGGAAAGCTTCGTCTTTTACTTTGTCTCCAAGGACGCCACCATCCAGAAGAAACTCATTGAAGAAATCGACGAGGCTTGGGCAGAACATGGAGACAATCTCGGTGGACGCAACTTAGGTATTCATCCTCCGACATCTTCTTGGCAGTTAAAGGCATTCTTGTGATAAAAACTAATTTCGCCCCTGTCACACGCAGGACCTGACAGTATGCCATATCTGAATGCCGTGATCAATGAATCTCTACGCATGGTACCGCCGGCGCCGAATGGCAACCAACGCACCACCCCCAAGGGTGGCTGTTTCATCGACGGCAAGTACCTACCTGAAAACACACAAGTGTCCTGCCAGCCTACGTTCATGGCCCACGACGCGCGGAGTTTCACGAAGCCCGAGCTTTTCGTGCCCGAGCGCTGGATTGACGAGAAACGTGATCCGATGTGGAACCACGACACGCGGTCCTTTATCCCGTTCAGCGCGGGACAGTACATCTGCCCTGGCAAGGCCCTGGCGTACCTGGAGATGCGGCTGCTGCTCGCGCACGTCTTTAAGGACTTTTCGTTCGAGATGTCCCCCGGGTTTGACCACGCCGGGTTCTGGCTCGGCCTGCAGAGCTATATGGGTTACATGAAGCAGCCAATTCCGCTCACGGTCCATAAGAGACAGCGTGAGGTGACGGCGAATTGAAAGTACGTAGATGATCGGACCAATATAGGAGAGCCTTGTGGTTTGTTAGGGAGATGTTCTATGTGAACTCGAGCAATGAGCGCTCTCACTCTTTATCTAGAGTATCAGAACTTATACAATAGATTGTTTTCCAGGGTGGACCACAGTCGTTTCGACACAAAGTCCTTGCAACAATAAGGTTTTTTGAGGTGTGATTGCTTGAAATTCCAGAGTCCATGCCCCCATATACTGGAATTCTTTGAAAAAGGGCAAATCTTCATAGACAATAATACAGGTCAAAGCAACAAAATCTTTCTTCATTGAGGTGGAATGAAAGAGTATCTCATGTTTCACCGATAATTGACTGCACAGTTACTACTGTGCAACGCGGTTTTCCATATAACGAAACATTCTTTCATTCTTTGTACTTCTGTCATGCCTCTCTGCCAGATCCCTCAAGTTCGGAACATGTCAAACATCAAAATATTGCTGCTCGTCTTTACCATCGACCAATCCCAAATACCACGTCAGATCTCTGCCGTCCAAATCCCGTGTCGAGAACCCGTTTCCAAGCCAGTACCAGACATTTCGATTACGGTACTGGATCTCGTAGTCCTCATACCGAGGCGTCGCGATGAGCTCCATGCTGAGGGTGGAAAGAAGCAACAGGTTAGCTATCTATGAAGATTCATAAATGTAATAACACCACTTACTATTGGGTCCTCGTCCCGGGATGCAGCATGATCTTGCCACCCAACTTGCCGCCTTTGAACCAGCTGCGACAGTTGCCCGACCACACGGTCCGGTTGTGGTATAGGTCGGTATGCTCCTGATAGTCCAGCGCAACCTGCATTTTCGGGGTGTAGCTCTTGATGTTCTCGAGCTGGAGCTTCTTGATCATTTGGGCGAAGTAATCGGCCATTTTCTCGATCATGCACAGCGCACTGCCTTGGCCCAGGGGCCCGTAAGGCCCGTAGAATGTGAAGTAGTTGGGCATGAAGGGCGCCGAGAGCCCGAGGTACGAAATTGGGTTCTTGCGGTACTGGTCTTGCAGGTTGTACCCGTTG
This sequence comes from Fonsecaea erecta, assembly GCF_001651985.1. NCBI lineage: Eukaryota > Fungi > Ascomycota > Eurotiomycetes > Chaetothyriales > Herpotrichiellaceae > Fonsecaea > Fonsecaea erecta. The sequence continues at coordinate 1,287,115 of NW_017387249.1, read as the reverse complement.
GCTATGATGGGGAATCGAGGAACCCACGTAGTGTTGAAGCCCGTGGCCAGAATGATCACGTCGACCTCGTGTTCGTTCCCCTCGGGATCGAGGAACCCTTGCTCGGTGATTTTTTCCAGCGCTTTCGTGAAGGTCGTCACGTTAGGAGAAACGAGGGCTTCCAGGAACCCGTTTCCAGGGCTGTGACCAGGGAAATTAGTCATGGATCGAAAAGATTCCATGCATCGGACTTACGTGGGCCGCTTGCAACCAACGGGGAAATCTTTGGGAATGAGCTTCTCGATGAGGTCGTCCCGGCCCTTCAGTTTCTCCATCATTTCTTGCCTTGCCATCTAAAAGCAAGGGATGATCAGTCGCTCCGTGTATGCTATCGGGCACAGCTTAGCAGCTTACCTTCTCCAATGCTTTTGCTTCAGGAGTGTTGTGGTGGAATGCAAGAAACCCTTCTTGCAGCTGTGTCTCGACCATCTTGCAGTACTTGAGATAGTAGTCCGGCTCTTCCCTGAACCTCTTCTTCTGCTCCTCGGAGTCTTCAGCGAGCTATTAGCAGATATCCTTTTGCAAAGGGATAGAAGATTCACCTACACTTGAAATTAAGCCCCCCCGGACCAGAGTATTTTGAGGCAAATGACGGAGTCATCCACGTGGGTGTACTGATCCACGTGTAAAGCTTCTCCACCTGAGACTGGATTTTGGCGATGATTTGGACTCCGCTGGACCCAATGCCTACGACGGCGACTCGCTTGCCATTCAAGTCAAGTCCCTCTGGATAGGCTGCAGAGTGGGCAAGCACTCCTTTGAAGACGTTGAGGCCAGGGATCTTAGGCCATTCCCAGTAGCTGTGTGAAATTTTAGGAGTGCAGACGGTGAATGGAGCAGTCTATCTTATCACTTACTTCAGGGGACCGCCGGCATTGATGAAGATGTCACATGACTCTGTGAATTGATTTCCAGAGTCCAAGTCTGTAAGTGTAATGTGCCATTGACCTTCATCGTCGTCCCATTCCGCGTGGTCCACACGGTGCCGGAGCTTGATATACTTTTCGAGCCCATACTTGACGACTATACCTTTGAAGTAGTCAAAGATCTCTGGACTCTCTGAGTAGTACTGGGACCAGATATGAGGCTCCCAAGTGAATTGGTAGCTAGCAGAAGGTATGTCACAGGCACAGCCCCTATATGATGTCAGTGCAGCCCGCGCCAACGCCAGTGTCGTTGTCGATGTACATACGGATAGCGATTTTCCAACCAGGTGCCTCCAACATCGGCGTTCTTGTCGTAAATTTGCAGTTCCACGTTTTGCATTTGATCTTGGACAAGCTTCGCTAGATTGATCCCCGAAGCGCCGGCACCAAGACATATTATTTTGACGGAACGCAACGTCCCCGAAGGAACTTCGTTGATGGTGTAACCTGCCTCGTTTGTGTTCTTCCAGCCATACTTGGCGGCGAGATTGTTCGTTGAGTCCACAGAGGTCGGCCTCGCCTCACTGCTGCCGTGAGATATGACCATAGTGGTGGCCACTAATTTATGTCCAGCACACTCCTTTGGAGTTCGACAAGTTGTAACGCAAGCTCCGTGGGTCGTATGCACCACGTACACTATGGTGAGTATCTGTTTGAAATACCTAGATGGTATTGTGGTTTTGAATAATGGTTGCGAGAGACAGGCTTTCAATGTATGACTGTGCTGCTGCTCGAATCAACATGACACCCAACTGGATAAGACGCCGTCTTTGATTGAGGTTTTTTCCATCCCCTGTCAAAAGGCTCGACGTCTCGGTGCGGTCGACAACTTACACCCAAGCTGCCACTCCGCAACACGCGGAGCAGCAGCCTTCCTAATTCGGACGAGCCAAATCGGGTTAATAGTGTGTCCAAACTCCGGTCAGAACACCCGCAAGTGGGTCAGTCGCGATTGGAGGTTGTGGGCCACCACATCGAAACTCCGACCTGACACTCGCTTTCCCCAGTATTCTTCATGCATAGCTTGCGACTTTGTGTTTACACACGTGGTTTCCCCGCGTGGGCCTCCGGACTTTCTGGTATACAATGTTGTGGAGTATGGGGACCTGCATTAGCAACTTGGATGACAAGAAATACCGCCTCATGAGGCCTCGACTTCATTTCAACCTCCCAACTTGTTGCCTCCACCTACCTATCCGACGAGGCCGTGTCCACGGATCTTGATTGAACAAGTCTCCAAGATGGCAATGCCCAAAGAAGAATTGTCACTGCATCACGACGAACATGGTGTGCACCATAGCAAAGCCAGAGAGAAGTTCAGTCTCTACAACTATGGTATCGTCCTCTGTGTTTCCTGCAGCTCACTGGCAACGGGCATGGTGAATGGCATGATCAACACGACTCTGGGCCAGCCGAGCTTCTTGCTCTACTTCGGCTTCCTTCATCAAACGAAATCCAACACGCCGTTGATCGGCACGATTCTCGGAGTGTTTTTCGCATCCGCCATCTTTGGTTGTGCCTGGGCCAGCTACTCATCCGATAAAATTGGTCGCAAGAAGACGGTCCTCATTGCAGCCATCATCTCCATCGTCAGCACGGCCCTTGTTGCGGGAAGCGTGCATATTGCCATGTTGATAATTTTCAGGTGAGCTCCCTGTAATACTTCGGAAATAAGGTGGAAAAAAAGACTGAACATTATTAACCATCCGTAGGGGATGTTCCGGTTTTGCTTCTGGAGCATATATGTCTGTGGGATCCTTACTTCAGAGCGAGCTCGCTCCCCCTCGATACCGAGGCCTCATGGTGGGCCTTGTTGGAGTGATGATCTCATTTGGCTATGTCTTCGCCAACTGGCTCGGCGTGGCCTTCTATTTTGTGGAAGCCGGTGGCGTACAATGGCGGATTCCGTTCGCGATTTGTACTGCTCCGTCTTTCTTGACCATCTTCCTTCTTCCTGTAATTCCAGAATCACCAAGATGGTTGGTGATGAAGAATCGCACTGATGAAGCTCGTGCCGTCATCTCAAAATTGCATGGCCACCATGACGACGAAGGCCATGAATTCGCTGAGCTCGAGGTCAAACAGATGGTCGATCAGATCTCATTTGAGAATCAGCATCAAATGGGTTGGTGGGAGCTATTGCTGTCGAAGAGGTACCGCAAGCGCTTTATCCTGACAATTATTACCCAGTCTATGAGCCAGGTAAGCTCCCATGATGTCCAAATTACCATTGACACTTAACCAAATCTGACTCTTAATAGTCTGCAGGTATTGTCGTGATTGCTAGTTACGGTCCGACCATATACGCCAGCCTGGGATTCGGTACAGTGGGCCAGCTGTCCATCACTGCGGGCTATGTGACATTTGGGGCGATAACCGCTACGCTCGGAACCTTGCTCATCGATAGCCTTGGACGTGTGCCACTACTCGCCATCGGAACGGCAATTCAAATTGCGCTGATTGTGGTAGTCACCCCGCTCATCGTCAAGTACGCTGGAACTGCCCACGAAGCTCCCCAGAGGGCTATTGTGGCTATGTTCTACATCTTCGAACTTGGATACTGCATGTTTGTGGAAGGTGCAAGCTACACTTATGTTTCCGAGATGTGGCCCGCTCATCTGAGGGCCAAAGGCTCGGCTCTTGGAGTAGCTAGTATCTACCTTGTCGACACTATCTACGTCGAGTGAGTACTTGGAGGACCCGTATTCCTTAAAGATTCGGAGCTGACTCAATCTTGACAGAGCCTCCCTCTACGCCTTTGTCTCCATCGGCTGGAAATTCTACCTCGTTTTCATAGTAGCGGGCGTGTTTTTCCTCACTGTATTCCTTCTCCTGGCGAAGGAGACCAAAGGCAAGCCGCTGGAAGAGATAGCCGGGCTTTTTGGAGATCAGGTTGCGGCCGAAACGTTGGAAAATCTTATCCTTACACATGATACTGTACTCGAGGAGACTAAAGAAATACCCAAGGGCAGTGTGATGATGTAGGAACTATCTTCAAGACGACCATGAGCAGAGAGAGGTGTTAACACGAAGGTCGCTGGGAATGAATGTACCATCCATCAACGCCGAGGGCTCTGCACCTAGAACATTCAAGCAATGGATTATCCCGGAGGAGTTGGACTCAGACTTCCCTCAGAGAGCATTTTTAATGTACGCCAGCCTGATGGTAGCCAATAGCTGCTCGCCATACAACGAAGAGGACTAATAGGTGTACCTAGATTTGTTAGCCCTTGACTTGGTTTTGTAAAACGGCTAAGAATCTCGAGCACCACTCTTAAACTTGTTACAGATCGTAGGGTTCCTAAATTCTCCTTTTAAAACCATATTCGTCACCAAGTAAACTCGCTGCGGCCGCCGCAGATACTAGCCGCTGCGGTCGGCCCTTGCCGGTTACACTCCTTTTCCGAGGCCGCCAGCAACCGGAGATCTCTTGTGAGTGCCACCATATCCCGAGGAGTCCCAGTGACCTGAAGTGAGGAGAATGTGGACTATCCTGTTCCCCGTATACGATATTTTTCAGTTTCCTCTGTGAATAAAAGAAACAAATGTTCTGATTTGCTACGACTAGACGTTACGTGCCGTTTGCTCTTGGAAGAGAACGTTGCATCCTACAGATATGTCAGAGTTAGTAGCGCTCGTAACTGGCGCCGCCTCTGGCATTGGACGAGCAGTGGCAAATAAACTTGCTAGACGAGGGATATCTCTTCTGCTTGCCGATCGCAATCAAAACCAGGGTTCCGCCGCCGCCGACGATATAGCTCAGAAGTACCGTGTCCGCGCAAAATTCCAGCGGGTAGATGTTACTCAAGAATCGGAGGTCAAACAGCTCGTGGCAGCCGCACTCGAATTCACCGGGAGACTCGATTACGCGGCCAATTGCGCGGGTATATGCGAGACTGTATGGGACGAAGAAGAGAGCATCACTACAGAGCTGTTTGACAGGTATGAGTGCGATTATCTGTTTTGTGTAGATGTCTTTTACCATATTGACGGATTTCTCTTCTCTAGAACACATGCAGTCAACACCCGTGGGCTTTGGCTTTGTCAAAAATACGAAGCACTGCAGATGCGATCACAGCAGCCAAGGAACGTCACATTCGACCCTCCAAGCCCCGTCCCGATCCCTGGCCAGCGAGGCTCAATTGCCAATGTAGTCTCGATTTCCGGGTTACATGCAATTGGACTGGCGGCATATACACCAAGCAAATATGGTGCAGCAGCGGTCACCAAGAACGGGGCCAAGTTCTACGGCCCCAGTGGTATCCGAGTGAATGCAGTCTGTCCAGGCTGGACAATGACAGCCATGATTGCCGAGAGTATGGGTGAAGAAGGAAAAATCGGAACGAAGGAGAATGATAACTCTCCTGTCAACCAGAAGATTGGGTTGCGCCGTATGGCTTTCGCTGAGGAGCAGGCCAATGTGGTGAGCTTCTTGTTGAGCGACGAGAGTAGTTATATGAATGGTTCGTTGGTGGTCAATGATGGTGGTTTTCATGATATCCGCTAGTTGATACGGAGATGGAGGGCGGACATGGAGTATCGCAGGCAAGACGCAGCGGGCGGATCCCATGTCTACAAAACACAATCTATATCTGCATCATAGAGATGTGTGCAACACGGACATCGTATTATTTCGTTCGAGAGAGAGACAAGGCAATATACCACATGCTTGGAAATCTTGTGTATTCATCTATTGCGCCATGTGACAATGTCCTCCCCCCGTATTTTGCGGGATAGGTTCCTTAGCTAGAGTGTTCCAGCCCCGGGCTTGCTGGCTTGCCGATGTGGACGGACCCATTCCTCCTCAGCATTTAAGGCACATGCTCCCCCAAGTCCCGGACTTCCCATTCCGCCAGGCATCTCCTCCAATTTTTATCAGCTCAACCATATCTCGAACCACTCAATGTCCCATCAAAAGAGCAGAAAACAGCCTTCGGAAAGAAGGTATATTTCTAGAGCCTGTCTAGCTTGTAGGAAGCGGAAGGTCAAGGTATCACGCGCATCAGCCGTTGCTCTTAGGCGTCATGATGTTGGCTGATTATAAGTCCCTCCAACAGTGCAATGACGACAAACCTCGATGCTCGAATTGCACTCTTTATGATGTCGAATGTATCTTTGTGGAGGATCGTCGTCGGTGAGTGTGGGTCAACGCCTGGAGAACGATATTGGCGAGGCAAAGACTGGGTAAGGACCTTAAAGGCTGATCTGCTCAAGCATGTCAATGTCTACACGCTTGGAAAGTATCATAGCGGCATCGAAGTCTTCCCCAGAAGACCTCAGCGACGAGAACACATCGCAAGTGCCAGATAACAATCTACCTCCGCAACAGCTTTCGACAACTGCGGAACAACCGGGCCCTACTTTCGTCCATGATCAGGACGTCATTGAAAATCTGCAGCCTAGGAATTATTCCTCAAACTGTGATGCAACGAACTCTATTAGTGGTGATCCTTTACACTCACCCGTGTCGGAGCAAGATTGGGATTCTTGGATTGGTTTAGAGGATGCAAAAGACCTTACGAACGCAGCGTGTTTCGCCGAATGTCACCCATTATTCGAACTTGTCCCATCACTTGGACTTACACACAATGAAGTAGATCTGCCCTCTACTTTCGAAGGAGATGTCATCCCACATACAAATCCGTCAGGACAGGATATCGTAGCGAGAAGTCCGGGGCTTCTACCGGCCGCTGAACGAGTCGACTCGTCCACAACAAGTACCAGAGGCAAAGTGAGACCGCATGATTCCGACGACCAAGACGGAGCACATCTAGACAGTATCACGAAGCACCTTACAAGCCGTTTAGGGCGTTTACAGATTGCTGAAGATGGACAGCCTCGCTACTACGGAGCAACCAGCAACCTTCATCTTTTGCATAGGGGCCCGTCGTCCCTCTGTCAACCCAACATACGACAGGTGGTTACCCACGGAGAAGCAGCCATTGCCCGAGCCGGTCTTCACTGGAAGGGTGATCCAGAGTACGAAGAAACTCTGGTTAATTTGTTCTTTTCATGGCATAATACCTTGATGTATGTTGTTGACAAACCAATATTCTTCAAAGAACGGCAACATTTTCGATCAGGACATCACACCAACCTGTATTCTCCGGCGTTGGAGAATGCCGTGTAAGTTCTCAAATCAATTTTGCACCCGGATTAACTGATTCGTCGTTACAGGTACACAGTTGGCGCCGCGTACACAGATCGTCTGCATCCAGAAATCGACGGACCCACAGATGAATTCTTTGGATTTCGAGCGAAGGCTCTCTTGGACATCGAGATTGATAGCCCAACAATTGCAACAGCCCAGGCTTTGCTGGTGCTCTCGTCGCATGAAGCTGCTCATGCGCGTGACTCACGCGGCTGGATATATTCTGGTCAGATCATTCCTCCAGGGGGCCACCTGGTGATTGCAACTGTCTTTGCTGACACGATCACAGGAATGGCGGTGCAGATTTTGTCAGATCTCGGGTTGCACCTGAATCTTGCACTAGACTTCTCGAAGTTTCACAACACGAACAGCAGTGCCGACGAAGTTACCTTACTGCGGCAGAACCTGTTCTGGTCGGCCAACACAATAGACACGTAGGTTTGTCCTACAACAACCACGAAGCGTAAGCTAACAAGACCAGGCTATGGAGTGCTTATAGCGGACGGCCGTCTCTGATGAAACGCCTTGCTCACAACATACCGTCCCCGATGCCTTCAACCAACTATTCGTGGGAATACTATACCGACGAGTACAGCACCATGACTTTCCCAAGAGGCTTCGACTTCGATGCCGCAGCGCAAGTTCATGTTTATCTTGCCAGGCTGATGACGGTCTTTGCACGAGTGTCGGAAGTGCTGTATGCGCTCAATTAACCAGAACAATGGCACCTTACTGATACTTTGCATAGATATTCTGGTGTTCCTGATGTCCTGGACGATATCCATACTTTCGTTGCTGGATTTGATGCTGAGTTACAAAGTTGGCTTGATACGCTGCCACCAGCCCTCCGGGTGGATTACTCCTCCGCACGGACAGCGATCTATCTTCCCGCGGTCCTTGAGCTACAGTAGGTCACTCACATATTGCGGGACCATTACTGATCGCCTTGGAAGCCTCATCTTCAACGAGTGTGTTATACTCCTGCATCGACCGCTTATTGCGTGCGACGAGTCGTCGTGGCTGTCTATCACCCCTACTCAGCGAGACGCAGCGCAATCTCTTTCAAAATGCGTCCAAGCAGCTCAACAAGTTTGCAAACTCCTCACGATTTTCCGTCAGCGGTACGGTCTACGTCGACCTCATCACCAAATGGGTCATGTCACACTGACGGCGGGCCTCATCCATGTATTCCAAATGTGTAGAACCAGCACGGGGACCCCCGAAAATCGAAATGCCCAGCAAGGTTTTCTGACCTGTATTCAAAGCCTGGGAGAGATGGGTCAGACGTACAAGAGCGCTTCCCGAGCTCTTGATGTGATCACCTCGCTCGGGCAGAGCTGGCAAAACGATGCCGTTGCTGGGCGTCGGGTGAAGTGGCCGAAGCTGCAGTAACAACTAACCGCGGATACATATCTCCCAAGTTAGCGCAAATGCTATCATGTACCCAGAACATGTGGTTGCTCCACTTTAAAGAGCTCTCTTCTCTACTCATTACCGTTCCGTTGCCAATGTGGTATGCTGAAGCCGCGGGTAAAGTGGCATTTCGGACGAAATTGCGTGCATCTCGGAAGATGACCACCGCCACATGCCCGCAGCTTTTGTGGAGGAAGCCCCCCAGTGTCACCTGATAGTTTGGAAGATGCCGAACTTGTTCAAAGTCCTAGGTATAGAGATTCAGTTATTTTTCGGTCAATACTTTGTGGTTCTTTCAGAAATCTAATCGGGGCAGACATCCAAGATGGGAGATGCCACCTCCGCTGCGGCTGCTACTGTCTCTGACTCTCACAATGGCCATGGGAATGTGAACGGGACAATGAAGTTCAAGTGTGTGGATCAGTATCAAGGCCAGGGACGCCCTATAAGAATCATCGTGGTTGGAGCAGGGCTCAGCGGAATCGCCGCGGTCAAAATCTTCAAAGAGACGTTCATAAACGCTCCAGTAGAGCTGGTGATATACGAGAAGAACCACGACGTGACGGGAACCTGGCTGGAAAACCGATACCCTGGGTAAGTTTTTGATATCTCATTGAATGATTGCGTGAATCTTTTCTGACGTAGAAATGCAGGTGCGCATGTGATGTGCCCGCACATGCCTACACTTTTAGCTGGGAAGGGAATCCACGCTGGTCGCGCGCATATGTGGGTAGCTCGGAGCTCTACGAGTATTATAAGGGCCGTGCCGTGGCCTACGGCGTGAACAAGTTCGTCAAGCTCAACAGCCGTGTCAAAGAGGCTGTCTGGAATGAAAGCACCGGCAAGTGGAAAGTGCAAATCGAAGACTTGACATCAGGAAGTACTTTCTCCGACGAAGCTGAGGTTTTGATCAATGCTGCTGGATTTCTCAAGTAAGTGGTTAAATTCTTGGAAGATTTCTCTGCTTACGAGTCCGGCAGCAAATGGAAGATGCCTGACATCCCCGGCCTAGGCGAATTCAAAGGAAAACTGATCCATTCTGCGCAATGGGATGAGACGTATCCCCTCGATGACAAGATTGTGGGTATTATCGGATCAGGGTCGTCTGCGATCCAGATAATTCCCCAGATCCAACCGAGTAAGAAAAGACACTCGAATCTGGTTTGAGAAACACATTTTGACGACGACCTGCAGAGGTTAAGCATATGACATCTTTCATTAGGTCCTCGACATGGATCACACCCGAGTTTGCTGCTGAATTTGCTCCCGAAGGCCGTACCGCTTTTTTCTCCGACCGGCAGAAGGACGAGTGGGCTCAGAATAAAGACAAATTCTTGGAATATCGAAAGAAGGTCGAATCGACAATGAATAAATTCTTCGACCTGCAGTTCAAAGACTCGACTCTGCAGAAAGACGCGTATGACAACTTCCGCAAGACCATGCGAGAACGGCTGTCGAGAAAACCCGAAATAGCTGATATCTTGGGTAAGTGACTCCTACTTAGGAAACGAACAAGTAGCCAGACCATTTCAACCTTGAAACGAGCGTTGACATGTTTCAAATCAATAGTCCCCAACTTTGCTGTTGGCTGTCGAAGGATAACGCCTGGCCACGGATACCTCGAAGCACTTACAGAAGATAACGTCACTGTTCGGAGCGATGGAATCGTTCGTGTTACGGAAGACGGCGTACAAATGGCCAAGGGAGATAAAATCAAGTTGGACGTCCTGATATGTGCTACCGGCTTCGACACAAGTTTCCGGCCGCCATTTCCTCTAATAGGGAGAGAAGGTTGCGATCTCAGGGATGAGTGGGCGGACGAACCGAGATCATACTGTTCCATCGCGGCGCCCAAGATGCCCAATTATTTCAGTAAGTCTTCCATGGTACCCGGCTACTTTTATTGGACTATGTCTGATCGCCATTTCTTGTAAACAACTTCAGTCATTAGCGGACCTAACTTCCCACTGGCAAATGGATGTCTTCTCCCGTGTCTCGAGACGAACATCAAATACGCCTTCGCGGCAGTGAAAAAAATGCAATACGACTCCGTCAAGGCAATCGTGCCGAAACCTCAAGCAATCGACGATTTCCAGGAATTCAAGGACGCGCTCATGGAGGACCTGGTGTGGACTGACCATTGTGTCTCCTGGTACAAGAACGGCAAGGCTGACGGCAAAGTTTGGGGCCCGTGGCCCGGATCGTCTCTCTCGTACCTTGAACTCATGAGCCAGCCTCGCTGGGAGGACTGGGATTTCACGTACCTGGCAAGGAATCGTTTCCAATTTCTTGGACGAGGCAAGACGGAGCGCGAAGTCAAGGGCGGGGATCTGGCGTATTATTTGACGGAACCCGGGGCGTCAGCGTCTAGCTAGATGGCACTTCTGCCCTATCTCCTCGCTGAAGGCCGACTCCGATCCATGTATCGTGGTTTTCTTGACCTGATGGACTGCGCAATCCAGAAGCATTCAAAGGCAGAGAGATTATACCACAATCAATGGCGGCGGAGCCACAGTGGGCCAGGTGGGTATTCCAGAAGAGGTTAGTGGCTCCTGATCCGCACATTTCCACTTTTGGCTAGCCGAGATAGAAGGAATGAAGTCGCCGGTTGTGCAATTCCACGGAATTTGTCAAGCCAGATTTCGTCAGATTAAGACCGGGCCGGGAGACCCGAGCTCAGTCCATTTCGGACAGAGTCTGGTTCATGATCCCGTGGAAGGCCTCATGCGTAACCTAGGAAAACTCGGGGTTTCTATACCCGCTTTGGCGTACATTCTATTTGTAAGAGGGCACTGAAAACGGGAGCCATCTTCATTCGGCATCGTATATTGATCGATATGTCCCATGAGTGATGGCGGCCTCGCTCGACAAGCCAGGAAATCGTTCAAAGAATGCTGGCTCGAGCTTCATTGGAGTCTCTTCGGCTTGAAGAGCAAGGATGAGCTTTGCCTCTAACCGCGCAGATATTGTTCGAGGAATATGACGCTGCAACACTTTCTGCTTCGTGTATTCGACGTACTCTTCCACCCGATAATAGACCTTTGCCTTAGGTCCTCCCGCCGGAATATGAGTCTGGTATCCGAGACTTTGCGAGGGCGATCCATTTGTGTTTTCTGGAAGGCTGTTCACCTCTTCCTCCAGACAATAGGAGCGCATGGTGGCAAGTATGACCTCGCTGAGATCGTAATCTGCGGCGTGCAAGATAAGCTTATCCCTCATATCTGGCCATGCAATCCAGTCCACCACAGGCCAGTGAAAACGGGTGAACTGCAACCGCGTAGGTCGAAAGCATGCAGGTAGCCGCGCATAGTTTTCTGAAGTGGGCTCAATTCGATAGCGAGTGATGACTCCAATAGTCTGGAAAGCATTGGTAAGTATCCACCAGTCCTTGGTCGAGTGCCAGTAGTGTTTTGAAACCATCAGATCAAAGATACTCCGAAGTAAAGCGTCAAAACTAGCCAGGTCTTAGCTGGGAAAAAAGTCCCTTTTTTCTTCTAGCCCTGGTCTCTTACCTGTGCTCTTTATCTGACTCGCTCAGATGTTGTGTTGTTATGAGTTGACGCACGCTACCTTCCAGTTCAAGTACGTCCAGGCAAAACACTGAAGGGCTGGGGATATAGTTGCCTGGTCCCGCCAGCGCCTGTGAGGGGGATGAAAGGTCAGGCAGATTTGTATTTGTTATCGACTGATCTTGATCCGGATTCCAGGATCCTTGATCGGTGCACTCATTGGCGGAACACAGTTCAGCCCTTTTGATAGAGCTTCCTCTAAGGTCGTCATTTCTCTCGGGTGAAAGATTGCCTATTGGAATCACAGTGTCTTGGACTTGATCCCATCCATTTGCGTGATGTTCGCGGAGTGCTCGGGCTGCCGTCTCGACTCCGCGAGCTGCCGCTCCAGCAACGGCAGATAGCTGTCTTTGCAACGAAAGAACCACATCCTTTAACCTCAAAATTTCGTCCTCCGACCGAGCTGGAAGCGGTCCAACGGATGTGACTTGTTGTTGAACGTTATCATTGCTCATGTTCATTTGGTATCTGTAGAGAGCAGCATGCGAGAGCCCGACCATATAAGCCCCATGAATATCGGTAGGGAGACAGAGTTTGATGAACAAACAATCACGTCCACGGAACATAGAGTCCAAGATTCTACAGCTCCCGTAGTCTAGAACCGGTTTTGCGGGGTAATTGAACCTTGGCTGATCCGGCTCTCCACCTCAGCCTTGTTTGCATTCCATGTCTTGTCTCCTCGGATACATTTCAAAGTAGGACACCTTCAGAACAAGCGCTATCAGGTGTTTCTTACCTGCCAGATCGGATCTGGATACCGTGTGATCCCGAAGCGTGATTTTCTATGCAACACTAAGCCAACGTCATACCGTCTCCGAACATGAACGCGGGTCATGTATCACCGCATGCCCGGCAGAAACCTGTCAAATCTTCTACCTTGGAATGCTCTGTCTGCAAGAAATCTTATTCACGCCGTGATGTCCTCAAACGGCATATCAGCTCGCAACATGAGCAGAAACGCGGCCCACGTCCCCAGCGAAGGAGCAAGAGGAAAAGCTGTCTTCGCTGTGCGCTGTAAGTGCCTTCTTTGGATATTTCCCCCACGCTTTCCAACTTTAATAGATTGACATGACTCAAAACTAATTGGAAATATTAGGTACCGGGTACGATGCACCGGTCCACCAACCTGCACGCAGTGCGGTGAGAAGAAAGTTGTTTGTCAATTTGACTTTGCATCTGTCGTAGAATCGGGTACTTCAAACCCACGGCACACGCATGCACCTTGCTCTCAATCACCAACATCACCAACCCACTTAAGAGAGAGCATAAATGTCGACCTTGGAGCTCACGCCTTGTGTAACCTGGAATCACTCTCGTCCCCCGAACCATGTTCCTCGGACGATCATCAGCCAGACAACTCACCCAAAATGTTGCCTCCGCGAATTGAAGAGGCACGTATCACGCCCTCATTAGCAGACTTTGATCACTACCTGCACTATGATTCGCACCTTGAGATTGGGGAGTTGTCAGATTCTGCGGACTTCTTCATTTCAAACATCCTCCAAGAATTATGCGAGGTATGTGCTTGCTCCTGAGCTCCCCACAACAACTGGCGTTGCCTGATAACAGAATGATCTTCTGTCTTGAGCAGCCTGAGAAAATAAATATGCCTGAATACATCAGTCAATCAATTGATCCAAGTCTTCAAACGCCGAATATCCAGTCCTCAAGCGCTTCGCATGGCAACAAGCAGCAACAAAAGCCCACCGCCGATGGGCTCCAACACAACCTGGACGTTGCTTTCGTACAGCTTTTTATTTCTTCTAGTTGTGCTCCCCCAGTGGAATGTCTCGCCCTTGACAGGTCTTTCGAGTTTGCCACCAGTCTACTTATCGTAGATGAGCAGGACCTAAGAGAATACTGGTTATCGTATTCTGCAACCTTCCACAAGGTCAGTTGTTCTACGAACAGGGGATGGCAGACTGACACCTCCCGACAGCTACTGCCAGTGATCCACATGAGTAGCTTGGAGTTTGACCCTGCTCCTTCTTTACTACTTGCGACCATCACCGCGATAGGAGCCGACTACCTAGCCGGTGGCAAGCCTCAAAGATACGCCTCTGCCACTTACGAGAGGCTTTTCGGCTTTCTTGCTGTCGGTGATGTTGCCTGTTTCTTCTCAGATATCTTACTGACCTCTGCAAGGCACCAAATGATTGCATACAAGCCGAATGTCCACATTGCTTGTTATTACTTGCAGCAACATCTCTTCTATGCTACCGTATCTTAGACCACCGGAACCTCCTCTTTTTCACTGCAGCCCTGGGACTCATGAGCCGTCTGACGGACGAAGCTGCGAGATTGGGGGTATTCTCTGTTCCAGATATGGATCTCATGCCCCAGGAGGAATTCTCCACGGGAGAAGATACTCCAGTTCAATACTCTTCCACTGGGAATATTCGAAACACAACAGAGCTCATCACTACAGCGGTATTGAAAGACGAAATACCTGAATGGAGGAAATGGGTGGGCAACGAACAGCAGAAGCGACTCGGCTGGGCAGTCTTTGTATGTTGCGTCTTGACCGGTGACGACTGAGATTGTTATTTGATTTTTACTGATCGTGACATTCTTCCTACAGGCAGCAGACCACCTCTCTTCACTGCTCACCAACAGTCCTTCCCGAATCCTCGAGACAGACCTGAAAATCTCCAGCCCCTACCGCGACGCTTTTTGGGACGCCGGAAGTGCCAAACAATGGCGCTCACTTTTTCCCTGGACGCCCTCGCCCCCACCACCGCTTCCGTTCGCCGGCATCGTTCGCAATATAATCCTGGGAGAGTTTCCTCTGAAGAAGCTATCCGACTTTCACTTGGATTTGTGCATCTATGTCTTTGAAATGGCCGTTCTGGGACTTGGAGGTTCCCACATCCTGGGCTTGAATGAGCTTCAGCTGAGATCTCTCCCGGTGAGGACAAACTTGCTGGAAGTTCTCGCGATGTTGAGAAGTAAAAAGGAAAGGAGTGATGTGAGGCTATGACAGACTGCGGCTTCCTCGTTAGTTTTCGCTATATTATTAAAAGGGAAGCCACTTTCAGTTTGTCAGACTATGTGTATGTTTTCTCGCTCCACCCTGGCCAATTGATGGGGACACTTTATGGGAAGGTTCTACCAGCTGTAACCAGTGATAAGTCTCTTCTCTTTTGACTATCTTGTTCTTTTCTCGTCTTTCAACGCTCGAAAACTTGCGGTCATGCCCTCTCCCTAGCTTTGATCTTCAACATCAGCGGCCCATGCATCAAAGACTGATAGCTCTTGATGCTGCTCTGGAAGGCAGCGTCGTCGAAGTCGTCTGGCATGGTGACGTCAAAATTCCGGACGACTTTGGCCACGAACAGGCGAAGCTCGAGGAATGCCAGGGCACGTCCTGCACAGGAGAAAGTGCCTCCGGGTAAAGGCTTGGAAGGCTCTCATGTCGTGCGTCCAAGTCGGGTCCCGCGTGGCATCGTTCCACCTCTCCGGCACGAATTCGCTGGCCCGTGTCCAGTTTCGCTCGTCGTGGTGGAGGTACATGACATTGGAAGACACCTATATAGTGGTCAAAGGAGGCTGACTACATATAGGCTGGGTGACGTTGTGTTTCTGCGTACCTGGGTATACTCGGGGATAAATGTGTCGTTGACGAGGTGGCCTCCTTGCCCTGTTCGCCGTTGGAACCCGTTAGGCCCAGGTGGCAGGAGTCTCATGGACTCATAAATTGCCCCGTTGATGTACGGGCATGTCTCCGGTCCTGCTTCAGCTTTTAGCAACTGCTTTTCCTCATACTGGCGAGAGAGTTTGTACCGAGCATATAGCCTTCCAAAGGCTTTTCCCCATCCCAGGCGCGGTCGACTTCTTCTTTGACTCGCTCATAGCATTTTGGATACTTGGTCAAGAAGTAGAAGAGAAAACTGGCTGTGTCAGGTTCAGCACTTTGGCCTCTGTAGCCAGAACTTACGTGGATGCCAGAGATGTCGTGTCGCTGCCCGCTATAAAAAGCACGGGCGAATCGGCCTCGAGATCGAGCTCCTTTGTCACACTTCTCTCACTTTAGCATTGCTCCTTTTTGATAGGAAATCGGCGATACTCACTATCCGTCCTTGTCCCCAGGGATGAGATGCGTGAACAGATCATTCGGTTCCGTTCCCCGCTGCCTTCTCTCGTCGTATTGATTCTTCGAGATCCGTCGAAACTCTGCAGTGTGCTTCTTCACATCTGCATCCCCGAATGGCAGCAGGTAGGCGATGGGAGAAATCCACGGGACGGAGGAGAGGATGTGCATCATCTTGATGCCACTCCGCACGCACGCAGAGTAGAATCTCGGGCCATCTGCCAGAATTTTGTCAATACCTCAAGGGGACTCCGGTTTTGCCGTCCTCACGAGCTGGGGTCTCACCGTCGTTCATCAGCCCGAATTTGTAATCGAACGCGAGCTCGCCCATGGCATCGAACGCGAAATAGTCGCACCAGCTACCAAAGTCGACAATTTGGCCTTCGGTCCCGTGTTAGCAATGAAGTACATACAAGCTTGGGACCTTTCTTCCATACCGTCGTGCTTTCTGAGCTGTGCCAGCAGGGTATCCAACAAGCCGAGGATCCGCGGCTCGTAGGACTTCAACTGCTTCTGGCTGAAACCATGATCCCACATTCGCCTCCTCAAGCGATGATCCTCCCAGTCTCGGGTGCTCGGCATGGCCTTTCCCCCAGTGCTGTATACTTCGGTATCATAGTATGGGCCCTTGGTAAGGCGAGCCCCCTGAGGACCGTGAAGGTACTTTACGGCCCCTGCGTTGGCGAAGGAAAGCTCGTTGGGGCCGATCCTCACGATGTCGCCGTACTGCAGGAGAACAGTCACGAGGTGAAGCAGATAAATAAGAGTCGAGACTTCTTTCCTACCTTCGCATGCAGGGATGGCAGCCACACGTGTAGATAGCCAGTCCATGACTGATACACTCCCGTCCACTTCGTTAGTTTTGCGTACCACGGTCCGGGGAACTTGCTGAGAGGATGGAGGGGCGACAGCCTATAGACTGGGATACTGAGGCTATTCATCCACTATTAGAACTGTTCTTGATATAGAAAGAAGGTGATGCACCCTAGGGTTATCAAGTGGACAGCGACAAATATGGGCAAAGCCTTCAATGCAAAGAAGTAATCTCCGCTCAGCTGCAAAGCCAGCAGACAGATAAAGCCGACAAGTGCAGCGGTATTTGTGAAGAATGACCTGTGACAGTCACGATTAGTTGGTCCTCGCTACTTCTGCCCGTGTAACTAGGACAGACCCCAATGTTGGTTCATATCGCCTATAGATTGCATGGAAGACCTTCCGATTCCCGTCAGTAAGGATCCTGAAGCCTCTCGAATCAAACTTACGAGACCTGTAATGGCAGCGGTCCATGCCACTCCGGCCAAAGTAGCTGTCATATTGTTCGTGGCAGTGTGCGGGCAACAATTACAACAGACACAGACTTACTGAGCTCATTATCTGAATTCCTGTTACTTAAGAAACCCATCCCGACTACAAAGACGCTTTGACCTGACTCGACCAGCTTCCAACTCACATCCGCAAGTTAACTCCTACTCACGAGGATCTCAATTGCCATACCTGAAACTGCCTGGAGCACGCATGCGAACTCCGGCCCCAATTGCGCATTTCGCCATTGGTTGGCGTCTGTCCCACTTCTCCATCAGACTTCTTCTAAGCGAACGACATCTCGTGTACCTCCTCCAGGCGGTCATCACCACCTTTTTAACGACGGCTGTTGTGTTCTAAGCCGGAAGCTGAAACTTGGTGGGGTCCCAGCCTCGGATTCGGTGTGAAAGGTTTCACCTCAACTCACGACATCTTTTCAAGATAATGAGGCCTTTGGGAAAGTATCCTTTGTCTCTTTGGTGTGCGAAGCTGAAGCTATAGCTGTGAACTGTGAGTTGTGACTTGTGATAAGAGCGAGTGGCCACAGGACATGTTGTAGAGTCCTTCTATATCTTGAAGTGCCTTCGATCCTCCCGCTCTGTTTGACCATCCTTCGGCACCACATGAAGACAGTCACAACCCTTCGATACAGTGCCAGGGCAGTTCAAATGAGGAAGCTGGGTCGGAAGAGGCAAAAGTAAGCTTTGCGGCATTGAGAGGACAACTGGGTTCTAATTGTCCTCAGCCCGGAAAGGAGTGGATGGGGTGGAGGTTGAGAGGTATTAGGTCAATGACGATTTGTGGGAATCGTGCGTATGGCATTCTTCAAAAGCCATTCAGATCAACAAACCTTCCAGGGTAGTATGATGTGTAACTTCTAGCTGGACACCTACCGCGCACTGTGGCTGACTGGACATGTAGGAGCAACACTACCAGTGAAGCAGAAAATGTATCATGATGCGATCGACACAAGCCTAGATCTCAACTTCAATGCAAGCCATCTCATTGATCACCTCGGTGCTTGAACTTACTCCCATGAGTTCTTAGGGTTTTTGACTTCATTTATTGCCTCATGAATCATTGAGATCCAATGGAGGGAGTGGCGGAGGAGCAATACATCTGAATGAGTGCTGTCGACAATGTCACTCCCGTGCTCGCCGTTCGGTGTCTAGCTGCTTTCGAATGCCCGCTTCAGCACTCGAGACTCTCGACAACATTACAACCCTTACAGCACCGTAACTGCCAAGACAAGAGAGATTGGCTGCATGATATTTATTCACGGCACCTTTCCCCGGACGTGGTGAGGCTATGCTCGATAATATTCGGCCAAATATTGGGCTGTTTGTCTTTTTTCGAGTGGCTTTAGGCTATGCCGCATCTGGTGAGATTACCCTTTCAACTCCTTCCCTCAGATGGTGCGAAGCCATCACTGATCTTTGAGAGGGAGCAGGCATTCCTCATAGACGACCAAATGACAGGACAGACGGTGTCTAATCAGACATCAAAGTCGATAAGATGGGCTAAAATGCATGAGGGAAGACGGGATACGAGACTCTGGTTGAGTTGATTTTGCAGTAAGGAAATCCAAGAGGTCCATCCTGAGGTCCTTGAGGCGCTATGGGTTGGGGAATACAATCGAAAGGCAGCCTAACAATTTCGAAGAGTCGCTGATCCCATGTTGGCTGGCTCTGAAGGGAGACCTTTCCTTAACCCCAGTCCGTTAGCTTGTGCAAACAATGGTCAATCAATGTGAGGCTGATCTGGGAAAGGGATTGACCTTGGCAACGCAACTCACGCAGGACATTCATTTGCCGGCCGTGCCAGAACTCCATCCATGGTTTCTCCATCTGGCAACTCCGGTATAGATGCGGAGTCGACTCGAGTAGATGGCCTTTGCCGAGGCTTGGTCAGGCTTCGAGTAACCGCGGAGTATTTTACAGATCGGTCTTATCACTGACGCGCCGCGCTGGCTTGTTTACAGACTCCTGCAGATCAAACAGTGACCTGGGGGAGACTTTAGTGTTTTGGTATCTGACTTGGCCACCATGCATCTTAACGGGGAGAAAGCACCGTACGAGCTGCTCGAACAGCCACAATCTGCGCCAAAGCATATCAAAATCATCCATGTCGGCGCAGGAGCAGCCGGGATGTTGGCAGCCTACAAGGCGAGACGAATGCTAGAGAACTACGAATTGGTGTGCTATGAAAAGTGCGTCAGGGTCGACAAACGATGAGCATTGAGCATCATTGGATGTACTGACTTGTTGCATCGGTAGAAACCCCGTGCCTGGAGGTACTTGGTGGGAGAACAGATATCCTGGTACGTCGAGAACTGTTTGCTTCGTCTAACCAATGGCAAAGCCTGCTGACGGGCTGGACAGGCTGTGCTTGCGACATAGCTGCTCACACCTATACATTTTCTTTCGAACCAAATCCGGAATGGTCGAGCTTTTATGCCTATTCACCCGAGATTCAAGATTATATGATGCGCTTCTATGAGAAATACGAATTGGCTCCGTTTGTGAAGCTGAACACTGAGGTTGTTGGTGCCGTATGGTCTGAGGAAGAGGGTCAATGCAAGTTACCAGCCCAAGAATAGTATAATGAGCCGGGATATGTGCTTTCAGAGCTAACCATCACTTTTCGCAGGGCATGTTGAACTTCGCCGAGATGGTGAGACGTTCTACGATACATGTCACGTACTCATCAATGGAAGCGGAGTGGTCAACCGATGGAAATGTTAGCCTGGCCCTGAGAGTCGAGATTCTGGTACGTTTCGCTGATTGTTGGTCCAGGGCCGGATATTCCGGGGCTACACGATTTCAAAGGCATCTTGTCCCACAGCGCCAACTGGGACCAGAGCATAGACTGGCAGGGGAAGCGCGTTGCCGTCATCGGCACGGGCTCCAGCTCTATTCAAATGGTCCCCAAACTAGCAGAAGGCAAGTCGATGTGGCAGTGGACTGCCTTACCCATTACACCTCAACCACTAACAAATGACATACACGCACAGGGGCGGAACATGTCACGGTCTTCATGCGCAACTGTACGTGGATCGCGCCCCAGATCGACGAAGACGTGCAGAAAGCGGCGGAAGACGGCGAAACTCCCGCCCCTGCCGGCAAGCACTACTACACGGCACGCGAAAAAGAGCACTTTCGGTCCGACCCGGATTTCCACCTGCAGTACCGTAAGAGCCTCGAGACCAGAATGGCACGCAAGTTCGATCTGTTCCTTCGCGGGACGGAGACGAACGTCAAAGCGCGGGTCGCGATGCGGGAGAGCATGATGAGAAGAATCGGCCCGGGCCACGAGGAACTCAAGGAAAAACTCATCCCCGCGTGGTCGCCCGGGTGCCGGAGACTCACCCCGGGGGAAGGCTATCTCGAGGCCCTTGTGCGACCGAATGTATCGACGATTCACGAAGAGATCGAACGGGTCACTCCCACGGGCCTGGTCACCAGCAGCGGGAAGGAGGTCGAGGTGGACATTATCGCCTGTGGCACCGGCTTCTACGTTTCTTACGTGCCGCATTTCAAAATCGTCGGGACTAACGGCGTGGTTATGCAGGAGGATTGGGCGGATGAGCCCAATATCTATTGCAGTATTTCAGGCCCTGGGTACCCCAACTACTTCGTCGTCAATGGCCCTCGGGGCAACTGGGGTCAGGGCTGTGCCTTGCCATCCGTAAGTCGTCTTCCCCCTTTGGGTTGAGATGGCTTTTCTAATTGAGATTTCAGCACGAAGTCCAGATCGAGTACGCCTTGCAGTGCGTGAAGAAGATGCAAGAAGATCGGATCAAGGCGATGGAAGTTAGACAGGGGCCAACGACCGATTTCAACGAACACGTGGACAAGTGGCACGACAAGTACTCGGTCTGGCGAGAGGACTGCAAAAGGTAGGACAAGAGGCCTACCTCGGCCCCCATCCATGAGCAGAACCCCTTGACTGCTGTCCCCGTCACTTTCGTCTGCTCGTCACCTGTGCTGACATTTTCTGATCCAGCTGGTACAAGAAGAACACGAAGGCAGGCCGCGTCTACATTTGGGGGGGCTCCATGCTGCACCACCTCAAGGCGCTCCGCGTACCGCGGTACGAGCATTACGAGATGAGGTACTGGGAATCCAACTGCTTCGCATTCTTGGGCTGTGGGAAGACGGCACAGGAGCTGGAGCCCGAAGGAAAGGATCTCGCTCCGTTTTTGAGGAACGCAGATACCCCTTGGGAGTGCTAGACGGCACCACAGTTAGATTAGAGAAAGGCGGAAAGCCCTATCTGAAGAGTAGTTCTTCCTTTCAACAGACCGGCTTTATTATTGGAGAGAGTTTGAAGTCCCTTTGAGTAGTCCTTCTTCCCAACTAACATGAGCCTGACAGGGTCCTCCTGTCGGAAAGATCCCAACGTCCGAGTGGAGACTTAATACACACCAGATTGCGTCCAAGCAGGTGAAAAACCGCACACAAACTCCGATCTCAATGCGGTGAGGTTTTGATGCGTGTCAGTGTGTCACAGGCCAGCCCAAGAGCTATGAGAGCCTGGAGATAGAAAAGGGATAGCCTCGGGTCAATCAGGATTCAGCCTTTCAAAATGTTCAGAGAGCGAAATGCCAAGTTAGAGATATTTCTCAACCTTCTGGGGTGAGGAAGAGGTTCGTCAAAGCATAAAGCGAGCAAAAAGATGGCATCGGCGTCGAGTGTAGCATTCATCACTGGCGGTGGTACGTATATCTATATCTACTTCTACTCCCCCCTGCGATTCCGGCGTTCTGGTATCCTATCTTGCTAATGACTGACTTACTGACTTCTCTCGCGTCCAGCCTCCGGCATGGGCCTAGCCCTGGTCGAGCGACTCGTGTCCGACGGATGGAACGTTGCGATCTTCGACTTCAACGCCGCGGCGGGGAAGAAGGTCCAGGAGAGGCTAGGTGGGAGCGGCCAGGTGCTCTTCATCCAGGGAAATGCCATCAGTTACGATGACCAGGCCCAGGCTTTTGTGAAGACCTGGGAGAAATGGGGACGTCTTGATCTCGGTATGTACGAGGGTTATATGACTTCCTTTTCCCCTGTCTGTCTGCCCGTAACACTTGAAATACTTCGATTCAGAGGCGCCCGCCCGGGTTTTATATACTCATACTAATATGTTCCTGAGCCGATTGATATCCAGTCTGGGGCAACGCGGTAAGTCCACGCACGATTCGCTTCCTCTTCCCTTCCCGCTGACTGATCTTTGCAGGGTATTGGTGACCGCATTGAATTCTGCAGTCCCGTACCCGAGGGACCCAACGGTGCACCACCCCGTCCAGACACCTTAGTCGTTGACATCTGCCTGTACGGGGTGATCTGGACGGGGTATCTCGCGCTGCATTTCTTCCGGAAAAATCCGTCCAAAGCCGGCAAGTTGGTCTTCACCAGCAGTCTTGCTGGCGTGTATCCTGCAGCTCCAGTGCCGCTTTATGGCGCTGCGAAACATGGTGTAAGGCATCTTGTTTAGTCTTTTTTGTTGTCCTTCCCCCTTTCCTGTCTACTAACACGGCAAAAATGACGCTGTAGGTAATAGGGCTCATCCGCTCAATGGCGAAGCGCCTGCAGGAGATGGGCGAACCCATCACGGTCAACTGCGTCTGCCCGGGCCTGGTCGCCACGCCGCTGGTGAGCCAGAAACTGGTCGACGCCATGCCCAAGGATATGATCACGCCCGCGGACACGGTGGTGCGGGCGATCTTGCAGTTCGTAGCCGATGCCAGCATCACAGGGCAAGCGGCCGAGTGCAGCGGAACGGAAATCCACTATCGCCCGGTCCTCCCGTACAGCAATCCTGCAGCGGAGTATATGGTCGAGGCCAAGTATGCCAGTTTGGTCGATAAGGATGAGATGATGCAGGACAGCGCGGAGAAGGGGAAGTTGCTGGATGCGATGGCTTCCGCTTCAGATCGGGATGGTATCGGAGCGACGTAGAACCAATGCGAATCTCTGTCTCAGAATTTTTTGGGTGCCATTCTTCCACACACTTATCAATTCAAAGTTGGCTCCGGGGATCTCTTTTAAAAGAGTCTGCCAGGTCGGCTGCCAACCTCAGCAGTTGCTCGGTTCCGCCAGCGTTGACCAGCTGCAGGATGCTTTTCTTGCTCCTGCTTTCGTCCTCAGAGGATCCTCGACACAACTCGTAATGAATCAAGGCTGCGCAAACCAGGCGCCCGAAGCGGGAGACCTCTTGCAGAGCGACATTCTGGTGCAAGAGTCCGCGTAAGGTGGCTCGGAATGGAAGTTGGGGTTGGGGGTTGTGTAGCCACGGAAAGCCAGTCGACCAGGCTCTCGCATTTCCGGCCTCCCACATAATGTCTTCACAGGGCATTTGTAGATTTGGTGGCTCGGGATCTGGTGGGATTCTGTCCTGCAGAAAGGCGGCCGAGAGATAATTATACGTCTGCGCGAGAAATTCAGTCTCCATTGTGAGTGAGCGAGCCAACGACAAGATCAAACATACGAGATAAGCCCACGCAAGTCGCCGCGAGGTCTCCTCCTTCACCCATGCACGCCACTGGTGATGCATTTCAAGGTCATTTACTTTTTTGAGCTGTGCCATCCAGTCACGTGGGGAACTATTATTGACGGGAATCGTCCGGCCACGATTCAACCTTCCCATATAGTCGTTTTGTTGCTGGAAAAGCCCCATCTTTTCAAGGTAGGCTATATTCCCGTGGAGGAGTGTTGTCAAGAGCTGTGCCTGGTCACTCCTCCGGCTGCGTATCGCCTGGCACAGAAGAATGCACACTGCAGCGAGCACGGATCCTTCGGCACGTCCATCGTTTCTTTCGTTCCCAAGGGAGGTCTGCAGCAGGGCACAGAGCTTGGAAGCTCCTTGTTGATGAAACAGTCTGCTGTGTGCAGTGTCCGCATAGTTGGCCCCGACGACGGTGACAACCGCAGCAATCAGCGGTGAACAGGACATGGGATTCACCAGGTGACGGTGCAGTATGGGACAATGCTGTTACTACATGAGTGTGGGCAGTAGACAGAACTTTAGAAATAGTAAACTAACCTTGTCAAAGTGAACAAAGTACAGATCCCAAAAGGCTGAGAGCTGAACTGAGCTGGGGAATGAAGCAGGAACATCTGTTGGCAATCCAATCTGACCAAGAGAGTTCTGCTGCAGTACCCGATGTATTCTCAGAGCCAGGCTCTGTTCTGCTTCGATGGCAGAATTTCCGCCGTCCTCGGTTCCTGGGAGTTCTGCACTGCCACTGATAGATGCATAAATGGCCTCGTGGAGCGGACTCTGCGTTTCTGCAATGCCGGAATCTGCAGGGCCTTTATGGGTTTGCAAGCCTTCCCGGTCTCCCAGGAGCGGTTGGCGAGTTGGAAGCCATGTCCCAGAGGTCTGATGGGGTGGTGCACCCACAGTTGCAAGATCTTCTGGCATGATTGTGAAGTCTGGGAAAGCCCCGTCCGACAACTCGGGCAACTGATCATCGGATGTTGTTCGAGATGCGAGGTTCGTATCGTGATGGTCTTCCATATCAAAAAGCAGACCCCAATGCTCCGGGGCCATATGGTCGGAACCGGATCGTTCAAGACCAACGCCAGGGTGTGTAATCAGTCCCGAGTCATGTCTTAGAGGCGTGAAAAGAGCATGGCTATCTGCGTCGTTTTTTTCATTTGTCCGGGTGATGTCGTTGCCATCGCGCTGAGGACCTGTCATGGTTTGCTGGCAAAACGAGCTGTCAGGATGAGATATCTACGAACCATCAGAGCACGTTTAGTGGCGGGGCAGACACCTGGATATCGCTTCGGAATGTATACTCACCACCGTCGGGGCATCAATGTCGCTGCCAAATTCGCGACTCCAGGTGAAGGTCCACTGCAGCAGATTTAGCATGGCAATCTCTTGTGGGAGACGAAGACAAACCTCTGGGCTTGGGTGATTGTCTAGGCTTGGGGATTTCTGGGGCCGCATCAGTTCCGCGGGAGTCAGTTGTAGTCCGGGAGGCGTCCTAAACTCCTCGAGCTGTAATCTGGGGCGTTTGGGAGACGAGGGAGGAATCTGGTCTCCTCCAAGTCTTTGCCGATTGTCGCAGCTCTTCGGGTCTGTACTCGTCGACGACGGCTCGAAGTTATACTGGCAGAGTAATCCGCTTTTCCCACATTCCTGGCAGGTCGATTCTCGCGTGCACTTGACCTTGTGACTGGGGGGTCCGTCAGCCTTGCTAAGGGGGACAAATAGGTCGAAGGCAGTAAAGTCAAGCCTTACAGCGCACAACGGAGGCAGCTCTTCCGCCGTGAACGAGGACTGGTCTTCTGGAAAGCAGCCTCTCCATGCTGATGCCGGGCATGTCGTCTCAGAACATCCCTTCGAGCAAAGGACTTGGCGCAGATATGACAGACATGGTTTGGCGACTTGTCCAGCAGTCCCAGGGTGGATACCTTGCCAGCAGAATCATTCCTCATCATGGCGGATTCTGTCCGTCTGGCAAGATCGATGGAAAAGCAGAATCAACACCCAGAGGATACAGAGCCAGCCCAACAAACAGCCGCCAGCCTCGAGGAGGCCTGGGGCACTTCGGGCTCCCCTCAAAACGCCCCCTCAATTTTCCATCCCCACGGGCTCGGGAAGGACAATTGCGTGGAAATCATCATATCGGTAACGTTGTGATTGGCGAGGCTAGGCTACGGCGACCCGCATCCTGGCGCTGACTGGAGGCGATAGAAAGTCATTTAACTCCGGGTGGCCTCGCTTCGCTTGGCCCGAGGGTTGATAGAAAGAGGGCTAGACCTATCCGACTGGCAAACTAGGTTCGGTGGCACAGTTCTGAATTGCGATATCCTCGTCCAGTGCCACACCGACTTGGATGGTACCGAGACGGGACGGCAATGAGGTCGTCTCTGCAATCCGAACTGCCCTGTGCTCAACATTTCTCAACCTCTTCCGTTGACTCAGTATAAAGCCCTTCACCTTCAAACGTGTTAGTGAAATGGCCACCGAGGTCGACATCGGAGCCCTGGAAGAACGCAATCGACAGTTGACTGAGTCCCTTTCCACTACTCGACAAAGACTGGTCGAACTTACCAGTGAACTCCATCAACTTACCGATTATGTAGACCAGTATTCGAGGCCACATTCGTATTCGTCGGCATTGGGATATACTTCGCCATTTCCACTCAATGCGGTTGCTCCTCGTAAGAGAACCACTTGTGGCGCGGACGATTTGGTACTGTGTCCAGCTAACCTAGTACCATACCAACAGCTCCTAGGTCTCCACGCCATTCAACCAAGCATGGTGGGTACAACTCGGGACCGTTATCAGATCTGTTCGTGGACCATGATCGCGAGTCGACACCTTCTGTCCACGTGGTAACACCGTCGCCGCCCAACGCATTCGTACAAGGAGCCATCTCACTATCCTATAACGAGGAGACCACGAAGTCGCTGATCGACCCATCCAGCAACTATCCTGTAGGCAGACCGTCTGATGCCTGCTTGGACATCATCCATCACGAAGGCCTCGTCCGCCAGATCATGATACAGGAGTACGCTGAAGATCCCGCCCATTGTCAGAGGTAAGATGTTCAAGTATAGTGCTGTCTGCCGTTCTTCAGCGGTCCTGCACAGGATTCAGAATAAGTCTGGCTGACTATGAGCCGCTATCAGTCTCGACAGCCTGATAGCTAGGATGCTACAATCCCTGCTGTCGTCCGAGAAATGGGAGCGTCTGAGCCTGTTCTGCCATGCAGTCAGCGGCTGGGACAAACTCGGGCCCATCACCCGCTGGCGGCTCGAGCCAACTGCCAAACATTACATGCAACTCACCCCCTGCTACCGTCCAAGCCGTGTCCAGATGACCAGGCATCATTGGCCGATCGTCGACTGGTTACCGTTCCCCAAGATCCGGGATATACTGGTCCTCCATCCCGAAAGGTATGATTTGAACAAAGTTTGCCTCGAGCTAAATGCGAGCTTCTGCTTGGAGATGGAGTTTGCAAATGCGTATCCAGATGCCGAACAAGGCGACAGTGGAACTGCACCGTCAAGTTTCGGGCCTATCACTAGGGTGTGCGAGACTGTAGGGTCGGGGGGGTCAACGAGGAGTCCGACCAACATATTCACCAATGCGCATCAAGGGCGAAATCGTCCGAGGAACGATGTGGTGTATGTCCTTTTGCAAGAGTACGTCAACCACAGGACCGGTGCGGACTCCTTGACAACAATGGGCCAAAGCCACCACCGCCGAGTCAATGAAAACATCTTGACACATTTGCTCCTGGCATTCAGACAGCTCGAAAATCCTTTCAAGCTCCATTCGAAATTCTTCGACCAGTTTCCCGATCTCCCACGAGACTTGTACATGGTCCGCGGCGAGCAGGTTTCCATCTTTGATGATCACCGACCCCGGAAGCTCTGAGGCGTCTCTGACTGGCGACTGTCCAGGAAGCCCTGAAACAGCCGATTCTCGACGCCGTAGGCCGTGGATTCGGTCGCAACCCGCTTTTGCAAAGGATCTGCTCTCAAGCTTTCCAAGACGGCGTTGAAATCATCTTAGGGGAAATGTTGACCGGAGTGTCGAAGAAGGGTCGCCAGGAGAATTAGCGAGGTGGCGCGCAAACTTCAGCTCTGGCACCTCCAGAGGTAGAGTCCACATACCACAGGTGGCACTTGCAGAAACCGGGTAAAATTACTGTATCCCATGGGTAGGTATTGTCTACGTAAAAGGCAGATTCAGCCTGGTCGCATTGACCTGGAATAACTGATTCCAGGTATAGCGCTTGGATTTGAATGTCATCAAGTATGATTTGCTCCAATGCCTTGAAATCGTGTAGAGGAGCTTTTCACTCACACTAAGACGCGGTGATCAGACCAGAACGTAAGCAACAGATAGGTGCGAGACCCGTATCCTGTACTCCATATTGTTGAAGTCACTTATGAATTGCACCGCCACATCACGGGCCGCAACCGGAGGACGATCTCGCCGTGTGTGGCTTAGAATTGCTTGAAGGATATGTGCCGTGTCGTAGTAATTTGAACTTGACTGTACCAGCATCGGACCAGTGCTTTGTATCCGTTATCGAGGTAGCAAGTTCTTGATTTGTGAGACACCAGAGGTACATTTTCTGCAAAATCAGGTCACTTTTCTTACCTTTGCCTATTGGGAGCCGGGACAGAGATACAAAATGCCTTTAGAAAATCTCAATCTCGAGACACCACCAAAATGCACTGCGGACTTTTGCCTCATCCCGCTTGGCACACCCACAGCTTCAGTGTCGGCGGAAATTGCTGAGGTTCAGCGTCTGATGAAGAGGAGCGGGTTGAAGTATAGTATGCACTCGGCCGGAACGACCATTGGTGAGTAAACCACAGCATTGCTTGAAAGCTTGGTGCTGCAGCCTTCTACTGTGTCTGCGGTAATATATTCTTTGCTAATGCCTCTCAACAGAAGGATCCTGGGACGATGTCATGCGATTGATTGGCCAAGCACACACACTTCTGCATGAAAAGGGCATTGTACGCATTCAAAGCGATATTCGAGTAGGCTCTCGCACGGACAAAGCGCAGACCATGGAAGATAAAGTCTCAGCGGTAGAGAAATTGCTTGCTGCGGATGAAGCCTGAGATAATCATTTCCGCAACAGGAAGTATTTGTAGGGCGATAAATGGCACGAGATCTGCATGACTGGCAGAGCACAGCGAGATAGATCCCCAAAAATGAAGCAGCAAAAGAAAAGCCGTGTGGGTGTCCTGAACTCACTCAGCTGGGACGAGGATGATCCTGCTGCACTGCGCCACAGCTGCAACAACGCCACATATGTGGCTTTCTCCGTGGCTGTTGAGGCTGTGCACACTGGCTATTGTTTGAAAGTGATTCCAGGGCGCCATGGATCGACCACCGCCGGCCAAATCAGCCAGGAACACGCAGCTCAACTTGTGACAATGCTCGTTTAATTGGCGACAATGGCCCTCGTTTTGCCGCCCAACTCCTTTGATATTTCTTTGAGCCAGACACAAGGCTTCGCATCCTCATCTTTGTGACTCTTGTTGTTTCCTGCAAGTACCTCGTCCCCAGTGCTTTGTTGACCGACTCTCGATCTCCCCAGCCATGCTATTTCCATCACCGGTCCCCGACAAGCGGCTGGACTAACTCTCACCGTGATCCATTCCGAGCAAGACACTTCCCCTAAAAAGGCAATACACTCTCGCCATTGACTACCGAGTACTCCTCCTCCTCATTCTCACAGCTGTCGAACGAGCCAAAGTCCCAGCTAAGACGCAGGCATGGCGGCAATTACTCAGACGATTGCAATCATTGACCGGTCAAACAAGGTGGTCAGCACCACCAAACAACTGAAAAATGTTTTCAAGGAGGCAAAGATGGCCTACATGGAGCGGAAGGCGGAGATAGCGGCAGAAAGAAAGGCGAGAGAAGAAAAAGAACTGAGGAAAGCAATGAAGAACGTGACAATAGCCGAAGATGCTAGGTCGGATGCCTCTCGACGGACACGCAGACATCATAGCCACAGGAGCGAGGTTGAGAATGGTCGACATCGACCTGCAGAAAGTCAGCACCACTATCCTCCTCCCTACGAATATGGGCACCAAGGCCCGCCTCACGCAGCCTCCGAGTTCGCGGCTCCTAGTGTGCCAGAGGAAGCCTTTTCCAGGCACGTCGGGCTTGCAGAGTTCAATCAAGAACTCTACGGCCACCGCCATCCAATCCCAGATTATCCACCTGCACCGTATGGCGGGGGTGGACTTGTTCGCAGGACGACCGATCTGCCCCTCGACGCTCATCGATCACATCGACCTCCACCGGTGCGTTCCCACTCGGTCTCTGAGGTCGACATGGACCTTGCCTACGGCGACTTCCATCCGGAGTCTCTGATGCTGGACCCTAAAGTGGAGCATAAGTTGCAGAAACAGGAGATGTCCAGCCTGGTCACCAAATGCAAGATGTTAATGGAGGAGGCCAATTGTGCACAACACAGCGTCCGGGCTATAATCTCACATTTGCAAACCAACCCAGACTCCATGGCGGCTGTCGCCTTGACGTTGGCAGAAATCAGCAACTTGGCGGCCAAGATGGCCCCTGGAGCGCTTGCGGCGTTCAAAGCCGGTGCGCCCTCGGTTTTTGCCATGCTGGCAGCGCCCGAGTTTCTGATTGCCGTGGGTGTGGGTGTGGGAATAACTGTCGTCATGTTCGGCGGGTACAAGATCATTAAGAAGATCAGAGCCCGGGTCGGCGACAAGGAGGACGACGCCATGGATGAGATGCTGGACGTCAACGAACTCGACCGCATCGAGCATTGGAGACGTGGGATCTCAGATGTCGAGACGGCGAGTGTCGCTACCAGTGTCGAAGGTGAATTTATCACTCCACTGGCAGCAAGGAGCATGGGCCATTTGCCTCTTTCCCGGGAACATACGGGAGAAAGTTCGAGGGAGCCGAGGAAGGAGCCGAAGAAAAAGAAACACCACCGGAGGATCGAAGACGACCCAGATCGCACGGTGGTGGGGAGTGAGAACTCATCCAAATCACGGCGGAGCAAGGGTAGCAGCAGGTCCGAGAAGAGGGAAAAGGCACTTGTGAAGACCAAGAAGCCGAGCACGCTCAGGAGGATGTTCCTTAGCAGAGATACAGATGTTTCCTCCAGACGATGAGACAGACGTTCTTTTTGACTACGGCGTTACCTCGGGGATTCATGTCTACATAAATGAGGTTATGAGGGAATGATGATTATGGAAATGCTAGATACCGTGCTTTCAGGAGCGAAATACGTACTATATCTGGTTGATTCTGGACGGATGGAAATACTACTCGGTACCTTGGGCATATACAATGTTGCGACGAATATCACATGACTTTCAGTCACGTGCGACTGCGGCGAAATTTTGGCGGCTCGGAGACCTTTTTGGCTCGTTTATCGCGACCTAATCAACCTTCACGCCCATTCACTCTAAAGGTTTTCCTGGACTACACTGTTCAATACCTGGTTTCTTCCGGCGTATGCTACTATTCGTCCCAATTTCCTGTCATCTCAAATTAGAACACACCTTCAATCGGTCGTCCCGTCCACTCGTGGCCGCAGCGACAACTCCAGCCTCTAACCGATTTCGAATCCTCCGTCGCTCTCTGCATTGCTCAAAAGTGTAGTTGAATCAATCATTACAGCGGCCTAATCCCTGACTATTTCACCATGGATCATTCCCGAGATCCCTGCCCCTGGGTTGCCCTATCCGACTTTGGCGGAGCATTCTGTATGGGTGCTTTAGGAGGTACGAGGGAAAATCACTGCATTGTGATTCCTTGTTGACACATCTTAGGAACATTATGGCACGGGATCAAGGGCTTTCGGAACTCACCATACGGCGAACGACGGATCGGCATGATCACCGCCATCAAGGCTCGAGCACCGGTCACAGGAGGTAACTTTGGAGTATGGGGTGGTATGTTCAGCACGTTCGACTGCGCAGTCAAGGGCATCCGCAAGAAGGAGGATCCATACAACTCCATCATCGCCGGATTCCTGACGGGAGGTTCGCTGGCGATAAGAGGAGGTTACAAGGCGGCCCGAAACGGCGCCATTATGTGTGCCATTTTCCTCGCTGTTATTGAAGGTGTTGGTATTGGTATCCAGCGATTAATGGCAGAGAACACAAGACTTGATGTAAGTTGGCCAGACGCTCTCGGACGTCATTTCTCCTGGTGCTAACATTGGCAGCTTCCTCCACCCGCACCGCCTTCAGAATCCGGACGCATGGCGGCATGACTGGAAATGGCCACAATACCACATTTCATTTAACGAGTTCTTTGGATCGCTCTGCTCCTATGATTGATTGCGCACTTCGCGCAGTCATGTCGGTCCTTGCGAGATTCTCTACTCTCCGACAAGATTTCCAACTTCGCTGTTTAACGTTGAAAAGAGTTTGGCACATGGCATAGCGGGCGAACGGACATAAAGGGACACGGGTGAACAATCAATTCTTGCGTTCTGGGATGACTTGACATTCAAGCGACCCGCAGATTTCCTGGGTGGGCATGTGCTTTTAGTGACATGGTGATTGTTGCTGGCCGGCAATGCGCTCTGGACATCGCAAACGCGGCAAGAAAACTGTTGAAGTGATGTCAACTATGCACTCCAAAGGTGTAATATAATGTACAATGAGTGAAGGACTGCCAAAATTGAAGTCCGCTTTGTGATCTCTACCTGCTTCATGATTGTGAATATTTGCAGTTTTGTCACGAGGCTGAGTTTCTGCCTTGCGACGCAAGGGACGATCTCTCCGCAGCCACATCTTTACACAGTATTTATTCTCTTGAAACACAACTCACTCACTCTTTGTAAGTTGGATGTAATTCTACTCACACCACAATTTATCCCCCTCTTAGTCCAACATTGCCTTCTTTTAGTCGTTATCTGTCATGCATTTTACGAAGCCTGGTTCCAAACCGGTCTCTTTGGACGAATCGACGCACGAAGGCCCTGAAAAACAACCCCGCGTGAAGACTAGTGAACTCGGTTTCCATGCGCCTGACTATGTCCTCGACGACATAATCTCCGTCTCAGATCCCAAACTACTCTACTCGAATACCCATGCCCAGCGTGACCGGCGACTTCGCCTTCTGATTCGGCGCTACACGAACCAGATCCAGTACGGATGCCGCAATATCAACTGTGCCACCCCCACCTGCCTGAGCTATCGGAGGAGGAACAGCACGGCCCCCTTGAGAAAATATACCGAGCTGAGTGCAAGGACTCTGGCATGCCAGTTGGTAGACGAATACAATCGAAATGGCAAGGAACCCTTCACTGGACTCTGCCACAACGAACCCGTGGTGCCCTGGTATGAGGAACCGGCCCTCATCAAGAAAAGGAGGAACAGTCACGAGAAGGTCGGGCACCTGCGACAGGAAAATGGACATATTTCAAAGCCGTCGGGCCTTGTACAGCGCACTAAGGACTCGTCCAAACCCATGCCGACAACAGAGCATGCGCCGCGAAGAATAAGCCAAGAAGGTGTGGTTCAGGCTGCGCGACGCCTCCGAGAACTCGAATCAGCAGATGAGGCGGCGGATGTCTTGAACCGTACTATTCCCCGAAGCAACGTGGAGAAAGAACAAGTCGGTGAACAGGAGGCAAACGGTATATTAGAGCAGCCCGCCACGGCCCCGGCAAGTCAGAAAGATCTCGCTTCTTTCACGCAAACACTATTTGATTTGGTGCCGCTTCGGCTCCTCAACTGGTTGCCAGCGAAAAGCGATGGTGACACGACCAAAGTTTCAAGACTAGCCAGACCGTCTAGCGATCAGGAACAAGGTTCTGTCGAGGGCACGCCAGAAGACCACCTCACGTCTGTGGAAAACACTAAGACCTTATCGGAAGCAGAGACAGACGAGCAAGAATGCGCGTCAACGAGGCCACTTCATCAACAAGCTTACACCCTTCGAACATTTACTTGGTTCACCCTGCCCTGGTTGAGCTGTGTGGGCCCAGACGAGAAGGGCTATCAACAGAAGTTCGTTCCCTTCATAAAACAAAGCCTTGCCTTTTGTCTCAGTGATCCTGTGCGGCTTATGAACACGGTCATGAATCTTCAAGCTAGCTATTGGCATGGGGTGAAAAGTCTCCTAGAGCAGAATGAAGCGGGTTCGGAAGACAGACTTGATGCCAGGTCGGGAAATGGGTCTGTAAGCCTGTGGCCGGTCATTTATACAAGCACAAGAGATGATGTGCAAGCGCTCTTGTTCAGCTTTGCTTATATGCAGAAATTTGAGCAACGTGATCTGGTCATGAACAGCATTTTGAAAGCACTACAGCACGCATACTACCTGCCACCGTGGTTCCTGAGCAGACGGCCAGGAAGAAATATTCGATCGAGCAGTGGAAATTGCGAGTTATCATTGTTGAAGAGACGCCAATCTTCGGACCGCAACAGCTCGATCAATTTACCCCCGGATCCTGCGGAGCTTGATGTACTCTCAGAGGCCAACGAGCCCTTGATTCCACTCGATGATTCTCAGATCACTGACCTATGCTTTGTGGCGCTCTTATCCCTGACAACCACCATCTTTCATCCCCCCACCGCATCAGTTTTCAAGAGAAAGGATCAATTTGTCCGTTTTGCGAGGGAGAGAAACAGCGGATTTGCGCATTCGTCCTGGCAAATCTCCAAAGATCAAGATCCATCGCTCATACGCGAGATTATCGAAGTCATCGACATTACCGAAGATTGGGCCGTTCATCGGTTGCTCACGTCTCTGATGAATGTCGTCAGCCACCGGTTGACCGTGGCCAAGTGGGCGGCCACCCTCAAGAGCTCAGGCATGTCGAAGCTGAATAAGAACACCATCGTTGAATCACTCATTGATCGCTTCGATCGAGACTACCTCTATGGATGGAGCCGATTTGATCAAAACTCCAGCTGGATCGGCTTTGCTGCTCTCGAGCTTGGGCGGACGATCATGCTCAGGGATTGGAATCGTTCTCCAGTCATTCAGCGTGCGAGCCCGGTGGGCGGCGCCTTGGAACTTTTGGCTGGATTGTACCGGGCACGACATCAACTGAATATGGATGCAGAGTGGTTTCACATGCCATTCATCGCCGCAACTTTCGACGAGATGTCCATGCCATCAGAATGGTTGTCCTTTCGCCCTGACTCACGACAAATACACCTGCTGTCTTTCTCATTTCTCTTTCAACCACACGTTCTGGTCAAGTATTTCAGGGCAATAAATATTGCGATCATGAAGAAGTCGCACGAGGACGCCACCATTGTATACAACGATATCAGGCAGTACATGTGGGCACCTGCTATCCCGATCTACTCGGCCAAGGAGGTCCTGGCTCATCTGCGGCCTCACATGGCCAGATTCTTCGTGCTCACAATCCGCAGACATGACATCTTGAACGATGCAATCGATCAAATATGGCAACGTCAACGCCGAGAGTTGATGCGCCCTTTGCGCGTCCGACTCGGCAAGGACGAAGGAGAAGATGGTCTCGATCATGGTGGAGTTCAGCAGGAATTCTTCAGAATTGTTTTCGGGGACGCACTCAAACCAGACTATTCCATGTTTACGGTTGACAGTACGACAAGGATGACGTGGTTCCAGCCAGGTTCCTTTGAACCACTCTACAGGTTTGAGGCTCTGGGGATTCTGATGTCAATGGCTATCTATAACGGGATCACTCTACCGCTCACCATGCCCTTGGCATTTTACCGCAAGCTTCTGGGACTCAAGGTGAAGAAGCTCGACCATATCGCCGACGGCTGGCCTGATTTGACGAAGGGGTTGAAAGCGCTCTTGGAGTGGTCTGATGGGGACGTTGGGGAGGTGATCGCCAGAACCTATGAATTCAGCTACGAGCTCTGTGGAACCACTGTCTCGGTGGATATGCAGAAAGTTGGCCGCCATGATCCTTGGCCACCAACAAAGCCGCGGACGAGCAAAAAAGGCAAAGAGAAGGCCAAATCCACCACTTTTGAGTTGCCGCTGGAGCCAGCATTGACTCCGCCTCCTCAGCCGTCACCAAACCTGAGTCCCAATATCCCGAACGGCTCGATCTTAAGTCGTACATCCTCCATCGAAATCAAAGGCATATCGACTCCTGTCAGCATCGATAGTGACATGCTGGAGAACTCTGGCCAGGAAGCTTCGTTGGTCACCAACGCCAATCGGGAACAATATGTCAAAGACTAC
Organism: Fonsecaea erecta; assembly: GCF_001651985.1. Classification (NCBI taxonomy): domain Eukaryota; kingdom Fungi; phylum Ascomycota; class Eurotiomycetes; order Chaetothyriales; family Herpotrichiellaceae; genus Fonsecaea; species Fonsecaea erecta. The sequence continues at coordinate 1,250,940 of NW_017387249.1, read as the reverse complement.
ATCCTGTGGCTCACGCATAAATCCATCGAACCACAATATGAGGCCTTTGCCAGGGGATTCTACACCTGCCTCGACCGTACGGCATTGTCTATCTTCAATCCTGAATCCTTGAAAGCCTTGGTTGAGGGATACCACGAGATCGACATCGATGAGCTCCAAAAGACCGCCACCTACGACGATTATAAACCCGACTCGGCCACAATCGAGGATTTCTGGCACATCGTTCGCAGCATGAGCACCCAACAGCACCGGCAGCTCTTGGAGTTCGTCACCGCGAGTGACCGAGTCCCGGTCAATGGGATGCAAAGCGTGACGTTCATTATCCAGAAAAACGGCGAGGAGGACGAGAGGCTGCCGAGCAGCAGTACGTGCTACGGCCGGTTGTTGCTGCCGAAGTACTCGAGCCGGACGGTCATGAAAGAGAAATTGACCAAGGCAATTGAGAACTGTGTCGGGTTCGGGACGTTGTGATTTGTCTCTCCTGCATCTATCTGAGGGAGGGGTGTGCCGGGAACGATTCATTACGCTGGACATGGCGAACTAATCCACGAACGGAGCATGAGGACAGTAGAATGGAATATGGACTTTTCTTTTTCCCAGAGCAAGCGAACAAGCGAACAAGCGATACATGATTTTTGATTTTGAATGTGTATGGTTTACTCAAGGTCTCTCATCGATTGTCCTCCTGCTCCTCCTTTATGATCTGTATGAACTAAGACAAATAGGCAGTCTAGATATAGTAAGTCTGTCTGACTGACTAAGTGACTCTGGGTTCATATGCAGTTTTGCTTTCCCTTTCCTTCTCTTCTCTTCACGGTGTGCCATAGCATAAGCCATGTCTTATTGTTCATCGATCGGGCTTGGGTGCTGTCGTTTCTAGTTCTATTTCTATGTCTATTTCGTCCCTGTCTAGGTTTTGTAATTTTAATGTCTTATGTCTTGTCTCCATGTCCGTTGCCATGAACCAGTAAGTAAGTCCCAGTCCCAGTCCCTAATCGCCATGGGCTTTTCAACCAACCCCAGCTAGCTCGAGCAAGTAGCTTCAGCATTAGTGATTGGGCAATCAACCCCCCCTCTTCCCCCTTTCTTTCCGCCTCATGCTCTATCTATCCAGTGCAGGTCGTGTGGACCCAGTCGACATACTACTCGTATGGACCAGCCTGAAGCGAGCGAAGAGTTGGCCGGGGAATTCCATAAAGAAAACAAATTTATATCCATATCCAGGCGGAACCGGCGAGCATCTCTTCACTCCGTTCTTTCTTTCGTTTGGCGGAGTCAGTTTGGCCAACCAACCCAGAAAATCCTAGTCCAAGAGGTGGTGTCCAATCAAGGTAGCAGACGGAGTAAATGTAGGAAAAGAGGTGCTCCTTCTCGTTCGGTGTGTTCGTGTCAACCCGCTCTGCCACAATCCCCACAAGGTACATGGAGTTGGGTCATATAGCAAGATTGCAAGATCCCTATGCTGTCACCTGCACGCTGGCAGGCTGGGGCTGCACCTCGTCCGCAGCCATAGTGATGTGCCTCTCGGCGTCGGCCGGCTCTTGGCCCGACTTCTCCTGCTCCTCGATGATCTCTTCGTCAGCGACGGCAGCATGAGACAGCTTGCTCGGGTTCGGCAGTCCCTGGTCCTCCCACCCTTGCATCATTCGCTGGAACAGCTCATGCTGCTTGCTATGGGGCTGCATCGGGTGGTTAACGCCGCGCCGCTGCCGGCTCTCCATTGTCTCCGTCAGGAACGCGTCCTCGTCTGAGTCCGAGTCGAAGGCGTGTTCGAAGTGATACGTGCGGTGCTCAGTGTTCTCCCACCCTGTACCGGAGAGCTTGGTGGCGTCTTCCCAGTCGTTGGTGAGATAGTGAAGGTATGCGCCGTGCGTGACGAGGGCAATCTCGACGTTGTCGTCGCCACTCTCGACCAGTTCGCGGGCCTTCTGGCGGAGGAGGCGGCGGCAGTCTCTCGCGCGGGCTTTGATGGCCTGGCTCGCGGGCGAATAGCGGTTGTTCAATGTTTTAACATTCCACGACTCCGTTACGAGGGAGAGGTCGACCGGCCAGTCCTGCTCGGCGCAGAAACTTCGCAGGACGTCGAGGTCCGAGCCCGTGTCGCAGGGAAAGTCGGACGTTTCTTGTGCGTCGGGGATGGCGAGGATGGCCGGCTTACACTTGGCGTTTGATTTCAAGGCCGGCGAGAAGGTGAGCAAGGCGGTGTGAAGCGTTCTCTTTAGAGGTGAGGCGGTGATCAGGGAGAGGGATTGCTGCCGCTCGGCGGGCCAGTGCCTTTCTTGGAGGGTGGCGCATTGCGACTCCCCCAGCGGCGTGAGACGCGGGTCATGTAGAGAGTGGAATTCAGAGCCCAAGTTGTGGAAGCCCTGGGCGTGGCGGACCAAGTGAATCTTGGGTTGGGCAGGCATTCTGTTGAGTTATTCGATGCGGTGAAGGTCTGTGTCTAGGTTAATGGGAGGGGAGGGTCGTCTCAGTGAAAATCTTTCAACGACAGTCAGCACACGATTGCTTTTAAGCCGCAGCAAACTCGGTCAGAGAAAGAGAGACTCGAAGAAATAGAGAGAAGAAACAATCTCGAGAACAACAAGGAAAGGGAAATAGATAGACGGTGTTGCCATAGGGCGAAAAGGGCTCATTCAGTAAGGCGGGACAGAAATTGTGACTCGAGTCCTTGTACCCAACTTTTCCCACCCCGCCCACTCCTCCAATGGGGGACCCTCATCGCGGTCGTCACTTGGGTTGGGACCGGCGTCAGATGGCCCACAGAGGATGGGAATGGGTGGAAGTGGAGTCATAGAAAAGTCAACTAAGGACGCAAATACCAGGGACAGCAAGAGACAAGGGAAATCTTCATCGAATTGGGAGGCTGGAAGCGCAGTCGTGAGCAGAGAAAGCACTGAATTCGCTCAAGTCGTGAAAAAGACCCGATTCGATATAGAGAATTGGGCGCCATACCGGAAAAACGGAATAATATTAATCAATGGCAGCCGGCTTTCCCAATATGCCAAAGCCGGCCGGCCAAGAAAACAAATTCCCGGGACGGGATTGTCGCAGAGGCCTCGAAGCATTTACCGTCATTTGCTGTCAGCCCTGAAAACACTTGTAATATGTCCATTTCGCATCACAGAGAAAACAATATTAGTTTGATAATTTGATTCCAAATGCCACGCTTGCTTGCAACGCTCGCGGATTCTTGTATGGGCACCCAAGGCCTTCAACGGCTACAGAGTCTCTATAGTCTATTTGCTCACATACCCCTATTCTCTGACAGACGCTCTACTCGTCTTGGGTCTCGATGGTGCTCCCCCTGAACCATCCCCAAACAGAATTTCTATTCCCACGTTTCTGCATCTCTTCTTCGGACGCCGTTTGCTCCTGTACTAATCGTAGCGGCCTCAACTGGTTCTGTTTCATGACCGCCCCAGGAATACTCGCTTGATTCTGTCGTTCTCCGCTCATCTGTGCTGTCATCGAACCCCCATCGGTAGTCGACCTTTGTTCCTCGCTATGCGAGTCGCTGGTAACGCTGTTTGCAGAACTACCTCCACGCGTGCCAGAAGCAGATGGTGTACGTGTGGTGGTAGAATTGGTAGCACCCCCAAAATAGGATCCGCGCCCTTGAGACAGCTGTGGGCTCAGTGGCCGAATGCCTGGGCTCATTGGTCCCCCAGAGACCGTTCTCATGGGAGATCCACGATTCATTTGCTGAACCACTGCGGCAGCTGCCATGTCGGCTTGCGCCTGATCAGATCTTGCCCTCCGGTGTCCCCTGTTGAGTGGTATGCTGGGGGCGGTCTCCGGGTTCTCATTGGCCGTGGGTCCTGTCGATGATGGTTGCGCGTAAGACATGGGCCGTGCTTTGCCTCCTGGCCGTGAAACAACAGATCTGGCTCGCTGCAGCAAGCCGGTAGCTACCCCAGCTACGGTGGATGGGGGGCCAGATTGCTGATCGGGTATCGCAGGCAACGCCTTCTCGGCGTGCGACTTTGTGGGGGGCGCAGGCGGATCGTCTTTGTCTTGGATAATGTGCTCGAACCCTTCGTGCGACAGCAACCGCCCGATGATCTTGTCGATGTATAAGGTGAGAGCCTTGTTTTGATCTCGTAGTGACTTGTTTTCTCCTTCCAGCTTCTTAGATATCTCATTCTGGCCCTCGTTGCTCTCGTCTTCCTCGGTGGATTCGAGCTCCTCCGCCAGCGTGCTCATCGTACTCAACTCTTCGTCCGTGTGCTCATGGTGCATAAAGGTGCCTTTGAGCGTCTTCTCGCTCAAAAGCATTTGGAAACTTTCGTTTTCCTCTTTAAGTTTTGCGTTCTGCATCTTCATTTCTGAGATCGCTTGGTCTAACTCCAGGAAGCGTCCATCTCCCACATGTTCTTGTTGTGTCAGTTTGAGATGTGCTTCGGCCAGTTCTAAGCGGAGAGCGCTAATCGTCTCATCTTTCTGTTGCAGGTTGTGAGCGACGTTCGAGCCAAGGTGTTCTGGTCGAAAGCCTTCTCCGTCGGCTTTCGCGTCTGCCGCCTGAAACTCAGCCATGCCTGCGCTTCGGCTTGCATTCAACCTTTCAGTACCCTGCAGGCGAAGCGCTTCGTTTAGCCTGTTGATGGTGGCTTGTAGCTCTGCCTCTTTATTCATCTGTCGTTCTCGTTCTTGGAGAAAGAGCTGCTGGTGCTCCTCTTGTTCAATTTCCAGCTCTCGGCGCTGTCTGTTCAGATCTCTGATCTCTGCTTTCAGACGGTCCACTTCGGTTTGCTTTTGCAAGTCGCGTTCCTCCGACGCCATCTGCGCCTGCGAGACCTCGTCCAAACGTTGTTGCATGACTTCTAATTGTTTTTTGTAACGCTCTGACGCCTGCTCGGCGCGTTGGACTTGCTCTTGCAGATCCTTGATCAGTTGTACGTTGGCCGACTTTGCTTCTTCGTCCTCTTGATCGTGGTCGACAGAGCCAATAAAAGAAGTGCTCATGCGGTTGGGCGCTTTCCGCAAGGGTCGGGTCTGCCGGAGAGACGGGGTGCGCGCAAGGCCTGTTCCTGTACTTGCGGGCACAGAACTTCCAACACCAGTTCTGTTGGGACTATTGTCGTTGGGTGGGCGACGAGACGGAGGCGTGTTGGAGGTATTGGAAAGCGGTGTCCGAGAGTTGGACGTGGCCATGTTGATTACTCCTGCGCAGATTTATGGCCAAGCAATCGAGACGCGTTGAGACGTTGGAGGTAATGCGGAAGCCGGGCGGCCCAGTTAATGAATGACTTGGAGGCAGTTTCCGACTGCAACATAAATAATCGAGGGTGCGAAGATAGTATTGGCTGGCGAGGGAGGGTGGACACAGGTATTGGCTGGGAAGCGAGCCTGCGCCTCAGTGATCAGTGACGGCGGTGTTCAGCTGCGATAGATATGACGGCGATGTTTTGGAAATCAATGCAGGATGATGTTGGCGATGAGCAGGTGATGCACTCAGCCATCTGATATTTTCGAATACAGCATGAGTGAGTGATACTCAAGAGTTATCCAAACATGCATGCACATGCCATAAGTGAAATCTCCGGAATGGTAGCAGCAGGAGCAACAGCGGAGCCTCGCGTTGCTGGAGGCAGCCCCAAATGCGGCCCTTGCTTGCATTGCCGCATGAGGCGTTGGTGTAGCATGCCCAAAAGAGGGCAGTTCCGGGGCCCGCTTGGTTAAAACCCAGCAATGCCAGGGGCCATGATCGCCCCTACAGTACTCTTGTGCCCTGTTCAAAAGGCCAAACCAAATCACGTGCTCGCCCACTGCCAAGAACAATTCCCACAGCAAAGCGCATTTTTGGGCACAGTGCTAGGCCGAATTTCTTTTCTCACCACCAACACCACACAGTCGCCGGAGCGCAACGTTCAATCAATTCTACTATCGGATTTAGTAGAGCGCAACGATGGCACCAAAGAAGGCGAAGAAGACCACCGACAGCATCAACTCGCGCCTGGCGCTTGTGATGAAATCCGGCAAAGGTGAGTTTGCCATTTAATGCCCAAAACCCCTTCAGTGCACGTCTAACACTTGCATGTAGTTACTCTAGGCTACAAGTCAACTCTCAAATGCCTTCGATCTGGAAAAGCTAAGCTGGTCATCATTGCCGGCAATACTCCTCCTCTCCGCAAGAGCGAACTTGAGTACTACTCCATGCTCTCAAAGACCAACGTCCACCACTTTGCTGGAAACAACGTGAGTGCAGGTTCACATGAAAAACCCTGAGAAGAAGCTCCCACGGGCTTTGGAGGGAATGCTGGCTAATATTTCTCCACCGCCTGTAGATTGAATTGGGCACTGCTTGCGGAAAGCTGTACCGCTGCTCCACCATGGCTGTTCTTGATGCTGGTGACTCTGATATCCTCGGCGCCGCTTCATAAACACCAACTTCATGCACAAGTGCATTGTGAAAAAGTCTATGCGTTCAATGTCTTGATACCCTAGCCGTCGAGGGCGCAGAAGGCAAGACAATTGCGATGAAGCAGTCCCTGCAAACGTGCGCTGATCCATGGGTCTGGGATTACGGAAATTTCAACACAAGATAGAGAGAGGCATCTTGCTCCATAATTCAGAAAGAGCAGCCTAGACAATGAAAACCTCATCCTCTTTCCCGGTGTCTTTCAATGCTCTCTTTTGTAACCTGCCAACTGAAACTATAAATATCACGTCTGACACTGTAGAGACCCAAGTCTAGTGCGTAAGTTATTGTGTCAGACTCGAGGCCCGGACTTACAGGCTTCCGGATCGGGAATTAGGGCAAGAATGTATCTTTCTTGGTTTCTGGTGGCGGATGGTCTTGGCATCCGATTTGAAATCAAGTTCAGTGGGCAACCTACAAAGTTCATCGTCGACTCTTCAACTTCTTCCCCTCCACCATATCGTTCGCAAGAAGTGCTAGCCTCTCTGAACAACTGTCAAGATGGCCAGAAGACCTGCCAGATGCTACAGATACTGCAAGAACAAGGTCAGTAGATGATTTTGCGACAATGTGCGGTTGATGTGCTAATTTCTTGCAGCCCTACCCCAAGTCTCGATTCAACCGTGGTGTCCCTGACCCCAAGATCCGTATCTTCGATCTGGGACGAAAGCGTGCCAATGTCGACGAATTCCCCCTCTGCGTGCACATGGTTTCCAACGAGTACGAACAACTGAGCTCTGAAGCCCTCGAAGCGGCCCGTATCTGCGCCAACAAGTACGTCTACAGTCGTGTGAGAGGAGGAAAGGTTGGCTAACGCAGGTTTCAGATATCTCGTCAAGATTGCAGGCAAAGAAGGTTTCCATCTACGAGTCCGCGCCCACCCCTACCACGTCGTCCGCATCAACAAGATGTTGTCCTGCGCTGGTGCCGATAGACTTCAGACTGGAATGCGAGGAGCCTGGGGCAAGCCCAATGGCACCGTCGCCCGTGTCAATATTGGCCAGATCCTCCTGTCGGTCCGAACCCGAGACGCCCACCGTGCCACCGCCATCGAGGCTCTACGTCGCTCCATGTACAAGTTCCCCGGTCGCCAAAAGATCATCGTCAGCAAGAACTGGGGTTTCACGCCGTTGAGACGCGACGAGTACGTCAAGTTGAAGCAGGAAGGTCGTGTTTTGATTGATGGCGCATATGTCCAATTCTTAAGGAACAAGGGCAACATTGAGCAGAACATGAAGCGATTCCCGGGTGCGTACGAGGGTGGCAGCGAGATCGCCGCTGAGGCATAGATTTCATGTTTCGCCTCGAAGGTGAAGCGAGGGGCACGTGCAGAGGTCACAGGTGGAATATCGGAGTAGTTTTAGTTTCACGGAACGAAAGAATTAGCTGGACAACATCCTCGCATGTTTCAGAACGATTCTTTTGTCCGGAATGAAAAATGCGCCCCTTCACCCGGCAAATGGGTTCCGTCAGACGGCAGGGAGTACCTTTGAGATACTTCTGATCATGATAGACGCGAAATGAAGGACAGTGACACAAATGAGACAAACCTGTTTTCATAGATGCCTCCACACGTACCTAATAACTTGCTGAAAGGTGACGAATGTACCTGTAATGGGAAGGTGAAGACGACCCGCCCTGGAAGCCCCTGGTACCACTGAGGTAATATGTAATACAACCCCTGGCCCTCCCTACCGTATACATAGAAGTGACGACAAGGAAGGAGTGGCGATACGAGAACCTGATGCTCATCCCGGGGCTAAACTTGGGTTGTTCCCTGACCGGCGACGGCGACCGACTGCGCGCGCCCTCCCGTCTACCACGACAGTCTGCCACAATCCGACAGTCAGATTGCGTGCCTGATGTCTGAGGGGGCGGAGGAATTAGGAAGAACAAAATGGTAATTTTTCATCCGTTCGGCCTATTGCCTCATCATCATGAAGGACAATTCTCCGAGAGAAGCCCTGCCCATTTTTGTATTACAGAAGTGGCAGGATTTCCAACCAGGTCGCGTGGTTTCTGGGCAATCTGTTAGTCAGGAATGCCGCTGGGGTCCGTAACAAAATGGGCTTGGTGAATAGGACCGAAGTACGAGGAGGGAGGGTCAGAGTGACATGTTTAGGCGGCCAGATAGGAGATCTCTGGGATGAAGTGTATCTCTTGGGGAGACTAGGCCGGGAGCGGAACGTTGGACAGGGAGTGACTGGGTTCAAGGGTCCCCTGCAAGGTCCTATGATAACGATGATGGGCTCCAAGGAAATCTTGCATCTCGTCATGCATACGCCCGCAGCAGCCGCAGCTGTGGTCATGCTGTCAAACTGCGGCTGGCTTCTCCGACAAGCTGGGCTTCCACTTGGGTGTCACTCCTAACCATCCTGTTGCAATCGCTGGCTGCTCTATCTGTCGATTACTCGACTCGACGTGTCACTCATCACCCAACACCTGCGAGGTTGTCGGGAACCTTGTACAACCTCCTTGCCGCTTCCTATCCCGAACACATCCCTTTACCCCCTTTATACATTTGACTCAATACTCTATCTGATACTGTCCCATATCGATTACTGTCATTCTCCATTCCTCGTTTCGCTCCAAGCACCGCCCTCGACCTCGTGACATTGGGGTTCCCGGAAAGGAGCATACAACTCATTCGCGCATCTCCTTGATCGGAGCTGGACCTCCACTTTTGAATCCCGACCAACTGACAGACACGTCCTGGCAGAGACAAAGAACGACTGACGCTCCAAATAAGACAAACTCAGTCCTTTGTCAATTGATTCCATCCTCCGTTCCCCTTACCATCCTCAGTCCGATCCTAACCCTCGCGGCCATTCTCGTGCTCTCCGTAGCACGGCCCACCCGTACGTCCGCGGGTCGGGAAACATGGCCTTCCAACAATCTGCAGCACCGCGGCCAGTTGTCATCAACGCAAATCAATCCCAAGACTCGTCCTCCCAAACCCAATTACGACGAACGACAGTAGAGGACTCCCAAGAATGGGTCCTGTTCTCTCCGAGCACGGCAGAGTCCACCATCACTCGGACTCATACCAGCCAGACTGTGGGGGTTTCAAGAGCGAGCGATATATCACTCAACACTGCAGGGCGGTCGGGTAGGCTTGAATCATCCGTGTTCGATGAAGAGGTCACGGAAGATGGTGAACTCGACAGCCTTGACGATGGGCTGCATGCGTTCAGAGAACCTACCTTGTATCCTACTATCTCCCACCAGACGCAAGGTGCTGTGTTGCCGACGCATGACGGCCTGGGCACCTTCCCCGCTTCAAGCCCTCCTGTCCTTGAACAGTTATGGCAGCATGAGGCATACAATCCAAAACGAAAACACGACGGACATCACCGGAGGCCTTCTAGTGTGCAGAGGAGGCTCGATACCATAGATGAGATCGAAGCGCAGGCAAGCGAAGAAAAGAGAATGCGGATAGAGAAGTGGCGGATGGAGCAAAGTCAAGCATTGATGGACGAAGTGGAACGAGAAACCCGCAGACGACTGAGGAGGGGATCTCGCCAGTCCACTTACCAAGAGACACTGGCGTCTATCAATGAAGATGTACTCGGGACGACACCAAAGCAGAGTGATTATCTATCCAGGCCAGCAGCAGAGCCAGAAGAGGCAGAGCCATTCTGGCGCCGCATCACAAGGAAGTTTATCCGTGATGTCATCGGTATTGACGAACCGCTTCTGTCGGTCATATTTGGGGAGAGCCTTCCAGATGAGGCTTACGAAAGCAGGCCGTCCTCCAGCCATGCTCTGCCTTCTATACCTGAGCTGGCGTCCGAAGGCCGTGCCATCGAAGATTCGACGTGGAGGGACAAGCTACTTCAACGTATTGCCCGAGAATTGGGTGTTTTTGTGCATCAACTGTCACCACACCCGGGAGCTTTCACGACTTACTCACGCAGTCCTGACTATGCCGGCATGCCGGTTTCTGCCTCTCGGCCAAAACCGCAGTTGTCTCTGTCACCCAGCGAGGAAAGCCCGTCAAAAGACACCATCTCATCTGGCATGACGCCTAATTTTCCGCCAACCGTTCGGGACCCGGCACATGCCGAGAATTGGGGGTTTGAAGAAGACCCCGTCTCTACCACCTCACCACTCGACTCGTCTATGAGCCTTCAGCGAGAGAGGGAGTACTGGGAGAGAGAGCTCGATCTGAAGATGGTGTTCCGCTACCTCAGAGATCGGTTCGCGAGCAGGTCGTCTGCTCAATCGCCCCAAGCCTCAAGACAAGCTCTTGAAGATGCCGCCACTCGGACGGCGATCATACGCCAGCACCATCCTCTCGTCGCTCGGGCTCAGCGATCTCCTGCCCGCCTACGACGTGAGTCCAGAGTAAGCGTTAGACGACCTGCAAGTAGCTGTGCTAGCGAAAGCGTGCGCAGCAGCAGGAAAGCGTCCCTCGTGAGAAGCGGATCAAGTCGCAACTACTGGGACATTGGTGGAAGCGTCGGAAGTGGCAGCATCTTGGCCAGTGGTGGGGCTTGGGGTGAAGTGTAGAATATCAGAACGTAACGTGGCGAGACACTTTGGATACGTCTTATGGCATTATGCATCGGCCATGGGCGCACTGTATGAATATGGATCACGACTTATATGAAGTTTGGTTGGCTCAGGAACTCAACTTTTCTTACTGTCTTGGCACAGACAGGAATCTGGAGGATGAGACTACTTTTTAGAGAGTCTGAGACTCGCTTGAACAATAAACAGATTCTACTTTGATCGAGAGAGTGGGGTGGTGGTGGTGGTGGTGTTGTTGTTGTGTTGGTTTCCGCGTTTCATAGCCAGGTCACATGACGAGGACGGGAACTATGCTTCTGCCACCAGAGGTGGATGCCTCTCCCACCCCACTGCGCCCATTGTTTACACTCTCGAACCTGATCCTATTGCCATTGCCCCGTTCAAGCAACACTTCGTCCACTTTTTCCTCAAACCCTCTTTATGTTTGCCCTCGTCAACTTGGCCCTGACGTGACGTTGTTCTAGAACCGAATTCCCGTTATTTTGGGCGCAAGTGGCTCTGACCTGGGTCTTCCGCTAACCAGTCGCCGCCGTCATCACTATGGCGGACGAGGACGAATTATACTACCTGCAACCAGGTTTCGACCTGAACAGCCTCACCGTCCCTCGCATCCGTTCCATCCTTGTCGCACAAAATGTGCACTATCCGTCCTCGGCTAAGAAGGCTCAACTGCTGGAAATCTTGGAGCAAGAGGTCTTACCGCAGAGAGAAAAGCTCCTCCGTGCGCAAGCTAGAGTCCGGCGCACAAGCAAAGGCATAACGGATGTTCCCAGCAGTCAAGGAACACTTGACGATGACGACGGGGACGACGGTCAACTCATGCCGCCTCCCCCGCCTCCGAAAACACCGCGCAGCAGGAAAAGCAAGTCGGACCTCACTGCTGCCGCCTCAGCTGCGTCGACGTCTAAGCGAACCAAGACTCCCAGCAGGAAGAGCGCGACCCGGACACCGCGCGCATCCGACACCGAACCAGAGGGAGAGAAATCGACCGTCCGCAGAGTTCGCAAGAGTGCACCCGTTGAGGTTGCCCCAGAACCTTCTGTTAAGATCGAACAACCGGACAGCAAACCAAAGCGAAAATCAGCCAGTGCAGCAGAGACAAGCCCTTTCTCCGACGACAATCCATTTCAGTCAGGATCCAGTCCGACGTCGGCCTCCCATGATCGCAAATCTTCGGCGTCTCGCACACGAAAATCGTTATCATCAACCAGCACCGTCAAACGCCGGCAGACGACTTCGCCCCCTATCAAGTCCGAGGAGTTTTCACCTTCGCGCTCACAGGTCTTATTTCCAGTGTCTCGGGTCTCCTCTGGCGATGCAGAAGATGGGGTCGATGTTACAGAAGAATTCACGCCCGAGGCTGCCCGTGAACTTGCGGAAGCAGAGAGGAACGGGCAATTAATTCCCAACCGCACCTCGACACTTGTGAGAAGGAAAAAGAAGAAGGAAACAAACGCGGTCGTGAAAAATGCGCCGCTGGCCATCATTACGACCGTCCTTGCTGCACTGGGAGCGTGGTACAGGCAGGAGAAGGTCAATATCGGCTACTGTGGGGTGGGAGAACCGAGCTGGTCCCTGGCCTCCAACCCACACATTCCTGCTTGGGTGCATGAGAACCTCCAACCCACGTGCGAGCCCTGCCCGCAACATGCCGTCTGCTACCCGAACATGGAAGTGGAATGTGAGAGTGACTTTGTGGTCAAGCCCCATCCCTTGGCCTTGAACGGCCTGGTACCGCTGCCACCGACCTGTGAACCAGACAGCGAGAAACAGAGGAGAATCAAGGCGGTGGCAGACCGAGCCATTGAGGAGCTTCGTGAGAGGCGAGCCGCCTATGAGTGCGGGGGAGACGTCACGAGCTCATCAATGGCTGTTGCAAAAGAACCTGAGGCTGTTAAGACGGTAGCAAAGTCCGCCGCGCCCAAATTGGAGGTTGCGGAAGAGGAACTGAAGCAAACCGTCTCCAAGTTGCGCAGGAGGGGAATGACGGAGCTAGAGTTCGAGGAGCTCTGGCGTGGCGCGCTTGGCGACATCAAAGCGCGAGACGAAGTTGAAGTCACTCAGGATGGGTAGGGTTGAGTTCCATCTGCTTTTCTGGCGGCTGTTGTTGCTGTCACTCTTTGTTTGCGAATCGCTGACTGACTGAAGCTCGCGTGTTCCCACAATTGCAGATCCGGCCGAACCCTCCTCTCCTCTTCCTCCCTCGCCAGACTCCCCTTCGCGTGCGCCGTCCGACGATCCCTCCTTCGAGCGTTTACAGAAAATCGAATCCCTATTGCAATTCTGATCCTGATTGCATCGGCCTTGGTCTACGGCCGCAAGAAGATACTGTCTTATCAACAAGCCACGGCGCAGATCCCCGGGCTCGTGGCCACGACGTTGGACAGGCTAGCCACGCAAGCCGCTCTGCATCAGGACGGGCGTGCGTCCGAGCCATTTATCAGCGTTGGACAGTTGAGAGATGATGTGCTGAGGAATGTATTCAGTGTCTCAGAACGAGAACGCGTGTGGCGAAACGTGAGGAAGATTGTGGAAGGGAATTCCAACGTGAGGGCCGCGACCCGGGAAGGAGGCAAGACCGGTGAGTGGAGTCGTGTTTGGGAATGGATTGGACCTTTGGACCTGGCGCCCGGGCTGGAGGGACGGAGGTCTGGCGGGTTGATTACCGATGGAAGGACTGCAGAAGGGAGCAGTCGAGGTAACAGCGTGGTGAAGGCGGACGACAGCTCGACGGTGGAGGTCCGGCGGTGGGACGAGGGGAGACCGATTTATTGAGGCCTCCGCGCAGGGACATACAGGGCGTCTGGTGTTTGTTTTGGTGCTTGGGATCATTTCTCCCGCAGGTCGAGCAAAGGGTGAATGCTTCGGACTCTGGGGCTCCTCCGCCTTGCACATGATGTTTTCGAGGATATAATGCACACCTGCTTGTTTGTGTACTATTAATGTAACGGCCTGACGAGGATTTTTGGTTTGAACAATGTTCTACATACCGAGTACAGAGATTGATTGCACTGCAAAGTCCAGGCCAGGGCAGGGTCGTCCAATTCAGAGTTGAAAAATAGTCAGTTCATTCGTGCCACATACATGACAAGTTTTCCCGCATGCTTCAGGGTGGTTGATTCATCTTTCCCACCTCTACGATTACGGAACGGGGCCTCTCACTCTCGATATTGATATTGTCGGTAAGAGTATTCGATCGAGGGCGGATGGAATGGAAGGGAAGTATCACTGGAGACACAGGATTACCCGTCACGTTCTACCTCTATTACTCGGCTAGGCATCTGTTTCAGGGGGGCGTCAGGGAACCTGGAAGATTCCCTGCTCTTTGGCTGCTCCCTAAATTTTCTCGTAACCTTGGCTGGCAGTGCGGCGGCGTGTCGGTTGAATCGTGCGTTGTAGAGCAAGGAGCCGTGATTCATTGCTCCCCGTGGTGATGCCCAATAAGGTACCTTACAGCCTAAACTTTTGGTTAGCCATCTTTGCCGCCGAACCAGTGCACAAGTATAGTCCTTTCAATATCGCTGAGCATGAAAAAACTACAGCCTTTAACAAGCTATTCCATGTCACAAAAAGGGCGATTTACTCCTTACATTAAAGAGAAGAAATATACGACATTCAAAAAGCTCAACCGCGATATTACCCGCTTTCGATGAAGTCCACTCTAGGTCTCCATTGAACGATTCCATGGATGAGTGTTTCAGTGCAGGAGTACCTTGTTTCGATTGAGCTTATCGCGGTGGCAGTGTAGCTGTTCTCAGGCGTGGCTGAACTGTTGGAATACTCGAGAAAAGATCTGTTGGACCGCAAGTACCACAGGACGGTCAGGACAGTCATTTCTGGCGTATACAGCAACCGCAGACATTGCCGAATCTATACCGAACCCCAGCCTTGCGCAGCCTCATCCCGAGGCTGTTCGGGGAAGACTCGGTCGGAGTCTATTCGGGTTGTCTCACGGCCGTACTCCCTGTACTCAGTCGTCTGGAGAACTCGCAAGGGTTGCGCGGCGACGGGCGCAAGGAACAGTGCCAAAAGGACCCCGTCGGCCGTGCGCAACAGGCGCGAGAAGAGGCGCCGGAACGTGTATATAAGAACGGCAAGATCACTCGTCTTGCAGCGGACACAGACAGACCGCGAATGCTCATATACTGGTACCCCAGAACACAACAAGATGCCTCCTTGGTTGTCCTACAATATCCTCAGCTTCACACAACATACGACGCTTCAACAATGGCCAGATTACGAAAGCTAACACAGTAAGAAGACGTGGGTATTTGTGATGACTCGCTCTCCACGGATCGCGCTTCACAAGGGTTTCTTAGTAAGTGGAACAAGGGAAGGGATGCTGAACAGAGAGCAAGGTATCCTCGAGCAATACTGGTTTAACCTCAATGGCAGGGGTCAGATCAATAACGAAGTTGACTACGAATATGAAATCTATCTGAAATGTCCGTCGTATATATATCCGTAGCCTGCTCAGTGCTGAGCGTCCTGATCAAGGTGAGCACGACTGAACTAATCACATGACCGCAGCCTTGCCAGCGAGGCTATATCCGACAGATTACCGGCAGGTAATCCTTCCTTGTTCGTGTGTCGTCGCGGCCCCCTCAAAGGCCGTTCGTAACAGTATTGCGGTTAAATCATGCAGCCTTCTGGGTTCCCTTTGTTCCCTTTGTTCCCTGGGCTCTAATTTTGGCTCCCATCTAGAGAAACTGAAAATGAGATCCAATTCTGATCCCCATCCCTTTGTGAATTACAATATAATGGAACTAGCTTACTGTAATGTGTCGGAGCACAAGATTCTTGAGACCGAGAATTGACTTGATCCACCGTCGCCATCCCGGGCATGCCCACCCGTCGAAATAATGAACGCACAAGATGGAGAAGTAACTGCCGTTATATGCTAGCAAAACATCTCGGTGAGGTCAGATACTAATTATAATCTGAAAGGCTTCTGACGATTACTAGAACAAAGTCATGGATTGCATATAGAGCCATCACAAGTTCGCCTTGTCCCGAGAGTCAATGGTCCATACCGTCGGAAATATCCTCCACGTCTTCAAAAATTATTCACTAAAATATGAGCGACCACTCGGGTGGGGTCTATAAGGCGCTATATCGGGAGATTGAAGTCAAAAAGTCCGTCACAGCGATAGCACAAGATGGATTCTGGAGAGCTCGACGGCTAGATAACAAACGATAAGGAAGTATAGTATTCACGTCTATATAATTTCTATACCAGAGGTTGACTTTGTATCCGTAGCGCCCACGATCGTCAGAACCAGACCTCGGTCGTAGTCCCATAACCGAGCAATTGCAAATTGAAAATCAAAGGCTCACCGAGGAGTTGCTATTATTACGCCACCAGACCACAAATACTCAAGGAGAAGTACATCGAAAGGATCGAGAGACTGGACAACTTCGAGAGGAAATACAGAAGTTAATAGCAACAAGAGACTATTTTCAATCCAATTTGCAGAGATGTTTACAACAAGTCGAAAATATATCGACCTTACTCGACTCGTTAAGCCGCGAACTGAGATGCGATATCCCTTGTTAATCTAACGACTTACCCCACTCCCAGGGGCAGAACTCATATCGAGGTCTAAGCCATCAACTCAGTTTCTTTTGAGTTTCAATTAAACACTTTGCACACTCGAATGACAGTGATGTATTTTGCGTTTTGGGAGACGGGACCTCAAACCGCATGATTAGACGGGGAAGCAGGTTCGCTTCTGCATTGTCAGGACGCTTCCAAGAGACCACGACTTTTGCACAATACAGATCAAGGATCTTCCAGAAGAAGGAAGGGGGTTCCGAGTTGATAAGATCTAGACATTGACGCATGGTGGTCAGAACTTCAGCATCTCTCTAAACTGTGCGACTTTGGCCCTAACGCCCTGATCATTGACGTCAAGCATGAAGGCATATCATGACAAGAAAGTGGACACCGACAATTGATACTCGCTAATCTCCCCGGCAGGTGTCGCAGGCTGGGCGCGCCGCCGCTTTTGACGGCTATAACAACCCCATCCCCCATCCCAATTCTCTCCCTTCCAACCTGGATCTCTCAACTCTGTTCGCTGTGACGCGCTCGTCGTGCGTCGCCTCGACACTATGTGAATCGTCCCGCTTAGCTCATTAAGCCGCCGTGAAAAGAGTCGCCATCTGGTGAAGCGGGCGCGTCAGCATGTTGCAAACAGATTCCCAGATACTGGTTCCTCGTTTGAGTACGGCAGTTCCGCTAGGAGGGTCTTGCGAACGGAACTATGAAGGAGGAAAAGTGGTATTCGGGAGACACCATTTTTGCTCGCACAGACGCAGATGTTGATTAGCCGTTGTACCTTGTCCCAATGGCTGGCGTGCGTGTGCTTTGAGATTGGCCATCAATTTCCAAGGAGGGTGAAGGTTTGTCCAAGCAACCACTGGAAGCAGCTGTCTCGGTCCGCGGGCATGTTCTCAACATTTTTGAACCCTCAGAACCTGAAATAACGGGCCACATCGTCGCCTCGATCTCAGGACCGCCGTCGCCGGGTTCAATGCTGGATTCGGGATAACGGCAGCTCCTGTCTCTCACGATATTTCGGTGGGATTACCCTCTCTACTTCGTTGCGGTGATGATCTTCCCTCTCCCTGCCTCACTGGGCTTGGAAACACCGACAGAAACTTTGGCGGTCAAAGGGTGGAACTCGGCAGTTGTGAAAGTCTTGGAACCGCGTCCTGCGAGACAAGATCAGATATGGAGCGCATTAGGCAGTGCTGACTGTCTACTATGGACGTATGGACAGCCAAGTTCAGTAAGTTTGGCATCTGGGGGTCGTGGCGCACCTCGCCACGCGCCATACACTAACTTGACTCCCAATGGAAGGCTGAGGTTTGCCTGAGTAATCAATTGGCTGACGACGTCGGAGCATTCAACACCCGCAGTAGCGCCTTTGTTTGAACTCATGTGGTGGAGTGGTTGTAAGCATGATTGGACGTAAAGGGCGCGGTATCAAGTTGCGCGCGAAGTCCTCTTTGCGCAAGCAGCCATTGGCGGCCAAAGACTGGCTCAATTAGGAAGGAATGTTAGCCGAGTGCGATGCAACGGCCACAACTTTTTGCTGTACTGGGTGTCCTCCCACAGTAATTTCTCTGATGCTCACCCTACAATGGACAACCCATTTATTCAACACTTTCTCGAAATACGCCTGGGTGGGTGTGACCAAATTTGTCGACGTATAGGATCAGGCTCGTTTGGAAAAGTATACATTAGTACGATAGTCCTCAGAGACAACGAAGAAACGTTAATTATGACTGATCCACGCAAGGGCGCGATGTTCCTACGGGTGATATAGTAGCTATCAAACTCGAGCACCGTTCGATTGCACTATCACTCTTCTGCCAAGAGATCGAGATCTATGAGGAGTTGGCTGGACAATCTGGCATCCCTCGAGTGTTCAGGTATGGCTACCATTGTGATTTCTAGGCGGTGGTGTTTGAACTTCTGCATCCTAATCTCGAGGATCTCTTCCAATACTATAACAACAAATTCTCACGTAAGACTACGTTAATACTGATGGATTAACTCATCCTTCGAGTTGAAAGTCTCTACGCGAAGGAATACCTGCATCGGGATATCAAGCCTAAAAACTTCCTACTGGGGACTGGTAAGTAGGGTAATATTGTCTACATGACCGATTTTGGACTCGCCACCTACCACCACGACCAAGCTATGAGTCACAAGCTAGTAGCCAGCCCTCGGATTTCCTTAGTCGGCACCTGTCGCTAGGCCAGCATCAATCGCCACTTGAACGTCGGTAAGTGCTGTGACTTCATTCCATCGTTGATTCGACAAGCTACAGCTATAATATGCTCTCATCTTAGGTGCCTTTCGGTGGATTCGAAGAGTCCGGGGTTGGCCGCGAGCTCGGGAAGTATGCGCTGAGCAACTACAACCAGATTAAGTCGGTGGGAAGTCGCTTGGCTGGTGCTCTGTTTGGTTAGATACTGGACCTGCCGAAGGAGTGAAACACTCAGAGTACAAGACGAATTTGGACCTGATCTTGATCTAGAGATAGCTTACTCCTGGGTTGCCAGGGGAGAATCAAGCCCGGTTTCAGAACATGGATGTTATGAGCCGGTCTTGAACATGTCACTCCTAATATGAGTTGGTTGTGATTCCGTCGGGGTAAAGCACCGTCACAACAGAAGGCAATGGTGTAGAGACGCGCAGAAAATTGACGACCCTGAGTGCTCTGGCGCTCTGTGGCAGAGCGGGGAGAGCAGCAGAGCAACAGGGCAACAGAGCAACAGAGCAACAGAGCAACAGAGCATACGAATCTCTTATGTCTATATAGGTACAACCCTTCCAAAGTCGAGCCAGGGCTTGCTCTTGACTCCGTAATCAACTATGTTATCACCTTGTACCCACACTCTTCAAGATATCGCTCAGCGAATAGTACCTCCTCAGTATACCCTATACCTCTGGCCGTTCTTCCACTCGTCAGGAAACCATGAGTAGCAACACGTGATACTCACGCGGACCGGTTCTTAGCATGCGGGTGGAGATGCCTACTCTCTGCTGTTGTGGCGGTGGGGGAAATTAATGACCAGAAAATCTAAATTCGACTACAGTACTTGAGCAGCTCGACTGGTGTTTCCTCTTCCAGTATTCTTTTCCAAAGACTCGTCCTTGTGCAGAGAAGACGTAGCTCGTACACTGTAACACCCTACCTCTTCCACTACCGGATCATTTACCATCACTCAGCTTCTTTCTCGTAGGATGAATCGGGCCCAAGTCCATGCTTCTCATACAATTGTGTGGGGTTACGTCCCAATCTTCCAGCACTGCTCCTCAACTTCCCTTTGCTTGCATCCATCAACGGGTTGATCCACTGGTCGTCCACCTTCCCGCCAATAAATTTATCACCTTTTCGCAGATATGTTGTGGCACCGAGTAAAGTAGGCTGAAAGTTAATGTAGATCCCCTCCCATTGCTTCTGGTCAACCCCGAAAATTTCGTGATTAATCCCGATATGGTCGTTCTCGGCGACAGTTCTGTTCCACCAATCCCACGCTTCGCGGTGCGTGGGCCCGTAAGCGAATTCATGGATATCCTCGATCGACCGCCAGTATGAGATCAACACTGCCTCCGTGGCTCCGTTTTGTTCTTGGTTCGTCCAGTTTGTCCCTCCGTAGTATCCTCCTTCGGGGGCCTTAGTCTCAAGTTCTTTTTCAAACTTGGCGACATAATCCACCAGTGTTTTCGCGTTGTGTGAAAAAATTCCCAAGGGATGATTCAGTTTCAAACCAAGCAGGAAGACGACGACCTTTTCATGAGCAGCTTCCTCATGGAAATTACCGTTTCCGTCTGGGATCTGGGGCGAGTTGCGCTTCATGATGGCGTCTTTGAGGTAAGGATTGCGCTTCAAGCCATATGTGACTGCCAGCGTGTCTGCCAAGCGTGCTCCTAGTATCAAGATCGAGGGCAGCATCGCGTAGACTCTTGGTATGAGAAATACAACGAGGGATTGGACAAGCGCCCCAATTAGAAGCCATGTCGAGATGGAAAAGTTCTCGCGGACAAGCTTTTTTAAGTCAACCCTCTATATTTCTGCGGGACTGATAGGTACCATGTACGCGCACTCACATAGAAAAATGTCCCTTGACCACCCAGCGGGTTTTTGGCGTACGTAGGACGGTTGGGTAAAGCTGGCAGGAGAGGCGTGAATCCCATTTCTAGTTGTAAGAGGCAATCAAAAGGGTTGTGGAAGAAGAAGGGTGTATTGGAGGTTGAGAGAATGAGCAAGAAGTGGGAGGTCATTAGGGTAGGTATATCAAGGAGCATAAACTTGGTATATTACGACATGCATAATCGACTTAATGCTAATTGGCTCGGACTATCTTGTTCGAGTGATCCTTTGGACCGGGGCGCCTCGGCGCCATGCTGCCGAACAGGCTGTCATAGATGGTACGGATGCTAAAATCCCCTCTCGTCCGAGAAGGTGGACAAAGGAAACCAATCCAGTACCTGTCATTTTTCAGCACGAATATCGTGGCTTGTACGGAAGGTTATCTATCCCCGGAATTTGGCGTCTCCTTGCCGAGAAAGTCCCTAGCTTCCCCGGGCACCCGCTCACTTTCCCCGCCTTCATCTCCTGAAAGCCCCGCAGCACACCTTGCAAAGCATTCTTTCTAACCTGGGGCTTGTATGATTTTAATTTCCCTTCCACCAGTAATTGTTCCGTCAGGCTGATCAATTTTTTACAATACTCGAAATCCTCGGGAATTTGCGGGGTGACGTCACCTCCCTGGGAAAACTCCTCGTGGAAGACAAAATCTAAGCAGCTTTTCCGAGGTGTCTGGTTATGTCATCAAGGCACGCTAGGCTCTAATTGCCCCAGATGCCAGCCATCTGGGTGCTGTTACAGTATGCCACAGCCCCTAAAACAGGGCAAACTAGCCAAGGACCGCACACGCCCGAACGGGACGGATAAGTAGCGGTGTGCCCTCGCACACTACAGTCTCTGTATTTAGAGGCCATAGCTATCTGATCTTGGTTTACTCCTTCTATCGACCTATCTAGCAGCCTCCGCGGGCTTCTCTTACAGCCTTCCACCAGCCGTTCGAACGAAGCGGGTAGAGATCTATTATCGCCACGTAAGAGGGTAGCGCAGGAGGCGCACGACTGAGTAGTTCGAGCGCATTAGAAAGGGGGCCGGGTTGGGATCCCCTAGTATCCTAAACGGGTCCTATCGTCTAAAGTTGACGAAAGTTGGTGTTGTGAATGACGAGGAAGAAAGAAGGACTAAGTTGCTCAGGCACTCCTCAGGGAGCGGCAGGTGAGCCGAGGGTGAGCAAAGCGGCGAGCGGCTAATCAGAACGGGACGACGGGCGATAGGTTTCTCGCACGCGACTACCTAAGTATATGTAAGTAATACATATTAATAACCCGGTCCAAAATCAGCGGCAGTCATGTACAATAGCTTACCTTGTATTATGAACTATGTACTCGATGCTCTTTCTGTCTCTCTCCTCTCTCTCTCTTTCTTTCTTCACCCTGCTATTAGTTCTCCACCTCAGCCTCAGCCTCAGCCTCGTCTCTACAACGTTCCGAATACACAAAGCACATTTCAAGAAAGACTCAAGTGCTGTGCTCGGGTAGGATTGGGTTCTCGGATTCGCTCATGGAGTTTCTTTTCTGATTTGACATCACGAAACTTGCCCCTCGCATCACATCACCATCCATCCCCGGCCATTCCACCCCCAGTCAAGCGCCAAAAGCGTATGTGGTCAGGTGACAACCCCCTCTCCCAGGTGACCAGGTCGATCATCAAGAAGGGTTATGTCGAGAGAAGAAAAAACCGGTTTTTGGCCCAACGACAATGTTTCGGGTTCTTTGAAACAAGGGTGCTTTTTTCCCCCATTCGCACCAGGAGTCAGGACTGCCTTGCCCTGCCTTGCTTAGCCCACTAGGCCCAGCATCTGCCTTACACTGACGGCCCTTGTCCTGGCCCTGGTTGGTTTCAACGAATTGGAATGAGTGTTCAAAATCTTGAAGCCCAGGCAGAATCGTATACGCCCACCACGATCTGCCACCCAACGCCGTGGTTACGATAGACTTCATTTGGTGTGACTTGATTTGACCGATGTTTGTACTGGTGCACGTTAGGCAGGGGACAAGGGCCCCCGTTTGTGATTCTCTGCTCTTGCAGGGAGGACGGGCGTCATAACTCATAACCCCCTCAAAGGACGAGGCAAGTCAGTCACGAAGGTCGCTGGTCTCTCACTCCTCGGCTGGAATTCCGTCCCAGGCAGGTCTTTGATTTCATCGAGACCTCCTCCCCCCTTTCTCTCCTGTCTTTACTACTACTGGCCACTGAAACCCTCTTTTTTCCATTCTTCACTGCACAATTCGGCATAAACCCGCCCCAGTGCGACCGTTTTTCTCTTCTCTTCGAGCACTAGCAAGCGACTTCCATACAAGCTCAGTTTCATTTCTCTCCTCCTTCTTGTCCCTTTTGCATCTCATCCACTTTCAGCCTCATTCCCTCAGTACATCACATCAGAGCGGGACTACAAAGTGAAAGTACTTGCTTGATTGGAGAGAGAGCCGCTTTGCGAGCAAAACATACGGTTCGACGACGCAGTGAGAGTCGTGGACTGGACTACGCTCCACGGAACAACTTTGGCTTTTATGCAGAGGGATCAGCCCTGGCTTTCGCCTGCACCGCCGCGTCTTCTGACCGGCGTGACTGTGTTCCCATCTAGGACTTTCACCTTCGCCCAACCCCAGCAAATTTGTCACAGCCTGCTCAATGCAACGCTTCGAAATGGCCACTGATCCCGCCGACCCTCCAGCCCTCCGCTTCCTCGACACTCTCCTCCCCTGCACCTTTCTCCTCTCCACGTTGGGATCGCTCATCACCTTCACCACCGCGGTGGGCATCTTTGGGGGACCGCGGCGGTACTTCAGCGAGATCCAGGTCTTCATCGCCCTCGCGTGGTTGTTTTTCATGTTGTCCCTGGCCATGGCCACGGTGACCAGCATGGCGCTGACTTTCCACCGACGGCACGTGCGAGATGCGTTTGAACGAGGGTACAAGTCCTGGCGTGGCGGGGCGGGGAATCGCACGGCGGGTGAAAGGTCGGTGGTCTTTGGCATTGTGGTGCTGGGCCTGGGAGGCATGTGGCTGATGTTGCTTGAGTGTCTGGCCTTTGTATTTTTGAGTCTGTCGATCGCAGCATACAGCCTGGCCGTGGGATGGATCGGCTTCGTCGTGTCGGCCGGCATGATGATTCTTACCGTGGTATTCTGGGTTCTGATGGGACAGAGAGATTGAAATACGGGTGCGGCTATGGAGAATTATCGCTTTTGCTGCGAAGTCCACGGCCTTTGCTCATAATCCGCCACGAGCAATGATCGGAAACAGTCAGTCCTCCTACCTTCAATAGTACGGCCCTTGCGTTCGTTTTCTCGGACCATCAATGTCAAGCAACCAGCTTCTTGTCCTACTATTTTGGTGTTCATCCTGCGCAGTCAGCAATTACACGTTCGACGTTCGATGAGGACATTAGTTTGCCCAACATGGTGGTGATTGAATGTTGTCTCTAATAATGCCCCGCGAACTAGTCACTGGCTGGTCTATACCAGGCTTGGCATGTATGCAGCGTAAAATGTAAGTTTGTCGTGTTTGTTCCCTTGTCAACTTAAATTATTTCCCGCATTGAGGACAGTGAACGGTCACCATTCACGTCCCACCCCGTTCCAGACCCTTGATCACGACGAAATCATGGACATCGACCCAGATCCTCCCTCCAAGCGACGTCGGACGTCAAGCGAAGACTCGTTCTCGTCCAGAAACTCCGCCGCCGAACCGAGATCGCATCTTCCTGCCCTGCGCCATATAGATTCCACCCGCTCCGATCGAGACGCGAGAAGAGGGCGCGGATATTCCAGTTCGAGGAGCAGGAACGCCAGTCGCGATGACAGGCCCAACGTCCGTCGGTCCAGGAGCCGCAGTCGATCGCGTTCTCGAAGAAGAAGTCTGAGCGGGTCGCGAACCCCAAGTTCGGTGTACGAGTCTGGCCGCGAGCACCAACCGCGTTCGAGATCGCGCTCACGGCGGAGGTCGGGGTCAAGGTCCAGATCCAGATCATATGAGTCGTCCCTGGATCGTCGGGGGTCACATTCTCGCTCTCGACGACCGTCAGCTTCACCCATTGCAAGATCGACAGAAACCCGCAAGTCGCTCAACTTCACCCCTCTCGTGACTATCCCACGCGCACACGCGCGAGGAATCACCTCCATCAAATTTTCCCCCGACATGACGCTCCTGGCGACCGCATCGGCCGACAATGCGATCAACATCTACTCTGTTCCTTCATATCCTACGCCCGACACACCTTGGAAACACATACGTACCCTGCGCGCACATCTAGCAGGTGTGAACGCAATAGACTGGTCTCCGGTCGGGCCATCCTACACCCTAGTCTCGGCCGGCGACGACAAGTCCATCCTCCTCTGGTCTCCCCTATCGTCGGATTTCCCCATCGCGCCCTCACCTTTCATGGGACACAGCAACTACGTTTACTCGCTTGCATTCTCTCCCAAAGGGAACATGCTTGTTTCCGGCTCCTTCGATGAAGCGGTGTTCCTCTGGGACGTCCGCTCCGGCCGCGTGATGCGCAGCCTCCCTGCACACTCTGACCCTGTCGGTGGCGTCGATTTCTTAAGAGATGGTACGATGGTCTGTTCCTGCGCCGGGGACGGCTTGATTCGCATATGGGATGCCGGAACAGGGCAGTGTCTGAAGACGCTAGTGGACGAGGATCGCAAGGCCGTTACGAGCGTGCGGTTCTCGCCAAACGGCAAATTCCTGCTTGCCTGGACACTGGACAACTGCGTCCGGCTCTGGAACTACACCGAAGGGAGATGTGTCAAGACGTACCAAGGCCACGTGAACCAGGAGTACAGCCTCAGCGGGACCGTGGGGAGTTACGCCTACAAGACCCGAAGTGGACAGCGGAGGCTGGAGGCGTTCGTGGCCAGTGGTAGCGAAGACGGCGACGTGCTGGTGTGGGACGTCACAAGCAAAGAAGTCCTCTGGCGGGGCAAGGGCCACCGCGACGTGGTGCTGGCCATGGACTTCGGGCGGACCAAGGACGGCAAGGGGTTGCTGGTCAGCGGCGGCAAGGATCGCGACTTACGGATCTGGATGCTGGAGGGTGACGACGAGGCGGATGCCGACTTCTACGCCGGGGACAAACGAGACTCGGAGCACAGAGGAGGCCGCGACAATGGCGGTGACGGTGACGACAACGACATGGACATGGACATGCAGATGACCATGGACATGGGCGATGTGGTTGAGGGGCCGATCTCTCGCGGCAATCACGATGTGCACAGAGACTCAGCAGGCGGTAGTGGAGGAGGAGGAGGAGCAGCAGCAGCAGCATCAGCATCAGCGGCGGGAGCAGTCGATGGCAACCACATGGACATTGATAGCGAAGGTGTTTGACCGACAAGTCGGTCCACGTAGAAGAAGAAGAAGAAGAACAAGGACATCCCGAAAGAAGATGGGAATGTGATATCCCCACAGATCAGATCAGATCATTAGCGCAAGAAAGTATCGATGAATCAATCGATGAATCAATCAATCCGCATTTTTGGTTCGTACTGTAACAAGCCTCTTGAAAAGAATGCCCCAACACCGACCGACAGATTAATAAGTCCCCCTTAAATGTTTTGGTCGTCTCCATGCCAAACCCATGCAATGCATGTCTGCGTATATGCATACACACAGCCCCCGGCCCCTGCCTCCCAGGGACTACTCCGTACTCAAATGTGTCCCGTCCCCCCTTCGCTAGCTAAACAAAACAAGAGGCACACGAGGCGAAAGAAGGCGAAGGCGTCGAGGTAGGTAGGCATCTGGGTATCTGGAGAAGGTATACATATACACAGGACAGGTAGTGGGTAGGTGAATAGGTGGGTGGGTACGTAGGCTGTCCAGTCCAGTCCCTTCCTTCTTCCTTCCTCCCCATGCATCTTCATCATACACGTCGGTGCATCACCAGTCAATCGTCACGACTTGTCCATGACCATCGATCGAGACCGATCCATCCATCCATCCATCCATCCATCTAGGCGCAAGTGACGTACTGACGCGCAGTATTATCACCGCGCAATGCGGTAATTGCCCCGTGCTTGCTCGGCCTTGAACCCCTCGCTCTGGCTGGGCAGAGGTGCTCGGCGGCGCATGCTGGCGGCGTCATTCGCAGCGGCAATAGCAGCAGCAGCAGCGGCAGCGTTGAGGCCGTTGGAAGGACCGCCGCCGACACCGTTGCCACCAGACAGGCCTGGAATGCCTCCTCCGCCTCCGAGACCGATGCCGGGAATGCCAATAATGCCCGGTGGAGCAGAGCCGCCTATGAGAGGAGGGGGGATTTGGCTGCTACCGCCACCACCTCCAACACCGCCGGGGGGAGGCGGGGGAGGGTAACTACCAGCCGGCAGGCCGAGTTGCGTGAAGTCGATCGGTGGTGGACCGGCGGGCGGTTGCTGGACTGGTTGTTGTTGCTGATGCTGGTATTGCTGCTGGGTCAAGGCGAGCAGACGCTGGAGGGATTCGGCGTCCATGCCGGGTACGGACGGAAACGGTGGGATCTGGGAGACGGTCGGGTATGCCTGGCCAGAACCGGCGTTGTTATGCTGCAGCCCTGACAGGAGCGAGAGTGCCGGCGGGGGAACATTGCCAATGCCTGTAATCGGTTGGTTCGTCGTCGACCCGTTCATCCCCAGCCCAGGGAGGCCAGGGAGACCAGGCAAACCGGGAATCGACAACCCTCCAGCGGCAGCGGTTGATTGTCCTCCCTGGTTCGCCTGATCCTCCAGCCCCTCGGCCTCGTCTTGCTCTTCTTGCTCTTCCAGCTCCTTGGCCTGTCTCCGCCCAAACTTTCGATCCCACGTGCCCTGTGCTTCTGCCCCTTCTTCACCCAGGTGGAATTGGTCTTTAAAGCAGGTTGTCTGGCCGGGCTGGGCGCGGGACCAGAACCGCGTAAAGTGGTCGTTGGAGCCCGTGGCGAGAATGTGTCCGAGCGGGTGCCAGTCGATCGACCAGATGGAAGAATCATGTGCGTGAGGAATGCGGTGGGCGGGGTAGATTGACTGTGCGGGTGCGGAGCGCGGGTCTGACGATGCATAGGGCGAGATTGTCGTAGAAGAGATGCCGGCGGGCGTGTTCGGTTCGGTGAGCAAGTAGGAGTGCAGCGAGCCGTCGTCGCCGCCAGTGCTGATGAGGCTCGGGTGGATTGGGTGCCATGATAACGTGGTCACGCCTTTGTCATGGCCTCGCAAGATGGCAACGTCGCGCATCATGCGCAGGTCAAAGATACGGGTCAGACCGTCTCTGCCGGCCGTCGCAAGCAACTGGTCGCGAACGCGGCTGAAAACAGTGGCCGTGATGGCGTTCTTATGACCATGCAGTGTTGTCAGATTCCGGCACGTCCGCGGATCCCACAGTCGCACGCTGTGGTCTTTGCTTCCCGACACAACAAGGCCCTTGGTGGGGTGCCAGTCGCAGGCTTTGACGTCCCACCCATGCTCCGTAAACGTCGATTCGTT
Organism: Fonsecaea erecta; assembly: GCF_001651985.1. Taxonomy (NCBI): domain Eukaryota; kingdom Fungi; phylum Ascomycota; class Eurotiomycetes; order Chaetothyriales; family Herpotrichiellaceae; genus Fonsecaea; species Fonsecaea erecta. Next base: position 1,222,885 of record NW_017387249.1, on the reverse strand, counting down.
GGTGGACGAAGTAAAGTCCCAGATCTTGAGGGTGTTGTCGTCGGACGCGGTGACAAACTTCGCGTCCGAGGGCGCAAAGGCCAGATCTCTAATCGGAGCGTCGTGGCCTTTGAATTGATGGGGGTTGTTCAGGGTTGGTTGTAGATAATACACCGTGCCTTCGTCGTTGGCGGCGACGAGCCAGTCCTTTCGATTCGACCACTCTGCAGCCCGAAGGGAGCTAGAGCCCATGGCAGTAACAGTCTCAAAGTTGAATGACATGCCATTCCACAGCATGAACTCGCCATTGTGCACACCGGCAAGAAGTCGACGACCTTCGGGCATCCACCGCACCACCGTCACGGGCTTTTTGGATTTACCCAGAGAGGTGTGAAGGTGGCGAACGGGGATCGACTCGGCTGGGGCGTCTCTCCGCGCGGGAGGCGGCAACATGTCGATAACATAGCTTTGGCTTGGTCTTTCTTGTTCATAATGATAGCTGCCTTTGTATGGTGGTTTTCGGTTGCTCACCCACTGAATCATAGATGAGCCATAGTCAGTAATCGGCCGCGGTCTCCGTCGACGGAAGGCTCCTTCTGGGTCATCGTAGCTGTTGGCCGTGTGACCAAAAGACGTATTCATTGAGAAGACAATTCGAGGACAAAGGTGATTGATACCGCGAAGTAATTTGGGAGTGACGTGGATGCCACGGACGGGATCCCGTGCTCAACATCCACTGTTCTAGAAGTGATGAGACTGGATCACTCAGAAGACCAGATTTATCCAGGTGTGAGATTGACGGGAAAATGTGTTGGAGGTGGTTGGTGAAGCATGTATGTTGAAGGGATGGAACGCGAAATCAGCCACACACGTCCCGACAAGGTTTACGCGGTCACGTGCACAGCTGTTGAAGCCCTCAAGAGCGCATAAAAGGGTGTCCAAGGAGATTTAATCGTCTAACATTCAGTTCTTTCAAAACAGTGATACTACCAGTACGTTAGGCTACAGTCTCGTCATCTCCGGACCATCCTGAGCTCTCCAAACTTTGCTTGCCACGCGAAAAAGTAGATCATCGCAGCCAGTGGTTGTCCGACGAATACGAAATTGATCCAAAAGATACAGTTTCCAATCACTTTGCCAGTCCCATGCATCTTTGCCAGAGGCTCCGTGATTTGAATCAAAGGTAATTGCAACACCATCCCAAGAAACGCCACGCCGAGGATGTTGTGGGAGGGCACGCCGACAGCAAGCTCGTGGAGAAATCCCGAGAACACAAACACCCACGCACTGGCTGCCTGAGGCGACCAGCCGCGGCCGATCAGGGGCGAATAGATGTGCCTCCGCATGAAATGATAGACCGGCTTGTTCCAGGTCGACCAGTACATCTTGAGACTGGTGCTGTTCCACCAATCCTCGTAGAAGACTCGATCGCCAAACATCATGATCTCAGCGAGAGCATTGAGAAATGATTGAAACAGGGCAAAGAAGCCAGCAAGCCAAACGATCAGGGATATCGTGGACAGCTTCATCAGACGTTCCGCAATGGAAGAGAAGTCGAGCACGGCCATGCCGTCGAGCGAGTTGCGCAGGACGGGGACTGCGTACTGTGCACACGTGAGCCAGATGAAAACGCTGAGGGCTACCACTTCTCCCACCCGTTTGAGGAAGAAGGTCCATCTGATCCGGTCTGTGCGTGGGTAATATGGTTGATAGACCAGGGTCGGTGCCCACCAGAAGTAGCACAGGTTGGGCAGCGTGATATTGCGTGGATAGGGACATTTTGAGTAGATCTCTGGAAGGGCGGATTCGGGACCACCAGGGTTCAACATGGCATGTCGAAGGTCTCGGTTGGTGAAGGCATAGGAGCAGGTCTTGAGCCACACCACAATGGCGTGGAGCTCGCTGATGGTCCCCAACCCGGGATTGTGGATGCAATAGTAGACCACGAAACTCGAGATGAGCAAGGCCAGCGAGGCATTCAACGTGTGAGCGGCGGCAATCCACCACCAAGTGTTGAGGAACTCTTTTGTCTGCTTCTCGGTCTCGGGCTTTTTGTTTGCGTCTGGGTCGCTCTTCTTCCGCCTTCCAATAGCTCCTTTGGCATTTTCCATCGCCACCTTCTCAATGACGTAGGCGACAAACAGGTGGCAGGGCGTCAGGGCATAGAGGGCCAGAGCAATCTTGATATCCTGACTCCGGAGGTTCGACTTCAGAGTGATGAGGAGGCCGTATTTTCTCGCATTCTCAATGACCAGCCGCAGGTTCATGACGATGATCGTCAAGACCATGAGATTACGGAACCCGATGAAACTCGGGGTCTCTTGTGCCTCATGGCTGAGACATGACGGTCGGACCTTGGAGTGCAGGGCGGCAACATGACGGTACTTGCTGCGGATCTTGGGTTGTGACTGAGGCTTATCGATAGAGGGGTTGGGGACCTCGACGGGAGGCTTGACATCGTGAAGACCTTTGGCTGCGATGTCCTGGGTCTCGGAGATCAGAGTGTGGACGTTATAGGCCATGGTCACGCCCGGAACAATGAAAGGTATGTTGTCTGTGGTTGTGCTGTAACTTGTGAAGCTGTACACTTATTCCCCTTCTCTTGCAACTTTGCTCAGTGGATCATACGTCAACCATGATCAACAAAACCCGGCCAATTGCAGATGGGGAGGGAACCGTCGAGGGATGAATATGAAGGAAGGGGGTTTGAGGATGACATGACCGAATGCAACTTTCGTTCGAAAAGGTAGCGATCCTGACAAGAGGACCCCTTCTGGGCGGATGGCGAAAAAGTAAAGGCACAGACGCACATGGCACGCAGAGGCATATTGTGACACGACCACCCGAACACGGCGGCGGAACGGGGTACTAGCGAACAGGAGGAGAGGGAGGCATAACAAGACGCGCAATTTTGACTGCGGTTGGGAATTGGAGGGATGTGGGCCTTTGTTGGGCAGTCTGGCAGCACCTGGGATTGGTCCATGGCGTCCATTTGGCCCATGGCGTCCCTGTGAGCCCTGTGGTGAGAGCATGTGTCAATCCCAACTGTTCTGCTGTGCTGCCATGTATTTCTTCCCACCTTCTGAGTAGAGACGGTGTTTTCTTTCTATTTCATGGTACAAGATCTGAATTCTGAACATACATCACGGCCCCACGCCAACACAGCTTCTGAACCCGTGCTTGCCCCTGAAGCTTCAGGTTTCCAGTGGGTTTCCTATACAGAAAGACCTCCAGTGCCCAGTTTGTGTATATGTGTGCGCTGGTCCCCAGCTTAGCGGAACCCATCACGTCTTCTTCCCTTCCACGGCCTGCTTGACCGTCTCTTGTGCCTTGCTGCCTTCGAGATCCTCCTCACTCTCGCCCTCGGTTTGTTCTTCCAACTCGACTTCGATCTCGTCTTTCTCCGTCGGCGGTCCTTTCACTTCCGGATCGATAGCCAACTTGACTACATCGTCCTGTGCCCTCTCGCCTCCACTCATCTGCCATTCCATCAACTTCGTAAAAGCACCGTCGGGTCGACTGCTGAGTTCTTTGTAACTGCCCATCTCTGCAACACGTCCATCGGAACCCAGACATATAATGGTGTCGGATCGTTTGATCGTGGAAAGACGGTGGGCAATGGAGATGGTCGTGTTGCTCCCCCTCAGTAGCGAGGCCAGGGCTTCATTGACCAAGGTTTCTGACTCGGCATCAAGGGCACTGGTGGCCTCATCCAAGATCAAGATATCGGGTTCCTTGACCAGGGCGCGAGCAATGGCAATGCGCTGCTTTTGACCACCAGAAAGTTGGGTGCCACGAGCACCCACAGGTGTGTCCAACCCATCGGGGAAGTCGCTAATGAATTGACAATTTGCCCGTCTCGCTGCACGCATGATCTCCGCCCGGGTTGCATGAGGTCGACCGTAGGCGATGTTCTCGGCGATGGTGCCAGAAAACAAAACCGGCTCTTGGGACACGATGCCGATCCGGCGTCGGAGAGATTTGACGTTCATCTTGGCAATGTCCTTACCGTCGATCAAGATGCGGCCCTCCGTAGGTGTGTAGAACCGCAGGATCAGGGAAGCAATCGTGCTCTTGCCACCGCCAGAGGGACCGACAATGGCGACATTGGCACCCTGGGGAATCTCGAAATCCAAATTCCTAAAGATTCTCACCGCCGGTCGAGTAGGGTAGCTGAAGGAGAGATTCTCGAACCGAATGGGACCTCGTGCTGATACCACCTTCTCACCTTTCGTGGGAGATATGGTTGGCTCCCGGTCCTGCAGTTCGAATAATCGGGATGCCGCTCCGACACCCTTCATCAGCTCCGAGTAGAACGACGAAAGCCCAAAGAGTGAAGAACCCGCGTAGGCAGTATACATGAGGAAGGAGGTGAGCTCCCCTATACTGATGGTGCCACTCGATACCATACTACCACCAACATATAGAAGCGACAAGATCGTCATGTTGCCCATGAACCCGGTGGATGAGAAAAACGTGGCACTAATGATCGACTCTCTCTTGCCCAGCTCGAAGATTTTGCGCACCTGGGTGTTGTATCGATGAACCTCGAGGATTTCACCTGCGAACGCCTGTGAAGTCCGAACATTGCCGAGCCTTTCCTCTGCAATCTTGGTCAACGTGCCAACATTCTTTTGGATCTTTCGACTCAAATTCCGGATCGCTCGCCCATAAAAGAATGCTCCGAGGGCAACAGGAGGGAAGAGCAGCGCTAGGATCCCAGTCAACTTCAGAGACACCCATGCCATCAAGCCAAAACCAGCAGCCCCGCTGACAAACGCGCGAAGCCCGTCTGAAAGATTTTGCGTGATCGACTTGCCAACGATGATGGTGTCAGAGCTGAGTCGGGAAATCAAGTCACCGACACGATTGGCATCAAAGAACTCGGCATTTTGAATGTAAGTCTGCCGGAACAGTCTGGATCGCAGCCTCGCCACAATCCTCTCGCCCACGATTCGCAGGATGATGATGCGTCCGTAATTTGCTGCCGCGCCCGTTGCGAGAATACAGACGAGTGCAGTGTAGAATGTTGTCAAGCTCAGACCAAAGAGCATGTCGGTCTTTTGTTCCAGCTCGGCGCCTTCTGTCTTCGCTCCCCCTTTGGTCGCTATATCCAAAATCTTGCCAATGGAAAATGGTATTGACATGGTGATGGACGAAGAGATCAGGAGAAGGAGAAAAGCCAGGCCGAGGACTTTTGCTTCCGGGCGTGCAATCTTGATCAGCCGCCATATCTCTCCGAAGCCAGATGACTTGCCCGCAGCACCCTCTTTTGACAACCTCGCGCTGAGGTTCACATGTGAAGCCTGGTGTGCCTTTTCACTCCTGTGAAACGCATCCTCGTCACCCGTTTCGTCAGTGGGTTTTGTTCGCTGTTGCTCCTTGATGATCGGAGTGGGCGTTTCGTACAGTGCGCGACCGCTCGAAAAGTATACTGCCTGAGCAGTTATGCGAGGCCGGAAGGGCACATTGACACCGTCTGCCCTTGGCGCAGAACCGCTGAGTAACTTCAGTGATTGAAACGGGTTCTGATTTCTGGAAGGCTTCGGGCGCTGCCATTGATGAACCCCGCGAGACAATATCCGCGAGTGTCGAGGAGAAGAATTAAATAACGAGAGAAGGATATTCTGATCGAGCTGATTTAATCGGGAGCCATGTTGAAAAGGCCTGAAAGCGAGCAGCACCGAGGTGCGCGTAGCAATCATGCCTGTAATAGATCGAGGGACGTTTCAGGGTACTAAAGGAGTGGGCGTGTCTCTCCTTCTCTTCATCGCGGCGACGATGGTATAAGGGGAAAAGTACCAGAGAAGCTGCGAGTTCTAATGGCGCAGTGAGAGCATTGAAGGTAGGTAAGAAAAAGGTGTCTGTCTCCGCGACACGGATGGATCAATGACGATTGACCGGCCGACAAACGGAGGCGCGAGGCCGAGCCTAGAGAGCCCGAAAGATTCGAAGGGGCTCCAGCTGCAAGCCCTTGGTCAGTTAGCCAGTTAAGCACTCCCGCCCGCAGTGAATGAGGCTCCCCTAGGCTTGGACCGAGCCCCTCCATTTAATTTACTGGGTGTGTGTGCACCCACTACGTAATAATGCACGTAGTTGGCAATTGTCGAGTTCACCATCATCCGACTCTGGGTGTTCGTTTCTAGAAGAATCCTTCTCTTCCCAAAGATTCAAGAAGCTCAACAAAAACAAGAAACAATCTGAGACTGTCCTTTCTACACTCTACACTGCTTGCGTTCGACTCTCAAACTATCTGCCCGTGACCGAACACCTACTCCCTCCCTGGCCCTCGCCATGCCCATTTCCTACGACAAGTGGGACAGGCTCGAGGTGTCGGACGACTCCGACGTCGAAGTACACCCGAATGTCGACACAAAGAGCTTCATCAGAGCCAAGCAGCACCAGATCCATGAGCAGCGAGCCCAGCGAAAGCATGAAATAGAGACTCTCAAATACGAACGAATCATCAACGACGGACTCCTCGAACGTATCAATGCCCTGTTGGACGCACTGAAAAGGCATCAGGAAGATGCAAACAAGAAAAACCCGGACGAGGTTGTGTTTCAGAGTTTGATCGAGAGCGCCGGGGATCCTGCCAAAGATGAACCGCCCAAACCTCCCGAGGGTGTCTACACACACCAGAAAGAGCAGCCCCGGTATTCTAAGATGATCGGCGTTCTGGTCGACCAAGTGAAGAAAGAGGTCGACGAAAAGAAAGACACATCCACAGATCGATATGCAGACTTCTTGCAGGGGGTGAATAGCCATCTCACCAAGGTCCAGAAGCTGCAGCAGGACCTCCTGAAGCGACTGGCGCAGCTGGAGAAGGAGGCGACCGCGAAAATCACGAGCGAGGATATCCATTTCGGTTTCGATTCGACTCACATCAACAAATCCAAGCCAGCTCCAGCCCCTGCTGGGAAGACAAAAGCGAAGGAGAAAACCAAGACTGAGACTGTCGAACTGCTCAACGCACCCAAGGGTCTAACCTCACAGACACGGGATGCACTCAAATCTGGCGAGGGCGCTGTTTCCTCTGGCGCAGAGGCCGATATTGAAGACGACGCTTTACTGGATAAACACGAAGATGAGGAAGAAGATGAGGCAAGCATGAAGCTCACGCCCGAGGGTAAACAGTTCGCAAAGATCAAACTTGGAGACTACCGGGCGTGCCTACAATTCATTTCAGAGCATCCGAACATCGTCAACGAGGAGACTCAAAATGCCCTGATGGTCGAAGCTCTGAATGCTCAGATTGAAGGGCAAAATACTTACGCCAAAACCTGCGTTCATCAGAGTCTCCTGATCCAATATTGCCGCCAGTTGGGTCGGGACGGTGTCGGGTTGTTTTTTAAGCGAATCACCACCAAGGGCCACCAAGCGCAGCAAGTGTTCAACAAGGACCTGGCTGAGACGTACGAGAGGATCAAAACGTCTGCAGCCCGACTGCAGAATGAGCAAGGAGCCTCCTCCGCAGGTGAAGAACAGATACAGCTTCATGCCGTCGATCCTGGAACGGAGATCACTATCAACGTGCCACAGGCCGACTCGGATGACCCAGTCGAACAGGAGGCACGCAAGATCTTCGAGCGTTTCCCCCCAGGACTACAGCGTGCGTTGGAGAGCAGCAGCCTAGATGAGGTCAACAAAGTTCTGGGCAAAATGAGTGTAGATGAAGCTGAAGAGATTGTGGAGTTGCTAGGTCAAGGCGGCATGCTCAGTCTCCAGGAGGGATTGATTGACGCCACGAGCGAAGAGGGTCAAAGGAAGCTGAAAGAGATTGAGGAGGAGGAAAGACGGAGGAAAGAGGCAGAGGGGTTGGGTGAGCCTGGGGAGGCTGTAAGCTCATAACACGTCGCTTTGATGGTCTTGCATCGAAAAGGTGCGGGAGCTACCAGTGCTGTTTTGTCTGACACTGAATGTAGTGTCACACCTCATGCCTTGAGCGGCTCATGGTGGCCGTCTGACAGAAAGAGGTCTGTGACTGTGTGAAACGCAAAAAGTCCAATGATAGAGACACCTTACCTTGTAAATCTCCCTTGTCAGCGAGCATTCCCCTCCTCTCCTCCCTCTCGTCTGTTGTCTAACCTTGTTTGTGCGTGATCACAAGGCATCCACCCGGCAGAATGTCCACCAGAAGGAAAGTTCTCTTGGATGTCCCTGGTCAACCAAAGTTCCATCTCGGATTCAGCTCAACTCCATTGGTTCCTGACCCAAAGTTCCAGCACTAATGCACCTTGTCGCCATTGTGCAGCGGTTCGTGAGGCAGTGAGGCAGACAATCCAAGAGCCTAGCGTCCAACAACATGCGAGTGTGCTCAGCCATTGAGCAACAATACCGATGAATGCTCTTCAAGTCAAATCCCATCATAATAAGATTCAAGGCACTCCTCTCACCATCGTGGCTATCTATTGCTCTCTCAATTGCTATGCAAGGTGGTCATCTGGACCTGTTGTCCAGCCCACAGAACCGGCAACTGTCGAAACTGCCTTAGCCCACATCATATCCTCTTAAGGACAACGTTGAGGATGGTCAATGGTGGAATGATGTACACTCAGGACAACACGTCAGGTTATGAGGAAGATCTAGACGCACTCGACCAGATGGGTGTCGGGGCTGAGCAGGACTCCCAATCGCGGAGGGTGGTCGGGCCTACTCCTCAGCAGTGGGTTGACATCAAAGACGTCTTCACTGAATTGTATATTACTGAAAATAAGAAGCTCAAAGATGTTAGGGCCATCTTGCGCAAGAAATACGGTTTCAATGCCAGCGAGAAGATGTTCAAGCGACGAATCACGGAATGGAAAATCCACAAGAACTACAAAGCAAAGGACAAAGAGCTTCTGGCGAAAAGGGTGAAAGAATACGTTGACGCCGGACACGACATTCAGTCGATCTCATTTCGTGGAAGACCATTGAAGCTCGATAGAGTCAAGCGCCATTATCGCAGCGACCAAAGGTTCACGCAACTTTGGGAACAGCTATCACAGAGCCCAGAGTCTGTTTCCGTTGGAGATATCACAATCAAGGATGAATCGCCATCAACAGTCCCGACCAGATCGACATCCTTCCCAAACTCTAGCACTCCACCGGGGGCCTCTGACTCTAGTATGCAAGACGGCCATGAACCTGGTCTCAATGTCATGACAGTCAACGTCCTCCCGCCGACTGAGCTGTACAGTATGCAAACTTGCCTCTTCCACACCCGTGAGGCGGTGCAGTGGCAGTTCACGGCTTTCCACCGACTCAAACTGAACGAACTGCAACATCGATTCCCAAACTCAATCCCGGAAGAGGTCAAAACTGGACAGACCGATCAAGTGTCGGCATTTTGGCTGGGGCTCTACCATGGCTTCGACTCTTTGCAAATCGGCAAATCGAGCGAAGCGTGGAGAAAGTTCGACATGTGTTGCAGTATGGTACAGCCTTTGATCCATTCGGCACCCCTTCAGCTCTTATCGTGTTTGTTGGTACATTTTGCCACCCCATGGAGGGGGATGGCAGCGCTGGAGCAGCATCTGCTGGGATTTATCTCATCCATGGCAGCGAGTGCCCTCGGGAGAGATCATCCCTATGCCAAAGCCTTGCGGATGATTGCCACGGACAATCGAGATCAGGTCGTCGAGGCAATGATGCAGTTGATAGTTGAGGGCTACGGCGCCCGGCGAAAGCCCAGCAATTCGTCGCTCTTTGCCTTGCGCGTTGACCAGATTGACATGCTTCGAAAACGCAAGAATTTTCAATCTGCACATTATATGTGCCAGAAACTGATCAAAGACAGTCAGTCCATGCAACCGAAAAGATACCGGACTTCACTCGCGGCTTTGGGAAGGCTGTATACGGACCAAAACGAGGAGTTTGCGGTCGAGGGGGTCGCACACCGCATTCTGCAGCACGAGACGGCAGATTCAGGTTCGACAAATAGTGGAAGCGCCGCTTGGGCTTGTGATCAGCTGGCTACTCTTTGCCTCAGGCGCAAAGAATACGCACTCGCTGAGCGATACCTTCGCCGGGCGGCGTCTATGTCCTACAGTGGACTCCCTCACCGAGGCCCTTCGACGGATTCTTTTGCCAAGAAGCTAGATTCCTGTTTGCGACAGCAGGGCAAGAGCGCTCGTCTCAGTCAGATCCACGAAGAGCCCGATGTCGAGCAGGAAGAGGCCGCCCGTTGGCCCTAACCAGGTGGAGGGCAATTTGAGTGTTTCAATTTATCGATGCTCTACCGAGACAGGATTCAGGGTGTTTACAAATGCTTCCTGGGGGACAGTGAGAAACGAGTTGTTCTAGGGAATCTGGACAGAACGAAAAGTCAGTGTGGAACGATGTCTTACCCAACTAAGACCAATCCTGGTCGTGCGTCCTTTTTACACCGACTGCAACCCTGGATCAGGAGGCAAAGCCTCTCCAAATCAAGGCGAGAGGAAGCTCCGGATTCAAAAAGACGTCTTCATGCCTCTCGAACCTCGTGAGTCTGCTGACCGTCCGAGCAAGTCAAGTTGTTGTCCGCCATATCAGAATGCCCCCTTCGTATTCGCGTCACGCCTACTTTTCGGAGTTGAAGTTCCCGGACGTCGACAGCATTGACGTGTTGAACGGCAAATCCAATTTTCACCAATGGCACTCTGACATTCAGCCAGTTCTGCTGTCCAATCCCCATTCTTCAGATCTAATCCTGGGCAGTTGGACGGAACCTGATTGTCCCCCATTGTGGACCATGGAGGACCAGGCGTCGTTCGACGAGGAGCGCAGAGAATGGCACGCTGCAAATACAGCCACTTGTCGCTTCATTCGCGCGACGTTGGCCACTAATGTTTGTCCGTTCGTGCGCCAATACACCACTGCAAAGACGCTCTTCTTAAATCTCGTGTGGCTGTACGGCGAAGACGCCGGGATTGACACTCAGGGTGGCCCTCCGGTGCCTGCGAACGCGGAGAACCTACATCCCAAGAAAGGCCGTGCCGGTTTGCTGGCAGCTCTCGAGGCCAAGAGGTCTATGGAGTATCTGCTTCCTGTCTGCGCGAGCCTCCCACCACCAGCTTTTTCTGCACGTGCTCAGGGAAAGGACAAACACAACGACACCAAAGTCACGGCGCCGTCTGCTTTTGACACGGATCCTCCTATCACTCGTGGCAAATCGGCAATCAAATGGCAGTCAATAACGACCCCGGAGCCCTCCTCGAACGCTCCCACCGGTCCTCTGTTCGATCAGACCCGCCTCGCTTCTCATGTCAGCTTGGAAACCATCCACGAACACGACGACGAGCCGCACCCGGGCAGACGTGTGCCGTCCGGGTATGCGATCGACTTCGACTACCGCGGACTTTCTCGGGGAGATGGTCAGGAGCGGTCGGGCAGTGGGAGCCTCAGCCCCATTACTTCCTCTTCCGACTCTGGTAGTAAATATGACATTGATGATGACGAGGTGCGTCTTCTTCTCCCTTCCTCCTCCTCCTCCTCCTCCTCCTCCTCCTCCTCCTCCAGCAGCAAGCGAGTGACAAGTCCCTCGCGCATTGTATCCATTGGCGTCTCCAGCACCGCTGACGTTTGGGGCCACCAGGACCAACGCGACCTCGAAGACATCGAATTTGAGATCGCGGCCGCCGGAGGGTCCACCTCGCGATCAAAGAAACGCCAGGCATCCGGCAGCAGCAGCGTTCGCGACGCCGATCTCGAGCCCCCGAGGCCGGCAAAGACAGCAGCGGCAGGCATCACTTCCATTTTGAAAAGTGTCACCGCTACCACCAGCACCAACACCACCAGCACCAACACCACGGCCCGGAAGCGGGACAAGTTCACTTTCTCGTTCCCGCTGCGGCGGTTGAATCCAGAAAAGGAGCAAACCAAGGGCAAGGGAAAGGACAAGAGAAAGGCAACGAGTGGTTGAGGAGATTGGTGGGATTTGATGTGCGGTGGTGACCTGCAGGCTTGAGCCAGTCAGTCGGTTGGATCTGGGTGAAGGATGTATATCATCGATATATATCGACACACAACATTCAGTCCAATCTCTTGGGGACAGATGCGGATATCAAGGGGCTTTCTATGTTATGTTACCTCCGCTGCGCATCTATCTCTTTGGTGGATTAATTGGAGGAAGTCTCGCCCCGTTTTCTCCCCCATATTTCTCTATTAGAAGAGCACAGCACAGAAATAGACAATGTCGCTCAGTTCAAATGCTCCCAGGTTCTGTGACTGTCGTCGTCGTCGTCGTCGTCGTCGTCGTCGTCGTCACCATCATTATCCAGCCTGCCTGCTCTTCATCCATCCCCCTTTTCACCCGTTCTACCCTTCAACCTAATTCCACCCCTTCATTTTCTTGTAATTGTATCTCTGTATTCTGTGTATCTCCATATCTATCTCATCTACGTGCCTCGTAAGACCACCCACCACTAATCACCACTTTCCAACCTCACCTGAGCGGACTCACTCACTCGCTCACTCACTCACTCACCAATCCAGCCGCGCCCCCTCGCGCTGACGCTCACGCCCTCCCCTCTCCTTGCCGACAAACAACCCATACAGCCCGCCCCCGACGTCGTTCCGCACCGTCTTCCAGCCCCCACCCTCACCCTCTTCGCCGCCGCCGCCGTTCTCGTCGCGCTCCTTCATGTAGTGGCTGAGATCCGGCGTGAGCATTTCGGCCGGGACCAGCACGGGTTGGGTGTAGCGGGCGCCGAACCACGAGATGTCACCGTCACCGTCACCGTCGTCGAGCTGGGTCTTAATCGTCTTCTTGTTCTTGTTCTTGTTGTGCTCTCGTTCGAGGTGCTGAGATCTGGATCGTGCGGACCGGCGCACTTCTTCCTTGGCCGCCTCGTCGGCGTCGGCGTCGTCACTTCCCTTCGTCGGCACCACCGCCCGGTGGCGCGCCCGGTCGACCCGCACGCCCTGGCGGAGCGGCTTGCTGACGTCGTCGTCAAAGTAGTTGAAGGGCATGAACAGCACGGAACTGGCGCTCGTGTGCATGAGCGTGTTGGGGATGTCCTGCGACGACGGCACGTGGTGGCCGCCGAGATTGAAGTACAGCACGAGGTCCGCGTCCTCGACCGGCTCGCGGTCCTCTACCATCCGCGCAAAATCGACCAGCGGCGCCAGCGGCTCGAGCGTGTTTAGTGGTGCGCCGACCCGGGCTCCGTGGCCGGGTGGTTGCGCACCACCCACAGGTCGGCGGCCGCCCAGGCCGCCGCGCGGCCCAGCGCGGTCGAGTTTACGATCGTCAAGTGCGCCGGGTTGCCCATCCCTGTGCCGGGCAGGACGCGGTACGCGCGCGTCTCGCCCCAGCGGTTGGTGCGGTTCGGCGCCGTGACCAGTACCATCTCGCCTGCGTTGCGCGGCCAGTTCAGCCCCGTCTCGTGCGTGACGGGCGCGTGCGTCATGTGCATGGTGTTGCGGGGGCCGGGCACCTCGGGGGCGTCCCAGTCGTAGGCGCGCTGCAGGGGGGCGATGGCGGTGCGCACCACCGTGTTGCGCGTCCCGCAGAGGTCCATGTCGGCGCGGAAGTTGACCACGTGGTCGTGCATCGACGTGTGCAGGCCCGGCCGGACGCGGTAGCCGTATTCGTTCGTCGAGGCGTCCCGTTCGAGAGGCCCCGAGGAGCGTGGTTCCGCGTGGAATGCCCCGAAGATGTATCCGCTGGCCCGGAGCTTGACTTCGATCGAGCCGTCGAGGTAGAAGATGTAGTCGATCTGCAATATTTATCCATCGCAGGATATTATGTTAGAGAGAGAAAGAGAGAGAGATAGTTACTCGAATGGCACACGAGGCTGAAACAAGACAGGGGAAGGAAAGAACTCACCGTGTAGTCATAGTTTCCGACGGTGCTCACGCTCCTAACGACGAGATACGTGTTCCTGCTGACGGTGGCGCTGTAGGCCGAGGTGTGACGCTGCAGGGGCGCGTCGGAGGTGTACTCAAACACGCAGATGGCGTTGCGATTGGTGAACATCTTGCCGCCGCGGTGGTAGGACATGTCGAGGTATTCGGCGTGGCCGGGACAGTCGAGCCCCGGGACGAGGCTGAACATCATCTTGCCCATGCCGAAGAAGGTGTCCAGGAACTCCAGCCCGGACTGCAGGGGCTCGACGCCCGCGTAGTGGGCCAGCGCCTCTTGCAGGCCCAGCTGGTACATGAGGCGCGTGCCGTCGTAGCGGATGTCGAACAGCGACAGGGCCGTCGCCTGCGATGTCGACAGGTAGAACGAGAACCCCATCCACGACACGTAGCCTTCGGTGCGGTCGAGCCGGTAGCGGGGACCGTACGGCTGGATGGACAGCGGCGGGGGCATGTCACGCTCGGGACTGGACGTGGTGAGGTCTTCGGGGACGGTCCACGCGCCGTCCGCGTTGATGGTCAGTCGCTCGAAGTCGGGCGATGCCATCGCGGCTCGGAGCATTGTGGCGTTGTCGTACAAGACCCCGTTGTAGAACCACTCGCCCGTGGTCCAGGTGACCGGGTTGGCGCTAGGCACGTCCAGCTTGACGTACAGGCCCTGGGGTAGGAGGCTGCGCCCGTCTGATTTCATGCCCGGCCCAAAGAACTCCAGCCAGTGCACCATGCGGCCCGAGTCGATCAGTGCCGGACGGGATCCCATGACCAGTCCCTCCGGGTCGTCGGGGTCGTCCCGGTTGGTCTTCGCGCCCAGCAGGTCGAGGGTGATGTCGGACGCGTCCTCGCCGATCGCAAGCGCCCACTCCAGCAGCGCGAAGACGCCCGACACGGGGCTCTGCACGTAGTTGCGCCCCGAGTTGTGGCAGTACGTCAACGGGAGAAGTTGGGTCTTGTTGGATGGAGGCAGTGGGCCGACCATGTATTCGACGATGAAGGCGTCGTCGCCCTTGGTCTCGACCGTGGAGAGACGCGCCCAGCGTTCCGGGACAGGGCCATGGTGGTCCAGGTAGTCGACGACATCGGATTTGTTGGGTCGGAGAAGTTCGATCAGGTTTAATGGGCTGTTGTTGTTACTGACGCCGTCAGTTGAGTTGAAGATGTTGGTGTTCTTCTGCAGCCAGAGGTACACCTGCGACGCCTCGACCTCGCCGAGCTCGGCCCAGGGGTTTTCGGCCGGGGCCTGAAAGTGTCGATGATGCTTGGATGAGGCGTCGGAAGGTGGCCGCCTGATTGGATCGGAAGAAGACGAAGCGGAAAAGAACAAGTCGACGGCGAGGAGATAAGCGAGACTGGACAAGATAACCACGGCCGAGATGGAAATGCCCATCAGCCGCCACGACGATGCCATGGTTGGTGACCGAGACAAGAAGGAAGAGCAGAAAGAAAAGGGTCCGAGTCATCCATGGTAAGTAATAATTTGTCCCGAGGGCAGCAGGTAGGCCTCGATGGTGATTGATAGAGATATCGATCTATTCATTGGACTGACTCACTTGAGAGGGACGCGGAGATGCCCTGATACATCGAGGCACCACTCGGGCTACATTCTCCTTGTGAGGTATAGCCTCGATATTTAGTCTGGAGAAGAACGGGTCGGAAGTCTTACATATGGAGGCAATAGAGTTCCTCCATATAAGGATCTCATGGATGGACGTCGAATGCTGCTGCCCGGATAGATCTGATGGATTGATTGTAGTTGTGTGAGGTATATAACTAGCTGTCGTGATCCATATACATGTCAGACCCATACCAATATAAAAATGATATGCTCCATGATCCATCCATCCGTCCAGTGTCCCTGCGTTCCTTTACGTCGACACAATCCCGTCAGGCACTCGAAACTCAGTGGCCACGTCGCCCTTCTTGACGCCGTCTGCTGCGTCCCCCTTGGTCACGATCTTGTCCTCGGTCACGGTCAACTTCTCACCCTCCTCCAACGGCTCATGCGTGAAGCGCGTGTTGTTCAGATACCAGGTCAGACCCTCCACGTCGCCCGTCCGCTCTGCCAACGCCCACCCGTCGCCGAACCATCCAAACTCGTTGCCGTCGGCCGGCGTCATTTCGTAGTCGTCGAAGCGCACCTTCTCGAGCGCCTTGACGGCGTGGATACTGCTCCCGGGCCATAAGGCCGTCACCCGACCCCGCTTGCGCTCTTCTGCTGTCGCGTTGGGGGGCGCCGACTTGTACCAACTGCCGCATTCGGCGGAGAAGACGGTGCGCTTGAAGAAGGCATCGCAGTAGTTCGTAAAGTTCTCCACCACCTTCCTCTTGGGCTCGATGGTCTTAGTGTTTCCCTGTCCCAGTCGCTGGAGAATCTGCGCCACGTAGTTGGCGACGGCTTCGATGATGATCAGGAGACTGCCGTTGCCCACACCGGCGTTGGGGCCGAGGGACTGGAAGAAATTGGGGAACTGGTCGGTGCACAGACTCAGGTACGTCTCTGGCCGTTCTCGGTAGCGATCTTGCAGGTTGACTCCACCCCGTCCATAAATGGGGAACCGGCCCTGGAAGGACGTGTCGAATCCGGTGGCACAGACGATCGCTTCGACGGGTCGATGTGTCCCATCGGTCGTGACGACGCCCGTCTCGTCGATATGTGAGATCTTCGTCGCAATGACGTTGACATTGTCGGCGACCAAGGCTTCCAGATATCCCGGACCCGGCGTCAACCGTTTGCACAGAGGGGGAAATTCGGGGATGAGGTGTTCGGCAATCTCGGGTTTTTTCTGCAGTCGATTCCGCATGTCTTCGTTGAAGGCGGACCACGCCCCTTCGTGCTCTTTCGTCCCTCGGTGGGTTATGGCAAAGGAGCCCTGCATGCCGATTTCAAGGGCCTTGCGGTATTTGATGTAAGCTTGGGGGTCCTTCTCCCAAGCCTCCATTTCCTCCTTCGTGTAGGCAAAGTTCCCGTCCTGTCCATCGTTCCGCTCACGGACAAGCTCATTACCAAACGTCGCCGCGATCCAAGTCCGGCCACGTACATAGTGGTCCATGGATTTGACCTTGGGCTGCAGGTTGGCAACGATCTGGATACCGCTACTGCCGGCGCCGATAACCGCAATCTCTTTCCCCTGCCACACCAATCAGCAGGAGCTCAGACACTGGAAAAGGGAGTAACTCACTGATAGATCGTAATCCGGATCCCAGTTGGCGCTGTGGAGCAGCTTGCCCTTGAAGTCGTGCAGGCCTTTGATATCTGGCCACTTCCATTCGTTGAGTACACCAATGCCGGTCATGAAGACATCGCCAACGTCCTCTACGACCTCATCGGTATCGAGCTTTCGGAACTTGACGTGCCATTTCGAGGTCTCCTCGTTCCATCGAGCTTCTATGCATTTGTGGTTGAATTTCATATATTTCTTGACGTTGTACTTGTCGGCGACTCTTTTCCAGTACTGGAGGATTTCTGGCGCATCGGCATAAAATTTACTCCAGTGGATTTCCGACTCGAAGCTCAGTTGGTAAGAATGAGCAGGGATATCTGTGATTCTATCAGCATCGGGTCATTTGCTCCCCCCTTCCCTTTCCCTCGAGGTATACTTACCACAGGCACACCCGGGGTATCTATTCTCAAACCACGTGCCTCCCACGTCTGGATTCTTCTCATAGATTGCAAGCTCCACAGTGGGCAAAGCCCGAGGAAACTGAATGGCAGCACATAGTCCAGAGACGCCAGCACCGATGTAGATGACCTTGAGTGGTCGTGGCTCGTCGATTGCTCTTTCTGATATCAACGGATGAGCATACAGATTATCCGACACCTTGTAACCGATAGATCCCATCTTGGCCGATTTCTCAAGTCAAAACGCGCGAGACGTGGCGAACAGCTTTGCAAAGCCCCACGAGTGCCAAGTGGCGTTGTGTCTGGTCAGTAAAAGCCCCGGTATGCCCACAAGTCACAAGCAATAGACTAGAACCAAGAGGACAGAGGGGGAGGGGTGCAAAGGAAGACTGAAAGGTTCAAGATTAGGTTGATAGAGGGGGATGCTGCTAGTTATGTATTGTCTCACCGGATGATATCCAAGAGGAAGGTGTGTAGGGGGGTGTGTGTGTATGTGAGTGTTCACCATCATATCAAACTTTCCTCAGGGCCAGAACCTTCATTTCCATCGATCTGCCGAGATCAAGGGCATCATAAGACAAGTCTCTGCAACACGACTTCTAGCTTGGGTCCCCAAGAGCACATCAAGCCCGAAGCCCCGCCCCCCTGGGGAAGGCATCGCACGGGAAAATAGCCATTCAGTCGTTCGAGGGGCTGAGGACCTGGGATGGGTATGGGCGCCAAACGCCTCCACGAGCTGGATTTTCGGTGCATTATCCGGCTGGCTTAGCAAGAAGCCAACAGGCTTACCCCCACAGGTACTGCGCCATCCGTGGCCTTTGCGGGCTAGACAGATGGAGGTGGGCTCTCAGGCGAGCTCTGAGAGGGCTCCGGAGGGATGCACAAGGGCGCTCTCCGCGGCATCCCTCGTCCTCGTGGATCGCGGGCCTTGTGGCACCCCGTACGCCCGGTGGGAATTTTCCAGGCATTTTCCGACCGTCAGCGAGGCTCGGCGCTAATGGAGAGTGGATGGAGATTTTCGAGCCACTGTCCTCGCTCGTGTTTGTCGTCAGATGAATGCTGATAATACTCGACAAAATTGTAGAGGTGCGTATCTGCATGCTGTGTAAGGCGAGATGCGATTCGAAGCTCGTCAAACCCCGACGGCGAGCTCTCCACACAAGGACATATCTGACCTGATAATACTCCCATGTCCTGGGCCGATGGGGTTTCCGAACACTGTGGCGTCAAGGTTCCTGTGGAGGCCCGACTGCGGAATTGTATCGCTTAACAGAACCAGCTCCACCTATTTGTACAGTGAGCTCACATTTTGTATAGCATATGTACAGAGTACTCGTAGGCGAAGCTTGCATGTGCTCAGGAGACACGTCACTCCACTCATTGATCAACCGCAGAGAGTCTGGAAACTGCTGTTCAGCCCAGGGGAATCCTGGCTTCAGACGGATTCGATGCACCCGTCCAAGGCGGGGGGAAGTAGAGGGGGAACCATGTTGTAGGATGCAGCAAGGCTTCGACGTGCTTGGGAGATAAAACGAAGCAGTGGACATCTAACCGGAGGTGGCCGCCACCGTGTAGAGTAGAGTAGAGTGTTGGTGACACCACTTCAAAAGCAATATACCATTCTCGCCACTTGGCACACAGGACTCAGAGTTCTAGACAAAGAAAGATATCGCGAGTAATATCCTGAAGAGACAAAACATATACTTGTGGTGAAAGACGTGGTGGAGTAATCGGTGACAGGCAGAGACCCTCGTTGTTCGCACACCACAATGCGAAGGCCATGTTGACAGCTGCGAAATTCGAGAACACGGCCTGTGTGATGAATACCACCCGATGCTGAGACCATGGTGAGACGTTTGGCAACCTCACAGCACAAGACCCCATTGCGAGACCAAGCGAGACGGGAAGAGAAAGAGAAACATTTACTACTCAAAAAAGACGGGTTACTGATGCCATCAAGTTCATGTCCAAAAACGGTTTGAATATGACAAGGTAATCCATTAAGACTGACTGAAATCTTCAGCACTCTATCTTGTCTATGCTCTATCAAGAGGGTATCAGAAATCTTTGCTCTATTTCCCTCTCCAAGCGGATTTGTTTTGCATGTCCTCGACACCCTTTCTAAACCATTATTCGTTTCAACGCCTCCCAATGCACCGTCAGCCGTGAAAATCATCGCAAGGGAATCGTGTCAAGCATCTAGTCATCCTCATCCGAGAAGACTTCTTCGCCACGCTTTCTCCGGGCCATGCGTTCCTTCTTCTTCTTTCTCAGCTCGGAGGAGGTCAGCTTCTTCGCTTTCTTGTTGCCTTCGATCTTGTTGCCCTGAGGAAAGAGTTAGTCTCTGACATCTAAACATATAGGGCGGTCGAACTTACCATAGCATCAAATTTCTCCTCTTCGTCATCATCCTTGGCGCTCAAACGAGGACCAGAGCCTTGCCCAGTCTAGATTAAGAGTTAGTAAACTTCGGTGACTTTAGAGGTTTCATTTCAACTTACAATCCAGTTGTGGCCACTAGGGGTCATTCTGCCGTTCATGACACTCCAGACCTCTTCAGTCAGAGACTCGGTGAACTCGGCATTGTGAGAAATGATGACAACACCACCCTCGAACTCTTTCAGAGCCTTGGAGAGAGCACCGAGGGAATCACGGTCAAGGTAGTTGGTGGGCTCGTCCAGAACGATCAAGTGAGGGCGTTGCCACGTGCAAGCCGCAAGCACGACCTTGACACGCTGACCACCAGACAGACCACGCATGCGAGAGTGGGAGATCAACTCAGCATCGAGACCAAAGTTGGCACCATGTGCTTCGATTTCACGTCGGATCAGAGGGCGGAACTGACCGCTGGCCAGGGCTTCTTTCTGATCGACCTCGGCGACCATCTTCTGGTGGGATGCCAGGATTTCGGAGCGAGGAATCCAGGCGTTGTCGGCGGTCATCATCGGTGTCCACTTCTCGTTCTTCTGGCCGACGTTTTCACCCAGAGCGAACGAGCACTCATACTCGTATGAGTTCTTGAACTTTCTTCGGGCGTGAATGCCAATGACGCGTCGTTGGGTGCCGTCGATCTTGTAAATCTTGTCCATAGCCTTCTCGTCATCCTCCGTGACGATTTTGTTGGCGCGATCCATGGTTTCGCGATCCTCGCCAGTCTGGAATCGCCATTGGATGTACTCGGAGGGAGTCTTGTCCAGATGGTTATCAATGTGGGCGAAAGCGTGCTGTTTGATGTAGGCAATACGAATGTTCTCGTGTTGGTAGAGCTCACCGGACGTGGGGATCAGCTCACCAGTGAGCACATTGACGAGAGTGGACTTGCCAGCACCGTTGGGACCGATGACCGCAATACGAGAACCGAGGGAGACCTGGAAAGTGATGTCCTGGATCTGGGGCTTGTCGGTGCCGGGGTATTGGAATGCCATCTTGTTAACACGGACGATGGCCTTGGCCTTCGTCTTGACACCCTCCAGGAAACCAGGTTCAGGGAATTTAAACGACAGCTCCGAAGCACCGAGCTCGAAGTAAGAGCGAGCAGATGGTACCCGCTTGGCGAACTCGGTCAGGTTGCCACGGTATCTGCGGAGCTTGAAGCGTTCGTAGTGGATAACGTGCTGGATGACATTGTTCAAGAATTTCGAGTCGTGCGAAACGATGATCGAGGTGCAAGGGGAATTGATAAGGTAGTTCTCGAGCCAGGCGACGTTCTTCACGTCCAAGTGGTTGGTGGGCTCATCGAGCAGCAGAATATCGGGGTTTTCGAACACGGCACGGGCAAGAGCCAACTTCATCTTCCAGCCACCGGAAAGCGAGGTGATAGGACCCTCCATCTGAGATTCGAGGAAACCGAACTCCAAGAGCTTGGCCTTGATCTCCTCAACAGGGGTGTCGATACCGACGGATCTCAACTTCATCTCGGTCCAGCCGATGACGGTGAGTTCAGTATCAGCAGCGTCCAGATCGTGCTCCACGAAAACGGTCTTGACCTCAGACTGTTTGGGGAAACCTTCAACTTGCTCGTTGTTGATGGCTCGCATGAGGGTGGACTTGCCGGAGCCGTTGGGTCCGAGCAGGCCGTAGCGCTGGCCACGCTTGAGGCGGAGGGTCGTTTGGTTGAGAAGGATTTTAGCACCATAGGCCAAGTTGAAGGTGCAGTTGCAGAGGTCTTCACCTTCCTCCTCATCGGCTTCGGGTTCAGGCTCGTCTTCGATACCAGGAGAGGCACGCTTGCGGAGAGTCTCAGCAACCGCTTTGGCGTCAGCTTCACCGACAATCGTCTTGAGGTATTCGACGGTGTTGGAAACCCAGTCAGGTTCATCGGTAACCTTCTCATCGATCAACTGACCGGCGATGGCAGCCACATAGTCAATGACAGTGTCGGCCTTCGTAACACCGCCTTTGTGCTTTTGCTCGATGATCTCCTTCAGGATCGGGACAACGGTGGCGATTTCACCAGCATTGGAGATCTTGGGGAAGGAGCCATCCTCCTTAACCGCACCAACTCGCTTGAGGGTGTCCAAGCCCTGCTTGGTCTTCTCACGCGCCTCGGGATCGGCCATGTTATCGTAGTTCTTCGTAAGCGCGGGCATCAGTTTAGGCAAGAAAGCTGCCACGATCTGAGGGTCTTCGACCAGTTTACACATGTTATCCACGATGACCGCGGACTTTCGCTTGATGGCAGTGTCTCGCTCAGCCAGGCCTCGCTCCAACAGAGGGACCATGATGGCCAAAGTCGGCTCATGCACGTCGGTGACGAAAGTGGTGGCACCAAGCAAGTGAACAGTCTCGGGGACGTTCTCAGGCTTCGCGATACACTTGATCAGCTCGGGAATGAACTTCTCGATATCCTTGTTTTCGATCAGTTTGCAGATTTTCTCCATTGTGCCGTAGGCCTTCTTCTTGACTTCGGGCTTGGTATCCCACATCGACTCGGAAACGATCGGAATGAGGGTAGGGACGAGGAACGAGAGCTGAGTGGGAGCGGTTTCGACAAGAGCCTCGATGCAGTCGAGACCGGTCATCTTCTCGGGCCATTTCTGGGCCGTGATGATGGAGTTTCGAATGTGGGGGAGGGCAACCTTGACGGCGTTGGGGTTGATGGCTCGGACGATAGCGAGAGATGCGGCCTGCGCAGCGTTCTTGACGGAAACCATCTTGTCACCGACCGCAGCCAGAGCGAGCGGCAGGAGAGAGATCAGGTAGGGCTCGGCGCCAGGGGCGATGGTGGAGTGGGTGGCGACAGCTCGGATGCCATCCAGAGCACGCTCTCGCACCACCGCATCCTTCTTGTTGGCGAGTTGTTTCTTCAAGATCTCGACGGCCTTGAGAGGCACATCGTGCTCCTCAATGGGACCGTTCAAGAATGTGGCCACGTTGCCAGCGGCTGCGTTTGCCTCATCTTGGGTTTTGGAAATGGACAGTTGGTGCAGCAACTGCTCAAGGGTGGCAATCGACTGCTTCGTCTCTTTCGACGAGGAAGTAGGGGTGGCAGACATGGTGTCGACAGAGGGCATGTCTAGATGAAACTCGGGAAGAGTGGTACAAGGGAGGATATTTCGAGTCTGGTGTTTTTGTGGGTGGAAAATTTCAGGAATGTGAAAAAAGGCGGTCTATGTCGGCTCAACGGGGCGCCCACGAAGACTGCGTTTTCCACGCCGGTCTTTCGCTCTATCTGGCGTCTAATAGAGGAAAAAAGAAAGAATGTGCAAAGACTCTATCAAAAAGAGTATGCCAGAGGAGGGTAGAGAGGGAGAAGAGGATAAGAGGAGAGATTGCAAGGAAGAAGGATGGTCAGGGTGAGCCGGCCAGGAATTTATTTTGTATCTGGGCTTCGCCGTTCACTGCTCACAGAAATTTTTTTCGCTAGTGGCTGCCGGTCCTGAAGGCCTAGTGAGACCCTGGTTCATTCGCCAGTCATATCCGGGCGCATCGCCCCATTTCACCCGGCGCCCCCATCACTCTCCCCCATCAAATGGCTTCTCGCTCCCTGTTGACCCTGTTGACTTTGACCGCCTTCCCCTAGTCTTTGACCGCGTTGGCCGGCCGATACCACAGGCGCCCCTCCGAGATATACCAGAGCCAGAAGTTTCCCGAGCGAATGAGTCCCGGCCGGAGATCTCGACGATCTCTCACCCAATGTCAGTGGCACGGATCTGTCTGGACAAGTCGAAAAATCTCAGGAAAAAAGGGGGGCAACACAGCATAGCACAAACAGGGGGATCTTCTGGAAGAGTCAAGACCTATTTTTGTCGCCACTCAGCCTTGGATAATCAACCAGCCGCACTCTTCTGTTACAGCACCGGCCAACAGGGGCCAGGGGGGTTTCACACCAGTCTGCAGTCTGCATTTACGCCTACCACGTCAGATCTAAATGCCCAATATCCTACCATGAACAGCGGAAGTTTGAGGAGTGCCTAACTCCCCAAGTTGCCTTTTCGCAACCATACACGGGGGACAATGTGTAAGCATGCACCGACTTCGCCTCCCTTGGAGACTACCTGAGTGATTGGCAACATCTCTTGCCTGGAACAGACTGTCAGCGTCCTAATCGTCAGACTTGCGGCAGTCATCCCCCGCCATTTTCTCTTGAGGGAGACTGGAGTTGCCCTGGAGGGGGGCTGTGGGAACACATTTAATTTTCAGGCCCTCTCGTATCAGAAAATTCCCCCTATCGATAGGAATGGAGCCAACTGATAAGAACAACAATTTTCTCCCCCAATGGTCCACAGGCTCCTGAAATCTGAAATCTCTCTGGGGTCCTTCGACACACATCACAGAGCCCTCGGAATGGGTTTGAAACCGCTTGGATCATCACCCCTGATTGAACTTACGTTCCAGTTGTTTGTAACGCCGAAGATGCTTTCCGCGAGAATTTCCAGGAGGGCAAGCCACCCAACCGCTGGGCCGCCAAAAAGTCGGCGAAACGTTCCTTTTACGTGCTTAGCGATTGGCGGAACTCTCGACTGCAGGGAATATTGCCGTTCTTAGTGGCTTGTATGCCATTCTTAGCGGCTCGTATACTCCCACCATCGTCGGAGCGAACTGATTTCGATGTCGGGACTGAATGGATCTGACGCAATTCGAATTCTCCCATGGTGACAACGACCATGGACGCGCTTTTCGTGCGAGAAGATGCGGTTTTCTCTACGGGTGGGATCCCTCTTACGTACTTGGGCTCTGTGACGCAACTTGATACCAGAAATTGGCTCAGAGCGCGGTTCAGGGCCTTCCCCCAGACTCTATCATTCAGTAAACTCCAGGTGTACCGTCTTCTTGCTCTCCACACTTGACAGTGGCACACATGAACTCGCTAGCATGCAGGGTAGTCTTTGCCACACTTTATTTCCCCGAGTTTTCTCAGGGCTGAAGGTTTCATGCTGGAACAAGACGGGATCTCTGCCTCTTTGTCAAGGAGGGAATGTGTGCACTCGAGTCGGAGATCGTTGTTTATGAACACGAGGAAGGTGTTCTCATCGTCATTGGTCGCGTTATTGCAGGAAGAAGTAGGCCACATACGCCAACGTATAGGACAGACAACATAGCTAAAGAGTACATCGACCACAGCCACGAACCCATTGCCTCGCTCAGTGATGGTGACGACGCCTACGCCGGCTGCTGTCACTCTCACTGCTGCTACTGCTGATACTTCTTCTCCTGCTCCCCGACCTCCTGCGAGAGCGAGAGATGGAACGGCTTCTCCGACTTTCGTAGTCGTCATAGTCCTCGCCATACGCCTCGCCTTCTCGGCGCTCTTTCTTCTTAAGCTTGTCTTTCTCATGCTTGGATTCGAGCTTGTGGCCAGCATAGGCACCGGCCAGTGCTCCAGCAACAGTGATCAGGCTGCTGTTGTGGCCCAGTTCATGGCCAGCCCCTGTGTATCTGTGTTAGACCTGAACCCCAATAGAGATAGGCAATATGTAAACTTACATCCGCCAACTGCGCCACCGAGGAGAGTGGCCCCTATTTCCTTTCCAGTCTCGTGTCCGCCGTGATGCTTTTCTCCCCTGTCTCTTGACCTCTCTCTCTCCCTTTCCCGTTCCCGCCTTGAGCCACGGGAGCTGGGACGGTCGTCATAGCGGTCGTCGTATCCTTGCGACGGAGGCGCATAATAGGACGAATTGTCACCGGCTCGATACTGACTAGCAGCAAAGGGACCCGAGTTGCGACGTTCGCGGTTGTAATCGTACTCGCCCGCGTACTGGCCTACCTGCATGCCGGAAGAGCGGGGGGAAGATCGGTATTGGTCTTCCCGTGCAGGCTGATACTCCCCATAGGAGGACTGATACAGCAGTCAGAGCCAAGAACCGAAGCTGGTTCGAATCTCAAGATCGACCAACACTTAGCCTTACCTGTGGAGCAGTGTAGCTTTGCCCGCCCTCGTATTGGGATCGCGGAGGGGGCGGGTACTGGTTGTGTCCACTCCCTGGGGGAGGGGGATACGGGCTTGAGTTGTAGTATTCTGACATGTTTGATATGGTGGTGAATTCGAGATAGTAGTGTGTCAGAGACGAGCGACGAAGCAGAAACGCCCTCGCAATGTTTTCAAGGCTATCTATCGTATGAGGGATGACAGACGCATCCAGCCTTAGTCATTCCCGGATAATGTCGCGGGAGACGTGGCCGGAATGGCGGACAAACTATGCCTATGACATCACTGCCACCAGACACCAGCCCGAAACGCCAAGCCCGATCAGCCACCGAGTCACCAGGCTGCTTGCTGCCAAGACTGTTTCCCTCGTTTCACAAAATGCCTCTTTTTGGCTCCCTGGATGAGTAAGTGCTTTGCTAGACGCTAGACCTCACTTCCGCCACTCTCCGTAATTGGCACGACTGCCACGTTCAAACGAACGGGGAACTCTAGACTTCGATGGTCGATCTCCGTCGATCCTGCTCGAACGAACAGGAAACTAAAACCATCAGGAGAGCAACGCAGACAAGCCCCTCATACTGGTTGGCCCTGTCGACGGTAAGACTTGAAGGAATGGAAATGGCTGCAATTTTGTGGCTTCGAGCAGACGAGAATACAGTAGAGACGACCTTGCTCCTGAAGAGCACTCAACTGTCCACAGAATGTCAAGCAACTCTTGAAGAACACTAGACGACGTCCACCAGACGCTGATTCAGCAGGGACTTTTAGTCGGGAAATAACAACAAGCAGAACCAGCAAAGACATCGTCCTGTGACATCAATCGCGACGCCCTTCCCTGGCTGGGAATCGAGTCCTACTTGGTTGGTATTCGTGGTATATTCCTGCACCTCAGAGCCTTACCAGATCTTCCACAAGGCGACCAACCGCCATCAATATCATGTTGCCCAAATCGGAGAAAATTCGCTGCTGACTCGCTGAGTTGACTTCGGCGCACTCTCGGGATTTTGGGGCGTTCTCCTCGCTTTCACCGCCAATCAGCGTCTCTACTCAGGCGCGGCTGTTCTCAACGGTATATTCTCGTTGGCTTCGGTCTGAACTGCGTCGACTTATCAACGCCCTCGGCCCCTGCTTAGTGGCATTCGGCGTCTCGCTCTATTCAGGGGGATGCCGATTTTTCCTTTCATCTGAGTTAAGCTTAAGTGAGTGTGCTGGTTCATTGGTGTGAGGCAGCCTCGCGGCAGGCATTTCCGCCTATACACTCCACTTCGTCGACCTCATCGTCCTCTCGCGCTTTGCACACGACCGAGTGCGACAGAGGAGATCGAACTATTTGCATGTGCCAAAGATGGTGTCAAGATTGGGCATTAGATCGGCTTTGTCAACACTGCATGAGATTTCATGGACCCATGTTATATATACACCAGGTTCCCGGTTCTTTGTTGTCCCTTCCTGTATCATAGCTCAACTTTGCCATCCTCCTCTGCCCCCAGAGAAGCTAAGCATTCTTTCTATTCAAAACTATTTCCCTTGACTATTTCTCATTCGTCGAGCTCACTATGTATCCCCCTCACACGTCTCATGGGGCTTCCCTAACTACGACGCCCACCATGTCGGAGGCCAGTGGTGTGCTGGAGAAATCAGACAGCAGACTGACGCGGGCGTCTACTCGGCGGACGCTGGAGCGCTATCATACCAGACCGACGCAAGATGCCTCAGACGTGCTGGATTTGCCTTACGACATCCTCAACGATGAGGCCGACATGAATGAATACTTGGAGGAGACGACGACCGGTGTGATTGCCAAGAAGACGGTGTCCAGAGTTACAGGAACGCTGGAAGAGCATGACTTGGTTACTTTCAAGATTGGCGACCCGGAAAACCCAAAGAACTGGTCCAAGCCGTACAGTATGTTCTCCACACCACATTGCATCGGTTCTGCTTCCTGCTTTTACTGACTCTTTTGCGAATAGAATGGTGGTGCACCATGGCCGTGGCATTCACTTGCTTCACAGTCGCCTTCAATAGTGCCGTCATCACGGCCGACTTGGAAGGTGTCTCACAAACGTTCCACGTGTCAGAGGAAGTGTCGCTCTTGACCATCACCATGTTCGTTATTGGATTCGGTGTCGGTCCCCTCGCATTCGCACCATTGTCAGAACTCTACGGTCGGAAACCCGTCTATGTCATCACCCTGGCTCTAGCGGTCATCTTTGAGATCCCCTGTGCCGTGGCTCAGAACATTGGGACACTGCTGGTCTGTCGCCTCATCGACGGCATCGCCTTCTCTGCGCCCATGACCCTCGTCGGCGGAACGCTGGCCGATCTGTGGAAGAACGAAGAGCGGGGTGTCCCCATGGCTGTCTTTTCTGCTGCGCCCTTCATCGGTCCTGCGATCGGCCCCTTGGCCGGTGGCTTCCTCGGTGACGCCGCGGGCTGGCGATGGCTTTACTGGATCCAAATGATCCTCGCCGGCCTCTGCTTGGCTATCCTGACGTTCACTGTGCCGGAGACCTACACCCCGGTCCTTCTGGACAGGCGGGCGAAGAAACTGCGTAAGGAGACGGGCAACAGCAAATTCGTGACAGAACGGGACCTGGACGTGCGGCCCTTGACACAGCAACTCGCCATCTTCCTCCTCCGGCCTCTGCAACTGCTGTTCCTCGAACCCATCGTCCTCCTCATCTCGCTGTACATGTCGGTGCTCTACGGCCTGCTGTACATGTTCTTCGTCGCCTACCCGATCATCTACGTCGAGGGCAAGGGCTGGTCCGAGGGCAGCACGGGTCTCATGTTCATCCCGCTGGCGCTGGGCGTCGTTCTCTCGGCCGTCTGCTCGCCCCTGGTCAACAAGCACTACCTGTCCATCTGCGCCAAGTACCCGGACGGCAAACCGCCCGCGGAGGCTCGCCTGATCCCCATGATGCTGTCGTGCTGGCTGATCCCCGTGGGACTGTTCATCTTCGGCTGGACCTCGTACCCGGACGTGTCGTACTGGGGCCCCATGATGGGCGGCTTCCCCGTCGGCTTCGGCTTCATCTTCCTCTACAACTCGGCCAACAACTACCTGGTGGACACTTACCAGCACCTCGCTGCCTCGGCCCTGGCCGCCAAGACCTGCATCCGCTCCTTCTGGGGCGCCAGCGTCGTCCTTTTCACCGTCCAGATGTACCACACTCTGGGCTACCAGTGGGCCAGCTCGCTCCTGGCCTTCCTCGCCCTCGCGTGCTGCGCCATCCCCTACGTCTTTTACTTCTACGGCGCCCGCATCCGCCGCCTCAGTCGGTACGCGTACAAGGAGGAGAACGAGGAGTCTCCCGTGAGACCCCAGAGGGCCGGGGAAGTGTAAATGAGGAAAAAAATGGCTGGGGGTCTGGAGGGAGATTAATGAATGTGAAGAGAGAGGAATCGAATTATTGGGACAGTATAGCTCAGGAAGACAAAACAGCCCAGACGCGTAGTCCTCCCTTTCAACAGGGTTGTAGGAGGTTCTCTGGCGGGAAGTGCAAAAAAGAGGGAGCGGGAAGGGGAGTTGTGTGTTTGGCCTCTATATATTCTTCTTTGCTTGGGATGAAAAGGAGTCAAGGAGCGAACGAGGGAGCGAGTGAGCGAATACCCACTGCTGCTGCTGCTGCTGCTGCTACTGCTACTACTAGTATTACTATTACTATTACTATTACTATTACTATTACTATTACTATTACTCAACTGTGAGCATACTATGATGCCAAGTTCACGAAATTTACGAAATTTCTCCCTCGCTTTTGCATCTTTCAGTCAGATATACTGTAAGTCTCCAGGTGGTTCTACGTTAAGGGAGCATTTGATCTGTGAAAAATATACAACAAAACATACCTGGTAAGCATCTGCGGGTACATGAACCATGTAGGCATCAATCATCATTCTTCGCTTTCTTCTGTTCAAGAGCTCACCCACGTCCACTATTACTCGACGTGCAAGTCCGCTCCTGTTGTAACTTCCAAAAAGGGGCTTCTGGTCGGAAGTCGTGTCGGCGACATCTCCTCGTACAGCAAAAAGGCTTTGGAATTTTGTGATATAGAAATATCCCGTTGTAGGTGGCGATTCCCATGCTTTTTCCGAGTTATGGCCGAACTCATACCCATTGCTCATGTCCTCGCAAACGCCGTCGCTATGCTTGCCTCGGCTTCAAAGAAAGAAACAAAGAAAGGAGATCAGCTCGCCCCTAAGATCCTGGTGTATGCATCCTCCACCTCCCTCGCAATCTCCAACAAACTCACAATTGCAATGCTATGCGTTGCTTCCGGCAGCTTATCCCTATGTAGCCCGATCCACTCCAGGGGCGGCGTCGCCTCGCCCATGTCCCTGAGCTGTGGTGTATCAATAATCGGCGGCTCCAGCGCCACGTAGGTGAATTTACTCAGCGGGACATTGACAACCGCAGTGATCTTTTCTTGGCGTCCGTTTTCACCATCTTCGGAGGGCTCCGCTGTGACCTTGATGGCAGACGGTGGGAGGGGTTTTCCCAGGCGCTGAGCCAGAGCACGGGAATGGGCTTGCCACATGCCACGGATGAAGCTGATACGCGCATAGTTCCAGCCCACGTCGACTTTGCCCTCGAAAGTGCTCCTGAAAGTATACTCGATGGTGTTGGAGTCCGCGACCTGCCAGGTTTGCATTGCGGAGACAAGACGTGGCACTTTGACGATGGTACCCCCCCGAGAGGTGGTGGCTCTGTCAATGACATCTGGCACGGAGACCTCGCTCAGCGCCGTTGTGGTCGCCCGATTGACGCTCGACAGCGCAACTCTGAGTTGTCCTAGCGTCATTCCTAGAGCGCTGTGGGTTTTACCTTCTGTCGTCGCCACGGCAAACCTCGCCTGCACTTCCGTCGCTTCAACCTTGAGGATCTGGTTGTCAAAGAAAGTATTGGGGAAGACACCAGCATCAAGAGCTCCCAAGGTCAGCACAACGTCTGTATGCAACGCGAATGTGCCTTTCGCAACCGCTTTCTCTTTGTTTTCTCTTGCCGGAGCTGGATTTGTCCAAGTGCTGGATGGAAACATCGATTTCCTTCGGAGGAACTTATCCAGATCCTGGAGCGACGTTTCGTATGCTTCATGTTTCTCCTGCATCAGTCGTTCAAATGCCTGCACGAGAGCCAGGCCTTGCGCAGCAGTAGCCGTAGTACAAAATACTTGGACTTTACCGCCGTCGACGAGTCCGACCAGCCGATCGCTGTCGTTTCCAAGTCCCTGCCTCACGTTGTACATCAAAAATTCAAAGAAAGAGATGTCGGCTACGGCGAATGGTTGATAATCGAAGGCAGCCTTGACCCGGAAGTGCTCAAAACCGATAGATGCCTGGACGAGGGGAGCGCGTCTCTTCGCCGTCGCATCTTCTGGCCATTTGATCGACGTTCGCGCTCGCATGTTTTCCAGCTCAATGAGCCCGCTCATCCGCCCCGTGCTATCGACGCCCACTCTGTCGAACCCGATGCACAGATTTTGTTCGGAATCGCTGTTCTTCCTCGACGAAGCCCAGAGTTTGGAAATAGTAAAGACTGACTTGCCAAGCCCCGGGCCAAGGTCGACCTGGAGCTGGACTTCCTGCACAGACACAATAGCATGCCATGGCAAGGTGCCCTTCCCAGAAAGCTCCTGATAGCGCTGCATGGCATAAGCCTGTTGATCCAGAGGAGATGCAACGGGATCGGCTGGTTTGGACATGTTCCGAAGTTCTGGAGGGTACCAGATTTCGCGGAATAGGAGAAAGTCCTGCAGCTGTTTCGCATTGATGTCCGTCTTCATGGGACTGATTTGCAGAACCGCTGAGACACCGGTGGTGGCACTCACATGCTTACTGTTCATCAATGACATGACAATGGAATCCACCTCAAAGCTCGCGGTAGATTCCCGAGAGTAGACGTGTTGAACTGAAGCTCCAAGTTTATTGAACGTCGTCTGGATTGCAAAGAATCGCTCCTGCTCTGGCGCAGACACAGTATTGACCCTAACGAATATGTCTGCGAATCGAGCAGTGGCCGCCACTCTCGCAATAGGTTGACAGCTCAAGCTGAATTCCTGTGCTTGTATATAAAGGCCAGCATTCAACTTGCAGCGACCGAAGATGGCAGTCGGATTCGAGTTGCTCAGACTCGCATCGGACAAGTAGCTGCGAGCATCTTGGGCCGAGCTAGCCTTGCCGTCCTGAGGTCGATCGTCGCCCAGGATTTCTTTGATGCTTGCTGATATCTCCTGGATCAGAGGCACGACGGTGGGGAAGAGAGTATTCGAAGATGCCGCGACTCTGACCTCGGTGCTGAGGGATGGATCTTCTTTGTTGTGGTCCTTGTACTCGACTTTGAGAGCAACACCAGGAGCTTTCAACACGGCCGATGACACATCCTCTCCTTGGACTGCTTGACCATACCGACCTGCTCGAGAACGTTTCTTGCCTTTCAGGAATCCGAATACTGAGCTCTTATGTTCAGCTTCGGAACGAGGACTAATATGGACGACAGCTCCGGCAAAGTCGGCATCAACCAGAAGAGAAGCCAATCGCTTTCCGCCCAGAATATCTATCTGAGGGGCTTGTGGTGTTGCTGGATTGGCCTCACGGAAACTCTTCGCTCCGCGTAACTCGGCGCTGGCACCGCCAAGGGACTTTTGTAAGGCGTGACCTGGAATCACGAAGTCGGAAGCAAGTCGCAGGTCCAGGGCTTTCCCTTTTGCTTGGAATGCAAAGCGTCGTTCATGCTTCGTGGAGAGGTAGGCAGTGGCGAAGACAACTTCCGGTAGTAACGCAGAGTTGGCTGTCCGTACAGTAGGATCCTTCGATTGTGACTGTGGGACGATCTGTAGTTGTGTGTCCACGATCGATAATCGAGCGGTGCCCTCTTGCCGGGTCTTGAGATCGACCTTCCTTATCGAGAAAACCAGATCATCCATCTCACGGGTGGCTGAAAACCCAGGCCTCCGCGTCATATTCCATCGTAGCATAATATTCTCAAGATCAAGAGCATACGTGGACGCATAAAGAATGGTTGAAGCGCCGTCGACGCTCTCGGCCGCTTCACTAGCCACATCCATTGGATCCCTTGGCCTCAGTCGATCTGTAATACCGGCAGTGGTCATCCTCCGGATGCGTTGGATGTTCTCTCCATTATCCGCAAGTTTGAGGGATTTGATTCGATCTTGCAAAAAAGCAATAATGTCGACGGCGAGGGTAGCACTCTCCTCAAAAAGCTCAATAGCAATTCTATTGCTCCAAGCCCTATAAACCTGGACTGTCCCCGAATTCCCGACAATCTCGGTCTTCCCGGAGGCTTTCAGACCTACGGTACAGGTTCCAAAATTGGTTCGCTCGTATCTTGTGCTGCGATAGAGCCCGACGCCGACGCCCTGAGAGTTGAGGATAAATTGTGGTCGTTCGTGGATCGAGTCTGGATTTTCCGCCTCGTTGTGGATGTACAAAGTCGTCCCTTGAATCGTGAGTTCCATATCAGCACGGTAGTCCTGATCTTCCCTGACAGATGGAGCACTGAAGTGGACCTTAATTCCTGCAAGGGTTCCGTGAATTGCATAGCGAAGCAGAACTGCGGCGCCAGCCGGTTCTTCCACCTCGGGTTTGGACTTGCCACCTGTTATATGATCAACAGACTCTTGTACTTGCTGGACTGCCCTCCTGGCATCGAGTATTAGTTGGATCACACCAGGCTGATTCAGCGCATCGAAGCAAGCTCGTACACCTGATGCCTCCAGATTGATCTCCTCAACAGTCATACGAGCCCGGACAGAAACGAGGGCATCTGTCTGAGCTAAGGAAAGACGCCCATTGATCGGCGGCATCTTCAAGAGGGACAGATTGCCCCGAGACGCGCCATGGGGTACTTCGAACAAATGCTCGTGCTCTTTGATGTCAAAATTGACGTCCAACCCTCCGTTTCGCCGCGGAATAATCGATGTACGAGCCACGTTTCCGGCAATGGCATAGTGTAGAGATGGGACAATCACAAAGTTTAGCCTGTAGTCGTCCAAAAACATAGCCACACGGAGGTCGAGATTCAGGGCATCGTTTGAGCTTGAAATCTTTTGGACCTTGTCGCCGCTCCCACTAGGCACCTGTTGGACCAGATCAATAATTGTCGCAACTTCTTCGCGGACGACAGAGTCGGCAACTACAAGCAGCTTGACAATATCATGCTTCATCTGGAACCGAAACTTGTGCGAGGCTGCACAGAGCTGAACCATCATCTTTTGGTCTCCGGAGCTGGTGGGCGGCTGCGGCCACAGTGACCCATATAACTTTGGCATACGAAGACGCCACATCATCAATGTGTGAGAATGACTTCTGAACTTGGCCATTGCGGTGTATGCTGCAATCGTAAAAGAGGAAATCGTAGGCTGAGAGCCGCCTTCGGAGAAAGAAACGCCGCTTCGAAAGTTTTCAGCTGCCCATTTCAGCTTGAGGTTGATAGTGGTAAGGTAAACGGAGGCTGCATCAGCTCCCACAATAACTGTAAAGTGGTTCCTTTTCGCAGACACCTTCTGCGCTGTCTTCTCAATGGAATCGCTTGTGCTTGGTGTTCCCAGTGCCAGAGGATTACCCAGTTCTATGACCTGCCGCGCGAGTTCAACCAAGGCCCAGTTGAGATGGAGCGAGGTGTCTGCAGTGTAGGCTTGAAGGATAATTTTCCGTGCGTTGGCACCGATCCCAGAGGCGCTTGCAGGGCGCAGGATTATGTTGAAGTCGAGGCCGAGGAGAGCCAGATCACTTTGACGGGGGCCGGGATCCAAGATAATTTCAAGTTTTCCCACAATGATTTCCGACCGTACAACGAGCTTATCGTCAGATGCTTCCGGAGTTTGGACACGTCCGCATTCGAAAAGAGAGCTCATAATTGGCACCACGTCGCGCGCGTAGTCCCAGCCTCGCCATTCCTCAAAAGAGTTCAGAACCTGGAGCTTGGCGGGATCTTTCAGCTCGAGGTCTTCGCAGCCGCACTTATCGATGAAGTCTCGTCCGTGTTCTTTCTCAAGGGCAGCAAATATGTATCTGAGCCTAGAAATGATCTTCCAGGAGTCGCTCAGACGGACGTGTTTGTCTGCGCTTCGGAGCACATAGGAGGGTCTCATCAGAAAGATAGGATCCGAGACAGTATTGCCCGCCTGAGTTAGATGGTAGATTAAGTGCCTCGACTTGTAGCTCTGGTCAAGTCCTTCGAAGGCATCGACAATGCGATCGACCATTGACACTGTCCTCTGAATCAGTCCTGCCATGCTGTTGAGTTGATCCGCCCATAAGACCACATCAAAGTTGCTCAACTGTAATTTTGAAGTAATGTCTTCTTTCATGCAGAACCAGAATCCTACGTTCGCGAGCGAGACTGCGGTCTGGGCAGAGGGTCTCTCAGCCGCGAAGCTGTCGTCCCTCACAGACACAGAGAGGGTTTCGATTGAACCATACGCCAATTGACTGTGCGCTGGGCTGGGCTCCAACCTGGCACTGGTCTTCGGGTGTAAGAGGCGGTAAAACAACTGTGAACTCCTCAGTTTCACGTCGTATTGGTCTTGCTTTGGAACTGGTGTATCACTCTGGCTTTCGCCTTGTAGGCCGTTGACCAGCCTAATATGCACAAAGGGTAACTGGACAGCAAAGTCCACAACGTGGCCTTTGTCATCGTGCTTGTGAGTTTCCATAATTCGCTTCATCACCGTAATTTGCACCTTGTCGAGCTGGTCAACCGGATGATCGTCATTCAGTTCTCGGATTAAGTCCCCTATTGAAAGAAAGAGAGCGGGAGTGCAAAAACCTGTCAGGCCATTCTGGACCATAAAGACAACGCCATTATGTGGCGTGTCCTCGAATTCGTCTGGTGTAGTTCCAGAATCTTTGGTGGCCGCAGGCGTCAAGGAGGGGAACTGAGCTGGATCTAAGTCAGGCAGCTGGGGCAGATATCTTGTGTTGGGTTCAACATCGTGCAGTGAAAAGTGCGGCGGCGTCCATGGGCTGGAGAACGTCACCAATGCTTGATGCACATCTCGATCTCTAGAATGAAGACGGTCAAGCCCTTCACGGCTTGGACCAGACTTGTCCGATGGGGGTGGCCAAGATCCTGCAGGGCCATGATCTGATTGATTCCGCACCCGAGGCTCGGCAGACAATCCTTTTTGCAGTGGAACTGATGATGCAGATATAAAGGAGGCCTGTCGTCCGGGATCACGTCTCTGACCATGGCGGTCCCTTGAACCCGGAAACGTCGTTTTCTCTACTCTTCCTATAGGTTCAGGCATTGAGGGCACTGGCATGGCTGGCGGATCACGGGCCCATTCAGGTGTCCTGTGATTTGGCGGGTAATGGTTGCCAGAATCTAACAACCAATCTGCTCGGTGGGTTCGTTGATCATGATAGCGAATATGCTGCTGTTGTAGCGCGCGGGTATGTGCAAGATTGTCTGTCTTGTCCAGCGTTCCAATCCGAAGAGAGGTCTCGAAACAGGCAAAGGTCTCTACCGGGCCTGGTCTTCGATCGTGATGTCTCAGAGCCGCTTTGTAATCCACGGCAGCGAGAGCGACGCGGGGGACGCTGGCACGCAACGTCTTTGCGAAGCTGAAATTGGCCCAGTCGCTAAACGAAACATCAGATTCAGAAAGCTCTAACATATAAGCAGTTCCTCCTGAAATCAACCAAAGACGGAGACCGGCGAGATTGGCTCTGAGGAAGGTCACATCGTGGACAGCTGTCCGATTGAAAGGTGGCAAAGAATTTTCGTCGTCGTCCAGGGTATAGATGAATGCCATGACGGAATTGATTAGAGTTTGAACAAATTTGGAAGAGCATTCGCCCGTGATCTCGCCAACATTGATATCCCAGTGACAGGCGTACGTAGGCTCCGAAGGGGGTGCTCCAAAAAGCCTGTGACCGTACACCCCCGCGCCATCTATGAATAATTGACAATTCGTGATCGTGCTGGATGGCTCGTTGTCTTTGACGCTTATACACTCGAGCGAAGCCTCGAGTGGGCTTGAGCTAACCTGTAAGTCCATGTAATAGTTGGTAAAGCGCATGTCGGCGTCGACAAGAAGGATATCCACACGGACATTTTCTCGCCGCGAGTAAATGTTCGCAGGTAACAGCACGCTAGAGTTCTCGGCTCGAATAGTCAAGATCACATCGAGGTCATTGTCCTTTTTGTTGCTTGGTCGCATTCGCGGGAGCTCATCACCAGCCAACGCATCCTGATACTCCTCCAGCGTCCTGAAATGCAGGTCTTCTCCAAAGTAGTTCTCTTTGACGTTCACAAAATAGCGGATGAGGTAACCATGCAAAAAGAATTTTGGCGTATAGCCTGTAATGGTCATGAACAGAGAATCTGTTAAGTTGGGAGATACATTGGGATAGTAGTTGTAAGAGCCTTCGAGATGAAGCAGCTTGAGCGTCATCATTGTTGTATCCTCGGCGAGAGTATTGAGCGTGTTCCAAACCGGCGTGATGAGTTCCAGAGACGCATTATGTCCCTCACCAACAAACTTGACGCTGCTCTGACGAGGTGAGAAGTACTGCATGGGAATATCCACGTTGCCAGCCAGCGATTGAAATCCTAGGACTAAGAATGCGTTTTCCTCAAGGTCACATGGATTGTCAATAATATTGTAATCGTTGGCGTTGAGATAGAGCTTGAGATCTGGGAATTTCAAGTGGAGTCGATACATAAAAGGTACAAAGGTCATGTAGTCCGGCTTCTGTCCTGCTGTAAAATCGCCGACAAGATCTGTCAGCAGAATCATGTGGTCCCTCAAGATGAACATCTCCATGGCGCTGCTCTCAATGTCGAAAACCCAGGTATGAAGGGCGTTCCACACTAAGGGATTGGACAGGTCACATGAGACCTTTTGCGACGGGCAGCGCCAGAGCAATGCGTGATTGACGCTAGAAGTGGCTTTCGTCTGCTTGAGGTCCAGCCGCAGGTGATTTCTGTAGCCTTCTGCTCGAGGGACTAGGTCCATATCGTATCGCACTGTCGAATCTTGTCCTGCTGAAACGGTCAACCAGCCGAACGGGCGAATATCGGGCCCAAGTTTTGTCTTAGGAGAGCGACGGAATCGAAAATG
Organism: Fonsecaea erecta; assembly: GCF_001651985.1. NCBI lineage: Eukaryota > Fungi > Ascomycota > Eurotiomycetes > Chaetothyriales > Herpotrichiellaceae > Fonsecaea > Fonsecaea erecta. Next base: position 1,185,006 of record NW_017387249.1, on the reverse strand, counting down.
TCTTTTTTCGCGTTGCTTCCGTACAGCGGCAGCTTCCCTGACTGCGTGCGCTCGATTTCTCCATTGCCAATCTTTCGAGCGTTCTCTGGTCGGTACGCGCAGGCTAACCTCACCTTCAAGGTCCACGCGTATCGTCATTACCGTATATTGCCTCGCGTCGCCTACTTTGACAGGCAGAGCTGGTGAAACGGATCGGTAAGGGTTGGGGAAAAATGCTGACTGGATTTCGATGCGAAGGCGGTCGGCCCAAGGTCCGTAGTTTACAAAGCCACCTTTCACAGTCAGGTCCATACCATAGGCAGGTGGCTTCGACATGTTGATGTCTTTTACGTCTGCATGTCGGCTCAGTTCCGCATCTGCTTCCGTCACCTTCCCCGGCATGTCCCAGAAGAACTTGAAATGAACTGCTGGCGAGTCTAGGATTTGTGAAAACCTAGCATACTCCACATGAGACCAACCTTCGTGGTCGTCGCGCTCGTCCTCGTCCAGATACCTACCAAGGCCGTGCCACGATCGATTCTCATCCTGAAATTCGTCATAGAGGTAGTACTTCTTGGTATCGCCGTCTTGTGATGCAGTGGTCCGTAGCGAGCCCCTTGAACTGCCTAGGCCTGGTAGGAGACGCTTGAGACCCCGGAGGGCTTTCCCAATTCGGCGTCTCAGTCCCAGATTTACTTGCCACCAACGTCGTCGATGGTTCAGAGACTCTGCCGCTGATATTATCCTCTCAGCAGCGACATACTGAGTTCTACGAAAGTCAGGGTTAGGTTTCATTTCGACTTTGGGATGGTCAATGGTAAAGTCGAAAACCTGCCGGAAGAAGTCCGACGACCTCGCCGCGGTTGCGTCGATATGGCCTTTCGCGGCTGCAAAGGTTGTGACGACCAATGCCCTTGTATTCTCATTTCCAAGTGAGATTGCCCCCTTTGAGCACTCAACAGCAATTGGCAGGGCTCGCAGAATCCAGGGATAAAAGGATGGTATATCTGCTGCAGGACGCTCTGTGTCTGGGGCCACGCTGGCATAGGTGTCGGACCGTACGATGGGAACCGGGACATCGTTCGATGAAGAGAACCGGGCAGTCTTTTCGTTAAACGGGCTATCGGCGGAGGTATCGCTGGAAGAGGTGTCTTTTGAAAGAGGTCTTGTCTTGTCCTTACGGAGATGCAGCTTGCCTAGCTTGTGTTCGTGCTTCTGGCCAGTAGTATGATTATGTGGACCACCGTCCTTGAGATCATGGTTCAAGACATCTTCGACAATGGAGTCGTATACAGGCGTTCTGTTGTAGACAAACCATTCCAGTCCAGTGAGATGCACCGAGATACGGGCGTCCGCAATCGGTTTTCTCCTAAGCCGGCCATACTCGGGATCTTGAAAGCGTGTCTCCGACTCGTCAGAGCCGTCTGCAGGCGACGACTTTCTCTCTTTGAGCACCGAATCTTCCTCTTCCTCTTCCAGTCCGGCTAGATCTACTTGTCGTGCGGAAGATTGCCAATATCTCCAAGTGATGTAGCCATGCTGGATCAGCACAGTTTCATTCTCGGCATGATAGCGGATGCCTTTGAAGAAAACTCGTCCAGCCAAGAAGGAGAGCTGAAGCGCTTGAATGTCAATCCAGACTCGGTACTTGTGCCAGGTGAATGCTCTCAGTCCGTAGGAGACGAGGGTCGCGAACAGGCGATTGAAGTAAAAGAGGAAGAATAGCGTCAGGCAAGAGCATGTGGCGAGTTCGATAAACCATGTCCTAGAGGGCGTTAGCACCAATCTGGATTACTCGTAGATGCAACGGTCACAGGTGCTCACCAATTGAAAGAGGTATTCCTCGAGATGGGAGCCCCGACCAGGTTATCCAAATCCGACATGATTCATGGGCCTGTTACCAAGCGGCGACACGCCCATGGTCATCGGTATTGCAAGAGGGGTCGCATCGTCTGTTGCGTTTGCAGGAGCGCACGGCAATAGAAGAGAGTTGCTAGAAGTACCGCGAGGGCGTTGCAACGGAAAGCGAACCCGCGTCGAGGTGCGGATGTGGACTTATGAGATGCACGATGATGACCTGCGGTGATGCACTTTTCCCCGCAGAAAACCCGACCAGGCGCATGCCATCTATCTCTTGCACTTTTTCACGATCGCGCTGCATGACCTGCCTACACCCCTATAAGTGATGAATTGACTCTCCTCACATTACCAGAATTCGTCTTCAGTCATTTGTCAATTCCTTTGTGGCGTGTTTTCAACTCGACACCATGTTGGCTTGGAGCTCACGGTAACGGGACTGGAACTTGTCTCGCTGCGGCGCAGGTGCCTGAAGGCATTGCCTCTCATCATCATGGAAACGATGGCAAGTGGTGGAACGGGCAGCAAACTCACAAGACTCATAATCATCTTGGCTGGAGTAGCGTCATTGCTTGCTACTCTCATATCGTTGGTGTACGTCTTGAGAACCCCAGATCTTGTCGAGGTATACAGTGCTAACTACCTGGCCAGATCAATATGGCTACAATCCAAGAATTACCGGAAGCCTTTGCTGCAACGATATGTCATTCGAATCCTGCTCATGGTTCCCATCTACTCCGCGGCCTCATGGGCTTCGATCATGTCTCTGAAGGCGGCATTCTATCTCGATCCTCTTCGTGATATATACGAAGCCTTCACAATATACACTTTTCTCCAACTCCTCGTCAACTTCCTCGGCGGCGAACGATCCCTCATCATCATGATGCATGGGCGAGCTCCTGTATCTCACCCGTGGCCCATAAGTCTGTGGTGTGGCAAGATGGACATTTCGGATCCACATACCTTTCTCTTGATCAAGAGAGGTATTCTGCAGTATGCGTGGCTCAAACCTGTCCTTAGTGTTGCCACCATCATCCTCAAGCTCACAGGAACATACGAAGAAGGCTACATCTCCTTGACCTCGGGCTACTTTTGGACGGGCCTCCTCTACAATGTCAGCGTGACCATGAGCTTGTATTTCCTGGCCATGTTCTGGGTCTGTATGCATGAGGATCTTAAACCATTCCGACCTATGCCAAAGTTCCTATGCATCAAACTCATCATCTTCGCTTCATACTGGCAAGGATTCTTCCTATCTATACTACAATTCCTTGGGGCTATCCCCAATGACGTCCCAGGCTACACCCCGGACAACCTTGCTGCAGCCATTCAAGACGCCTTGATCTGCTTTGAAATGCCCATATTTGCCGTGGCGCACTGGTATGCCTTCTCTTGGCATGACTACGCCGATGTCACCATCTCGGCAGCTCGTATGCCCGTCAAGTACGCACTAAGAGATGCCTTTGGTCTCAAGGACCTGATTCAAGACACAAAGGAGACTTTCAGAGGAAAGGATTACGACTATCGAACGTTTGACTCTGGGGACAATGTTATTGCTCACGAGGAGTCGCACTCGCGTGTTGCAAGGATGATGGACGGCATGAGGTATGAAAGGGGAGGAAAGGGCAAGTATTGGATTCCAAAGCCCCAAAGGCCAAACAGTCGGACACCCCTGTTGCCAAAGGACGGATCGTCTCGGGCCCCGGCGCCAGAAGCTCGAGGCAAGGCTCATGAATACCGAGCAACAGAGCCAGATTTTGAAATCGGTATTGATGCTGAAGACGAGAGATTATTTACTAATGCGCGGGCTCTGGAATTTGGAGATTGGAACGTGAGTTATTCACACCTTCGTGAATGCTGAGCCATGTTTCTAACTGTCCATCTTCCACAGTATCCGGTCATCACCGCCCACGAAGCACGACGCGAAGATTGGTTGCGCCGTGATCCCAACTTGCTAACCACCTCCACAAATCGGAACCTCTTTCAGCCAACTCGGGATCGGAAGAGCCGCCGTCAGAGTGAAATCCAGGACAGCATCCGAAAAGGCAAAACCCGGAGCACGTCACCTTCGGAAAGCTCCTCACACCAAGGTGCCGTTGAAGCGAAGTTGAGACGTCCAAAAGAGCGTTCACCCTCGGCTTCTGGAAAGTCCGACCGCAGCCAACTTGTAGATCTCGTTGTCGAAGACTCAGAAGCAGAGGAAGCAGAGCGCGTCAGAGCTCGCAAGGAAGGCAGTGACGCCTGGAATCGAAAGCCTCAGCGGCATTTCGTACGCACCTACAGCATCGACGAGGAGGCTCCAGAAGGACAGGAGATACGAGAAGGTTGGGACCCGGCTAGCGTGGCTCCGAGGCCGCCAGCCCCTGAGAGGGCAGCGAGTGACGACGAGAACAATTTTATCGACAAAGGGGACGAGGAAGAGCGCTGGACGGAGCGTGGCGAAGGCCAGTACGCCAACATGATTGAAGAAGACAATGTGTGGAGTCGGAGTTGACATTTGTAACACCATTCTAGGAGGCAAGGAGTGCGCTAGTCCCGAAGCTCATAGCTCATTCGGATGGTTGGTCTGGTTTTCGACATGGGTTACCACTGGTATATGTGGGCAATGAGAGCGTTCAAGCGGGCATGGTCTGATGCCGCGACAAGCAAAGGTCTGTTTTGGTTTCGTCAAGGGTCGACGTCGTCTTATCCCCACCCATCGGGCATGTGGCAAGGGTATACAAGAGGAGCAAGCGCACATAAGGCCTGTGGAATTGGTCAGTATAGACCGAGGGCAGTGGAACGCTTGTCCAATAGTCTTGTTTCAAAGTATGCTGCAGTTTAATAGTCATGCATCAGACATCTCCGATGACTCACCGCCCTCCCAATGCCATATTTGGCCAGCGTTTTGTACCTAGATGACTCAAGAATGAAAGGTTTAATTGCCACGACAAGACTCGATCCTAGGGGTTTAAGCCAATACAATTTAATAGACAGAGAAAGACGGAGTTAACGGTGATGTATGAGCTTTGCCAAGAAACGATGCCGGCTCTTGTCACCTGACTATGTACTTGTACCTGCTGCGTACAGAGTACTCGGTAGTGGGCGACGTATGGAGTACTTTACTCACTACCTCGCAGTCAGAGCAGCCCCACGTGAAAGCTTGCTTGGCAAATTGCCGCACTCGACACTTGCATTTCTAACCACCAAGATTTTCCTCATCTAAGTCCAACCCCTCCCTCACCCTCTTTTCCCCTCGAGTTCTCCCTCGCCAACTCGCGGCTCAACCAGCTGCAATCCTCATTCTTCTTCATCTATACCAGCGCAGGTTCTCGCCCTGTCTTTTGGCAAATCGAGCGAGCTCTCGATTTGGTACCAGTTTCATCTCAGAAAGCTCAAGGGAGCGCACTTTTCGGCCAATTTAGGGCAGTTCAACATCAAAAACCGTCAAAATGGTTAACGTAAGTCGATGTCTACTCAATCTCCATGAAATGATCACAGCTGACTCTGGGGCAGTTCACAATCGAAGAAATCCGCGCTGTAAGTTACCCCTCCTCCGATAAGCGTCGATTGGAGAATTAGATCTCAAAGAGTTGCGGCTGTTACGATCGATATGGACTAACACCCCAAAAAGTTGATGGACAAGCCGGCGAACATTCGCAACATGTCCGTCATTGCTCACGGTTTGTGGTAAACCCGCCCTCTTGAGACTGCGCAAGCTGACCAATCTCGCAGTCGATCACGGAAAATCCACCTTGACCGACTCTCTCGTCCAGCGAGCCGGTATTATTTCTGCAGCAAAGGCAGGCGAAGCGTAGGTTTCGTTCTCAATCTGGCCCAAGAGATAGAGAATAACCATTTCGCAGTCGGTTTACGGACACGAGAAAAGATGAGCAGGAGCGTGGTATCACCATCAAGTCGACTGCCATCTCCCTGTATGCCCATCTTCCGGATGAGGAATCCTTGAAGGATATTCCCCAGGTAAGAGATGCGCTCACGCAGCTGATGATACTTGCAATTGACTAATTCAACCTCAGAAAGTTGATGGCAACGAATTCTTGATCAACTTGATCGATTCTCCCGGCCACGTCGACTTCTCGTCTGAGGTCACGGCCGCTCTCCGAGTCACTGACGGTGCCTTGGTGGTTGTCGACACCATTGAAGGTGTGTGCGTCCAGACTGAGACTGTGCTCCGACAGGCTCTGGGTGAGCGTATCAAGCCCGTCGTCATCATCAACAAAGTCGACCGTGCTCTCCTCGAGTTGCAACTCCAGAAGGAAGATCTCTACCAGTCGTTCCTCCGTACCATCGAGTCAGTCAATGTCATCATTTCCACCTACCTCGACAAGGCCCTTGGTGATGTCCAGGTCTGGCCTGAGAAGGGTACGGTTGCGTTCGGTTCCGGTCTTCACGGTTGGGCATTCACCGTGCGGCAATTCGCCGTCCGGTATGCCAAGAAATTCGGCGTGGACAAGAACAAGATGATGGAGCGTCTTTGGGGCGACAACTACTTCAACCCTAAGACCAAGAAATGGACCAAGACTGCCGACCACGAGGGCAAGACCCTTGAGCGTGCTTTCAATCAGTTCATTCTCGACCCCATCTTCAAGATTTTCGATGCATTCCAGAAGGGCAAGGTTGATCAACTCGTTGAGCTGTGTGCCAAGCTCGAGATCAAGATCACCAGCGAAGAGAAGGAACTTCCTGGCAAGGGTCTTCTCAAGGCTGCCATGAGGAAGTTCTTGCCTGCTGCTGATGCTCTCCTCGAAATGATGGTTATCCACCTGCCATCCCCCGTCACCGCCCAGAAATACCGTGCCGAGACCTTGTACGAGGGTCCAGCTGATGACCCATCCTGCATTGCCATCCGCGACTGCGATCCTAACGCCGATCTCATGCTCTACGTCTCCAAGATGGTGCCGACTTCTGATAAGGGTCGTTTCTATGCCTTCGGCCGTGTCTTTGCTGGTACCGTCCGATCCGGCATGAAGGTCCGTATCCAGGGCCCCAACTACGTCCCTGGCAAGAAGGAAGATCTGTTCATCAAGTCGATTCAACGTACCGTCCTGATGATGGGTCGCACCGTCGAGCCGATCGATGATATGCCCGCCGGTAACATTATTGGTCTGGTCGGCATCGATCAGTTCTTGCTCAAGTCTGGTACTCTCACCACATCGGAAACCGCCCACAACTTGAAGGTCATGAAGTTCTCCGTTTCCCCCGTCGTCCGGCGCTCGGTCGAAGTCAAGAACGCCAACGACCTGCCCAAGCTCGTCGAAGGTCTGAAGCGGTTGTCCAAGTCTGATCCTTGCGTGTTGACCCAAATCTCGGAGTCCGGCGAGCACATCGTTGCTGGCGCCGGTGAGCTCCATTTGGAAATTTGCTTGAAAGATTTGGAAGAGGACCATGCCGGTGTTCCCCTCAAGATCAGCGACCCCGTCGTTTCGTACCGCGAGACGGTTGGTGCCACCTCTAGCATGACTGCTCTGTCGAAGTCACCCAACAAGCACAACCGTCTCTACGTCATCGCCGAACCTCTTGGTGAGGAAGTCTCCAAGGACATTGAGAACGGCAAGATCACGCCTCGCGATGATTTCAAGGCTCGCGCCCGTATCCTGGCCGATGAGCACGGCTGGGATGTTACTGATGCTCGTAAGATCTGGGCGTTCGGTCCCGATACTACCGGTGCCAACCTCTTGGTTGACCAGACCAAGGCCGTCCAGTACCTCAACGAAATCAAGGATTCGTTCGTGTCTGGTTTCCAGTGGGCGACTCGTGAAGGTCCCATCGCCGAAGAAGCCATGCGTTCCGTCCGCTTCAACATCATGGATGTGACCCTGCACGCTGATGCCATCCACCGTGGTGGTGGCCAGATCATCCCCACTGCCCGACGTGTGCTCTATGCCGCCACCCTGCTCGCTGAGCCCGGTCTCCTTGAGCCCGTCTACCTGGTCGAGATCCAAGTTCCGGAACAGGCCATGGGTGGCATCTACGGTGTCCTTACCCGCAGAAGAGGTCACGTCTTCTCCGAGGAGCAACGTGTCGGCACCCCGCTTTTCACCGTCAAGGCATACCTTCCCGTCCTGGAGTCGTTCGGCTTCAATGCTGATCTGCGCGCTGCTACTGGTGGTCAAGCCTTCCCTCAATCTGTCTTCGATCACTGGCAAATCCTCCCTGGTGGTTCGCCACTTGACCCCACCACCATGGTTGGCAAGATTGTTACGGACATGCGTAAGAGGAAGGGTCTCAAGGAGCAAGTTCCGGGCTATGACAACTACTATGGTGAGTTTTCTCGTTGTCCACTGTCGCGTATCGCACACCTGCTAACGATTCAAACAGACAAGTTGTAAAGCACTCGGCGTGAAGGCATTAATAGACAAGACCATGACTTTACGAAGAATTGCATACATGAGTTTATGGTCCCGAAGCATTACGTGACGACAACCCCCCAAAAGCATGTTTGCACGCAACCAGATGCTTTTCTGAGGGAGAAGGCTGGAAATCAAGAAGAAAGAAGTCGAGCGGATGAAATGGATGTGGAATGAGTAGAGATGGATGAGGGGACCTGTCAACCTCGAATCCCGTGGGCAAGGTTTTACCGTCAACTTCTATTCCCTGCGATATGGATAGATAAATATGTCTGCCTTGTGCCAGTTGCAGTGATAGAAAACGAATAACTTGCAGGCTGTAGGTAGAAGACAATAAATGCGTCTGCAGAATCTGACGATGGAATTGCTGTTCTCCATCTTCGTCGTGGCTTTCGTGATTGCACATATTTAAGCCACCATTCGATTGTTCAAGTGTTCGCTGTTTGCAGCTCTCTCCATCAACGACTGCATTGCTTCAAGGACTATGCAGCGATACCTGGCTTGGTGGGAGGTGACTTCTTCTCTCTGGTCATCCACAACGAGGAGAAGTGAGAATTGAGGCCTCAATGGAAGGTGGTGGCCGAAGACCCCCGAATTGTTGGAAGCCCTTTGCTGCTAGTCTCTGGGTCATCAAACATCCCTTGATGCGAAAACACACTCCACAACACTGCTTAGTATTGTTCTCCTGCAGACAATGGACACATTCCTACGTTGCCTCTTCACGCAAGGGGGGAACACCGTCCTGACTGGCTTGAGCCATGTCAACCAACAGAACGAGTTCAGGCCCAATTTGAGCTCACAGTCCAAGTTCTCCATGCTATTACCCAGCTCCCTCCATCTATCTCGCCCCTGAAGCATTGAGCAGGGAATTTTTCTCTCTCCTTCGAAGGCCCTGGGAATAAATCGCACAAGAGGCTACTCAACAGCTGGCTAGGCAAGCTACGTGACGGACGGACGGGATGGGAGACAGAAACGGGAATCCCAAGAAGATCGAGAACTTTGCCCACGCCGTGCACGCCTTCACCTCTCACTACGGCAAGGATGATGATCAGACCACGGTGACAGAGGAAGAGCGGAAGAAGAGACAACAGGCGGCGGCAGAGGTGGCTGATTCGTGAGTACATACCTACCTACCCACATACATACGCTGTGTATCTTCATGCAGCCATCATGAAACCATCCATTCATTGCCCCATCAACCATACGCCCTCCACCAAAACCCCGGGACGGATCGATCACGTCCAATATCAACTGAAACCCTGGTGTTGACCATGCTGGCAGATACTACACCTTCGCCTCGGCGGCGTACGAGAACGGCTGGTCCACGCACTTCCACTACACGCCGTTCCCGCCGTCGTTCCCGCCCAGCGACAGCACGATCGCCACGGCGCTGGCCTTCTACGAGCACCGCCTCGCCTTCCTCATGGACTTGAAGCCGCACATGAAGGTCCTGGACGTGGGCTGCGGCATTGGCGGGCCCGCGCGCGAGATCGCCAAGTTCGTCGGCTGCGAGATCGTCGGTGTGAGCATCAACCAGGCCCAGATCGACCGCGCCATCTACTTGACCGCCATGGAGGGATTGCAGGACAAATGCACGTTTGTGAGGGGGGATTTCCTGGTAGGTTGATACTGAAACCTCGCGTTACATATCTATTCTATTTTCCCTTTTTTGGTATCCGACAGGGCCCCGTTCTCTTGATGAAATCTCCCCAGACCGTTCGTAAATGGTGGGGAAATGACCAACGGAAAAGAAGAAGAGGAAGAGACTCCCTCCTTATACATCAGCATCAAATGCTAAAGACATTGAGCACGGCGCGCAGGACCTCCCCTTCGCCTCTGCGTCCTTTGACGCCGCCTACGCGATCGAGGCCACGGTGCACTCGCCGTCCCTGCTACGCGTCTACAGCGGCATCGCGCGCGTGCTCAAGCCGGGCGCCCTGTTCGGGCTGTCCGAGTGGGTGATGACGCCCAAGTACGACCCGGCCGACCAGCGCCACGTCGGCATCCGCAACCGGCTCGAGAGGGGCAACGCCCTGAGCAACCTGCACACCAGCGACCAGGCGAGGGAGGCCATGATTGGGGCGGGCTTCGAGATCCTGCACGAAGAGGATTTTGCGGCGCATTTTGACTATGCGAAGACGTTGGTGGAGGAGGACGCCATCGTGGCAAGGGGCACGAGAAAGAACAAGAAGAGGAAGGGGAGCAGCAGCATGGAGGCACAAGAGACCACCATCACCCCTGCAGGAAGGAGTCCTCCCGCTCCTCTCTCCCAGCATCAATCGCCAGTTCTGGTCCCCTTCAAAACCTCCCTATCTTCCTCCTCCTCTTCCTTGGGAGGCGCCAACCTCGTCTCCATGCGCCCGGCCCCTCCCTCATCGACGCCCTTGCCAGACCCCCTCCCCCACCCCCCGGACGACGTACCGGGCGTGGTGGTGGCCGTTCGTGGGCGCGCGGCACCTGGCGACGACGTGGACGGACTGGTGGACGGCGTGGAAGATGTCCGCCTGGCCGCGGCGGCTGTGCTACGGCATGGTGTGGGTCGGCGAGCGCGTCGGCCTGTGGGACCGCGGCGTCACCGACGCCATGGTCACCCTGGCCTACTGCGTCGACAGCACCGCCGAGGCCGCGCGCGAGGAGATCTTCAGCCCCTGCTGGTGGTTCATTGGGCGCAAGGTCCGGGCCGACGAAGCGAGCGTGGCGAGCAGCGTGAAGATCGAGACGGACGACGGGATCAAGGTCACGGCAGCGGAGATGGGCATGGACAACAGGCGAGGGAGCACGTATTGATGAGCCGCATTGCTGCATTTTGTGATTCGGACAACTTATCTGGTACCAGCCACAGGAGATGTTTGTTTGTTTGCAATGGACATCTTCTTCAGAGTGCTTGAGGTGGGAAGCAAGTTTATTTATTGTGCATACTGCACAAGCTTCGACTGGGTTGTCCACCGGAGATATCAAATGCATCGGCCATTATCTCTCTCCTGGCTCTTTTAATACCCCGAAATCTGGTCGATACAGAGGACAATGCTGCTCTCCTGAGGATGTTCTGTGATAATATCCTCGATTTTCCAGCGAGTGTGATGTCGGAGCAATCCTAGACCCCTCCTAGCATACGCAAACAAATCCGTGACATTTGGTAATAATCTCCGTTGCTCAACTCTTTCTCCCGATCATTTTACCTTCATAAAGTCTCCACGCTATGAGCCCTCGAAAATGCCGCCCTGAAGATTATTGACTTTATTTCCTAAACTTGCCAGCAAGCTTTGGAAGTCGGTTAGGGAGTCGAAGTCGACATGCGTCAACCACGGTCTCGAAACGAGTAGAAAAGCTTGACTTGGCACTGTTCTGAGCGAATCCGGCTTTAACAAACTTAGCCCATGTGTTGGTCAGGACCAGCTCTTTGATGCTGAGCTCGGCCTTGTCGAAGACTGTCTCGTCGAAAGCGTCGGGAATGCCGATATTAACGGGCAGTCGCTCGCCGAAATTGGTCATCTCCAACTGTTGCAATTGAAGTGATTCGCTGTTTTCGCGCTTCAACTCGTCTTTCCCACCTTCTCCGACGACTGTCGACACGACAGACAATTGGTCTTTCCCCCTCTGGCTTTCCAGATCCTCCGAGATCGTGGATGACCAATAGTTTTCAAATGGCGTGGCGGCATTCGCCGTCGGCTCTGCGCAAACGAGGGCAGCATATTGCTCGAATATGGCCTCGAGGTCCCTGAGATGAGCAGAAGAGATATTGATCGGAAACTCTGAGTATTTCAAGCTCACAAACGAAGCATAAATTCCAACCGCATGTTGAAACTGTCGTCGGATCAAGTCCTGATCATGCGTCCTGTTAGGTTCTTGCTTGCGCAGCATCCCAGATCGAGGCGTCCCAGAAAGCCAGAAAGCTTTCCAATCTCGGACGTGGATGAGAAAGCTGATGTTTTCTCCTGAGAAGTCCTTCAATGCCGAGAACATGAGGAGAGGAGTAGGATTCAGTTTCAGAGTCGTCTCGAGAGCGCTCATGGTGTACATCTCTCCTTGCCGGGCGCTTGTGGTGCTCTTAACAGACCGGCGAGTAGAAGTCCGAGATCGAACGGCGGCGTTCATGGACGCTGACCTTGCATTCAACGAGCCGTTGAATTTCTGCTTCTCCTCCCACTCGGCGATGATCTCGCGTGTTTCGGTCTCGAGCTTTCTGTTTTTGAATATCTGAAAGAAAGGGACAAATATGACCGAGGCTTGCATGATGACGATGGAAGGAGAAAACCTGCGCGGAATAAGTGACAATCCATGTCAATAGAACAATAACAGTGGATCTCACCATAGAGGAGGGACAAAGTACTTGTCCACAGTCGTTTGCAAAGGCCCAGCATAGAGTGCGACTAACCACATGGGTGAGGCAGGTAACCTGATCTTGTCAGCGCAGGCACGTGCTCAAAGTACACAGATATCACTCACCCAGCGACAACGCAGGCGATGGTTTGCGCCCTCCATCCGTGAACATCATGGATATTTCGAACCCGCCAGAGAAGGACGGGAGCGTAACCCCAAGACCAGAAGATTTGCCACACGATTGATGGCCACCTAAGTAGTGTTAGATTTCAAGCTGGCGTGTTGGAGTATCGCCCTTACCATTCCCAGCCACGTCGGCAGAGTGATCTTGTAGTCACATCTCCCGTGACACCAAAGCCCGGGTGGAATTTTCGGGAAACAAGGAAGATGATGAGGGCGAAGACAACCTGAGGTAGTCAGTCCCCGCATGCCCGCCTCAGTGACGATCACTGATCACTTACTTGGACGCTCATGGCGATTCCAATCCATGCCATGGTATTCTTTGTCGCGTTGTATGTCTTCAGTCTGTCCCACCACTTGCGCCATACTGGGGTCTTGTAATCGGTGGTTGACTTGGATTCGACCACAACATCTCCTTGGGCGTATCTCTTCTGTGCAGTTGCAACGGAGAGCAGCTGGGAGTTTGTTGCTTGGAAGAGAGCAATGCCTAGTGGCAAGTAGATGCTCATGATCCAGTATTCGGTGGCACAGGGGAAGTACCCATTGAGCACATAGGCGATCATACACAGGACCCAGTACACATGGAGAGTTACAACAGCACTGACCGCCAGAGGGATGTTTCGAATGCGGAGGTACGGCAGATGTCGATTGCGCATGAGAAAGACAGCGGCGGGAAGCAAGAGGCAAGTCCATGCGATGACGAGGCCAATGTAGGTGATTCCGAGTCCGTCGGTGTTGAATCTCAGCGCCATGTCGTAGCCATTTGCATAGGGATTGTGAGATTGAGTCGATAGGGCGACAGGACCTCGATCAGGACTATTAACATCCCGTGGCATGGAGCCTGTGCAGGGAGAAGTAGCTGAAGCCATCCGTACCAGCGGATAGCGTGTTCGATTGGGGCTTCGGAATAAGCCAATACCTTGATGTTGATATGACGGTGAGAGATTGGAAGGAGAGGATGGAGATGCTGGACAGATGAGTGAAGTAAGACGAGCGCGTGTCGACGCAGGTCGGCAGTGTGCGTCGTCGGAGCAGCAGGTGAATTACCGCAGTCGGAGTGATATGGCGTGAAGGAGTGTGCAGCACAAGCCGACAGGTGACGCAGAGGGAAGAGATATCGACAGGAAGGCACGGGGAAGGACAAGATGGACACAATCAGTCACAAAGTAGACACAGAAGTGAGATTGGGATGGAAACCGAAGTAAAGCATCGGAGGATGATTTCTTCTCTCTCTCTTTCTCTTTCTCTTTCTTTTTCCCCTCCCGTTAGTTGACACTTGATCGTCACCTTGAGTTGACGAGGCTTCGTGTGCCTTTTCGATTGCCCACCATCGATGCTTTGGGGTGCGGCACGCCATGGGTTTTATGTACTGTTTCATACGTCGTGCACTTGCCTTCAGACTTGTTGTTGTCGCACCCTCCCAGCAGATTGTTCGTCCCCACGGACCACACGAGCACAGGTTCTCACATGGCAGAACACCAGTTACCCCTCACCGTCGCCCTCACCCACGATCTGGCCCGGACAAAAACTGTCACCATCCCTGTGGAGAATGATAAAGAAGAGGAGGAAGTCCAGTTACATCCCGTGTGAGCCTTGCAGGACGCGGCAACGGGGGCATCGGATCGGCTTGGGGCCTTGGCTGGCACGAGACAAAGAAAAACGGCCTCATGTGGAGTCGAAGAACCCCAGTCAACTTCCAAACGTCCTTCCATGCTGTTTCCCCTGTCAGCTCTTCTGTTCAACCTTGTTCGAGATTGACTGATCGGATGGTGTCGTGCTTCGCCTCCCCCTGGCTGATGAATCCCGTTAAATGTCCCTTAATTCTCGCCCCAGTCAGCAACGAAACGCCAGAGAACATGCCATCACGCTGCTACGGACGGTTGCCACTCCACTCCCCGTTGCTCCCGAAGCCGAGCCAGTCAATTTAAGCGATAAACTGAACCTCTTAGTCAATGAACACTCCAGTGCTGTTTGAGCCATGGACGAGAACCTCCTCGAGCGGGCACTGCATTCTGGGAACTATCTGGAGAAGAGGATCACCGCACTAATGCACAGGAGAGAATATGGAAGGATCCCCTTTGCCATGGTTGCACACCAAGGGAGTTTGCGGCGGTTCTCGACACCGCCGTGATACTTTGTCGATCCAGAAACATTCTATCAGGGAACACATCATCCGCTGTGGTAGCGAGTGGCGAGCACAGGCTAATTTCAGTGACACTGGCATTCGGCTCGGGCAACCTAGTTAATCCCGGGCGACGTTGAACCTTTTCAATCTACTCGTGTACACGTCCTACGGAGATATTGCGCACCTTCGACAAGGGAGGCGATTACGGCAGAGTCCCCAACCAGAGCCAAAGTCGCTGCTCTAGGAAGACAATCCGCATCGAGAACGGTAGAGTTTGGAGGTGGTATACTGGTGCGGTTCGATAGGTAATGAGCATCACGAGTCGGCTTGTTCCTGACCAGAGGTATCCCTTCGTACGGGCGATCGTAACTCAAGCGGTGTACACAGTGCAGGATGTGACGGAATATTGCAGAAATGACGCAAAGTGGTGGTATGAACACTGACCACTTGTCGTCGGCGGAGAAAGTGAGCAGGCCAGGATCGAATAGGCAGGGCGGGACGAAGAGGGTTTATTGGTGTGGCAGGTTACCATCAGAGCAAATCAGATTCACCTTTTTCTCCTGGTACCAGGTCAGCAATGAATTTGCAGAGGTCGACTGAACATCAATGGCTGTCATATTTCCTCAGAGATCTTGGTGATTGGGGTACGATCATGTCAATGTTGATCATTTACTATCTAGTGCAAGGGGTATAATCATCGGAAGAGTCCAATATGGGACAAAAGACGTACCTTTGAACAGGGGTCGCATGCCATTGGCAGAGACATCGAGAGGTGCCAAAGACCCAAAGTTATTACTTACTATTAGCTGGAGGAGTTCGATCAAATCCCAAAACAACTGTTCGCACTGTCAGTTCATGATTCGTAGACCCCAAGACGCCCAACGAAAACAAGGTGTAGGTTTCTGAACTCAGCATATGTAAGAAATGAATATCATCTCTTTGGCACTGTTAAGAGGCTCCGGCGAGAGTCTCCAGTGCCAAATTCAATCGCAAATTATAACATCATGAAGAAGTTATAGAAGGGAGAGGTAAAGACTCACAGATAAACTGGGCTGTGGCATGGGTGTTTGTCGAAGGAAAAGATATGAGCATGTACATTGGCATCAGACAAGACTCGACTTGGAAGCGTATGGGTCTCAGATGGGAAACCAGAGACTAAATGATAAACGATGGGAGACAAGTTATGGTAGTACGTGGAAAAGGCATGAAAACAAAGAGAGTCTGGAAAGAAAATTCGAGGTGTCTTTTCGCGAGGCAGGAAAGGAGGCGCGGAAGGGTTTAGCGCCCACCTCGGCTCTTGGCGTAAAATGTGTCTTGGCGTCAACGCACTATCTCGAATTTCCCTTGCACGTTGCGAAAGGTCTCCGAATTGACTGCAGAGGCGACAACATTATTCCCCAATACTTTTCGTACGCCTGCCAAATATCTCCTGTTCCAAGCGCAAGGCTAATATTTGCGCATAGTCCTCACTTACCGGCAAGATGTCTACCGTCGATATCAAGCCAGCCGGGTGGAAGTTGGTCGAGGTCGGCCGCGTGGTCACCCTCCGCTCAGGACCGTTCGAGGGCAAACTGGCTACCGTTGTCGAGATAATAGATCCTGGCAGAGTATGTCCTGGCGGCTGGGACGCAATAGGGAATATCCGCTGACGAGATACTCCAGATCTTGGTCGACGGCCCCTCAACGAAAGAAGATGCGGTTGTCCCCCGACAGGCTATCGCTACCAGCACCGTCTCCCTCACACCTTGGGTTATTCCCGGTCTACCAAAAGCCGCAGGCACTGGCGCGGTGAAGAGGAAGTGGGAGAGCTACGAAGTCGACAAGAAGTGGGCGGAGTCGTCTTGGGCCAAGAAGAGGGAACAACAGGACAGGAGGAGGAACCTGACCGACTTCGAGCGATTCAAAGTGATGAGATTGAAGAAGCAGGTGAGCAACAGTCCGAAGCATCTACAATCCCCTGCCAGTGAGATCTTGCTTCAAGGTCTTAAGGTGTATCTTGTGGGAATCCAGCACTAATGGACAGGACGTTTAGGCACGATTTGAAGTTCTGAAGGCACAGGCAAAGGTTCGGGCAGCAGCGAAGGCATAAATTTCGGCACGGATACGGCGTCACAATCCAACTCACAAATTTCAAGATGAGTGAAGATATGCGGCCTGCGGCATGTCGAGGGTAGGCACCACTGTCAGTTCGATTGACGAAAAAGAAAACATTCCGCGGCTGTGGCTTTCTTCTCTCCGCCCGCGTGGAAATTTCTGCAGAGCATGATTCCAATAAATTCATGAAGTGCAATCAATATTCAGACAAGAATCAATGTGGGAACTCAATGCGTGCGGCGTTGTCTGGCTTGTACACGATAGCGTGCTGCAACGATACCAGACCGCTCGGTCCTGAGTAGGATGTATCTGAAAATCTTCGGCTGAGATGCTTCATCCACTTGTTGCGTTTTTTTCGCATTGCGGACTTTGGTCATGCTGGTAGACTTATTCGCCTGATCAACGCCCTCTGTGCTCTACCCTGACCGAGTACTGCGCGTCCCTGCGGCTGTGAGACTATTCATCTAAGCACATGCGACGCTGATCGAACCTCGTAGGACATACGCCTCGACATCAAGCAGAATGCAACAATGTTCATTCAACATCCGGAAGGCTGCCTCTCTTCTCCGTCTTGCACAAAATCTGAACTCTGATTGCAAAGCATCCTTCTGGATATACAAGGTTTCAGGCCCGCCGATGGTAAGATGTCCCGGTCTCATGAAGGGTATAATGTATCACTGGACGCCATGGTCGTCTCAGCTCTCGGCTTTGACAACGAACCTAACGAGTTGTGCAGAGCTTCACCGACGACCCATCACCCATTCCTTGCCCTACCTGTAACATTTGGACGTATGGACTTCCTCTGGCGATCTAGCGTCAAGGCCTTGAGGAACATGTGCCCAATCTCTAAATTGTCATGTCGGCTCGTCATGCATGGAGCACGATCCTCCACCCCATAGCTTCCCCAGCCAGAAAGTTAAGCAGCAATTTGCTCCAGCCATGACTCACTTAGCTTTCTCTCGGTGAGAATTGTGACATCTGAGGTCAAGCTTGCACAGGCAACGGCGTGATGATAGAAGAAATCTCCCCAAAGACTTACTGGTCCGTGCCATCCAGCCCCCGAGCTCAGTCACACTGATGAAAGTGGACGGAATTTGCTTAAGAAGATGATGGATCGTAGTATTCTGTTGGGTTTAATTTATATCGTGAGGATAGATCTGGATGTGCTTGCTTACCTGACGACAAATGAATACATCGAGTGCTCCGATTAGCTTCAAGAAGGTGTCTATCTAGTTATTTCTCGTGTTTCCCTCATTCAAATATATTCATTGTGAACATGAGATATCTTTACTTTGAAGGTGTCCTTTTACCCGTTGGTCAATAGAGACGTTAAAAATGCGCTGCGGACGGCCCGTTATTATCTATTAATATTCAGGCAGAAAAGCTTCTTCCACACATGATTCAGAATTGGTCCTTTTCCCCCGCAGAGTTAAGTTGTGGGAAGATTTCAGCAACCAATGATTGGCTGTGCGGTTACCGCCAAGCGTCGGGCAAGGTCATCTTGCTAACGAGTCGGGACAGATGGTTGGCTCTCAGGGACTCAGCGCAAGGCTCTGTGAACCCCGCATCTACCCTTTCGCGCTTCCTTGCTTGATCTATATAGAAGGCGGGCTCGTCCCACGTCTCATTGCCAATCGATATGGCAGCTGGTGTTGCAAA
The DNA here is from genome assembly GCF_001651985.1 of Fonsecaea erecta. NCBI lineage: Eukaryota > Fungi > Ascomycota > Eurotiomycetes > Chaetothyriales > Herpotrichiellaceae > Fonsecaea > Fonsecaea erecta. The sequence goes on along the minus strand of NW_017387249.1, from coordinate 1,166,445 downwards.
GCGAGACAGTGGCAGCTTGCGAGGAGGTCACAACAAATCTGGCCAACTGCTGGTCAGGCCTGACCGGTCAAGCCGTAGAGACTCATCTCCCTCTCATGGAACTCACGACTGAATGACTCTACGCAAACGGCGCCGTTCTTCCAAAGACAATGAGGAGGACGAAGACACGACTGTCCACAGGCGAAAAAGCCCCAGAATTCAAAAGATCCGTCAGTTCCATACCTCTCACACGATGGTTCTCGCTCCGCATTGTCATATCGCTGACTAGTTACAGTCAACAAACAACACCAAGAACGCCTACAAAAATTGAAATCTAAGCCATCACACAGAAGCCCACGACTACAAGAGATACAAGACGTGAACAGGCAGGGAACCACAAGAGGAGGGAGACAGACGAGGTCACCGCCTCGATCAAGTATCACTCAGCAATACTCAGGACAGAAGCAGGTGGTGAAGCCATACCCCGGCCCCAAAGAGAAAGGCGAAGATCGACCCACGGCCCCATTTACGGACCAAGGAACACAGAAGAGTAGTGAGTCACCTCTCTCGCGTCAGTGAATCATATTGCTAATGCCAACAGCAAAACGGCGACGTCGCGTGAACGAGGAAGACGAATCAGCCCATAACGCGAAGCGTCCGAGACACCACCTAGCGCAATGCACTGAACCGAGAACAGCACCTAACAAGGAGAACTTCATTGAGAATTGGCTGGACGAAACCTGCTGGTCTCGAAGAGCCTCGACAGAGAACGAAGTCGAGGCCCTGGCAGTAGCTAACGTGCCCCGGAAATCTCTTCCGGCGTTCCAATCCCCAGGGAACAGCGTCGAGAGCACCATAACTTCGTCCAGAAAGTCAGAGAGATCCGCTGCAAGCGTGCATGACACGGATTATCGGCAGTCACTACGCTATCGCAACATCTTCATCGAGCGCGAGAATCCTCCGCCAGAGTTAATACAGAAAGCACAGAGAATAATATCACGCTCGCGAGAGTCACCTGAGATCGACGACGCCGCTATTGAAGAAGTGAAACAAACCTCTCGAAGACTTCAGGATGAAGGTGAAGACAAGATCATAAAACAATTGGTCCCAGACATAATTCCATCTATAAAGAAGATCCCCGACCAGAGACTGGAAATGAATGCCGATCAACCGTGGTTCAATTCTGTCCCTATCCCGCTCGACCCAGACGTTCTGATCAACCCTCTTCCTCTACCCAAACCAAAGCCGGACCTTACTTTTGGATACTCCGAGACAGCATTCAACCACAAACAGCTTCTGACCATTGACCTTCTCATTGACGACCAGTTCGGCCGAAGCTACGCCGTTCCAGACCAGAAGATTAGATTTCCATTTCTGGAGGTCGAGTTTAAATCGCAGGCTAAAAATGGAACTCATTATATCGCAACAAATCAGGCCGCTGGTGCTGGAGCTATCGCCTTGAACGGTAGTATAGAAATAATGCAGCGCTGCTTCGGAATGGAAACTTTTGACTATAATGAGCCGCAATATTTCTCCGTCACTATGGACCATCAATTAGCCTGTGTAAATGTACACTGGCTAAGAGCCCCGGCTGAAGGAGGACAACATAGCTTCCATGTGGAAGGACTTTCACAGCATCTTTTGCGAGACCCAAACGGTATACGAGCTCTCTCCCGCGCAATCAAGAATATCCTTGACTACGGTGTAGAGAAACGGCTTCGAGCACTTTGCAGCGCACTGGATGCATACCGAGAGACGGTGGTCCGTAACAGAGAAGCAGTAAATGCTCAGAGGAAGCAGGGACATGGGGTCCTATCAGAACCACAAACTGGACGGCAGACAAGGGGAAGATTGCTGCCGCCTGATTCTCGAGGAGGCGCATCACACGAGAAAGAAGACGGGATCAGCCGGCCCTTAGATGAGCTAGTCGAACCTTTGCAGACTGAACGACGAGCACGGCGTGCAAAGACAACAGCGCGTAGAGAAGGGCGGAGTGAGGTCAATGTGCCCCCCAAGGCAGGACGTACCTCATCCAAGCGGACTTTTAAAGCTGTTGAATATGACTAGCCTCCTCGGAGACAATCCTTCCACAACTGAGTACTATAGGGCATTAATCGCCGACGGTTCCTTTTGCAGAGGTGAGCAGCGGTGAGCAGAGGTGACAAGTGCGGATTGGGGGCTTTAAAAGCGGCAGTCTGGGTGAGCGCGCACGTGAGCAGTTCACATTGCTGCCAAGCCATGCTCAAGGACCAGCTGGGCAATTTACCCGAGGCTCGTCCATTCCACAATTCAATGAACAGTCAAACATCCAAATCACAAAATCCCCTTGCTCATCAACCGCTCAGGCAGACTCAACTGTAAGCTTCCCAGCTCTCGCTACTTGCCAGTCGGATGCACTAGTGCCCAAAGATATCGAAACCGACGTCTCAGAGAGCACTAATCCCGCCCCATAAAACCGGAGCGAAACACAGCTAACCTTTGCAACTGCGCAGCAGATTTCAGCCAGTCCTCTTTTCAAACACCAATCATCATGTCGAACCCGAGAATAGAAGAGCTCCCTGATGATGAGCCTGACAAGAAGGCCGCAGCAGAAGATGCCTCCAGCTCGTCTGACTCGGAACCCGAAGCTGCTGGTGAGGGAGAAGCCAATATTCCAGCCGGCTCTGCTGTCGCAGTCCACAGCCGAAACGAGAAGAAGGCGAGGAAGGCCATTGGCAAGCTGGGATTAAAACATGTTCCGGGAATCACACGAGTTACGTTGAGGCGACCAAAGGGAGTAAGTTGTCCTCCATGCAATGCCAAAACAAGATTTTGGAATATCTCTTGTGGTTGCGTGAATACCGAAGATGTGATAGCAGGTCGCTGACTTCTGTGTACAGATCCTCTTCGTCATCTCCAACCCTGATGTCTACCGATCACCAACCAGCAATACCTGGATGTAAGCTGAATCTGCCTCTTCACCACTAATTCACCCATTAACAAATTGCCAGTATCTTCGGAGAGGCTAAGATCGAAGACCTGAACTCACAATCCCAGGCCGCTGCCGCTCAACAACTCGCAGCTGCGGAAGCAGCCAACGCAGATCACTCTGGCCACGATCACGCAGCCGAGAATGGCAAGGGCAAGGCCGTTGAGGATAAGAAGGCAGAAGACGAGGAGGATGACGATGAGGAAGTGGATGACAGCGGTCTCGAAGCTAAGGATATCGAACTTGTCATGACCCAGGCTTCTGTGTCGAGGAAAAAGGCCGTCAAAGCTCTGAAGGAGAACGGCAACGACATAGTCAACTCCATCATGGCGCTGAGTGTATGATCAGGCAAAGGCAACCCAAAAGTTTCTGGATCTGCATCGCTTCTACAGGGGTAGTCGGTCTGCCATGGAATTGGTTCAACGGTGCTCAGCAAATCCAAGTCGGTGCTGCTAAGCACGCAGCCTTGAACATCGAGCCATGTCTCCAAATGCTCAAATACATGTGGAGAAATGAAATTGTCATCCTCCGAATCTTCTTTGCCCATTCCCAGCATGTAATTGACCTGGAAAATCTGAGGGTCCTCTTAGATGTACGAGTGAGGCACCTAGAGCGACGTCAGACCGAAGAGTTAGAAATGCGCTAGTCACGTGACCGGCGTTGGCATTGAGTTCCGCAGAGGTCAGGGAGCTTCAACTTTCAACCTTTCTCAATATCAAGCTTGACGACTCGCCCCCCCCACTCCCTGCAACTCTACCCTCATAACCCTCAAAATGGCTGCTCAAGTATGTTTATCAGCTCCCGTCAATGCCTCCCAGCTTTTTCGTGAGAAGGAATCTGCCCGAAAGCCGTTTGACTAACAATACAACTTCTCTTCTCACCACACAGTCCCGCGCAGCGATGAAGCTCGACTGGAGCAAAGTCGGCAGCCAACTCGGCCTCCGCGGCAGCACGGCTACAGCTCTGTCAAACTTCAAGAAGCGAAACGACGACGCCCGTCGCCGCGTGCAAGTGCTGCAGGACCAACCCTCTACTGTCGACTTCGGACACTACCGCTCCATCCTGAAAAACACGGCTGTGATCGACGAGATCGAGCAGTACTTCAAGACCTTCCAGCCTAAGACCTACGACGTGAGCAAGCAAATCAAAGCCATCGAGAGCTTCGAACAGGTGGCGATCAAGAACGCGGAAGAGACCAAGGGTAAAGTGGAGGTCGAATTGAGGAGCTTGGAGAAGGCTTTGAACGATATCGAGGGCGCCAGGCCGTGGGATGAGACTACTGTCGACGAGGTTGCTGCCGCGGCGCCAGAGATTGATGAGTACACGGCGAGATTGGTCAAGAAGGGACGATGGATGCCTCCGGGATACCAGGTACGGATCTGCTTGAACGACATGATTATGCCTGAAGATTTTATTGCTAACTTTACGGCTCTACAGGAGAGATTCCCCAATTTGTCGGTCCTGTAGAGATACCGCTACAAGGAGAGAAGGCGAGAAGAGAAAGGAACAATTGGTTGGGGGTGGCACAACTTTTCCTCACGCAGTCAATGCTTTTGCTTCCCCGACCGAGAATTTATGTATAGTGGCTTAGATCAAAACACGAGCACTTGTTCAATATTTCGATGCCCCCGGACCGACTGTTCCCCTTTACCCAGCACCACGTGTTATAGCAAAAATGTTCGCGTGAGAGCTGGGATGTATGACTTGACCTGAGCCAGTATATCATATCCTTCTTCTCTGACGAGCAAACTCAGGAGCGAAAATCTCTCATGAGTGCGAGGTCGCATTCAGCGTTGAAGCAGGTCAAATACATCATCCATTTATTCTGACAAAAAGTCATTTGCCTACTAAAACATACGAGGCGAGGCCATCACAAAATACGCCAGTCAATGTGTTGCGAGCAATCGTCTAAGACACACCTCTTCTGAGCCTGCTTGGGGCAGGAGTCTCCTTACAATCCCGAATCCTCCTCCTGGAACAGAGCGGTTTGGCTGTACGTGTTCCACTGGCTACACTCGTCGTGCCAGTCCTGCCCGATGCCCAAATTCTTGATCTGGTCCGGCTCCTCCAAGAACTGAGCGCCCAGGCCCAAGCCGACGTGCCAGGCGATGTGGCAGTGCATCAGCCAGGCGCCCGGGTTGTCGGTGATGAAGGCGATGACCAGATAGCCCGAGGCCGGGAGCATGGCGACGTCGCGGCGCGGCGGATTCTGGTAGTTGAGGGTCTGCGAGTTGTTGAAGATACCCTGGCCGGCGCCCAGGACGTAGAAGTCGTGGCCGTGTAGGTGGATCGGGTGCGGGATGGGCGGCGCGATGGTCGGCACCGCCTGGATGACCCAGTACGACCAGGCATTGGCGTCCGGCAGGGCGATCAGGTTCATGCTGGCCGGGTAGCTGTTGTTGTCCGAGAGCACGTACTGTAGGGTCGGGTCGTTCCACGGCACCTGGATGGCCGTGAAGTTGAGGTTCCACTGGAATAGCGTTTGCTGGGCCTGGTTCTGCACGATCGCGAACCCGACGTCTAGATGCGACGACTGCGGGATCGTGTAGTTACTGGGCACGTTGAGCTTCACGTACGGGATCAGCTGGCTGTTCGGGTCGCTACAGTCCGCGCCCGCGGGCGCATTAGACCGAGTGGCACTGGAGGGTAGACCGGTCGAGTTGGCGCCCACGTACGAGAAGACAGCCAGGGCGTTGGTGTTGAGGTTGCTACTGCAGCCGGTCTGGGGCACTACGTGGAACCAGTAGTTGTCGACCGGTTGGTTGGCGTTGATGATCACGTCGTAGCGTTGGCCGATGCCCATGTACAGCCACTGCGTCGTGAACGGTTGGACCGGGACGAAGTCTGCCGTGATGACGGTGAAGTTGTGCCCGTCGAGGCCGACCTTGAAGTTATCGTTGGTCGATGTGTTAATCAGGCGCAGACGGTATTTCTTGCCCTTGGTCAGCGTCGTCCGGCTGTACTGCCCCGACGTGCCGTTGACGTTGACGTTGGTGCCGTTGATGAGGATGTTGTTGCCCGGGGGCGGTCCACGCGGGAACCCGCCATTCTGGATCAAGGGCCCCAGCTGGAATGCGCTTTGGTAGTACCAGTCGGTGATCGGATAGGCACCCAGATCTACATCGTAGTTGGACGTGGCGGGCCCGTTGATGATCATGGTGCCCACGACGCCGTCCGTGTATTGGTCCGAGAAGTGGCTGTGGTACCACGTCGTACCAAACTGCGTGCACAGGAAAGTGTACGTGCGCGACTGGCCGGGGGCGAGGGGACATTCGGTCACACCGTTGGTGCCGTCCATGTGGTTCGTCTTCCACTGACGCAGGCCGTGCCAATGCATGCTCGTCCCGTTGGTGGTCAGGCTGTTCTTGACCGTGATCTTCAGCGTGTCTCCCCAGTTGGCCACGATTGTGGGTCCTGGGAATTGGCCGTTGATGGCGTAGACTGGTCTGGAGAACCCGTCCGGCGCCATGGTGGTATTTTGCACTTCAAGGGTGTACTCCACCACTTTGCCAGTGTTGGGCCAGGTGCTATCGTAGTTGGTGGCGATGCTGAAGCCATTGCCCCAGCATTGGCGCGTAAAGGGTCCGTTGGTGCACTGGGCATCTGGGGTCAGGGATGTCGTTGCTGGACTGCCAGTCGTCGAAGACGCTTGCCTCGGCAGAAGGCCATTGCCAACCGGAACCAATTCGGGGATGTAGGCGGCAAAGGCCTGGTGAAGAAGAAGTGAAACGAGAGACAAGAAAAGCAACATAGCGAGCGACTAAAGGTTAGAGCACAAACAAAAAGTGCCGGGGCAGAACACAAGAAAACAGAAAACCAGAGAGCGCCCGAACAGACATCAATATAAAGGGACCCAAGATGTTCATATGCCATTGATGGCTTTCTCCCTTGTCCCGGCCAGATGCTCATCTTGGGACGGCATAGGGCACAGTGGGATGATCGTGGTTGAAACGTGGTACACACGAGATTTTCGGCTGGATGTCTTGGACCCCTCGCAGTGTTCTGGAGCCTGATGTCACACAAGAAAAGAATTTGACAACTATCCTGAGCCATTGAAACGACGATTCTCAATCCAGCAAAACCAGATTCGGACAAGAATAGAACCGAGACAGTGTGTTGGGATCCAATTTCCGCAATTTACAAGCTGTAGCCGTTGTTTTCAATCTGGCCATCAGATACCCCTTTAGTGAATTGGATTGCAGTGCGACAGCCCGGATCGAAATGCTGAAGATGGCAAAAACAGTAAACAAGTTGAGGATGGTTGGAGTCCTCGAGGGCGGCCGAAGTTGTAGCATGGTTGTTCCTCCTTCCCAAAACAATCTAGCGCAGATATCCAACCAATCAGACGTATCACCCCCTTTTTCAAAGCACATCATCTGGAAGCGCAAGGGACAATGTCCTTTGTTGCATTTCCCCCTCGCTTCATCTAGTCCCCTTTGCTATTCAACCACAATCATAATTGTCTGATGCTCCTTGCCTCGTCGTGTTTGAATCCATTCAGCACCTGTCTCGGCCCTAACTCTTGTCAGCGCAGGTGGGGTGCACATCTCCCTTGGCGAGAGCCTTCTGCATGTTTCTTTTATTGGAAGACCTTATACGTGCTTTGGGTTACACAGAACGGTCTTGCGAGCCATAGCAGAACCAAAGATCCGGATCCCATCTATTGAATATATGACAGCCCGAGACAGCCCCATCATGAACGATGGCGAGCTTTCAGAAATCAGGGCTTCAGGCGATCCATTCCATCGGGTTTCCAATTTCAATCTGGAGTCTTTGTGCTGGATGTGGCTGATTCTTGATGTCTCAGCTGGATTCTCGCCAAAGCCGGATTTGATGGGTACAGGGTTCTCCAGGTCTATCTTTGCTAGGGAGCTGAAGACATTGTGTCTCAGTTCTCAAAGTTCCTCTGCAAAGGGGTGATCCCTGATCTCCACCACCAGCAAACACCCAGATAGCTGCTCGGTGTGCTCATATATGCCCAGGTACCGTTCTTTCCACAGAGGAATGCTTTCTCATTTTTTTGTGTCTGTGTTTTCGATCGTCAAAATGCATTTCATATCGTGCCTCGTTCCCGTCCTTTTGGCTTTGGCAGGTAAATCTGCTGCTGACTGCGTGTCATATGGATATGATTTTGTCAATAATGGAGGACCTTACTGCATCAACACCACCTCCACAGCCTATTTCGCATTCGGCACAGAATTCTTTGGTAAGAATGGTAAACCTCTGAAGAATCCGGCGAACACTGACAGTGACAAGGCTGTCAACCGAGCGACGTTCAAGGCTCTGTCACGCCAATTCTGGTTGACCCAAACAGTGATGAATTCTTCTGCTCCGACATTGCCGTTCAGCCAGATGGGGAAGATATGGTGTCTATATGGTAGTGGATCCTTGCAACAAGCGAGTCTAGTTCACTGACAGCAGCAAGCAACGTCGACGGAAACCAGGTGACGAAGAACAACATGATCTCTGGTGACTGGACAATCGTCATCGAAGGCTTGACATTTGCATGGATGAGATCGTTTTCGATCATTGCGGCGCCACCAGTCGTTGTGACAACCACTCCTACTGCCACATTCACCGTCACATCTACCCCGTCCACCACCATCACGACCACCATCACCAACACCTTTTCGACCACTGCAACTCCTTCTACCGTTACGGTACCCACCACGACCACGACAAGAACTATAACCACCACCCCTTCCCAAATCACGGTATACTCGACGTCGACCATAACCCGGACACGCACCAGCAGAGTGTTTTCTAAAACCATCTCGACCACTACCGTCACCACATCGTGTAAAACGCAGCCGCCGGCAAAAGATCCCACATGTACCATTCGGCCTACGAAGGCCACACTTGCCGCCAGCAACGAGTCCCTCACTATTCTCCCACGCATGCGCCAGTTCGGAAAGCACAACGGGAACGGGGATAGGCGAGCCATTGAACGAAGACAGGACACTGGGGTGGACACCGGCCCAGGTATCAAATGGTGGACTTCTTGATGGCAACGATCCTCTAAGCTGACTGCTTCTTAGATCAATGTACTACGACTGTTGTGGATACAGCGGACGCTGTCTCTTCATACACGACAATAACAGCCCCTACAAGCACTGAAATTGACACGGAGAATGCGACGACAACGACCACAGTGTAAGTTGAGCAAGTGAAGGTCTGGCACCAGTACTGACTCCGAGCACCAGCACGCCTCCGCCCGTAACGGCATACTCAGGAAAGGCAAAGACAACCATCACTGTCACAGCCCCGACGCCTACGCGCACACGTACCACCCGTACTTATCAGACAGTTTGGACCACCTCCACAGTCTGGGCAACGTATGTGTTATGCTCTTTTTCTTGGCCCAAACCCTTAGCTAACGCCACTCCAGAGTCACGTCCACAGTCAAGACGTCGCCCTCTGGTTGGGTCTGTGCTACGTCTGCCGGCATTGTCGGGCTTTGAATGATGTATGATGAATTGAAAAGGAGTGTAGTGCTGTAGGGAAGATCAGATCAAAAACATCCAGACTATAGAAAACCGGTTACTCACTATTAAACTTTGTACTTTCCTTTTCTCAGCCAGGTAATAGTTTATTTGCACTTGTCTTGCTGCTGGACATTCTTTTTTCTGGTAGCCTTCAGCCGTTGCTTCTACAAAAGTGCTGTTTGACAGTGACGAATTCCCTTTGATAAACTTACATCGAATCCCTAGAGTTGGGAGCTCGTTGTCGCTGATGGAGCTGAGACTGTTAATCTGGACACGTGCCTCGCCCGGGCTTCCCAACTTTCAAGCACAAAGGCGACTCTCTTTTCAATCAAGCTGCACGTCGCCGGCAACAACTCGAACTCTATCTCGCTCTGCCGGAGCAGGTTGACGAAGGCATTGTGCAGCTCCAACCACTCACTTGTGTCTTTGGGCATCAACCGCACGCCGTCGTCAAACAGCCACGCCGGAACTGGTTCGCAGAGTATGACGATGCCTTGACACATTCTCTTTTTCAACGCTGCCCAGGCAGACATCTCAAGCATTTCTTCTGTGACCTGCGGTGGTCCATATAGGTTCGCATACGCGATGGGATCGATGCCAGATCGGTCGGAGATGATGAATCCGTGGCTTTGGAGCCTCTGTTCCTCGTCCAGCTGCGCCTCGAGCACCAGGCGCTGGAAATTCATCGCTTTCTTCGACCCGGCTCGAATATCGCCTCGGTTCACATCTGCTGTCGTCAAGATGCCGCGAGCAAGCTCCTTGATAACGGCGAAGGAAAGGTGCGAGTGCTCGCTTCGTATACGTTGGGAGACTGCATCGACCAGGGTAGTCTTGCCGGTGCACTGAGCCCCAATGATGTATATGGAAGGTTTCTTCTCCATCAACGACCAGTATTTTCTTCAGACGGAGGCCAACCCGCAAGCAAAGAGCAATGGTGTCACTCTCACGACTCAGGCCTTGGAGGGGCCTTGCATGATTTGGCACCCAAGGCCCCTGCAAGCGCCTGTGCAACCATCAGGCAGCTGTTGGCTGCATGGCTGCGTGGCTGCATATCATCACGTGTCAGCCTTTTTGTTGTCTACTTCGGCTCCCTGTCGCCGCTGTTTCATCCTGGTGGTGGACTATATCCTTCACTTCCGTCATGAACCGAGTCAAGTACACATTGCAGGACAGTATCGCCGTTTCTGACTCAGTGTGGCGGTACGATCTCCCCGACTTGCCGGAGGCAGACAGATGCCGTCAGGCTGAACGCATCAAATCAATCCGACTCTCCTGTTCGTCCTCACTGCAAGGCATATACCTGGATTGGACACCGGTCTCGTCGAATCGAGCCACTCGGGAGCACTTCCTGGAGGATCTTATTCAAGTCAGCGTCTCAGACTTTCGACCGGTGTACGACACCAAAGATGCATCTCTACCGAAAGATCACAAACAAGCCGTGGACTACATCTCTCGCTTTCTCACGTCTGGCGTTGTGATCAATGGTGTACAGTACTCGTTCTACGGACATAGTAACAGCCAACTGAAGTCTCGGTCTTGTTACCTCCTGGCCGGCTCAAAGCAGGAAGTGAGCAAGAAGGTCGAGGCTCTGGGAGATTTCAACAAGATCAAAACAGTGGCCAAAAAGGCGAAACGAATCGGCCTCTTGTTCTCGACTGCTGACATTGTCCTGGACGTTCCCAGGTCCAGATGTCGTGACATTGAAGATATCGAGAGAAATGGATTCATCTTCACGGACGGATGCGGCCTCGCTTCCAAAGGCTTCGTTCATTTGGTAGCTAGCAAGAAGACCATCATATTTCATGACCAACGGTACTATCCCTCCGTCCTCCAGATTCGGTATCAAGGCTACAAGGGAGTGGTATGCGTGGAGCCTCGGATGGAGAAGGGTCTCTGGCTCAAGTTGCGGAAGTCGATGAAAAAGTTCAGTGGAACAGACGACATGAGCTTCGCCGTCGTGGCATTCTCAAAGGTACAAACCTAACTAGATCCCCCTAATATTGGAACTCTGACGCCGCCAGCCCTACACATACGGATATCTCAATGATGAAATCATACTCTTGCTCAATTCTCTCGCTATCGACGCGGCTGTCTTCACCAAGAAACAGAAAGAGTACTTTGAATTCCTCGACCGGTCACGCGCGGACCCTGTCTGTGCTTTTCGTCTGCTGAGCTCCCTTGGTATGGCCGCCGAGGCTGAAAAACTCCTGATCGAAGGCATGGAGAAGGTCGAGCAAACTGTGCGCAAGACGGTCACTCAAGAATACAGCAAGATGCTCAACAAACACGACGAACAGCGAACGCGGATCCTGATACCGCGGTCGCGACTATTGTTCGGCGTCTGTGATCCTTACGGCTTGCTCAAACCAGGAGAGTGTTTTCTGCGTGTGACATTGGAAGAATTTGGTTCGCCTGTCACCATCACTGGAGTTGAAGTGCTCGTGTCGAGGAATCCCTGTCTACATCCTGGGGACCTCCGCAAACTCAAGGCTGTCAATCGACCGGAGCTCAGCCATCTTACTGACTGTGTGGTCTTCTCCACGCAGGGCAAGCGGCCGGCGGCTGACCTCATGTCTGGCGGCGACTTGGACGGCGACACATGTGGGTGACCTTGATCGAGAGTGGCCTTTGCTAACTCCAGACAGTCTTTGTATGCTGGGATCCTGAACTAATTCCCGAGGTCATCTCAGAGCCAGCCGAGTATCCAGGAGCGAAGGAAGCCATCAGGTTCTCTCCCATCACCGTCGACGATCTGATCACATACTTTGCTGGATACAACAATATGTCACTTGGTCGCGTCAAGAAGGTGTATCTTGGGTGGGCGCGCGCCCTGGGGCCTCGCTGCAGCCAGTGCCAGGAGCTCAATCGGCTGTTCTCTCAGTGCGTCGATGGCAACCGTATCAAGATACCTGACAAGTTGCTCGACCCTCCTGAGGCTCCACCCGATGCACAGCCATTTATCCTCGACGTCCTCCGTGATGCAGCTCGACAACATTGCAGCAGTGTGAAAAAGGCAAAAAACCCTCTCAACGCCGTGGAACAACGGGGATTGGGGCATGATATACAAACTATGGGCATTGCGGATCGAGGTCTCTTGGAGTTTATTCTCAGCAACCCTGCCCCCTTTTCGGACTTTGAGTTGGCCAAGTTGACCTTGGCCTGGTGTCGGAGGAACAACGTCCGCTTTGAAGAGTTCTGGGCCTATTTCGACCCTTCCCAGCTCACGGCCGACGAGCAGGCCTGGATACTGGCAGAACTGCCTCCGTCTCCCGAGTATCCGTCTCACTACAAGAACGGGCTCCTCCAGTCGAAGATTCTCTTTAAAGAAGATCTGCACCCTTTCCGGCTGGACCTCCATTCTTTACATTGGAAGTGCGTCTTCGACTCTCAATCCGACCCCCTGCGAAGCTTCATGGTCGCGGTCAACCAGACGTTCGCGCAGTTTGCGAAGAAGCTCGTCATCCTCCGCCTCGGCGAGCGGCTGAGCGTCGCCATTTACTTCCCACGGCCGATCGAGAGAGAAGAGGATGTCGTCGTCCACGAAACGGTGAGATTGTTCGCCTTCCCACATTCCCACAACGACAGAGTCGGACACCGCCGGGGCGTCCCCACCAAGAAGAATTACCGGTTCTACTACGATGAAAACGTCATGCAGCTCTACGAGAATCAACGCGCAAACACCTTTGTCTTCTTCGGCAGACCACCCAACGACGACCGCCCCTACAGGAACCTTCAAGGCAAAAGTAACCGGGACCGGGCCCGCCAGAAGACGGTCGACCAAGGTGTCAACTGCGACTGGAACGTGAGCATAGCTCTGGCAAAGTTCAGTGCTCAACTGGCTACTCACGTCGGGCGCACGTGGAGAGAGCCGGTCACTGATGCTGTAAGGGACATAGGCTCAGAGACTTTGGAAATCTGGTGTTGCTAACATGTGGCAGGAACTGTATGTCATCAGCAACAAAGATGTTCGAGCACTGCGGGCTCTGGACCTTTGGTTCGAGAGCATCGATACACTGGACGTCCTCCCCAACTTTCCCGACGAGCAGCCACCATTCAGCCTTCCGACTCTCGACGACATCGATTGGAGTCTACACAGCGATTTTGTTGTCCAGGTGGTGCGACAGAAGAAACATTCCCTCGTGGTAGAAGCAACGGTGCCACAGCTTGTGGAGTTGCTGAAGTTCAGCTGGAGAAACAATCTCGTCGACATGTTGTCGGAGATCTATAGTCAGATCCTGCGCCTCGACACCACGGACGAGGGCCCAACCCTGCGATGTCGTCCTGAGACTATTCGAAGCCTCGTCGAATTTCTCCACTTTAAGCCTGCACTGGCGATACACTTCGCACGTCTCTGTCCCTGGTCTCTCCTTCCTGGTCCCTACTCCAGTGTCCTTCAGCAGGGGGGCCCTGCCGTCCTTCGAGCTCTTATCCTTTGCGCAAACCAGGCGGGGGAGCTGGTGGTGAAGCACATGAATGCAATCCTGCGAGACACACGTCTGAGCTTACCTGCGGCCCGCGAACTTTTGGAAACTGCCTCTTTAGCAATTGCAAGTCCGGACCTGCTGCTGACGATTCTCATGGAGTGCCGAGACGCATTTGCCAATGCTATCCAGGACCTTGACCGTGACGTCGTTGCATATTTCTTGCGCAATATTTTCGGGACGGTGCTCGATCATTGCGCCGAGGCGAGCGACACGACTGAGGACACGCCAGGGTCATGGATGCTGAAAGCAGGGCCGGCAGTCAACGAACGAGTCTCATTTGTGACGAGCCAGCGGCGCATCGACGCTCCCAGACTGGCCAGACTGGCTGTGGGCGACCATGTGCGAGTTGTGGCAAAAACGGCGGCGACAAATTCTACCGCTGCCCGCCCTGCAACCTTGGACGCCGTGGTGGAAGCAGCAAGCGACAATGGGATCAAATTTCGGTGCCTTTCACAGCCTTTCACGTTCCTTGAGAAGACCGCTTGGACAATGAAGCACTGTGGTTCTGTCGTGAACACCCAATCGGCGGGAGAAGCATTAGTGTATCTTCTTGTCGAGAAAGATCAATCTTGCAGCTTTTATCACACTCTTTTGAGCACAAAAATCCCACCAACGGAGAGCCAGGGGGTAGACGAGGGTGTTTCGACACAGAGTAGCGAACTCATCAAGGGTCTGAATGAAAGTCAAAGTCGTGCCGTTGACGTATCCATTAAGGCTCGGCTGACTTGTCTCTGGGGACCGCCTGGGACGGGGAAGACCTCGACTATAATTGCATTGCTGCGAAAATTGCTGAAGGAAGACAAAACTGGCAGAGTCCTAGTCGCGGCACCAACGCACAATGCTGTTGATAATGTGTTGCGACAGTACGTGAAAAAGGCACTGGACTTTGATCTCGATCTGCCACGGCCGATCCGAGTTTCCACTGAGGTAGGTTTTTCCGCACGCGATTGAAGGCAATCCTTAACAAGTTGGTGCCCAGGTGACCAAGGTCTCTGATGATCTGAAAGCTTACACCATCGATGCAATGTTCGGTAAAGATATGAACATGCATCTATCGGCAAAACGCAAGGCTATCGCGATGATTTCCGAGGCCAGGTTGGTATTCACGACTTGTGTTAGTGCCGCATTAGGACTGCTTCGAAAGCAAAACTTCGACACTGTCATCATTGATGAAGCCTCTCAACAGACTGAGCCGGCGTCTCTAATACCTTTGGTCAAAGGCTGCCAGCGAGGGATCTTGGTTGGAGACCATGTCCAACTTCGGGCTACTGTTAGTCCTCATGCATCCACGTTGGATCATGACATATCGCTTATGGAGCGTCTTTGGGCAGAAGCGTCAGACAGTGCCGTGGGAAAATCCATGTTGGACACGCAATATCGTATGCATCCGACCCTGTGTATCTTTCCCAGTGACGAGTTTTACGGTGGCCGCTTGCTGTCAGCCGAGATTTGCCATACCATAAAGATCCCTGCTTCGTCTTTTCCGTGGCCAAAACGAGAAGCCAATGCGAAACACGAACCGACTCCCTCGAAGAGAGCGGTATTTATTCAATGTGGTGACGCAGAGGATCTAGGGAGGAAATCCAAGGTCAATCACACTCAAGCCAACATCTGCAAAGAAATCCTGACGCTGTTGTCCACCGCACCGCAAAACGATCAAAGCAGTCCAGGCACAGGACCCAGCTCGCCACCACCATCCGTGGCGATCTTGACACCATACGCCCGCCAGGCAGAGCTACTCAAGCAGCTTTGTGGAGGACACACTGTGTCGAGCATTGACGGGTTCCAAGGTCAGGAAGCGGACATCATCATCTTCGTTACGGTACGATGCAATTTGCAGGGGGAAATAGGGTTCTTGAAAGACATGCGGAGGCTGAATGTTGCGCTGACCAGGGCTAAGGCTGGACTGATCATTGTCGGAGACCAATCGACATTGACCAGGAAGAGGGAGCAGGAGGAGGCATGTCGAGTCTGGGATCGTCTGATCAAGACGTGTTCGAAGGTGGAGCTTCATGCTGCGGACAAGAAGGGCACAGGGAAGTAGCCGCCTGGTGTCACGCCGTACCAGTCAGAGGATACCTCGTAGTGCCAGGGCAATTAATAGTGGGTGAACAAGAAGAACAAGATCTGAAGTTTTGTTGCGCAGTTGGTTTCTTCCGCCCACCGCAGCCGATGCTGGCCAATGACAAGCCGTACGGAGAATTAAAATTCCCGACCAATGGGAGCAATTCGCCCTCCGGTCGGAGAGATTGTTCCTCCGACTCCCTTCGAAGTCTCTCCGCTTCTTCGCTTCCTCGTCTTCTCCCAAGCTCAGTTTCGACTTCAGTTCTGTTCTTGCAACTCTCCGCCGGCCTACATTTCTGAGCATCGCTGGGTATCTTTCGGGTTCTCATCAGGGCTGTGCTGTGTGCAATGAATCGCACCGTCGCTGGAACTATGTCTCTCCAAAGCCCTGTTGATCTGAACATCCACCACGGGAGGACTGTGTATAAAGATCATGGGTGACTGACCCTCTCTCGTTCTGCTAACCATCCAGAGAACCAACGATAGCCACACCAAAGCAAAAGCGATAGCAATAGCTATAGTAACTGTGAACAAGAGCGGCAGTGACAACCACCAGCACAACTCGAAGCAAAAAGCCACCAATCTCCCGTACATCCAGCAATGTCTTCTTCTTCCTCCACCGTCGCCTTCTTCGGCGCCACCGGCGGCGTTACCAATGCCATCCTCGTGCACACCCTGAAGGCGGGCTACAAGGCGAGCGCGCTGGTGCGCACGCCTCAAAAGCTACGGGACCAGCTTCTCGCGCAGGGCCTCTCCTCCGAGACCCTCGACAACCTGACCATCGTCCAGGGCAACGCGCTCGACGTCGCGGCCGTGCGGCGCACGCTCTCGTCGCCCACGGCGGGAGGCCTGCCAGCAGTCGTGGTCACGGGGCTGGGCGGCACGCCGCGGCTGCAATTCAACTGGCGCCACCCGTTCCAGATCGCAGGCCTGGACAACCCGCACATCTGCGCGACGGCGGCGCAGACGCTGCTCGCCGCGATGGGCGAGATCTACGCCGAGAACCCGGCACTCAGGGCCACAACTGATCAGAAGCCGCTGCTGGCCTTCGTCTCCACGACGGGCATCACGCGCGGGCCCGAGGACGTCCCCTTCTTTATCCGCTTCCTGTACCACCAGATCCTGACCGTCCCGCACGTCGACAAGCGCCGCATGGAGGACCTGTACCGCGGCGACGCCGCCTCCGCCGACCCAGTCTTCCGGAACGTCGTCGGCGTCAGGCCCACCTTGCTCTCCGGCGGTGCGGACTACAGGGACGCCGCGGGCCTGGATAAGATCCGCAGCGGCACCGAGGCGAAGCCTGCCTGCGGGTATGTCATCAAAAGGGCGGACGTCGGGGCGTGGGTTTACGAGAATGTGGTCGGTGAGGCGTTGCAGGGGAGGAAGGGCAGGTGGGAGGGTGAGATGGTCAGCTTGACCAGCTGATGGTGATTCGAAAGGAGACCGACAAATCACGGCATGGAGCGGTGGTGTGCGATATGTATGTATAATAATCTGGAGGTGTCGTGGATTTGGGTAATGTGTGTAAATAGGCGACGAGAAGAGCATTTGTTATGAACATTTATTCATTGGACTCAATCATCGAGGATGAACCGTTGATTTGTTTCACATCATCATCATTCGTTCTCTATGCTTGACAGCGCCATGAAGAGCGCCTCGGGTATCGTGAGTGCTAATAGTACAAAGGTATTAAGCAGGCGGGTGTGAAAGTGGGAGGCTTCTCTCCAGGTCCTGTCCAAGCCAGTTTTCGCGCAAAAAGAAAAGCAAATCAAGTATTGATGGAATCGATGAATGCCCTCCCTCCATGTCAACACTCTCTTGGTGTGTGTGTTGTTCTCTCTCTCTCAATTCAGCATCATACCCTCCCTCATCTGATCAAGTTCTTGTTGTCTGTTTGTGCGGACTCTCTCCTTCTCAGAGTCTTCCTTCTCGGGAGAGTCCGTCGATCAGATAGTACTTGTGGTATGATGCCTACGCGTGGTTGCGCTCGTACGATGTCTTCGTGTGCGGCGGCCACAGGTGAGGCATGAGATGATGATGTCAAACAACGAGACAATGCCGTTGATGATGGCAGTGAAGATAGCACCGATGCCGTTGACGATGGCCATCAGCACGGAGCCGATGGTTTGGCAGATGCCCTCAAACTGTATGGGTCAGGATATCAGTATTACTAGTCGACTCAAGGAGGGGAGACGTGGAAAGAGGGAGACATACGCAGGAGACGACGGCACCCATTGTGGCAGTCTGTTTTGTGTGCTGTCCGAGATGGATGGATGATAGGTTGGTTTGTATGTATGTGTGTGTGTGTGTGTGTGTGTGGTGTTTATTGATGTCTGTCTTGAGGAATGAGGAAGAATAGTTTGACCAGGCAGGATGAAAGGTAGGTTTTTGTATATTCTTGATGATTGGGGCTGTCTAGAATCTTCCCAGGATGAAGAAGGTGGGGTTGGGAAAGGAGCCCTTTGTACGTGTATCACCTTCACAGACTGCGATTGCGACTGCCATTGCTCAGCGATCGAAATACATCACTCTGCTTTCTTTGCACCCTTCGCCAAACACCATTCTAACCACGTTCAGATCTAGCACTTGGCCTCACCCGCAAGGACGTTGATTCCGACCAATACAAAAGGACGGGGAGATACAACGTCATACGGCTATGACGTGGATGAGCTTATGCTCGGAAGATGGCAGGCAGTATTACGAGGAGCAAGCGAACCCTCTGCTGGAAAAAGGTGCCCGCCTGCCTCCTGCCCGTTACACTAGCGCTGGGAGCGGGAGCCACCATGGCATAATGGCGGGTATGAAAGGGGAAAGGATGTGTGGAGGGAGGGCCAGTTGACGTCCGATTTCGAGCACAAAAACAAGGCAAATGCTGGCAGATGGCGACCGATAAAGAACTGTGGAGACAGAATGGAACGAAACCGACGTCATTTGCAGATCCGTGCAGGTGCCCGGCAGGCCTCATCCCGGCAGCCCCAAGTGGCACAAGAGGCACAAGAGGCACGTCACTGGCTGGTGGGCGGGATGCAGTTGTGGCGTCTGTGGCGTTTTGCATCCCGTTTCCATCCTCCAGCCACCGCTACGAGCCGCCCTGTGGCGTCGGTGGCGGTGCATGCAGGAACAGTTCCCGCGCTCTCAATTCTCTCCGCCAATGAAATCCAATTGTGCGACGACCGCATCCCCCCAGAGAGATGCTGCAGTTGTTTGAGTGCGGTGCTTCATCGTGGTGGTGGTTGTGGTCGCTGGTTTTTGTCGCTGTGGTGACTGCAGTCATTGCACACCCTCTCCTCTCCACCGACACAGAACGCGCAGTCCCTCTCACGGTCCCTATTCCCCCGCAGCTGCAGAGCGAATATTCATGGAGTCGCGAAGAGGCAGACAGAGGCAGTGTTGACGGCAAATCCGAGTATGAAGAGGTATGTACGGTCCTGTCCTGTTTCCTACTCGGGTGGATGCTGACACGTGGACAGTTCCTCACCGGCCGCATATACCCTCGAAGTCCAGCCGATGGTCGTCGTCTTGGACCGCCTATTACTCCTAGAGATGAGCTTGCGATCGACTCGGCCATCTCGGCTGCTGCCCAAGCTCAAGCCGAATGGTCGCAGACCACCTTTTCAGAGCGCCGTCAAGTCCTGCGAACACTGCTTCGCTATGTCCTAGACCACCAGGAACAAATCGTGGCCGCGTGCTGCCTGGACTCGGGGAAGACCAAAATAGATGCTTGCTTCGGCGAAATCCTAGTCACGGTCGAGAAACTACAGTGGACTATCAAACACGGGGAAAAGGCTCTGAGCGTTTCAAGGCGACCGACCAACCTTCTCATGTGCTACAAATCAAACACGGTCATCTATGAGCCTCTCGGTGTGGTCGCAGCGTGTGTGAGCTGGAACTATCCCTTCCACAACTTCATCTCGCCCATCATTTCAGCCTTGTTCGCAGGCAATGCCATCGTGGTGAAGCCGAGTGAGCAGACATGCTGGAGCACCCTCTACTTCATCGACATTATCCAAGGAGCTCTGCGAGCATGTAATCACAGTGCCAGCCTGGTCCAGAATGTCGTCTGTCTCCCAGAGGTCGCAGACCACCTCACCAGTCATCCAGCCATCAGCCACATCACTTTCATTGGCAGTAGAGAAATCGCGCACAAGGTGTGTGAATCGGCTGCGAGATCACTGACCCCTGTCACCGTGGAGTTGGGGGGGAAAGATCCTGCCATCGTGCTTGATGACCCAACAACCATCAGAACCATTGACGACGTGGTCTCTATCCTCCTGCGTGGAGTCTTTCAATCTGCTGGCCAGAATTGCATCGGTATTGAGCGCGTCATCGCACTACCTGCAATCCACGACAAATTGCTCGCTGAGGTTCTTCCCAAAATCAAATCGCTGCGTCTCGGCTCTGTTCTCCTGTCGTCTCCCAACAACCCGCCCGATGTGGGCGCCATGATCTCGTCACGCAATTTCTTTCGTCTCGAATCCTTGATCTCCTATGCTGTCGCCCAGGGCGCGATCCTCCACTGTGGGGGTCGACGCTACAACCACCCTCAGCATCCGTACGGAACTTACTTCATGCCCACGCTGCTGAGTAATGTGACTCCTGAAATGGAGATTGCGCAGACGGAGCTCTTCGGGCCCGTTTTCCTGCTCATGAAAGCCGAGGATGTGGACAGTGCCATCCGCATCGCGAACTCGACCAGCTACGCTCTGGGCGCCGGAGTGTTCGGCCACGACCAGCGCGACGTCCAGAAATGCGTCCGGGGGATCAAGGCCGGCATGGTCGCCGTCAACGACTTCGGCGCCTACTACGCATGCTCTTTGCCCTTTGGCGGCGTCAAGGGCTCCGGCTACGGCCGCTTCGGTGGCGAAGAAGGGCTGCGGGCACTATGCAACATCAAGGCCGTCTGCGAGGACAGCTGGTGGGCGCGGGATCTGGGCATCCAGACGCGGATCCCCTCGAAATTGCAGTATCCGGTCTCCAAGCACGGCTGGGACGTGTGCAAGGGCGTGGTGGGCACGGGGTATGCGCTCAGTCTGGGCGTATGGGAGTGGATTGGGTCTGTCGTGGCGCTGTTGACGGCTTTGACGAAGAGTGACGAGGAGAGACGATGACACGGAACGGACAGGCGAGGATTGGGAGTATTGAGTGCAAGGCAGGAACGGGGAATCCTCATGTCTGAAGGTGACCGATTTCCTTTCTCTCCCATACTCGTTGATATTCTTCTTTTTGTGGAAACGCCGCTGGAGGGCGTCAATGCCACGCGGCCTCAGATCGTGTGATGCCAGAACGGCTATCCAATACACTGTAGATAGTCTCCCCCCCAAAACACCCCTTAACCTCCCTCGTGCAAGCCCCCAGTCTAGACCGCACTCCGTGAAACCACCCCCCGGATTTGTCTATTTTATATGGTCTTGGATCTCGTTGACCAATATGATCTATGACCACGATATGCCCAGCATGATGGCCGCCCCGACGAACATGGCCGCGAACTGGAGGGCGGTCTTTCTCAACTCGGCCCCCTTGTTCGGTCCGGTCTCCAACAGCTCCGGAATCACCGCCACGGTGCCCACGTACAGGAACGTGCCGGCCGTGAAGGGCAGCAGCATGTCCCCCCACGAGAGACTGGTGCCCCAGATGCCGCCGAATCCACTCCCTGCTGACGACGATGCTTCCTTCGATACGCTGCCGCCGCCACCGTACTCCTGCACGAAGATGCCGATCAGCGTGCCCAGGAAGGCGCCCACGGCCGTGACGAACTGGGCGCCCATGGCTTTCCGCTTCGAGAACCCGGACTGGATCAGCAGCGCGAAGTCGCCCACCTCGTGCGGGATCTCGTGGAAAAACACGGCCATGGTGGTCGTCGCGCCCAGGGCCGGGCTGGCGTAGAACGATGACGAGAGGGCCAGGCCGTCGGTGATGTTGTGCGTGAAGTCGGCGATCAGGTTGAGGAGGCCGGCCAGTTTGACTGAGGGGTTTTGAGGTGGTGACGATGACGACGACGACGACGAGGACAGGGCTTTGGCGTCTGTTTGGGCCTTACGTTGCCTCATGTCACCATTTGCTGCTTTACCCTTCTTTGCGGACGTAGTCGTAGCAGCGCCATTGGATGCGGTCTCGTGCTTCTCGTCATGAGAATGCGAGTGCGAGTGTGAGTGGCCGCCGTTCCCACCGGTAGCGATACGCAGCGCTTTATCCATGGCCATGAAGGTAACCAGCCCGACAATAATCCCGACTCCCAGCAGCAGGTTGCGGTTCGGCTCAACCATGACGAACTTGACTTGATCGTGCTCGTCTTCGCCCAGGAAGATCTCGGGAAGCAGATGAAAGAGTGTGTCCCCAAGCAAGCCTCCGACCGCAAAGGCGACCATGACACTCAGTGACGACGGGTCGATGTTGGGAGGACATAGTGCGAGGAGGAAATTGGGGGGTCCCGAGATGTAGGCTGTTGCGAGCAAGGCGTTAATCGCTGGCGAGGACGAGGGGAAGAGGACGGCGAATAGTTGGGTCGTCAACGAGGCGTGTGTCGGATTACTCTTGGCCTTTGCCTCTGACAGGGTCTGCACAAAGGCACATTGCTGTCGCTCAAAGTCTCAGCATATCTAAAAGCTGTCGAGAGAATTGGCAATGCATACCTGGAGGTTCTCCTCGATTTCCTCTCTGGTCAGCAGGCTGGTGTCCTTGCCCTGGACCGTCTCCGCACAGACCGAAACCACCAGACCGAGAAATAGCGCATAAATGGTGTATTTCACCATCCTTGATGGTCTGAAACGCAGGAGGGCCATTGTGTGTGTCTACAGACTGAGGATGAAACAGCACGCGACTTGCGCAGGCATTGGGGAGGGACATTCTGGCCAAGTGCGAAATTCAGGGGTTTGTTTGGCTTGTGCTGGTGCTTTATCGATAGCGGGAAATCCTCGGCTAATGGCCATATTTTTGGTGCAGCTGCGGATTTTCTGCTCACTGGCAACAAATTAATCCCGCTGCAAGGATCATACGCTCTATTATCATTATTGGACGGGAAGGACCGAAGCAATCCTGCAAGCATGGGTCGCGAAAGACAGAAGAAGAAGAACAGGTCTTCGATTCCGAAAGCCAGGCCGAAAGACAACAGGACAAAAGCTGGCAAGAAGAGGGTAAATTTTCTGGGCAACGAGACTATCGCAAAGAATTGGTACGTCTTGCCCATTGAGCCGCTACTGACTACCCACAGCTAATCTTTCGTGCAGGGACCGCAAACAGACTTTGTCGCAAAACTATAAGCGACTGGGGTTGTCCTCCAGACTGAATGCTGCGACAGGTGGGACAGAAAAGAAGGCAGGCAAGGACACACTCAACGCAGAACATGTCAAAAGGGACTCCCTTGCCATCGCCGGCCCATTAACCGCCAATCTCACACCTCAGGAAGTCCAAGTCGAGCGAGACCCGGAGACAGGTCGTATTCTTAAGATCATTCGACCAGAGACGGGCGAGGCGAACGATAATCCACTCAACGACCCTTTGAACGATATTGTCGATGTTGAAAATGACAAACCGAGGTCACAGGCTGCCAATGGCATCGTGGCAGAACTGGAAGCGCAGGCTGCAGAAGAGGAAGAACTACTGGCAAAGAGGAAGCGACCACGACAGCAGAGCCAGCGGGAAGAAGAATGGATTGCCACGCTGGTGGAGAAGCACGGCGACGACGTCAAAGCCATGGCCAGAGATCGGAAGCTCAATCCAATGCAACAGACAGAAGGCGACATCGCTCGCAGGCTCCGAAAGTGGAAGGCGAATCACGGAGATGTTACGACATGAGACAGCATTTTGATGATTGTTTGCCCAAGATGCCGGCTTTTCACACCTGTCTACCAATAAATCACCTGACCAGATGCAAATATGCAGTCGCAAAGAAATGGGGAAGTACGACAGGATAATGCATAAGTGTGGGGGCTGTGTGATGAGCCATTCTGGAGAGAAAACAGGGCAGAAAAAGGACTGGCCCGTTGACGGCATACATGCAAGGGACAAAAATACATCCAACGAGCAACTTTTCTCCTCTAGGAAGGTCACTACGCTGCCATAACCTGGGAGGGGAGCAGCTCGTCAGGCAGGGTGCTTTTGAGAGGACCCTCCACCCATATACGAGGCTGTGATGAATACCGAATCGTCGGCCTTTTGCACCCCTCCATCCGGGCAATGCGGCTCCTTGCAAGAACTGGGGGCGCAAGAGCTGGGTGGAGAATGGGTTTGCTAAAGGATGGCGATGCTCGGTATAATGACTGGTATGAAGATGATGATGGTTTGACAAGATCACTCTCCCCACTGCCCTAGTCAGCTATTCTTGAACAAGATGCTGAGTAGACGCGGGAGGGATTTGGGACAAGACAATTACGTATTAGATTACATTCCTGATCCGGAGGATATGGTGATGCCCGGAGTTTTGGGGGCGGAGACATCGACACATCGGCGAAGCTAGACACAATTGGCTACGGCGACGGTGGACCAAGCGGCTGCGTTTGAATCGCCTCGTGCTCGTTTGAAGCATCCTCCGTTCGCATATCTAAGCTTTCTCCAGTCACGCCCTGGATCGCCATCAAACTCATGGATCTCCGTGTTTCCATTCCCTTCATTCCCGCGTGCCCCTCCTGGCGTCCTGGTGACAGTCAGCGCAGGTGGACGGACACCCTACTTAATATCATGTCCCCGCGAGACCCTCGCCCTGCTATATCAAACGCGTTCAAAATGTTGTACAACGACGACCTCAACACATACCGTCATCAAAGAATATGTATATACAAAGAACAGCGTCATCCTGACCTAGATTTTCTGCCGGACCCATAGTCAACCCACCGCCCACAGCAAGATTCATATGTCACTTGGCGAAAGAGGTGCCATATTAGAGTGACATCGTGACCATGATGTTGGCCATCACAGCTTCTCCCTGGTCCCTTCGATCAAACCAGCATCGGACGATGAATGTTGTCTCCAAATCTCTACCGATAAAAAGCCCTTTCACCACCTCGACATCCTCCAAAATGAACAGCCCTTGTGCTACTCCGTCCACAACAACGGCTCCCTTGATCCCAGACAAGATCTTGCCAAACCTGTACCTGTCAGAGTGAGTGAAGCTTGTTCCCCCACGCGCAGGATCGGCCTGACCGTAATTCAATAGCATTCACACTGCTGCCGCAGTCCTGAGCCCCAACTACCAAGCTCCAAATCGGCCCAGGATCAAGTATGTTCTCTCGGTCATCGACAACCCGGCCAAGCAGCCCAAAGTGCCTCCAGGACATGAGGCGGAATTTGTCCTCAAGATGATCAATCTCCGGGACAACGGCAACTACGACTTGCTGCAGGTTTTGGGTGAGGCATGCACTTTCATCAAGGCTGGTCTCCAAAACAACGATGGCGGTGTCCTTGTCCATTGCCAGAAAGGCGTGTCACGGTCCGTCGCTGTTGTGATAGGGTTCATCATGGAAGAAATGGACCTCGACTACGATACGGCATTCCGGTATGTTCGTGGTGGTCGCTCCAAGGCGAAACCGAACTCTGGATTTCAGAAGCAGTTGGAGCTGTGGGGCCAGCTGCGCTACAGCATTCACGACGCCGACGGCAACGAGAAGCCAGAGTACACGGCATGGAAAGCAGACAACGAAGAGCAGATTAAGAAGTTGGGGTCCAAATGGACTGGCTAGGCCTTTAGTGGCTGAGAGTCCCGGTGGCTTTCAAAAGAGGTTGCGGTGCCAATGCTTACGGATGAGCATAAAGTTCTTCTTGTCCTGGTTCTTGCATGTCCCTCTTGCGGTTATAGCCAGTGGGACATTGGATGGCGTTCAACATGGACAGTGAAGCGTCGGCGCAGGCTGGTTTACGATGGTATTGACGTTGCACATTTCGCATGCAGGACACGAGGTTGGTGCCAATGGGGCTACCTTGGATGGCCGTTCAGCTTCAGAGCTGTGCACAGCAGGAATGGGAGGGTGGCTGGTGTGTACATTGGACTTGGGCATTACTTCAGAGGTGAGCAACATGCTCGATGCTGGCAACAGAACCAACCCATTGAAAACAGCAGCTATGTCTTTGCTCCCTTCCTCATCTGCTCAGTCCCCGGACTGTGGGAAAGCGAAACAGCCCCAATCACCCCGTCTGTTTGGAGTGCATTTCCTTGGTCTGGGCAATACAGGCGGAGCGAGAAGTCCTCACACCCCCCAACCCACCCCTCTCCTCTCCACGTCCAATGGGCGTCCGCAAAAACGGATAAAGTTGTTTCCGGGCCCCATACCGGATGCTATGCTTGTCCACTTCTCCTCTTCAACTCACTTTGGCCTCTGTTGCAGTGCCCTTCACTTGTTGAGATACCCTCCAGATCCCTCAGACGTTGTCTTTGTTCCTCGTCACTGGGCCGTTGTCGACCTGACACAATTGAGCGTGCAATTTGTGTCCGATTTGAGACCCTACAGCGTGGTCCCGACGTCAGTTTGCATTTGCTTTGCCGTCAGAAAGTGAGAGAACCCCATTTCTTATTCTCGTTACTCTCCCGTCATCCTTTCGTTACCCTTGTTCCATGACGGACTTTTCGGCCTGGTGCAGACCTCGAATACCTTACCTGACTTGTTGAGGAAGAAACGTACGTCCCTCCCATTGCAAGTTTCAATTGGACAAACATTCCCATTGATATTTCCTCGTGGTTGCCCGCGAATGGTTGTCCAATGTCTTGCTAACAGAGGCGAATGCAGGTCGCCGGTGAATCCTTCGAAAGACAATCCTTCCCGCCATTCTTATTGTGAGTGCCCCAATACCCAGGTCACAAGACACCGTATCAAGAGGATCGTGGATTGCCCATTGCCATTGCGGATAGCAATTGTTTGTCCATTGCGGGTCAAAGCTTCATCTGTATTGGTCCACGAAGACAAACAGCAAACAGACTCCCCTCAGATTGCTGCTTGTGGCATTCAATGTAGACTGGAGAGTCAATTCGTATATGAATCTGCTCATCACCAGGAGATGCTGGTACTCTGAAAGTCTGACATCCATGAATATATACAGATAACAATCGTCTGGGGCCTGGACGACAAAGGTATACTTTTAGTTCCGATCATGTTCTGTGCGTTGACCAAGCTGACTCTTTTCTAGGTCCGAGCCGCCTGGGTGTGAGTCAATTCTCTCTTCTGCGTCACTTTCCCCTCCACTCTCACTCACTTGATGTCCTCTGCCTTTCTCTCTCTGTATCCCACATGCTCATTGTCACTTGAGTGAACCTTCTGGCTGTGGGCCCGGCAAACGACGACGTCCACGTGCCGGGTGGAGTGGGATCGCACTGGTGACAGGGCGGCGGCAGTGAGCATGTGCTCGCAAGTGCTCCTTGTCCCTCGACTATTTATACCTCCTCCCTCCTCCTTCCTCCTCCTCTCCTCTTCCTTCTCGCAATCATTCCACCAACAACAGTTTCTTCTATACTTACATTACTTACTCGTGTCTAGTCTCGACTCGACCACAGTCTCTGCCATCTACGCCGTCGCCTGCTGTGTTGACCTGCTTTTCGTCTTGTCTTTGAAACCTTGAGCACGGTTTGGTCTTTCGTCAGATCAACGTCACTTTGAAATTTCAGTAAGTCATTGTCTTGTTCTTTTTGTCTCTCCACCTATCAGATCTCGGACGATCTGTGAACGGGAAATTGGATGTCGTGGTATTGTCTCTCTCCTTCGACGCTTCGTCTTTGTGCGAAGATCAACGTCGAAATGAGGCATTATGGCTTTATCCTTCTCAGCACCGGATGGCACATTTCCGTGGTTGCCGGTTCCGGCATGCCCATCGACTTGTGATTTCGACAAAACGAACTTTGAAGAATCCGCACATCTTAGAGCCACTTACGACAAATCGGTCCAACATCATTCGTATGTGCAACAGTATGTGTTTACACCGCCAGATCTGGTCGTTCGCTTGCCTTTTCCGGAAAGCGGGTCAGCGCCGAGCCTCTGCAAGGCTGAGGATGTCCTCACCGACTGCGTCCTGCTCCTGGCATGTGACATTGACAAAGCACTCTATCTCATCGGCATGTGACAAAGTCGCTATAGAAGCGGGTCCGCTCCGTGAACGACAAGGCTGGCTCATAATCGACATGTGCTCGGCGCCGAGACGGTGAGGCGCTGGACTTCAAGTCGACACACTGAGACCACATCTCGCATGCTTGACTTGTGCTGGCCCGGCCGGTTGACCCCAACCTTCTCTCAGCATTCCATTGCTTCACAATGTGTCATCGTCCTGCCCTCTCATCTATGAGTCTCGACTCCTTCATATGATTGTCCAAGGGCACGAAGCTAACAGGATGTCTACCTCCAGCGTTTGAATTTGTTTCTTTTGCAGTCGTAGTCGACAAGATGGTGACGACAAGAGCACAGCGGTCCGAAGGCGCCACTCCAGCCCCAAACCCTGACCAAGTCTCGATCACCGCCGAGGCCGGAGATGTGTCTGCCACAGTGGTACAGTCAATGCGGCGCACCAGGTCCGCTGGTGTCAAGCCTGAGGTCTCTATGCAAGCCATCAGCATAACCCCCACGTCTTCAGCCCAGACATCGAATGTGACTCCTCGTCTCATTATCAAGCTGAAGCTTCCTGGTCGCCAGCATGCCGAGATTGCGGATACCAAGATCCATGTGACTTCCATGCGGGAGACCAAGGGCAAAGCGGTGGAGAGGAAACGGGCTGGCCGAGGGGCAGCAGCAGCAGCAGCTGCTGCTTCTCGAGGCTTCAAACGCGAGTCTACTGATGAAGGTTCGCATCATGTTTTGTACTTTGGTTCAATTGAAGCTAACTCCCCCCAGATTCGGCAAGTTCTCCGCCCAAGAAAAGCAAGACATCCCATGAAGAAGGAGAAGACGAAGCGGAGGAGGACGAATTCAAACCCGACAGTGCCACGACTAAAGCTCTGGGTGTGCCCACTGTCGCACGAGTGCTTCGCGGTCGAGGCGAAGATGGGACTGTCACCGGGCGAATCAGAGCCGCTGAAAAGGGTACGGATTTTACAAGTGCTTTATCAAACTGGATCACTGACCCTTCCAACAGCAAAGGAAGACTTGCGCGGAACCTTCGTCGCTCTCCGAGCGGCAAATCTTGGTCAATTCCTCAAGAAGATGAAAAAGCGACGCCCCACCACTCCCTATACCAACAAGCAACGCTTCAAGTTCGGCCACGACCATCTCTGGTACTGGACGTCGCCAAGTCCGTACGACATTCGCAAGGTCTCGGAAATTCTTGTAGAGGAACGGCCTGTCATCAACCAGGTCGCTGCGGCCGAAGGAACGGCAACCAACCCATTCCATGCCAGCGCGGGCATCTCCATCGACTCCATTGTGCGCGTCATCCTGTCACAAGCATGCACCAACGAAGCCGCACTGGACGCACAGCAGGCGATGCTCCTGGCCTACCCGTATTGGACCAACGGCAAATGGGTTGCAGGACAGAAGCCGAATTACCACGCCATGCGTGCGCAGAGCCTGTCCAAGCTGGAAAAGGTGCTGAAAAAGGCGGGTCTGGCCAACAAGAAGCCCAAAGCAATCAAGGACATTCTCGACATTATATATCAAAGAAATGTCGCGCTCCTCGAACCACTGGGACATGGCGAAGTCGTATACGACGGCAACGAGAGGGGAGCAGCCGACTTTGTTCCGGGCTTACTGTCGGTGGACTATTTCTGGGACATCTACAAACAAGAGGGCAAGCAAGCTCTCCTGGACCACCTTGTGTCGCTCCCGTTGATCGGCGTCAAGTCGGCGTCCTGCTTGATGTGCTTCAACATGTCGCTGCCCGTGTTTGCGGTGGACACCCACGTCGCCGGCATGGCAAAGCTCCTCGGTTAGGTGCCGGGATATTGCAACGACGAGATTGTCATGTGCACGCACCTGGACACGGTATTGCCGGACGACCTGAAGCTGTCTCTCCACCAAGGCTTCTGGAACCATCGTCGGAACTGTGCGCGGTGCAGTGCGAGGAACAATCCCTCCAGCTGGCTCTACAACAACACGCGCTGTCCTCTGGAACTCCTCGTCAAGCGTCCGCAGCCAAAGGCCGACGACACCAAGACGCCGAAGGTGCAGGCCGCGCCACCCAGGCCGGTCAACAAGAAGGAGCCGAGCGACAACGAGCGTCGCGCCCAGGGACTTGTGAAGGTTACGTACGAGGTTGACGATGACTTTGACGCTGCCGGGGGAACGGGGGTGAAACGCACCATCTGGATCCGCGATTTCAGTGCGGAAGAATACGACCCTGTGGAGGAGAAGGAGACGATCTATGAGGAGATTTCGATTTTGATCAAGTGAGGCGAAGAGCAATAGTTCGGTGAGCACCAGAGATATGGGTGTCTACGGGCGAGGGTGGGAAGGAAGTCATGGACGATGTGGTGGGATTTTGAGGACATTGACATTGCAGCAGTTCTGATTTCATGGTCGCGAAACGAGATGAATCTTGAGCTTGATAATAGAATGGAGTTATTTATTTTCTCACACGCAGTCTTCTCCGTCGTGACACTTCCCAGCACCTGAGGCACGCTTCCACCATGTGATATAGGCACCCACACCTCTACATATCACACATATCATCAGTGATAGATGGCTGGTATATTTCCTGTCCTTCCCCTCTGCCCATCTTCTTATATGAAGCCGACACGGAATAACGCCTGTCTGCCTGCCGACGGCCCCCAAGCCCCTAAAGGGTATACGATAAACGAAGGCGGGATCTGCACCAACGAGCGGAATCCTCCCTAGTTTGCGAGTCTATCATACCTCAACACCCACCAATCGCACCAATCACTCCCCTCGCTCCCTGGAGTGGATATCCAGCTATCAAGCACATCCCAGCTTGCCGTGCGTATCCGGGATGCCAATACGAGTGGTAGCAGTACCTGTTTTGTTGTTCGCCTAGACCTCGACCAGGGCAAAGCAACCCCAATGCTACCTTTCCCCACGACGATAGCTGTGGGAGAATGGAGCCGTTCGCCTGCTGATAAAGAGCCACCCCTCTCTCTGTCGGTGCTTATCTTCGCCACCAAACCAGTCTGGGAAGAGGCAAAAGCAAGCTTTTTGCGTGGTCTGAGCACACGAACAAAAAAGCTTGGAGAGTTGCAGGGCTACGCGAACGACATGCCGGATCAGGCAGCTCCCTACAGTACCTATACCCATACCATGGCTCCTCTCTTGCTTGCCTCTGCGACCTTGCTAGTCACCTAGCATTCCCTAGCTGGCTAGCATGGCTCCATCACTCCATCATTCGAACAAAGCCGCAGGACTCTTCGTCATTGCCTCTTTGCCCCTGGTCCCTGACCTCCAGTGGCTCTTATCCATGCAATGAAGAGACATCTTTACCATGCTTTCTTCGGTCAATCCCGAGCTCATGGGTGGGGGGCAGGATCGTCATGCTTCTGCTGCTGCAACTTTGCTTGCGCTCCCTCGTCACTTTATGCCTCGGGCTTGGTTGAGAGACGATGATGAGAAGGGGCAAAGGTAGGTTAAGTGCAGTGCGGTGCGGTGCATGACGGATGCTGCTGTGTCGTGATCCCTGCGTGGTACAAAAGGCTTCGATCACCTACCTCTACCGGGAGGGACGCACGCGGGACGAGGCCCTCTTCAGTGCCACCCTCCATCTGCTGCTTTCGTCTCCATCTCATGCTCATCGTTTCTTTCTCTCTCCCTCTCTTCTAAGCGTGCGCAGTTTTCCAAAATGGTCTCCCTACTTTCGACGGCGCTGCTGCTGCTGGCCTCCAGCACGCAGCTCGCCTTCTCCCAATTCGTGGCCGCGCCCAAGAACTTGACCAGCAAGGCCGGTTACGCAGGTGTGACGGTGCGATACAAGTCGGTGCCGGCGGGCATCTGCGAGCAGGACCCCGACGTGAAGAGCTATGCCGGCTACGCCGACGTGTCGCCTGGACAGCACATCTTCTGGTGGTTCTTCGAGGCGCGCAACGTGGACCCCACGACGGCGCCGCTGACCATCTGGATTAACGGCGGGCCCGGGTCGTCGTCGATGATCGGGCTCTTTCAAGAGCTGGGACCGTGCCGGGTCAACGAGGACGGCGAGGCTGTGAACAACCCCTACTCGTGGACCAACGTCTCCAACGTCATCTTCATCGACCAGCCCACCCAGGTCGGCTTCAGCTACTCGTCGCCCGTGCCCGGCTACGAGGACCCCAACTCGGGCTTCCTCGTCCAGCTGCCCAACAACACCTGTCCCGAATACGCCAGTGACTGGGGCTGCGGGACCTACTCGTACTGGAACGAGTCCCTGACCGCGAACAGCACGCCCGCCACCGCGCCGAACATGTGGAAGACACTCCAGGGATTCATGGGCGCGTTCCCGCAGTATGCGAGACAGCAGATCAACTTTGCGACCGAGTCGTATGGTACGTGTGCTGGACCCCCCCCTTCCTTCCAATCGCCGCCTGATTTGACTGACCCTTGTGTGCGCGGTGCTCCCTCCAGGCGGACACTACGGGCCTCTCATGTCGGAGTACTTTGAAGAGCAGAACGCAAAGAACATCACCGGCGCACACAACATCCAGCTGGAGCACCTGCTGATCGGCAACGGCTGGTACGATCCGTTGATCCAATACCAGGCCTACTACAACTTCACCGTGTTCCCGGGCAACACATACAACTATGATCCCTTTAACCAGAGCATCAAGAGTGCGTTGTTTCTTTCCTTGTCCTCCCTTGCAACATCTTTTTCCATTTTGTTCCCTTCCCTCTCTCTCCGTCTCTCTCATATCGTCTTCTTGTAACCAATTCCGCCGCTTTGTGACTGACGAGGGGTGGGCCGGCGATCAGACCAAATGTACAACAACCTGTACGGGCCGGGCAACTGCTACGACCAGACGGTGGACTGCTACGCGCGGGGTGTCAACGAGATCTGCACGGCGGCGGACGACTTCTGCGCCGAGAACGTCGAGAACCTGTACGACGTGTACCTGAACCGCGACGAGTACGACGTGCGCTACATCATGCCCAACCCGTTCCCGCCCACCTTCTACGTCGACTACCTCAACACGGCGCGCGTGCAGGCCGCCATCGGCGCCTACGTCAACTACACGGAGAGCAACGCGGCGGTGGGCAACGCGTTCGGCAGCACGGGCGACGACGACCGCGAGATCGGCACCGTCGAGGCCCTGCAGCGGCTCCTCACCCAGAACGTGTCGGTGACCATGTACTTCGGCGACGCCGACTACAACTGCAACTGGCTGGGCGGGCAGGTGGTGGCGGAGCACGTCGCGGCGCCCGGCTACGGCAGCGCGGGCTTCGTCAACATCTCGACGCCCGACGGCGTGGTGCACGGCCAGGTGCGCCAGAGCGGCGCCTTCGCCTTCGTGCGCATCTTCCAGTCCGGCCACGAGGTGCCGTTCTTCCAGCCGCTGGTGTCGCTGGAGATGGTGGCCCGCACCATCGCGGGCAAGGACGTCGCCACGGGCAAGACCGCCGTCACCCCCGGCTACCGCACCGCGGGCGCCCCGGCCACGACGTACCGCGAGGGCAACGCCACCATCCAGTTCTCCGTCACCCCGCCCGACGCCATCTACAACACCACCACCAGCATGCCGCAGAACTCGACGACGAGCAGCGGTGGTGGTGGCGGTGATAAGTTGATGATGACCAAGCGTGCGAGATATAGTCTGAAGCAGGCCAAGAAGGTCAAGCGCGACAAGTTGGGCGGGTGGGCGAAATAATAATCATGACAACACGTAGCCCTCTTGAAGAGGGGAGAGATATCTATCTAGATGTATCGACCGGTCTGGTCTCCTTGACCTTGAGTCCTTGGTCCTGTCCCTCGCGAGCCTTTGACGTGGAATGTAGAAGAAGGGTATACGGACAAGGCCATGTTGCTTCCTTCCCCGGGGCGGGCGATGGTGGAGACTTGACCAACCAAGCAAGGACAATCTAATCTAATAACAACAGAGTCATTCATTTGGCGTCTGCTGGGACTGCTACTGTTGGCCGCCGGCGCTGGTGGACAGACGGGACACCCAATTTTAGAATGGAAAAAGGACAAAAATCAAAACCAAAACCAAAACACAACAATCATTCATGAGAAATAAATAATCCAGTTTCGATGTGGAACGTGGATGTGGATTCCAATGCAGTCAGTACCTCGTAGATATATACACATATATATATCCCTTTCTGAAAAGGTCCTGTAGTTTCCTCCAATGGCTGGTTGTGGTAGGTGAATCGATCATCTCTTGTCTCTTGTTCTGTTCTGTTCTGTTCTGCAGTACGGGCCATATGTTCGAAACGACGGCGGCACTAACGACATGACATGCTACATGATACATTTGGAAAGGGGAAGAGGAAGAGGAAGAGGACACAGAATCTCGAGTATTGTGTGTGTGTGTGTGTGTGTGTGTGTGAGAGAGAGAGAGAGAGAGAGAGAGAGAGAGAGAGAGAGAGAAAAAAGAGAAACTCTCATTCAGAACCTCATAGTGCTTGTGTTTTCTCTGAGCTATCTCTCGCGAACGCGCTTTTGTGTCTCTTCTCTGTGTATGTCTGGGAAGAGGAAGAGGAAGAGGACACAGAATCTCGAGTATTGTGTGTGTGTGTGTGTGTGTGTGTGTGTGAGAGAGAGAGAGAGAGAGAGAGAGAGAGAGAATGAGAATGAAAACAGAAAACCTCATTTCCAGCATCATATTGCTTTTGCTTTTGCTTTGCCATTTCTCCCGAATCGTCGCTTTTGTTTCTCTTCATTGCATGTATCTACCGCATCTTCTAGCTGGCTGCGCAGAAGGAATTTCTTGCTGGGAAGATAATATTCTGTTCTCCGCGCTAAGGTCAAGTCACATACTCCTCCTCGTAGGCAAGCACGGATTGTTTGTCTCTTTAGATAATGGTACAGAGTGGCTCTCTGGTCTAAAAAGGTGGACGGCGTCGCCCTGTCACCCCACCGGGATATATCTTGTCCAATGTGAACAGGTGTGTTGGGGTCGAGTCTTCTTGCGGGACAGAGAGACGACATCGTAAACGAGCCAATCGAGCGTCCCAGGTTTATGCAGAGAGGTGGTGAAGAGACATTTGCATCTCGTCATTAGTCGACCTGGTATCGGACTGCAAGGAGGTATTTTAAGGCACTTCGCTTTTTCAAGTCGACCTCTGGTGTTGTTGGGGTTTCATCACGGGCGTAACTATTCATTATAATGGTACACCTGTCGAGACCCCGAGTTAGCAGGTGGACAAGAACTCAAGAAAAAGACCTCCAAAGACTTACAAAGTAATCAGGAAGACCCCAAACTTCGAACCCAAGCCGCTTCGCCATCTTAGCAAAGCCCTCCGTCTCGATGAGATGATAGAAGGGAAAAGCAGGAAACATGGCCCCGTCTCGGTGCACCTCGGCCTTCACCAACAGAGCCGTACCACCCACACCGTCCAACGGCATCAGGCGCCGTTCGTCGCGACCGCTACCCAGCTTGGCCAGCTTGGTCATGAGCGTTCTGTACGTGGCCATCTCCGCATATCCTTCGAGAAGAATGTCGTCCGGGCCCATCTTGCTGGCGAGCTCCTGGGCGACGTCACTGTCGCGCCAGGTATTGAAGTCGTAAGGCCGGATATCTTCCTCCCCATCGTCGTTGACGAATCGCTGCATGCAGCTCGGGGCGATGACGGCTTTATCGTGACTCGCCAGATCCTGTATCAGCGTAGGGGGAGTTTCGACCACGTCGCCATCCAACCACAACACCCAAGACGTGTGCGGACCGATGGTGGTAAAGAGCAGGCTGTTCCGTGCCCGGGCCATGGCTGCGCGCCGGACCTTTTGATTTTCCATCTTGTGCCGCTCCTTTTCATCTTGTGAAGCCAACGGAGGCTCGAAATCTTGCCGCAAAATGGTCACCGATTGAAATCGCTTCTCTTCCGGACCTGCTTGCGTCTCCCTGATTGCTTCTTGTAGAGCGGCGGTTGCCGCATTGCCTTCCTTCGACTTGGGAGTGATGAAACCCAGGCTGATGTGCTCGTGAGGGTAGCTCAGGGCCAGAAGATTGGCCCAGTATTCGGGGTAGAACCGGGCGAGGGGGGTGAGAATGAGAACTTTCTCGTGCTTTTCGATGGGCAACGCCGAGGCGGTCAGGTTGTTGAGTTGATAGTGGACGACGGGAGGCGGACGACGGACGCCATGGGCATTTTGAGCGTGGGGTTGCTTGCGAAAGGCTGAGGTCGGGGGAGACAGAGGGTTTTCGGCGGCGGACGTTTGGACTCGTAAGCGGAGTTCGGACTGGTCGATCGAGGTGTTACGGATGCTGTAAAGGAAGTAGACGAAGACGACGCCCAGGAGGATGCTGAGAGCAGTGGTCCGCCTACTGCCGCGTGGCTGTCGCATGTCGAAGTATGCCATGTCCTCGCAACGGACGAGATTTCAACGGTGTCACCTTGAGGACTGCTGCGTGGCCTGATGGAGCATGTTCGTGGAGCAGGCGGCCTGAAAGGGGCGGCGGCACGGACGGGGTCAGGGGACAGGTCTGCAAGTTAAGAAGAAAAGAGTGAAAAGGATAATGGAGGTCAAAGGAGTGAATTGTGGTTGTGTGATGGTTGTGAAATGAATGACATTTTTGCGGCTGCTGGTGAAACAACCGCCGCAGCATCTCACACCATGCACCGCCGCTTTTGTCTCTTGACGAGTCTGACTTCCTACATTTCCCAGCCATAGGGAATATGCCACGAATGGAATGGCGGACACAGTCATACTGACCTATCTTCCGTCCGGTAGTGGATTTGCTTTATCAATGTTCTCTTCTTGCTTGTGTGGTCTGTCTAGTACCCAGTGGTCGTGGCATATATATATAGATAAGCTTCCTTTTTCATAACCGTCGTTAAGAATGCCCAGAAGTGACCTGCGCACTCGCTATGCAGAGAAAAAGCCCAGTCAGCCCCTAATGGAAACACCAACATTGCTCCAGGCAACTTTGGCGGTCGAATCTGCAGACTTCCCAACGCCAATGCCAGATGCAATCTGTAGCCCAGATGGTGCCTTGACGCAGGGCCAATCTCGTCGAGTTTCAATATGCTAATAACAAAGGAAAACCGGAGAAAAGTAACCGGCAGACGGACCATGTCTCGACCTGTGAACGACCATTCTGCCTGACCCAAACAGTTTTGCCCGCCGTTATTGATAGACGTCGGCTTGTCTGATTTTCTTGTTCTTCGACTCCTCCTTGTCTGATGAGACATCACTGCGTGGACTTCTTCCCGGACCTGGGCTTCCGGCCGGGGATACTTTGCCTGCTCCAGCGACTTGGAAGTAGTCGTCGCCTTCCTCCAGAGCCAGGGGCGTGACAGGACCCTTGGGGCTGCCCAAGGGATCCAAGCGTGGCGCACCAGGTTTAACCCCCATCGAAGAGGCTGCAATCTTGGCCGACAGCGTGGTCCTTTCAATGAATTCGCGTTGCTTGTCACGCATCAACCTCGGGGACTCGAGCACGACGGGCTGCGTTACCCGATTCAAGGTGATGGCTGGACTCTGCACCGTGGAAGACGGGGTGGCTGGTGAGTCGAGATGGCCAAAATTGGCAGGGTGGAATCGAGGAAGCGTCATGTGCATGTTCCTGGAGGCTTGTCGCCCATGTGGTGTTGGCCGGCTTCGGGTCGACTGAGGCGAGAGTGGTTGCTGGCTGGCATGGAGTCGTGGAGACAACGGTGAGGTTGGCGTGTAACGCCCAGAGTATGTATCGCGGTTCATCATGTACCCCATTGAATCAAAAAGAGGAAAATAGGTGGGTAAAGCGAAACGTCGCAGGCCGTGTTTCTGGGGTTCTCTGCGACGTCTCTCGTAAATCGCCGGCTGTTGTGTGCATGCGGCAGCTGTCTCGTTCAGAAGCAGGCGACTCTTTATGAAGAGTCCAGTATCCCGTAGAAGTGGGTGGTGGGCACTGGTCGCAAAAGTTCGGAACTCGGACCACAGGGGCCAATATGTAGAGAGAGACAAAGGCCCGCGAGGGCTGCTGGTGTCCCAACTGGTCAATCCTCTAGGTGGACTGCGCGTGACGTCGAATTGTTTGTTGCTGTGAGCCCGGGAGAGGGGCACTGTTATGTTGATTTATGTCGGTTACAGCGGAGAGTTCGCAAAGGAGGAAGAGATGGAAAAGCGGATAGGTATTCGGCGCAGAAGCGTCCAAGGTTGGTGTGTTGTACACGCACGGGAGGTGGAGGATCAGGCAGCGAGTCTGCCAAATATGGGTCCCGTCTCAGAGTTGTTCCTGTCGGCCTCTTGTCGCTCGTCGTTTACCAGAAGTAGTACAAATGAGAGTCAGACTCAGGGTCACGGGTTTGGCTGGGTGGGCAGGCACTGGCAGGGATGGCGGTGCTATTGCGCCTGCGACTGTGTTGGGGGGAGGGGCCGTCTGATCTGCAGCGTCTGGAAAATTGCGTGAGAAATGATCAACAAGACGTCCCGGGATTGCCAACAGAGAAGCGCACGCTGATCTCGGTGCCGGGAGGGTTTTCGAGGCTTGATAAAGAATACCACTGGTGCCTTGGGAGGCGCGAGTAGAATGAGTACCAGGGACACAAAGCAAGGTATAGGAAACCCCGGTCACCAACCTCTTGTCTCCCAGCTCTTGAGGTGTCGTTATGTAACCGAGACCGAAAAGATCTTCGGGCTTATGAAAATGCTAATACGAGGTATATCACCAGGATTTGAGGAAGGTTATCGAAGGGAGACGGGTTCCAATGATCGATGCAGGGCCGTGTAGACTGAAGCCTGAAGGAACATGGAAAGAGACTTCGCTGAGGATTGGCCGAGGGCGATACAGTGGATACACCGAAAGGGATTCCTCGACAGGGCCGATGACGGTAAGCGTTGAAGTGAGAACGCCAGCGCCACGCCACCCGTCCTGGCTGACCAACAAGACGACTGGCCATGGGGCAGATGGCGAAGGTGAACAGGGGGGCCAGGGCGGAGATAAACACAATGGAGCCGCCTCCGAGAAAGGCCTTGAGCGCCGAGACAAACATAAATGACCCCCGAAGATTGCAGCTGTTGATCAAAGGCGGTGTCGCTGGTCTCTGCCATTTCAAACACGCACGCAGGACAAAGTTTAGAGAACGTGAAGGACGGTAGAGTATCATGAATGTTTGAACAGACGCAGGGAAAAGAAGTCAATTCCATTCACTTCTCGTCGTGATGTCATGGCGGCCGAGGCTGAAAAAAGTGAAAACGGCGGGAAATTCCTCGTCTGACAGCAAATTACATGGTAGACATTTCGCCCACATTGCGGCGGTGTCTTTCCGTGTGATCCGAGCATTTGGCCTGTCTGACAAATGCTAATAAATGAATGAATTCGAGCCGTGTGCCCAGCCAAGGGTGTGCATAATTGCTGCGCCGGTGCAAAGGTGAGCAACGTGGCAAGCCATGCAAACTTCGACCAACATCTATGACCCGTCCCCATCTCCCCTTTTAAAATTGCCGAGCCATGGATCCTCCAGATCCCATGGCTGGGTACCTACAGTAGGCATCGAGTAGTTCAATACGAGACTCAACCAAGGTGCCCGCAGAAAAAGGAGAGAAAGTACCCTCCCTCCACCCGTCCTTTTGTGGCATTGTCCCCGCTTGAACCAGAAATGCCGAATACCGAGTTTCTCTTCGACGGCTCCCGGGAAGCGATGATGCAGGGCCAATGGAGGGAGTCGTCCAGACTCGTGCAACAGGTGCGGGGCACAGAACGGTGATAACATTATTTGTATCGATCCAGGTAAGCGCAGAAGATAGTTATCGTCATAGAGGGCATTTGCGGGGAGGTCACAGAAGCGAGCACTCGAGTTGTCCCGCGGGATTGGTATACGGAGGACATGGTGTGCTGGTGGCATCCAGCGAGTCGAGTGAGGCTACTGTTGGTGGGCACGTTGTGTCAGACAGGCGGTCACTGATGTCAACCTTACCGAAGACTTGCATACAATAATGTACCACTCTTTGCTTCAATAATTGTGTCAAGGGAAAAGCCCCATCGTCAGACCCGCTCAGAACGGGCCCTCCCTGGAACCATTCTCCGGAGCATTTGAGCATTACTATGGAGTAATTACGAGGTACACACCTGTCCATTCCAAGGACACGAACAACAATCAAGGCTTGCCGAGAGTATAGTGCAATGCACACTCGTAACCGAAATACTACATTTTCTGCCCCTCCGCATTTGGGCTGTTTCAACAGGCGACCGGCCCATGAACCTATCCACTGGACCAAAATTTTCATCCACAAATCATCTCGTCGGTCCGGGTGACGGTGCTTGCAGTCACAGTTCGAGACGAATCCAAAGACCACCTGACAGGACGATCAATAACCTCTTCTCTCCGACTGATCCGTTCTCGCTTCGGCAAGATCGTCGATGAGGACGTTTCCTCCACGGACACCATACGAGGTATCTGGGAAGTACCCTAACGAGCTTGGTAGTACAATGAAGACTCTGACGGAGATCCCCAGACGAAACCCCTCACAATGCACATGCAATCCTCCTTATGCCCGTTCGCACGAACGAGATATGTATAGCAACACCTCCCCGACCCGTATCTTCTTCCGAGCCATGCTCGGATTATCTGTCAGGTACGGATTCACTATAAGGAGCCAGTTAAACAAACAAGAGGGGGCTATTATATACAAATCAATAGATGGAAGACGCCCACAGAGTTTGATCACGCATTATGTGGCGTTCAATAGTAATGGAAGAGTGTCTCTGTCCCTGTCTCTGTCTCTTGCCATAGACACAAGGTCCACGCGCCCAATCTTTCACGGGCATTGGAGATGAACGTCCACGGTGCCTACAAGAATAATTGGGCCCCTCGCTTTGAGGCCGACAACAGTGGGAATTTCGTCGCTTCGCTGATATCCCGGTAAGATGTTCAGTCATCAGCCACTTTTCAACGTGTGCTCCGGGCCAGCAGAGAGGGATAGCATACGAGGGTACATGCTGTCGACGGCATTTTCGCTGCGCAAGAGCAGAGATAAGATGTACCCCTCTCGAACCAGCGTTGATAACTGAATCGTATTTTCGTGGCGCAGCACGGCGGAAGTGTGAGCAGCCGAGTAGGCTTCGTCTTTTCCCACCAATGGCCACTGCGCTCCCTGGGCGCAGTCTGGAAAGCCACCAAACAAGCGAACCAACTGCTTCTCCTCCATCACCCATGCGTGCCATGCTTGCCTAGCGGAAGCTGCAGCCGTGCAGATTGTTCCCCCTTCTCGAACTGGCTAGCCAGGGACCTCAATCTACAGGACAAGGCCTGTGCTCGTCCACCGTCCTTTTCCAAATATCGCCTCCACGAAATATCCCCAGCACCAGTGGACGTGGTGAGTGATCTTATATTA
Organism: Fonsecaea erecta; assembly: GCF_001651985.1. Classification (NCBI taxonomy): domain Eukaryota; kingdom Fungi; phylum Ascomycota; class Eurotiomycetes; order Chaetothyriales; family Herpotrichiellaceae; genus Fonsecaea; species Fonsecaea erecta. Next base: position 1,125,175 of record NW_017387249.1, on the reverse strand, counting down.
TAATAAGGTGCTCCTCCATATGGTGACATTCTTCTCTCCAAGTCCAATGCAGATTCCACTCAACCACGCGCCATGATCACTCCTCCGCAGCCAGCCATGACCGCGCCACTCGATCTGGAATCTGCAGGCCGCGAGTTCGACAAGTGGCTGGATTGGAATGGGTCTGCAAATACCTTCCCACGAGCTTCCGAAGAGGCTCAAAAACTACATACGCTCCCAATATCCCCATCGTCGACCGCGAATGGGGATTGCCTCCCTGCCCAACTCAAGACCGATCTCCTCACCGCCCCTCCTACCCAAGATCTGTTGACACCCCGGCACAGTTCGGCATCTCCAGAATCACGCTCGAGTCTCGAGATGCGACTCAGCGGAGATACTGTGAGGGAGCAGCCGACCCCCAGCCTGCGGCCTATGCTCAAGCGGAAACTGTCTCCCACCGATATACCAACAACGGACTATCGGCATGACGCACCTACTCCTGCCGCCAAAAAACGGCCGCACAATATCATTGAGAAGAGATATCGGGCCAACCTCAATGAGAAGATCGCCGAGTTGAGGGACAGCGTGCCCAGCCTTCGTTTCGCACAGAAAACAAAGGTTCGCGAATCGGTCAACGGGGATTCCGACGAGGACGATCTGGATGGCCTGACTCCAAGCAACAAGCTCAACAAAGCCTCGATCTTGACAAAGGCCGTGGAGTATATTCGCCATCTCGAGTTCCGGACAAAACGCCTCGAGGAAGAGAACAAGTCTTTGAAAGAACGGCTCGAAACCCTGGACAAGGTCATTGCTCAAGGCGGTCACGATGCTCAAAGAGCTGCCGCATTCACCAGCAACGTGGTCATAGAAGAATCTTCACCCGACTCAAACCCTCGTTCCCCTTCATCCGAATCGATAAACACGACCGCCAATCCGCCCCAGGGACTGATCCCGCAACCAGAGAGTTGGAGACGTCTCCGACAAAACCAACCGCAAGAACACTACGGCCACATCTATGAAACTCCGTCGGAACGCTCCAAATTCAAGGGCAAATGGCCGACGAGGATCGTTCTCGGTTCTATCGCCACTCTCATGGTGGTAGATGGCCTTAGTGAGTCTGATATGGGCTCCAACTCGCGCGAGAAAGGCCTATTTGGAATTCCTCTCGAGCTACTGGACGGCTGGAAATTTCTACGGTCACCTCGAATCTACTTGGCCACTTTCAGCCAGTTCTGTCAGGCCGGCGGCATCGTACCCTTGATCAAGGGATTCATTGCTCTGACATTCCTGGCTTTCCTCATCTTTTCATACTTGTTCAACTCAAAACCCCCGCCAAAGCCCGATGTCGAGGAGTTGGGCACGCCCTCGAGACAGGTGCCAGCTCCAGCCTCACCCATTCAAGTTCGACGCCGCGCCTGGAGCACTAGCATGCAGGAGCTGCACCTGCCGCATCACCACTTCTTCCCTGAGTGGATTGCAATCACTTGTGAATGGCTCAAATATACCTTTGGTTACCTCTTTGGGGCACGGGCATACGCTTGGCTGACCGGTCGCACCGCTGACGACGACGTGGCCCGGATCAAGGCTTGGGACATTGCAATCGACGCACAATTGGCCGGTGGTGATGCCGAAGTGAGCCGAAGCCGACTGCTCCTGACCATCTTTGGCGCAGGGACTTTACCCCGGTCACCTTTGCGGTTGATGCTGAAAACACTCCATTGTCGAGTGCTCCTGTGGAATGTGGGCTCACTCGGAACTGGAGTATCCAGGATCGCTAACCGCGTCGGGAAGTTTTTTGCCAACAGGCAATGGGGTCGCGCCAAAGACTCACACAATAATTTACCCCTGCATCATCCGGATCCTCTCCCTCCGTATCTTGCGCACATGCTTGAGATGCCGTGCGATCACGTCTTCCTGGACACGGTTTGTCAGAGGGCGTACAATTTGATGTATGACCGACCCACGCAGGAAGATTCTCCCAATCCTCTACTGGACGTGGTGGTAGAAGATCATGCAGTCAGATCACCGCTTGATGCTGTTGCCGCCTGGCGCTCAATGCTGTCATTGACAGAGGCTTTGGAGCTGTCTCTACACTCCTCCGAGGCCTCCGACCGTGTCCAAGAGCACTTGGGGGCGGCGCTCAAGATCGCGCCACCCGGATCCGCCGCCGAAACGCGAGCGTTGGCTGCAAGCTCGGTCCTAAGCAAGACTGCTCGCACGGACTATTTCAAGCGAGCGTCCGATGCCATGCAGGTTTTGTCCACCCCTGCCACGCACCCCGAAGCTGAAACTCGGCCTCCTTATTTCATCGACTCGTCCACTCCGCCATCTGCTAGAACTGATATTGTGAATTGTTTGCATTGCGCGGAAGCCTTGCAGATCCTCGATCGCGAAGATCACAGCCCTCGGGACAATCAAGAGGCGGCATTGGCCTTTTTCCATTCAAAGACTATTGGGATCGAAAACACGCACCTGTTGACGCAGGCGGCAAGGAAGCATCTTCTCCGGCGTCTGCCAGCTATTGAGAACCCAGCAACGGCTGGAAGAGAAGAGGTTCGCGTTCTACCACACGATCACAGATTCGCGGCTGACGTGATGGGTATGCAAAATAGCCAAACCAAGATCCCACGCCGGTACAGTGAGACCAGCACCGACTCTGGTTATGACAGTCAGGATACCTCTATATCCTACTGGGACATGGATAGTGGGTGATCGCTCATTCAAGAGGCTTGACGCCTCTGGTGAGGAATGTGTAATATAAGGAGTCAGAGCTGGTCTTGTCTCTCTAATGTTGGTTGGTACATATAATGATGGGCCCCTCTTTTGTCGCATAGCAGACGAGTGTTGTATCACACTTGTCAATATAGGACTTTCTATGAAATAAACATAGACTTACGAACGGATTAGATCTTCCCACCGGTGTTTCTCGCTGATCGAGCTATGAAAGCAGGTTGGCGACCCTCAATGGCTCCATTTTTCAACATTGTTTCGAATGACTTCGAAGATGATGTCATTTGAATATCCTGGGGGTGGTGCTCATTACACTCCATCGTTGAAGATGTTCGACTTTTCTCTATCTTAATTCCACAAGCTCTCTCTTCTCGCTGATACCTCAGTTAGTACATCGTCGTGCTCCTGGACATGACAAACACCGAGGATGCGGACGATGCCATCTGGCAAATCGGCGTCTTCGACGCTCACTGCCATCCGACTGACATCATGGCCTCGGTCAGGGACATCCCCAGCATGAAAGCGAGAGTCCTCACCGTCATGGCCACGAGATCACAAGACCAAGAGATGGTCCGGGACACGGCGAGGAAATACCCTCTGAAGGAGTCGACTTCTAATTCTGGAGGAGAGACTTCGCAATACGTGGTCCCTGCCTTCGGATGGCATCCTTGGTTTTCTCACCAACTGTATGATGACCTGAAAGAGGAGGATATTCACCCTGATCAAGTTGATCACTACAAGGCAGTCTTGATTCCAGAACCCGATGACGAGGAGTTTCTTAAGTCCCTCCCTGCTCCTCGATCGTTACGAGAGTTTCTTAAGGAGTCGGAGGAGAGACTGGAGGAGTTCCCCTATTCATTGGTGGGGGAGGTCGGTCTGGATCGCTCATTTCGGCTGCCACATGGCCCCAGTGCCATGACCGGCGACATGAAGAACAAGACTGGCGGTTCAGATGAAGATTACACGCCGGGCTCCCGCGAAGGGAGACCTCTCTCGCCGTATCGCGTCAACATTGAGCACCAAAAAGTCGTCTTAAAGGCCCAGTTCGAGCTTGCTGCAAAGCTACAGCGGCCGGTCTCTGTGCACAGTGTCCAGGCTCATGGGTTAGTCTTTGACCTCCTGCAGGGGCTGTGGAAGGGCCATGAGAGACCATCGAAGAGAGAGAGAAAGAGGGCCTTGAGCGCCCCAAAGGCCCATCAGGGCGAGGGAAATGCAGATACTCGTGGTCAAGACAGGAGACTTCCTTTCCCGCCACGGATATGCATGCACTCCTATTCCGGGCCTCCAGATGCATTGAAGCAATTTCTCGCCCCTACAGTGCCGGCAGAAATCTACTTCTCCTTCTCGACGGCCATCAATTTCTCCAATGTGTCGACAGCGAAGGTCACCAGCGTCATCCAAGCGGTGCCCGAAGACAGGATTCTGATCGAGAGCGACCTCCACTGTGCTGGGGAAACCATGGACAGGCTTCTTCTCGAGATCCTACACAAGGTCTGCGAGGTGAAAGGGTGGGATTTACGAGAAGGGGCCCACAAACTGAAATCAAACTGGGAGAACTTCATCTTCGGCGCCAGGTCCCGTTCCTAGAGTATGGATTCGCTCTTGCAAGCTGCACAGAAATCACGACGCACCGACCTAAGCCCCAGGAATTGGCGGAGTCTGGCATGAACAGGCATTGGGAAAGGTGGAGCGAACTGGAGACTCGTGTCTATTGCCTAGACATACAGCCTCGACCGCGGATGTCGTTTTCACATGTCTGACCTATGAAGAGTTGGGAACGGAGTGCTTCACTGAGCCAAGTGAAACTCGACCCAGGGCCTTCCACGTCGTGAAGACGGCTCCGGGCGCTGCCTCACCGCGTTTGCGTGATCGGATTTCCCGCGAGTTGTCGCCCTCTGTCTTTCATCCACAAAGATCACATTCAGCCACCACCTGCTGGAGAAAGTACGGTCACCCGCCTCAACGAACGTGTCTTCACAATGTCAGCCTCCCCGAAGGACATCTTTCGTCTCAACCCCCCTCAGAGATTCGCCTACACGGACTTCGTCATCAGAGCACCGCTTCCTCGGCTCCCCCTGGGCATGTCTGCAGAAGCCGCCATGCGGAAATACCCACGCACGCGTCTGAAGAGGCTGATTAGGGTGGTGGAAGCGCGCTTAGGCAGACGTCGTTGCTTCTTCAGTGAATGCCAGCCGGGAGGTCAGCAGAAGGAATCACAGTTCGCAGTCAGCAAGCTCTACGCGATGTATGAGGTCGAACATTGGCCGGGTGCCTCTGCGCAGTTTGACTGGACACAATTTGTCACGGCGAATATTGAACGCGACGCGCTGCGTCATGAATGTGGACGGAGCGTGAAGCTGTCATGTATGTTCTCCAGTCCACCGCTTCGGACAACAGGGGCGTCGCTGATGTGTGTCTGTCCAGTGCCCATACTTCCAGCGTCCGCCGTACCGATCTTTCAGGAAATGTTGAGACAGGAAAACCGCACCTCGGCGAGGTTAGAGGTAACTTCCGGCAATATCGCGGGAGTGATGTACAGGGGCCAGATACGTACCTATCCTGAGGAACGCGGACGCTGTGATTCCTCGGATCATCAACAGCACGGGCTATTGCGGGCTTCGTTCATGCCGCAGCTTTCGTCTTCCCCCAACGTGCGCGACGCTCTCTCTGAGCTCACCCCCGATGAGCTGGAGGAACTAGTTCGCAGCGACCAACTGTTTCGAATCGCCTGCGACTTCCATCAAAAGGTTGTCGAGAAGGAGTTGAGACGGATGGACCGCTTCTACCAGCGCTGCGTCGGTCGACAGCCTGGAATGCACTTGTTGACGTGGCAGCAAGTCATTCACGAAGCAAGGACGATGATCAAGCTGACGTTCATCCAGCAGCTGGAGAAGTGGAGGCAACAAGAACCCGCCATCCACTTTGATTACCAGGACTCGACGGGGACCATCCTAGACCACCAGCTGCGATATTTGGTGTCCCGGGTGCGACATTACGATCCTGCTCCCCCACAGGCTTCGTCCCAGTTTCAGAAGGAGCTCCACCGGAAGCATCACATCGCCGCGATGTTGAGGCAGCGGCGGATTGTGCGGGAATGGACGACAGTCATCGCCAGGCGATCCAGCGTGCGTGACGGCGAGAGATACCGCAAAGAAGGCGAGCATATCATGGACATGTGGACGGGCAACGTTGAAGAGCACGAAGCATTCGACGAGCGGAACAGAAAGGAGAATTCAATGCTTACTGCCAGTATGCTCCCTATGGCCGCCCAGCTTCGGGTTCACGCATCATCCCCTACTCAAGCACAGACTCAAGCGGGGATTGAGCAGCAACAACAAAAACGACAACAGTGGTTGGGCGTGTCACGACCTTCTCCGCGCTTGCAAGGCCAGATCCAGATGCAGGCTGGAGGACAAGCACGGCTGCCAACACGAGCACTGCCACAGCTGCGGGTTCAACGTCCTGGACAGGACCACCATGCACCGGGAGGGCCTTGCGGTGGACAAGGCTGAGACTAGGTCCTCAAAACATGGACCAGATCATGCGTCAAGACGAGGGTTTTCACAGGAAGGTGGTCATCTGCTGACATTCGCAACATTCTCAGAGCTGACCACATCCACCTCTACCGGGGTTCGGAGCAGGTCCGGTCCTTCGAGAAGAATTACAGCTTCTAGAATTTGTACGAAGATGAAGGAACGGTGTTGGACATGCGTGGTTGCGCCGGGTTATTGTGCAGCAGCTGGTCCGAGTGATGGGAGGAAGCCGCACGCACGAATTGTCTTGTCTCTTCCTTTTCCCTTTCCTTTTCCTTCTGGTTTGGAAGAAGACGCGGGCAAGGGACAACGCCCCCAAAAAAAGAAAAAAGGAGATGTTGAGGGGCGGGGCGGGGCTATGTAACGTGATGTCGAACTTGGGGGGTTGGCCTTGCCTGTCCGAGCACACAGAGAGAGAGAGAGAAACAATTATTGTGTCCATATTGGAGCTAGAACGGACGGATTCAAGCTGGCTTAATACACACCACCACTTTGTAGTTGAGGTAATGGTAATGATTGATACCTACACTACAGCACAATACAGTCAGTAGGTAGGTTATCAGTTCGAGCTCAGGCCTGGAGAGGGAGAGAGGGAAGGGGGGTTACGAGACAAGCTTCCTCCTGCCCTGCATTGCTCTGCATGGCTTGCTATCTGCCACCTGCGACTGTAGGATATCAATCCTGTCCTGTCCTGGATGGGCCCATGCATGCATTCATTCATTGTCCGTTCCGTCACATCGGTCGAGAAGAGACTAGACCAGGTAAATTAATTAATTAATTAATTAATTGACTACGGTACTGGACTGGACTAGACTGGACTGGACTGGACGTTTTGCTCCTCTCCTGAACATTGATTGTATTGTGAAGCAGTGTTGCGCCATGCTGCTGCTGTAGGATTTGATTCGGGTCGAACTGGACCAAGGGCCATTTGATGTGTGTGAGTGTGTGTGTGTGTGCCTCGTATATCTATCCTTCTCCCTTTCCACTACCATGATGCTGATGATGATGATGTTGATGACTGTAGGCGCCCCCCTATCTACCTCATTACCCACACACACACACACACACACACACACAGACAGCATTGAACATTCTCTCAATCTCCATTGAACTCGATTCAACGGCATTCTAAGAACAAATACTCCCTCCTACCTTTTTGCTGTTTTGCTGTTTCTCGCACTCTCTGTCTTTTCCCTCCTCCTCCTGCTGTTCTCCGAGCCCGAGTGGCTCTACCGTTTTCTATCTCTCAACGCGTTGCATGGCGAATGACCAAACTCACGGCATCGTCCGCGATCTTGACCCCCGGATCTCCCTCGACGTTGACGAGGGCGAAGTACGCCTTGCCCGTGGCGGGGGCGATCCAGGTCGTGCAGGCCCAGCCGTCGCAGCGGCCGTCGAGCCACACGGCGTCCTGGGCACCGGCCCAGTCACGCGTCGCGGTGATCCAGCCCCCGGGCGTCGAGATCTGTTCGGGCACCAGCCTGGTGTGGAAGAAGCTCCTCGTCGTCGTCGCAGATGGAGTCGTAAGAGTGGTGCCCTCGTCGATGCCACGCAGGAGGACGGCCGTGGGCAGCCCCATCGCCGCGCACAGGTGCATGCCCACAAACGCCGCGTAGTCGGGCGCCGAGCACGAGATGCCCGTCGACGCGGAGAAGGCGCCGCGGTGGAACACGTGCTGGGCCAGGTCGAGCGGCAGCCTCGTGTCGGCCGAGTGGCCGCAGGGTTGTGTGGGATTGGAGTGGGAATGGTGGTTGTCCGTGTCCGTAAACCCTGCCGAGTACATCTCCAGCGGGTCGAAGACGAGCCACTTGACCAGATTCTCCAGCCGGGTGCCCGTGCGCTGCTCCATGGCCGCGGCGATCAGGATCGGGTTGGCCCAGTTCCACGAGTACCCGCCCGTTCTCCCCGGCGTCCTGTCCGGCGGCCGGCCCAGGTACGACATGGCCACGGCCAGGCGCTGCTGCTCGACGCTGGCTCCGCCGTGGCGGATGTAGTCGAACAGCTCGCCCTCCTCGACGCCGGTGATGTAGGCCTCAAACCCGGAGAGGTGGGCGCCCAGCATCGCCAACGTGGTCTGGTGGTGGAACGGGTGCACACGGCTCGCCAGCGATGGGAAGAGGTCTAGGACCGTCTCGTCCCACCGGAACAGGCCCCTCTCCACTAACACGCCCAGCGCCGTGGTGGTAAAAACGTTGCTGTTGGCCACGACGAAGCAGTCGGCGCGTGTCACCGCCGTCGCGCTACCCTGCCGCCGATACCCGACGACCTGAACGGTGGGTGGCGCGTTGGCCGACACGATGCCCACCGCCATGGCCGACACGATGCCCACCGCCATGGCCGACACGATGCCCACCGCCATGGCCGGCGCAGACTTCTCCTTGCGCAGGTTTTCGAGGGCGGTCCGGAACTTTGCGTCCGTGTTCATCTTCCACGGCGCAAAGTCCAGCGGCTGCTCTGGCGCGGAGGAAGGGCGTGGTTGTGCGGGTTCCCGTGCGGGCTGAGCATTCTTGATCGTCGGGGTTTGCTTCGATCGTGACTCCACTGCCGGTATTGTCACTGGCACTGGCTTTCTGGTTACGGCTGGCTTTGGCTGGGGAGGATCCGTGGCGGCTGGACTATTACGGGGAGATAGTTTCGGGAGATAGCGGGCTTCGCCAGTATACGGATCGACGGTGTACCTGGTAGGGTGAGTGAGGAGGAGAATGTCTAATGGCGTATATAAAAACTCACCACAGGTCATGTTTCGCATCATAATGTCTCTGTGGTCCTCCTCCAGGGGTTCGGACACCCGTCGATGCGGGTTGCGAGTTGGGGGTGCTCCGGTTTGAACCCAAGCCCATCGTAGCGAGAGATGGGATGATCTCGTCCTGATCATCGTCGTCTTGCAAGGCCTTGTAGTTGTCCAAGGAATACAGAGTCTGCGTGTCATCAAACTTCATATCCAGGATGCTCTCCGCATAGTGCTCCTGAGGGTGCGTCTGTCGGATGGACGCCGCCCCCCGCTGGACCTGGTGGAACGTGTCCTGGCCCGACCGCAGGATGGACAGGATCTGATCGATCGAGGACGAGTCGAGGGCTCGGAGGAGCAGATTCAGTGCCGCGCTCTGGCCGCGCAGCTGTTCCAGGAGCTCGTTCATGGTGTCTTCCTTCCAGACGTACTTGATCTTCTTGCCTCTTGCCAGCCTGGCGGCCTTGTCAAGAGGATTGTTATTGCCACTGTCTGCTGTTGTCAAGTTCTCGATCTCCTTGCTCAGCACCGACAGAGTTAGCGTGCATCCGACCAGCGCGAGGTCGATGGCTTCGACCACGAAGTCCGGGTACCGGTCCATGGCTCCTGCTGCGGAGCGGGACACGGTCGAGAAGTGCATCTGGAGCTGGGATAGCGCGGCGGCCAGCACGGTGCACTCGGTCTGCATCATGAAGACGCAACGCTGGGCGTCGTGGTATTTCTCGTAGATGCCCGCCAGAGCCTTGCCGCTGCGCACGACGCAGAAGACGAGGCTCGACGCGGCGGTGGCGACGCTGAGCGGGTCCATTGATTCACACTCGTCCGATCGGTGGCATGTCTTTCTTCCCGTTCTAATTCCCTTTTATCGGTCATTCTGGCGTCAAAAGTCGGTCCAGCTGGGTGTCGTGTTCAACGTCGAAGGCAGCAGCAAAGTTTACCGAATACGAGGCTGAACGGTCCAGAACATTGGCACGGTGGTACGAGGAGAACGTGCGCTGTCGTTGGACGAAGAGCGAGCCGGTCTGGAAAGCCAAAATTGTCTTCATTCCATACACTTCATGTGTCTCCATGGTTATATGCACTTAGCATCCAATTAGGACCATTCGCATTTCTATCTCTACAGAGACATCGCGACATCGTGACCAGAGACGAGTGTGAGTATGATACTTTTGCAAATTGGATGAGAGCGGGAAGCTTGAGGCTGCGTACTCAGCTGTTGCGAGGACAGAAGGGTGTACGCGTCCTGCGCCTGTGTTGTAGGTAATGATCGATATTTTGTTCAAGGAGACTTGGGTCTTGTATATATTTTAGGAGGTTGCCGAGTTCCTCATATTTATAAACATCAAAAGGGGCCCAATCTCCAGACAATACAGCTTCGTGGTGCCACTTGAGGCAGATGGTGCTTGCTGTTCTAGCTTCGCCGCCATGTCTAGACCGTCAGAGATGCCCATGAATCAAATAGCTTGGGTCAAACAACATTTCCTGGCCGGTGGCACGGCAAGCAGTCCGCTGAGCTGCTTTCAACAAGATCAAGCCCGCAGGTAGAGACACGTGGCAAGTTGAGATGTTTCGCCAAAGCCATTGCTGGACGTGGCCAATCGAGGCACTATACCGGCGACCTCTGAAGTTATACAGCTCTCATTTTCGTTTCCGTGCATACGTCGTAGCAACGCTCTTGAACAGTTCCTCCACGATTCGAGACGTCTATCCTTGCGAACACCTGTTATCTGAGCTCTTGAAGCGTCAAAGATGTCCCGGTCCAGGTGTCGAAGTCGTTTCGTAGCCAGCATGTGCTACGGAATGTGACTGGGTGTCCGAATCCCGTAACGAAAAGATTTGGCTTGTCGGACAGTCATTCCATGTTCGCAACCGTGGGAAACATTCCCTTTTATCACGTCTTCATGCATGTGTCGGACATCTCATTTCGAGTCCAGACGAGCTGAAGCGAGGAAGCCAGGTCCCGCCTTCAGGCATTCGGCATAATCAGGTCGCGAAGCTGCCTCTCGATTGGCAAGATACTGATATCTGCCGGTGCCGCCTATAATCACCTCCAGGGTAGGGCGTAGCCAAGTTCGGATATTGAGACTCTAGAATAGTCGAGGAATCGCAAGCACCGGTCATAGGACCATCTTCTTGCGATGTCGTTGGTCCAATGTCGGTGTCGCCGGCATCCGCAGCCTTCTTGAAACAAGAAAGCAGCAGCGATCGTCACCTCTTTGACCGGATATTGCGGCGGCGCAGAACGAGGCGGACGCTGCCCAACTCTCGACTGGGATCGACATTCCTCTCTTTTCCCACCTCAGGCACTCAGCGAGGACGCATACGCGGCCTCGACCTGCCCACTATTGTCCACGCTGTTCTGTGCGCCCCGATCATTTTTCAGAAAACAGTTCCCGGTAATCCCAGACCTACTCAGGGCAAGGGTGATATTGGCGCCGTAAACGACCGCCTGGCAACCTCCGCCAGAGAGATTGTTTTCAACGCATTGGTCGATGCAAGATTGAACGCTGTACGCAATGACAGCATCAAGGTCGTACACAGTTCCCTCGCTCAAGGCGGCAACCCCCGCTGGCCAATCTGTATTGCAGAGAATCGTCCAGGTGGCGGTGGCGTCCACGGAGGATACATATTCTTCGTTGTTGTCTGCGGGGCAGTTGTAGGTTCCTTCCTGGCTTGAGGCTGTGGAGATAGAGGTGGAGGATGTGGAGGTACCAGTTGCGGTTGTGGTCTCGACAGTAGCAGAGGATGAGGATGAGGATGGCGTTGACGATGACGATGACGATGAGAATGTGAAAGGAACGACCTCAACAGTAGCCGACGGCGAGGTAGTTGCTCCTGCTGTTGCTGTTGCTGTTGCTGTTGCTGAGACTGCAGTGGCGGGAGACGTGCTGCTGCGCTTCAAGAACACAATGTCAGTAGGGGTACGAATACAGCGTGAAAGCAGTCCAATCTCACCTGCGCTGACTCGGCCTTGTCGCTTCCCGAGTTGTTTTTATGTGCCAGCACGCCTCCTATGCTTCCTCCAATGATGGCTGCGACCAGCAAAGCCGTCACCACGGCGATCGCGATGATGAAGGCCCTGCTACTAAGACCACATATCTTTCGTTTCGTCTTCCGCTCGACCCAGGCAGGGTTCTCCTGCCCGTCCGGTAGAAGGTGATGAACTGCTTCGAGACCCCCTCCTCCACTCCCGCCGTGTGTACTGTCGTTATTGGTGTTGTTGGGGTTTGCATATGCATAGGCGTCCGGATACGGCTGTGTCGGAGTGACGACTTCTTTGCCGTGGTCGATGCTCGATGCTACCTGCTTGTCGCTGTAGGATGAGTAGTCTACGGCAGAGCCCGTCGAGGCCATGGATGCTTTCAAGGAAAATGCGCAATGAACGGGAAGTTAAAGTGCTCCTCGCGGGAAGGGTAAAATGCGACAGATCGAGAAGAGTTCACACGAGAGGCGGGTCCCAGCTTCGCATCTCGGCTATGACGAGGTGGGCGCTGCCAGGTCGTCACCCGCCAAGTGGGCGCAATGTGATTTAGCGACGCAAGAGCCGATGCTACTGTACACGCTGGGATTGGTAAAAGGTGGACTTACCTGGTCCGGAACATGAGGCGTTTTGGAAGTGCGCCAGAAACACGGCACAGACGGCGAGGGAGACCCTTGATCGCAGCAAGACTGGGGTTGAGGGGTGCCAGCTAACGCCACTCTCAACACCCAGAAAAGCATGCATGGTTGGCCAAGTCGACACAGCACGATGACTGTGCAAACAGACCTGCCAAAGGTCCATCTACGAGGCCTGGAAATCGACAGTTTGAAGTTGTTGTTGACGGGAGAATTGTAACATCAATAATGGAGATTGGTGAAAAGGGGATCGCAAGTCTTGGCAGGAGACGGCGCGAAACGCGGAGCCTTCCCGTGACGATCCACCGGTGCCAAGCCCTCCTCCTATAGGCACAGCCACAGTCCCGGCAGCTCAAGGTGGCTTAGTCTTGGAGTCTCGCTTGCACGCACCAGTCCTCCCTATTTTGATTGAGTCCATACGAGACGCAGTACTCGGTAGGTGTACGGTAGGTTTAGGGACGAGGTAGTTACTCGGTTTATCTTCCGGGCTATTAATCTGCTCCAAGATGGTTATTGGGACGTTGCTGGACAACCACTCGGCGTCCGTCCGTCCGTCCACTTTTACAACTTGCCCAACGTGCCCTTCTTCAGTGTGAATAGATTCCTCTTCCCGTCGTTATGGACCCGCCCCGTGCGCCCAATCTTCTCATCGGTCCCAGACGACAGTTCCTTCAATGTCTCTTCGTCCGCGTGATTGGCGATAAACCGGTGGTCGGAGCTCTTCAGTCGACCGACGACGTATGCTCGAAGCGGAGTATTGTCGCGTTTAAATTCGACGGTGTACGTCTGTGGTTTGGGTGGTGGAAAACATCAGCATTTCCATCGATGCCAATAGTGTCTCCATCTTGTCCTCTGCCGAGTAATCCAAGAAGGTACACAATCTTCGAAGGCTATACATACCTCTATGACAGCATCCTGTTCCCCTTCGACCTTGGCATCGACTTTCGGAGCAGGGACGTCGGTCACAAACTCGGGCAACGGGTCTCTGTCAGGGTAGGGTGTGCCGCCTCGCCGGCGTGTCGTCGACAGACATAACACATGCTGGTAGGTCAAGACGCCACCGTTCGCAAGAATCAGACCATTTCGACCTTTGCCCTTTCTCAGTTGTCGCGTCATCTCGGTTATAGCCTGAGAAGAGGGGACCAGTGTGTAAGCGCCGACCTCCTTTGTTCCTGATGAAAAGTACAGGTTACTTACGTGCATGGAATAATTGTTTCCTGCGCCTCCAAAGCTGGTCAGTCCCCCGAGGAGAGTGATGGGTTTGCTTCCATGCGTTATTGGCAGCTTCAGATGTGAGGCTGCGATTTTCGGGACAATCGGGAAGCATCTGCAGCACGGACACGTCAGAGGGGGCAGCACGGCAAGCAGCCGTTGGCGCAGGCTTACGAATAGAAGTCGAACAGGTCGATGTCTTCCTTGGTCAGACCAGAGACCTGCAGACTGGCATCGATAGAGCGTTCGATGGACGGACTCGTGTAATAGTTCGGTCGTTCCCAAACTGCGTGAGCAATATTCAGTAAATCTGCGGGAATGCCTCTGTGAAGATTGAAAACGCACAGTTGCTACTGTCCTGCGTGCCAGCACCACCCAGGGCGTATATCCACTTTGCCTTGGGAATGCCCAGTTCTTCTGCGTAGTCGGTCGAGGTCAGAATGCACGCACCGGCCAGGTTGATGGTGTTGAATGCATTCATGAGAAGTGGATCTAACACGGCTTTGGTCAGGCAAACCTGCACACACACAACTCCCTTACCCCTTCGTTGATATCACTTACAGGGGAAGCAAATCATGCGGTTGCGCTTCGTTACCGTCCCGATGACCTCCTTCGTGGCTGCTGGCTTGCCATAATTCCAAGCATACGGGTTGTTTTCCGCCACTTTGGCGAATTCGGCGTACAGCTGTGACGATTCGTCGTGGTTTTCAGGTATTGACTGGCCGCGATGTGCACGGAATCCGTTTTCGAAGAGCGGATAGACGTGGATGGGGGCTCCTATCGAGTGGATGGCGCCAATATCTTGAGATGATGGTAAGGAGAACTGAAAAATAAGAAAAGGAGGAGAGCAAAATTGACGGAATCCCCGATTTACCTTTGCCCAGATCTCTGCCAGTAGGAGTAAAGGCAGAGTCGACTCTTTCCTTTGTCTTGGTCCATCCTGGCGGTGGTAGCTTCTTTGCATTAGCGCACGTAGTCACTGTGTGAAGGGAGAGAAACGTTAGCGTCAAGACACGGACGGTCGGAGAGTGTATTCGCTTCAGTATATCTCTCACAAGATGCCAATGCTTCTCCACCCGTGACGACTGCGACCTTCGTCTGCCCTTTCGAGATTCTCCTGGCGGCTTGATCGAATAGCTTGGCAGGCTTATTTCCGCCGTGATCGCTGTAGAACTTATGTCGTGCATCGACCCCTAATCTGCGGCTAATGTCACCGGGTAGGTCGTCATATGGCCAAGTCCACGTGCGGACCACATCGATGCTGTCAATGGCAGCCTGAAGTTGCTGTTTCTTGTCTTGGGCGAGCCCGGTGTCCTCCAATGCGAGATTAATCGAATTGAGGATCAGTGTCAAGGGCTCCTGCGCATCGGCGACGGCAGTCGACCGATTGACGAAATCGCCAACACCAACGACAATGGGAATCTGGGGCGACATGGCTGGACGAGGTCGGATCCACGCAATGACAAGCTCACTCTCTGCATCAACAACCCAGAGTCCCTCTTCAATTAAAACTGAATGCCAGTCTCACGAGTCAAAGACATCCTCAAAGGCGGAGAGAGATGTGCGCTGATTGGACAGAGGCTTCCACAACCGAAGTAACGCTGATGACCGCCGACAGTAAGCCGAGGCAGTATGTGTTTACGTGGCGGAAAAAGAGCCCCAAGATGCCGTGACCGCTGCCGGCACAGCGGCTGTCGCTTATGTCGAGGTCGATTCGAGGTTCGGGGTGCTGCGGGCTCTAATGGTATCCGAATCGACATCAAGCGATCGATCTATGCACTATCCAGCAAATGTGCCTCACAGCCTTGCATGTCCCAGCGTTTCCAGGTTCGGAGCCGGATCATCATAAATCCGACGATCGCTCACAGCCTGGCAAAAGTTCCCATGTCATGTCATGTCCGTGCATTTCGAGTTTCCAAAGTGTGACTCAATGAACAGATAGTAAAAAGGTATCTAGAGTCATTTGAGCCATAGGAATACTTATGTCACAAATGCATTTCTCACTCTACCACCAAAGGTGGCAAATGTAGGTGCGACTGAGCAGCACCCAATGCCATAGAATGCAAAGCCTCGAACCGCTTCCAGCCGAAGAACTTCTTCACCGGCTTCAGGCTTCCCTAGCACTGCAATCAGTTTAAGGTGCGATCGAGAAGCTTCTGGGACTGAAGCACGAACCAAGCGACCGGAGCAATTTCGACGACCCAAGAGCTCCTGCACCTGAAGACGAACTTTCCCGCTACTATCGAGAATACTTTAAACACCAGGATCTGCGTACCCCCGATCCAATTACACCAACACCTCCTTCGACCCGATCTCCAACGCCTGAACCGATCGCACGGAAGAAGAAGAGGGCGAACCGCAGTTGCGTGGCTGTGCAGTCGTCACGAGGTGCAAAAGAGCATAGGGCTAGAGAAGGGAGAGGGCCTAACACTGCCGAACCACGGCGACAATATGGTATCAGAAAAACCAGCAGAAGGCAGCACGATCTCAGCAAATCAGGGAGACGACTTGGTACCGGAATATCACCGAGACAACATAAATGCCATTCCATGATTAGTCGCGCAACATCGTCCAAGACATCAGCAATCCGGTACTATGACCTGGAAAATCCGCCCTTTTGTGAAGAATTGAACAGATCGAGATCCCTCTAATCGAGACATCTCGTTAGCGAAGACCAGATGAAAGAACAGGCGTGACTCAAGACGGACGTGTGAACAGTGCTGTGGGTTCGGGAACAAGGCTGTTGTATTCGTCCGTCGGAGGATAGCCTTGTTGAAGACACCACATCCATCTGTGTGCTGCAGGCAGGTCGTGTGACGTTGGCAGGCCACTTGAGCAGATTGGTACGGAGATCTTTTCAAGTCAAGTTGGGCACATCACCGACAGAAGAAGGAATGGCGCTGACAAGATATGCGAGTGTTCTTACTTAGCCGGGTTCGTTGTCCTCATTGCGACTGAAATGTCCATGAGACCGTCGCGACCTTTATTTCCTCTCTCCACTATCGGCCACAAAAGCTCACTCTATCCTCTCTGGAGGAAATCAGAACTTGTCCAGGCCTGTGGTTTCTCCAAATGTCACATCGCAGGGCTTTCCCGGGCGAGTCCAGCGCAAAACAAACCCGCATGACAGGGAAAGGGTATGAAATGCGCGGTTTTTGGGCCAAAATGGGCATGCTTCCTGCTATCATAAAAGAACGCAACATCCTTCTTCGACTGAGTTCTCCTACAATTCCCCAGACAATATATTCCCGAATGTCTCCCCCGGCCATAGTTCAAATACCAATAGCTATTACGCTGATATCGTAAGCGAGCCAGTATCCTCGTGTCGATTGCCCCTCTGGATTCAAAGCTATGCCCCAAAACTCAGCAACTCTGTTCAAATAGACAGCACTAAGCACAGTCACAACCCGCTGGAGTTCTTTCCAGCCTTATTTTCCAGACACCCACTGGACCTTCTGAGTAAAGGAGGGGTATCATAAAGTCATCTGGCACGTCCTGCAGCCCCCAGATCTGGGCATGTTGATATACTGTCGTGTACTGAATTGCGCTGCTCCTCTGCTTGAAGCTGCCATAGCGCTTCGGTACGTTGCATCATCGCAACATCAGGGCCTGTGATGATGGCCCTGACCACCTAAGTGTGCACGAACCCACCTCTTGCTGGACCGGCTCAGGTTGAAGACGTGAGGCTCAGGACATCCTCAGGTCCAAAGATGGAAATGGAAAGTGCTCCTCTGGGAGTCGGAGGCGCACTGTTGCGGGCGATTCAATACCTAAATAATGGAAGCTCCAGGACCCGCCATCGCATACACGCCAGCTAACAAGTAAGACGAGTTGCTATCCACGTTTCTTGAACCAGAACCAGTATGAGAAATCGAAGCTGTTATTACCTGGGGCTCCAACCCGCACGTGGAGCTGGAACGAGCCCGTCCTGAGATGGAGTCGGACACTTTGTCGGGCTCCGTAATGGAATCTCGGCATCAAGCAGGGGGCTGTCGCGGTATATTGTTTTACCCGGAACCACCGGTGGCCCACTGGTTGGACAAGTCTGCGTGAGGACAAGTACCCAAGGGAGCCACAGAGCCTCCAAGCAATATACAAGCGGCGGGGCAGGGTACGAGGTGCACGCAGTCGATCCAGGCAGATAAGAAGTCCACACTGACGATAATGGAAGCACTGACCGCTGGCGGGGCGTCTACATGCACTGTGCTGGCGACAAATAAGAAGCTGCAATCCTGCAGACTGGCTGTTTACCAACATTCGGACCTTTCCAAAGGAGACGAAGACTCCTTGGTGGTTTGGCGATGTCTAACAGCACCACCTTTCAGTTGGCACTTTCTTGTTGGCGGTCACACTGCGTCTGCTTGGTTGGCTTCGCCGTTTCCACAACGTTGAGCAGGCCTGAAGCAGCCCATGCACGCTAGTCTTGAGAGAAAGAAGATTTTTTGGCCACGTGAGGATCCTGCTTGACTGGTTAGATCAAATGACCGTGCGGCATCACCTAGATGTAGAGAGGAGAGAGTCAATTCAACGGCTTGGCCACAGCCTACTGCTCGCCGTGGGTGAGTGTCGAGACATTTCGCCTTTGTGTTGACCAGTAGCCTCAACCCGGAGGAAACCACCGGAGAGCCACCCAAAATAATGTTTCCGGTGGGTATAAAAAGACCTTTTCGAGGCACTGACATGGTTGATGCTGTAGTACGGAAGCTCTGGTGCCGGTTAATCATTTATGCAGCTCTCGGATAAAAATCGACCCCTGTATGGAGATCTCGTCTGCATGGAGATCTTGTGGAGATTTCGCTGGTTGAGTTTGATGCCTATGCGGAGAAGTTGCGATGGGATTTTGGCGCTTAATGGGGCCAGGAACTAACTCTCTTCATACTTTAGCCGTCACGGGCTGGTCGCCACAAACCCTTTGCTGGGGGCGGGGGGGCCCTCCATGTCCGGTTAACGGAGGCGTTCCGTACGTGTTGGGAAGGGTACGGCGTCATATAAGCATGGAGATCTCTTTGGCGTTGGCGTTTTCATATCTCTACGGACTGTAAACTCCATCCTTGGGTACCGTTGGACGGATATCGGTAGTCTCTGGACCTCAGACAAAACATGGCCGACGAAAGCAGCATGGACGACTCGCTCGAGGTGTTCAAAAGGAGAAGCCGGATGGCTCGCTGGCGACAGTATCTGGCAGAGGATGCCAGCAAAGAATGGGGAGATTTGATCTTGATCGTGGCCTGTTTCATATCAGGTCTGGTCGACAGTGCAGTCTTCAACGTCTGGAGCTGCTTCGTGAGCATGCAAACCGGTGAGTCTCCGGGTGGACGTATCGGTCCAGCATTATTAGGTCGCTGACGTGCCGGCCCGCAGGAAACACCGTCTATGTTGGTTTGGGCATGTCTGGTCAACCTTTGAGTCAGCCATATCGTTGGGTGAAGTCTGGCACGGCAATTCTCAGTTTCTGTTTGGGGACCCTTTTCTTCAGCCGAGCCTGTCGATTCTTTGGCCCGCTTCGCCGAGGGACTTTAAGCGGGTCGTGCCTCTTCCAGGCTGTGCTTTGTTTCATCAGCGGGATCCTCGTGGTCAGCGATGTCGTGCCCAATGATGCCGGCAACCAGCTACCCTACAACTACATTGTCCTGTTGCCTCTGGGGCTCCTCTCGTTTCAATCGGCCGGTCAAATAGTGATGAGCAGGATGTTGTTGTACAATGAACTGCCGACGGTTGTCCTGACGAGTACCTACTGCGACCTGATGTTCGATCCGACTCTATTTACGGCACCCATCACTCAGAACCCAAAACGCAACCGCAGATTTGTGTCCGCCCTGGCGCTCCTCCTGGGGGCTGGACTCGGAGGGGTTTTGACAGAGGGTGGAGATATCTCGAACCCACTCTGGATCGCAGGAGGCGTCAAAGTCGCCATGGCCGTGGTGTGGCTCTTTTGGAAATCGGAGGGATCAATCCGGTTGGAATAGACGAGTGGTATCGGGCTCTTCAGGACAGTCGTAGCAACAGGCTTGAAGGCGGGAGAGTTACGTCTGTTTCCACACAGCCGGATGGCAACAGGCGCCTGGAACGGCGGAAAAGCCGAAGCTCATGTACATATTTATTTTCAAGTAGACAACGGCTTCGTCAATCAACCGCATTGTTGGCGACCCAGTGGAAGATCTTGAGCCGCGACACGTGACAGCCACGGATAAATATATTGTTCCGAGAAAAGGGGCAGTTTTTGGAAATCTATTCTCCTTCTCAGTCTTCAGCTACCGTGAATACGTTTTTCCATCACTTTTGCTCGACTCTCACCATTTCAAATCCCGGAATTGGCCGATGGAGCTACCGCAAACCGCTTGGAACACATGCCTTATCTCTCGCAAGTCCGTGGCGACAGAGCCATCCATCTCACCGTCGGTGGAGAAAACCGGATCAGGCTCGACCTGGCGGTGAAACTGCGGTGCCGGCTAAATGTTACGACAAAGGGGGCTTGATTGCATTGCATGTGAGAATAGTGGACCACGGTCAAAAAGAAGAAAAAAAGATGGTATCTGCTGATGATAGATATGCTACATCCACGGGGCGTCCTTCATATAACACAAGCCTCTCTCTTCTGCCCCCATCGGATTGCACAGAAAGAAAACGTCTTCTGGGAGGCTGCGTCGCCACACCATGTGCACCGCCCTCACCCTGTCCCAGGAAATGAGGGGATCAGCCCTGCCGACTCTTCCTGCTCCTTCCCATGCGCATGTCATAGCACTGCACAGCATACTGATCGCCATATGATCGTCATCATTCATACACTCATACACTCGAACCAACCCGATACCCTGCCGAGCGGTCGTGGAGACAACATCCAAAACACAAGCCGAGGCAAGACCTGCCCTCTCAAACAAGGTACTAGGGGTATCACATCTTCTCACGATGGGTAATTGTGGTGTTCTCCTCGCTGCTGTCCGTCTTGACGACGACCTCGCAGATTTCGTGATCTTGTCTCGAGGCCACGACAGCATCGGCCACTGTCCGGAATACCCTCACCGACGTTACTTTCGAGGTGTCCATTGAAGTGTCCCCGTCCAGCAAGATCCAGCCCGCCCGCTCAAAGCGTTCGCGAGTCAGGTCGTTGAGAGCAACAAACCGGACTTCGGTGCCTTCACCGG
The DNA here is from genome assembly GCF_001651985.1 of Fonsecaea erecta. NCBI lineage: Eukaryota > Fungi > Ascomycota > Eurotiomycetes > Chaetothyriales > Herpotrichiellaceae > Fonsecaea > Fonsecaea erecta. The sequence goes on along the minus strand of NW_017387249.1, from coordinate 1,104,236 downwards.
CATAGTGCCTCAGCTCAGCAAAGAAGTTCTTCAGGCCCTGGACACCGCTGGTATCGAAGTAGTTGACCTTGGAAAAGTCCAGGATCACAACGTTGATGGGCGGTAAGCTGGCTCCTTGGGTCTTGGCCTTCTTGCGCAGCCGGGCAATGCGTTTCTCTCCCTCAACAGACCAGTTTCGCTCAGCCTCCTCGCCATTGCGATTGTTATATTCGGGAGCATGGTATGTTTGAATGACATCCAGAATGTTGGTCTTGACCCTCTGGATGTTGGGGAAAAAGAAGGATTCTTCGAAGCGGAAGACCCGGGTGTCCGGGGGAATATGGGGCGGCATCCCGCGCGACCCATCCAAAGAAGCCGCAAGTTCCGAACGGGAGTCTGCTCCGATCGTCTTCACTTGTTTGAAAACTTGACGGAGCAAGACGTACACAATATTGAAACCCACGGCGCTGGCGATACCGATCTCAGTCGAGGTGAACAGGGACACCCAGAATGCGACCATGGCCGCAATAAAGTCGGCCAATGAAGTCTTCCAGAAATGGTAGTAAGTGCTTGGTTTGCCGATGAGGGGCCAGATGGCCGTGATGACAATGGCGGCAAGTGTGGCTTTCGGGATCCAGTACAAGGCTCCGGTCACCTTGTAGATGGAGAGAACGATGACACCGGTGGTCACCAGGCCAGAGAGCGGGGACTTGACATTGCACTGGGAGTTGACGGCTGTTCGGGACATGGCGCCACCGACGCCCATGACAGAGAAGAAACTGTTGAAGATGTTCGTCACCCCCAGATAGCAAAGCTCTTGACTGGGATCGATGACATAGTTGTTTCTCAAGCCAAAGGCGCGGGAAATTCCGAGATGCTCAATGGAGCCACCAAGAAAAGCGGCAATGCTGCGACTAACAACTTTCCCAAGCAGAGCAGAGTCCACCGGCTTGGGAGAGGGGATGGCGAGAGAGGGGACTTTGCTGACATCGAACAGGTAGTGCTTGCTATCACGTCCCTTGTTGACGCCGTAGCTGATGCCGGTGAACAAAAGAAGACAGATGAAAGCCCGAGTGATGGACAAGAACCAGATGATTTTGTTCTTGCTGCCCCATTTCTCACCAGCCTTTTGCAAGAGGATCAGGAGAACAACGCCAGCGAAGCCAACGCCCGCAGCACGCCCATTGCAAGTCCCGAAATTGGTCAGGATGTCATGGATCTGGTTCGCGGTACCGCTGCCGACGTTTTGCTCGCCGATGAGGTTGGCGACTTGGCCGAGGCCAATGGTGATGGCCACGGCGGAGATGAAGCCGGTAAGCACAGGGTAGGAAATGAAGTCGAGCAAGAAACCCAACTTCAAAACACCTAGGCCGGCCATATAGATGCCCATGGAGAGGGCAACCGCAGATGAGATGGCCTCTGGAGCGTATCCTTCCTTTTTGAGGTCGTCCACGACTTGTGCCGTCATCAGCCCGATCAATGAAGTCGGTCCAGTGGAGACATCTGCAACAGTGTAAGCATGCGTTGTTGTCCTCTTTACAATAAAATTTAGTGGAGAAAATACAAACCTTTTGACGTGCCCATAATGGTGTAGATGATCGCAGGCGCCCAGCAGGACATCAGGCCATACTGAACAGGGATTTTGGCAATTTTGGCATAGGCCAGACCTTGGGGAATCAACATGAGTGACACCGTCAAGCCGGCAATGAAGTCGGTCAGGAGCCATCGATAGTTGTATCGTGGCAGCCAGCCGATGATAGGGGCCTTCTCCGCGACATATCTCCCCGCCGCCTGGGGGGTGGCACGCAGGCCTTGAACACCGTAACGGATGACCCGGTTCCAGGTGACATCGGTCTTGAAATCATTCTTCACCCTTTCGTAGATCTGCATGGTGGCTAGCAGTCCCTCTCTCTCTCTTTCGCAGAGATAAGATACACACAACTAACTCAAGGCAGGGAGGTGGTTTGGTATCTTCAAGGTAAGTTGGTGTCTGTGGGAGAGAGAAAAAGGAAGGAGATAGATAGATGATCGAGGGATTGAATAGGATTGAAAGAAGGGCTTTTTTGATAAGCTGGGGAAGGGTGGTCGGGCAATATAATCAATCACATATGCATGTCAGAGATGTGACACAGGCCAGGACCCCATCATGCAGGATAGACCGGCAAACCCATGTCTATGTTTTTGTCGCGTAGTGTGTTCTTCCGCCTGTTTCGTTTAAATGTGCATTGGCCTAGTTCGCTAATCAGGGCGTGCGTGTCTGTGTCCTGTCTGGTCTGAGTCTAGAAACGGAACAAGATATGTGTGTGTATGTATGTGTGTGTGTGTGTGTGTGGAAGGGCAGATCAACCACCATAGAGAACGTGGAGAAAAGCCTAGCGGGGAGCTGCCGCAGGAATTGAGACAGAGTGTATGGTGATAGGGGGAAACCGTGGGTGAGCAGCGTTGCCAAGCTGGACTAGCGGTGGAGCTCAGTGGTCTCTAGCGGGTCTCCCTAGTACCGAGAAGGGTATTGCAGGGGGATACTGTCCGCCAATAATAGTGTGTGGGTGCCCCAGTGGCCCCCCTCTAATGCGGGGGTGGAGACGGTAATTGGAGGAGACACCCTGCACCTCTCAATCCACGGCCCCTTGACTACTCAATAATCCAGCCCGCCTCCGTTTAAAGCTGAATAACCCCCCGGTCCGCTACTACTCTTCGTATCACCCAGTCCGTCACAATTTGGGTAGTGTACGCTTAAACCATCTCCCGAACCGCTATTCCCAAAAACCTTGCCACTTCTTTTACACGCCTGCTGAAGCAATGCCACGAGCCAAGGCATACTCGGTAGTTTCGCGCCCTTTGCAATTTCCCTGCCCAGACCACGGAGTTGGCTTCCAGACACGACACAACAGATCGCCTCCAGAACCTTATCCCCGGTGTGGCAATCCCGGGGCCGTGTCGTTTTCGCTCTCAAATCCGGGGTCTGGGGAGGTTGGGAAGAGCAAACTATTTCCTGGGGAAGTCAAAACACGAGAATCGCAAGGAGGCTCTATTCAGGACTAGCTGTCATGAATACAATATCGATACCATAAATCGTGTAAGGACTTCAGACCGGGAAAACAAATAAGCCGGGATCTGAATAGTTGTCTGGCGGACGGATTTGTCGAACACCCTGCCTCAAGCGACAACGTGCTCAGCGACCAGCCCGGTCGCCTCTCACTTCGGCTGTGAGATCCCTGATCTAATTTGGACGTCAACAGTCACAGTCCTTTCCCGTGTGCCGTACCGCCGGCAACAGATACGCATCCCTGAGCGTGGCTCCGCCCGCCAAAGGGCTCGCATGACCACTCCAGGTAAGGACACTTCGTCCTAGAGCGTGGACCGGTAGTTCAGCACCGTGATCAGCGGCCCTGGACGGTTCCTCCAAGCCCAATAAGACCCCCCACGGATCTCACACTGTCGTGGTTCCAGGATCCCTTGTGGCAACGTGCATACGCTCAGTCCAGAAGTACCCAGTTGGACTCCTAGTCTGGGGACAATTAGCATGATCCTGGGAGCGACTGTGGCGACAGTAAGTTTCGGTTGCTTTGGTCGCCGATTCGTATAGCAAGGGGACGGTGAATGAAAGGTCCTTTGAGAAGAGAAATCGATTTATCCCGACCTTTATATTCATATTCAGGTGTTGGGATCGGGCACATTCGGGCTAATAGTTATAACAGTCGAGGCCACGGTCTCAACACCGGAGATTCAATCGGCTGTTCTCCCCTTCATCGGACACCGACAAATATCCGTAGCACATCAATCCCTCTCTTTTAGTTATTGATAAGGAAAGTTGGCTGCCATCCACATGCTGGGCCCTTTGTGAAATGCAACGGTTCTGGTCGAGGGCCGAGGCAGCGAGGCACCAGAAATCCACACCAGAAGTAGCGACGGGCAAAGATCGACCCTTCTGCCGACCAAAGCAGCGAGCAAACCTCAAGAATAGACACCAATGTTTTCACGCCGGTACAGGCGCTGAGAGTCCGATGAAGTGCTCCTCCGCACGATACCAGGCAGCAGGACTCACTACACTCCCATCTCACGAGGGTACAGTGCTCGAGTCACTTGAAGCCCCTGGGTGAACATTTAGCCAGAGGCACGTTCGTCGCCCACCCGGCCAACTCTCAGGACCAAAGGGTACTTGGGCACACACCTCTCAGCAGGGCATCTCTCTTAGTGCCGCAGGAATGTGGTTCTCGCTCCAGAATTCCAACGCATGCGGTCGGTGCCCCAGCCCGTGGGGAGCGGCACAGCGGTGACAAGCTCAGCCCATTGGTTGTCTTGTCGCAAAGATAACATACCTGTGGCTAGCCCGGCTGATTTCTGCGAGCACTTGCGATCTGGCCTGTTGCAGTCTTGCCACCCACCTCGTGCCGGCCTGGGCAATTCGATTAACCGGCAGCCTGCTCGTGAGGACATCTATATCGGTGGCGCATTAGTCCTCTGACGGCACGAATACCCAGAAACCACATGACGGATTCCACGATCGGTCTTCTGAGATATGGAGGGTATTCGACTGTACTTGGTCTGAAGGCGACAACATCTCCTCGAGCGGAGGCGACAACCTTCCCAAGCGTTGCATGGCCTTGAGGATCTCTGTGGAGCTTGTCGTGATGGATCGTGATGGAGCGCTTGACGATCTGGTGACACAGTCTTGCAGCAAGTTGCCACGCCGCTGACGATGGCCGAGGTCTTTCGGGGCGAGAAGCATCTGGCCAAAAGACCGGCCTCCACCAGTCTTTCAGCCCGGTGCCTCCATCAAATCCCTCGATGTGGAGTCCGTAACCGTAGGTTGTTACACTTACAGTCGAAGTGATACCTCCTCGACAAAGAGTGTCGTCCAAACTCCGGATAATGAATCAGCCCAGGCATCAAGCGCGGAATCAGAGAAAGAGCGCGGAAGTCGTCAAACTGTCGTAATATCCACCGTGGCCCGTACGCATAGCTGTGACTTCGAGTTTTGTTCCTGTATCATTACCGATGAACCCGGAGCCTAGATTTGTAATAATCATCTTCCTAGAGATTGCGAACCAATGGACCCGTCTGTCTTCTGGCCGTAACATGTTTCGATTATACCAGGCTATGTGTTCTGTTGTCGCTCAGGTGACGACGTCCCGGGACTCACTCATGGTGGGCAACTAAGTACCCGTCAACTTTGGACGTAATCCAGTATCTGAGTAAGAGCTGCCAGTGATCCTAATTCGAAGCTTTGGAACGCAATCGCAGACGATTCCGGCTCATTATTAGCTTGGAGGTGGCCATCCTTAGATTCATCATTGTATCTGTCAACGAAAGTATCAATCTGTGAGTTTCGTTATCCATTGAGCGAGTCTAGGATCATCCACAGAGAAACAGCTACAAGGAATGAAGACGAAGTTAGGTAGGTGCCAAGCCCTGAGCTAGCCGTATTTGTACTAATCTTATCCATTAGAGCGTGAAGCTTGTTGCGCTAGGTGAACAACGCACCAATCGGATTGCATGAGGCGCTGCTTGTATGTCCTTTTCTTAACGAGAGCCACCGTACGGCGTCCTACTCAGAGCCACGAGTACAGTGTCGCACACCTGAGCCGGTCCCATTACAAACGTAAATGGATCAGAGAGAGCAAACGAAGTAGGCTTTTGAGTCGCCTGATCATTCATCCTGAATATTTCCTATGACATTACCGACGGAGAAGAAGTCCTCACAGGATCCCTAAGAACAAGAATTTGTCGACTCCCACAAACTGACTACGACAGAATCTGTCGCCAACCGAGGGCTGTATCTATTCTTGCAGCCCGCGGCAAAACAATTGCGGCCGGACTTCGCGGAAAATCGGCGTGAAGGCGGCTCAAAGATTTCGCAGACGGCGCCTGGTATCACGATGGTAAGTTCTGTGGGAATTCACATGACAGACACGAGCAAAACCATGTCAAGACAAATATTTTTGCAACAATGCATCTGATATTCAATGTTGTGACGGAATTCGCTCATGGTTTTTTCAATTGACCGCGGAGAAAAGTTGAACATTGAGGTTACTGAAGTGGTATTGTCAACCTCTTTCGACTGGGCCAAGGCTGGAGGACAGCCTGTCCACTGATCATTGAACCAGAATTTCGAAGACTCGAGTTTTCTCAGATCGCTTCACGTTTGGGAGACATGCCTCAAGTTGGTGGTGCAATTATACACGGCTCTCCAGATTTCTGCGACTTCTTCCAAAGGCAGGACGCAGTCGTGGGCCAGTGAGAACATGAATATACCAGGCGTCAGAATACAACGACGGGATACCTGGCTCCGAGTCAACATCCTACAACACTGTACGTCTTCGATGCATACATGTATACCGAAAATCGGCAGCCATCTCAGTTGCTCTGCAGCCGTGCAGGCTACGCAATATCACTGATCAATATCAGCTCAATTCGCACAAGAGGCTTCTTAAAACTTTAGCTGCTACCATTCTACGATGATAGGAGAGTTGCCATAGTGGACGTCGAGTATCATGCACCAGAAATACGTGTCAAACAAGAAACTTGCAATGGTGAAGTCCCTGGGCTGAGATACGGAAAGAATACTATATGGTTCACAACTTTACGTATGGCCGTGCATCGTGATCTCATGAGTTCTTCAAGGCCTCTGGAAACTCTACGGACAGAGCATGTTCGGGCACGCCTATGGCCTTAAGTTCAACACAATGCCCTACTTCCAACAACTCGCACAGAAACAAGTCACAACAAACCAAGCCCGGGGAGCCTCTTCGAGTAACCCAAATACTTCCAATTACCGTGTCCGACATCGAACCTGAATATATCCGCATCTTCAATGTGGAAGCTATAAGATTCAACAACAGACTGAGCTCTCTCTAGTCGTGATCATCTTCCCCACTCGGCAACTGCGTGACTCTTGAGCTTGTTTCTTTCTGTCCGAAGCAACCAGAATCCCCGAAAACGAAAGTGGTGGAAGAACAAAAGAAAGAGAACGAAAGACGAAAGGGGAGCAAGAAGGGGGGAAGTACATTCTTGTTGAGATTACGCGGACACGTTCGACAGGATAGGACACCGCCATCTCCAGAACAAAACCCGAACGAGATGAGCCCATCCTGTGTGGAATGTGGCACAGGGCTGTCAACTTTCAACCAACTTCCTGGACCGTCAGCTAGGATTGAACTGTGCAGAGTCTGCAGTTGACATGTCCGATCGTTGCTCAGGCCGTCCTATCTTGCCATATTAAGTCGGAAATGGCCGACTGAGCCCGCCAATCATGCAGCAACCCCGTTGACCACATTTCGCTCATTACAATCCCAAACGCGTAGTTTTTCCCATATTCTAGAACAACACTGGACCCGTGGAATGGAATACAAGAGCGGCAACAGCAGTTGATTCTGATGACATGGGCACAAAACACGAAACGTCAGAAACAGTGTCCACATATATCTTTAAAATGCATCTAAGTGTATTGATTTTCAATCAAACTGCTAACTTATAAGTGCTCCTGTGGCTGAGACAACAACGCTTCAGACGTTGAAAGCTCACGCGTGCATGCAGCTCAAGCCATTAATGTTGTTAGGCGTTAGACCCTACTGGAATGCTCCGGCGACTAACTGCATTATCTAAATCTAAACAGAGGTGGCCGACTTCTCAGTATTTGCGCCATTCTCAATCAGTAGCCGCGCCATCTGCTCGTGGCCACGAGCTATTGCCGCCTGTAGTGCATCACCATAGAAGCCACCTTGAGTATTGACATCGGCACCCTTCTCAATCAGTAGCCGCGCCACCTGCTCGTGGCCCCCAGCTGATGCCGCCTGTAGTGCATTACCATAGTAGCCACCTGGGGCATTGATATCGGCACCCTTCTCAATCAGT